>NC_084589.1:19794353-21239353 GCF_033807715.1 Cololabis saira | reverse complement strand
CTTAAACTTCCCTGGAGCAGGAGTTACCATGACGATGCAGCCCCTATAACGACACTGAGAAGTCTTACTTTAATTAAATTATACCTCACTAACCAATTAATCTCACTTCCATATAAATCCTCCAAGATTCAGAAATTAGCCAGATACCTCGAGATAGCTTAACTTTTTAATTTCTTTTTCCAATGACAAAGTCAAATTAAAATAAATCCAGTATCTCCTGCTGGCCATACGTCTTTTCAATACAACAAAAATAATGGAAGTCTTCTAATTTAGTTTGTATTGCTAGGAGCTATCCTCCACTCTTAAAATGTCTGTGCTTCATTTCGTTTCATAAGCTGCTTGTTCATCCATATCTGCTCCTGCATTAATCAAATCGGTTACCATGTGCTGCAGTCATTTTCTGTAAATCTGCTAACTTCCTATGTGCTGGACTTATTTATTTTTTTCTCCCTCCAGGACAACAATGGTGTTATTGGTCTTCTTGAGCCCATGAAAACGTGTCCCCTTCCAACTAAGATCCCCATTACAGACCCTGTTGTGAAAATCGTCTCAGGTACGCTCCAGTTTTTCCTCATTTCCTCACATTTCTTTTTGGTCACACTATGAATTGATTTATTTTTTTATCTCCTGTATTTCTGTTTTTAATATTCATGGATGGTTCAACAGGTAACGATCACCTGGTAATATTGACACGGGATGGGGATCTTTACACATCAGGCTGTGCTGAGCAGGGACAGCTGGGAAGGGTGCCGGAGCATTTTTCAAATAGAGGAGGCAGGAAAGGTCTTGGTAGGTAACGCATTTTCCCTTTTGTTGGAAGAAATCATCTTATCTCTTATTGCATTAAGAGTTCTCCTTCCTATATTGTACTAACTCTTTGATTGTCTTTTGATTGCAGAGCGACTTCTGGTACCACAGATGGTAAAGTTCAAGGGGAAAGTTCACTTCAATGATGTGTTTTGTGGGGCTTACTTGACTTTTGCCGTGTCGAGGGAAGGATATGTATACGGATTTGGTCTCTCAAACTATCACCAGCTGGGTGAGTGTGGCTTATCAGTCTGTAATTACAATGAGTTAGGGCTGGGCGATATGGACCAAAAGTCATATCTTGATTATTCTAGCTGAATGGCGATACTCGAGATATATATATATATATATATATATATATCAATATTTTTTCTGTGCCATAATTGGGGTTTCCCCCAAAGCATTATAGCATAGCATCTCTGTTAGCTTAATTTTTTCTGGGGCAAACCCTTAAAAAACAGTCAGTTTTAATACAAAGCCTCGTGCCAAATGTCACACAGGTTCCTTTATTAACAGAGGTCTGCACAATATCAAAATGTATAAAACAAATGAAATAAAAAATAAACTGCCTGCATATATAGAATAAAAATGCTTCTTGAATAAAATAAAACAAATATCCCTTTCCTGCGTAACAATTCAATTAAAATACACTGTGCAATTAGTACAATGTAGACAGTAACAGGCAGACTTTTCCACTGAGGTTGACAGTTGTGCAAATAACAAAACATTTGTGCAAATCTCAAATAAAACATTCAAGTCAATTTGTCACAAAATAAGCCATATCAAAATCATTTAAAAAAATTATAATTTTTTTTAAATCGATATAAACGATATTGTCTCGTACCATATCGCGTTTGAAAATATATCGATATATATTAAAATCTCGATATATCGCCCAGCCCTACAATGAGTATAGATAATGTAAACTGCACTGTGATATTACTGTGTTCAGCTGCATCATCAACACTTTTCTGAGGAAATTAAATCAAACATGTTGTGTGTAGTCTTGCGTTATATTTTTTCTTTCCCCAAATCATCTTTTCAGGCACAAAAAGCACTAAGATGTGTTTTGTCCCTGTAAAACTGACATGCTTTAAGAACTCTACCACCAACTGGGTGGACTTTTCTGGAGGACAGCATCACACTCTCTGCCTCGATGCTGAAGGTAAGCAGATCACATCTCATCCAGTGGAGAGTGTTAAAAAAAAAAAAAAAAACCCCATCCATGTAAAAGACGTGCAACCTAACAGTTCTTTCCCCCTGTCATCGTTAGGGCAGGTGTACAGCTTGGGCAGAGCAGAGTATGGTCGTCTTGGTCTCGGCCAAGGGGCTGAGGAGAAGAGTGAACCTGTGCCTGTGATGGGGATGGAACCCGCAAAAGCAGTCACGTGTGGAGCTTCTGTCAGCTATGCGGTTACAAAAGAAGGTAGGAAACGGAGCAAATACAGCTGAGGCTTTCATTACCAGATTCTGAACTGGTTTCTTGTTTTACATATTCGTAGGGAGTGATATTCCAAAAGTCCTCGTATCTTCAAGATACTGTTTGTGATGTCACCGCCATACATTTAGCATTCTAATCTTTTTATTTGTTATTTACTGTTTGTGTCCTGCTGCTTTTAATGTTGATGTAAAGCACTTTGAATTATCTTGTGTTGAATTGTGCTATACAAATAAACTTGCCTTGCCTTAGTCTTCTGTTGAAATGAGATTTAACCTGTAAACATCAATTCATCATAAGCTACAGATTGATGTAAATATCTGCTCTGTAATGCCTGCTAATTGTAATAATTAACCACAGACGGATCAGAGTTGCTCCTTAAATTGCACTTTGAGACATGTTGACCGATGGATAATTTGGGATGTTAATCATCTAAGACAGAACACAAGTCTTTCTCCTCTCAAATGTTTGCTGTCAGAATGTTGCTCACTTAACTGTTTTTGACTTCATACTTTTTATTGTTTGTGCTGTTTTCCTCTCCCTCCAGGATCTGTGTATGCCTGGGGCATGGGAACTAACTTGCAGCTCGGCACAGGAGAAGAAGATGATGAGTGGAGTCCTGTAAAGGTGACTGGCAAGCAGCTGGAGAACCGAGAAGTACTGATGGCCTCCAGTGGAGGGCAGCACACAGTCTTACTGGTCAGAGACACGCAGGAGAGCTGATATCCTCTTCTGACAGGATGATCGGGAGTGTTTTGATCTTTGTCAAGATCAGATCTTGTTCAGGGTGCTCAGATGTGGATGGGGGTTAATCTCTGTGACTTCCATCTCTGATCCGAGGGAGTGTGAAAGGTTCGGGGTGCATGACTAAGATGAGGTGCGGCCTCTTTTATGGGAACGTCTGTTCTTAACTTTGGGGGGGACAATGTTTTTGGTAGATTGACAAATGAGACTATTTTTTTAATTCTACTTTTTGATGTTTCTTTGAAATTGTTTCATCAAGTCATTTGAGTGTATGATAGTATTTTGAATTCGTCTGAATGTGAGAGTGTATGTTCCATAAAAGAGTCATATATAAAAGTGCACACTGCTTAGTAATTGACCTGGACACTAGTCCTTTTAAATGTTTTCTTTAAAGCAGTGATTAGAGTGAATTTGGTTCAGACAGGATATTTGTTAGCTGAGTTTTACAGGTTTGCCCACTTTTAATTTTACCCAGTGCACAAAATTACTGACTAATTAAAATCTTTGGCATTAGATCATCATACTGTATTCTGCAATTTGTTGCCTTTCCTGTCTGAAAAATAAAGGTGTTTTCTCTTTTTTTTCCTGTTTAAAACCATTCTTGCTTCAAGCAATTATATTGCGGATATTTTCAAAATGGTTATCACAAAAAAAATCCCAGCTAATATCTATAACTAGTAGTTTCTAGTATCATATAGTGGTTTTGCTGCTTGTAATGTGTTTTTAACTTTTAGCCGTGGTTGGGAAAGCAAAGCATATTGCTTTAAACCCTGGATTTTTTTTTTTTTTGGTTCTCGACATCTGAGTGTATTGATAAAACAATTTAGAAGTAATCAAACTACTGTAAGACACTAAGAACTACTTTTCTTTATTTCAGGATAGTCGCACCTACCTGCATGTAAAAGCAAAATCCAAAATAGAGCAGGTGTGAAATTTTGATCTGAAATGTGAGGGATGACCGCTATACCAAACTTTACGATAAAGTGGAGGGGGGGAAAGCGTGAGGGTTAATGGTGTTCAGTGGACCAAATACCGGTAACTAAAGTTTAGGGTGCATTTTTCTGGTTTCAAATGAGGACGTGGTGCATTTCTGTTATGGCTTATAACAGCTTATATTATAAGCATTTCACATTTGCCATGGATTTCCTAATTTAATTTCACTTCAGAATTTAACCTAATAGATATTTTTAATAAAAATTAATGGCCGTATGTATTTGGGTCTTTTAAACTGAAAATCAAAACTGATTTGATTTGAAAATACCGATACGGTCAGCAGTGTTTCCTGCATATCTAAAGAACATCTGGGGTATCTGAGGTTGAGGAGACACTGGTCATCTGTCCGCTGGAGCGTCGGTGCTTTTGATCCTGTCGGTGTTTTGTTATTGCTTGGTGTGGGAGTGATAAAGGAAAAAGCCAAGTATAGACTATAAACATAGAAAAGGCCTTGGAAAGGAATGTATAAATAAAGGGATGTTACATTGGGGTACTGGTTAGATAACAAGCCCATAATCACTGAATGAGATCTGGATTTCTTGTATTTAAAAAACCTGGGAGAAACCTGCAGAGGAAATATATTCAGTGAGACAGTGAACCAACCAAAATGTACATAACCTGCTGGGAGTTTCTTTTTAAAAAATGTAGTTAAATGACTCCGGAGCCAAAAAGAAGTTGAATCCTCTGGCGAAACAAATGTCCAGTTCTCTCTGTGGAGACAACTGGACATGGTTGTGATGTTCAAATTAAAATCTTTGTAGATGAGGCCCCTGGAGATTAAAAAAAATAAATGACATGGATGACTCTATCCAATACTAAGGTTATTTGTATGAATCAACAAAACTGTCTTTTAACACAACTCAACTCTTCAACACACTTTTTGATGGGTCAGTCCGTGAATATTCTTCTGATGAAGTTCTTAATTTCATTAACCTGCTGTTACAACCTCAAAGTCGTTCAAATATTGATGTTATAAATGTATTTTCTATCCTCACATCTGTCAAAACTAAACATCTGAATTCTCACAAAATCAGATTTTCTCCTTGCAGACACACTTGAGCAAAAATGTGACTGACAGAAACTGAAGGGTTAACTGGCGTCACGGATGGATGCTTTTCTCAGCTTCCCTCATACTGGCGCTTTCAGCTTTTACAATGCTTGAAAGCTTTGTCATTAGTTCCCGGCACAAAGAGAGACATTTCTGCGGATATACGGCAATTATATCCTGCGATTAATCCTTTCTGTCATAGAGGAAAAACAACATTTGTCTTCATGTGTAGAGCTCTGATCTTCTTGTTTGACTAATTACACAGGAGAGGAACAAGTTTCCAGCACCTGCAACGCCTCACATTCGCTCCAGTGAAAGAGAGAGCCACATAAATCAGCCGGCTGATCCACTTCACAATGTACAAACTATTTTGTGTGTGGTTTACACTGCTCATGCGGAAGGGATTCTTTACAGGCTGCAGGGTACAGCTCTGAGTGGCAGCTTCATGTTATTAAGAATCTGCAACCGGACAAATTCTGCATCATTTACCACATTAAACATGTCTGCTCTTGAGTCACACTGTTTTTTTTTGTTTGTTTTTTATTTGGAGTTTGTTTTTCTTTTTATTATCTGTGGTGGAAGTCTGTTTAATATGGAAGAGCATGGAGCTTTAGTACAAATTATTATTTTTCTAAATCAGCTTGGAAAGTTTTTGCAACTCATCTGTGGGGTATTTAAGAGGAGTGCAGTAAACCTGTTTAAAAAAAACGAAATGTACCCATAACACATCATGTTATTCCCTAAACCACTTCAAATGAACCTTAGTGGTAATTTCCTGTTATTACTGCTGTGAAATTACAGATAATGTGTCTATTTGTGGGAGAAAACATTCAGACCATGTTCTTTTGGTTTATATTCGTTTTACCATCATACTGTGTAGGTTGAAATTCACTTTGCATTATATTGATTGATGTTTGGCAGAAAGAAAACTACATGTATTCATTAACATACATGATACATCATTACTATATCAAACTAAAACATTTCACTGTTAGTGAGACAGGTTAGGTTTACCCTACTGATGATGTGTTGTTGCAATAGTAATCTTTTGCATTGCAATAGTCAATGTATGAAACTAAATACAGTAGCTTAATTTACATAAAGTGTGTAAGAAAAGTGAGTTATTATCAGTAAAAGTCTCTCTTACTGATAAGCTGTTGGTACTCCAGGGACTCACATAAGTAATTAGTGAGGATTCCTGTACTTGACATTGGATTCAGAGAATAAACCATTTGTAACAGACTGAGGGCCTTTTCTTGAGCCACAAACCCAAAATATTCCCAATTTCTTTCTCATCAACTTAATATGTTAATATAAATCCATTTTTACATTTTAAAACTGCAATATATTCCAAACAAAAGTTGTAGTTTGTAATGTTAAAGGTGTTCTGTCACAGAAGATATCAAATGACTGTTGTCAGTTTGTCTCATTCTTGCTGCAAACACATCTTAAAGGTAGGGTAAGTGATTCCATGGAATTACTAATCCAGAACTTTTTTGTTTCACTACGCCCCAGTTTGTAAAATGAACTAAAACAGTTGTGACAGCCTGCTCCCAAAACCATAACAAACATGGCTCCAGCCAATCACTGACAGGGGGAGGGTTCATGGTCATGCACATGAAGTGGGGGGAGAGGATTGCCAAAGTTCATGGTGGGTTTTCTGGGAGAATTGGAGGTAGACGGAAGAAGGAAATGGTTCTCCATATTTTGTTGATGCTTTGTTCAAATATGGACAGATGTGACATCATCCAGAAATTGCTTACCATGCCTTTAAGGTGTCCAAGTGAATGAGGTCATGTTGGTCCAGCTTTTAGTTTCAAAATTCTCCTCCTCTTTCTACTTTATTGAGTACAGATTAGGAATCTATGTAGTCCAGTCCACTAAATGTACCCAAATACCCCACACTCAGTACTGGAGTTGAGGGGGGGTGAGGGGGGATGGCATCCCCTCCTGAAATAAAAACGGTCAAAATCATCCCCCCTGTCAAACTGCCATCCGCCCTTTCCATCCCTTATGTCATTTCATCAATGAATGTGGTTTTACTGCTATTTCAACATTTAGTCATGATCATCACCAGAAAAATAACTTATTTGACAATTCTCACCTGTTTCAAGTACATTTTCAATTGAAATAAGTAGGAAAATCTGCCAGTGGGATTTATCTTCTTATTACAAGCAAAAAAATCTTGTTCCACTGGCAGATTTTTCTACTTATTTCAAGTGAGAATCTACTTGAAACAGGTGGAAATTGTCAAATAAGTTATCAGTGATGAGTCTTGTTTTAAGTGTAATGAGATTTATTTACTAAAATGAGACATTTTAACTAGAAATAAGACAAATATTCTTGTTAAGATTTTGAGTTTTTGCAGTGATCCATTTTACTTATCCTGTGAAGGACAGAGGCATATTGATAAGTTCAGAAAACTGTTTTTTATTGTTGTGTTTTGATGTATTTGATGTAAGCCCAGTGGATATTTAAAGCTTACAGAAGGCTGCATTTAACTGCTGCTATGTCATTCCTGCAGTATTTCTGCAGGTGTTTTGGTCAGTGCTATTATTTGTAATATATTATATTATTTGTAATCAGCACAAATGATCTGTCCCCATATGATAAAATCCACCATCACCCTGATGTTTTTGTACAACTCGAGTAGCTACTGCCTACACTGTATTTGGGACTTTTTGTTGATAACAGTTTGGGTGGTCCATTTCATTTTTGGTCCAAAGCATACGACAAATGTTGCCTTCAAAACAAAAAAGCCTTTGTAGCTTCATTGTGTGGTGGCTCCAGATGCTTCAGAGTCTAGAGATGTTAAAGCTTCTGTTTTGCTCAGCGATGTTTTAAGTGGCATTTGAATTGCTTTTCCACAGCAGTCCCTTGCGCAGGTGGTGATATCAGCTGTTGATGAGAGAGATCTCAAGTATCTTTTTAATTCTACTTGCACTGAAGTGTTGGGCGTAGTGGCCCCCTGCAGAGTTAAACAGTCTAAAGTTACAGTCTAAACCCTGGCTGAGTGATGACACTTGGGCTCTCAGACATGCTTACAGGTGTGCTGAAAGAAAATGGATTGAGGACCATCTGCTGGTTCCCTAAGAAATAAAAAAAAAAACCCAGCTTTTTAGAGTACTAGAGGGCAGTGAAAGCTTAAAAAATGCAGGTTTTAGCTAACGTTGTGTCAGATAATAGGCATAAACCTAAACTTCTTTTTAAGACACATTATTCTCTCATAAATCTCAGCTATTCATATGGCGTTGTGTCTTTACCTGCTCTTGTCAAATTTTCTTTTCTGATTTCGGTGATCAAATGGTCTGTTACCATTTAGAGTTTTGAACCAGTGTCTTGTTCCTTTTTGTACAAAATTGTCCAGCACATGCACCCATCTGTCCCTGAAACAGCATCCCACCATGTCTTTTTTAATGATGTTTTTAATACCATGTGCCATGTTGTGGATTTGAGAAATTCTTCACTGTTGCCTGGTGGTGTTCCAGCTGCTTTCAAACATGCTATGATCCAGCTCCTCATTGAAAATAAAAGCATACATTTGTCTGTCATCTCTATCTCCAGGCCTATTTCCACACTCCCTTTTCTATCTAAGCCTTTAAAGCAGATAGTTTTTAATGAACCACTTTCATATCTTGACCTGAATGGTCTGTCTGAGAAGTTCCAATCTGGTTTTGCACAGAAATAACCCTATTAAGAGTTTTAAATTACCTGCTTAAAAGTGTGGACTCAGTGAACTCCGTTGTCCTGCTGCTATTAGACTTATCAGCTGCATTTGACAGGCCTGATCAAAACATTTTGCTAGCATGTCTTGAGCAGTTTGTTGGTATTAAGGTTCGGTTCAGTCTTGAGATTGTTCCAGTCGTCCCTGACAGATAAAGCTTCTCTGTTCATTTAGGCCATCACTCCTCAGCCGTGTCCTCGTGTGTGTATATATATTTATATACTGTATATTCCTCCTTTGAGATGTATTTTTAAAAGGCACAACATCTCTTTCCATTGGCATTTAGTCCCAGTTGAGCAAATTGTTTTACTTTTCATTTACGTTGTTAGTTTAGTCTTTTACTCCATCAGGTTTATTGTTCTTAGTTTAATATTTATTTATTTTACATTTGTTTTATCCATGCAATTTAATTATTCAAATGTCAGTGTCAATCAATTCTTTATACTTGAAAGATTTTACATTAACAGTTAGTTTTCTTAAATCCCTTTTTTAATAATCCAGAGGGAATGTAATCCTGAAAAGGTCTTGCTGTTTCATGAAGTGAAATACAAGGTTCAGTTCTCACCCCTTACAAATCAGTTATTTTCCTACAGTCTGTTGTAAAATGCCAGCAGATGGCACCCATATTTGACCCCAGTCTCAGCTCTTCTGCAACAAAAAAACTGTTTCACAGCTTTTTGTTCTGCAGGCATTTTGCCAACATTTCAGACACAGTGAGACGGCCTGATCTCTCCATTGCAAGCATCTGTCACACAACGCTGCAGGCCAGTATCAAAACTCTCCACATCATGATTCCCTTCATTTTTTAATTTTTTGTTTTCTTTTTAGCATATTTAGGGGTCATGTGGCATTGAATTACCACTGACAGGTTGTGTAATGCCATCCACTACGACGGGTTATCTGAAATCCAGATTTATAAGATGGCACTGTGTCCACAGTAAGCTGCACCGAGGCATTTGTTGTTTAAATGGCTGCAATATTGTGGCGTTCTTAATGCTTTGACCAGACTCCCTTTGTTCTCGTTTGCCTTTATTACTTTTAGCAAATGAGTAATCCTTAATTTCAATTAGCCAGATCAAACATTTTGCTATCGTGTCTTCAGCAGTTTGTTGGTATTAAAGGTTCAGTCCTGAGATGGTTCCAGTCTTTTCTGAGCACTACTTGCCCTGCCTTTATCCTCAGTGGTGCATTCAGGGCCAACAGATTCACAGAGGATATCATCTTCACCACGTCACTCTGTGTTCACACACCTTAACAACAGCTCCTATATCAGTATGTTGTTTATTGAATTCAGCTCAGCATTTGCCATTATTTCTCCCTTGAAACTCACTCACAGACTGAGCTCCACAGCCTTGAGTGCCAGACTCTGCTCTCAAACAAACCTAGACCCGTGAGTAGCCACCAGGGGTACGGCCTATGGGGATATAACCTCTGCTAAACAATAATACATTTATCCTTCTTGAAAAATTTAATTAATATTGAATCTCTATGTTTAGACTGAGTATCTCTTGTTCCAGTCATCTGAGTAATACAAGTGTAAATTCACTAGATTGAGAGTACTGAGCCAAGCATTACTCTCCAGGTTCTACTCTATTAGTCATTCAGCACATAGAGTCCTTCAATGTAGTGTCCAAGAAATTAAATTAAGTGCCACTTGAATATTTACCCATCAACCATGATGAAAAAATGAATAAGAGTTTAAGATCATGCATGATATTGCTCATCAACAAATAACATTTAAATATAAAAGCATGCAGCACAAACTAGTTTTATTGTAGTTTTCAAGAGACAAATGCAGTTATTACACTTGTACAATGGTCATTTGTTGCAAAATTATTACTTTCAGACCAAAACAGTTTTTCCTATCTCCAAAACATTCATTTTCTACTAAAAAGAGCTAAACAAAAAGCTGAATAAGGCATAATGGTTGATTTATTCATTTAAACTTGCGGTCAACAACGAAGCAAGATGTTTATAAATGTTCTTCTAACAACAATGGCTTTAAAAATTGAAGAGAAAAGGCAGGAATGTTGTTGTGATGTATTTTACACTTCATTGTACTCAGCCCATTGGTAAAGGAGCTTCATTGGCACGAACAAAGAAGATGATCAATACAGGTAACCATTAAATATGTCATTACGGTACAAGAGCATCAGAATAATATTTATTACAGTATATACACCACGTCAGCCAAATAACTTTGATGCAGGGGTAAAATGAGAGTCCGAATTTCTGATAATCTCTCAAATCAGTAAATGTTCTCCCACTGCTGAAACGCCCCCGTACTTGTCACCATCACTTTGGATTGATCGTAAATTCAAGGAGCAAAACCCCACATTCCCCTTATTCTTCTGAACATGTCGATTCTAAAAAACACAGCAGTCTGTGTGGGATCTGGAACTATGGAGCACAGCTGAAAAGGTCACCACTGCTAACTCGTGACGGCAGTATTCATCTGTAAAGTGAAGTGACTTCCACAGGTATCTCCTTCAGAAAATATGACCTACTTTGAGTTTGTTTTTAATCCTTCAGTGGTATTTGTCCACAGTCCTCTCTTGCAATAACAAGAACAAGCATGAAGCTGAAGACATCCAGTGAGTAAAAAAAATGTCTTCTTTTAACATCTGCATGTATAGTTAATCTTACTGCTAGTCACATAGCAAAAATAAATAAATAGTAATTACTATGAGTCTAGATGTACATAGCATAGTCAATTTTTTCTACACTTTTGACCGAGCTCAAGTTCAGATTTAAAACTGCTATATATATATATATATATATATATATATATATATATATATATATATATATATATATATATACACATACATACATAAATACATATCACATAATTAAATGTGCAGACGTCTGCAGGGGACCTACATTTTGGATAGTTTTGTTCCACAAAAAAATAAATAAAAGTAAAATTAAAATTGAAATGTGGTAATATAAATATATAATATTAAAAAGCATGATAAAACATGGATACAGAAAACCACATTTGATTTCAATAATAATTAGAAATAAGAGTTATCTCAGTATTATTGTGTGCAACCTTCTATTTTGTAGAGTTTTGTACAATTATGGTTACAGACGGTCTCTCAACTTTATATTTGTGATTTGTGTGCTAAAAAAGAGAGAGAAACTTATATTTCAGCATAATGATGTCATTATTTTGAATTATTTTAACCATGATAGTCATTTAGTGCAACTTTTGTATATTTTCAACATTTGTCTTCTTATTTGTTTAGAGATTTTTGGCGCTCCGGTGCCTCCATACAAAAGACATTCACTCACAAGAGTGAATTAATTGAATTAAACTTGTTAGATTGTCAGAAACACAGCCCACAGCACAGCCACAGCTTGGAAATGTTGAAGTGTAATGAGCTGTTGGCAAACCACTTTGATGCAACGTTTAAACGTGGCAATGTATCAGTTTTGTGTTCCATAAAAGCAGTTATCTCACTTTTATGGTTCACAGCTCAGGAGAGGCGGTCTTTAATCCACTGATGGATTGACTGGAAAGTTACTTTATGAACAAGCACGCACATAAACAGAGTCACAATATGGGCAATTCAGTCTTAAAACTGCACAATTACTGAGCCACAAACAGTATTTTCAGTATCTTGCCTTCTGCTCTTTGGCCAGATGAGTGAGTGAAAATCCTGTCACAGGATTTTCTGAGTCATTCCGGTCTTCAACATGTACGAGACTAATGATCAGCGCTTGGCCATAAAAAGACACGTTAGTGACATCTTCTGCCCACTTGACATCAAGTTATTACTGACAACTTCATCATTAGAAAATCCAAATGTTCAACTAATATGGATGCGAAAAACTACAAATGTAAAAGCTGAAAAAAATATCCTTAAATTGTGCTGAGGTGCAGCCAGAACACTCGGAAGTATTCTTGAGTCCGCTGACTATGTGTTTAATAATTCATATCCAATCCATGGCTTGATTGGAGGGCAGTGTAAGCCATCGGGGGACTCCTGTGGTGGAGGACTGTGTCAGCGGCGTCTTGAGCTCCATCTGGACTCTCCCCTCTGAGTGGTTCGTGGTCAGTCAGGCCGTGGCTCTGTGTGGCACTGCAGGTGCGCAAACAGAAGCTGGTTCCCTCGCACTATTGCGCACTCTGGAGAAGCTGCTCTGCTCCGAGTTGTTGCGATAGGGCAGGCAGAAATCCCTGAAGCACCTCTTGAAGTTTTCATCTAAAAAGGCATACAGCACAGGGTTCAAACTGCTGTTGATGTAGCCTAGAGCGATGCACAGGTGCCAGCAGGCGATCACCACGAGGTTCCTGTTGTCAATTTTCACTGCGGTCTTAACGATAATAAAGATGTGAATGGGGGTCCAGCAGAAGATGAAAGCAGCTACGACCACCAGGACCATGCGTGTGATGCGCCGCAGGTTTTTGTCCTTCTCCTTAGAACCCGACAGGAGACGGACGCTCTTCAGCCGCAGAATCATCAGACCGTAGCAGATGGTGATGACGAGGACGGGCACCACGAAGGCAAAGATGAACACGCAGATTTTTGTCAAGGTGTCCCAGTACCACGCTGGGTTTGGAAACCTGAGTGTACACGCAGTGCTGCCTGAGGATTTAAAGCAATACAAGATTTAGTTCGGGGCCTGGCCCTAAATTAATATGAGCTTGAGTGTGCTGCCTGCTGTCATAATTGCTACTTAAAATAATAAATGACAGTGATTGCATTTTTCTGAAACGCTTAAACTCACCCACCTGTATCTGTCTCCTTGGTTACGGCTGCAATCATCACGGGCACTCCGACAGCAGAGGAGAGGATCCAGATGCAAACATTGATGATCTTTGCTTTGCCGGCCGTGCGGAAGTCCAGCGCCTTTACTGGATGACACACTGCAATGTAGCGGTCAACGCTCATCATGGTGAGCGTAAAGATGCTCGTGAACATGTTGTAGTAATCGATGGCAATAACCACTTTACATAGAAGCTGGCCAAAGGGCCACGTCCCCATCAGGTACTTAGCGCTCTGGAAAGGGAGGGTGCTGGTGGCCAGAGCGTCAGCCAGAGCCAGGTTAAAGATGTAGATGTTGGTAGCCGTCTTCATCTTGGTATATCTGTTTGGGTAAAAGAAAAGAGAGCGTGTGTAACAGATTCTGACTCATAATGATGTTAAAAGCATGTTAAAAGAGATTGAATGCGCTCCAAGGTCAGCCTGCTCCTACACCACAGGCTTTGTGCTTTAGTCACGATGGTCAGTGAAAATGTTGAAGCTAGAAAGAAGTTCTATAGATGGATATAATCATTTTCGATTTCTGCAACAAGTCTCTAAAACTCCCTTTTGGATTCGTTTTTTTTTTTTTTCTGTAATGGGTATGTTTTGTCTGGACGCCAGCTCAACAGCAGAATGTTGACAGTGGCTGGTTCCATTGTTTCCACCTCTAAAGGGGTCGTTTTACATGTCACCTACCCCCATAAATTCTTTCATTACACACATTGTGTAGGATTTCACTCTGAATATAACCGATTTGTCAGGAACTAACTGTAATAAATGCTATTTCATACTGGATTTTTGAAATTACTCTGAATTTGAAGATCAAAGCCTAATCTTTGACACATCTCTTCCAAACCATTACATCATTGCTTCATCATTTAGGCCACTTTCTCATTTAAGACATTTAGGCTGCACTCGTTTACATTGAATTATTTGTACTACTGCTGATAATGATATTGGAATAGTATAGGCTAATATGTAGGGAGTTGATAGTTTGTTCCCATCCAGACATTACAACCTGTGAGTGTTTCATCAGAAAGCTTTGGTCCTTCTTCTCACCTCCCTATATGTGGGAGGTGTGTGAGAAAGTGTGTGTGTGTGTAGGAGCACATATGTGGGCGGTTGTACTGCAGAGTGGGGGCAAGGACAACATGCCATCACATGTGAAGATTTATTATTTTGCTGCATGCTTAAAATGCATTACTGTCGTTAACTGTTCAATATTCTAACAAGGGCGTTATTCTAAGGCTCAGTGATGTATAAAAGTCAAACTTAGTGTCTCTTTTCCCCTCCCAATAATTGGTGGGTTTTGTTTCTTACCTGACCACCCCGTACATCACCAGCACGTTTCCCAGCAGTCCCAGCACGCAGATGAGGGAGTAGAGCGCCGTGATGCAGACGGCCAGGACGACCCCGGTCCTGCCTCTGTCCCCGCCGGTCCCGTTGCCTCCTGGGGCCGCAGAGAGCAGCCCCCCGGAGCCCAGACCCCCGGAGCCCAGACCCCCGGAGCCCGTAGCGTTGAAGGGAGCTCCAGACACCGAGAAGCGCTGCTCCAAGTCGTCGGGAGGGAGACTGGTGAACTCCATTCTAATGGTTCGGGGCAGGATTTTTGGAGCAAGTCGGAGATTTCTGGTGCAGATGTTCAGTAGCGCAAGAGCCCTACATGTGTTTGAGGCACCGGGCTCTGAGGATGTCTGAGCTCCTCCTCTCTTTCTGTGGGCTTTTCTCTGTGAGCCCGCGCGTCTGTGCGCGCTCCTTTGGCAAAGCGCACTGGCGCACAGAGCAAGGTGTGTGAAAATAAAATACCAATTTATAGTGCTGAACATTTGTTTTTTCCATTTGAGTTTTTGTCTTCATTAATGAATGAATGAATGAATGAATGAATGAATGAATGAATGAATGAATGAATGAATGAATGAATGAATGGATGAATGAATGAATGAATGAATGAATGAATGAATGAATGAATGAATGAATTTTTATTTCGAACATGTATATAAAAAAATAAAAATAAAAAATAAACAGTAATATCTTCATATTCACATATGTTCGAAAAAAGAAGGAGGAAGAAGTATACACTTTTTCCTAGTTCCTACCCCTTTATAACTCTATGAATTTACGTTATTTTTAATATTATATCTACACAATATCCATATAAATATAGTCTATATAAATACTACGTTAACATGCCTATTACTACATAATTATCCATATAAGTATATAGAAAATATAAATATTACATAAATATTATATCAATATGTAGAAAATACAAATATATAAATCTATATAAATATACACTATATAAACTACATAAATATCCCTATAAATATATATATGCTACATACCAAATAGATATATAAAATATATTACATAATTATAACTATCCCTCTCAACATATAATATATACTACATACATATCCACATAAATATCTAAACATATTTTAAGCAAGTATAATATACCTTTTTCCCTATTTTATTTGTTTATTAATTTCAATAAAAAAAGTATTCCAACCATATAGCATATCTAATAAGTTGATTTAATATTTTCTCATTAAACATGACATCTGATTAAAATGTCTTGTGTCTTAATTTGATGAAATTTGACTGAAATTGTGTTTCAGTTCTGTCTGGACTTCCCTGGTTCCCATCTGCCCTGATTGTCTGCACCTGTGTCTCGTCAACCCCTCTGTGTATATCTGGTCTTGTCTTTCCCTCGCTGCCGGCTGGTCCGTTCTGTCACGAATGTGGTGGATAGGACCAAGATGTAGGAGACGAGGAGGCAGGCGTTCCAGAAAACAGTGATTTATTATGCCAAAATAAAACCAAAAGGGCTGCCGAGCAGGTTCACAAAAAACCCAAGCGTTAATCAAAAACCTGACAGGACACAAGTTGGATGGAAACAGTACGGATCGGCCGGGAGCATCATTATTATTATTATAATCCAAAAGTGCTGCCACGACAGTGATTCCAAAAACCTTGAACCAAACACAAACTGACAGGAAAATAAAAACATCCCAAGAGGAGACAGACAAGGGGCACAGAAAGGAAGACTAGAGGCATAACAATTAAATTACAATGATCTAGCAAGAAAAGGATGTGACAAAAGCAATTCTAGGAGTGAGGTCACAAGAGCATATACCCACTATGGCCTATAAGTGAGACCAGGCCCCTCAAACGCAGATAAACCAATGGCTGTTGAGTATATGTTGCACAGGCACCTGCAGCTTTCAGCTCTAAGGAAAAACATTGCAACATCCTGAGCTCTCATCTCATCATGGAGTTATATTCATTAAAAAACTAAAAATGTGTATTAGGCACCGAATACAGATTCCATGTATCCCAAGAGGATGGGCAATTAAGTTTATTTTATTCAATTTTATATATCCAAACAAAATAGTGCTAATAAATATCTGGTTTGGACACAAACAAAGATCTCTCCATTCATTCTAAAGTACATTGAGAAAAAACTCTGTTAAGCTATTTCATGAACATCCATAGTTCACACAAACAATTTCTGCATGGCAGCAACGGGTTGCCATTCGTAACATTAGCATCAAGCTGGTCCAGCCATTAAGAAGCTACTTCTTTGTGTTGACCAGCAGGGCCCATGATCCATATTATGGACTGCGGGAGGGCAAGTGGAGGCAAGGCACAGCACAAGTGGAAACTGCTCCAAGCAATGCACCCAAACAGCAGTCAGGTGCACACTGGAAATTTACTTGGAAGTGGTAAACCATCCAGAATACAGAATCTGCTATTTTTCATGCTCACAGACATTTTAATAGCGACAAGACACAGCTGTTGACAATCTGGACAGCAAAAGAGGCCAAAAAACAACTACAAACACAAGGAATACCTTTCAGAATCAGAAACCCTACATTATGACAATATAAGTGTAATTATGTGGACCTGGCTTCATCCCCTCCTCAGATTTCTGTTCTGGAAACATTAAGAAATTACGTCTTTAGCTATAAACCTCATATATGACTGTGGAGTTTTAGAAAGCTTGTAATAGCACACAATTGTCTTTATGGAAGTCATCAGCTATTGATTCACAGTTTCAGTCGGCTGAATGTTTACCCTGTTTGTCTTGAGTGGCTTTCCATTACTACAATAGCCCTAGCATGTAATAATGCTCCATCACATCCATTTAATATCTCTCTCCCTAAAAGAGCAGCCTCTCCTACCTGTTACGCAGCAACTCACCAAACAAATAACCATTGCGAACATCCCTCACTGTTGTAGCTTAATGGCCCAATTAGACATGTCTGACTTGAGAGATTCTCTTATTGCTGCCTGTTTACAACACCTACATGCTTTTCATGGCCGGTGGCTCGTGTTGGGGGAGCTACATTAGAAAGCTTGCTGTGCTCATCAGCCATGAAAAGCTTTTGAAATTACCTCACTAAACCACTGGACTGATGTAATTACCTGCCAGTTCTAGTGCTGATTAAATATTTAACATGGTTTTGATGGCTTATGCAGCATCTGTCAATTGTGTGGGTTTTATAATCAGTACCTGTGAATTATTGAGCTAACCAGAAAAGTTATTGTTGTAATCATTTGCAGCAATATGAACAAATACAATGAAGATATTTTTTTCATTTTTGACTTCCATATTTGCAGTGTAATCAGATCATCATGGTTAAGAGAATAACGCATATTTCTATGTCTCACTTGCTAAATCCTCTGGAATATAACTTCAGTTTTTAAGTTTTTCTGAGCATTTCATCTCTAAGAACCATTAATTTTATGTCCAGTACTGTTTGTGGCAAAAACGCATCCGAATTCAAATTTAATTAAATTCAAAAATACTTGACATTGTATCATCCTTAAATACACCAATAGTTGAGTTTAATTGCAGAGCAGGTGAGTCTCTTGTCAGTAGTTCATTGCAGTGAAGATCAGAAAACCTGCACCTGCATGTGATCAGGTGTGTTGGACTTATTAACACGTCTTTGAATATTCCTAAGAGGTTTCACACTCACACGGTTCTCCAGTGGCTGTTTCAGTTATCTTTTTACACTCTGCAAACTGACCTTTATAAAACTCCACCAGAACTCCTCATCAGCTCTGTCCAAAGCAGAGACAGTCAGAATAATGAGCCCAGCATGGTGAACAGAAGCCCCCAGATAGCTAAACTAAATGTACACGTTAATCTTTATTGAAGGGATCTTTTTTCCCACGTTAGCACCGTACCTATCCATAGACATTTTCTTTGGAACTGCAATGTTCATCTAATATGGTTGTGAGGGAAAATACCAAAAAAGTTCCCTAATTTTCTTCCCTGAAGGCAAAAGATAAGAAAAAGATTAAATTAGAGGCAGCATTGCATGTACACAACCATCACAGCCACACTGTGAAATGATACCTATTCAGAACAAGTAATAGCTTAACTACAATTCCCCTTTTTATTCTATATTCAAGTTCTGGTGGTTACAATAATTAACAGCGGTTGGTATAATTACTAAATTTGGGATATATTTTAAAGACTTGTATGAGTTATAAAGTCTTCTATGCAATCCTGGCCACATAGGGGAAGCATATCACAAGGAAGTTCGTGTTTCAGCCCCTGGAGTAGACGCAGTGAATTGCAATTTAAGCCCTCGCCCACCTCCCGCCCAGATAGTTGACATGTTAACGCATCCATTAGCAGCTGAAATGGCTCATTGGTGAGCATCTTTGAGTTGTTCTCACATTAACGAACAAGTGCCAATAGGTGATGGCCTCCTGCTAACAGATTTGCCCTGCAGCCAGTCTGTAGGAGGATTTCCATTCACTTTTTGTAAAACAAAAGCAAAACTGTGAATTTGCAACAAAATGTACAGCTGCATTGTTTCCATTGAACAATGTTTTTCTTTTACTGAAAATAAGTGTCCTATCTCGTCCTGCTAGTCTTCTCTTCAAAACAACAAAAAAATAAGAAAGAAAGTCTCGACTTCAAGACGATGGATGAAAACGTCTTTAGTTTTGGCCAAATAATTTTAACATTTCAACAGAAGATATATTGGATTAATGAGGCCAAAAAATAACTAGAAACTAGAAACTAGAAACTAGAAACTAGATTGTAATTACTTTAGATTGACCAACTACCTCACATGCAGTGCTGCCAGAGACATTCAAATACAAATAAAAGTGTTTCCATTACTCTCTTGCAATAAACTGGATTTTAAAACACATTTGATAAACCCCCTTATGAAAGCATAAAAAGGTTTTTGCAATATTGGGCAGCTTTTGTGAATAAAACGTGATTCCGTTATAGGATTCCTTTGCAATATTTAGGTTTTTTGCAAATCTAGGGATAATGAGCTCAGCCTAAATAAAGGAGCCATTGAAACTCATGATGACGAGTGGGCATCGTCATGGGGAGTACTCATACATGCAAATCAAGAAGAGGAAGTGACATTGGGTAGAGGTCACAGATTTTCATTGGATTCAACCCTCAACGCCTCCAGATGTGATGAATTATTTTCTCTATAGTTATCTAGCCTTGTATTTATATTCACGTCTAACCTTGAAGCCTTGACTCACGATGCTTACCCTGGACAGCAACAGCTGAGTAGGAAAGCTCACCCACACAGCAGGTCACTTAGTTACATTTTTCATGAGTTCTTTGTAGAGCACCGACCAATACCTGGTTGTGCTGCAGAAGATAATGACATGTAGGGTTACTGCAGAGAACCATCTATTCCACAAAGCAGGATGGCTAAAAACAATCATGCTTTTAGTGTGAGGCAGGTGCTCTTTGCTATTGAAGAGCTAATATGATGAGCAAAATTTTGACAAATGTTAGACATGTGTTGAAAAGGGGAGGGAAGTGCATGGGCTGCAAAACTAATGCTGCCACTGATATGTTTATATTCTCTTCTTTTCTCCCTCAGGAGAAAGGAAGAGAATATGATTAGTCTATGCAAGCGGCATGATTATCCACATCAATCCTCAGCCCAGCGGAAACTGTAGGAAGCATTGTACTGCCTCCCTGAATAATCTCACTCATCGCAAGAAATACAGACTACAGACATTTTAACATGAGCTTGTTGTTAGTTTTTTGCCACAGGGATTCCTCAACATACTCCTCTTTAATGATTAAACAAGACAAGATTAGGCAAAACCCCTACCAGCTGCTTATAGTTGAAACAATTGAAATAGACTATTACTGTTTTATTAGATTACTTAAACTGTGAAATTTGTGTTGCTTGTATTGTGGGTGGGTTTGTTTTATTTTAATTATAAGGTCTCAATATATTATGTGCAACAACAGTAGAGAAGTTGGTAAGTTGGTATTTCAGCTTCAGAAAGGTCAGAAAATGTAGAAATTCATACCATGTTTTAGCTTGACATTTTACTTCCTCACAGTGAAGTAATTAGCTGTGTAAGGTACATTTAAATAAATGAAAAAGAAAAAAGCCAAAAAGCTAAAATTGTTCTATTAGTGGAAATGTGTGTGTTCTTTCATGGTAGCTGGTGTGACATTAGAGTCATATATTTAATATGTTTCTGCACCACATTTTGTGGCTTTGTAAACTCCGTACAGTATGCAGGGTATAGAAGAATGTATACTGTAGTATTTTAGCAAGTAAGACAAGACTGAATATATTTCTGTTTCCTGTTTTGCATGATATAAACTTCGTCTATATGGATCTTTTTTTTACTTGTCACAAAGATTAGCAGAATAAAACAAACACTGCAGTTTCCTTGTAGAGATAAAGTGTATATATGTCCACGTGTTAGTAGTTTATGACAATAGTAAAAGTAGGAATAGAACAAGTCTGTTTGAATTATGCTAAGATTGAACTATATATGGCTGTGTTTAATTCATTTGTGAGTTCTGAGATCCATCAGACCAGGAACAACTGACTTGCTGGAGGAGATTGCAGTAAAGCACAGTAGTTTATTATGGGGATCTCCATGAGGAGCCTGACACAACCCACAGTGCCCAGAACCTCCAAGCGCTCCAGTGCTGAATAGTCCAGCAGCAGTGGATCAAGTGGCCACCAGCCAGGAAACACTGACTTTGACACAACTTTAGGGATATGCCAAGAATTGTCATTTCCACAGTAACTGGTAGCACAGACAAATGGCTGCAGACACCAACCACCATCATCATCAGTTTTGCAATAAGAAGCTAGGTGCAGAAGACGGTAAAACCAGCAGACCAGGTTACAGCATGAACCAAAAAAATAACCAGATCCACCAAGAGCTCTGACAAGCCAGTTTAAGGGAACAACTGAGGGTGAGAAAGTTCCACTCCACTGAGCTCTATCACATTTTACGGAAGAAGGTGACTGCACAGAGCAGCGTGGCACAAAGGGAGACAGAGAGGTCTAGAAAGCAAGCTGGTTCACCAAACAGCAGCCGGGCCAGAAGCGCAGGGGACATCTGATGTTCTCCAAGAAAAAAGTGGATTGACACCTGCATATGACCCTAAGTGATTGTAATAGGGGCCTAAGGCTACAGCCTACCCCTCTTAGGTCCAAAATAGACGTACTATCACCCATCACACAGTTTGACCTTTACTACCAGAGAGCCCACATGGAAGGAGCTATAGAAGTACTTAGGGCAGATAGAGCAAGCTGGACAAATCTTGCTTCCAATTGGATGGTATCATCATCATTTCATTCACTGAGAAACCAAACAAGAGCAAAACTCTCTTCCTGCTTTCGGTGAAGGTGGAAGCCTTTTCTTCTGTGGACCTGAATCAAATTCAGATTCATTTATTTGTCATCGAGCCAGCATCCCAGCACAATGAAATTACATTCCAGAACAGCCCATCCAAGAGAACAAAAAAACAACATAAGTGATGGGTAGACAGGTGCATGAGCCTGCAGCCAATGGGTCAGTGCCACCCTTTCATTAGGTGAGAAAAGCATGACAATAGGAAAGAGTAGGGGGGAAAACAAGCATCTCCCACACTATGTGCCTGTCAGAGGACACAGTGCGAGATTGCAAATAACACCACAGCACAAAAACCAACATACTCAGACATCATACCAAAAAAAAAACTGAAGAGACTAGCATATGTGGGGTGCAGCGTAGACAGTGATAAGGGCGTGTTTCTTTATAGTGTGTGTGTGCATGTTTGTGTGAGTACGTAAGTAAGTCTGTGAACTCTGTCCCAGTTTAGTCCCCCAGCATAGTCCTTGATAGCGATGGAGTGTTATCAGCTTCTTCTGATTCAGGTCCACAGGTGTCATGAAGGGAGGGGGACGGTTAGTGGGAGCAGAGCATCTTATTTTCATAACATCCAGGAGATTGTGGCTGTATTTGGGTCAGTCCGACTCCAGTAAATTTCCTTGTGCCTTAAAGTCTCTCTGGTTCATCTCAATGGCGACTCCAAACAGCCGAATTTGTGGTCAATTTCCATCAAGCCGAGGTTGCAACTTCTCCAAGGTCTTTTCCTGGCAATGAGTTCAAATACCACAGCTAGCCTGTGATTGATTTTGTTCAAGAATTGCAGTAGACATCTTCAACATCCTCGACCGGAGGACACACGATTCTCCACTTCAGCCAGGAGTCCATCGTACAAACCAATTCCATGATTTTATACATTTTCGGAGGATATGCAAAAGAGAGGCTCCAATAGATTTACAAGACAGCATAAGACAGAGAGTAGCAGCAGGGCAGACAGGGAGGGAGAGGGAGAAGAAAAGCGTCCACCTTCACCAAGAGCAGGAAGAGAAGCAAAAAGCACAAAGAGAATAACAAAACTACACATGAAAACTAAGTTAGATACACACTGCTACTCCTCTCGGCTCTCTTTTAGAAGTTTAACATCACTGCAATCAAGTCCAGCTCAGTACAATTACCTAGAGTAACTCATGGCAGCAACAGCACATGAGGTGCGGCTCAGTTTAATGAGTTGCCATGGCAACAGAATCACACCCACCAAACAAGGTCCACTACAATATTTCTGAAATTCTTTTGGAAAAAAGTGACTGTAAAGAAAAGCGAGGATATGATTCAATCACTCGACACAAGAGTTCTCTGATTTTCCCTTCTTGTATGACTTTGAGTTGGTTTCATAGCTGGATTCTGTGTTTCAGAGGAGTCATGGCAACACAGAGCTGTTAAGAAAATGCAGTCATATCCCACTGAATTGTATTACATGTTATTACTACTTCATGTTTTGCCATGAGACCAGGCTGATTTATCACGTCTCCCTGAATCAGGTACACTATGTGTGCCTAAGAGGAACATTGCCTACTTATCTTGTGCATATGAGCTCACTCTTTCTTCAACGCAGGGTCTCATCTCCAAAACCCAAACTTAAAATGCTCATTAATGCTGGAGCAGAGGCACGTCAATATCATATGGCTGGATAATATATCAAATCACATTTAAAAATGTACTGATTCATTCTCAACATGTAATCATTATTTCAATAGGAGTCTTTCCCTAGTGAAATTTGACTTTATACATCCTATACAGTAAATAATGGTAATTTTTCATTTTTTATTTTTTAATTAAAATACAGTGATAAGACCAGCAACGTTGTCTGGTTTGAAGACAGTGGCACTGAGGAAGGGACAGGAGGTAGAGCTAGAGGTAGCAGAAGTGAAAATGTTGAGGTTCTCTTTGGGCGTGACAAGGGTGGATAGAATCAGGAATGAGTACATTAGAGGGACAGTACAGTACATGTTAGATGTTTTGAAGATAAAGTCAGAGACGCAAGATTGAGATGGTTTGGACATGTACAGAGAAGGCACAGTAAATGTATTAGGAAAAGGATGCTTAGGTGAGAACTGCCAGGCTGGAGACCAAAGAGGAGATGGATATGGATGTAGTGAAGGAGGACATGAGGTTGGTTGGTGTGGTAGAAGAGGATGCAGAGGATGGAGGTAGATGGAGACGGATGACTTGTGACCCCTGAAGAAAGCATCCGAATAGGAAAAGAAGAAGATTTAAAAAAAATAATTTGCACTGAGTTGATTGCCTGGTTTATAATAAAAACATTATATGATACCAATAAAAGTGATTATTACAGAAAAAATATTGTAGTACCAGCTCTAACTGCAAAGCTCATGTTTCCCAAATCCAGTCTTTTCCCAGATTCTCTCCTCCAGGAAATGGTTAAGTCTGCACTCAAAGCTACCCCTGCCATAATATCTGTGACTGACAGTTATTCACTCTCAATTGCTGTACTAAAGCTGCTAGATGGAAATCTCACAGGATGTTATTTTCCTCCTTTTGTGATTATTTTCCTCACCACAGTATTCTGAAATAAAAGCCAGCAGTTCAATTTGTTGTTTCAGCTTACAATTAGCCATGCAACAGTAATTTCTGTGAGCCGAGGGCTTGATTAGCTTGTTGATTTCCCTCTTGCAGTGACAACCAGCACAGACAAGCACAGAGAAGCAAATACTGACTGAAAAAACTGTCTGTAATATTTTTAATGGCTGACATTTTGTCAGGACATAGAATTTAGTGGATTATTACCTACAACAGAAAGACCAGGGTCCAGCTGTCCTGTTCTAATCATTGTGGTGGAAGGGCAGCCGTGTCAGTAATGATGACTGAATGGAGGCAGTAAGGCGAAGAAGTGACCGATGGCCTTCAGAGTGCAATGAATTACCGTATGTCTGCTTTCTCTTAAAAAAAATCAACTTTTAAATCAACCAACCTTCTGAGAAGCATGCACAGTGAGTACCAAGAAACTTAATCCATATATACCATGAATACACAGATATTTCAGTTTTTCTTTTTTAATAAATTTGCAAATAAATTCTACATTTCTTTTTTTTCTGTCAAGATGGGGTGTTGAGTGTTCATTAATGAGAAATAAAATGAACTGTTTTAATTTTAGAAAATGGCGGCAAGGAAACAAAGAGGGACACATTTAAAGGGGTCTGAATACTTTCACTGCATGTAGATTTTGCATCATTTTTACCTTTTTGAAAAGGTACCAAATGGATTCTGAACTACTTCTGCTAATCATGTGGAAACACCGGTAGAGATGTCCGCTACCTGCTGCTTCGGTAACAAGGATACATCTAGCTGGTTCCACTTATGCAAAAGTGACAACAACCACTCCAAGAGATGCTGAAGTGAAAGGAGAGAAATATGGAGATGAACCGCAGCAACAAATGAAAAATGTCTGTCAGGTTAACAGACAAAAAAAGGAGGTTGGACAAATTGAAATCATGATGAAAGGACACAGAGGAAATAAAAGCTGGTTGTAAGAAGCAATGAGAAATATAGACATATTTGAATGCAGCTGTTTATGGGAAAAAAGCATCAATAGTGTCTGGATACAAAATACAATCAAGTATTTGTATGAATTAGAGTACATCACCAATCAGTGAGACAAAAAATAAAAATCTAATGTGGTTGTCAAGGAAACCTGGATTCATTTCCATATGTATTTTCCCCTGAAAGAGCAGAGCAGACTGCTTCTGTTTTTCTGCTTTTTGCTCTCCTCTGAAAAGTCCTGCTAGCCTCTGTGTTATCTGCTGCACAGTTACGATGAGACACAGCCTCTGTTTATAATCAGGTTTAAGCCAGCAAGGTGCTGCATGGTGAATGTTACTAGGAGACCATAACCCACTGGGGTATTACGATAAAAAAAAAAAAAAAAGATGAGCAACATTTTAGCTGAAATATGAATGATAGAATTTCCATCAGTGGAGAAAATGAGGGGCAGCAGGTCATTCAGATTTCATGGAGGTTAGAAAATATGTTTGCTTGTTTTTTCTTATTTTCTTCTCAAATCATATTTGATCAATAGAAGTCTTCATTTCATTTCGTTTCATTTATTGATTCATTCCAGACATGTCAAAACCATTGTCTATAGTATAACAACATTCCCACTTGTATGAATCATATGACTATGACTGTTTTCAATGATTGTACACACACATTATATATATATGTATGTATATATATATATATATATATATATATATATATATATATATATATATATATATATATATATATATATATATATATATATATATATATATATATATATATATATACTGTATATACTGTATATATATGTACATAAAAATATAAAAAAATTAAATAAAATAAAACATTACACATAAATCCTGTAGGAGGGGTAGGAAGAAGAGTAACATTTATTTAATCCTATCCCTGCTCCATTCATCCATAATTACACTTTACATTCATCTGGTTTTCTGAGTTTTATGAATTCATGGGAATAAAAACCCAAAACAAACAAAAATATAATCTAATATTAATTTAGAGTTGTAAATTCACATCCAGATAGACTTTCACATCCAACTGCACACTGATACTCATATACATATTCACATCCACATACAGTGCACTGTGAGAGCAGCCAGACCCAACCGCCCTCATCTACCTGTACAACATAATAATAGGTTTGAGCCAGATCATACACAGAAACAAGAGCACTGAATTAAAGTAATGTGTCAATGGGCTTCAATGTATGAATAAACATCACCAAAGTGGCAATTAGAAGCTTAACAAATTTCCTGATACATTTTAACATTCAGTGGGGGGGCAAAAAGATACAACAAGCCACTCCATCACCGCTCTTCATACATAAAGTTGACAGCTGTGTTCACAGCTGTGATTGACTAACTCCAACTAAAGAGAAATTCCACTCAACTAGTCTTTGTCTGTGGGTGAGAGATCACTGCATCGCTGGGGAATCAATAAAGATAAAGCTTTGGGAAAGGGTGAACTGTGCTTCATGAAGAGAATTGATTTTACAGTGAAGAGATACTGTCATCCGACCTTCTCTGACTATGCCGTTGGTTCCGTTCCTTGAGGTTTATGCCTATGAACTGTTTATGACTGCAACCACCAGGTTGTGTACTAGTCGATTCATATAACTCCATCTTAAGTTCTCAAGGCCATTACACCATCAATCCCACTTCAATAATTTAAACATCTGTTCATTATGATCTATTTGAAATAAGTTTGAACCAAGAGTCATTATTGTGCAGGATTATATCCGAAGGTTCGAAAGCCAGACGCAGGCAGATGCAGAGATGGAGGGACCGGAACAACTTACAGTTTAATGGATGAAGCAGGACTGAATTGAAGGGAGGGGAAGTGATAGAAACCCTGAGAATGGAGGTTTGTACATCCTCAGGTGTTAAAACACAACATAATTAGTTGACAGTTTGATGACATTAAGTGAGTTGGTGTTCCTACAAAACAGAATGTTATTCAAGTACCTTTTAAAGAAAAAAATAGTGAATAGTTATTGGTGTAGCTGCATCAATGAAACACTTGCAGTCCATGTTTTATGGACATTATAGAGACATCAAGTTTCCTTGAACAGACTGAACTTTTGCTGGAAAGAATACAGCTCGATAGCTAATTAGTGGTGTTTATTGTCACTATTTTTGTTAGAAGCATGCGCTGTAGTAGCCATTTAGACAAAAAACTGACTGAAGAAGCACCTCTGCACCCCAGATGTTTAACTGCTGACTAGGTTTTCATCCATGCTGTCTATTGAGAGAGTTCATCCATGCTACTGGACAATGCTGCAGTAGCATTATCATCACAGTTGTTGCCAAGCGACAAACACAATTAAATGCTCAAATGGATTCACAAAGCACTTTGCGGATTTCAACTGAGCCTACTATTCTACAGTTCCTCGCCTCTTGTTTATCTTCATTTACACTACAACAATACAATTTCCCCTTGTGAAATGATACATTTGGATTCAATTCAATAGTGTTCATATTTCGGAAAATTTTGAGTCACTAAGATAAATATTGTTTTTACTGAGCTCCCTCCCCCTGTTATTAGGAGTTCTTCACTCTATCAGAGCTGCTCATTGAATCATCTTCAGTAGAAGAGAGGGAAACAAAATCTCCATGACAATGGCAACTTCAGCCTAATCGTGCCTGATCATGGTGCTAATGAAGACTGTCTGAAATGGGCATGATATTTGTTCCTCTCTCTGTGACATTTGTATAAGGATAATTGTTTTTATTTATTTGTGTGATTTAAATTTTCACCAGAAGTAATCCTAGAAGCTTGATTTTAGTTTTCGTCAATTATCATTTATCAAATGTGCTTAATACTCAAATAAATACCAGTTCCACTCGTTTCTTGCCAAGAAACAAGCTTGCCATCACACTGCCATGTATATCATAACATTAATTAACAATTTCAACAGCAGCATATCTTGGCTTTTTTCAAAAACATCTGAAAAGTTGCAGTTCAGCAGTGGAGAATTTCCTACTCCTCTTCCTTGAGAGTTAAATCTGCATTCAGCATCATTTGTTTCAGCAAACGTCCTCCTTAAAAAAGAAGTGACATTGTTACCAAGAAACAGGACACTGCTGGTGTCATACAGTACCCGTTAATGTTCCTTGACACAAACATCCTGAGAGGAAGAGACATGGCTCCTGGATAATAACCACTGAACCACTTCCTTCTCCACCAAACAGGCTGTTATTTATTATCAATAGAGCAGACCCAACGGCAGTTGTGCACCGTGGGAATTTGCAGTCTCAAAATATATGAATACGTATGAAAAGCAGCAAGTGTGCAATATTTCCCAGACATGGACGGCTTAAGTTTTTTTCTGACTTCTCTGAGCTCTCACATGCAAAGCCAGCATCTTCTATCAGTGTTACATATAGGAAAGCATCCGATTCAGATGCACTCATCGATTATTACAAGATTAAATATTGACCATCTAAAATGTCTTGACTCAACAATTACTGCTAAAAATGCATTTTCTTTCAATCTGCACAAAAAAATATAATAATCCCATAAATTGAAAAGAAATAAATCGAGATGGACATGATGTAATTACATTTTTAGAACTTTTAACTGTTTCAAAAACGACCTGAAGAAGTCTCCTATTAAAGCTCTGTGCCAGCGCATCACAAATGTTTTAAAGGAAGAGACGATGGTTGGATGACTACAACTGGTCACTGGAGTGCAGACACGGCACTATCTCAAGCACCAAGGACAGTTTGGATGCTTCGGTAAATTCAGATGCTCCAAATTGAAAGGTTTCACATGGAGATAATGTTTTTCACAGCAGGATGGTGCGATGACATTACTTTTAAGATGCGTTATGCAGAGAGAGAAAAAATGTTTGCAGAATGCAAGACTCAAGCTCAAGGCTTTTTTCTTTTATGATCACTTTTACAGAGAGCTGGAAAAAAAAATAATAAGCCTCTTTTAAAAAGTTGACCTTCTTCCATCTCGATTCTGTTCATTTCAGAGTTGAAAATATATAGAATATTTCATGAGGCTTATGTCATCACCTAAATAGCAAATGATCCTGGACTTCTGGTTCCCTCAGTCAGGTTGTGCTGAATGAGCTCAACTTTGACAAGACCTCTTTATCTTCACACTGCTTTATACTTCTGATAACAAGACAGATGCAGCACGTTGCCCTGCACTTACTTTGCACTTTACTTACATGTTATTAGATTTAACATTGTGACGTATTCTTATTAACTACCGGAAACACAGTATAATGTTATTGATTTTTTCAGTTTTCAAAGTAACATTTCCTCTTCCATTTTCTCCTATGAGTTTGAAACTAAATATGTAAGTTCACTTTTAGTGACTAAGTTACTAGTAAAAAAGGTCTGATGCTAGAATGGAGTATAACGTTTAAGCATTTCTGTCCTGTCATACGTCTTTTGTTGGATGTCTTTTGATGTGAGTTAACATTATTCCACATTAGTAAGGCATTTAGTTGCTTGGTTCTCCAGTGATCTCCTGAACAATTTAGCTCCTTCTAGGTACAAAAACAAAAGGTCTTACTGTCCTCAATGTGCATGCAACCTCGTCGACTGTAATCTCCAAAGATGGATTTGCAACCTTTTCCAGCCTGATAAGAATCAATAATTGTTTTTCTTACATCTTCAGAAAGCTGTTTATGCTTCTGTGCATGCCCACTTATAGGATTTGTGATCAAATCTGACATTCCCATCTACATAAACGGTGTTCATAAGCAAGCTATTTTAATTGTACTTTATCTTCAAAAATATGTTTTGTTTTGTCTTCAGAAATCAAAATAAATCTTTCTTCACCTTCATATTGATCCCATCCTTGGTGGCTGGATGAAGCGTTGTGATAATATGAGGGGCACAGCTTGTGTTCAGAGTCTCATCAAATTCTGTTTATAGAGAAGCTGCATGCAGCAACAATGAGAGGCTCATAACAGTACAGAGAAACTCAGGCCAAGGGAGTTCACAAATACAACAGTATGCATCTTTAAGTAATGTCTGTTTTCTTCTAAAAATGATGTCAACACATCCACATGTGATGTATGATAAATAATTCCTTCTCACCAACAGACACTTAAGCTCCTGTTTTGAAGCTTATGAAACCACGTGACTGGATGATGGTCTTACGTGACAGAAAAGAGAAAAGGACACGTGTGTAACTTGTATATGGAGCCTGAACGTCACGTCGCAACAAGAATATATAGATTTGTCTTGTGCGTCATGTCAGAAGGAAAACACAGTTATGAGGAAAAAGACATTGAATCCAATATGAAATATTCATAACAGAAACTAGCAGAAATTCTAACATCCTCTGGACTGCAGTTTCAGTCTTAAAGTTTTGATGTTTTTGTTTAGCTGTCTGCATTCCCAGGACCGTTTCTCCACATGCATTCAGAATCTAGTTAAACACCTACTGCATTTCCTTCCATGTTTCTCACAACACCATACAGGAGTCTGTCAGCATACAGACATCATTGTTTGTTTGTTTTGCACCTGTTATCACAACTGTTGAATGCGGAGGATACTTGGAGCCACAACAGTGAAAAGCAGTGAAAACTCCAACATGACATCATATTGTTATTAAGGTGTTTACAAGTCTTAATAATGCCACTGTCATGGATATAGTCCATATAGCTTCATCCGATAATTGCTTACTTTAGTTGTGACCTCATTTAGAACATGTGTGCTGTTTATGTGGTACTTTCATGATCGTAATATTGATTTAATCTGATTAATATCTGAGCTTTTTTTTTACCATGTTCCATCTTTGTCCCTGCTGCTTAGTAACAGCATAATGTTGCCACCAACATGCTTCTCTACAAGGATGGCATTATCAAGTATTGAGTCAACCTGATGTTTGACAAAGACACTGCTTAGAGTTTTTCTCAGTCCTGAACTTGTCAAACCATGTAATCTTTTTTCCTCATGCTCTTTGGACTGGTAAAGCACTATCTAGTTACTCCAAGCTGATTGGAGCCTTACACTTGAGTGGCTTGCAGAAAACTGATGCATTTCACTGCAGTTCTCCCGAACTAAATCTGCACCCAATTTATTTTCGAGAACCTCTGACATTTTGCATGATCATGCATGGCCATATTTTTATGGGTAAAGCGCATATACATTTGTGACATTAATGTTGCAATTATTCCAGTTTAGATATAAGCAGCATTTGATTATAGCAGTGAGTTTAAAATATACAAATGAGTTTAAAATGACAACTTGATAAAAATTCTTGTAATTTTTATGAAAAAAAAACAAAAGTCAAGTTCTCCGAAAGTAGATCAGTCAAATACAATTTGATTTTACAATAACTGAATTGAATTCTGGCTTATTTAGTTTTCCGAGATTTATCTAAAACCCTAAAACCAGGGTTGTGGGACCAGACGAAGATGTGTGTATTTCTAAATTATGTCCATTATACGTTTTTCATGGTGACTAATTTAAGTTTTCACAGCAGAAAAAACCCAGAGATATCACTAGCACTAATGATGGCTGATGCACATTAGCCGTCCCATTTATCTTTGTCATTCTGCCTCCAGAATAAGACCCAGGGAAAATTCTGGACCCATGTCAAGAATAATTAAAGCATAAAGGCAGTGTAACTGGTACCATAATATTTTTGTTTTTAATTTTAATTTATCTTTTGTTGTATATATTTCCGGTAAGTGTGTGTGTGTGTGGTGGTTTGTCTATATATGTGGCCCTGCTGGGTGAGCTGGGATAGGCTCCTGCAGACCCCGTGACCCTGTACAGGATTAAGTGGGTATAGAAAGTGGATGGTTTGGTTTATACATTTGTAAAACTACAATTATTGTTCATAGAATGTTTAGCCCAAGCAGGAAACTTATTGTTGAATGAAAGAATACGAAAATGGTCACATTGTGCATCATACCGTTGATACAGTTTACATACCGTTCATATTAATTGGTGCTGATGACCTAAAAATGATCATTGATTGCCCTTTTTTCATATACCGTATGTCAGAATCTTTGCGAAGCATCGGTACAATAGACCCTTTCAATGATTTTCTTAAGTGGTTCAATTACGCACCACCAGATGACTGATGTGATAAACACATTTTTGTAGATCACCTTAATGATTACAATACAGATGAGTACAAAGGGAAAACTGAAACTTTACATGCACACCTCTTTTAGTCATTGTACTGACCCTTGTTGAGTGAGCTTTGTCTCAGTGCTAATGATGTCTTACAGAGTATGACAAGATCCAGCAGAACAGGATGAAGCAGTTATTTAAAAAAAACTAAAAAAAACAAATGGAAGGATTCATTTATCAAATTAGCATGCATAACTTGAACAACTGTTTTCCAGGGTTGTTTTTTTTGTTGTTTTTTTAATAGATTTTTCACAATTTTCTTTTTGATGCAAATTCACCAACTGTGTGGGAAACAGATGTCAGGGAAGAGAGTAGCTGCCAGCAACTGAAAACATGGCAAATGATTCAGAATCCATTGATAAATTATAACAGCACAAATTTCAGCTTTGCATGGACTATGAATTTAATGTGTTGTATAAGAATTTAAAGTGACAAAACACCAGTCAATGCAGTCAGTGAAATTACTATTTTATCCATTGTTAATTTCAGGGTCAATATTATTAGAAAGCCAGTTTTCACTCTTAAATATTGCAGGATGTATCTGATATTCTCAATTTACGAATTCAGCAATGCACTTTTCTTTGGTTACTGACAAAACTGCGTTACCGGTGGAGATGAAACAGCAGTGTGTTTTCTGGTGAATTGTCGCCATCTACCATTGTCGTCTAGTAGTGCAACAAAAAAGAAGTTTCCAAAATATACATTTACAATCATTCTGTGTGGGATGTTGGTTCATTGACTTCATTGAATATCGACAGACTGAAGGTAACGTTATATTAAATCATCACATCTATTTTTTCCTCACTGCAGTTTTTTATGAGAAACTTTTTTCATAAAAAAAAAGGGGTTTTCTATTAGTGTGCCTGAAATTACGTTTATGATTCATACTCAAGTTCTATTTTGACATCACAATTAAAAAAAGGGAAAACAGCTGGATTAAAATAAACAGCCCTTCTGTTAAAATCCATTTAAAAAGCAACCACACCCATATTTTATGCAATTTTATTGGAATTAGATATGTACAATGTGAGCATCTGTAGTATGACACGTCTCACTAACCAGATTATGAATCTGCATCATGACAGCACCGTGATTATAATTAAAGTTACAAGTTGGTTGATTTATCAACTCAGTTATCTAACTGACATTCACACTCAGTCATTAAATCCACATTAATTAACCCTTAATTACTAGCACATGCTTATAAATCATAAGTGTTCAAGTAAAAATTGAAAAAAACAACATTATCTTTTAAACCACCAGCTGCAATAATCAACAAACTCCTTTTCCATCCAGTTATAGAAAATAAGCATCTGAGGAAATGTAGTTTCACCTTGGGAGGATCAGCAGAACTGAAAATATAAAAATAAAGCAACAGATGAAGAAATGTTCTTCAGTCACTATACAAAGAGAAAACGATGATTACAGCAATATTTCAGTTTTGTTTTAGCTTTCCAGCCAAAATGTGTGTGTTGGGGAAATCTGAGAAATTAATGCGCCCCAAATGAGTTCCATGTGAACTGTTCAATCATATTTGATAGAGCAGCCAATTTCAGCATCTAAAAGAAACTTAAACTACATAAACTAAAATAAAGCTCCTACTGGTTTGAGAGGAGACTGTATTAGACACATTTATGCTGCGTCACTCTTTAACACTACAGTTAATAACTTTTGTACCTACTGTGTTGCAACATGGACCATCTTGCATAGACCAAGTTCATATCCCAACCGATGCATAAGAACTTTCATGTAGCAATTCACAATACATTTGCTCAACTTCACATGACATTTATTCTGTTTGAATTGTTTTAGATGGTGAAAATTTGACCCCTCTAATGCCCTAACCCTTGTCAGAATTTCTCATTGATCCTCCAAACTATGATCACTTTCTACTGCAGCTCTTCACTAACTTAACAGAAAGAAAAATATTTAAACAAGGTAAAGACTTACTTTCCACCGATTTCCACACTCGTTGCACAGACAAAATGTAGTCATTGGCTCATCAGCACTGCGTGTCTGAACCTGAAACACACAAAGGGAGTTTTTCTGTAAGCAGAATATTGACCCTGAAAAAGAATTATCACCCACAGAAAAACTAGATGAATTTGTGACATAACTTGTTAGAAATGTTAAGCTCATTCTTGATGCAATGTGTCCCTAGTGCATTTATTTTTCCAGGTATGTATGCGTCTAAAATCTCAGACGTCAAGAGGCTTGTGAGGCAGTGTGACCCTGTGATGCTACATCCAACAATAAAAGGAACATTTCATTTCTTGCCACAATGTATTAATTATAATAATTAATTATTATTAATAATAATAATTAAAGTACATTTCCTTGGAATTTAAAATTAAAATGTAATATTAGGCTTTACTACTGTAACCCACACATAGTGTCAATACCAAGGGTGTAAGTATAATAATATTCAAGAAAAAAAAATACCTCAGTATCTGAGCGGGACTGAAAAGACTGGATCGGTGTTTCTCTTTGGCAGCGGTAAATAACTTTTACTCTCTCAGAGTTAAAGCAGATAAAGGAGACGTTTGAGATGCCATTTTGTCAGAAATTCAGTATCAGAAGATGATGCTCAATTTCCCAGGCTTATACGATAGCTTTCAGTTAACTAATTCATAATGTTGGCAGTTTGTTGCAGCTGTAAGACTTGGAGATGCTCTTGCGAGCCATCCAAACAGAAATCTTCAGATTTAGTGTTTTATCCAAATAACAGTGTTAAGCATTTCTCAGCGACAACATGTTTTTGATAAAGAAAATTCATAAAATATTCTTTTTGTGGTGATCCACCAGTTGACTTTTCTGTGCATGGAGGATTTTTGATTGGTGGTTGCTGTGTCTTACATCATCTTAGAGGCCAGGTGACGTAAAGATCTAGGAAACTAAAATTACAGTTTGTGCTGGATAAGAGCCCCCACACTGCTAACTAAATGATGCTTCTTTCCATGTCTCTGCTCCCATTTTATAACATAACCCGACACTATATAACTAATTCATAAACTGAAGAAAAACAGCAGGAGATAAATTGCTGCAGCAGCCTCTCACAGCAAAGCAATGCTCTAAAAATCAGATCCTGATTAAATCTGAGACCAGCAAAAGCTCTATGAATATCCAGCATAACCATATCACATTGGTGGAATGATGTCACTCTCCCTTGCTGGTTTTCTTTCAGCTGTTTCTATTTCACTGTAGAGTTTAACAAACATACACACATAAATCTCTGCTTCAAACACTCACTGTGAAATTCAAACAACCACCATCACACTCGAGTTTCACTCGTGAGAGTTTGTGTTGTGGATTCTGTGCTGGTGAATTATGCGTCTGAGCACTTGCCTGGTTGTAGGTGACGTTCTTCTTCCTGCACTTGCCGCACTGCAGCAGGTCTGTGGTGGTGCCACCAGTTTTGGCCATCTGGTGCTCCCTGATGGCCTCCTGGGTGAGAACGTTCCTCAGCTGTTTCAGCTCGTCACTGGCCATTTCCTGGATTAAAAAAAAATAATAATCACACGCCAAGATAGTGGAGGGATTTGCGAGGAACAAGAAGCACCGAAGCCAGCCCTATTACTACGGACGGAAAGGAAAGCGAGCAGCACGCGAGGAGGCGTGTACCTCGGCAGACATGGTGGCGATGCGTCTTAGCTCGATGGCTCCCGCGAGGACATTTTTGCGAAGCCCCGGGTTCTTGGGGTCCTTCAAGTTGCTGATGCGGCTCCGCACTCTGTTCTTGTACTTCATATCGGTGGCTTTGATCTCCTGGTAGATATGTGCAGTCACGCAGTCAAGGCTGTTTCATTTGATGAAATCATAATGATGGCAAAGAGGATGCTTTGCATTTAGCTTAGCACTGACAACAGAGAAACTAGCCCATGGCTGCAAATAACTATTTTGAAGGATATGATCTTCAATCTCTGCTCCCATGCTGTCACAGTTAGATCCAAAAACTTTGTAATCATCTGTGAAGACCAGGACATATCATTTATGTTTATAAATTGACATACCGGTGTTGAAAGAGTGCTCCTACAGCGAGGTGTGTTTTCATGTGTAATCTGCTGCGGTGAGTCTGTAGTCGCGGCCTCACCGTCTGTGCGCAGGGCAGCTGCCAGCATCTCCACGCACTTGTCTCTGACGGAGTCTCCGGTGGACAGGTGAGGGGGCAGCGGCCCCCCAGGTGAAGCAAAGCTGGGCGACATGGGGCTGGTCGGGGTGGTGGGAGTTCTGGGCGTTTCTGCTTTACTTTTCCTGTAGAAAAGGACAGAAAGAGCAATAGAGAGATTTATTTCAGCTACATACAAATTAAAAAGCACATTCAAAAAAATATTTTAAAACAAATGTGTCAATAGCCACAAAGGAAATATCCTGAAGCTCATCACTTATCGTGCCTACCTTGTAAAATCAAAGGAAATGGAAAAGAACAAACCCAAAAAAATCAGAAACCCAAAGAAAATGCATAAATCATAACAGTTTTATTATTCTAATTTCTCATTTTTGAAGTTTAAATTATTGGTCCAACATTAGTTTTAGAAGTATTTTTCCATATTTAGGCACAATAAGACATAATGCATTAAACTTGAACAGTACAAAATACAAAAGCAGTTTTTATTCACACTTGTTTTATGAATAATAGTAACTGATGGAGGTATCCCATCCCTCCATGTCACATGATCAAATGTCATGCTATGTGTATTAATGTTTGTGATTTTGTCACTTAGGAGGATTCCTTGGCAGCTATGGAAGTCAGTCCTGCACAAAGCATGGTACCTAAATCAGCAGGGGACAGTACCACAAACAGGCTGTTGTTTGGTGGTACTCTGCTAACACTTAGCACTGCTAACATGTTTGCAAGGTGGAGTGGATTTAAACACTTACCTGTATTCTGTGACAAAGGATTGTCCTGAGGCTGGTGAGACTTATTTATACTTCCTGGATCGTACCAAGTGTGGGAAGCAAGAGAGGGGTGTGGCTCTATAATTGTTTTTGTCAATTTGTGTTGATGCAGCCACACAGAGATCGGATGTGGGCCAATATATATTATAATTATAGTAAGGGGGATGATGTAATATATTATTTAAATACTCTTGGCCAAGTGATGTGTGTTATGTGTGTGTGTGTAAACTGGATCCCTACGCTGGTATGTGGTCTTGTCCAATCCATGTGAGGAGGGTATATAAGAGCTCAACCAGGGTGAAGGGTTGTAGTCAGTGGTCTGTCTTACGGTGTATAATAAATGCCCATACAAGGGATAACATTATTTCTGCCTCAGCCTCCTCACTTCCCCTTATTTAAGGCCGCCATTCACAGTAACAGATTTGGACATCAGTCCAGAAGAGATCTGGTTAACTCACAATGATTTATATCGACTTCACCAGCTTTACCTTTGTTGTCATATTTCATGATTTTTATTATAAAAGAGCCTTGTCCTTAAATGCTGTAGCTTGGTTTTGCTTTTGAAATGAATGAATGGCCAGTGAACTTTGGTCACTTGAATTTTGTGCAAAGTTAAAAAATACCTTTCAATGCAGTCGGTGGAGAGCTTCCTCTGCGGAGGTCCGGGCTGCGTAGGCTTCGAGCCGAGCGACTCTCTCCTGTGAAACAAGCTGTGTAACTGATGTCATGTCTGCTTTCCATAGAACTTAAAAGGCAGCTTCTTCCTCTCATTTACCTTTCACCCATGATGAGCTTCTTTGCTGGCGGTGAACTGCTTTTTTTCAAATCATTGGACTCCCATCTAAGTAATGAGACAATTTCAGTAAATCCTTATTTATTTCAGACTTGATGTGTTTTTGTTTTGTTTGACTGGGATTTTAGGCAGATACCCGTCTTACCTCTCAGGTTTGCTGTCAGTTGAAAGGTGTTTGGTAACTTGGCCAGACTTTGAGTCACAGGAATCCTTCCTGCAGCAAAAACAGAGCCAGAGTTGTGACGCTAACATAAGGTCTTGTGAAAAAGTGTGCACTTAAGTTATTTACACGGTGGGGCTCATTTTCACACGCCTGCACACCTGTGTTTTTCTTTTTTGACCTCAGCGCAGGGCTGTTTTGGAGGAGGAGGTTTGGACTCGGATGAATCTTTCCTGATAAAAGAAAACATTTGGTTTTCCAGCCGTGGGCAGTAAAAGTACAATGACCCCATGTCTTCATGCACTAAAAACTGTTTAAACAAGATCAGGCTGAAGGATAAAATCATCTGAAAATCAGCAGCACAGTTTTAACAGACTCGTCTCTTGCCAACCTTTCTCTCTTGGCTTCATCTGAGTGTTTTTTAGGCACTTTGCTATCCACTGAGTTTTTCCTGCAAAAAGAAAACAATCGTGTTGCCAAAAGATCAACACCTTGAAGAAAAAGGGAGATATTATGGAAATTATCACTTTTTTCTGCGCTTAAGAGTTTATTTTGGAGAATCAGACCTCCAACTATCATCTGCTCATCATGCTGCATTTGCAGCATCTCAGAAGTGCAAATAAAACTTTTTTATTTAGGAAAGATATGAGTTAATAAGACTGCCAGAAATCTGTCTGTTGTATCAGATCTCAGCAAGAAAATACGACTTCTTTTTTGTGCTTCCTGATACGCATCAGTAGCAGTAAAAGCCTACATTACAAAGACAAGCTTGCACAAGCTTGTTCATTTAAAGCAATAATTTCTCCTCAACCGACAAGTGCAAATTTCTATAATGTGCGAATCAGAGACAGAAAAATTCCCACACCCCAGACCTGTCTGTCTTCACAGCATCTGCAGACTTTTTCTGTGCAGGAAGCTTCGAGTCTGTGGACAATTTCCTGCTGCAGCCAACAACAGACAAGACAAGTCCAAATGGAATTACAGGGGTTTTTGTTTTCCTGAATATTTCTCTCTACACTTCTCCAGTCTGTAATTAGAACTCATCTGATGCAGACCAGTCTTTCTCCTTTTTCACATCCAGTGAGGGACGCTTCGGTGTAGGAGGAGGAGGGTGAAGGTGAAGAGGAAGCGGAGGAAGAGGAGCGTTGGGGTCTGGAGGCATCTTTCTAAATGAAAAGACAACCTTCAGCTAAGCTGGACCGCTTCACAATGAGGAACAGCAATAGCAGCGACTAGACACTGTGGTGCACCGCACACAGACAGGCATGCAGGCAGAGCCTAACCTTGCTGGAGGAGGATGAAGGTGAAGAGGAAGAGGAGCTATTGGAGCATTTGGGTCTGGCGGAACTTTCCTGATGTGAAAATGAACTTTTGTTAAATCCCTTTCATCGTGGACTTTAACGAGATTCTTGCAGACATACACCAACGCCTGACCTCTCTTTCTTTACTTCTTCTGCAGGTCGTTTAGCTGGCGGGGAGGTTGGTTTAGGTGCATGAGGACGAGGATGTTCAGATTCTTTGCTGTCCCTTCTGAACAGATTTGCAGACCAGTACAGATGAATCAGTGCAGAGAATGCGGAGCGTGAACACATACAGATACACCTGACTGACTCATCACATCATGCGTTGTACACCGCAGGTATCCTTGTTAGGCCACATGTCCGTTATGAAACTGTAGAAACAAATGTTCATGCATGTGACAAACGCAGACACTGTTAATTTGATGCAATTAGCAGCAACATCTCCATCCATCACACCCTTCAGCTCAGGCAGGGGTTCTGACCTGTCTTTTTTCTGGTCCAAAGACGGACGTTTGACGGGCAACGGCGGTCGAGCAGGTCGAGGAGGGGAGGGGAAGCGGGTGGGATACAGAATGCTGCTGTCCAGCACTCCTCTCCTGAAATGAATCATTAAGCCTGAAGCTCTGCTTTTTGCAATGTGTCATCATCACTTTTTGATCCACCACCTCTCACCTTTCAAACATGGGTCTGTGAACATCGGCAGGTTTCTCTCTCTGGGGTTCAGTCAGCGGTCTCTCTCGCTGAGGCGCGTTGGCCGGCCTGTCGTGTCTGCTTTCTCCTCTGTCTTTGTCCTTCTTCACATCATATCCATACTTCTTTAATTCCTCTGGGTGTTTCTCTCTCTTCAGCTTCTCCAAGTGCCTCATCTTCTTTTTTTCTATTGCTCCGTCTTTCATTTGATGATCTAACTTGTGTTTTCCACTCCACGGGTCTTGTGCATGCTCCTGCTTCTTATTATCCCGCTCCACCTTGGGATTTTCCGTGAATGTTTGCCTCTCCCCTTTTTCTTGAAGATGTTTCTCATTTCTGAGGTCCTTGAGGTGCATTTCGTCCTCGGGGTCCCTGGTGTTTATGTGGTCATCATTCTGTTTTTCTTTTCTGTATTTATCAGAGTACTTTTTGTTAGGGTCTGAGTCAGGTTTTGTTTTGACATCCAGCCTCCTGTGACTAACAGAGACATAGGATCATTTAACAACTACTTCATAGCCAAAAATGTACCTGTTTTGTTTTCATGTATTTATTTTACAATGTTATTTTGATAACATTCAGATATACGTATGTGATGTTTACCATTTCCACACTGTGGGCTCCTGCATAATAACTAGTGGAGCTCTGCCCAAGTTGGACCAGTCGTTTGCAGTGCTACATTTTAGCTGCATCAGACTTGGACAACTTGTGGGTAAAAATGTTTTAGAACAGGCTAAACATCATCTTATTATTGTAAACTTGTTTATTTGAATGAAAGAAAAACGGATGTTTTTCCTGGTATTTTTCAAGTTTCATTCTGTCCTGACGATAAGGACTTTTGCTCTCTGAAGTATCTCCTATCCACAGAGCCCAAGGTTGTTCAGTGTGGCCTTAAAGCTGTGGAGGCGTTCTTATTTCCCAAGGATTTTCAAAAGCCATTCGAAAAATATTAGCCTTTGGTTTAAAAGATTGAATGAGGACGTGGGTAAACATGGTGACGGTACAATAAATACTGAAATCCCTTCACTTAAAGCCACTCTATGTAGTAAAACCACTTCTGACCACACAGGGGTTTGAGTCTGAGTTGGTGGGGAAATAACACTTTGCCCCACTCAGGCCCCGTCAGGCGTCACAACCATTATATGGGAGAGGAGAGGAGGAGAGAAGAGGGACGGGACAGAACGGGACGTGACCCCCCCCTCTACATTTAACAGGTAAAGCATACGAGTTAGTCCATTCCACCTGATCAGTTAGCAAACCATTCAAAGTCGACTCCAGGATTTCCTGGTTTCATACACAACAATTCACTGCACACAAACATAAATAAAAGTTGGTTTAAAACCTGGTTCATCGGTCGTCTATAATAAAGTTTAAGACCGAAATGAACCGCCTGTGCAGACTGCTCAAACCTGGAGGAGGGAACATCTTAACTGTCATCTCAGGTAAGTCACAACTTTTCCAAGGCAACATATTTTTTTTCCTATGGAAAGGTTAGTGCAGTTCGCTGGCTACTCGATGTCAGTAAATCCACCTGCTGGTTTAATATTAACTATTTCATCCAGGTTCAACAATGACATAAAACTATCATAGATTCTTTTTTGATATTTAGACCATTTTGTAAGGCCAAGAATGAGATCAAGTCTGCTCTGATGATATTTATTGATTGCCTGCTGAGATTTAAAAAAGTATATAATGACCAAGTGAGCTCAATACTTTTGTAATTTACAAGAGTCAGCCATGACCATTATAAGTACACAGAGTGCCATCTGTTGGCTTTATTATTATCAGCAAGAATAAAATAATGTAAAAAAAAAAGTTTATTGGGAGTTTAATATATTTCATGTTTCATTATTTTTGTGCATAAAATAATACTTAAGTCCTAATCCAACATTTTTAAAATCCGGATGATGAGACTACTGGACTGAAGGTGGCCACAACCATGAATGAAACCAAGTCAAATATGTCCTTTATTGATGTCATCTCATGTTAACTTTATAACTTTTTAAAGCTCACTTATTTCAGTTGTCATTAGAAAAACAATGATAAGTTCATCTCCATCTTTGAAAGGAGGTTGATGCTGAGAGTGAGTCAGGCAGGTCCACAGGCAGGGACCCTGGAGAGAGTTCTGTTGCTGAGGCGAGAGCCGAAAGCTGCAGTTATCATTGAGATGTCATGAGTTTTATTGAGCTCGATTGTGGTCTCGACTCACCTTCAAAGTGAAAATCCAAAATGTTTACACAATATTTACTTTGAGTGCACTTTAGTCAGTTTATAGACTTAATTAAAACCATTACTGTTTTAAAGGCATGATCTAGAAAATGCTTAAATTGAATTTCATTTTATTTAAAATAAAAAGTGTGAAATTAATTTCACTATCTTAGTCATAGCAGTGGCTGACGCATAAATTAACTAGTTGATAAGGATATATTGCTGAATCTGTCTAAAATCATCTTTGAATCAAATGTTTACTTCCAGGTAAAAGTAGGGGTCTAACAAACTGCTAGAATGCATGACGTAGCGTTAGGGTTAGTCTTTTTGTTTTTCAGAAAAAAGGCAAAAACGGGCCTCTAAACCAGTCTTTAGAAACCAAAGCGTAAAGCCGTAGGGTACACGGCGACGTGCACCCTACGCAACGGCGTATGCTCTGCGTTGGTTTAACGCAGAACCTTAATTCAGGCTTAACACGATTGTTTTATACAGCCTGTGGGTCTGAAACGTGAACTTTGGTCTCATGTGCTGCCCCCATGTGGTCAGAAGCGGTACTGCATCAATAATGGGGGACAATGTTGGAGAAATAGGACTGGAAGTTAATTCATTTGTTACATTGACTGTCTATGGCGTTTGTCCTATACCGGTACCTCTATATAGTATACCATATACTACTTTGAGAATTAACCGCAGTGTAAAAAGAAAAAAGAAGCTTGGCATGGTTACTGTGACAAACTTCATATTTCATTGTATAATTGAGAGTAAAGTGGCCTTTATACATCTAAATAGGTTAAATTTTTTTTTTTTTCTTCTTTGAAATGTTCTCTTGCTGTATTGAGCCACATTGCAGATACAAATTATTTACTACCAACTGTCAGAATAGAAACACTCAAGCCAGACTTGCCATACTGGTTTTGACAAGAGGCAGTTGCTGCAGGTTTGCTGATACGAACAACACTTCATTTCTTAATGTGCATGCAATGTACTACGCATCATGTGACTTGGACATGTGTTGTGTAGTTTCTGTGCAACAGCTGTGCAACTACTGACCTGCTTTTTGCCTCAGAGGGGGGGCAGTTTGGAGCTGCTGACGATTTTGAGTCCAAACCATTCTTTGTTTCAGGCACTTTCTCCGGGTGAGAACAGCCAGCATCTGTGAGAGTGTAAAAACATTTATTCTGATAATGCACAAACTACTATTGCACTACTCTGCAGATTGTGGGCAAAAAATGTCACAAATATCATACCCAGAAGTCTCTTCCAGTCTTTAATGAGGACTTTTGCCAAGGCAATGACTTCTTCATCTGTGCAGTGTTTCCTGATACTGTTCACAGACATTCCAATTCTCGTTTCCTGAAATAATAATATAGATTTTGAAATAAAATTATCCGGCAGTTGGGTCATTTGCCATTTTGGTGAAGGATTCTTGTTTTTCATATAAATGCAAAAGCTGCACTCCTGTGCACACCTGGAGAAGTTTTAGTGTCATGTTGAAGGCCTTCAGCTCTTTCAGCAGGTCCAAGGCTCCATCCTGTACAGACAACAGTGGGCTTTTAAACCTCAAGGCTTAACGTTTCATTTAAAAACAGACACATAAAGAGAAAAAACAATATGGTGAACAACTTTCACTTCTGTATTTGGTGTAGTCATCATTTTTAAAACAGATAAAGTCGGATAACATAGTTTAAATGCAAGGACAGCAGGGACAGAATAAGCGTTTCCCTTGCTGCTCAGTCTGCTCTTGCTGGAAGTTACTGCAGCGTGACCGTTTCAGCCTTTTTACTGTGCAGAAGCGCCACGAAAACAATGTCCCGCTTCCAGAGGCAGAGACACGCACAGCTCTGTCAACAACTCACGCTGTTTACTTTCTGTTGCACCGCTCATTTTGTGTCTGAATGACCCAACAGGCGAAGCTTTGCACGAAAAAAAACGCCCGAGAATACGGTCAATACTTGACCCCTAAAAAGCGTGGCTGGAATAGCAGCGAGAGGAAGAGACGCAGCCCGAGCCAAACACCTGTTCACCATTTGCTACGGAACAGTTAACCTCTTGTTAAGACTTGTGAGGAGTCTGCGGTTTGCAGGGTATAGCACCACAAACTCATTCAATTTCAACTTTGAGGAAGAAAGTTCCGTTTGGCCGGGACGGAACCGCGGGCCTTCTGTTCTGCGCAGCACGAGGCAACGCGCCACCTGTGGGTGTCAAAATATAGTCTCACCGTGTTATTTCTAGACACCATCTTGTCTAGTTTTTTAGCGATCCGGATGAGGTCTTCTTCTTGAGTCATCGCTGCATTTAGTCGAATATAAACTAATTTCCGATGCTGGTTTGATTCTTAACGGAACCAGGAGAAGTGGGGGAAGTTTGGGTGCGCTGCAGGTCCGACTTTTACGCGCGGCGCTCTCCATTCAGTCAGAGGCGTGTCCTGCTCCCAGCTGACCCGCTACACATCACAACAACTATATATAGACTGAGTGGACACACTACAGCCCACCACTGGGAGCCCTGCAGAATACATGGAACGGGGGTTTTTACAACTTTTATTACGATTCTACCACCTTCACATTTTAAACTTTGGTTTTGCATTTCCGTAAGTGTTGGTTGCTTTAAAATCTCCGCTCAAATGGGGTCATTGTCTAATTATTAATCTTTACGAATTGAAGGTCGGGCCCAGTCAGTGTGGACTCAAGTCATTGGCACATGTGCCAAAGTAAAGTTTGACTATGAATGACCGTTTACAATCAGTCTGTCTCACACCTACACCTTTTAGTTTCAACTGTAACAAACAAAGAAGCATCTTTTCACTTTCTGTTTTCAGAGCTATCATTATTATTATTATCATTATATTACTATTATTACGGTTATTACCGCTATTATTATTATTATTATTATTATTATTATTATTATTATTATTATTATTATTATTATTATTATTATTATTATTACTAATTATTTAGTGTTACCTCATGATACTTCATTTGTTCTTTTTGTATATTCTACTATGTTAAAAGGTGGGCAAGATAAGCTTTATGCTTCAAGCCCAGACCTTTTCGGTCAAAATAATCACAATGTTGACCAGGGAAAAACCTGTGGATGTTTGTTATCTTGTTTGTTGATTTTTATGCTTGTGATTGACGGAAATAAATATTAACTAACTAACTAACTAACTAACTAACTAACTAACTAACTAACTAACTAACTAACTAACTAACTAACTAACTAACTTTAGGTTAAATGATTGAATTAACTAAATGAATGAACGAATGCAATTTTCTTTCAACACAAAACAAAAGAAGAAACAAAAGAAAAGACAAAAGAAATATAGAAACTTGACATTGTAATTACAACCTTTGGCCGCCAGAGGGAGCGGTGGCCCAATTTTTCTTGAGCGAAGCTCAGGATCCGGTTGTGTGCTGTTCCTGCTTCGCCCTGCAGGGGGCAGCAGAGAGCCGGACCCAGTCTGGCTGACCCCGGCTGAGAGAGGACCCCAGACAGCTGTTCAAGATCCATGCAAGGCCATTTATTATTCTTTCACGTTGAAAAAACTATGACCTTTCACGTTTGCTTTTTTGTTTTTCTCGTCTCCTCCTTTTGAAGAACCAGTTTGTGTAAACAGTCGTCTTGTATTGATAGTGTTGGGGCTGTTTTCCAAGAAATCCATATACACCCAGTGATATTATTATAACCACTCAGCAGATGCTTTTATCTAATCTGGGTTTCAAGTGAGCATTGAGATCCAAGCTAAAGAGTGGTAAGAAATCTTTCACAACACCATCTACCTATTTAAACGAGAAAGATAAGTCTGAGAAATAAGTGGAGGTTTGGAACTGATGTGTTCCCTGAGGTGATAAGTCTTCAACAGATTCCTGAAAGTGGAGAGATATAATCTCAGAAACAGTGCTGGAGAAGGAGCCTGTATGAGTTTAGACACCGTTGCAGAGCCAAAGTCAGTTTGCAGGCAAAGTGAAAAACTTAAATTTGCATAGGCTGACCAAGAATATTTTAAAGTGTTGTGATGGCACACTGGATTCTCGACCCCGATCTGGATAATCTACAAGGGTATCACTGTGCATGCTGCGAAATCTGCAAATAGGAGAGATGACCATGATCTGTACCAGGAGTTGTGTTGCATACTCAGTGTGGATCTTTGTCATGTTGTAGAGGATGTTTCCATTCAACTCCATATGTTCTGAACAGACTTTCATGCAGACTGTGATGATTACGTGACCAGGTTCAATGAGGTGGTGTATATGAAGGAGACTGAGACCTGGGACACCCCTGCAGACAGACGAAGGAATGCAGATGTTTGTGTGTGCCTTTACATGTTTGAAAAACACTCAGTAAGGTTTGATTCATATCAAGAATGTGTGTTCCCTGAGATGAACATCTCAGGCAGTACAGACAGTAGAATCGTCAATGTCCAAGGGAACAAAAAAAATTTAGCGAGATAAGGCCGAGCTTCTCCTGTGGCTGCCTTAACAGCTTTGGTATCACATCTGTACCAGACAGCCGAGATGTCTCAGTGAACATATATGGAAAAAAAGCTGCATTTATTTGAATGACTGAAGTGACCAACTAACCAAAAGATCTGCAAAAAAAAACACCTTCAACTTCCCATCCCATCTAGGAAACACTTCAGATTTTCAATGTTAAGTTATCAGCAGAGAAGGAGAATGATCCAGCGTCCAAATATTTATCTAAATCCAGCTTCAGCTTCCAGTCTCAATACGTTCCCTGTTCTGTGGAAGTGAGAAATCAAAACTTACTTTCTTTTGTTCAGCCTTTGATTATCAACAGGAAATGCTCATCAGCAGTTGAATAGTTCAACAACTTTAGAAATAAATGTGTAAATGATGCCGTACCAGTACTTTGTCTAATGTTTGATACGCTGGATGAGAAATCTGCTTTTCTCGCGGTGCATTGGTAGAATATATTGGTAATTTTCACCAAAGCATACGGGCATTTCACATTTTCATGTTCATTTTGTCAGCTTTTGAAGAAAAGGGACATAATCTGTTTCCTTTAAGGCCAGACTGATTAGGATCCGTTTGCTCTGAGGAAGGAAATCTGAGATCTGTCTGAAAACTGAGCTTTTGATAAACCTGAACAGGAATTGAAGCAGCACGACTGGTTTTTAATTTAAATGGGGTGCAGAGTGGGGGTTTTGAACACAGCTGTTATCTGAGCCTCTTTGAATGCAATCTGAAATGTGCCCAAGGCAAGCAAAACATTTATTTTATATTTACACTCAAATTCCACCCGTTTAGGCTTAGAATGTCATCTCACATTCATTTTCATGTCTCTCCAGAGATGCTCGACCAGTCTACACTTTTTCTGAGTCACTCAGCGACTCTCAAAGGTTCTCACTAAATTTGTTTTTGTATTGTCTTGGTGATGTGCTTTGGATTGTTATCTTGTTGAAATATAAACATTTGCTGCAGCCTAAGATCCTTGGCACATGAAAAAAGTGTGTTTTTTTAAATAAAGATTGCACTGCCATTTTTTGTGGGAGTCCATCTATCTCGACTTTTCTCTCAGTCTCTGTAAGTCACAGAAAATCATTTGTACAGAATGACGTTGCCATCACCTTGTTTGACAGCAGGGATGGTAGTGATGAGGAGATGTTCAGAGTGTTGTACTCCATACTTACAAATACAAGCCCAAATCACAAGAAAAAAGTTGGCTCGGTTTGGAAAATTCAAATTTTAAAAAGCAATGATTCTTACCTGTACTTTCACTTACGCTCATCCTTTCCTGCTTTTCAGTCCTGCTATTTATTCCATGTGGAGATTGATCTGAGATCATTTTTTAGTATGCCTGGTCAAGCAGCAGATTGGCTAACTTTCAGACATTTTAAAAATAAATGCACATCCTCTGTACGGAAAGCACAAGCAGACTATCATGTAAAGTTGATTGCCAGCTCTTCTTCCAATCCCTCAAAATTTTGGAAAGCAGTAAATATAAAAGATAAAAAAGTCCTCTATAGCAATTCCATCTCATATCATGTTAAATAATTGTTTGGTAAATAAGATATCAGATATTTGTCAGGCTTTCAACACCCAATTTGCTTCTGCTGGAAATATGTTTGATGTCCAATATTCAAGTGGAATTGTCCCTCTAGTCTGGAAATCTGCCCATGTAATGCCACTGCATAAAGGTGGGGATAAAAATGATTTAAATGACTATCGACCAATTTCATAACTACCTTGCCTTGCTAAAATACTGGAATCCCTTGTAAATGAACAGCTCAAATTGTTCCTCTCAGAAAATTCTGTGTTGAGTCCAAATCAATCTGGCTTTAGAGCCCAACATAGTACCATCACTGCTACTACCATGGTTTTAAATGATATTATTTCTGATATTGATAAGAGGAAGTACTGTGCTGCACTTTTTATTGATCTTACAAAAGCATTTGACACTGTTGACCGTGCTCCTTCAGAAATTATGTGACATTGGTTTTGATTTTAACTCTTGTAATTGGTTTTGTGATTATTTGTCTCATAGACAACAATGTGTGATCTTGGGAAATGAGCGTTCAATGTTCCTGCCACTGTCAAAAGGGGTTCCTCAAGGGTCTATTCTGGGTCCTATCCTGTTTTCAATCTTTATAAACAATATTACATCGGCTTTGACGAGCAGTAGCGCTCATCTCTATGCAGATGATACAATTCTAGACTGTTCTGCTTATACTGCTCAGGCGACTATTGAAACCCTTCAAATAACTTTTGTCAGCCTACAAAATACACTTTTGAAGTTAAAATTATTACCAAATAAGACTAAATTTATGTTTTTTTCCAGAAATGATGTTGACATTGACATGCCGCTGGGCATCAGGACCCAGGAGGGTCAAAATATTGTAAAGGGTTCCAGAATATAAATATCTTGGTATTTGGCTGGATCAAAAACTCACTTTCAAGCATCATATTACCTACATACATTACATACTTGTTACAAAGCAGAAAATTGGGTATTTTTATAATACAGAGAAAATGTTCCTATGTCCTGCAGAAAGCGGGTTATTGAGGCAGATCTTCCTGTCAGTTCTGGATTATGGTGATGTTATTTATCAACACGCATCTGCTTCCACCCTAAAATCACTTGATGCTGTTTATCACTCAGCTCTAAGATTCATCACTGGTGACAGTTATCCTACTCATCACTGCATCTTATATGAAAAACTTGGGTGGAGTCCCCTTTCTGTCAGACGTGATAGGCATTGGTTTCTCTTTGTTTATAAACCCCTAATTGGAAGGCTTCCTCATTACCTTAGCTCCTTACTGAGGTGGCATAATGGTAGATACTCAACCCGCTCCTCTGATTTTCTTATGCTGGAATTGTCATGTCCACGGACTGAATTTGGAAAAACTGCATTTATCTACTGCACAGTTGGAACATTTTGTAACATGCATTGAAGTTGGAAACGTTTGTGCAGCTTGGTCAATTCAAATCCTTAATTGCTGACCATTTCGCTCATGTTTGTAATTTTTTTAAATTTTTCTCTTTTATTTTATTGTATTATTCTTTTTATATGGTTGTTGTACATTCGGCATCATTGTAAATGAGGGCTTGCTCTCAATGATTTCTCCGAATTCAAATAAAGGTTGATTGATGCCAACCGTGGTGGTGGTGGGGGGGAATGGACCTGACCCAAGTAGGGAGAGGGGCCCAAAATCCAAATTTTTATTCATCTATTGTGATGTTTATATTTCAAATGAATTGGGCCCTCCAATTAATTGGTGTCATTTATTTCAAATATATTGATAACATCAACTGAGAGAATGAACTTATGTCACAGTCCTCCCAACATATTGGACATTCTGGGAGCCGCAAAATGGTTTAGTCCACCTGACAGCGACAAGCGACACTGTAACGTCAGTGAGCCCTGATTGAATGACCTGGGGACAAGATGTCCTGCTACCCGAAATGCATAAAAGTGAAAATCCGTTCTGAGACAACCCCTTGAACCCAAGAAGTCCCCAATTAAGGGCGATGGTGATCAAAGCATCACCGCGCTGTCTGTCAGGCTTAAGTGTGAAATAACAAAGCAATGTGGTACATCAAATTAACAAAGAGCACCTGGGCTACAAAGCTACACTCACCGGTCACTTTATTAGGTACACCTTGCTAGTACCGGGTTGGACCCCCTTTTGCCTTCAGAACTGCCTTAATCCTTTGTGGCATCGATTCAAAAGGTACTGGAAACATTCCTCAGAGAGTTTGGTACATATTAACATGATAGCATCACGCAGTTGCTGCAGATTCATCAGTTTGGATTGATATCTGGTGATTGTGGAGGCCATTTGAATACAGTGAACTCATTGTCATGTTCAGGAAACCAGACTCAGATGATTTGCGCTTTATAACATGGTGCATTATCCTGCTGGAAGTAGCCATCAGAAGATGGTACACTGTGGTCATAAAGGGATGGACATGGTCAGCAACAACACTCAGGTAGGCTGTGCTGTTGATGCGATGGTCAATTGGTACTAATGGGCCCAAAGTGTGCCAGGAAAATATCCCCCACACCACTACACCACCACCACCAGCCTGAACCATTGATACAAGGCAGGATGGATCCATGCTTTCATGTTGTTTGTTGCCAAATTCTGACCCTACCATCTGATTGTCATAGCAGAAATCAAGACAGAAATCAGACCAGGCAACGTTTTTCCAATCTTCTGTTGTCCAGTTTTGGTGAGCCTGTGTGAATTGTAGCCTCAGTTTCCTGTTCTATGCTGACAGGAGTGGCACCCGGTGAGGTCTTCAGCTGCTGTAGCCCATCCGCCTCAAGGTTTGACGTGCTGTGCGTTCAGAGATACTCTCCTGCATACCTCTGTTGTAACAAGTGGTTATTTGAGTTACTGTTGCCTTTCCATCAGCTCGAACCAGTCTGGCCATTCTCCTCTGACCTCTGGCATCAACAAGGCATTTGCGCCCTAAGAACTGCTGCTCACTGGATATTTTTCTCTTTGTCGGACCGTTTTTTGTAAACCCTAGAGATGGTTGTGCGTGAAAATCCCAGTAGATCAGCAGTTTCTGAAATACTCGGACCAGCCCGTCCGGCACCAACAACCAATGCATGTTCAAAGTCACTTGAATCACCTTTCTTCCATTCTGATGCTCTGTTTGAACTGCAGCAGATGGTCTTGACCATGTCTACATGCCTAAATGCATTGAGTTGCTGCCATGTGAATGGCTGACTTAGAAATTTGCGTTAACGAGCAGTTGGACAGGCGTGCCTAATAAAGTGGCCGCTGAGTGTATATAAGTCCTATTTACATGCTCCAAACGCAACTCAAGGATTCAGAAATAGGTCAGTTTTTAAAGGGTTAATAAAAGATAAGAAAGGTGTAGGTGGGAGAACATAGAAAAACAGTTAGCTTCTCCATCTGACGGAATTATAGTTTAAAAAATGTTTTTGGCTCTGCAACTCGCTGACCATGATGAATACTGTGTGTTATAGCAAACAATTAAGCATATCTGATGTTTACTTCAAGTTAGACTTTTAATGAAGATATTTGCAACCTTTCACATCATCTTTATTTGAGCACAAATAGGCCAAATGGATCAATTCAGGTGGTGAATGAAGGAACCACTGATCATCTTATCTGATCTGATTGTAGCTTGAAACCCTAATTATGCTTCTTCTTTTTTTAAATAAATACCCCCTTTTCTTGCTCACGCACCTCATACACTGGCATGGATAGGGCCCCACTGACATTGAGAGTGTACAGGGCCCAGAACTTGTTTCTAACCCCCTGATGCCGAGGGTGATTCTCTCCCTAAAAAAACTTCCGGGTGTCGTATCATCTGTCTTGCTGTTCTACAGGTGATTTTCTTGATCAGCTTGTGTTTGACTCTTACAAACACCATCGCTGCTTAATCTTATAGAAAGAGGTGTGCCTTCTTAATTAGGTCCAATTAATATAATTAGGACTAAGTGAAGATGTACCAGGGTTCTCAGTACTAGTACATAATAGGACATTTCGGTCTTAGACTTTTAACAACTCATCAAAAGAAGAAAAAGTGGTTTTGATTTGTCATCGTGGAAAATTGTGTGAGAACAAAAAATATTTTAATTAATGTTCAGAAAAGTTTGGAATAAACAAAATGTACCAAACTTGTAAATGTTTGAAAATGTCCCGTTTGCACTGTATGCCATCCAGTGCTGATCTGAATAAAGTCATTAAAATGACTTGGATGCCAGTCCGTGCGACTTACGGTCACACTGAATCCTGCAGCTGGAGTTGGTTTAAAAATCCCAGACAGCTGTTCAAGATGCATGCAAGGCCATTTATTTTTCAGTTGCATGTACTTTTGTGTCTCCGTAAAATATGTCTGTATTTCATCTTTGACATCTTGCTGGAAAACTTGCCGGTCTCCGACTGTCTTCAAAGGATGTCTCCTACAGTTGTGTAGGTTTATTCCCAGAATCCACCAGGAACTGAGCCCCAGTCCAGTTAGAGCTGTGGGAAGCAAAGACTTTAGAAACACCAAGAGTAAACAAGTGTGTGTCAAATTGAATGGGTATGAACTGATTCTGTATAATTTTAACCAAGTGTAGCATTACAGATGAGTACTGATCAGTACAAAGGCTTAAAGGCCAATAGTGAAGTTTAAGCCAGTTTAAGCATGAGATCCTAAGGAAACAAAAAAAAACAAGTGTTTGTAGCACAGGGATTTCAAGATAACTGTGTTAACGATGACAGGTGAAAGTACAGGCTAAGACTTGTCTTGAGCAAAGTGCATTATCTCTTTACACTGCTCTTATGCAACAGGCTGAGAGTGGCTCCCACCCTGCTGCCCCGGCCTCGGCCTGTCTGGCAGCTAGACGGCGTTGGCCAACTCGGGAACTGGGGCAGATCACCGTGAGGCAACAAAGGAAGCAGGTTAAGAGGAAGAATCAGTGATCAAGGCCAGCCTGCAACATCCTTTAACTCCACGTACGAAACCTAAATGCCTGAAAAGCCACAGTCCTCCAGCAACTTCCGACCCGTTTCCCAGACGACCAGATTGATCTCTTCAGACAGTTAATTTTTTTTAAGAACCTCTTCACTCTTTAAAAGTACATGTAGACCTTGCTGTGCCCTTAAATATTTTATTAAACCTAAGTACCATTCGTTAAGACTTATTGATTTTCTATCTGCCAGTGTGAAACAGATGGAGTCCAGTCCATATCAATGATTTTCCCTTTTGATGCTACTTTAACTAATTCTCTAACTTCCTCTTTACTACAATGAAGTCAAATATTGAGTATTTATTTTCATTTATAATTAAACTTATACTACAACAGTCATTCCATTAAGAAATATTCAGAATTTACTATCAAACACACATATATTGTTCTTTGCATCTACACCGCCCACTCTAAGTAAAAGCAATAATTTGAAGGATTTCAAAATAAAGGTTTTATGAGATCAGCACCATGTTCATATTTGTCTATTCACAAAAATGGCTCATCTGTTAGGACAGGATGGTCCTACTAGACTGTTCAAATGCTTTCCTGGTCAGCCACACCCATTCACCTCACAAAAATGATAACATTAAGTAATTCTTTGTATAGAGGAAAGATAGATAAGGATGGCTGGCCAGGCCAATAAAAGGCAGTCCCTGCCCCAGTTTAACTGGTAAAAAGGTTCTGGATGTAACGCTGTTGTGCTTCATCTAAGACAAAACTAATTATGTGGATTTGTAATTTATACTTTTATTGAAAAGCTCAGGTGTCCCAATCTTTTTAAACGGAGATATATACTGATACATGAAGTAAATGTGAAGAGATAACAAGACGTTTCTTTCATTTTCATATCAAGCCAGATTTTATGATTTGAGGTGCCATTAAAAGAACTTTGCTGTTTTGTTCAGGTCCAGAGCAACACGTGGTGCGGTGGTTTGCACCGTCACTCACCTCACAGCAATGATGTTCTCTATCGTATCGAGACTATCTCTCCACTCCGTTACATATTCCATATGTACGGGAAGCTGGAGAGATAATCTCTCACTCAGAGAACCAAGGTTACAGAGTAACCAAACGTTCTCTATCGTATCGAGACTATCTCTCCAGCTTCCCGTACATATGGAATATGTAACGGAGTGGAGAGATAGTCTCTCACTCAGAGAACCAAGGTTACAAAGTAACCAAACGTTCCTGCTTCAGATTTCAGCTGGGGCTTTTTAGGCCCCGTTTACACGGAGCAAAAACTGAGGCTTCATGCGTTTTGGCCGTTCGTTTACACGAAAACGGAGCTCAAAGCAAACTTTACGCTTCTCGTTACACTGCCCCCTGCAGGTTTGGATGCTCATAGCACCCTTAACAGCGTTTTCATGCGGGTTCGTGTAAACGAGGATATTTTTGAAAACGTAGAGGGGGAAATATCCGTTTTTGTAAATACCCGGCTAGATCTGCGTTTTCGACCACATTCATAAGCATTCTAAACCTGAAGATCATCTGCGCCTGCCAGGGAAGCTGCGCCTCCGCGGCGCAGCTTCCCTGGCAGGCGCGTCTCCTTCTTGGTAAGCCGCAGTTCCCCCCGTGTCTGCCACGGAGCTGCCGTGTTATCGACGCAGCCCTACGCCGTAGAGTCTGGCGTACGGTGCGCGTCGCCGCGTACCCTACGGCGTAGGCTCTGTGTTGGTGTAACGCAGTAAGTGGTGGTCAAGAGCAGAGGCCATTTATTTAATAAATAGCTTGGAGAACAGATGCTGGATCATCTGTAGTTCTGTAGTAAACAAAAGTCGCACGTCAGAGCAGATTTGTTGTTGTTTTGGCGCATAATGTGACGTTCGAAAACGCAAAACTCCGGTTGCCTCCGTCTACACGCATCTACATAAACAGAGTTTTCAAAAATCTTCGCTTTGCCCGGAGTTTTTTTAAACATTCGTTTATTTGCGTTTTCGTGTGGATGACAGGTCCAAACGTAGGAAAATATCTTCGGTTTAGCAGATACCCAGCTACGTGTGGACGGGCTCTTAGTCTGTGCAGTGTGCACACTCTCCACGTGCCTGCATGGGTTTTCTCCAGGTACTCCGGCTTCCTACCTCGTTCCAAAACCGGGCATTTAGGATCCTAAGTAGTCCAGTCGTCAGACAAGAGGACATATCATGTTTCTTTATTCCCTGTATTCTACAAAAGTCAACGCCGTGACATCTGTTGCTGACTAAAGTTGGAAATGTTAAAATAATTAGTGATAGCAAAATATTAAAAAAAAAAAAAAAAAAAGCCGAGGGTATAAGAAGCTAAAGAAAACAAGCAGCTCAGTACAGAGAGTCGATAGCTAGAAAAGCAGTAAAGCACCAAACATACTGGCACATGACCTTCAATGAAACCACAACATCCTGGTGGCAGATTCTGTTTCCCTCAGACAGGGTTAGTCTGTTTCTCGGTTCAGTCTAACTGGCAGCTTTACATGTTTCATCCATTTTCCTTCTAATTGGCAGCCAAATTAAGTCAGTAATGATTCCTAAATTATAAAGGCAAACAGTCTTGGACTCAAGAGCCAGAGTCTAATAAAGTTGTGAAGTCCTACATCTACATTTTATCTGTTGACTTTTGCTTCCACCTGTTTAAATGAACACAAGACAGCAGTAAACTCTGGATAAATGGATTGTCATCATATCTCAAGTTTGATTAGAAACTGACACAGCAGATGACAGTTAACTGCTTTTAGCACAGGCTTAAAAAGAGAATAAAGAAGTGGCCGGAGGAGATGTGGGCAACCATGTGGGAAAGTAGGCTGAAGGGTTCGCCTGGCAAACAGGCTGGTTTCCTGGAGCGTCTAAAGTAGGGAGGTGAGCACGGTGTCGAAGCAGCACGCAGGTTTTTCAGCCGTCAAGCATCAAAATGTGAACGGCAAAACAACCCGAGCAACTCTCACACTCGGCTGGGGTGACTCAGGGGCTCACAGATGGGCTGCTTGTAGATAAGCGGCAGGTATGCAGAGAGAGGAAGCAGGAGAGACAAAGAAAAAACTTGTAAAGCATTTATCTCACTCGGGTTAAATATATCAGGCAAGTATCAGGGAGGATGGATCCTGGCACTCAACAGCCTTTGATAAAATAAACTTCACTTCTGCACTGTGGCATATCATACAGATTCTTCTTCTAACATTGCTAAGGACATTACCATACAGCAGTGGCGTCAATTCAGTGGAAGCTAAGGTATGGCAAGGTTACGAGTCACAGAACTTAACTGGAGTATCAATCAACACGTCCAGCAAATACTCATCACAGAAGTCTGCTATGGAGCTTATCTGTGTGGTCAAGAAAATTGGAACTTTTTCAAATGCAGTCTCGCTCACTGCAAAAACTCAAAATCTTACCAGGAATATTTGTCTTATTTCTAGTTAAAATGTCTCATTTTTAGTCAAAAAATCTCATTACACTTAAAACAAGAGTCATTAGCAGAAAAAAACTTGTTATTTGACCATTTTCACCTGTTTCAAGTAAATTTTCACTTGAAATAAGTAGAAAAATCTGCCAGTGGGACAAGATTTATCTTCTCATTACAAGCAAAACAATCTTGTTCCACTGGCAGATTTTTCTACTTATTTTAAGTGAAAATCTAGTTGAAACAGGTGAAAATGGTTGTTTTTGAGTATTGTCTTAAATGTAATGAGATTTAAAAAAAAATGAGACTAAAAATGAGACATTTTAACTAGAAATAAGACAAATATTCTTGTAGTAATAACTAGTAATAACTAGTGAAATCGATCATGTTGTTCTTATTTGCATTTGTAGTTATTCCATGAATGTATTTAAAAAAACAAACATTTACATTTAACCCTTGAAGCAAAGGTGTGGCGGCTGCCATACCTTGCCATACCCAATTGACGCCCCTGCCATACAGGAAAGTATTCAAATAACAGAAATCCTGATGTCCTGACACAGCTGAGGTGAGAAACCTCCAAAAGGACACAGGTTTCTGTTATTTTGTCGTTATTTTGACTGCATCTCCCTCAGTCCAGAGTTGTGGCTCTCAGGTTTTACATAGTTACATAACTGCAAACTGTGCACACTCCCATATGCTGCACTGAAGTACTCTAAGCCTCTGCTGCTGGGTCAGAGTCTATCATTAGCCTCCTGGATTTGACCACATCAAGTCCGGTCTTGTCCGTCTGTGACTGCAGTGAAACGCTCAAGCCGTGTGAGTCAAGCAGACAGGAGAGAGAGTGGTTCTCGCCTGCGCTGAGAGCCCCTCGTGTTTGAATCCACAGATGGGTTGCACAGATTGAGCAGAGAGCATCTACCAGTCTGCAGAACTTTCCTCTCCGCGCACCTCGCCCAGTGCTGGTGTCTCTGCCAGTCACAGACCAGAGACGCCAGGCTCGGGCAATTATGGCAATTTTTGGATGACATCAGACGAGCAAATGAATGATTTCTTTTAGCTGTCAATTTTTTTTTTTCTGGATCTGGGGTAAAACAGAGAGCATATAATAGAGCCTGTCAAAACATAGTGGGAGAATTGTTTAGACATCCACATCTGCAGTTGGCTGGAAGGTAATCCCAGCCTGGTGTGGTTGGCTTGTCTGTTAATAATGACCACTGTTTAGTGTCGCCACTTACAGAAAAAGTAGACTGAGAGGTTGGACCACCCAAAGACTTTAAGAACATCCTTGTATCTTCAGCTGTGTCTAAATCTCTATTTACTGCAACACACACACACACACACACCAAACCTGCCATATCCAGAAGTATTTCGGTGGGGCCATAGTTTTAGGCTACCTTTAACCAAAATAACTGGTGGTGTCACGTTAGACACAATCCAACCAAAATAGCTAAATGACAAACTAAACTAAGTCTGAATTATGCACTGAGCAGGAGATGTTTAACCCATTCTGACTACAAAAGTACAGAAGTAGTTTGTCACTCAAGCTGCAGAAAATAACGAGGTGAGAAAGAAAAAAAAAACGGTTCAGCATCGCTGCGTAACAAAAAAAAGATTCTCTTAAATGCCTCCTCCAAAAAAGTAAAGGAAGCAGGAAATATATAGACTACTATAACTTATCCACAACTGTTAATTACTGGGACAGAGCATAGACTGTGAGTCATTTATGTTGTGTGTCTGCAAAAAGATCCTGTGGTTCTTCCTTAAGGCTGCCGGGGTTTTGCTTTTTCAATCTCTGAGCTCTTTTTGTTTCTGCTTTAGCTTCAACTTCATGCTGCCAAATCAGTGCATAATTCCTTCGGCTAGAGACTGAACGAGGAAGGAAGCACCCCCCAAATGATAATAAAAATAAGAGGCAAATCCGTAAGTCATGAATGGCTGAGCAACTGGAAGATGTGCTGCAATTTTTGTGCCTCAGTATAATCACACTTTAATAACTAATAAAGTAGATGTTTTCTGTTGCCCGACAGGTCAAACTGTTAATAGACCAAGCAGAGCTGCTACGCTAACAGGCTGAAATGTGTTAGTGTGTAAATCCCTGCTTAGTCTGATTTCCTTTTCAAATCCACCAAGTGCACTTTAGTTCAAAACCCGAGACACCTCCTACACATTTCCCTCCTGATTAGGCAGCTTTTTCAGGCCCATCTTTGGTAAACCGGCTAATGAAGACCTGGGATTTCAGGGAGACACATTAGGCCTTTTCTTTTTTTGTTATCAAAAGCTGACTTAATTTCCCATGGTTCTGGTTTTTTATCATTTGGTCAAAATATCCCAAGGACACAATATGAAATTGTTCCTTTCAAACACATTTTTACACCTCCGCCCACAGCAGCTGCCAATGTTTGATATGTATGTCCATAAGTGATATAAATGGGCCAAAAAATCTCCATATGGGATTATCCGCTGGTTCCACATTGGCCCCATGTGAACTTGCACCTAAATGCAACCATTGCAAGCACAACAAATATATTCTTTTGTAATGTAGGCCCTTTAAGAGAACCAGGAGTCTGACGTCTGGAGAAATTCAAGTCATTTCAACTCTATTTATTTCTACAGCATCTATTCACAGCAAAAGTCATTGCAGTGCTGCCCATTTAAATGCAGTTCAGAAATCAACTATACGTAAGCATCTTAACTCACAGAACTATTTAGCAAAGAGCTGTTTTATCTTTTATGTTGGGAATGTATTGGAGATTTCAAAATATCAGCAACCACTATGATTTATTTACCTTAAAAAGTGTTATTCAGGTAAAAAAAAAAGCCAAATGGAGACCCTTTCAGTCTTTAGGGTAACAACAGAAGAAATATTTATTTATTTAAAAAAAGACAAAATGTTTAAAGAACCAATCTAAACTAGAAGTATGAGACAGAAAGACGATATAGTGAGAATTTGACGTTCCAGAGTTTTTGATCATTCAAGCTTCTGCTCTTACTTTGTTAAAGAGAATAATTAATTGTCTAAACTATGTTATGAATCTCAGATTCTCCTTTTTATCACGGCTATATGATGTAGAAGAAGAAGACTGGATGTCTCATTCTTCCGTCCAGACTTGCCTGGACTGTTTGTCGGGCTGTTTTGCCATGACGTTGTCATCACCATTGCAGTTGTTTTATAACATCCCTCTCTTATCTACTCAGCTAACATGTTTCACTATAGAGGGATTTTTTGCCAAAGGAAGTATGTTAATTCACTTTTTTTTGTTATGGTGCCCTTGGGTTTGACTGAAAAAAGAAGAAATAAAAAGGAATTGTCGTTAATGTATTTTTGACTTTGATCATTTGGTGTTCATTCCCTCCCTCAGCTATATCGCATGTGTGGGAGTAACTAAAACAATGAATTCAGGAAAAAACAAAAAGAAAAATAAACATTTATTAGAAAAAAAAACATAGAGTAAAACAAGAAGAAGACAAAGCAAGACTGTTGCCAGTCTAAACATCTTTCAGCTGCACTTATTTCAAGTTTGTGGTGGATTTATTACTACCACATGAGACTTTACAAGCCCAAAGGAAAGGGGTTTTTGTTCAAGAACTCCTACGAAAAATACAAAATTCTCCTGAGCACAAGCTGACATGTTACAGCGTGGGTGATGTCACAACTTAGACGTCTCCAAGGGTGAAACCAGGATGTGTACTGAAGCCTTTTTGTGTTTGTGTCTCAGAGACAGAAATGTGTGCTGAGAGTGTGTGTGTGTGTGTGTGTGTGTGTGTGTGTGTGTGTGTGTGTGTGTGTGTGTGTGTGTGTGTGTGTGTGTGTGTGTGTGTGTGTGTGTGTGTGTGTGTGTGTGTGTGTGTGTGTGTGTGTGTGTGTGTGTGTGTTGGTCTTTTGGGAGAGGTGGACAAGACTGATGTGTCCATTAGTATCTGTTTTGGTTCACTGACAGAGCACAAACTCACTCTGTCTATGTGGACGTTAAGGGGTCTCTCTGTCTCTTAACAGGATGTCTCGAATCATCTAAGGCTTCCTGCAAAAATATCAGATGACAACAATATGTGCTTTGAATTTACAATGTCCACTCAGTACTAAAGTAATATTCTTGCATGTATACTCTGTCTCTGACTGGTGGCATGCAGCTTGCTCTAACCTGCACGGAGAGAGAAAACATGGACAAGCAGGACTTTACCTTGTTCTAAGGAGTAAACTGAAAGGCAGGAAGAAAACAAAAAGATTATAAAGATAAAGAAAAGCAAAGTCATCCAATCAATTCATTAATGTTTGAGCTCTTCAGAGCCGTGGAAGGCAGGTTACTGTTACATCATTGGGCTGAATGCCAACGGTCAGGCTGCTGGATGTGTTTGTGTCACCGCGCTGTAATCCCGACTGAAGTTAGCTGCTGTTGTACACTTTGGTTTAGAAGCGTTTCTAGTTGACAAGCGGAGAGCAAGCTAATGGAAGTTTCTTCTTTCTCTCTTTACAGCATCAGAAATCTCCATTTAGAGTCTCCACCTCCTACTCAGACTGTGGTCCTGTCAACAGCTGCTCTGCTGGGTTCAGGTTCAGACTCTGCTTTTCTTAGCGGTAAGCTCGAAGTCATTTGCATCTTTTGCATCAGCATGAAACCTTAGGATGGGTCTAAACTTTTCCTCATTCATCTTTTCCACACTAGTTCCCCAGTCCCTGTCGCATAAACACCCCACAGCTAGTCTGGTTTCCTTCATATATGCCACATTGTGGCCAAATAATTTCATTTCTGCTCATTTCCACTCTGAGGAGGATTCAGGTGCCGTTTGACAAACTCCCAGCCCCTGTCACGTGTCATTGAGTGAGGACTATTGGTTTCTTTGTTGACTCTGCATGCCAATCATTAGGTTTTCTGGAACCTGTTTGTGCTTTCAAATTTCTTTCATTACTGAAATGTTTTGTCTTCTTCCTCATCTTTTCCTTGATTCAATCCTGTTCAGCAGGTCTACAGACAAAGACTCAAGTTCATGGTTTAGATCTCCACTCTGATATCCATCAACAACATATAGGCAACCTTTTTTGCCTTCTCATTTATGTTCAGTTAGAAATAAATGTTTTTCTGTGTTTGTTAGACATAAATAAACAACTCCCTGCATGTTTTCTCATCTTCTTATTAAAATGCCATCAGGACTCTGAGAAACTATTGTGAAATTGAAAAATAAGAGTGTTCAGTTCTTACAGGATGACTAAATTTGTCTTTTGGGAGCAGACTGGAGATTCATGTCCAGCGTCCTTGCTTTAAAATGTTCAAATCTGACATTTTTATCCTCTGGAAACGCAGATGTTTGTGTTGGATGTGGGCTGACAGTAGTGGATGAAGCAGGCTGCTCCAAATCTGCCCCTCTATTTCATGCCATTAACTGGACAATATAATGTCCAAAGCTCATAGGAGACTGACCTGAGTGAAGGCCACTTGATGACTCTATTTGACAATCCTTTTTACCAAAACACCTCACCAGCTGGATATTTAGAATAACAGTTAATGACCGTTGCCTAAGGCTATCACACAAAGAAAAAAATAAGTATTTTTCTTGGCTTTTAAGAATAAACTTTGGATCTTATGGTATTCTGACAAAATGATTTAATGAGAAATAAACTTGCACATTTTTATCCCACGCTACGAAAACTGACAGTGCATGCTTATTACATGCTTATGACTTAATCGCTTTGGCAAGCAGGGTTTAATACTTGGAAATGCATTTAAATAATGAACTGGAAAATTCTTTGTCTTCATGCTATTAACTGGAAAAGTTTTAACTTGGGAATGCTTATATGCCATAGGAAATATAAAGTATTTACCAAAGGATATGCACGTGATTTGTGGTTATTTTAAACCGGTCCAAGTGAATTATCTTCTCTGCTGGTGGTTAAAATCATAGTGTGTAAGCATAAATGTATTTTATATTTAACCCAAAGGATACGCTTCTATTTTTTGATGCAAAAGACAGTAGTGAAAGACTATGTTGCACTCAGTTTAATCACAGTGCTCGTCAATTTCTTTTCAACCCCTATCAAAGGAAAAATACAAATGAAAAGTCTGGCTGAGGCTTCCATGGTCTCTTTGACAGATCCCTGAAGGCCGATGTTGGAACATGCAATAGATTAGTATGGTTTGGAGCAAAACACACATGTCGCAGACATGAAAACTGGCAAAACAAATCCCTGATTTATGTGCTTTGACTAGGTCTGGTTTTCCATCTGATCTCAGCTTCAGAAACACGAGAAGTGCAATTTGATAGAAATGTTGGTTTTGAATGGGGAAAGTGCCATCCTCAAAACTTCTTCAATAACTCTGGCGGCTACATCCAGACTTGGATCTCGGTAAAGCGGCAGCCAGTAACCCCAATCTCCCGCAGCGGGAGGCATTTTGTGGGGACTGAGAAGCCAGACAGCACTGGCTGTGAGGGATACGAGCTGATCTGAGATACGTGGAAAATTCAAAATGTGGAACAATGATTTTGCTAGAGTCTGAGTAAACAAACCCACGTTAAATTGGACTTGGGTCCTCATGCGTGAGTCATCCATTTTATTGGAAACCCCGCACGGAGATGTTCAACACTGCACCAGTGTTGATGAAGAGCACAGCCAAGCCCTTCTCTCAATATCACACTTCCTGCCCTGCTTCAGGAATGCAGGAAGGCGGACATAAGTGAAAGGAGCCTTATTGATGGGCTCCACATGGTGTCCAACTGGTGAGAAGGTAAGAGGATCGTACCCAGTAACAGAAACTCATCCCGCGTCTAAAGATGACTTCAGGGTTCTTTTTTTAAGTGAATCTTTGTCACATGATCCTCCTCAGCAGATGCAAAGTTGTTTAAGTTCTCACAAAGTTTTATATGAAGCCCAATGATTTCTTGTTAGTCTTCCACTGAGAAAACATCCTCAGTTCAGCCAATAACAGCTGCAAAGTTCAACAGATAAAATCGCTTGTCCTTTGGCATGGGTTTGAGTCTCAATTTAAGACTCTTTCAGTCATGGTTTTACAGTAATCATTGACAAAAAGTTATTCAGGTCATTATAAGTTGGAATTCCATCAAACTTCTGTTATTGTGATTGAGAAGCTTTACATTTTAGCAGAGCGCATATCCAAGTTACCATTGCAATTTTTTATTTAAATTTGCAGCTGGCTCTGTGTGGACTCTTAAATAACTCTTTCAAGGTTTATCCAGACAAACAATCCTCACTGGGAACTCTTCTGTGATGTCTTTGTCTTTCATGTTTCACATCTGCAGACTCTTCCTGAGAAGCACAAGTTCAAACTGTTTAAGTGTTGTTTTTTTGCTTTTTGTTTTTTTTTTGAGCTAAAAGAGGTCCAACTGTTCTATCTGCAGGATAGCACTGCTTTTCCAACTTATACTGTGAATGCCTGAACAATTTTCAGAGGAAAAGAACAAGAGAATTGTTTGAGGAGTTTTAGCGGTAAAACAATAACCACATTTTTGAAAATCACTAAACTAAACCTTGTTTACAAAGGAAAGTAATACAATTAATGAAATGTATATTTATGATATAACTCAATCATTCAGCATGTCTCATGGCATTCATTTTGTCCTCACATCGATGTGAATTTCATGGGCCGCTTGTCGTGCAGAGTTTGGCTTTATGAATAAAAAACAATGGTTTGATCTTCGTTTCAGAGTAGAAGCTGTTTTCCTCATCAAATTGATTTTTGAATACAAATGTAGAGGATGCTCATCTGTGCAGCTGATTCTCTTTAATCCCATCTGACAAAGTTTATCTTTGTTTATAGGAGTAGGATTTCTGTCCTGATGTATTTAGTCAAGAATCATCAAAGAGTTCCTGGGTGTGAAGCATGTTCTGCTGCAATAATAATGATAGATCCATTAACAAGGATAGCTTGCGCCACAATCTTAGTAAATAACCGGCTTGTTGATGATGACAAGTTGAGCTGACAGTCCTTCCTCAGACATCATAATGTTTGGATGGGGACAGAGTGGAGGACTGGGCTGGTTGGACCCCCCCCCCCCCACCAGTGGGTACACTGTACACACTGCAGCTATTCAGTTGGCCCAGCTCACTGGATAAAGTTAGGATTGTGTGTCAGCGGGCTGTAATGCCAGGAATGCTCAGCGCTGTGTGTAAGTGTCTCTCACAGTTTTGCCTGTCCAGCAGCCGTTTGTATCCGCGGTGCCACCCCGCCTCCCCCGACCTGTGAAGTAACAGATCCTGTTTATTTCCTGCATATGCAGCAACACACAACTATCCTTATTAGGACATTGGATTGACTCCATTTAATTATTTTCAGCCCAATCCAAGCTCTTTCCCCAACCATAACCTAATCTCATTTCATACCTCAGCTCTAACCCAAATCACGACCCCAGAAATGATATTCTGTCTCTCTTGGACCACAAGGTTCCTTGGTTCCAATGATGGTTATACCAAAAGAGGTCCCACTGAGGTAGCAAAAACAAGAATCTACACACACACACAAAGACACACACAAACTACTTTAAATTACCCGACCCCCTGCCATGTAGATACTCTGGTCTATTCTCTGTTCTGGCACTTTCCAGCACGTTCAACTGCTCATCAAGGCATGACTTTGTAAATCAGCGCGTGAACAGACACACTCATGAAGAGGCACGCACGTCAGAGGATTCAAAGCTTTTGTCAAACAAGTGTCAAGCTGTATCCGAGTCCCACTGAGCTACCCCCAAGTGTCTGCATTCGGACTTTACTGTATTCAGGCCAAAACAACGTTGATTAACATCCTGTGGTCCGGATTTCTAGGGTGTTAACAAGACAATATAAACTTTGTGTGCTCAACAGCATATTTTTCAATATCCCATGAAAACTGACATGAAAATGTTCCTAAAACATATCCAAAACTGTGTGGTGCTGTCATAATCCCTGAAAACTGACATTTTGGAGATATTGGGTTTCCATTTAGGAGTATCAACTAGTGATTGAAGTCTGAGCAGGTTTCACTGCAACCACAAAGTACATCCAGAGGGTTGGAGCTGCCACAAGTCTTTCCCCCGCGTCAAGAGTTTGTGATGAACCTGTGGAGGCTCCTCAGCGCTGAACCCCGGCAACACAAAAGACAGAAACAACACACACATGCATCTCCACTGCGCTGTCAGCTTTCTCCAATCATTCAGTAAAGACATGTGTTTCTCTTCTGCATCCCCTGGGATGATGTCACATCCACGGAGTCATGTGTTGCCCAAGTGCAGCCTAATTCAAAACATCCCATATCCTGGCTCAAAACGTGATCAGGATTACCGTAAGTCTTAAAAGTTTTTCCCTGCATGTGGGGAGACAACAAAAATAGAAAATGCACAACAAGCAGCTAAAAACTCCCTTTGTATAATGGCTGACTGCGACTTCATAATCGCTCCCTTGGGTGAATAAACCCTTTCTTGGGAGAGGTAATAGCACACACACCAAGCCAGGGTGAATTTGATTTGTGTTGTGGCAAGAAATGGTGAAATCTCTGTCATTACTGTGTCTCTGTCCTGTCATCACCTAGGTTTCACACAGACATGTGTACAGAACCTGGGCCCACACACACACTCCAAATGAAAGCCCAAATTAAATGTCTCGCACCCTTATCCGCGGTCTACCATTTCCACATCTGTCATCCTGATATGGCGGTTGATAAAAAGTTTGTTTTAATCAGCTGTGTCAACCTCTGCTATCACCACTGCAGAGTAACATTTCTTTTCCATTGAATCCAGTTTCTAAAAATATTATAGATGGATTGGCATTATATTTAAATGTGAAACCACTTTAACTGTCTGGAGCTTTCACCGCACTGCAGCTTGACTAATATGTAGAGATGAAAGGGAAAATAACAGACGTGCACACTGGGATATTAGTCTTGGCACATTCCGCTTAACACTAACAGCTGAAGTCAATGATCATGACAGTTTAGCCAGGATGTTAGATTCACAAGACAAGAGTCCAGCAATAAATCACTTTCAGTGTGCTTACTGCTAAATCGCATCCAGAGTTACACCTCCACTCTTACATCCAAGCTTTTTCATTCTTTATTGAAGCAATGTGTTGTTATGTGGAGCAAGAAAAGGTGTTCAAGTTCAAGATTACAAAGTAAAGAAGACTGGTTTAAATAATCTTCTAACGTTCCCTTGAACTTTAAATGGCATTGAAGCCAAGCAATTAAGAACATTTCCTCACAAAAAGGTCATGCATGCGGTATTGTTGTATAATGCCAGCATCTAAATTCATTGTAAATCCACTCTCCTCAAGTCACCCTGTATGTGGAAAACTGGAAGAAAAGTGAATTATCTGACTGTATTGTATCAATCCAAATGAGCCACCTTATCCATTAACTAATATTAGGCTATGCTTACACTGGCAGCCCAAATCTGATATTTAGCATTTCCAGATTGGCTCTAGAAGGATTTCTCAACAGTCTGAACAGCCGGACACCAAATGACTGGCAGTTTTTCCAAACCAAGTTCAATCCACATAAGGAGTGTGGTTTCAAATGTGGTTTTGATCTGATCTGCACAGATGTGTCCAAGTCTGAAAGTTCTGGAGGCTCAAATGTGGATTCAATAGGTCACTTTTGTGTCATTCACAATGCAGCACAAACAAGGACTCTGACAGAGTGATGGAGGATTGCTAGCCTCAGCCATCACTTCACTAACCTGCCCGGACCATACATGCCGCTGTACTGACACAGGCGATGGAAATAGCTGCCTGAAATAAACTAGTCCACAGAAAAGCCCTCAGTCTGCATGCAGCGCTTTCTTGTACCTTGGTAAAAAAAAGTTTGCACCACAGCTCTACATAACCATTTGTAACACCAGTGAAGGCAGCTCATTTTGGTTAGCTACATCTGTTCTACGTGTGTGGGTTACCATAGCAACTGTAGGAGCCATAATTCTCCTCTGCTTTTATGTTCACGGTCTCGTATTGCACCTGCACATTTCATTGACACTTTGGGTGGTGGGCGTGTTCACCGGGGCATGGGCGGTAACAGCTGATGATAGTATTTCATTCATTACCTTCACCTGCTCAGGGTTTGACAGAGAGGGGGTGAGCTCGAGGAGGTGATATTTTTCTGTTGACCGCAATCACGCAATCACGCAATCACGCACTCACGCACGCAAATGTTGTCTTGGAAACTGGTACCTGGATTATTTTTACGTGCAAGCAAAGAAAAGAATAAATGTTCAGACGCATAATTGGAGTGGAACTGAATTCTTTATACAAGCGCGTCACAGTGTTTCCTCCCCTGCTTAGTCCCTCGCGGCCCTTTTTTTGGATTAACAACGGCCGCAATATATGTCAACAGAAAAGTTTTCATCCAAAGTGTTGATCAAGAGGAGTAAACTGTTTTCGTTCATTAAGGATTCCTCATATCGCGCTGGAGCGCTTTGGATCTAAGGAAACATTGAAACGCCTGGAGCACGCGCTTCATTCATTCATTCGTTCTTTCATTCACAAAAGGAAGCCACGGAGACAAGGTGGGGCAAACGACACAGCAACAGAAGCGGTATGTAGAAACTCGATTTCAGTTCTTGCTGTGTGGATTGTTTGTTTGAGCACAGTCTGAAAACTCTGCTGCCGCTTGTCCATTGGGGACGTGATGTTGTTTGCTGGTGTCGTTTGCTGAAGTGGATGACGTTTATGAGGCAGCGGTGAAGTGATTGATCGTTTTGAAGTGGATTTTGAGTTTGCTACTGGAAAATGTCAGTGAGTGGATCAAAGGCGAGTTCAGTTGAAAATGGTTCAAAAATGGATGAACAAAAAAGAGAAATTAAACTCACTACCAACGCCCTGTTCAATAAAATTGAAACTCTCCAGAAGGAACGTAAAGCAATGGTTAACAAAATTAAAGGTTTAACAAACACAATAAAGGATCTTATGCAAAATGATGATAATTTCCCACAAGTGCAGTCTCAAATGGAGAAGTTGAATCAAATGGTTGAAAACACCACCCTGTTCCATGAGTCTCTGATTCCTTTACTTCCTAAAAAGGAACAGGAAAAACAAAATGAATGGTTTGCAAATGTGCTCAGATGTAATAATGGATTTGTTGTGGATGCCCAGCAGTGGTGTTCTGAAACTGGGAGACAAATAAGCAATACCATTGCCCAGGTTGCAAAGAATGATGAATTAAATGATGAAATAAATAGAACAAATGATGTTCCCATGTCTGTAACACAACAGGGGTCAACTCTCATTCAAGTTTCTGATACACATCATGCTGAGAAAGAGTCTCATGTTTCATCTCATGTTTCAAAGCACTCGGGACAAAATGATGGAGCCTCTGTTGCACAAGATGACATTAAACCATACGACAGTGTGTCAAACATTGGAAGCAGACGGTCTGGAAAGCAAAGCTCTACTGGAAGTAGGTCCAGTAGCTCAACAACATCATCAGCTCGCATTCAGGCTGAGGCTGACATGGCCGCTCTCATGGCAAAACAAAGGCTTTTAAAGGACAAGCATGCATTGGAGGAACAGGAGGAGCTGTTAAGGAAGAAAAAGGAGCAACTTGCACTTGAAACGGAGATAGCTGCATCAGTGGCTAAAGTGAATGTGCTGAGAGGCTCTGGAGGATCTCGTGTAGCAAGTAGTACATCTGTGAAATCCGATGGCATGACCTCTTACTTTGAAAAGGGGCAAAGGAAACTAAAGACACTCAGCGCTGATGCAACCCCATTTGTGCCTGATACAAACATTTCAGCTGGCCAGAATGGTTCACATGTTTTGGGCGCAAGACCTAAAGTGGGATATTTAAATCAGGATTTACAACCTCCACCCACATTGTCAAGACGCTCAGAGGCTAAAATACATCAAAGTGCAACACAAACTCAAGCACCTCCTCTGTTTCAGCCACACCAAGGCTATCTCCCTGCAGCACCAGTGCCAGGCAGTCGAGCATCTTCACAGCCTCAGCACCAAAGCAACCACCCTGCAGCACTGGTTCCAAGCAGTGACCAGCACAACATAATCACAGTCTTGGAGAAACAGAATGAAATAACAGCCTTGTTAGTTCAACAGCAGTCTCTTTCATTTTTGCCTAGAAGAGACATTCAAATTTTTGACGGTGACCCTTTGCAATATCACACATTCATAAGGGCTTTTGAGAACAGCATTGAAAAGAAGACTGACAACTCAAGAGACTGCCTATATTTCCTCGAACAGTACACCAGGGGGCAGCCTCGGGACCTCGTTCGGAGTTGTCAGCATATGGTCCCTGATGGAGGATATGCCAAGGCTAAGAATTTGCTACAAGATCATTTTGGCAATGCACAGAAAATTGCTTCAGCCTACATGGAAAAGGCTCTTTCATGGCACCCAATAAAATCTGAAGATGTGAAAGCTCTGCAGGCATTTGGTCTCTTCTTGAGAGGCTGCTGCAACGCCATGGAAGAAGTTGAATACATGTGTGATTTGGACATGCCTGCCAATATGCTAACCATCATAAAAAGGTTGCCCTACAAACTCAGGGACAGGTGGAGGACGGTGGCATGTGAGCTGCAGGAGAGGCGTGGACGGAGAGCTACGTTTACTGACGTTGTTGGCTTCATTGAACGACAAGTGAAGATTGCAAGTGATCCACTGTTTGGGGATATACAAGACGCTCCATCAGTTGCAGCAACCAAGGATGTGAGAGTTAAGTTTCAACCTCGCTCTAGGACAAAAGGGAGTAGCTTTGCTACCACCATTGCCACAGTGGAAAGGAAAGTTGAGCCTGTGACAAAGCCGAAGGAGAGAAGCTCATCTGGGACAAGGGTTTGCCTGTTTTGTGGAGGTGGACATTCACTGGATCTGTGCCTTCAATTGGAAAAGAAGGCGCACAGTGAGAAAATTGATTTCTTAAAGGGACATGGTGTGTGTTTTGGATGCCTGTGCATTGGGCACATGAGTAGAGACTGTAAGAAACGGCTTTCATGCAAAGTATGCAGTCTGAAGCACCCTAGCATACTTCATATTCACTCAAAAGAAAAAGAAACAAGTTCACTGCAAACCAAGGGAGAATCGGAGTCGGCACTGGGCGGGGCTCTGATCTCTGTCCAAACCAGTGGTCTTACAGGGGCTGGTGAGCATGATTGTACGCTCTCCATCGTGCCAGTTCATGTCAAGCCTAAGAAGGGGCATGAAACAATGATTACTTACGCCTTCCTGGATCCTGGGAGCTCCGCCTCATTCTGCACAGAGAGGCTGATGAACAGGTTGAATCTCAGGGGAAGAAGAACAGGCATTCTCCTTCGCACTATGGGTCAGGAGAAGGTCGTTGAAAGCTACGTTGTCTCAGATCTGGAAGTGGCTGGATTGGATAGCAATTGTTTTTGTGATCTGCCTGATATCTTCACACAGAAAAACATGCCAGTTCATCAAAGTAACATTCCTAGACAGAAAGACCTCCAAAGGTGGCCACACCTGAAACACATACAAATAACAGAGATTGATTCAGAGATTGACCTGTTGATTGGAACAAATGTTCCCAAGGCACTGGAGCCATGGCAAGTTGTTCGGAGTGTTGATGGAGGCCCATACGCGGTTAAAACCATGTTGGGCTGGACCATAAATGGACCTCTCGGAGGAGAGGGAAGTAGAGCAGCTATTTGTGGACAGCCACATGTCACAGTCAATAGGATCTCTGTGGCAAGATTTGACGACATGTGGAAGCAGCAGCTAAAGGTCGATTTCCCTGAGTGCAGTCAGGATGAGCAGATGGGCTTGTCGAGAGAGGACGATCGCTTTATGGAGTACGTCACAAAGTCTGCAAAGCTGATCGATGGCCATTACAGTATTGGCTTACCCTTGAGGAAAGTGGATGTGAACATGCCAAATAACAGAAGGATTGCCGAACAGCGGGCTCTGAGTCTCAAGAGAAGGTTTGATAAGAATGCTTCGTTTCATGCAGATTACGTTGCTTTCATGAATGACATCATCTCCAAGGGCTATGCAGAGAAAGTATCAGATGAGGACCTAGAGCGTAGTGATGGTAGGGTCTGGTATATACCACATCATGGTGTATACCACCCGCAGAAGAGAAAGATCAGAGTCGTATTCGACTGTGCAGCTACGTTCCAGGGAACATCGTTGAACGCACAACTCCTGCAGGGTCCTGATCTTACCAGCACACTGATTGGTGTCATGACTCGGTTCAGAAAGGAACCCGTTGTGCTCATGGCAGACATCGAGGCCATGTTTCACCAGGTTAGAGTACCACCTGAAGATTCAGATCTATTGAGGTTTCTCTGGTGGCCGGAGGGAGATCATTATCAGAACCTGGTGGAGCATAGAATGGTTGCACATCTGTTTGGAGCTACATCCTCACCAAGTTGCGCAAGTTTTGCACTTAGGAAGTGTGCAGAGGACAATCAGGAGCAGTTCAGCCCCAAGGTAATTGACACAGTCGTGCACAATTTCTATGTTGATGATTGCCTTTCATCTGTGGCTTCTGAAGAGGAGGCAGTAGCACTATATCAAGACCTGCGTGCCCTTTGTGCTAAAGGGGGCTTTAAACTCACAAAGTGGATTAGCAACCGACGTGCTGTGCTGACTGCTATACCTCCAGAAGAGAGAGCTAAGGAGGTTAAGGATCTGGACTTGGACAATGACACACTTCCTATAGAAAGAGCATTGGGCGTACAGTGGTGTGTGCAGTCGGATATGTTTAAGTTCAAGATCATGATCAGAGACAGACCTTTAACCAGGAGAGGGATCCTATCCACAGTCAGCTCTATCTATGACCCCTTGGGAATCTTGGCGCCTGTGGTTCTATCTGCCAAAAGGATTCTTCAGGACTTATGCAGAAAGGGACTTGGTTGGGACAATGCTATACCGACGTCGGCTGCACAAGAATGGACAGGATGGCTGGAGGAACTCTGTCAGCTTGCAGATTTCAAGGTTGAGAGATGCCTGAAACCAGTGGATTTTGGGGAGGTAGTGTCTGCTCAGCTACACCATTTCGCAGATGCAAGTGAAAGCGGCTATGGGACAGTGACTTACCTGTTATTACACAACATTCACAGGCAAGTTCACTGTGTTTTCATAATGGGGAAGGCCAGGGTTGCCCCATTGAAACCGATCACTATCCCTCGTATGGAGCTGACGGCTGCCATGGTGGCGAGTCGAATGGATGAGATATGGAGGAAGGAGCTGCGGATGCAACTTCATGACTCAATTTTTTGGACTGATAGTACTTCTGTACTGAAGTACATCAGGAATGAGACCTCAAGGTTCCGAATTTTCGTAGCCAACAGGGTGTCAAAGATACTCAGTGTGTCGAATCCGTCTCAGTGGAGGTATGTTAATACTACCAACAATCCTGCTGATATTGCCTCCAGGGGAGTCAAAGTGGAGTCACTGCTGAAGGACGACGCTTGGGTGTCTGGACCTCGGTTTCTCAGTGGACCTTTAGAGGAGTGGCCTGTAAACCCTGATAGTTCTGGGAAAATCTCCCTAGATGACCCTGAGATCAAGATGAGCCAGGTGAACGCGGTACAGGCTGAAGAGGAGGTTGATGCAGTAACCCGTTTGATCGATCACTTCTCCTCTTGGACCCATCTAAAAAAAATGGTTGGTTGGATCCTCAGGTTTAAGAGCCTGCTGCTGCGTCTCAGTCAGGAAAGGAGGCAATTGAGTGTGACTCTTGCTCAGTCTGGCCTGGATAAGAACCAACAGGAAAGAGAAATGGAGAAGGGGATGCAGAGTGTCAAGGCTCAAGCTGCTAGTGGTTCTCTTTCAATTGAGGAGCTCAGAAAGGCTGAGATGGAGATCATCTGCTTCTGTCAAAGGAAGAGGTTTCCAGATGAGTTCAACAGCTTGCTAAAGGGAGAGAGTGTGAAAAGGACTAGCCATATCTACAAGCTCAATCCAGTCCTCAACGATGGTGTTCTAAGAGTCGGGGGGCGTCTTAGCCGAGCAGCTATGCCTGAAGAAGCTAAACATCCTGCCATATTGGCGAAAGATCTTCACATTTCTGATATCATTCTTCAGCATATACATCAGGAGGTGGGACATAGTGGTCGCAACCACATGTTATCTAGCCTGCGTCAAAGGTATTGGATCCCAGGTGCTAGTGTGGCTATAAGGAGAATCCTGTCGAAATGTATTGTCTGTCGGCGACTGTATGCTGCTCCAGCACACCAACAGATGGCAGACTTGCCTCGGGACAGAGTTTCTCCAGATGAACCGCCATTCACACGTGTTGGAGTAGATTACTTTGGGCCCTTTGAAATCAAGCGGGGGAGGAGCATGGTGAAGAAATATGGAGTTCTCTTCACCTGCTTAGCAATAAGAGCCATCCACATCGAAGTAGCGTCATCTTTGGACACGGATTCATTTATTAATGCTCTTCGACGCTTCATAGCAAGACGTGGACAAGTGTTGGAGTTGCGCTCAGATAATGGAACTAACTTCGTCGGAGCTGAGCGGGAATTGAGGAAGGCCATGGAAGGTTGGAACCTTGTTCAAATCAACGACACCCTCCTTCAGAAGGGGATTAAGTGGATTTTCAATCCCCCCACTGGATCACATCATGGAGGAGTATGGGAACGGTTGATTAGATCTGTGAGGAAGGTCCTGAATTCCACCTTGAAGGTGCAAAACCTTGATGAAGAAGGTCTTCACACAGTTCTCTGCGAAGCAGAAGCTATCATCAACAGTCGACCCATAACCAGAGCATCCACTGATCCCAATGACTTGGAAGCTTTAACTCCTAACCATCTTTTGTTGCTCAAGACCATGCCATCGTTTCCACCGGGGCAGTTCCAAAGAGAAGATACGTATGCTCGTCGCAGATGGAGACAAGTTCAATACATGTCCGACTTATTTTGGAAACGATGGGTCAAGGAATACTTGCCTCTGCTTCAGGAGCGCCAGAAGTGGTCAAGTGTCAAGCGCAACTTTCTTCCTGGAGATATTGTGCTCATAGTGGATGATTCAGCACCTCGCAATTCATGGCTCACAGGAAGGATTGTGCAAACGATCCCAGATAGAAGAGGACTGGTGCGCCAGGTGCGGATCAAGACGAAGACCAGCTATCTGGACAGACCTATTACAAAGGTTTGCCTTCTACAGGAAGCAGAAGATCCATGAGGACGTGCAGCTGACCTTTGAACTTCATAGACTTCATTGTCTTATGAATTTTGACACTGTCACATGGACTTTGGACTATTTTTTGTGTTGGCCTAAAGAAGAAAAGGACATTCAAAGGAACTGTATCTTTCTCTCAAGTTTTTCTTGTATATAATGTGTAGTGGTGTAATTATTATTGGAATAATTAAGGGGCTGGAATGTAGGAGCCATAATTCTCCTCTGCTTTTATGTTCACGGTCTCGTATTGCACCTGCACATTTCATTGACACTTTGGGTGGTGGGCGTGTTCACCGGGGCATGGGCGGTAACAGCTGATGATAGTATTTCATTCATTACCTTCACCTGCTCAGGGTTTGACAGAGAGGGGGTGAGCTCGAGGAGGTGATATTTTTCTGTTGACCGCAATCACGCAATCACGCAATCACGCACTCACGCACGCAAATGTTGTCTTGGAAACTGGTACCTGGATTATTTTTACGTGCAAGCAAAGAAAAGAATAAATGTTCAGACGCATAATTGGAGTGGAACTGAATTCTTTATACAAGCGCGTCACAGTGTTTCCTCCCCTGCTTAGTCCCTCGCGGCCCTTTTTTTGGATTAACAACGGCCGCAATAGCAACTATTTGGATTAAAGTAGTCGGTAAGGATTAACAGATTGGATCTGATCACTAACAAAGTATAGCCCAAGTCAGAAAGGTAGAACTCTGATTGGATGTGCCAAAAAATCAGATGTGGGCTGGCAGTCTGAATACAGCCTGATTGTTTCTAACAAGGCTGCTAAGCAGCTCTTCAGCAATGGTTACAAAAAGGATATACGCTGTTGACGTGCATATAGTAATTATAGACAGGCCTCTGAAATGTTGAATGAGCTAAAGAAAAATCTGATCCATGAATATCAACATTGATGGGAACTCAGAACTGCAATCTTTGCAGGTCAAACAGCAGCAGTGGTCACCAATGACATCTAAAGTCAGATGTTTCTTCTCTGAATGAGTTAGAAATTATTACAGCACCAACTTTGTTAAATTTGGTTTAGTCCGCTGATTACAGGGAGAGTTAACTGCACATTTAACATCAGCACAGGCTTGAAACCTACTTCATCCTCTTATAATTGAATGTGTTTGTAAGACAGCAATAGATGAAAAATATAACAATAGAGTCTCTGGGAGGGCAAGTTACATAAACTAAGGGTTGTGAGGTGTGTGATGAACCTCATATAAATATCATTCCCCTGTGCTTATACAAGGAGCAAAGACAGAAGCATATGGGTTGTACTGGCAGGAATTTCCCTGTGCCGGGACGCTGGCTCAGCGACAAATAAAGCTCTAATCTAATCTATGACAAAAGTACACCTTTCAATTCTGAGATTTTACGTATCAGGACAAAAAAAATAAAGTAGTGTGGTCTCTGCAGTAGCTTAAAATCTGGTATACATTGCCTTTTATGAATAATGTTTAACCATACTATTAGTTTTTTTTAAAGTATTATAGACACATATATTTCTTTTTTTTTAAAGAAAGAAAAATAAATGCTGAATATGCATGTCAAAAAACCAAAGGGATTTAGTAGCGGGCAGGTGGTCCTTATCAAATACTCTTGATTCATTGATCATCAACATGTATGACCACTTCTAAAAAGGGGGATTTTGGTGGTTTGTGGGTCTGAAGCGATTTAACACAATACCAAGGAGGAAAGACATCAGCAATAATCTTAGAGAATGCTGCCTAATAAATCGCAGAAGGGTTACACGCTCATATCTAAGTAATTTTGAGTATCTATAGTGAGAAAGATTTATAAATGGAAGAAAAATATTATTTTAAGCTCATGATAGAACAACTGAAAAACAAAAAAAAAAACACACACACACCATGTGCGCACAAATGTAGCTTTTTTGGACTTTTCTAAAAAGAACAAGGCAACGCAGTTTAAGTCAAATAAATCAGGGATTCTGCTGAAAAACGGTAGCGCTCTCGCAAATACTGATTGGGGAAAGCCAAAATGTCATACCGTGGTCTTATCACCCTCTCACGGTGAATTGCACGGACAATTTGGGCTTCTATATCGATAATGGGACCTTCGTCAAAAGGAAACGCCATTGTGTAACAAGTTGCAGCAGCCCTCCTGAACTTGCGCTTAAATACCCGAACATAACTGGGTTATCTGAACAAAACCTGAACAAAACTGGCATAAAACCTACCCCCTACCAGGTTATGTTCAGAGCCTATGTTACCATGGTGACTTACCTAACCTGACCATTTTGGAACGGAAAACCCAGGTTTACCATTTACCCTGGGTTAACGTACCCAGTTTATCCAGTAAACCTCCTTCTTGGAATACCCCCCTGGGCAACTCGCTGTAAGAGTCAAACATGAAGCCATCTCAGGGTGGCTTCAGGCTGAAAAAGAAAATGATCAAGGTGTTGCAATGGTCCAGTCAAAGTCCAGATTTCAGCCCCATTTAAATGCTGTGACAAAACCTTAAACAAATAAATATCCACAATAAAATACTACAATGAACTGAAGCAACAATGTAAAGAACGGTGGGCCAAAATGTCTCCACAGTTTCCTGAGAAACTGACACCACACAGAAAATCCTTACTTCAAGTTATCACTGAAAGATGTAGTTTTTGAAGCTAATGAATCACAATGCTGCTTCTCATTCTGGCTTAGTTTTGGTTAAATTGTGAGGGCGCAATATGTCATGCGCTGTAATTACTTCAATTTAACACCTGATAAAGAGAACTCTTTTTTATTGTGTCCTCATATAGAAAAAAATATAGAAATGGTTTTATGATAGAAGTGACAATTCTGAATTTTCCCTGAACAGAAATAAAAACCACTTTAACCTTCAATTTCATTTCTAACTGCTGAATGTGAGGCAGAAAGAAAGAGACATTTGTTAACTCTGACTTTGAATTTAGGACCTTAAAGTTCTATTTCATTGAATTGAAACTGCTAAATATTAAAGTACACTCTACTATGATGGATACATTATCAGCAGTAACCCCCTCTCATGTAGTGCTCACTCTTAATAAAGTGATCTTTATAAGCTAGCTATCAGCTGGAACATGTCTAAGCACATGGGTGCTGGCTGTCCTGGATTTAATGGTTAAAAAATAAATTTAAGCCTTCATACACACTGCTTTGAGGACAACCAAGTCTCTTAACATGTTGACATGGCCATTTGTGCAAGAAAATATGGCAAAAGAAACAATTTCATATTAGAAACATTAGAAGGGTTTCTGCTCTTCATGCAAACTGAAATTTTAGTAACTTGTTGCACCAAGGACAAGGTTGAGACGATCCAAGGTCTGTCAGTTTGTCTTTTAACAAATGGTTCACGTCTGTAGAAGTTTCAGATTTTGACTTGTGCAAAGTGACATGGATAAACTGTGGTATCAGTCAAGCAAACAGGGCTGGGTTTCAGTGTTAGAATGGATGGGAGAACAAATGGGCCTTTGTTAAAAACTTTTGGTGTCACAGAGGAGAGAGAAGCCATTGTGCTTCCCAAAAGCCTCCTTATGGTTCATGTCCTCCAACTGTAATTGATCCTCAGCTCCAGTTTAACAAACATGACTCACTTGAGCCCACGGTATAAGCATTTCACTGGCCCTGGTTACTGGAAATAAACCTGCATGTTGTCATCAGCTATCAAGTTCAGGACAAACACACACCAGTGGCATCCTAACAAGTGTGGCAACAAGCTCCAGTGGTCCTGAAGGATCTCAGATAATGATCAAACGTCAAAGAACAACGTTAACCTAAATATTACCAGGACGCAAAAAAAAGGAAGAAAACCAATATTTGTCTTATTTTTTTTTTAATCTCACAAAAATGAATGTTTCTTTTCCTGAAAAGAGACAGAGAAGTACAATCTATGACACACTAAATACACAGTTCTCACTTTATAGATGTTTTTAGAACAGTTTGTGGTTCTTTGTAGGCACTGATAACATCATAACATCCTTTCTGAATAACAAATACATCTTTGGTCCAGTATGTAATTATAAAAGTATGAAAATACCATCATCTGCTTCAATGTATTCCTCTTATATTGTACTTGTGAAATATATATATATATATATATATATATATATATATATATATATACATGAAGTTTGGTTGTTGTTTTTCCCCCCGTGAGTTCTTTCTTTAATAATTAAATAAGATATCATAGCTACATCTCAGAAATGACCAGCAATCTTACAGATGTTTCGCAAGACAAAACAGGTGAGAAGAATTACTACGTCGGCTCGATCAGATGTACAGCAGTACAGGATAGTTGTAATCAGGTCACATTTGGCAAACATGAGATTCTTTCTGGTGTTTTCAGTCCAACTCCTCTGAAAGAGCGAGGGGTTGCACTGACGCCAGCTCAGCTGCAGGGCAGCCACGTCGGATAAGAGTTGCTGCACTGCGTGATCTGCAGCGGCTGCACGTGTGCAATATAATAGTTACTGAAGTTGATGTCCTGCACGTATGGCGCGGGCTGGTAGTAGCATGTGACGTTTGTCACAGTGGGGATAGCGTTCTGTTCAGCGAGCACCTTCAGCGCCAACATGGAGATGAGGCTGAGCGTCTGGCGCCGCTCGTGGCCCATCAGACACACGGTGCTCTCGTTCACAACTTGGTGCAGGGTCATCAGGCACTCGTAGCGTTTGTGCTCCATCCCGGCAAAGTGGTTTTGCAAGTAAGCCTCCAGTTTCCTCTGCTGCTCGCCGATGTCAGGGAAGTCAATGAAGAAGCGGGAGCACATGTAGCGCTGCATCAGCTTCATGTCCGCCTCTGAGGAGGACGTAAACCCTCGCACTAACAGGTGACAGTATTTCAATAAGCCGCCCCCCCTGATCTCTTCGGGGCTGCGTGTAGCTATAGTCCTCTGACACAGGTGGTCCATAGCCTCCTTGAAGTCCCCGTACACGCTCTCCCCGATCACCGTGGGGTGAAAGCTCTCAGACATGGGCGTCTCTGAGCAACGGTCGAATAAGAGCAGAGAGTCGAGGCAAATCTGGAAGGAGTCCACACTGAATTCAAACTGTCGTCTTAAAGAGTCCACAAACTTAAGCTCCACATTCTTGCCTGTGTTGTTGGACAGCGAGATGAGGCTCCAGCGGTCCGTGTCGTTACAGACTTTCACCAGTTTCTGCACGTAGGCCTCTTTCAGGGTCAGCGCTGTGATGCGCTCCTTGGAGACCCCGGCAGGCAAGAAGTCCAGCAGGCAGTCCAGGACGACGTCTTTCACCAGACGGAAGGCCTGGTCGTCTTTTAGAGAAACGCCAAAGATCAGGTCGAGGTCCTTGTAGCCGAGCCCGTTCTCCTGATGGAGCACGTGGCTGGCAGCCGAGCCGTTCAGCCTCACGTCCTTCACGCACACGCCTCGCTCTTCCAGCCGCGCTCGCACCACCTGGACAAAGACAGCACAGATGCACAAAATGTCAGTCTTCAAATACAGTTCTTCTTAAGAAGAACCGTCAAAACAATTCCCCACGGTAAGAATTTGTCATCTCGTGGTAAAAACGATAAATTCCAGTTGATGACGTTTTTGTGTAAAGCTGATTTATGGTTCTGCGTTAAATCCACGCACAACATACGTGAAGGAAGGAAGGAAGGAAGGAAGGAAGGAAGGAAGGAAGGAAGGAAGGAAGGAAGGAAGGAAGGAAGGAAGGAAGGAAAGAAGGAAAGAAAGAAAGAAAGAAAGAAAGAAAGAAAGAAAGAAAGAAAGAAAGAAAGAAAGAAAGAAAGAAAGAAAGAAAGAAAGAAAGAAAGAAAGAAAGAAAGAAAGGATAAATTCCCGTTGATGACGTTTTTGTATTGGTATTTTTTTTATCGTTATCGGGATAAATGGCAGAAATTATCGTGATAAGTTTTTTAGTCCATACCGCCCATCCCTAGTCATAATGTTGAAAACATGCATTTGTTGCCTCCAACATGCATGACACACAGACATCTGAAAAGATACATGTCCAACTAAACTCCACGTCTAGTGGAAATCATTAGTTAAGTGGAGCCAAGATCAATAGCTCTGCTCACAAAAGTCCATTTCATCACCACCAGCTTCAGTCTCAATGAAACTGAAAGAGTCCAAACAACACAGATGACACGTCTCCAGGTCCAAATTAAGTGCATTTAAAAAAAATGCATGTGGGATTTAAATGGCCCACAGCCTTTCCACTTTTAATATTATTTCATACTTTTGTATAACAACTGAGGCCACAAGCAGAGTAAGCAAGGCAAAAAATCCAGTGTGCTGAAGCGCTGACACTCGTCAAAAGGGATCCTGCGCTGGTCACAGCTGCCTACGCACAGCAGTGTGTGCTCTCGATAAACAGCAACTTTACTGTCTGTAATATATAAACAGGTTATGGAGGCCGTAATACATCCACCGCTCTGGTTACAATCCGTCTTTGTTAACTAATGTGTTCCTCTTCAGCTTCAGTGTGCCAGTATAGAAAGACTGACTTTATTTGATGCTTATTCCACACAACATTCCAATATTATTTAAAAAAAAAGGAGCAGAGTTGAAGGGAGGGATGAGAAAAATATGTATTTTCTAAACTGGAAAAATTCAACATTGTAGCACTAGTTAAAGTGTGACATTTTAAAATTTGGTAAATGCTATATATTATAGGAGCTGCAGAAAAGGCTCTCAAAACATTTTAATTGATGCTCAAGAAGTGCATGAAATCCCTACACAGTCCTATAAAATTAGGAAATAATCTAAAACTTTCTCAAAATCCAAGTAAAACTTATTCTATTAATTGTTTATATTCAGCAGTGATGCAGAACTTCAGTTCACTGGCAGACACATCCTTAGAGTTGCTTTTTAGAGCTGCTTTTTATAGATTTCTTTTTTTTTTTCAAAAGAGAAGGAGAAAACTTCCTAGAAGAACTTATCCTGCTCATGTGGAGTCATGTCAGAGGAGTGGAGGGTCCTTAAATGTAGTCCTGAGCACACATGCATTCACACTGTTCTGCCCTGGAGCATCTCTGGAGTTCATAAACCTGTGTTTAGCCACGCCCACTTATGATCACGTCACCCAGCATGCCTGTCTGCACCAGATGTAAACACGTCCTAGTGAAATAACTACCAGTAACTTCCTTATTTTATCTGAAAAGTTTGACGTCTTTATTCTGAGTGTATGTACCCAGAGTCGATTTTATAGCTGATACATACTATAAACATGTCTCACTGACTGGAAGATATGAGTTTGTTTGAACTGAGCAAACAACTGCCGCGGACAATTGCAACATTAACAACTGCAGCACAAATTAGCTGTTACACGCTCACATGCAGTCCTAAATCCACTTCCTGGCACTGGCCTGTCAGATTAGTGTCTGTTAACTCTCTCTCCCATGGTGATCAGATAACATGACGGCTCTATTTATACACACCGGGTCACGCTGACGACCAACATTTGGAGACAAGGCAACCCCGAGCACAGCAGAACAAGATCATGATAGCAATCGTTGTTGCTGTGACGGGATTGTAATCTTTCAGCCATAAAAAAAGAAAAGCACCGTGAACAGGGTTCAAATTCCAATTAGAAGCAATGATAATGTCGCTTCTGAGTGTTTGTGCGGTTGCTCTGAGATGTCGGAGCAGGCAGAGTTAACTCCACAGGTCTCAAACTCTGCACTCTGAAAGTGCAGCTATCAGCACTGCTGGCTTCACATCAAACATCAAACTGCTGGAAAAGAGACAACCTTCTTTGGAAAATAAAATAAAGTAAAATTATGAAAGGTAATTGAAGTTGGGCTGCAAATTCCTGTCCACTTCGTGAGCTGTGAGACAAAAGTCTGAGTTGGAAAGAAAGTGCAGCAGCCGGTGTTGTTATCTTAACCTGCAGTTACACGGCTGCAACTCCTTAGACTCAAGTGTTTCATGATGCTTGAGTTGACGCGAGACGTGGTCGTTTTTTTTCCTCTAAACCTGCAGTTGGATTAAAATAAATATTCTCATTCATGACTCCTGCGGTGCACGATATGAACAGGCACAAGTCAGTCCTCACAGCTGCTAGAATATCCCGTACATTAAGTCTTCATCAGTGTTCAGCCTATCACTTAATAAATCGGTGTAGCAGATGGCAGTTTTATTTTTGCAGGGATTCCACAAATCCAAAGGAAAAAATATGTACCCGTCCACTTAGAAATCAAACCCCTATTTAAGCCTCCTGAGTGTTCAATGGAGCATTCATCTTTCCACAACCACAAGCATGAGAGCGCTGGGCTTCACCAGCTTGTTGTGCTCATCTTGAACACGTCAGTGCTCAAATCGGTTGGGACAGGGGATCCTGTAACAGTTACACAATAATTTTAAAGTTCTAACTCTGCATTTTCCCTCTGCACGTCAATACGAAGCCAAGTATCAAGGGACACAGCAGGAGGAGGTGAAACATGACCCAACCGCAGTGAATAAGAGGAGGGACCTCGGCATGTGCCTGGATCATATCCACTATTCAAGTCAGACTGTGATGGACACTTTTGAGACTAACCAGAATCATTTTGATTGTTTAATAACAGCTCTTTTTCTGTGAAAGAGTCTTTGAAAGAGTTCTGCGCTCCAAAATGAGGAAATGGGAAACCCAAAATCATAATTAAAGGTTTCAGTAAAACACAATCTATGGAGGAAGTATCAAAGTATTCTCCAAGGATGACAATCTGGATGAATGAGTGGCTCTCAGGCTGATAAGAGACCACCAGGGGTCGTCAAGGGGTTTCAAGGAAACTCTGGAAAAGTGTATTCAATCTGTAATTGGGGGATAAAGATATTACAGTTATTTTTACACTTTACATTAAAATTTATGACCACGTGAGATGACTCTTCCTGGACCAAATCCATCTTTAGACTCTGTACTACACGGATAATATTATTGGATCTTCATTAGTATTGCACTATGTAGATTTATGATACATTTGTGTGTATATATGTATATAGACTGTGTAGGTATATTAATGAAAGGTAATAGAGAGCCATACAAGGGAGGTGGGTGGGGGGTGGAATGGGAAATTTTTGTATGTGAATAATCCTCCTTGCATCTGACATGTTTGTGACCTGTTATTTTTTAATGAGTGCCTTCTACATTATTTGACTGAAGTCATTGTTATCCTGTCTACATGTATATTAGATGCGTTTCCTTATTGTGTTCAGAATTATTTTATTATTTGTCTTTTTCCTTCTTTTTTTCTTGGAAGCATACGCTGGCATGTGTTCTCATATGTACATGCAATTTTTTATTTGTTTATTTTTTATTTCCTATTTTGTTGATTTTATTTGTTTTCTTTTGTTTTTGCTTTTTCTTAAATTATAAAACAGGTATCCTAAAGTTTCTTTTTTCCAGACAAATTTCCGACTTCTTACCTTCAATCTGTCGGAGTCGGAATTTTGTCTGGAAAAAAGAAACTTTAGGATATCTATCTGAAGACATAATGAACACAATAGAACTACAGTATTATAAAACAGGTATTCTTTGCACACATTTGTATTACTTGATGCACAAACATGTTGTAATAAGAAATAATGTTAATAAAAAAATATATAAAAAAAAAAAAGTTAATTAATTATATTAGGCCCTAAAAGTGTGAATGTCATAGCCTACTTGAATATAAATGCGGTCTGAATCTGGATGGAGTCTAGCAGGACAGAAGTGTGAGTGTGAGCGGATACCTGGACGATCTGCCGCGGCTGCACGGACAGGGTGGGGAAGTTCCCCCGGCCGTGGATGGGCACGCTCTCCCCCAGGATGCCGTCCAGCCGCCGCACCTGCTCCCAGCACAGCACGGAGAAGCGCCGGCTCTGCTCCGGGCCGGCCGACATGCTGCAAGCTTTCCCCCGGGTAAAGTGAGAGGAGACTCGGCACAGGGATTCCTCCTCACGGCACTGCAGCAAACAGTCTTCTCTCGTCGGAGCAGCAGAGATAGATATCCCTCCAAAGGTCCCGTTATCAGTCTTGGAGTGAGGGGAAGAAGAAGCAAAGTTAGTCTCAAAGTGCGGAGGTTCGTGCGGGACCAGCAGCCTCCTCCTGTCTGTGTGCAGCGCTGAAATCCGGTCAGTCTGCAAAGTGCCGATTCATAAGGAAGGTCCAGGCAGCTTAAAGCCGGAATTATGGTTCTGCGTTAAATAGACGCAGAGGCTACGGCGTAGGGTACGCAGCGACGCGCAACGTAACTCTGCGTTGGTGTAACGCGGAACCATAAATCAGCCTTAATGCCTCCCGTTTAGCGCGAGTCCTGTGATTGGCTCCTGGGTTTGGTCATTGATTATGGACGCCCTGGTCCGTGCGAAACACCCTTATGTGACGTTAGGAGACACGCTCCTCCTCAGCTGCCCCCAGCTCCAGGGAGACGGCTTTTTCCTCCTGTAAACTCACTTATCAAATGTACATTTTGATACTTGACCACATCTGCCGCATCATTAAACAATAATCGCTCCCTGCAGTACTCGAGTTGTAAAAAGAAATCAGGGGGGATGGTGGATTTTATCATATGGGGACAGATAATTTGTGCTGATTACAAATAATATAATATATTACAAATAATAGCACTGACCAAAACACCTGCAGAAATACTGCAGGAATGACATAGCAGCAGTTAAATGCAGCCTTCTGTAAGCTTTAAATATCCACTGGGCTTACATCAAATACATCAAAACACAAAAATAAAAAACAGTTTTCTGAACTTATCAATATGACTCTGTCCTTCACAGGATAAGTAAAATGGATCACTGCAAAAACTCAAAATCTTAACAAGAATATTTGTCTTATTTCTAGTTAAAATGTCTCATTTTAGTAAAAAAAAATCTCATTACACTTAAAACAAGACTCATCACTGGAAAAAACAACAATTTTCACCTGTTTCAAGTAGATTTTCACTTGAAATAAGTAGAGAAATCTGCCAGTGGAACAAGATTTTTTTGCTTGTAATAAGAAGATGAACCTTGTCCCACTGTCAGATTTTCCTACTTATTTCAAGTGAAAATGTACCGTACTTGAAACAGGTGAAAATTGTCAAAAAGTTATTTTTCTGGTGATGACTCTAAATGTTGAAATAGCAGTAAAACCACATTCATTGATGAAATGACATAAGGGATGGAAAGGGGGGATGGCAGTTTTACAAGGGGGATGATTTTGACCGTTTTTATTTCAGGGTGGATGCCATCCCCCCTCATCCCCCCCTCAACTCGAGTACTGGCTCCCTGTCGTATTGAAATAGTTCAATAAAAGCGACTGTTTATATGGATCAGACAACAGTCGTTTCAACACCTCCTTGTAATGTATTTCTTAGGAACTGTTTGAAGCGGATGAGGGATGGATTTCTTTTATCGGCTAAGTTGATGGTGAATTAAAAATCCGACAGACATAAATCTCCTTTTTTCCAAGAAGAGAGAATGAGTGTTTCAGAAAAACACTTGTGCTGCACATCAATGAACTGCAACTTTGAAACCACTGAAAGGTTTATTGTATAGCACTTATGTTGTAATAAAGCAATATTACACAAGAGAAGTTTCACAAATATCAAAGAATGTTTGGCTCAACAAATGGCCAACATCTGCAGTTTTTCTTTGGCCCAGATTTAACCTTAAATAAAACCCATCCACTAACCACCAGATGTGCCACGGATTTGCATTTTCTTTGGACTTTTGGGCCACGCCTACCCCTCTCAACACATGTCATAACTAATGTCAAAGCCAGCTAACAGCATTGAGGCCACTTACTCACAACTCATGTTTGGCCAGCTCATAACCGTTGTGTCACATCTAGCCTGTACAAAAATCCCAGAGCAGCTGAACTGTTGGTGCCAAAAGTAACACCGGTTTAGGTCTAAATGTATGGTTATGAAAGCGCTGGTGAGCTCGACAACATCAACGGGCCTGCAAGAGCACAGAAAAACAACTAAAGTGAGCGGTTGTGGAATCTGGAGATGAAGGAAAACATCTTTATAACATCACAGAAGTCAAGAGAAGGTACACGCACCAGACACTTTATTAGTTACACCTGATGTACCAAGTAAAGTGGCAAGTTCATGTATCTAAACTACTTTGTGAATGCAAATACAGAGGGTTTACAACAAGGTCCAAATCACTATTCAAGAAGAGGAAAGTCAGATTAGACTTTATGAAAAAACATCTAAAAAAAGAAAAAGAAAAAGCCTTCCATGTTCTTGAATCACAACACCAAAGCAAGATAAACTTGTATCAGAATGATGGGAAAAGAAAGGAACAGTTCATTATGCACATATTCTGCCAAACATGGTGGAGGAAGTGTTATGGTATGGGTATACATGGCTGCCAATGGAACATGATCACTGGTGTTCATTGATGATGTGACTGCTGAGAGAATAGAAAGATTATTTCTGGGGTGTAAAGGGTTATAACCCTCTAAAACTGATGGATTCACAGTGCAGATGGATAATGAGCCCAAACATATTGTAAAAGCAACTCAAGAGTTTGTGAAGGCAAAGAAATAGAATATTCTTCATCTGCCAAGTCAGTGGCATGATCTCAAACCAATAAAACATGCTTCTCAGTTACTGAAGATTAAACTACAGGCAGTGAGGCCCATAAACCGAGGGTGGCTGCAGTGAAGGAATGGGAAAACTTTTCCATGGAGGAACCTCAGAATTGTTGTGACATACAAGGACCCAAGACTTCAGGCAGTTATTGACTACGAATTATTTTCATTCAAGCATCAAATATCATGGTTTATTTACAATCATGTCACTTTGTCCAAATAGTTTTGAGCCCCTGAGAATGTGTCATTCTTATTGGTGAATGCAATATTTTTGTTCAACCTTTTAAATGAAAGCTGAAACCTACACTGCAAAAACAGAGTCTCTAGAAATAAGCCGATGTTTAAAAAAAAACAACTAATCAAATAGTTTTATGTTAAGCCCAAACTTTCTTGACTAGAATACAAAGTCTAGACACTAGACAAAAAGTAAGACCAATTTTAATGAAACAAGTCTTGTTAACTTTCTTAGAAATTAGATATCTTCTCTCTCAGTTTGCAGAATCTTGCCATTCTTACAAGACGGGATTGTGGTCACACTTCCATTCTCCTCTTATCCTGTCATCCGTGCAGCCTCTTATCTGATTAAACATGTTAAATATCCTTTAATGAGGGAGCTCACACATTCATAGACATTACTCACAAATGCAGACATTACTTCTCCATGATGACACAGTCTTTGGATTGTTCCAGTATATACTTTGCCACTGAACAATACAGGTGAACAGTTAAGCAGTTTCCTCTTTTAAGATTTATCATCATTTATGAAAGTCCACACATAACTATCCATACAGCATGTTTATTCATCTATAAAATGTTTACAAGAGATTAAAGTTCATGTCATGATTGGCCTGTGTGTGTTTTTCTTCTTTTTTTCTTTTTGTAATGCAGCCATAAAACACAGATGGGTGGAAACACATGCTCTGACACACTCGTCCAGGCACATCATAATGTCTTCTCCAAACAGTTGTGTGTGAGTGTGTTTATTTCATAAACATTTCATCTGATGCAAACAAACCCACAGCTGGAGGATAACAATGTCTCTCAAACCTTTGAGGGGTCAGATGGAGATCATCGTGCGGATCCGTTCTCCACAGGAGATCAATTCAAGTCCAGTGATGTCAACACAATCCTGTTTCTGTGGCAACAACATCTACGGTTGTTGGGCAGCGAGGCACTTGGTTCTGCTAGGTACGCATGAGAGATACCTGCGTCATGTGACCATAAATAACCCGCCCAGTGGCAGCTGTGAACCCCCGCAGCCTGAATGTGAAACAGTTTGGGGATGAGTGAGAAAGGATGGCCGATGGATGTCGGCCCACTTGACATTCTCAGGTTCCCTCACAGTTCCATAGGAGAAGTGATTGGGGACCGTGGAAGCTACGTGTTGATCCTCTGGAGTAAGTCTTTTCATAAAATTAAGACAAAATTCCTGTCTCCTAACACCATCCCTAGTCAGAATCCCTATTTTGACTTTTGATCATTAAAGCCAGTGTTACAGCGGCTGGAGCTTCTGTTTATCCCTGAGTTGACATCCTGCTGGAGCAATGGCAACAAAGACTGTCAGCCTTGTAGGTGTGGTGATTTAGCCAGTATTTAAACACACCTTAAACAAATGATGCATTAAACACACGTAGATTCCGGTCCTAACCCTAAACAAACATAACAAAGCTATCCATCTGAGGAAAAATTATAAAAGGCCTTTAATGGATGCCAACTAAAGATGTTTTTCTTGTGTTTTCCCTCAGAGATTGTTTTGAAAAAGAAGAAAAAACCATCAGACAGTTCTTTTATTGCTGCTGTCATATATCTATATCTGTCTTTGCCTTACGGGCTGTGAGAGGAAGAGAAACAACGCAGTTTTCAAGTGCAGGGACATGACCAGACGTCACAGAGAGTTGTAAAGTGTGACTGAAAACTGATGTTGCCAAACAACAAGCACTTTAGTGTCATGATGATAAATTTTGTGAAGACAGATAGCACTTCGTGTGTCACACCAGGTGAGTTGTGAAGCTCTTTTTCTTACTCGTCTGTCAAGGCTTCTACAATCTTAGTGAATTATGTCCCCAAAAAAGACTTCTTTCATTTGACGCCGCTGACAGTCAGACATGTTACACAAGAAGACTGAGTGTTTGCTATAATTAGAGTGTATCATGTGTAACTTTAGGGGCAGTGTTGCCACAGCTAGAATAGCAATGCAGCTGCTGCTATTATAGCGTCAAAAAGAAAAAAAACATCCAAATCTTCATTGATTATGTGACCGATTTAACCCAGTTTATCTTTATTTTTCAGTCTCAGACTGCCAACAGAGCAGATACTTGCCTGAACAACCAGGTTGAGCGGAGGCGCCAGGGCCTACCTGCAACAGAGGGAATGTGTGATAAGAGCACGTTTACTTTTCCAGATTGGTCCATATGACAAATCCATGGGAAGGCAGAGGGAGATTACGCAAGCAGCTATGCTACTGACGTCAGACTCCCTCCGCTGCCTGCTTGATTGATTACGGTACAGAGCTATGGAGAACAGATAAGTGAGCTGCTGGAGAAAACAAGGCTCTCCAAAGCACACCAGACATTCAATTACTAGGTACATTTGTCAATGTGTTAACACCAGTTTCTTCAAGTGATACAGTAAGTAAATCATGAAATAGCAATGTAAAATAAGCTTTGCTACTGTTGTGAAACTGAAACTCGATTACAGCTTCAGCTGCTTTATTTCTAACCAAACCCAAGATTGCAGCTGCTAGCTGATAAAAGTGGAACTAGAAACGTTTCAAAATCAATCAAAGGGTCAGTTGCAACCCTCTTGATGTAAAATGACTATTTTTGTTTGTTGGTTTTTTTGTTTGCTGAGAAAAAAAGCAGCAGCATCACATTTCGTGCACATGCATTAACACAGTAGTTTGTTGCATAGTTGGAGTGCTTTGAAGCTCAACGGTCAAATATAGCCTTAGGCTATGCATTATGTAAAATTCTTCTTGCCTTACTCTCAAGGAAAAAGAAAAAAAGCAACTCTTTCACTGAAGCAGGGCAGACTGATGAAAAAAAATCTAAATAAATAAATCTGAGAAAATTGAGACAGACTGTCTGTTTGTCACTCGCACATTCTTTTCTACGTATTTTTCTTATTTTGGTCTTCCAGCTTCTAACCAAACATCTCCACACACGTGACATCTTCCCACCTATGGAGATGCCTGTGTTGAAGAGAGGACCCATGGGCGTGGTAATAAAACACCTTCGCCTGCTTCTGTATGTCTTGAGCTTAAATCAACCTGGCTCCAAACCCACCACCATTGACGCAAATTTCACTTCCAATTACAATCAAACAAAGAAAACAAACCCTTTATTGTGTGTTGTCCTGGCATTTGAGTTGTAGGCAACCTGGGTTAGTCTCCGCAGATCGAATACAACACACCGTACTGCAAAAGTTAACAATTCTAACCATAAAGACATATAAAATAATAAATCTGTAATTTTCTTAACACATGCTCCTGGTCAAAACCTAGCAGAGGGAAAGAGCTGGCTCTGGTATGTTTGCCAGTAGTGAGGGGGAAGCCCTGTTAAGCAGTGAGCTGTGATTTCATTCCCAGAAATCTTGCTTGTCACTTCTAGCCTCTCCTGTAGCTCACAGAGGGAATATCCTGCAGAGGAGTTTAAAAGAAAAGAAATGTAACAGATCAATGGTGTGGAATCACTGGACAATCATGAGATTAACTGGAGCAGAGCAGCACAGCATGACTAGTAAAGATGACACCACTTCATATCTGAAAACAGTAGAGACAGTTTTATTCAACACATAAGTCAGACACAAACCCCAGCCACAAGGGTGGCCAGTATGATCCACCTCAGCGGCACCTTCCTCAGATCTCCATCCAGATCTCCTAAAACTCCTCCCTCCTGGTGGGGAAACATCTTTTTTCAGGGTACGGAGAGCCAGCTGGATGTTTCCAAACTGTCAAGAGCTTTAATGATCAGATGAACACCAAGGGGTGTTTATGTATTTTGACAAAGCAAGCTTTCGAGCAAAAACCAACTATTGAGTGTTTGCAGTGATATAAAAGACTCGGTGTGAGAGTTTTTGGCTGCAGTGTTGAGATTTATGCGGCGCTGTAACTGAAAGCAGGCAGGAGGCGGTTATGCTGCGCAGATGGCCAAAATGGCCAAGAGTTGCATACTGTAGAGGTCAGAGCAACAACTGGAGGGCAGATCTCCAGGTTTTAGATCAACAAACCACTTTACCCCTCAGGCAAAAAAACATTTAACTGTACAACTGAAATCCATGTGGCTTATAGATCACCTCTCTGCCTTCATGTTCAACTTTTCAAACTTTTCCTTTTCGCATAACCTCTCTTTTGGAAAACATATATACCCATGATAAGCTGTATGAGGCATGTCACCTGCTCTTTCTCCTGAAAGTTGGACTGACCTTTTGAGTAGGAGATACTGGGAATATGTCTGGTCATGCCCTTACAGTATCAACATTCACTATCTATCTGTTCCAGCGCCGGTCCCTTCTAGGTTTATTGTCGTTGCCACACCAACCTGGGTCATGACCAAGTACATCAAGTCATTGACCTCAATGGGTTATTGTTTAAACATCATCTGTACATTACACGGGCAGCGTTCACACTGTCCTTCTACAGTGGTCGCGCTCCATACTTTAAGTCAGAATCTAAATTGGTTACATTGGCAGTTTTTATATTTACATACATATCATTGTAAATGCCAATGCACTAACAAGTAAGTGAAACTGATGCAGTAAAGGCGTGACGTGTCAAAACTTACTACCGGTAGTAAAAAGCATTTGTGAAGTTCAGGTCTTTGTTTTCTGAATAAACAGAGACATGATGAATATTTTGAAAGAATAATGAAAGAAAACAAATACTTAGAAAATGTGATCCATATCACTTCACACTGATAGATTAAAAATAATAATAATAATTTTGTTATTTTTTCAGTTTCTGGTGTCTCTTCTACAATTTCTCTCTCCTGCACTTCAGAGCACATCTGTCCTGTGCTGGTAAAAACATTGCACTTGGTGTGATCCCTGCTGCAGAGCTGCATTTGCTGGTCTGTCTCGCCAACCTGCCAGGTGTTTTCTGTTTGACAGTCTCCTGCTCCCTTCCTGCCCCCACCCCTCCCACAGGAGATAAAAGGCTGCCCTCTCAGCATGTAATTCTGTAGAAGAGAAGCTTTCCTCTTCAAAAACTGATGTTTTTCTTTCTTTTAAAAAAGAAATCTCTATTGTCACAAAACATTTGCTCCTAGGGAATTGAAATGGTGCAGTAGAATTAGAATTTATTTGCAATAAATTGTTGCATACTGTTATAGGAACTCAGGACAGGATGATCCAGAGACAGGACGGTTCATATGACAGAAAAATGTGTCGCATAAGTCCCCTCAACTTCTCTCACTTTACACAGTGGAAACATGTGGGGACACGAAGATGGTTACAAAGTAGAATGGGCTCAGAAAAAGAAAAAAAACACCTTCTGCATATGTTGAGATGTAAAAAATGGCTTATAAATTATCAAAGCGAACCGCACAGATTGACTGAGACCGATATCAAATGGGTTTCATGGTAACAGCAGCTGTGATCAGGTCTGACCCTGTGGCACCCTGGCACACTAATCCAACTCCATGGCACATGTTCAGGTTTCCATGGTGAGCGTTTTCCACTTCACTACGCAAAGCCAACATCTTTCCACTGCAAGAACTGCAGTTTATCACACACCTTTTTAATTATTAATTGACATCCCCTGTATCCCAAATAGAATATCAAATGTGGAGGTTTAAAGCATTTTGTGTCAAAGTGGAAATTATGTTTTGATTTTAATGGGAAATAAGGACAAGGGTTCATGCTGACCTACACGTCCTTACTGAGGCGCACGAAATCCCATCTAACAGTTAGGACTGTGGCAGACTAAAAATCTATGTAATTTACCAAAAAAACAACCTACCAACAACATCAGCTTGTATAAAATTATCACATTTATCATTTTAAGCTGAAATTAGTTGGGCAGAGTAACCCAAGACTGTTTGACCACTCTCTTTCCTTCAAACAGGGCTTCCAGGGGAAGTTGATACATGCCTGTGTGTTGATACACAACACACAGTTAGTCAGGTCAACCCATGTCACACCCAGAGGAATTCTCCGCAAAGCAACGTGCAAATAAACGTATCTCAGGACTGCGCAAACTCTGCACACACTGACACACTCATCATAGAGACACATACAGTAGGCATTGGTGGAAATCAACTGGGAATGGCTGTGAAGCTGCATAAAAAACTGACTATCTATTCTAAGGTCACCATAAAATGTATTTTAAGTGCCCATACTGGTTATAAATGCAATGAATGTGTTGGATACTTTCAAATGATTGGCTGAATTAACTTAAATTGGCTTCATTTGTTGACTATAGTAATATTTCTCTTACAATAGTTTCAATTATACCTTTAGACACACAACAGTTGCAAGAGTTGTTAAGGAAAATTTTACAAAGATCTAATGCTGCAGATATACCACCAAACCACTAAATTGTTTTTTGAAAAAAAGACCTTCATTCACTAATATCCAAGTTTACAGTGATAAACAGGAAAGAATCAAGCTGGCGACTTTGTAGTGACCCAAATTGCTTGGAGGACTTTTCCTGCCAAACTTCCAGTCCTGTTATTGGGCGTTCCAAATAAGAGTTTTATATGTTTGGTGGGATCGCCAGTCAAAAATCCCCTGGAAACATAAAGAGGCTGCAAAAGATTATAGTTGCAAGATTTACTTTTCATTGGACACAAAAAAAAATCGTAACCTGACATTGGTTGCAATACCAAACTCGTAAATGTTTGGAAAAGGGCAGAAATATGTGGGGCTATTCCATGTTTGCAGCAAACTCCCACACTTTTTTTTTCTTAAATGGTTGGAAAAACACTACGAATTCAAATCTGGGCTCATCAGGGCATCAATGCATTTGGTGATTTGTTCAGTGATACAAGCTCGTGAACACTAGGTACCTCCAGAAGGCATTTATTCTACATATTTTGTGTTTTTACTATTAAATTTTCCACTAAAAGCTAATGGGGTGCCGTGGAACAAACCACTAGCAGCCCACATACAGTAATGATGGAGTGAGTGAAGCCATCGATAACAGTCAACGAGGAAAAGCCTCAGTCATTTATAACTCCTTGTTTTAAAATGCTGCTCATACAGAGAACGTTATATGTTTAAACTGGAGTATGCTGTGATTTGGTTTAAACCGTCTCATTGCTGACAGAAAATATGCCACACCTTATTAAAAGTTTCAAATAAATCTATTATGATTATTTATAATCCATTTGTGCAATGTTTACAATGCCTCTGTTCTGTAAATGGTCCAGAACACCACAGTTAAGTTTATCAGTGGATGACTCTGACTTTGGCCATACTCTGTTTCGAAAGAAAACTGGATAATTACAGGTTTTACAGCCGCTTAAAAGGTTTATCTTGTAATTCTAGATGAATCCTAAATTAATACCCCCATGCATCAGTGGCCCAGACGACATTGTGAGAATGCAATATACCACTATTAGGTTGAACAAGATCAAAAGACTCACTCTAAAAGGGTGGGAGGACTTTCTGTATAAAATTCGAAGACTTTGTGTGACTTAACTCTACACAAGACGGACCATATATTACTATGTAATATTTGTATCTTTTGTTGTATTCTGCTTTTTAAAATATATGAATGCATGCTGCGAGTGACATACATTTTTCTTTTTTCTTTTCAATAAACAATTTGCCAGCCAGGTCAGTTGAAAAAGTAGAGAAGAGGAACAGAGAGATGAAAAGAAATTGTCATTTTTTCAGGGTATTTGAACATATAGGCAGACTGTCACCAGTGCTATCAAAGTCGGTTTGATAAATCTTCATATGAAAGGAGTGAAGTGCTGATGACAATGTTTAATGATGGTGTCATCAGGACAAAGCAACATGGAGAACAGAGCTGGGCTTGGAGAGACAGGAACGCCCAAAGGGAGGCAGAGAGTCACGGTTACAAAATAGTTTCTCTCACATTTGGACTGATCTTGCTATTGTGTCGGATGGTGTGTTTGGTTATTCTAAGTGTAGAAATGACTACTATTCTAAGAGATAAACGGTTCAGATTTGGTGAGAGAAGTGGAAGGTCAGTCTAGGAGTAAAATCCCCACTCAGGCTTTACTTTTGACAACTTTTCTATTTATTGTCCCCTCCAACTATGAAAAGACATTTCCTGCCATAAGATGCAAGAGCTGAAAAACTTTGATCTGCTTTGACATTTTCTGGATGTTGAACACTTCCTGGTCTTTTTGATGACATTTTGCAACATGCATATGTTTTTTTAACAGAAAAGTGAGCACAGATAGCTTTGGATGCGTTACAGTTTATCTCATTGGATGTGAAATTTTAACCACCTGTTACCCGCAGTATTTTTTTTCTATCTTCATGTTTCACTTGAAGTGGGCACAAACTGTGCTTCACTGACAGCTGCTCTCTCTTGCAAGCTGGTTTGTTCTGCTCAGCACAGGGTTAATTATATCCAGCCTCACTGGTCAGCGGAGGTGCACACTTTTAGCCCAGTAATGGTGCTGACCACATCTCTGACTGTGAGTCACCTGTTTTGTTCACCGAGGTGCTTCACTTCAGCTCATCTCAGACCAGCGAGCGATGAGAAAAAGACTTGTGAGAGTGTGACACACAGCTGCACACATGACAGCACTCCCAAATGGGGCTCAGCGAGGAGGAACAAGACACACTGAGTCACACAGTGGATGAAAGCCAGAATCAGGGCTTAAAACTGGTGTTGGAGTAGGACTTTGAGGAGCTGGAATTTATTAGATTTAAGTGAAATAGATGGTTTTCCCTGATTTATTGTATCTGTATCACTTATTCTAAGGAAAGAGAAGGAATAATCTGAGCAAAAGTGAAGTTTTGTTTAGTCTGAGTCAATATAACAACTACTTATCAAGTGAAAAAAGCAGAGGAGAACCAGCCCAGCTCAGCCTTTTTATATCCTTTCTGCATCAAGCCATGCATTCGATTTAAATATATGCCCTTAGTCCAAGAGGAAAGCAGGGCAATCACCCCCACTTACTGGGTGGCCTGCTGTCCTGCATTACTCCGACTCGGGCCGAAGAACAGTTAAAGAGTGAGCACTCAAACCTTTCTAAAGCCACTGCTCCACACTTTCATCAGAATATATTAAACACAATGCTCAAACTTTTAGATTTGCAACCTCTTTAAAAAAAAAAAAAAAACCTTTAGTCCTTTGTGTGATAAAATCCAACACATCTGCTGAGGAAGTGAAGCTTTGGCTCTTTCTTTCTACAAGACAGGGAAGCAAAAGTTTGACCATCTGTGTCATGTTAGCTTAAAATATACAGGTTGCCATGCTGACATGTCAAAGTCTTTTGAAGTCAAATTAGCTAATGTGTATATAGAAATACTGATTAAATCAATTAAAGTTATATTTTATACCAGACGAGACCTTGTTGCATTTGTGGCTTTTAAACATGACATCATTCATCTGAATTCAATGAGACATTGAAGGTGAATTTATGTTTTAAGCCACATCAGTTTTAATTCTTTCAGTTTTTCTCCTCTATCAAAACCTCTGAGTAAAAACTATGAGAATGATTTCGTATATAAAAAAATTGAAGTTAAGAAAAAAACACTTAAATGTGTAGAGTATAAGTAATAGCTGCAAACATCACCTCAAGATTAAAAAAAGAAGATAATGAATCGTGAGATTTATTGTTTTGTGTGATTAAATTTGAGAATTTGTTTAAGCTGCAGTCTAACTCAGCTGAATCAGATGGGAGTGCTAATCATGACAGGTGGAGAACCATTGACATCTTTTTCCAGCACACATTTTAATAACCCTGTGGTGTATGAACCATTAGCCCATAACCTCAATTAATCTGTAAAGTTATTCGTGAATGTATTACTCCTCTCCCAACATAGTTTTGTGTCAGTTGTCATCCACACTATGTCTAATAATTGCATCTCACATATTATTCTCATTACTAGATGGAAACCTCTGAGCACATGTGGTCAACATGCAACACCTCATCGTTTCCACAAGGGACTTGTGAGTGAGTGAACCTTGCATCCACCACAGGTCTGCCACAAGTCATAATGCAAACTGAAAACAAGGTCTGTTACATTTTCAGATAATTAAAGAAACTAATAAGCATTCATAAGGTGTGGGGGAAAAAGCTCAAATAAATCATAATTTTTGAAAAATATTTATTGACCAAATCTTTTATTGTTCCACTGCAATTTACAAACAAGTGTGTTTGCACGAGCACTGCTTGTAATCGTCTAGACCCAAGGGTTTTAGCCCCAATTGATGAAAGTCTCCATTACTACAGGAAAGCTGTTTTTCCACAAACACATAATCTATATACAACTTCAAAAATGTGTTACAACAAAATAAATAACATAAAAAGGCATTTCTCCTACTGCTGTCCACATTACTAAACAGTTGCCAGCCTAAAATGCAATTACCATTCCGCCCCCTAGTGGCTCAATCTAACTCCTACAGTTGACCTCATGAGAAACTGTACTCCTTGTAACAAAGTTACATTTCATGTTGTATGACAAAGTAATAACCATGAAAACATGCTCAAACATTTCTGAGACCTTTTACTTTAATATCTTTACTTTTAGCCTGTGTGCTACCAACAATGTGCAACAAAAAAGCAGATGATTGTTCAAACTGAGGAGCATCAAGCTGATATTAATGAAAGTAAACAGTGACAATTAGTGATAAATATTTCTATACACATCATGAAATGATTTAAATAATCAATTTTGATGTCCAAAATATTACATCAGGATGAAAAACGTGGACATTAAGAAACACTGAGATGCTATTTCATGACACTCAAATGCTACATATTTCAGTGTGATGATCAGAACTACAGAGTTAACTACATTTACTTTTTTTTTTTAACCAATTTGCTTCTTAACATGATACACATTACAAAAAAGACTTGTGCAAAGCTAAGAGCATCTGACAAACAAATAATTTCAAAAATCCAGCAGTAAAAATAAAACAAAGGGGGAAAGAAGCCCCTCATCATTCCCCTCCAGACTGATTTATACGACTATCAAACTGGACTCACCCAGTGACAGTGGACATGACAAGACAGGAGATAACTCTTGACGTGATCATTTTAAAATGGCTTTCTATCCAGAGCATGCCTATTCATTAAATTCAAACTTGTGTTTCCATACTTCATTCACAGTCGAAGTATAAACATTCCCAGATTTTAACTGTTTGCATAAGATATTATCAGGAACTTAAACACTGAGGTTCTGCAGAAGTGCGGAGGCATGTTCGGGGTGTCTTAAAAAAAGGTGATTAAAAAAATATCTCTATTGTGCTTCTGTGTGTTACTAAGACTCCCCTCTATTCAAAAGGGACACATAGAATAAAACACTAGTAATATAAATATCAATTCCTCACAATGACATCTTGAGAAAGCAAATTTCAGCATGCATCTCGACTCGCACTGTGGAAAAAAAAAAACTGCGGCTAAAATCATCGCCAGGTGATAAAGAGCAGCAATGTGTGCTCATAAGCACTACCTCCATCACACCATCCTTTCTTCTTTCCCCATCACTGGGTGGAGTCAGGGCAGTGCAATAAAACCACTGTCAGATGCATCACCCAGGATCAGGGAGCTGCGGCTGAGCGACGGCGAGGGAGACGCCAGGCGGAAGGCTGGATTGATCGAGTGCAGCGAGTCCCTTTTGTTGCTTCTGCTGAACGGGGGGCAGGGGGCGTCCACAGACTGACGGGCGTGTTGTCGTAAGCAGCCAGCAGAGGGTGAAGGCTCATGGGTTGGTGCCGCAGCGCTGGAGACCTCTTGGACCAGCGGGGTGGTCTTTGGGGTCCCGGGACTGCACAGGCCATGAAAGTCAGAGGAGTGGACCATCCTCTCCAGCACACCCTTAGTGCTCTGAGTGCACTGTGTGAAGAGGAAGGAAGAGGGAAATCAAGAAAAGGAGAGAAGCTGAGCATGGTGCGTTTTGAAAAAGATGAAGCAGCACTGACAACAGACCAGGCATGTAATGAAAATGTTTTAAATGTGATTAAAATGATTAGTATCTAATGCATAAATCACAGTGAAAGCAGTGAGATTCAATGGTGGCACCATCGACAGATTCAAATGGAGAGACAGCTGGCGAGTTAGATGTAGGTGATGAAATAAGAAGGCAACAATAGAAAACAAGTGAAAAAAAGATTTAGATGTGATGAGAAACTGCTTCATCCCGTTTCCAGCCTGTACGAAGAACAGACTTGCATTGATTTTTTTCCAGCATGCGTGCATACAGAAAAACTGTATGTCAAAGTGGAAGAACACCAGCCATCAAGCTTCATCCAGCCCGTGTTAATAAATGGAAGAAGGGAAGGTCATGAAACATGCAAATTTACACAGACAGTCATGAGTTATCCACACCATCATCACAAACAAATCACTACACGAGTTGTCTGGCTTTTATCAAACCATGTTTTTAGAAGCAATGAGATGACGGGGGCTCCCATGATCACACGGAAGAGGACGGAGTGAATGGTGAGTGAAGAGATGCTCAAGTTCAATGTTCAACCCTACTCTTACCATCAACTGTCTATAGGCAGCAGCGCCGTTCAGGCTGTGCAGGACAAAGAAAAGTCCTGACAGTTCTCCTCCTAGCAAGATGGAACGGATACAACACTGAAAATCAGATGCTTCATGTTGCCATACACATACTGTGTGTTCATATATATATATATATATATATATATATATATATATATATATATAAAATATATAAATAAACATCTTCCACATTTTCAAATCTGCAGTGAATGTTTTTTTTTCTCCAAAGTAAAATAAAATTAAGTCAACTGAAAGCAGACAAAAACCTTAAAATACAAAAATAATGTTTATTAAAACTGTTAAGACAGCGTCTATGTATGCATGTAAAAATAGATTTTGTTATAAAGCAATGAACACAGCAAATAAGACATGTGATATGTTGACAAAATAGGGACAAATGTACTAAATTCAAGGCAAGAGATAAATAATTATATAATAAAGTGATAATGCAACACATTTACATTTGCATATACTGACAAAAAACATTATTGCTAGTCTTTGAGCATAAGCCTTTACCAGAAAGTACAGTCATACAAAAGGAGAATGATACAGCAATTTAATTCCTAAAGCTATGTAAACAAATAAAAAATGACAACAAAAAAGTGCCACATTTAAGGTTTTGTCCTATGCCACAGAAGTAGAGGACCATTACATGTCTGCAGTCTAAACACCCTGCCAGCCAAATCAGCTACTTTTTTTTTTTTTTTTAAGTCAAATCACAGGGTGAACAGGGTCAACTATACTTGAGGGTCTGGAATTGAACCAGAGGACATACAGGGTGGAGAAGGTACACAGCGGGCAGAGCTAACACCACGGAGGCACTATGGGATGGACCACAAGTGGTGTCATCCTACCATGTTTATGTCGCTCTTGGCTGTGAAGGGAGGCAGCTCCATCTCCGGGACAGAAGCAGCAGGGATCACCTCATCGGGAGGAAGGAAACCTCTTCTGTCAATCAGACTGGAGGACAAGAGAGAGGATTTAGTTACAACTAATATATACAGGACTGTCTCAGAAAATTAGAATATTGTCATAAAGTTCTTTATTTTCTGTAATGCAATTAAAAAAACAAAAATGTCATACATTCTTGATTCATTACAAATCAACTGAAATATTGCAAGCCTTTTATTATTTTAATATTGCTGATTATGGTTTACAGTTTAAGATTAAGATTCCCACAATATTCTAATTTTTTGAGATAGGATATTTGAGTTTTCTTAAGCTGTAAGCCATGATCAGCAATATTGAAATAATAAAAGGTTTGCAATATTTCAGTTGATTTGTAATGAATCCAGAATGTTTTTGCATTACAGAAAATAAAGGACTTTATCACAATATTCTAATTTTCTGAGACAGTCCTGTAGACTGATGCAGTGCATGAAATGTGCTCACTGTAATGAGGTAAAGTTTTAAGTCACCAGGTTGCTAAAGTACTGAGACTCAGAGTAGCCATCATAAAAGATAAATATATGGATGCTGAGGCAGCTCTCGCCTTTGTTACTCACCTTGGAGGCATAGGGCCGCATAACGTAGCACAGCAGTTGGTTATAATGCTTTTGTAACTGTACGGGTTCCCAGACTCTTCTGCACCCCTTTTATTTGACCAGGAACCCTTAATCTGTAAATTAACAGTGAAATATTAATAAACAATGTATGGCTATCATCCAAATTAATATCCTGTAATAATAAAACTTACATCTTCATTGGTGGTGAGGTTGGAAGCTACCAAGTAGGTGTGGAAGCCTGAAAGGCCCAGAATAGACCAGATGGAAAAGAAACAAATAACCAGCTCCACCACAGTGCAAGAGGAAGAGTCAAGGCATAAAATCACCCAGCCAGAAGTTACAACTGCAAACAAGTCCAATAACTCGGATATTTTCCTCTCAGCATTACAGAGACATGCTTTTAAACACTGGATAGTTTTCTGTTTATAAGTCTACCACAGACAAAACAACATACATATGTGCAAGAACACAAAAAAGTGATGGTGTAAATTGGTTTTCTAAACCTTTTTAAAAGCAGACTTTGACTTTTGTATTTTTTTTTAAATCAATTTGTAAATACAATAACCAGCATGAGACTGAGGCCAGATAAATACATGTTTTTATATTTTAAACTAACTCATACAAATGTAAATACATACAAATCTGTCCAAATTAAACTAAACTACAAGTACTAAAAACACAGAGTACATTCTGCACTACTTGTAGCGGACATGGTGGTGTATTTGCACATTTTGTAAAAATAGATATATTTCATAGAACATTCTATAAATGTTCTATGACTTTAGACAGACTTGAACCTGAACTAACGTGATAGCGTCATGCATACAACGTAGAGATTAATCCACATCCTCCTTGTGGATGACAAATCCAACCCCTCTGAAGCCATGCATGACTATATTTGTCTTGCCACAGGTATAATCCCAGTCGATCATGAGGCAGCAACTCCAGAGCTGGACAGCCGTCTGTTTAAAAGCGCTATCTCACTGGATGCCAATTCCTAAAAGCAGGTTTGTGCTGAGGAGCTGTGGGAAATGTCTCATCAGCAATCTATCTGCTTTTTCCTGGCACAAATCAGTAGCAAATTCAGAAAAATATCTGATTCATCCCATAAAGGGGAAGACAATTAGAAAGCATGATTACAAAGGATATCTGGCAGGGCTCTCTTGAATGGCTTGAACAAGGCTTTTACCTGCTTGAGAGCCTGCAAAGAAAAGACAAAAAAATTTGAGAATTGTAATCTTGCAATCATTCTTAATTACATGACATGAAAGTGGTAGAATCAGAGCATTTCAACACTTTTCCATATTGAGAGGGCTTACGCAGAGTAATGTGTGCGATGACACAGCCGAAGATGAAAGATGTCAGGAAGGACAAAGAGATGATGAAGCTGTAGAAAAAGCGGTAATTGCGTTTTCCCACACAGTTCCCCACCCAAGGGCAATGGTGATCAAACCGTTCTGAAAGAAAGAAGAAAAAAAAACATAAAACATCACAGATTAGGAGCATTAACACCAGTTTAAAATTCTTCATACACACGGAAATTGGAAAATTATTTTATCGAGATATTTGTTTGAATTGACCGCTTCTGTATGTGCAGTGGCTAAAACAACATTTTATCAAACACGCTGAAAATAAAACTCCAAGTTTAGACCTTAAAAATTAATTTACAGATCTGTTTAAACTGTATATTCAATAAAAAAATGGTGCCAATACAACAACAACAAAAAAATGTTTTGACAGATTATATCAATAAAAAACACATGCTTGTTTTAATTTCTGCGAGTCCAGCATTTCACATGAGCTAGCACAAAAAATAAAACAAAAACAAAAAAATGACCCTGCGGTCATGAATCAAAATGTTTTTAGGTTACCCAAAGTTGGGGCTTTGTCATGGTCAGAAAAAAATGGCATTGCCTTTTGAGGAGTGACTAAAATTATACGAAGGCTCAATTAAATTGCATCATTTTACACCAAGAGGCTGATAAGACCACAGACTTGTGCATAATCTCTATATATTTATTTTTTGATAGAGTACTACAGTTTCTTTTATCAAATTTTTAATAGCCCAACACTTATGCAAATACCATCCATTGCTGTCCATTCTTATTTTTTTTACCCCAACCCCCAGCATGTTCTGCATGGGGGACTACATATTGCCAAGGCAACTGCTTGCCTGTTGGTGCCCAATGTTTGTCTGAAACACCAAGCAAAAATATGTACATTGAGGACGTGTCCCCAGAAATTCCAGCCATAATGGGTTGTCCTTGATTAAAGCGGAGAGGCAGCTGAAGGCAAGTTTATATGTATGTCACACTAAAGGTACAACTGTAGAGTTAAACTTGTTTTACTGGGCCTTGCCTTCATCCTATTGTCTGAAAAATGAATGTCGTTGAATGAGGCAATGACTAAGCCATTAAATGAAATAAACCGAGAAAGAAAAAAAGAAACGACAAACTCCTTTAGCTGACGCAGGTATAGAAAACCTTGAGCTCAGGTTTTATCTCATGACTTGTTAAACTTGCTTTCTAAAATACTCTCCAGCTTCCAGGTTGCAGATAATAAACCACAAATGCTTTAACATACATTAGGTTACTCATCTATGACTGCTCCATTAATGCTGGCCAACATTCACAGTTTACGGCCTGTCAAACCATGTACAGCAAAAACAGCATGCCATACTGACCAGCCCCTAATGTCTTATTTTAAAGCACTAATAAATAAATCCTTGAACTGCAAAACGTGTCATATTCAAAACTACGGCAATTGCTTATATCCGTTTCTTAAATACTACAGAACAAATAAATCAACATTTTACATGTTTTCTTTGTGTTGTCTTCATTTGAAAGTAGGGTTTTTTTTAAAGACATTGTTTCTATTGGCATCTTGCACAGCACATACTTTGTTTAAAAAATAAAGTACATTCATTATTATGTAATGAACTGAAGACAAGTCACTATTGCATAACCCCAACTGAACTAAATAAGGCAAAAATGAGCAGTAACTCCTTTACTGTAGTGCATAAGTCCATTAACACATGAGTCGACCTCTGCAGTTTAATCACATTCAGATGGTTAATTATGCCACACAAAAACACCACTTCATACAGCCACTTTTCTTCCTGGAGATCTATGGTCTCTCTCACTTTGCTTTCCATTACTGACACATCCTCATGCAACTCAGCTGGGGCTGCACGAGGATGTGAATTAATCATGATGGATGGGAATTAATCATGATGAAGACTGACAGCTGGAGTGTCAGATGTTGCCGTTTTCATACACAGCAAGGGGATCTGCATTAGCTGCTGTTTTTAATTGGTGGCACGCTCACAAACAAGACCAGCAATGATGTCTCTGAAAAGATGTAAATGTAATTTATCTTAAAACTCTCCTTCAAAAAATGTCCATGTTGTTTAATCTTTTTCCTCTCCCACGATGAAAATAACTTTTAAAGCAGCTTCTCTTTACGATTTTGAGAAGATGGTCTCGCGTCACCACAGACTTCTTTTCAACTCTGATTTCTGAAGTTCCTCTTGTGTGTCCAGAACCCTGTATTCATTTTCACGGTTTCAGTGTTCTCTTATATTCTTTTATTACAGCTACATAAGCTCAGCATCCAGCAAAAGGTGTACCCTTAACACTTTTATTCAGTCTATTTATTTTTTATGGCATTTCCAGGAGTTAGGTTTAATTTGATTTAAGTTTATTGCATGACGATGATATATTTCAATAGAGGGACAGTAAAAGATTGTTTAGCCTTGTCTAACACAACAAAGCATTAGCTAATTCTATTGATATTTTGGATTAAATAGTCTGTACTTGTGAATGTGAATTGGTCAGTTAAAATATAAACTATAAATGCTTTTCTTTCAGATTAAAATTCAAAAATATATTTTATTAATCCCCGAAAGAATAATAATTATTGCAACACTTATGATTTGTCTCGTCGAAGAGACTTTTCAAAGGTTTATTGCAATGGCCAGGAGGGATCTCAGGAAGGACGATGGCAGGAAGATGTTGCAAGGTTTTCATGCTGATCAACAAGCTTTCAGTTTCAAATTTAGACATACTGCTGCAAGGAGCAGATGTTTAAAAATGGCATTAAAACATCTCAGCACCTTACATTCCAGATAAAAACATGGGAATAAATAATGAAAGGTTCACTGCGTGACCAAAATAAGACGCCTTCTACCCAAAGATTTACAAGTACAATGATGTTCAATTTCATGATATTTGATTAAGTGGTAACTTCTCAGCACATTCTTACCAACACAGTTGTCACACAGACTGCAGTGGGAGGTCCGAGGAGGGCGGAACATCTTGCAAGTAAAGCAGTACTTGAGCTTTACCACCTGCTGGTTGATGAGGATCTCCCTGGTCCGGGGAGGAGGGCGATATGTAGAGGACCCTGAGGTATCTTGATAGATAAGTACAAAGGGAAGCACTCACTACAACTTTAATATTTCCGCTTGTCATCCAAAATCTAAATCACAGAATAAAACAACAGATACTTGAGCACATGACATCAAGGAATGCATAGCCTTTGTTTCTCAGCCTTGACAGGGAGTAAGCTGCTTAGGCCTTGGTCTGGAGTTCAACGACAAACATGTCCTCCATACGGCAAAGCCCTTTTGGCCCATCTGCCCCACAGTATGCATGAAATCTCAGCATGCACCTTACCTATCTGCCTTTCTATATCTGCAGCTTCATCTGGGGTAGCCCTGGGTAAAATCCCTGGGTCTGTGAAACTGGTTCTCAGCAGGGAGATGACCACAAACACGAAAAGTCCCGCACCTATCACAGGTATGAAGACGGTCAAATGCTCCACCAGGAATGGGCAACTGTAAACAGACATAAAATGGAGAAAAATATATCTTTAACTCTTATATTTACAGGGAACAGCGCTTGAATGCAAACCATAATGTGTATGACTCTAGTATACACACAGAATCAGAGGTGTCAAGTAACGAAGTACAAATACTTCGTTACCTTACTTAAATAGAAATTTATGTTATCTATACTTCACTGGAGTAATTATTTTTCAGACGACTTTTTACTTTTACTCCTTACATTTTTACGCAATTATCTGTACTTTTTACTCCTTACATTTTAAAAACAGCCTCGTTACTCTATTTCATTTAGGTCTTTAAAAAAAACTATCCAGTTAAATTGCTCCATCCAGATAGAGTGAATTTGGTTGTGGTTGTTTCAGATGTTCTTGTCCAGTTTTGTTCTTACATCCGTTCCCTCAGATTCCTGCAACTAAACTTGGATGTACATTCCAATAAAGGTTAGGATAAATGATAACATGCCTCTGAAGTTTGACTTTTGGCACCATTACAATACTTATAGGCAACTAGTCATCATATCTTCTGCTCTCTGAAACACATGTTAATGCTCAATAGTACACATATATGGTTCTTTAATATATTTGCATTATACTAAGATGCATTCATTTTCAATGGCTTTTGTCCTTAATGGCTTTTTTCCCCCTTACATTACTTTTACTTTTATACTTTAAGTAGTTTTGAAACCAGTACCTTTATACTTTTACTTGAGTAAAAAACTTGAGTTGATACTTCAACTTCTACAGTGTATTTTTAAACTCTAGTATCTATACTTCTACCTGGGTAATGAATGTGAATACTTTTGACACCTCTGAGTATACACACAGAATTGTAATTGAAAACCAGCCCGTGAATCACTCACTCGAATGCAAAGAAAAGGCCACAGGTGACAATAATAAGGCCCAGCGTCAGGGGGAGGATGCCGCTCTGGCGGGCCAGGATGAGGCGGCCCCCGCAGAAGAAGCGGTTCTTCCCCGGGAACACCTCCCACCTCCTGCGGGGCCGCAGCGCTCTCTGCCCGGCAGAGCGGCTCTGCGCCGACGCCGGCGACACGCTCAGCGCCCGCGGGTCGATCTGCTGGTACTCGCAGTTTTTCATCGCAAAAAAAAAAACAGCGTCGACACACTTTGGGAAAAGCTAAAAAAGGCACCAACAAAGCTCCTTTTGACAGTAGGAGCTGCTGCGGAGGTCGAGTGTGTGGACACGGATGTTTCTCTTGTTGTTAGCCTTCAGTCGCCCATCCTGAAGCTAACTCCCGCCAGCTAGCACGAAGACATTCTTCCTTCTCCCCGGGTCACTTCTGACAACTGACTCCATCCATGAGCTGACTGGGATTTAACCACCATGTTTGGTAGTTACATTAAACCTAAGTATTAATATCGGAATACGTTTAGCTCAGGTTTTATCGAGAATTCAACACGGATTGAGACGCGGACGGAGCTCGTCGTCGCTCCTGGTCACGTTTCCTTTTTTCTATCAGTCAGCGGCGACGTCACGACGTGATGACGTAGCTTCCGCCGTTAACCAACACTGAAAGCTGATTTATGGTTCTGCGTTAAATCGACGCAGGCCCTACGCCGTAAGGTCTGCGTTGGTGTAACGCGGAACCATAAATCAGCCTTTACTTATTATTTTACCTCTTTTTTTATCATTTTATTTGTTATCAGAGGTGTCAAAAGTATTCACATTCATTACTCAGGTAGAAGTATAGATACTAGAGTTTAAAAATACTCCTGTAGAAGTTGAAGTATCAACTCAAGTTTTTTACTCAAGTAAAAGTATAAAAGTACTGGTTTCAAAACTACTTAAAGTATAAATGTAAAAGTAATGTAAGGGGGAATAAAGCCATTAAGGACAAAAGCCTTTGAAAATGAATGTATCTTAGTATAATGCAAATATATTAAAGAACCATATATGTGTACTATTGAGCATTAACATGTGTTTCAGAAAGCAGAAGATATGATGACTAGTTGCCTATAAGTATTGTAATGGTGCAAAAAGTCAAACTTCAGAGGCGTGTTATCATTTATCCTAACCTTTATTGGAATGTACATCCAAGTTTAGTTGCAGGAATCTGAGGGAAAGGATGTAAGAACAAAACTGGACAAGAACATCTGAGCCACAACCACAACCAAATTCACTCTATCCGGATGGAGCAATTTAACTGGATAGTTTTTTTTTAAAGGCCGAAATGAAATAGAGTAACGAGGCTGTTTTTAAAATGTAAGGAGTAAAAAGTACAGATAATTGCGTGAAAATGTAAGGAGTAAAAAGTACAGATAATTGTGTGAAAATGTAAGGGGTAAAAGTAAAAAGTCGTCTGAAAAATAATTACTCCAGTGAAGTATAGATAACCAAAATTTAGACTTAAGTAAGGTAACGAAGTATTTGTACTTTGTTACTTGACACCTCTGTTTGTTATTTACTGTTTCATTGTATCTTGCTGCTTTTAATGTTGATGTAAAGCACTTTGAATTACCTCGTGTTGAATTGTGCTACACAAATAAACTTGCCTTGCCTTACAGTAAAAAGAAAAAAAACGACCAAAGCTGTTGAAGTAGACATTAAATATAATTAGATTTTAACTTAATTAGGAGAGTAAATTAGTGCCATCTGCAACGATTTGGAATGATGGTAGTTATTTAACCTAAAGCTAATACATTCAGTGACACACACACACACACACACACACACACACACACACACACACACACACACACACACACACACACACACACACACACACACACACACACACACACACACACACACACACTCCACATGCATACAGTTGTGTGAAAAGGTGTACTTCCTGTTTTCTTATTTTTTTTGCAATTTTGTCGCACTTAAATGTTTCAGATCATCAAACAAATTTAAAGGAGACGTCTGTAAGAAATGGCCAAAACTGGTACTGCAGTCACTTTCAAAATATTGTTGAGCGGCGTGTACCCTCCCCCTCCTCCCCCCGACCAGAGGTTGCCAGGTAGGCTGCAGAATGCAGCAGGAACGTAGGCTGCCATGGCTGCGATAATTAGAGCCGAGCTGGCAACCCGGATGCCGAAACACTACTGACTTGGTGATTGGGAGATAGGTGGAGGGTGGAGCTTCAGGACCAAAACAAAAAATGACAACATCAACATCAGTTGAGGGCTGCAACTCCTCTTTTTAAACTGGAATATCCTGGCTTGAGTGCTGTTGTCAGTGACAAAAGTATTTGAAATGAACATGATTTTTAAATGTCTGTTGACATATCGGGGTCATTTTATGATTCGTTTTATTATTGCTCTTACATACAGCTCCTTTAAATATTAGACAAAGATAACACAAGTAAACACAAAATGCAGTTTTTAAATGAAATATTTTATTATTAAGGGGAAAGAAAAATCCAAACCTACATGGCCCTGTGTGAAAAAGTGATTGCCCCTAAACCTAATAACTGGTTGGGCCACCCTTAGCAGCAACAACTGCAATCAAGCGTTTGTGATAACTGGCAATGAGTCTTTTACAGCGCTGTGGAGGAATTTTTTAGCCCACTCATCTTTGCAGAATTGTTGTAATTCACCCACATTGGAGGGTTTTCGAGCATGAGCAGCCTTTTTAAGGTCATGTCACAGCATCTCAATCGGATTCAGGTCGGGACTTTGACTAGGCCACTCCAAAGTCTTCATTTTGTTTTTCTTAAGCCATTCAGAGGTGGACTTACTGGTGTGTTTTGGATCATTGTCCTGCTGCAGAACCCAAGAGCTTCAGCTTGAGGTCACCAACAGATGGCCGGACATTCTCCTTGAACAATGACCTTAATTGAAGCAGTGAGGCCTGCAGTTCTTTGGTGTTGTTCTGTTCTGGGAGTCGTCACTGCGCTCTTGGGGTAATTTTGGTCAGCCAGCCACTCCTGGGAAGGTATATATTATATATTATATATATTTCATGTTGCTTTCAGACATCCTCTACCGTAAAGGGGAGATGTGTGTTCGTCATTTATACCAAATTAGAGAAAAAAAAGTTTGGACTATAAGGAAAACACAAAGAAAAAAAACAGTGTTTAGATTTACATTAACTTTAATTTATTTGCAGACAGTATAAACCATACTGCTTTAATTTTTTTCTTTGTTGATTTGTTAGAATAGATACATTTTTGCATCCCTGACCTACAGTACAGTCCAAAATAACCAACTTCTGGAAGTTCAGGATGTTGGGGGAGGCTCTTGTGGTTGAGATGCCTCGACAATAATGTTCAAGTAGATTTATAGTCACAGTGTAGGTGCTTAAACTAGCATAAACTGTTTAATTTCACCAAAAATATAAATGTATTTATGTACTTGAAATTCAAGACTACAAAGATCTACATTTATATTGTTCACCTATGAAACACTTCCGTAGTGACTGTTCTTTTTCCTTTTCTTATGTGGTATGTGACTCGAAACAAGACGGTCAGTTCAGACTTATTCTTTAGGTGTTTATAGTGTTTTATTTATCTTCATCATTCTTAAGTACTAAAATAAATCTTCTGAGAGATTGTTTTATAAGAACAATAACATCTGGTAGTTTTAAAGAGATGCTCATGTTACAACTAATTCATTGGCTAGTGCAAATCTTATTGTAGGAAAAGACATTTCTAAGGGTAACCACACTAAAAATAATGTTTAAAGTAACTACATATTTTCTACACATTTTTATACTTGAAGCTGACTTGCCAGAAACTCTTAACAAATATTAACAGTGTATACCAGTGCCTTCAAAAACAAATAAAAAAACCAACAAACCTCAAATGAAAATAAAACTGAGGCAATAAAATTGAGCTTCTTTAATGTTTTTCATGCTCATTTAAAAAGATCCAAGGTACAACTTAGAATAACTCTTCTAAACATGCAGTGCATTGAATTAGATGAACAATTCCTTTTTTAAAGTTTGTGTAGGAACTCAGCACTAATAATTAAAAAAATAAAATAAAATACAAAGTACAGGCATGCAACTGCAAACACGTGCCAATGATGTGCAGTTCAAACTGATCCATATCGTAAACACATCAGTTTAAAAAGTAAACCATGTAGGAAAAGGCAAAACAACAGAATTAATTAGAACTGTACATCCTTTTTTTCCTGAAGTGACTTTCAAGTACAAAAATAAATTAATGAGATACGGGTATAGATAAGTGTTGCAAATACATTTGCAATTAGTTTTGATAAACTCATTTTCTCTTTTCCTGAAATTCAAACTATTGGAAATTTATTTCAAAAAAGTTTCTATTGATGACATGCCTTAAACAGCTCTATAGTCTATACAACTTTACAACTTAATAAATACAAATGAAACCTCAGTGTAATCCATGAAGTCAAGTCCATGGCAAGAAATTGCAATGCAGTGCAAGGCCCAACACCCAGTATGACAGGAAGTATCCCAGAATGCTTTGTGTGGTAGGAGAACAGGCTTTAAAATGTGGTAGCAGTGCAGTGATGGGGTTTTGAGGCGTGTGCTTGCAACTATTTCTGGAGTGGCTCTCTAGCGTCACATTGGGGGTTGAATTTTTCCTCCGATGAAGAAGTGGCTCATTGAGGAGGAGTAGATGAGCGCTGATCCAGAAGGGCACAGGAGATGAGGAGGCCATGAATCTGGTTAAAACCTATAAATGCAGACAGAAAAAGAAGCCAATATAAATATCTTATTTAAAAAGACTAACCAAGACAATCTTCGAAAAGTTGAATTGATTTTCCTCACCTGCACATGCATGCACAGTGTCCCAAACACCAGGAGCACAGCAGAATGTACCATATACACAAACACTCTGGGGTTGAAAAAGCCTGGCGTGGGCTTGTCAAGTCTTTTGTTTGTACCAGACTCCCAAAGTCCCAGTCTTAGACAAAGTTCTGAATTAGCTTGAAAATATCCATAAGTAGCCAGTATGCCAAGTGTAGCCATAGGAAGAGCCAGAATAAAGTTTGGTATTTGCTTCAGCTCAAAGTAACGGAGGAAGCCCACATCCCAATACACATCCTGGATGTGAGAATAAAGCAGGGGCAGCGGTCTCATACACCAGAGGGGTGGTGGACCATTTTCATCTGGTACCCGATAGCCTTTCCGCTCAGCCAGCGTCAAAAGAGCAGGGTGGACCTGCTCCAGGGAAGTGGATGGGGTGCAAAATGCCCTATAGCCATAGTACTGGAAAGCACAGAAGGGGAGGGCAATTATTGCCGTTCCAAAGAGGGAGGTGAGCAGGAGACGGATAATCACGCAAATGTAGTGCAGGATTCTACAGTGGCCTTTAGTTGTTGTTCGGTACACACGGATCTGGGTAATGGCATGTAGTGATGGGAGATACAGTAGAAACCCTATGTTAACAAGTCCATTTGATCGTGCGGCAGCAGCTATGCTGAGGGCAAGGCAGGCTCTGAAAGTAAAGCCTTTCTCCAGGAGGAACAGACCTCCAAAAGTGAGTGCGGCAAACAGACTCTCCGAGTATCCAGCTGTCATGAAAACATTTGCAGGCGTAATGCAGTAAAGCAAGCTGGCAAGCAGAGCGAGACGTCTGTCCTGCAGAACTGTTCTGCTCAGGGCATGCAGAGCGACCACGCTGAGCAGGAAGAGGGCACTGTTGCCCAGCGCTACAGCCACCAGCAGCCGCCCCCGCACGCTCAGCCAGCTGCTGAGGGGCCACAGCACTGTCTCTGCCATGCCTCGCAGGATCACAGGAAGGAGTGGGAAAAATGCAAAGTTGTGCTCATAGAGGTACCCCCTCTCAGCAATGAAGAGGAAGTGCTCAGCATCCCAGCGCGAAAGGCCACCAAACAACCATTCTACCACCGAGTCCAGGTACAGAGGTTCTTCTGTCCGAGGGGGCGTGAACGCATCAGCTTCATGGTCGGGGATGGCAGCATTAAAGACAGCCTGGAGCGGAATGCATCACATTATTAAAGCACACAGAAATAACTTTAATTTTAGAGAAATTACCAATACGTACTACACATGTCACGGTGTCATCGTGCCATTTAATAACAGAGAAACATATTACGACAAACCCGCAGTGATGTGTATGACATGAACCACGAAGTTGCCAAAATGCGGAACCTATTGAACTTACCTGCAGTAACAGAGAGACACCCCTGGTAACTGTGGCAAACTCCAGAACTGCTCGCACATCCATGGTCATTGATGAGGCAGATAATTTCTTGAAAAGCCGGTTAGGTGAGCCATGACCACTGCTGCTGCTACGAGGAACGCTCTGCTGGATTTGTCATATTTTATATTAAAAAAATTAACTATCCGGGGGAAATAATAGGAAATTAAGCGGGCTTTTACTTATTATCCAAACACTAGAAATGGTAAACAACAACTCGTCGTAAAGGTGTTAGTTTCGTCGCTTAGCTGGGATCTTTGTCTTCACACCTTTATACTGTAGCTGGATCCCTCCTTTAGTGACTGTTTTACTTCCGGTACGTACAATGATTTTTCAAAATAAAAGCTCGTGTGCTCACATCTAATTCATTCTTCCAAGCTTCACAAGTATGTTTTTTTTCCTGTTTTGTTTTGATTAGCGAAATGTTAATAGTCAAGTTTTTACCAATTTTCATGTCATATTTTACTAGTTTAGTGACTATTACTTTGCGAACGTCATGTTATGAAATCCAGTGAATACGTAATCGCTCTTCTCTTCACTAGGAGGCAGTGGAGAGTCTCCCTGACAAAGTGGTATGTGTAGGTCTTTTTATTTGAATTGTTCAAATTTCTGGTGAATTTTCTTTTGTAAATAAATATAAAGTGTGTTTTAAAGAAACGTAGTTTAGAATAGCCTATGTGAGAACTTAACTACAAACCATGGATGAATTAGTTTCACTTATGCAGTCATTCAATGTTTAGTAGTAAAGGCAATTCAAACAATGCAATCTTAAATATTGACATGTCAATACGTTTATAATTATTTGAATATAGCTTTGTGAACCCACATTTTTTTACAGTGATCATTATTCCAAAAGAACAAAACCATCAAACAGCTTACGAAGATTTGATGTACATTTATTCTTACCACGTGGAACATATAGTATAAAGATTTCATACTGAATAAATGATATTCCTTGAGCCAAAAAAAAAAAGGAAAGAGAGGAATTTACATGTTGTCTTAGCTACATAGTCTGAAATACAAATATGCAGAATCCATGACTGGAGAAAATTTGTCAAATGTGTACTTCATCTAGGTTTATTCTCGTTATACCAGGAGATAACAAGTTTGAGCCGTGTCTGCCTTACTACGGAGCTGTGGAGAGACCAGAGGAGTGGCTCTAATTAGTGGGGACTGGAAGTCACAGACCAAACTCACATGTCGGCCTCCATCCCGAACCAATAACAAGTGTGAGAATGTGACACAGACAGAGACAGACACAGAAAGGAAGTATAATGTACAACATCATATATACACCACAGCAAAGCTGTATTTGAAGTTGAAAACCAGTCCTAAGAGGTGATTTCTTTTCATAAGGGTATTCATACAATCAAGGGATAAGAGGAGGTAAGGGTGTTGTTGGTTCTTGGTACTTTGGGGAAGAAAGCCATTTTCTGTTTAACACCAAACTAAAATGACCTCAAACTCTAGAGATGCATCATCAGCTTCTGTGTGAAACGTGTGTTACAGAATGCTTACACTCAAGAGCAGTACGGTACAGAAAATGTCCTACAATCTACTGCACACTGCACAGGCCTCCCCGGTGAAGGTGTTTATTGACAGCACTGTCTACTGTCGGATGTACTGGTGAGGATCCAACTATAGCAACTATAACCAGTAGGCCACTAGTTAGCCTGCCTCACCTCCGAACATCAACAAGTTACAGACTCACTGTGCCCTCAAGGGGAGAGCTAGGGCACACTGCGTCTCCCAAACTCACTGTAAACGAGACAGCAACTTTGGTTACAGTTTTTGTTTTTCAGCTATTTATTTATTTATTATCTTTATTAAAAGGAACCCCCCCCCCTCCCCCTCTCCAAGTGCAGAACAGTCTCCTAACCATGGTGCTCTGCTCTGTGTCATCCAGTTGGCTTTCATGTTGCAAGTAGTGTCACTTTGTCTGCATCTCTCTGGTTTGCAATCCACCACAGCTCTGCGACTAACCTCCTCGAGCAAAGGCTGGCCTGTGGAGGGCTCACAGAATGTAATCTGAAGGATTTTCATAAATTAAAGACAGTCACTTGAACTTTTCTTGCCCTGTTTTACACACACAAGCCAGGGTTACCAGGGAGGAGGGGATCAGCTCCCTACAGCTGACTGGCCAATCAAAAAGAGTACATCACAGATAACGTGAGAAACCAGCGAGTTCATTAGGGGAGACACAGAAAGGTCGAGGAGTCGGGACTCATGTAGTGTGAACTCTGAGTGGTTCTCCTCAACCTTAGCTAAGGCGTGCAGAGCCCTTGCAGCTCGCCGCATCATGTCCGGGCTTGTGGGCTCGAAGTGCATCCCCTGTAGGTGTAATAGAGAGCTCTGGCTCTGCTGGAGCTGTGTGGCAGCCAGACTGTCCTCCAGGAAGCCAAGCAAGTTCCCCACACTGCCCTTCTGAACAGCAATTGCTCGGGCTGCCAGAGTGTCACCCTGGGCCAGATTGGCCAGTAAGACCACAGCCATCTCCCTGCAGACCGCGATCTTCCTGTCTCCGATTAACCGCACCAGGTTCCCATATAGCTTCTCCAACCGACTGAATGGTGGCGTAGCCAAGATGAGGTCCACGTTGTTATCTTGGATGCTTAGTTTGCTTAGCGTCTCCAGGACCAGTCTCTGAGGTGACAAAGCACTGTGGGGGCCCAGGGTGGGGAAGGGGTCCTGGGCTTCTGCTGAGGGGCAGACAGCCCAGTGGAGAAGACCATCCAATAGGGGCAAACAAATGCTCTCGGGGTAGATGGAGAGGTCCAGCTGGCCTGAAATGTTTGCCAAGGTGACCAACGTGTTCTCCCGCAGGAGCTCCAAGCAGTCCCACCACCACTCGTCCCTTTGCCCCACCCCCTCATCTGAATCTTCATCTTTTTCGTAGGTGAGCGGGGCCTGTTTGCGCTCGGGGTGCTGGTGGTGGAGCAGGATCAGGCGCCCGAGGATCAGCAGCAGTCCTGGATGTTTCGACATCTCGTGATCATTGCCTGGTACAAAGGAGAGACTGCGGATAATATTTGAGACGCAAACGCAGCGACGTGCTAATGAATCCTGCCAGTCGGCCAGTGCAATGAGCGGCCCTTCGTCTTTACTGTGAGGCTCATCCTCCAGGATGGTACCAGTCTGCTGTGCCTGTTGGGTTAAAATACTTCCAGAGGAAAGAATGGGTCTATTATTCTCCTGGTTGCTTTTAGACCCTTTCTCAGCCTCTTTTGTGTCAGCATCTGTCTTCTTTTCTTCCTCACTGCTAACGGCCTTCTCTAAGGTTGTTGATTTCTCAGACGAAGATGAATGTTTTTGCCTTTCTTCCTCATCTTCATGCTTTCTTTTTTCCTCTTCAGTAGGCAAACAGTTTTCCCGTATTTCTTCTTCAAGGACTCGCCGCTTCAGTAAAGCTTGGGGAACAGGTATTCGTTGTCGTGGTTCCAAGAAGTCTTTGCATGGCTCAAAGTGGGTCTGGATGTGTTCTGTTGAATCTCCTCCTCCAGCACTCCAATGGAGTAGCCCACTGTCAAACTCTTGCACCTTACCATGGTTATTTGACTGAGCAGCCACAAATGGATCTTTTTTTCGTACCACCTTCAGGGGAAATTTGTCAAACTTACTCGATTGCTTGGGTCTGTCATGTGCAGGTAAAGAGTGTAATGAGCCCGTCTGTCCAGATGAATAAGCCTTGCTCTTCCTCTCCTCCTCTTCTGTCTTTTTGTCTCGACTTCGGGAACACTGCTCTTGATCTTCTTCCTCTTTCACGTGAGGTGGCCCCTCAATTTCATGGTCCTCATCCTCTTCATCATCTTCTTCCTCTTGTTCCATGTCTTCATCCCGAGGCTCCTCCTCTTCCGTGTTCTCCAAGTCTCGTTTCAAGGCATCGGGATCAAGCAGTGTCCTTTGGCCGGGATCTCCAACTTCATAAGCCCGCAGAATGCCAAAGATTTCAATGAGGCAGCGTCTGAAATATTCAACCACCAACTCTAGTAGGCCAGGCAACTAGATACAGAACAAAAAAACACAAAAATCAGGGAAAATATTAGACATGATCATCCATAGTCCACCACAGATCCACAATAAGGGAATAAATATGAAGTCTCACCGTGTTGAGATCAAAGGTAGAAATACTGTTGTCATCATACAGTAGAATATTGATGGTATCTAAGGCCCATGTACTTTCAGCCAATAAACCAGACTTTAATGACATCATGACTCTCCAGGCCTCTGGGGTTCCTAAAAGTTAAGACACAAATCAAAATTGGTACAGAGTATTTTCTGTGCAACTTTTTGAACTGAAAAAAGGACAATGGTATGGATGAATGCTATCAAAAACACAATCTAAAAAGTCATACCAATATCTTTCATCGTGAGTCTCCGTCGAGGTTTCAGGACCGGATGTGTAGCTTCTATGGATCCTGGGGGAAAAGGCATGTCCCTCCTTATTAGAGGCGACTGCACTGGAGGGGGCACTATGTGGGACGCAGGCACTGGGGGACCAGCTTTCTGCATCTTCATTACTCCGTGCATATATGGGGATTTACTAGGTGATGTCCTGCTCTCCATGGGGCGGGGCATGGAGGCAGGGCTGGACACCTGTGGAATGTGGTTCTGCACGCCCTGAGGAGGCTGATAGTTGGACTGTACTGAGCGAGGCATGGGTTGGCCAGGCCCAGTCGGACCGTAGGGAGGCTGCCGAGGGCCCATTTGACCTCCCCACTGGCCCTCGTGATTCATGCGCTGCTCTGACGACATCATATCCTCCGAGCGGTTCATGCCAGGGTAGCTGGGTCCCTGAGGCGGGCCTCCGGGGCCACCCTGTCGGTTGGCGTAGTTCTGATAGTTGACATCTCGGGGCCCCTGCCACATGCCTCCCTGAGGACCTTCAGGGCCTGACTGCATCATCTGAGGGGGCATGTTAGGCTGGGCGTTAGGCGGGGTGGCTCCCTGCATCCGTTCACGACCAAAAGGAAATGGGAATTGATTGCTAGAGGGAGGTGGACGGCGGTCCGGTCCAGGATAGGGCCCACTGCCGCCGTACTGATTGTACGACTCTTGCTGTCCTGAAGATGGAGTGGGTGCACCTCCTTGCTGCTGTTGCTGCGGTGCTTGTTGTCCACCAGGGAAGGGCCCACTGTAATCTGCCTCATGCCGTTTTGATGGAGGGTAACCTCCTTCCACAGGGCGCTTGTAACTCTACAGATAGATAATGTATACAGATTTATCACACAACATTTCAAGAAACATTCCAATAAAAAATAATATTTTACAACATTTTCCCACAGGACAGATTGTAAATGTAGCCCTTTCTTTGACCAGAGTCTATGCAGCAGTATGGTCCGATATTCAGAACCTAGTCAATAAATGCCTTTTTTAAAGCTTTTGTCCTGTGTTGTATGCACTCATTAAAAGTACAACTTACAAAATAAACAAACAATCAATCAAATCAGATCCCAATGTACTGAATGGGTGGAGTTGGTGTTGTGCAGATGGATCTTTTACCTGTTGTGGGTACATTCCAGACTGCTGATTTGGGTAAGAACCAGCAGGGGGCGTTCCCTGTCCAGGATACTGATTACCATAGGAATCGTGTCTGCAAACATAATACCAAATCAGTTTGATCAAGAAAATGTTCTGCATCTGACACACAATAAACACACACGTCTTTATTGATGCATAAGCCCTTTGATTAATTTAGATCTGCAAAGACAGCCTCTTTTTTAAACTGTACCTATTAAAATCAGTTATATTACACACAATACCAATCATACCTAGTCCCAATTGAATCAACATGGGTTTCCTATTCAATCTGGAAACCCTGGCATCCAGTATAATATAATTAGCAAAGGTTCATTTTAAAACTCAGCCTTTCCTGTTAGCTGCACTGCTCAGTAAACCCCAACTCAATTTAAGAGAGATTCACACATTATACATTTTAAAGTACAATCAATCAAAGTGTTTGTATCACTACATAAGACACAAAATTTAAAAAACGCTCCCAGAATTAATTCCAATTCGGAGTGAATATAGTATCCCATAAGTCTGTTGTTTATGATACTAAAGTATTTTTCTTTTAAATGAACTTCATAACTGGTTGAAAAAAGCTGCGTTGTGGTAAAACTAGGGAGATTTCATCATATATCCAGCTCAGAAGCATTTCTGCAACTTTTTAAGACCTGGACATTATTACTGCGTCATTCACAAATCCTGCTTTACATGAACAATTAGCTAACAATGACAGCAGTTGTAAACCCAGGAAGACTGCCAACCAAGTGTTTTGTGAACCCACCGTGGCTGCTGTGGTGGGAAGCGATTTGGCGAATACATCCCCGTGTCGGCATTGGCAGGCATCATAGGGTTTGGCTGAGGAGCCCCGGATCCCATGTTGCCCTCTGGGCCCAGTCCTTGCTCCGATCTGGAAAAAGCAGGATAATTCACACAATGCACCTTTTTTTTTTTTCCTCCCCGTGATTTGCTGCATATATACTGCTGCACATACAGTACATTGTGCTAAATATTGAAAAGAATAAAAACATTTAACAAAAGAATTCCATAGATACAAAAATGTTAGCGTGACAATGCTAAAAAAAATTAGACCTGGGATTAATATCATTCAGTAACAGATTCTTACATAAAATGCTTTAGATATACAGTTTCATGATAAAACTACTGACAAAAGTCACTTTATTATTTTTCTATTGGTAGATAGATGGATAGACATTGACTTTATTAATCCCTGTGGGAGGTTCCCTTAGGGAAATTGAAAATAGGGCCCAAATAAACTACTATTGAACAAAAAGGTTTTAATCCACAGAACTGGAAAACAGGAAGGAAAGAAGGATGAATGAAGGAACAAATCGGTTATAATAATAATAAAATAGTAATAAGTGAGAAAATATAAATCCAACTGCTGCTTTGTAGACAGTTGGCCATTTGCCATTAATGTTTTACGTTATATCTTGTGAAAGTCTCTAGAATCCAGCAATTTACCCTAAAGCTTGTTAACAAATGATCAAATCTGTGAACACTCATCTTGAACAACAACGTAATACTTACTTGTTCAATTAAGTTCTTAAAACAATCCAGTAAACCAAATATATTCTACCCTGAATGTTAAATGATAAACACTTGATTTAACTTGTCATTTCTGTTAAACTATGAGGTTCTGTCTGCAAAGAAACAAGCAGCACTACTATATCCCTAACACATATTCAATATACTTACTCAATTCTAATATTTATCAGTATTATATAAAAAAAAAAATCAAATCAAATAAAGACAGTACCATTTTATACACACTGTTAAGTGAATCACTAACAGGATAGGTAAAAACTTTATATCTTCAAAAGCACCACATTTTCTTTTGATTCTAGTTAAATCACAACATTTTATTCATTTGCTTCTCATGTAAATAACAAATCCAAGCTAACCCAGGTAACTGTGAGAAAACCTGTACTCAACGACAACTGTTAGGTCTAATTGACCATAAAAATGTAAAGTGGTGCTCTAATTAAACCCTTAAATAACCTTTAAAAAGCCATCTTCCATTCAACCAGTCTTACCTCCTGTCGTAGCCTGGTCCATAAGGATACTGCTGTCGGGGCCCCATTGGCATTGTGCCCATGGACCCTGGTGGCCCTCTGGCGAACGGAGGTTGCTGTTGTGGCGGCTGCTGCTGTTGGTCACCCACTACGCTGTTAGGGCCCTGGTTAGCAGGTATAAACTGCTCCCCGACTGTAAACATGAATTGCGTCATATTCAGAGTTAATTTAAACTGATTTTTTTTGAACTGAAACACTCTTTTAAACAGGTCTTCATTTAGAGCTCCCACCTTTACGCATGTTACTAAAAGGGTCCTTGTTAGGTTCGTAGGGGCCCATTCGACCTTGCATGTCCGGTGTGTTCATGCCAGATTGATAGACGGAGTTGGGAGTCATGTTCTTCCTGGGGAAAGTGGGGTCATTTCCGTCAGAGAAGGGGTCCTGCAGGTTAACATTGCTCCTGGAATAGATGCAACGGCGACAAGAAAAGAAATAAAAAGGTTGAGTTGACCCAATTATGTTTTTGAGAAGCCAAATAAATGGGTAAAATCTTGAAATTTAATTCACCTGGACCCAGGAGGCATGGAGGGCATTTGACTATGAGGCGTGGAGGCTGGGGTTGGAGGTTTAAGGTCTCCCCCCTCGGCCATGGAGCTGCTGGTGGACTGGGGAGTCTGTGGGCCCTGTAAAGAGCCTGACCCAGCTGTGGAGCAGAGGGATGCTTCAGTGTGAAATAAGAAAAGAGCAGACATACACTTTAATAACAATGCAAGTTTTTGTTTTAAAGTTTAAGTTCATAAATGGGGGTCACGCAGGCTCAAAAATGATGAGAAAGACTAACCTGGAGAGGGTGGTTGGACCTTAGCAGCTTGATTCTTTTTGTTTTCTGTAAAGATCTCAGGAGGAGGGTCTTCACCACGCTCAATTTTGCACTCAAAGGCATAAAGACACTGGATGTACTGTTTTTTCAAGGAACTGGCAGCACTGCTGGATGTGCCCACATTTAAGCTCGTGGCCAGATCTCGCCACTTCTTGCTCTTGTTCACCTAAAACACATGCAAAGTAAGGGATATCATGAGAAGTGAGCCAGCCACATGTGTACCGCATAATTAATTGCGTATGAATGCCATATTAACCTGTGTCATTCCTCCAATCTCCTTGACTGACATATACAGCCGAAAAAGGTCTAGGGGTTTGCGCCCCACAGCAGGCAGGTTGGTCATGCCCATGGCTTTCTCCTCAATGAAAGCCAAGTAGCGGTCGACCCAAACCTTCCTGTCCGGCTCCGGTCCCAGCTGATACAAGCGTGTGATGTTTTCACTGGTTGTTGTGGATGAGTTGGACTTCTGTTTTGAGACGGGACACAAAAAAAGAGAAAGAAACCAATTTTAAAACAACAAAATCCAAACAGAATGAGAACCTTACCTCTGAACCTCAAACATTTATTAAATATTTCAGACTACTTACCTTAGATTTGGGTTCTGGTTTGGGCGTTCCAGTCCCATCTACCTTGTTATTCATCTTATTATTCATCTCTGGGCTCGGAGCCATGCCTACACATGATGAAAAGGATGGAAATTAGCTGCAAGTTTGCCATATATTAAAAGAGAAAGCCCACACACAGTCATTTCCACAACGTACCACTGGTGTTATTGGCCATGTTTGGCCCCATGGGATAAGGTGAGCCCCCTGGAGTGTTTATCATTCCAGACATGCTGTTCATTGGTGGGGCATATGGGGGACCAGAGCCCATCATGCCTTGAGGCATGTTGGGGAAACCAGGCATCCTGAAAGAAGAGTAAACTATTAATTAACGTCCTATTTAAGTATTGATAACAAACCAGTCAGTACAACTTTGTACAGCAAATAAGAAAAGATATTTGCAAGAGTTTGAAACAAACCTGTTGTGCATGGAGTTTGTGGCAGGGTGTTGCATGGCAGTGGGATCCTGGGGCTTTCTGTTCATTCCTGGAGGAGGGCACATTCCTGAGCCTACCTGCGGGGGCATGTTACCCATGTTCGGGGGCATATTTGGCCCCATGTTGGGGCCCATATTGGGAGCATAAGGGCGTGCCCCCATTTGATTAGGAGGCATCCTTCCTGGAGGCATCCCAGCGTACGGTGGTCCTCCCCCCTGTCCTGCCATGGGGTTCATGGAGCCCATACCTGGTCCAGGGTAGTTGGCATTAGGCATGTTGCCATAGCCAGGTTGCCGTGGATAACCTGGAAATGATGGCCCAATGACAACAAAACAGTTAACTGCACCTGAACACTGTTCAATAATAATATTATTTTATGATAAAAAGCTATTTATTTATAGAACTACACCTTTTTTCCTTTTAATAACTACCCTTTTCATTTAAGAGCTATGGAAAACAGCGTTTTTAACAGTGTGCAACAGAGAGAGCTGTGCAACCAGAGCAACAAGCCTTTGTCGGTTTCAGCTCTACAGAGAGGAGGCTCTGCTACGTCAGCTGACTCTTTGCTTCACAGCTATTAATAGCTGCAACAGAGTCAGAGGGAGGAACCAGCAATAGCATGGTATTCCTATGAGACAGGGAGATGTACTCCATAGGCTTTCTTATGGGATATGTACTTGAACAAATGACCCCCCCCCCCACCCCCCTTAAAAAAAAACAAAAAACAATTTATTCTGGCAGCATTTCAAAACGGAATAAAACTTTCTATTAAAGAGTCAAAGTCATGCAGACAATTTCAAAACGCAAACCTTGGGGGCCATACTGTCCTCCCTGCTGCCCATATCCACCCATGGAGTTATTCTGCTGATATGGTGCCATCCCAGGATGCATCTGTCCTCCAGAGGACTGGCGAGGTGACAGTGCAGAGGCGGACTGAGGGGGGCCGTAAGGGGGCATTTGAGGGTTTCTCTGCATGAACCCTGAGACAAACACAAAAAAAGGACAATGCTTAGACCCAGAAGTTAAAGCAAACAATCCTGACATGTTAATCACTATGCACACACTGGATATAGACAGCAACATACCTCTGTCCTGGGCCATGGGAGACTGGCTCATCGCAGGGTGCAGGCTACCGTCGGACTGCACGCTCGATGGCCTGGGAGGCATCTGGGTCCCTAAACAGTAATGATTAAGTTAAGTTAGTTGGAGCTCAGGCAAGGTTCAATGAAGCATTTCAATTTGAGTGATCCAATTTCCCTTCCTGAAAGTAAATAAAAAAACACCTTTTTTTTTTTCAATATTTGAGCATGTGGATAGAAATTTTGACAATGTTTGCTCTCCCACTGAAAAACAGTAAATATAATGACAAAGTTAACCTTCGATTCTCATGTCACTTGTGAAAAATCAGGCCAGAAAAGAAAAATACCTGTGTTACATCATGAATCCATAAACCCAAATTTTAAATGATTTCAAACAAACTGCACTTTCAGCAGAAAAAGGTGAAGATGGTCTTCTCTTGTCAAAGTGTAATCATGGATCACATATTACAGAGCGTGTTCTTCTCACTCCTGGACATGCAACTAGTTTTTAAGAAGTATTTTACTCTTCAAGATATACTTTTGACTCAAGTAAATTTTACTATAGCTATCAATGTTCTCATTTACCACCTGTTGTATAGGGCGGAGAAAAAAGCATTTTCAAAAACTCGTGGAAGCTACTCTTTGAAAGTTTAACTTGCACCAAGATAAGCCAATAAAATAGCAATGTGTAGTTACTATCATTATCTTTTCATCACTACTCTCAGATGTGCAGCCAAGACCACACACGCAAGACATATTTGACGATACCAATTACACATTTTTACACCAAACCTATCTCTTTTTCTACATCGACTCATACACTGATGCCATACATTCTGATTACCTCTCTTAGTGACAATCTTGCAGCAAAGTAAAAATTCTGGTTGCCATCTTTACATTTCATGAGATGTTGCCGAGTGTTAGGATGTTTTTCTTTCTTAAGTCTGAAAAGAACTTTTAACTGTATATAATAAGGATTATAAAATGTACTTCCATGCTATTTTAGTATTCTTAATGAACAGAATTATTAAATTGTCAAATTTAATTAGACCATGTTATGTACCTAATTTGCTTCAAAAAAAACAGTAGCCTATAAAAACGATGTAAACATACAGTTGTTGAGTAATTTGACATTAATGATGTCAGCATTCTGTTACATATCACATTCCTCATTTCATGCGTTAACCATCCGCTCACCGGGCATGTTGGCGGGCGACAGCGGTCCTGTGCGGGGAGTGCTGGCACTGGCGGGCGAGCCTGCTGGGGAAGGTGAAGGCCCTCCTCGGATGCCTGGCAGGTGGGGAGACGTATGAGGAGAGAAGGGCGACTGAGCAGGGTTACTCTGCTCGCCCTGGCTGCTCGAAACACCCGATGTGCTCACGCCAGGACTCAGGGCACCCTCGGTACCAGTGGGCAGGTCGTCGATGGATCCTGACAGGTCCTGAAATCACCAACCATAACATACGAAAGTAACGTCAATGATTACAAAAGATTCCCTTTTTTACACAGATTATGTTGCTATGTTTACACACTAGCTTCAAACACCTCCATTGAATTAAAAGGAATGACTGGCATAGATTCAAACACTACACATCTATGCACACACACACACACACACACACACACACACACACACACACATACCCTGGAGGGCTTTGTCCTTGTTTATGTTTTTCATGGAGAAAGTGACTGTGCATTAGTGCCAGTGGTTGTCATGGTTACTGAGGTTTGTAAGATGCAAGCGGCAGAGTCAGCATAAAGCAACAGCCTGGCCATGTGATTTCAATAGATACATTTCTACTACATTCATCTCAAGATTTCAAAGTAGCACTCTGAAGGATTCATATTCCGGCTGACTTTTTAAAGCAAGCCAGGTCTGCATAATGTTTAATCGTTTAGTCTGGCAGCCAACTCGCTGATTAGACCATTTTTGTGATGTAATCCTGGTTCATCCAGACGCCAGGTCAAAGTTTGGTGACTGACCTCAGGTCAGTCTGCACTTTGATACTCCCTCAGTGTTCATGTTCTCTGTTGGCACAAAGAACGCCAGAAAAATATCTTGAATAATGAATATTTTGCGTAGGTTTTGAAATTATCATCAGCAAATTAATCATGTTATGAGGTGAGTTAACATAAGGAAAACATTTTCAAACCATTACTATTGAGTAACCTCTCGGGTAAATTCCTGGAACTCACATACACACGTTTCCATAGTTTCCACATGATTTAGACGAATTCCTAAAATCTATCATCTAAAATTCGTCCCCTAAATTTAAAGACCCACAGGTAGAGTTTAAATTCACTTAGCTGTTTAATTTATGATAATAGGAAACAAATTGATATATTAAACAAGAACACAAAAATATTGTATATTTGCCTTCACGCCACAAACTTGGAACCAGATTGAAACCATATTTTCTAACACCCTTGTTTCAGTTTTTTCTTGCCCACTAGTGTTCGGTTTTCATAACTCAAACATACCACTTCATTTACACAAGCATCACCCACACAATTGTTTTTCAACAACCACAGGAGTGTAGCGACACAACACAAACCACACAGCAGAAAACAGTAGCCACATTATAGGTAAACAGTAGAAGGAGGCTTTTAATACACAAGTCCCCGACATTTACATTTATAATACTAATACTGTAAGATTCAAACTGACATGCTTTTGAAAATTGTAGAATTACCAAATGTACAACTATCTTGCAGTAAGGTGGGAAAACATCCCAACTTAAAATCATAATGAAAAATGCTTTGTATGAGAGCAATGGTGTAACACCAATTACTAACCGGAAGGCTGGAGGGTCGGCCTTGACTGTCTTCTGAGCCCGATTTAGGCTGAGTGGATGGAGGGGCACTGGACTGAAACGAGTCCTGGGATACCTCCTAACATTACAAAAAGTAAAAGGTCAAGTGTGATGAAACACAAATAAGGAAAGATAATTAACAGGAGTTTGTGTCATAGACTGAGGTAGTACCTGCTGCTGTGGTGGAGGAAAGCGTTGATAAGGTGACTGTTGTGCTTGCTGCTGCTGTTGCTGCTGCTGCTGAGAGTTCTGTGGGTAAGCTGCAGGTTGCCCCTGTGGATGTTGACTATGTCCTGGTGGCTGTTGCGCATGAGACTGTGCCTGCTGTTGCTGTGAAGGAGGTTGCTGAGGACCCTGCGTGGATCCTGAGTAATTGGATTGGCCTTGTGGTCCAGGTGTAGCCTGGGAATTTGGCTGCTGTGGGGTCTGACTAGGAGGCCCCTGTTGTTGGGCATAGGGAGACTGGCTTGACTGTGGTGCTGACGCTTGAGAATAAGGTGGCTGAGACTGTGGGGGCCCTTGGGATGGACCTGGTATTGGCCCCTGGGACTGAGGGGGCATGTGGGGTTGCTGATAGGGCGGCCCTCCCTGTGTATGTGTAGCAGATGTCGGTGCAGGATGGGGCTGCCCTGGGTACGGTGACTGTCCGCCGGGTTGTCCAGGTGTCGGCTGGGAGTAGGGGGCTTGCTGCTGACTTGGGTGAGGGGCCTGGCCCGGCTGGCCGTAATATGGTGTCTGGCCCTGAGAGCCATAGCCTCCTGGTCCTTGGTGTCCATAGGATCCCATCTAAAAACAGAATACATATAGCTTTAGACACACTGTAGAAGGCTCAAGTGTAAGAGGAAAGATACATAATTCTGAATGTGATCAAATTAAATACCTGTGGACCATAGGGCATGCCACCCATGCCTCCTGGGGTACGTCCTTGCATCCCCACTGGGTATCGCTGGGGACTTGGTGAGCCGTAAGCCTGGCCAGGATACCCCGGCCCAGGCTGAGGACCTGTGTGTCCCTGCTGTGGCTGTTGACTGTATGGACTACCTGCTCCATATGGCTGACCTCTCATCTTCCCCATTGGATCCATAGGACCAGGTGGCTGGACATGGCAAGAATGTGGAAATAAACACATTTGGTTAACTACAAAAAGACAGGAACATGTCCAAGAATTTGCAAATAACTCTCCTTGGATGCAAATTATTTAACCACTACAGTATTTTCTTCAAAGACATTAAAATAATTGGATGTAGTTCATAACTATTTCAGAACTAAAGTATGTAAACAAACCTCAATGAATGGACAAACTGTGCTTCACCCCCCCCACACCTAATTTCCCACATTCATTACCCTGATTTTTTTCTTTCACCTCACTTTGCCACAGTTTTAGAATTCAGAGCTATATTTATCTACTTTCAAATGGAGGGCAGTCTGCCCAATCTTAAACATATCCCAGCTGTGCTCCTGTTTTGACCCTGGTCCAAATAGTTATTTTTTTCCCCTGGAGAAGGCAGCTTGGCTTTGAATGAATGACACCAAAAACACAGTTAGTATTTCCCAACAGAGCAAAAAAAACAAACAGGACAGAATATATAACCCAGGAAATAACACCGAATACCACTTAATGCAACAAATAGCTTTTAGGTGTGAGCTTTTGGTTTCAACTTCAACAGATCTATTTCAGAATCAAGTCAGGGCTCTTTTTGACAATTTTAACAAAACAAGGTGTATTCACAAACTAAAACATTACACTATTTCAAATGATCTCCCACATATGCATTCTGCTGAGGAGCACCGACACCTCAACAAAAGCCCCTTTAAAATGCTAAAGAACCAAGATAATGAGGTGAAATAAATAAGAGTAGCACATGGCTAATCTGCATAAGACAGAGAGGAAACTCCCTTGGTGGGTGAGAGATGATGGACTGCACTCTGATTGGCCTGGGGGGCAGGATTGGGGGGAATTCTTTGCAGCCACAGAGCCAAACTTGTGGTGCAGGCCAGGCCGCAGCAACACACACATAACACATATAGGCAGGGCTCAAGTTTGGCTTTTTTTTCTTCCCTATAATATAAGAAGTTAAAATATGTATAAGCGTCTAATTTCCACGTAGAAGATCAAAGACTGAAAAGATTGATCAGTACATAAGAAAATGCATATAATGTCACAATGCATGACGTGAACACCTAATGACTATAATTATTATGTTTTATTTGAATTATATAAAAAACAGTGTACGGCAGTGATGCAGAGGAGAGATGTGATAACCACTAAGGTCCTATGGAGAAAAAAAATTATCAAATAAATTGCCTATGGATCTGCCATATTTATTTTTTTAATTCATTTATTTTTTAATAAACTACACACTGTCCATGTGGCAGTTGTGCCAGCAGTACCTGTTAATGAGAGTAAAAGGTAGAGGAGGAGGAGTTCAGCAGTAATGCATCCTGTGACCTGCGATGAGCTAATGCTGTGTTCTTATCAGCGACTGTAGCCTCGCATCACATGTAATTATAAATGGCCATGAGCAGCGGATGAGTAGCCAATCAGATCTCAGCTAGCATGTCAACCCAAGACCAACTATCTCCTGGCTTTGACAGCAGGATTTTACCTCCACAATTCAAATCCCACTGCAAACTTCAATCTGCGGGATGCGCCCAGTCACTCACGAGGCTCAGCCGACTGTTTACAGACAGCATGCTCAGAAAGCCCGCTGGCTGCCCCAGCACAAAGAAAACACCTTATTTCAACACATTATCAACATCTAAAAACATTTTACATGCCCGTTTTGAAAAAACTTCGGGGACAAATATGCAATTTTTTTTTTAGAGGCGATGAACGCAAATCGCTTAACTAACCGTGAACGCCTCGTCCTGCCTGCACGCTTCCGCTATCGTCTACAAAAAACACTTTCACGGGCAACAAAATGGCACAAAACACGACGGTGCACGCAACTAAAACACACTAATCCGCTTTTTTTAACAAGTTTGCTAAAATCACCCCCTTTAAACTCTAAAGAGAGTAAACTGAGCTATGGGCGCTCTCTGTGAGAGAGAGAAAGGACGAGCTTCGTCCGACATTTTCACCCCCGTCTCAAAGTCGGGTCTGCTCTGCTCCCCCGGTCCCCCTGCTCCGTCCACGGCCAAAAAAACCCGCCTCTACCCCACGACCACATACCGTATAACCGCGGGGACCAGGGGGGCGAGAGCAGCACTTATTTACCAGCGTGCAGTAAAGAGGGAGAACTCCCCGCGACAGGCAGCCATTTTAGAGTGTTGTGTGAACACGACGAAGACAATGGCTGCGGAGGGAGCGGGAGGGACGCGGCCGTTACCCGCTGGTTAACGGCTTTACCTGGCTCCTGGCGAGCGGCTGGCCGGCACTGCCCGGGCCCGGGCTCATGGGCGACGGGTGGTGGCCCCTTTGTTGCCAGCCCGGGGTGCTGCTGGCCCCGTACTGGCCGGGGTCGGCGGGTCCCTTGCCGCCCTCCTGGCTGCTGTAGTCTCCGGGCGGGTAGCCCTGGTACCCCCGCGCAGAGCTGGGGGAGGTCAGCAGCTTGTTGAGGGTCGGCGTGCTGGTGGGCTGCGGGGTCCCCAGGCTGTACCTCTGGCTGCTGTACGACCCCGCCATGGCGGCCGGGGCGGACTGGGGTTGCTGGGGGTTCTGGTTCTGGGGGTTCTGGTTCTGCTGCGGCTTGGCCGGCTGCTGGCCCCCCTGGCCCCCGGCCCCGGCCGCCGGCGCCTGGGCGCTGCGCGGGGAGTTCATGCCGTAGCCCTGGCCCGGGTACGGCGTCCTGCCCGGGGGGAACGGGCTGTAGTTGTTGAACTGGTGGTTGGGGAAGCCGTGGGAGTCGTGAGAGTTGGGCTGGTACGGGTCGATCATGCTGCTCTGCTGCACGGCCGGACCAGCACCAGCAGCAGCAGCAGCAGCAGCAGCTGCCATGCCAGGGCTTTGTTGTCCGCCATGTTGATGAAAAGGGGCCCGGCCGTAGTGCGGGCTGTACCCGTAGGACGGCGGGGGGAACGCGGGGCCGTGGTGGTGCACCAGCCCCGGGTGGCTGTTCCCCTCCGGCCCCGCGGAGTCGTTCTGGGTATTATTCCCGGCTCTGGGCGGGTTCCCGTTGCCGTTCTTCATCTCGGGCTCCCCTCCTCCCCCTGCATTTCCAGCGTCGGCCCCGTCCTGCAGATCCCCGCCGGCCGGCGAGCCGCCGTCCAGACCCGGCTGCTTCTTCTCCGGCTGCTGCTGCTGCTGCTTCTCCGCCGGACCCGAGTCCTCCTTGGGGTCTCGGTCGGGTTTCTTGAGCTCGGAAGGCGGGCTAGTGTTAAGAGTGGCGACCTGAGCCGCCATGATATATACCCCCCCACCTCTCTCTCCCTCGCTCCTGCCGAGTCAGTCACAATCAAAAGCTCGCATTGAATATAAATAATTGTTAAGAAGCATTAATCCTCGTGGAGATTCATTCCCGACCCTCACTCCGGACCGAATCCGGCCGCCATTTCCCCGGTTTCGGCTCCGTAAACGGGTTAGAGAGGTGATGGAGGCTCCATACAATGCGTAGAGAAGCGACAGAAATTGTTGTGGGAGTTGTGTTACTGAGCCCGGGCAGAGGGAGCTAACCCAACCAACACGAGGCTCCGCTACATACAGCCATTTTACCGAGCCGCGCGGCGCGACGCAAAACACGGGCTGGATCCCACAGCAGCAGGACCGGATCCTCCAGGCTCAAAAAGCCTCGGGTTTTTTCCCTTCCTTTCGACCCCCTTAAAACATGGAAGATTTTTCCTCCACATCCAAGACAAGTCTCAATTTGAGTTGAAATTCAGAACAATATGAGCAACCAAATGCAGACTGAGGCACAAAAAAGGGAGAAAAGTGAATGTCTAGAGCGATCAAGGATGGGGTGAACTCATTAATTCATAACTTATATAATTATTTAAGTGTGCCTGCATAAAGGTTGATGAAACTGGAAATGTGAAAAGTTGGACAGCACACTGGGTACATGTTACCCATGCTTTTTATCAACATGTCCCCTGAGCACAAATATTCACAAATCATGCAGATTCAGTATGTTTTGTTTGTTTCTTTGACATATTTTTTTATTTTATGTCTCTCTTTTGTAAGTCTTTATGCTTAGTTTTGAATCTTCTGGTTGTTTGAATTAAAATGTTGTAATTTTGCATCCTTTGCAGCCATTTTCTGTCTCACTGAAGTCATTTTGTGCCCCCCCTTTCTGTTACAACTGGGTCCTTTTAAGAGCCTAAATATAATTAGTTAATGTAGGGTTGTCATGTCTTTCCCAAAAACCTCCTTCAGTTCTTCGTTCCAACAGTCGAACATTTAAATAATTAGGATTATCACAACCTGGGCGAGTGATAGTCTATATGGACATTACACTGACTTGTTTCAGCCACATTTGGATTCTCTTTGTTGCCATTCTCTGACTCTTTGAGCCAGTTTTGTGTCATATTTAGGTTATTTTACATCTTTTTGCCACTCTTTTGTGTCACATTTTGCTTATTTTGTGTATCTCTTGGGTCCCTTTGTCCCAAAGTGGGATTCATTTGAATGTTTTGTCTCATTTATCCCTCTTTGCAGTTGTTTTGTGTTCCATTTGGATAATTTCCCTTCTTAGCCATTCTCTTTTCTAGGTAATTTTGTTTTATTTTCAAGTTATTCTGGTTTTATGTCCCATTTTCTTTATGTAACATGTCTTTGAGGTTGTTTTCTGTCAGATGTTAGTCATTACGCTTAAAAAACTGACTACAGTATGTGTTCAACTCAATAATTAATAACCATAAAATTGATTAGAAGTCTGGTAAGAAACATGAAACATGTTCAGCTGTATAATTCACTACGTGAACACTGAAAAGTACTTCACATAATTCAGCCTGGCCTCTCCATATAAACAGTTACATATTCATACTTTGTCAAAAAGAGTGATTATTTCTATGTGTGTATGAATATATTCAAGTCAAAGATCTGCTTTGGGAGCGCTGGTGTTTGTGGTTATTTCCCACCACTGTTTCTGAGAGGTATTGAAGCAAGAAAAGGCAACACACAGGTTTTTCCAGAGCAGAAGGAGGAAGCCTTGCAGCAAACGAGACTACCAATGCACATTCCCTCTCGTTCCCTCCCCTGCCCGCTCTGCTCAGCTCTGCTCAGCTCTCCTCTCTCCTCTACCACCCCCTCTCCTCTCCTCTCTGTCTGTATCTCACTCCGGCAGGAACACTCTCTGCTGAGCGTGGGGGGATGGGCGAGCAGGCTCCTCTTCTCCTCTCAGCTCACTAACATTGAACTACACCAAACTAGAAATGACCATGCGTCTTCTCTTTCTCCTCTCGGCCGTCTCCTTCCCCCCCCAACCACCAAAACACCCAGAACAGTTACAGACATTAAGTATTTTTGAGTCCCTTTTCTGCGCAAACAAATGAGACAGACATTTTTGGCACACAAGGGTGTGCGCACTGCATTGAGCAGGGGTGGGATGGTAACGAAAAGTGTGCGTGTGCTTAGCTGAGGGAGTTTATTTTATAATTTTTTTTTGAAATTGGTGTAAAGATTAAATGTTGAAATATTCCTGGTGCGTTTATTGTTCGATTGGTCATTGATTAATGCTGCGTTCCATTTACCTCGGAAGTCGGAACTCGGAACTGGGAATGACGTCACAGCCGAGTTATCAGCGTTCCAGTTACAAAGTAGGAAAACAAGTTTGTAGTTCGCATATACCACATGAAAAATTTAAATTACACTATAGCAGCATATATATATGCCGAACAATACTTGTATACGACTGATTTAGTGTGACCAAAACTAGAATGAAGTGCTACGAATTTTTACAGAGCTCTCTTCTACTGTTTACAACCGGGGCAGCCATCTTGGAATGTGAACTCGGGGGTGGTGAAGACTCTCCCACTTTCCCAGTGGGAAATCCCACTACGAGGGGCGTTCCAGTTGAAAATTCCGACTGGGAACTGGGAAATCCCCACTTCCGAGGACAAATGGAACGCGGCATAAAATTCAGATTTGCCATGTAAGTGGGACAGGACTGCCTTCCGGTTTCTTTTCTCACTCTCGATACAGATACACACACACACACACACACACACACACACACACACACACACACACACACACACACACACACACACACACACACACACACACACACACACACACACACACACACACACACACACAAACGGTTTCTCTCTTGCACTCCCTTTCACGCGCTCACAAACACACGCATCTACCTCTAGGGGGCTTTTAGGAAAAAGGCAGGAAGTACCAATGAGGGGGCATACTTGATCACATGTACAAACATCGAAACACAATTTAACATTCAGCCTGACACACCCCCCTAATGCACACACGGTTTTGCAGGCAGGAAGCTGCCCACATATAATTTGCAGCCACATCACACACCACACAGGGTTAATGTGATTTCCCACACCAGTGCGAGCTCGCAAATGGATCACGCTTTATTTTAGTCCTAACTGCATCCCAGCAGAAGTACACACACACACACACACACACACACACACACACACACACACACACACACACACACACACACACACACACACACACACACACACACACACACTGAGCCTCGAGTTAAATATTCGCCTGAGTGTGTTTAGACGTAGTTTCAATGGTGGACGTGAAGCTAAAACGTAGTTTTGAGATTTTTAAATTGGGTCATGCTGCAAACACAAAGAGCAGCAGAGGAGGGGGCTACACAGTATACGCAGAGTTTTAACAGCATTTAGAAAGATAGAAGATCTTCCATCCCAAAGAGCAGACACAGGGCCAGTTGTGCAGAAACACAGATTTAATGTGGCTTCCTCTCCCCGCCTGACTTAATTTTTCTGCTCCGGCTGCAGGAAAAAATTGGAGCAGACTCTCTTTTATGTTGGATCCGGGAGGCGGGTGGACGAGCGCATGCGCCACCTGCTGGCCGGCCGAGCAGCTGCACCACCTGAGCCGGTTACTGCTGCAGTTCTGATGTGCTGCTACTGGCTTTGTTAACGCGCACTATGCGTTTATTTCACCCAAGAAGCCTAGAATACATCTAAATTCAAAGGATTGCATGCATTTTGTTGAATATATTGATCATATTACATCTATACTATATAGAAAGTTCTGAGAATACTGTGAGGCACCTCCATTACATTCAAGGGCACAGCAAGAAGGAGAGAGCAGGTTCTCATCTCCTTCTGCACATTTTTCAGTGTAGATGCACAAAAGATGAAACACGACGGAAGTCGTCTGTTTAGTCTTCATAATTTATCAAATAATTATAGAAAGAGCACATTTTGAGAACACAAAAAAAGGAAAATGAATACATGTCAGTACTCCATGGTGTCACTTTATTATTTATTATTATGGGATGATCATTACATTGACGATAACATGAAAGATCAGCACCCCTGAATAAAATATGGGGTTCAATATTATCCATTGTAGCAAAACAAACATGAAAACCAAACCTTTTTACATCTAATAAAGATGAAGGTTAATCAACCACACTTATTGTTACCTGAAGAAGAGCTCAGCATTTTCTCAGGTCAGTCTTTCTCATTGTGTTTTTCACGAGGTGTGGTGAAAGCATCTACTGTACAGCACCCAAATCCAATTCTAGTCTTTCCAGGGCCTTTGTTTTGAGGCAGTGAAATCAGGCCAAGTGAGATAGACGTTGCCAAAACTTCGCTGGTTAACTGGTGCTAAAGAGGCATCCAAATTTGTCCTTTTATTTGCACTTTTTCTTTTACAGCGCCATCATTTCCTCTTCCACAGTCTTCCCACCAGTTTCAACATACCTCTCTTGAACCCCAAGAGTACTAGTGGATCAAATGTTAAGGAAGACAACAAATTACATAAAAGTCATTTTTATATTTCAAGATTCATGTTGCTTTTTACTGAACCCAAAGCACATCATTAAAGAAACAAGAGTGTTATCAAGTTCTTAAGTGCATTTAAGTTTGATGTTAAACCAGATGAGTCAGAGTGAGTCACTACAGCGATGAGGGAAGGATACGAGTTGAACTGGAAGTCGGCCCCCACAGCAGCTGACATCATGGCCTGCAGATTCCTCTCCTCCAGGTCTCCAAAGCAGTAGCCATTGGCCTTGTCCACAGCTCGTAAGACCTGAATCATGCTCTCTTTGTCCTGGAGAGGAAAAAAAAAAAAAAAGCATTTGATCTGGGGATTTTCCTGCAGAATTTCAGAGAACTACCCTGGTAAAATATTTACTAAAATAGCTCTCTGAAGCCTCTTTAATAAGCTGCCGAAAGACATTTCAATTTGGAGTTTGAGTAGTAACTATAATACGTGAAGACTTTCATAAGTCTGACTTTATCATATGCTCCCACCCCCCATCTCCATGCAGATGTAATGCATGAAGGACCTTTAATGAGATTATTAAGGTTTCTTGAAAGTGTGGTGACACAACTTCCTCAGCCTTGTGTTTTCTTTGACAAGCGTTGCCTTTGTGAGATAAGCAGCAGATGCATACAAAGCCACAAACCCCCTAACTTCTCTGACAGTAACTGCAGCACTTTCTTTTCCTTCTCTCAGGGTCAGGGGTGTGTTGTTGCTTTATAGGTCAATGGTGTTAGGTCACCAAGGTAACAAGTGGAAGCTTTACTCAGAGGGAGCAAAACAGAGAAAACAAGACATCACCATTTTTACTATTTAACAAAAAAGGCCCGTCCACCAGCTTCTATAATTTGCTAACATATGTTCGTGCAGCGCCGGCACATTGTTTAGACTCCCATATCATACAATATCAGTGTTCATCCAAGAGGTTAGGTCAAGGAACAAATACAGTGTTAAGAGAGGCTACACTAATTAAGTAGTAAATCCATCTGTAGAACAATTGTCCAAATTTCTGTTTCAAACAACCCAAGTGATTGATGATTAAAGTGTGTGAACAATGAAATATCACTTTAATGGCTCTGAATTCTTCAGAAGGACAGAGGGGAATTTATACCGGCTCTTCGGTCGATATCTTCAGAGATTAGATGCTCTGTTGACATTTAACCTATTTACGACAGAAATGAAGTGAAGGAATTCTTTGTGCACACCCAACATCCCTGAGCAGACTCACATCTTTCTGCAGAAAATAAATCTGCGCTCAGATGTAATAACAGTTCTTCTTACTGATAGTTTTGCTTTCCCCCTAAACATGAAATGTGCATTCTGCAAAATGAGCTTACTAACCATGTTTTTTTGGTACTCAGAACTCAAGCCCAGCTCTACATTAAAGCAGTATATACATTCCTGCTGCACATGTTTATTTTTCTACTAAAGACTACTGTAATTAATTGGACTTACATGAATTTACTGAGATTCACTGACTTTTTTTTACATCCAACACTAATACATGCACTCTGGGAACAGGCTGATGCAGAGTAAGGACACCATACCAGTGTTAAATTAAAAGCTCTATTCCTAATTATAAGGACGGAAAATTGTTTTATGTACACTGCAGCATCAGACTTGAGTTAAAACATTACATTCAGTGTTTAATATGGAACAAATAAAAACCTCCAGAACATGTGACTTTAGTGAACTGTTAGGCATTATTAAAGGTAATCAGGTGCTCAGAATGTGGCTAGAAATTTCTATTCAAGTACAAAATCTTCACCCTAGCAACAAAACAATTAAGTATAAAACTGGATTAATTCAGAAGAAAATATAAAAACAACACAGAATTAAGTAAAACCATGCATACAAATAGAAACGGATTCACATAACAGCCCCATTGCCACTGATATCTATTTAATAAAGACTGCTTGTACAAAAGAGAAAACATTTTTTGGACTGCTTTTAGCTCTAATTACGGCACACATTTGCTGTGGCCTTGTTTCAGTCTGCTCATGCAGTGTTGCAGCATTTATTTCCTCCATTTGCTTTCATTTCTCTATGTTGCCTGGTCCCTTAATAACTTTCCTTCACAGTTTGGCCCTTGTGTCCTCGCACTGCCATCTTGGAATACTAGGTTGTTAGATGACTTCGTTTTTTTCGAGCACACACAGTGACTGAAATAATCCCAAATCATAATACTGCCCCCCAATGGCTTGCAGTATGCAAGAGGCATGATGGGTGAATCGATTCACCCACCGCTCTTCGCCTGATGTGCCCCTCAGTATAAAACAAGGCAAATCTGGACCCATCATCTGGACAACATAACCTTTTTTCCCAATGGTCAAAAGTTCAACCGTTTACTCCCAAGAAAACTGAGCCTTTTTTTATTACCCTAAATTAGGATTTTTTTTATTTCTTATCTTAAAAACACAGCTGCCGAATCAAAATACTTCAATGTTTTTTGCCCAAAGACAGCTTAGATATTTGGATACTTCTAAGTAGGTAGAAGTCATTATAGATGATGGATGGATCTGGAGTTGTTTTTACATTGTACATATGGGAATACATTTACTTGCACTATTAAACATTGCTGTAAGTTTTACTGTGTCTTTAAAAACATTTCACCTAATGTCCCAACTTAAACACATCTGTTCATCCCTGTTGTACATGTCACATTAATCACATGTTTTGCGACATATAAAAAAAGATGATTCAAAAACCACAGTGATACCTGTACATTGAGAGGCACAAAGGAGACCAGGCTGTAATCTTGTATCACTTCTGCCAACTTTTCATTTAGAAGGTGAAATTTTTTAAAGAAGGGATCTGCAGCCAAGTGATCAAGAAGATAGGTCAGGTCCATGACCTCGGTGTAGAAGTCGAGGTTGAAGGCTGTACAGGTACAAATTGGAAAAAAAATGTTAGTTCAGTGGATAATATATTGAATAAAATATCTTTGGTAGGAAATAGTTTGAAAATAGCTGGTGTTTGTCAAAAAAGGAGCCCCGTGTCATTTGTAGCATTTTTAGTTTGAGGTTGTTTTGTTTGAGTTAAAGACAACAGCCTTTTACTTACCTAGTTTGCCATATTGCTCGATGAGGTCCATCTTGGAGAGGATGTTTACATGGGGGAGCTCCACGTGCAGCATGGTGGAGAGAGAAGTGCAGAGCACAGAGATGAACTTGGCTGGGTCAGCACAGTAATGAGAGTCCACAAGGTGCACTGCTGCAAGCTATAAAGAAGAGTACAGCAGATTGAAAACTACTGCAGCTAAATGCACTTTAAAAAACAGACATGTTATATAAGCAGAGGTGTCAAGTAACAAAGTACAAATACTTCGTTACCTTACTTAAGTAGAAATTTTGGTTATCTATACTTCACTGGAGTAATTATTTTTCAGGCGACTTTTTACTTTTACTCCTTACATTTTAAAAACAGCCTCGTTACTCTATTTCATTTCGGCCTTTAAAAAAAACTATCCAGTTAAATTGGGCCATCCGGATTGAGTGAATTTGGTTGTGGTTGTTTCAGATGTTCTTGTCCAGTTTTGTTCTTACATCCGTTCCCTCAGATTCCTGCAACTAAACTTGGATGTACATTCCAATAAACATTAGGATAAATGATAACATACCTCTGAAGTTTGACTTTTTGCACCATTACAATACTTATAGGCAACTAGCCATCATATCTTCTGCTCTCTGAAACACATGTTAATGCTCAATAGTACACATATATGGTTCTTTAATTATTTGCATTATACTAAGATGCATTAATTTTCAATGGCTTTTGTCCTTAATGGCTTTTTTTCCCCCTTACATTACTTCTACTTTTATACTTTAAGTAGTTTTGAAACCAGTACTTGAGTTGATACTTCAACTTCTACAGGAGTATTTTTAAACTCTAGTATCTATACTTCTACCTGAGTAATGAATGTGAATACTTTTGACACCTCTGTATACAAGTACAAACAGTCAGTGTTAGATCTTAAATGTTTAAGAAGTTTACCCTGAAATTCCACTTGGCCAACTGTGAGAATATGTTCTTCACTGAACTCTGGTGGGTGTAAAGCTCCACCTGTCCAGGACAATCAAACAAGAAGTAGCAGTCACTGTGCTGATCCAGCTTGCTCTGCAGCCAGTCCAGGTTGGCCTCCAGGTACTCCATGCAGTAGAGCAGCCCCCCGTTGGGCCCCAGCTTCAGTTCGTCCATCACATCGTCCAGGGTGACCAGCTCGGACACGTCCACCGCACAGGAATAAGGGATCCCCTCGTTGGCCGGGTCCATGTTCACCACCACCACCTTCCGTCCCAGCTGGCTCAGGAACTCCTGCACTCCCTGGCAGTAGGTGGTCTTACCTGAGCCCGGGGGTCCGATCACCACCTGGCCGAAGCGCACGGAGGGTTTCACCCCCGTTTGACTGGACATGCTTTCAAAATGAGGGTGTGCAGAGTTTCAACATGAGCAGGATTCTCTCAGGGACCACATGTGGCGACACGCACCGTGTCAGCATCCAGCGGTGCAGGTACCTGCTGGTTCCCCGCCTCTGGTTCCCCGCCTCTCACCCTATTTTTCTATAATACATCCATGCTCTCACCTTAGTAGGGAAGATGCTGGAGTTTAGTTTCCTCACATTCAAATACAGGGAGGAAATAATACATCAGTTCAGACTTCATATGTGAGGTGATATGAACATCTGCGTGTCAAAACACAACTATACAGAAATACTGCTATTGTGGTTCCGTTTCCTTTTGTGGAAAATAGAAAAAAATACTCTTTTATATAAGAATTAATGAGGAGGGCGCTTAAAAGTTAACATGCGTACAACGGCCGCTTACTTTAATGCTAATGGAACTACTTCCGGGTTACAAGAGCACATGTCAAAATAAAAGCCTCTGTTTTGGTTGAATTGAGCCTCAATGCGAGTTACAATCTTGCTACGCTTAAACACTTTTGTTGAAATGTCAACCCCTGTGATTATTTTATTTTTGAATATATTTTTTTATTTTATTTAATCTTAGACGATTATCTTAGAAAACAAATGTATAGGTATACATATTCGCTTGTGTGTTGTGAGCTTGTTATGTTTCAGATGCAAGCAAATGTTTCCTCAAAGGAATTTTGTACTTTTAAATGTTAAATAAAGTTTATTAAAAAAAATAAAATAAAAGTTTTACCTCAAACTGAAAAAAAAGAGCCTCAATGTGAAGGCTGAATTGTGGTTCTGCGTTAAATCGACGCCGTAGGTTACGCGGCGACGCGCAGCGTACGCTGTGCGTCGCCGCGTGCCCCTACGCCGTAGGATATGCGTTGGTGTAACGTGGAACCATAAATCAGCCTTTAGTCTCCGTTTCTTACTTTATCTCTGCCCCAAAGGGTCTTTTTGTAAAGTTTCATTAGGGACTCGTGAGAGAGCATGTTGAGAACATAAAACAACAACAACAAAAAAAGAACAAACAAAGCACAAATTCCCCGCTTGGCTATTAAATTATTTAATAAAAAAATAGACAAAATATTACACAGTAGTTATTTTACATCTGAATTTGAACTATGGTCATCTTCGTGGGCCAATGCTGCCCCCTGGTTGCCATCCTCTGTATTTCATGCTGGTGTTTGGTTGGCGTCTCAGTAACGGGTCGCCTCCATCTATATCATTGGGTTCATCATATATTGTAGTTATAAGATTCTCTTTTCTGGTCTTTTTCCAAGGATGCAATAGCAGTTTTTCTCCATGATACCTGCAGAAAACAAGTAAATTCACATTAGTGTCCACTTACATCATAATGCATACGCAATATTTAATTTGTATCATTGGCTGTATTAGAGTTCACATTCACCCAAAGCCTCTTTTACAGTTGGGATGTTGGCCTTCATTTTCTAGAGCGTCAGGAATTCCAACCTGGCTGTTTCCCAGTCCTTCACCATCCTTCCAGCCCTGCTTCTCCATTACGCGTCGACCAAAACCCTATTTCATGAACAAATTGTGATAATGAAAAACATAATAATGTCTACCTTACACCTACCTAGCACCAAAAAACAAAACAAAAAAACTCTGTTTCCTGAGTTTTTCCCATATTAGTTTATTTAAGAGTGAATACGTGTTTTCTCTTCTTCTTCTTTTAAATTTCAGCTGCTAAAAAAAAATAAAATTGCTGCAATGGAATTTTTATTCTATCAAAATGTGCAATGATTAAAATAAAAATTCTGCTCATAACAGAATAAGAGATATTAGTAACTAATGTGCAGAGAAAACCTTCTTACTTTAGTGAACTTCTCAAAGTTCCCAATAGTTTGATTGTGGCCTGATCCATCCTCTTGACCCTCTCTCAGCCTCTTTTCGTACCGCATTCTGACATAGTCCCGAGCATCCATATCACCTCCATCTGTGTGAAAAAAGACTGGGTTAAAGAAAACTTGATTCTCTGAGGATAATACACAGATTTGTCTTAGACTTTCTTACTTAATCAGTGTAATTACTGCAGCCTTACATACCTTTATCATAATAAACACTCATGTCAACATCCCAGTCATCTGCCGTTTGCTCATCAAAATCTGTTTAAAAAAAAAAAACAGATACAATCATAAATATTATTTCAGCGTGAAAATACAACTAAGTTAAAGTACAAAACATACTGCATTCATTTGACTTTTTCAATCAGTATCCCCCAAATAAAGTGATATTACAAGATGAGCTAACATATTATTTTAAGATATACAGTGGATTACAAGTACGGTATATCTCAACTATGTGAGACAAAATTAAAAAAAAAAAAAAAAAAAAAAAAAAAAAAAAAATCCAGAAAAATCACATTGTCCGTTTTTTAAAGAATGTATTTGCAAATTATAGTGGAAAATAAGTATTTGGTCAATAACAAAAGTTCATCTCAATACTTTGTTATATACCCTTTGTTGGCAATGACAGAGGTCAAATATTTTCTGTAAGTCTTCAAGGTTTTCACACACTGTTGCTGGTATTTTGTCCCGTTCCTCCATGCAGATCTCCTCTAGAGCAGTGATGTTTTGGGGCTGTCACAGGGTAACACGGACTTACAACTCCCTCCAAATATTTTCTATGGGGTTGAGATCTGGAGACTGGACTGGCCTGGACATGTACTGGCTTAAGCAGGGAGACATGTCTGGCACTGCAGGGTCTGAGTCCCTGGTGGCGTAGTGAGTTACTGATGGTTCCTTTGTTACTTTGGTCCCAGCTCTCTGCAGGTCATTCACTAGGTCCCCCGTGTGGTTCTGGGATTTTTACTCACCGTTCTTGTGATCATTTTTACCCCAAGGGGTGAGATCTTGCGTGGAGCCCCGGATCCAGGGAGATTATCAGTGTTCTTGTATGTCTTCCATTTTCTAATAATTATTCCCACAGTTGATTTTTCACACCAAGCTGCTTACCTTTTGCAGATTAAGTCTTACCAGCCTGGTGCAGGTCTACAATTTAGTTTCTCACGTCCTTTGACAGCTCTTTAATCTTCGCCATATTGGAGTTTGGAGTGTGACTGTTTGAGGTTGTGGACAGGTGTCTTTTATACTGATAACCAGTTAAAACAGGTGCCATTAATACAGGTAACGAGTGGAGGACAGAGGAGCCTCTTAAAGAAGAACTTACATGTCTGTGAAAGCCAGAAATCTTGCTTGTTTTTTGGTGACCAAATACTTATTTTACAGAAGAATTTACTTTCCAGTAAAAATCCTACAATGTGATTTCCTGGACTCTTTCCCCCCATTCTGTCTCTCATAGTTGATGCGTACCTATGATGAAAATTACAGGTCTCTCTCATTGTTTTAAGTAGTAGAACTTGCACAATTGGTGGCTGACTAAACACTTTTTTGCCCCACTGTATATTATGAAATATAGTATTTAACAAAGTGTTTTTTTTCCACCTACCTCCTTCTTCTTCGTGCCAATATTGAGCATCTGTGTAGAAAACCAGGCCCGAACCCCCCTTTTCCCACTTTAACTCAATCTCTTCTTCATACAGCCTTTCTTTGCTGCGCTCCTGGCTTGTTACATCATCGTGCAAAGCTTCATGACGCTCCCACTCCTCACAGCAGTCATCATCCTGTAACCAGACCCATGAATAATTTATAATCTGCTCTAAATGGATGACAATTCATCCACTGCAAACTGAAAACACATTTATGACATAATGGCAGCCAACCACAAGCCTTACAGTAACTTAAACTCACATCATCTGCATTTGACTGTACATCCTCCTCTTCCACTTCTTCGTGTTTCTCATTAGCTTCCATGTTTTCTGGGATGCGACCAAACAGCGGTCTTGATCTTGTGGATGGAGCAGCCCAAGAGCCTGGTCCTGATATTTCATGTCCAGTTGCTGTTAATACAGTGTCTTCTGTCGCTGGAAGGATGCGGGTACCGCGATACTGGAAGGGTACATTTCCGTAGCGGCGACTGGAACTGGTTTTTGGGAAGGTGAGGCCCAACTTTCGTATGAGCCGCGGAGGCAGGCGGCAGGATTGGATAAGCTGGAGGAAAATTTTCACTGATGTACCCACATTCCCATTTTGCATCAAAGCAGGTGGATTTAGTTCAGGTAAGCTTCTGAGATCAGCCTCTGTGAAATGCTCCGTTAGGGAAACATGTTGCCGCTGTTCATATTTTGTTTTGTAGGGAAAGGACTCTTCATCTGAAAAACAATGTACACGAAAGACAATAAGTATCCACAACAGTAACACTGGGCTACACCTACTAGAAATGAACATCTGGCAGATTCATACCTGTCAAGTCTTCCGTTTTGGCTGGGAAACTACCATATTTTACCCCTCTTTCTGGCCGTCCTCCCGTATTAGTATTTTCCCATTAAATTTCCCGTTTTATAATATAATAATCTTCAAACACCAAACTGAATTGTCACTGGCCTCGCGAGAACTGCCACCAGCTGTAGTCTGGGTGGCAGTTCTTGTGAGGTTAGTGGCGACAACGGGAGCAAATTCGGAACAACAATTCAGAGATGGATGGATGTAACGAGAGAGAGAGAGAGAGAGAGCATTTCTGCCAAAACTAGAAACTTTCTTTCCAAAACTAGATGAGATTTAGGGGCACTAAATTGTGGAATGATTTTTCCCACTTGGCAAAGAGCTCATCCTCTTTGAAATGTTACAGTATAAAAGACGTTTGAAGGACCACTTGACTGCTGTTTTGTAACTGTTTTCCCAATGTAATGTTGTACATGTACCCATGTTTTTTTTTGTGTTTCACTCATAGTGACATGATAATTTCTACCATTAGTCTTATTTACTCAGGAGTTGTTAAAACAATATCCCTGGCATGCACACTCACTGTTACGTGCCGTGGTGTGTGTGGTGTTTTCTTTTTCTGCTTGTTGCAGGAGCTGCTGGGATGGTGCCTTGCAGCTGTTGCCCATCTACAATCAGGAGACTGCTACAAAGGAGAGTGGACTGGAGCTGCCGGGGGGCTGTCCTGTGTGGACCGTGGTGTCTGCTGTGTTCGGTGTCCGTGGACTGCTTCAGTGCTCCCCAGAACCGCTGTCTCACCACCTTGCGTTCTGCCAGGGTTTTTGATTTAGGTGTATTCTACCAGTGTGTAGCAAGTTTAATTTGGTGTTTTTCCTGAGTTTCCCTGATCGTGCTTGGTTGTCCCTCCTTTTGAGTGGATTGTTTTTTGTTAAATGGTTAGTCCTTGTTGTCCTCGGTTTTTGGAGGATTGTTTTGTGTTTAATAATTTTTGAGTCCTTGTTTATTAATAAATCCCTGAATTTTGTTTAAACTCCCAGCCGTCATCTTTTTCCCTTCCTGGGAAATTTCTACTATTGTTGCTCCTGAACCTCCTAGTTTGTTCAGTTCGTAACACTCACACACACACTTATTTGTGTCTTTATTGTTTATATATTGCATTATTAGTTTGCCATCACTTTTGCTTAGTTATACTTTTTGTTTTTGTATATTGTTAATCTTGTGTTTTTTATAACATGTGAACTCTTAATAACTTTGGTGGAGGCTTCAAATAAGCCCATTGGGTTTTTTTGCCTCTTCCTGCACCGTATAGTATTTATATCTGATATTTTCTTGTATACCTTTAAAACTGTGCTATACTATAATAAATCACACACACCTTTGTCTTCAGAAACCTTCACTCGTCTGATAACGCAGCGCCTGGACAGCCAGGCTCCCCCAGAGTCGATCCAGTGGTTCCCCGCATACATCTTGAAGAACCTGTCCGCGTCCCGGGCTCGGACGGACACGACACAGCAGCAGGATTTCACCTCCTTGTTCTTCGAGGACCCGTCCGGGTCCGGGGAGGACGCGGGACTGCCGGCCCCTCCGGGCCCCTCACACGCCCTGAGGACCTCCGGCCGGTGTCGGTAGTGGAAACACTCGAACCCGCCGCTCTCTATGAACTGGCTGAAGTAATTTCTCAGGTCTGCAGAGCGGAAAGTTTCAGGAATGTTGCTGATCGCAAAGAACAAGGGACGTTGGTCTTCTGAGTCCGCCATGACTGTTTACGTTTCTTCACACACACGCTAGATGACGTCACATCCGCTTCCGGTTTGGGACGAAATGACATGACTGTCTCAGAAAATTTGAATATTGTGATAAAGTCAGGGGTTAATTTGTGCCGGATCCTGCCCATGGATGTATTATAGAAACTGGATTGGAGACTAAAAATGGCCGCCCATTCATTTCAATGCATTCTGCTCAGCCAGCGCATAAGCCGAAAAAATCTCTGACTTCCGGGTTTACTTCCGCATACAGCGGCCCATAGAGCATGCGCAGTTGAGTCACCTCCCATGATGCTCTGGGGCCTCCCATCATGCCCCGGGGCAATGCCGCGAATATTAATATAATATGTATTAATATAATATCTTAATTCATGTATATTATTACATGTATAGCATTACATATATTATTAATGTATTAATATAATATAATTATATAATATATATTAATATAAAACATCCGTGGAATGCACGGACACGGCTGTGACGTCAGCCGTGACGTCACGCCCAGAAAGAGACTTTTCTTTTACTTTTCTGGCCGTTATAAAACATTTTTGACGGATATAAAGTCCATGACTTAAAAATATAGAATACAAAGATTAGTAATTGCCGGGGATTACAGCTGGAGGTGTCCTGTGAACAGTTTTAGAGGCTTCTCTTTTACTATTGCGGTCTATGGGAAAAAAGCTTTCTGGGCCGCATGGGATTTTTGGTTGCAGTACCGCGGTTGGCCACTGGAAAAAATCGGCGCGCCTTCTGAGTGGGAGACCCGGGGGCTGATCCTGCCGGAACAAGATCCGGCACCTCTCGATTTTGGCCTCCCTGTGTTCCGGGACTTATTTGGGCAGATCCGGCACCTCTCGTATATATATAAAACAATAATAATATAAAAAGGTTTTTTTTTAATGTATAAAAAATAATAATATGCATAAATTCATTTACAGAACAAATCCCAAGAATTTCATGTTGTTTATAAAGATTTAACGTAATTTGAAAGAGTCGGAGATTTGTTGATGCAATGAAAAGATGGGCCAGCAAACCACGCCCCCGACCAAAAAAACTTTGGAAATTTGCTGGATCTGGGGAGCCAGCAGCGAGCAACGCAAACATGTCAAAAAGACAGCTGAATTTACTGTCTTTTTTCAAAAAGAAGGAAGAGTTGCATGATTCTTCAAAACGAATCAGAAAAGCAAAAGCGGCGATGAGGGCAGCTGCAGCGCAATCAATGTGGTCCTTGCGCCGCGGACACATACACATGAATGGATTTGTGTCGGTTGCTGTGGATTATGTTCTCACTACAAATAAAAAAACGGGCTGAAGCCCCCCCAAATTTGATCTCAGCCCCCCCCAAAATTAAGAGGACATTTTTCCCTTTCCAACGATACCAATATTGTGTTTGTACGATTTAAAACGGCGTTATTTTGGGGTTGATGCAGCCAATCAGTAGGAAATCCGACTTCGAGGGGCGTTCCAGTTGAAAATTCCGACTGGGAACTGGGAAATTCCGACTTCCGAGGACAAATGGAACGCGGCATCACACACAAACAGAGGAGCGGAGAATAGTTTAGCCGGGTAGAGAAGCTCCGGAGCTATGTTCCAAGGTAAGTTAAGGCAGCAGACACCCTATTATTGTTATTCTAGCTTTCCAAAGTGCACCAGATTGATGCATTTAAATGCATTATGCTCAAAAAATTTCCCGGGGGGGACCCCCCCCCGTACCCCCTCGATGTTCCGGGACCTCTTCTTGGACAAATTAAGCACTGGATAAAGTCCTTTATTTTCTGTAATGCAAAAATGTCATACATTCTGGATTCATTACAAATCAACTGAACTAGTGCAAGCCTTTTATTATTTTAATATTGCTGATCATGGCTTACAGTTTAAGAAAACTCAAATATCCTATCTCAAAAAATTAGAATATTCTGGGAATGTTAATCTTAAACTGTAAACCATAATCAGCAATATTCAAATAATAAAAGGCTTGCAATATTTCAGTTGATTTGAAATGAATCCAGAATGTATGACATTTTTGTTTTTTTAATTGCATTACAGAAAATAAATAACTTTATCACAATATTCTAATTTTCTGAGACAGTCCTGTACATGTATATATGTCTATGGTTACAACATTAAAAACTTCATAACTGTATGCAAAACACATACACAAAGTGAATGTTTAACAATGAGATAGATTAGGCAGGAAAAGTCGGATTCCATTGCATAAATGTTGGAACCAAAACCTGTTACTTTTATAACAAATGATCACTGTCTCACAGTTTAGATTAGATTCAATTTTATTATCATTGCACATGTTAAAGTACAGGCAACGGAATGCAGTTAGCATCTAACCGTAAGTGCTTGTGCAGTGAAATAAACACAATGTACAGCATATACAGATACTGTATATACACATATAAATATGTGTACATACATATAAATATGTATGTACACAGTGCAGATTAATAAACACTGTTGTTATAAAGTGCAGGTCAGACATGAATGAGTGATAATATATAATATAAACAGATGATATGTGATTATATGATTTACAAAAGATTTGAGTTGCAGTATGTACATGGGTGATTGCAGCATTCACAGTGTGGAAGTATTGCAACCTGATCAGGTTGAAGTATTTACAGTAGTGCGAGGAGGTAGTTGGTAAAAGTTGGTAGTTGGTAGTTGTGCCTTTCGAAGTCTATGCTAAATAATAATTATAATAATGACAATCATGAACGTATTACACAGTTAAAGTGTTTTTATAATATTTGACACCTTTTTCCATTTCAGAGTGGAGGAACTAGTGAGTGACCTAATCTGGCCCCGCCCACTATATTTATTATCGGGAAGAGAAAGTGAATTTATAAAGTGTCACAAGGTATCAGATAGAGAATACATTTTTTTCATTTCCTTTTCAGCTTAGTAGAAAATGTAACAATATTAAAGCGATGTAGTTAGAGTTGCCAAACCTATTCTGGCAAAACTAAATTGAACAGATTTGAACAATTTTACTACTACTACTGTAATTTAGCAGAGGCTTTTATCCAAAGCGACTTACATCTGAGAGAACAACACAAGCAAGACATCTTAGTGGGGGAAAAAGTTGATTAGGAGTTTTGTACAGTCTATGGGTTAAACTTATCATTCTTTCATTCATTCATTCATTCATTTTGTTGAAATTGCAAAGTCCCCAGATAAACTGAATCCACTTTCCATCATAGTTGAACCTCTCTGAGCAAGAGACAAAGTGTTGCAGAGACTCAGTAACTGCTGTCGCTGTCACATATCAGACATATCTGCTTAACAAGCGTAGCCACAAAGAAAACCAAAACATCCATCTATCTATCCATCTATCTATCTATCTATCTATCTATCTATCTATCTATCTATCTATCTATCTATCTATCTATCTATCTATCTATCTATCTATCTATCTATCTATCTATCCATCCATCCATCCATCCATCCATCCATCCATCCATCCATCCATCCATCCATCCATCCATCCATCCATCCATCCATCCATCCATCCATCCATCCATCCATCCATCCATCCATCCATCCATCCATCCATCCATCCATCCATCCATCCATCCATCCATCCATCCATCCATCCATCCATCCATCCATCCATCCATCCATCCATCCATCCATCCATCCATCCATCTATCTATCTATCTATCTATCTATCTATCTATCTATCTATCTATCTATCTATCTATCTATCTATCTATCTATCTATCTATCTATCTATCTATCTATCTATCTATCTATCTATCTATCTATCTATCTATCCATCCATCCATCCATCCATCCATCCATCCATCTATCTATCTATCTATCTGTCTGTCTGTCTGTCTGTCTGTCTGTCTAGAGTTGTGAGGAAGCTGGGGTTCTACTGTCTACTGGAGGGGGAAGGTCAGGTCTCTAGTACATCACAGGGCAGAAACCCTGATTTAAAAGTTTAAAAAGAGGGTTTTAAAAAAGGGTTTTTATTCCTTTCCTTTCATGGACAATAAAGCAATTTTCAGAGAGCTACATGCATTTTACAGTCTGTTGCATTGTTTCTATATTTTTTTGTTGCTTTGGGTCCCCGCTGAGAAATGGAATATTATGAAATAAACAGTAAAATGTGTGATGTCCACATACAGGACTGTCTTAGAAAATGTTTGTGATAAAGTGATAAAGTCTGGATTCATTACAAATCAACTGAAAAATTGCAAGCCTTTTATTACTTTAATATTGCTGATTATGGCTTACATTTTAAGATTAAGATTCCCAGAATATTCCAATTTTTTGAGATAGGATATTTGAGTTTTCTTAAGCTGTAAGCCCTGATGAGCAATATTAAAATAATAAAAGGTTTGCAATATTTCAGTTGATTTGTAATGGATCCAGAATGTATGACATTTTTGTTTTTGTAATTGCATTACAGAAAATCGCAATATTCTAATTTTCTGAGACAGTCCTGTACAGTATGTCTACACCAGGTCTTAGGAGGTTAAAATGGGGCAAAAGACAAAATGTCAGATCATTTATTGAATCTGGGTGTTTTTTACTCTTTCACAGCGGCATACGATAAATATGCTCGGTCAGAGATCATTAACCGGGAGGCTAACTCCTGCTTTGGCCTTCACCTCAGCTTTTATCTTTGTATTTTGTTAGTAATGGGCAATAAAACTAAACTCACTCGTCTGGACCCTGACATCATAGTATGCATCATATTACACACATTATGATGCTTTAGTCATTGTAACCCTGGTTGTTTAGGATTAAGAGGGAGAAATTATGGATAAAAAAATTTGAGAAAAACTTTTTTGAAACATTTACTTTGCAGATTTATTATATAGAATCATACTTCCAGTTTTAGTTTTATGTTTAGGCATATATCTTTTTATTTTATGAAATACTAAAATATAATAAACAGAGAAATTGTGTTTCCAGAAATCGAAGGGTCTCATCATAGATCATTGCAACTGAGTTTGGTGTCTCTTATAGAGTTCTTGTTGTATATGGGGATAAAATGTTAACATTAAATCTAAGGACGTTCATTCCTCGCTAAAGATATGTTAAAGACTGAAATATCGTTGAATTATCAGAATTATCTATTTACCACTAAGTGAAGTGATTGTCAGCTTACATCAACAGGGGTGGTAGTCTAGTGGCTACAGAGCTGGGCATGAGTCTGGAGGTTCAAGCCCCGGAATGACAACCAAGATGAACCACCTTGAGCCCCTGAAGAAGGCCGTTAACTCTAATTGCTCCATGGTGTATGTGTGTGGATGAAACTGTCTGCTAAATGACAGTAGTAGTAACAGAAAATCCAACTTGTTTCCAGATCTGTGAGGTCTTACGTGCAGACATTAGTTACTATATCTCTCCAGATATGTTTTTAATGACTACACTGAGCCTTTAACTACAGCCTTTAACTTGCAAACCCTGGTGTTTCTTAAACAGAACGGACACAGAAAACTTTCTGTTTCCACTCTTTGCAAAAATAATAAATCATTTGGAGTTTACAAGCTGTACATGCAGCTTCAACACATTTCTGGTTGTTTTGTTTGTTTTTAATTTTTGAAAGGCCCATAAAGAAGCAAAAAGAAAATTGTGAGACTCTGAACTTTGTGGATGTAACTGAATACATCTGGCAAGGTGCCACATTTGTTTCTGGTTTCCAAGTAATCCGACTTCATTGAGACATATAAGTTATTTGTTTAATGCTGTGGATTAAACTTATTTCAAGGAGGATTGAAAGATTAAAGTTATGTGTCTTTTATCAACAAAAGATTTAAAAAATATTACAAGTTATTAAAACAAGACAAAGAAGAAAAGAAAATGAAAAACAAGAATTTCATCAGCCAAAAGTAAATTGGTTGGGATGAAATACGTTTGGGGGATGTTGAAAGACGTGCCAGGAACATTCAGGACGTTTCTTTCTCTGATAGGGATGCTGGCAACATTACAAAAATCTTTCCTTAGCTGTAATGAAATGCATAAAACTGCTGACTGCTGATGATCCCATTCCTCATCCATAACTGAAGGCTAACAGTAAACTCCACAGAAAAATATGAAAAAATGTGAATTAAAAAAAAATATATATATACATTTTGTTTTTTGGGGGGGGTTTTTAGGCGCTGTTGAGCTTTTTCAAACAGAGACAGGCTCATATCCATTGTATTAGCAGCCTAATCAAGATAAAGGGTCATGCTCCAGACATGCCGTCTAACACGCACACACATGCTGCAGGTTCACTGACCCAGTGGGAAAGCTATAACGAGGAGAAGTGAAGTCAACAAAAAAATCCATCATAGTGGGAAGTTGCTGAAAGACAGCAAACCGAGCTTCAGTGGGTGCAAGATTCACTCTCATTCTCCTTGAAATGATCCAGTGACTTGGAAAATTGTTAGCATGTTAGCATGTGTTTCAAATGATTTGACCCTGCAAAGTAAAGATTTGGACATGTCAATCATAACGTCATGGTTTATCTGCGTAGGACATTTTGGGGAGGTTACTTTATGTCAAAATCACACACACAGTTGTTCCACTTATTAAATGAAGGACATTTCATTTTTACTGTTCTGGCAGAGATAAGCGTCTGTCCTCCGTGCCCGTCTGTGCCTGCTCCTAACTTCTATAAACACACGCCTTATCGCAGGCATTTACAACTGTCATCATGCTTCATGAAGCCCGAGGGCTGCCGGGTGTATTGTAGGTCACTGCTGAAAGGATCACATTCTTCATGATAGTGTGTTTTTATCATGTCTTGAAGCCATGGTCCTGTGTTATTTATCTTCTACGGACATCATGTCTTGTTTGAATCATCGCAGTGTGTCATTATGATATTACCCCAGGGAGAGGAGATGAGCTGATTTTCCAGAGTATTGTTTAAAGGAATGACTAAAGTGAGTGATGGAGTTAGGCAAACATTCGGTGACTGGTGCTGCCAGTTGTGTCTGGTGTTTAATCTCTTTATTGCGGTCATCTACTCCGTGACTGACCTTGACTCCACTGCTCGATGGTTTAACGTCTTCCCCCGAGAACTCAACCTCTCTGACATTTTAAAGCTTCTTGGCAGGAGGCCCGGTGGATATAAAGAGAAGGGTACATTATCGTGTGACGTCCGAATGTGGGAAACAGTTTGTCTTTTGGGGTTCATGGTGTTGAATGTCCGAACCAAAGGAGTTCCGCATTTCATAGTATTTTTTATTAGTAATAGTAATAAAGTGATTTACTTATCCGTGTGAAACCACCGTGCCAGGCACCGCAGAGATAAGATATTAGGTTTGTAGGTGCCATAAACTGGATTTTTTCTAAAAGAAAAAATATATAAATGGGAATACTACAACAACAAAAAATGTTTTTCGGCTACAAGTGAAAAAAAATTGGTCTCTTGCCTTAGCTTTGTAGTTTCCACGCAGTTCCTCTGATACCCAGGCAAATGTATATGAAAAGACTTCAGTCCACAAGATGGTTCCCATCTTCTCCTTTGCACCTGTGCAGTTTTCCCTCTGATAGCATCAAGGGCTGCCCTTTCACAGGATGGTGAAAATGATCTGATTACTTTAACAATCCTCCCAAAAATATTGGAGAATTGTTAAAGAAATCAGATCTGTAAGAAAAAATGAAGATGACACTCTTTCTTTTCATTCTGGTTGTTAGCCTGCATTTTTAATATCATTTTCAACATGCTCACACCTTGCTTTTTGTTGTCAGTTGTAAGTTACAACTGAATCTTATGCTTGTAGATAATGTGTGAATGGCACAGGAGGTGGAATGGTGTAACATTTTACTTCACGGCTGTACCACTTTGGGAGGTGCTGACAGAGGTGTAATGGGGATAAATGAGTGCTGTGTGAATTTACACAAAACAGATATGGCTGTATTCTCCACACAGAGGATGAAATCAGTCTATCGACAGGGATGCTGAGACAAGGCCCTAGGGGTCATCTGATAATGGTGTGGAGGCCCACTGAAAAGAAGGTGCAGGGAGACCAGATGCACTGGTTGTATTACAAACTCTCGATTTGGGACACAAGCCGCTGGTCAGACTGTGTTGTTGTGCTGAGCAACCAGGAGGAGCTTGCACCAGCGTAAACCCCATCCATCATCTTTCTTCCATTCTCCATTGTAGTATCACAAATACCGGCAGCAACCAAGCACCAACCATCTAACTCCAGGTTGGGTCTCTACAGAAGGTTGCAGTTCCTTGACTGGCCGCTAAAAGCAGGTTGCAAAAGTGAGTCTTTCTGCTTTGACTCCCATGTTAAAATTGCCAACTTTAAAGGAGAAATAAATATATTTAAAGCCTGGTTCACTAAACTGTTTTGGTCTCAATCATTGGTTTTCACATCCATGGCAAGGCTGATGGGGGGGACTTTTTTGTTCCACATCAGGAGAGTTCATATAAAGCAATAAATGTATTTCTAATATGATTGAGTGGCAGTCTGCTGAGCCAAAGCCTAGCCTCTATCACTTCTTCATCTGTAATCGTCATGCTACATAGCGAAGCCATCAGCAGTGTGTAATAACCGGGCCGAATGCAACTGAAATTTTTAATCTTGCCATCGAGTCAACATGTTCAACTGTATTTTCCGCCGTCAACGTCTGCCGGCAGCTCTGCAGATATTTTGGCGATGATGGGCTGTATGAGCTGGTAACCACTGCTAACTTTGATTGACAAATGGGGGGGTGTTTCCGTCAGCTTTCTGAGGAACAGGGCTGCCCATAGTACAAAGGAAAAGAGGCTTTAAAACGCCTCTTTAGAAACCAATGAATCATATGACTTAATGCTTCATCCACTGTTATTTTACAGTCTATAGCAGCAACTGGGAGCATTACAGTAGTTCTACTTTCTGTCCCATGGTAATAACAAGATATAAAGTTTATTTATATTGTTGCGTTCTTCTCTGGATGGACTAAATAAAGAAGCCAAGGAAAAGAAACATTATACTCTTGTTACTGACACGAATGGAGGAAAGGGTTTGTCCTCAGCCATAAAAAATGACGTCAGATCACTCACCAGTCTGTTGACCCTAGAAAGAGAGAAGCTGGAAGAAGTTGCTTGATTTTAGACTTTTAGTGAATGAACTTGACAACTAATGCGTGAATCTGAACTTAAGACATTTTTAGCTTGGTAGATCACCCTATGGGTGTGGATGTTAAGCCACTTTTATGCCCCTGTTGAAAATTGACTCTTGTTTGCTCTCGTGTTCAGTCATTCTTGATTTCTCTTCTCTTATGACTTTCTTGTGTCTCTTAATCTCCTCTTCCTCGATTCTAACTGTAGCTATTTCAGCCAGCTCTGTTGATGTGTGACATAATACCAAAAAGCAGTACACATTTGTCACAAGAGACAACCAGGATGGGAAACCTCATGTGTTTTAACTGATAGTAGAAACAGGAGAGGCCAATAGTTAGATGGTGTTTCCTAAAACTGAATAAAGAAACTGATATCTTAACATGAAAAAGGTTATTTATATTCCTTTAAATGTAAATAATAAATCACTCAAACCCCTCAGACGGTAATTATCTGCAGCTAACCTTATCCTTTACTCTACCGGTTATGTCAGACAGTTTGTGACTGAACAACCTATGTGTTAAAGAAACAAACATTACCTGCTCGTATGTTGTGGTGTGCAGTTGCTTACTGGAGGCTCTTCAGACTGACAGTTAAAAATGATCTTTCCTAGCCTTAAACCATCTTTTTTTTCTTTCTGTGAGGTTCTTTGTTGCTCTGTCACTCCTTGTGATCATGAACTTGTTTGGCATTATCCCTGACTGAACCGTATATGGAATTTCATAAACTTGAACTGCACTTTTTGGGGAATGAACTGCTCGGTCAATGCCCTACTTGTGTCCTGGCCTGTTTCCAGCTCAGCAGGTGTGAGCTGGCGGGTGCAGTGACACGGTGTGAGGCTGATTACCTCTGTAGTCCTTGGTAGCATGGTACTGCCTGGGTTAATGACACCAGTTACGAGATAAGGCCCAACCCTCTAGATATCAATGCGTTACTCCCGCAGCTACTTTTCATTGAGAAAAGCTTATTGGTTTCCCAGGGTAATTCCAGCAATCACCTGGCAGAGCACATGGTTGTTTTTCGCATAGAGCGTATTGACAATTCAAGGTCCACCAAGCAGGGGGCGGAGGGTTGGCTCTATAAATACAGGGAGGCTCGAGGAAGCAAAGGCAGCAGCGCTCACATTCTCATAAAGAGCCTATCCTCTGAAGGACACACACATTTAACTACAGACAGATTATTCATGCAAAAAAAGATGGATAAGGAATGTCATTGTTTGACCAGCAGTGATAGGTTTTTGAATCCTATCCTCTATAACATCCTGAGCCAAATGGATAGCAGCAGACCAAGTCAAGACCACTTTGACTACAGTTCAGTTCCTCATAGATGCAAATGTGAGGCGCGCAGGACCCTGTGCTTGAAAAGACCCACTGAGATCTGCAAAGCAGCGTCAGCCGTCCTGGTGAAAACTGTTCATTTCATGAAGAACTTACCTGCTTTCAACCAGCTACCATCAAGTGACCAGTTTGCACTTCTGAAAAGTTGCTGGGCTCCTCTCTTCATTTTGGGTCTGGCCCAGGAGCACGTGGACTTTGAGGTTGTAGACGTCCCTGCTGACAGCATGCTGAAAAAGATTCTCCTGAACCGTCAGGAAAGCCCGGAGCTGGAAAGGGAGCAGCCCACCGTGGCAGGCGTCAGTAAACTCAAGTCTTGCCTTAAAAAGTTTTGGAGTTTGGATTTGAGCCCAAAGGAGTATGCGTACCTGAAAGGGACCACGATATTTAATCCAGGTATGAATTGAAATAATTAATCTCTTCAGACTAAAGAATTTTACTTTTGCAAAAGCATGATGTGCAAAACTTTATTATGCATCCATTTGATCCAAGTTTTCTATGTTTACCATCAACAGATGTACCAAATTTAAAGGCGGGCCTGTTTGTTGAGGGCTTACAACAGGAAGCTCAGCATGCTCTGAGCGAGGTGGTCCAGCTCCTTCACCCAGGGCAGCAGGAGCGCTTTGCTCGAATCCTCCTCACAGCCTCCACGCTGCAAGGCATCACACCCAGCCTCATCACTGAACTGTTCTTCCGGCCCGTCATAGGCCAGGCTAACCTGCTGGAACTGCTGGTCGACATGCTCTTCTAAAGATAGGAGCTGTGGACTTTGTGAAAACTATCCTGAAGAAAGTTGAACATTTTGAACGAGGATGCTTCTGACAGCATCCGTGCAGCACCCTCTCATGAAATGTAAGGACTCCCGACAGGGGGTTGCTATGAAGCACACTTATAAGAGCCAAGAAAAAGTGTGATTTGCTGAGCACAGGAATATGATTTGCTGACATTTACACTGAAGCCGAGGTCACTTTAGCTCTGTCTGAGCAGATTTCCTTCAATGAAGTGGAAAGATTTTACTTTCCACACGAGGGCTGACTGTGCTTTACTGTCCGTGTCCTTGATCTTTTGTTAAGAATCTTTTTTTTTTATTTCATTGTTGTAAATAAATGTTGCGTGTATTGGCATAAAAGTTCAAATAAATATATTTTTATACACTGAATGTTACAGTGAATGTTTATCCTGTGTGTTTAGCCACTGTGAACTTCCTTAATACTGTAATTCACTTGGCAGGTCCATATTGACAGCCATGTTGAACTCAACATTTTTGTTTTTTAATTCTTCTAATGACGAGTGTTTTCTGGGAAAAGGGAACGGATGCCTTGAAAAAAGTTTTCATCAGTAAAATTCTGTAAACGATTTATGTAGCTACCTTATCATATCTTTTAAAGGGCAATGTGTTGATACACTGATAATATATTTACTTGATACAAACCTTAATTATTTGGCAGAAACCTACAGAAAGTATTCTAAATCTAAGGGGAACCTGCAAGGCTTCAAACTCAGTAGGCAGCATTGTATTTAATATGGCCCATTACTTATACATTCTTAACAGTATGACAAATATTCATAGTCAGACATTACAAAAACATTTCAGTGTCATATGTACTCAGTTAATATTACACGTGAAACATCACCCATCCATTATTTATACTCACTTCGTCCTACATAGGATCACCAGGATGTGCTGGAGCCTGGACAGGTGTACTCCTGTCTACTGCAGGCCCACTTACAGACAGATAACCACATGCACTCACACTCCCTCCTGTGGTCTATTTAAAATCTCCAATTAGCTGAACATGACCGTTTTAGAAGTGTAGGAAGAAACTGAAGTACCTGGAGAAATACCCACTCATGCACAAGGAAAACATGCTAATTACTCAGAAACCCCTGCCAGAACATAGAGAGAATAATAAATATCTCTAGGAAAGTTACACACTCTTGTGTAATATGCTCTCTCATTATCGCTTATTCAATATGGAAAATTAAAGTATAAGGGCAATGTTTTTTTGTTGTCATTTTTTAAATTACAAAGTGGTGTGTTGTCGCCCCCCAATGGAAATTACAACTCATTGGAGCGATGTACACATTCACTTTTTTCTTTTTTTTGACATTGAGCAACTTTTAAGAATATTAAAGTCATGGACAAAAGTTATATTTAACGATTTAGGAAGTCCATATGCAGTAGTTGGTGTGATTCATCCTGCGCCGTGGCTCTGCGGTATGTCAGTTGTGAAACTGTGAGTCTTGACGTGACGCCTCATACAGGTAAAACAGGAATATACTGGTGAGGGCAGTGAGTTGGAGGGAGGAAATGGGGGTTACGCAGGGAAAGAGATCCATAGGAGGTCAAAATGTGACACAGAAATACAGACAGACATTCATCATTTGCAGTTTAGTTTTTTTCCAGCATGAGTGAAGAAATCTTTATCTGCTTTTCATGGAAACTAAAGCACAATCTCAAGAATGTTTAAGAAACATTTTGTCGATGCAAGTCTATGATCTGATTTTTTTTGTCTTGTTTCACTGCACTAAAACCTCAGTCACAGAATACTTCAAAACCACTGTGTATAGATTATACACACACACCAGCTGGTAACATTTTTTTTCATGTCAATAACTGAAGAAACATACCTGTCACCTAGAGTCTGAGGTGTGTATTATTTTCAACAAAACCTGTTAGTGCTGTTTGTAAATAAAACAAAGTAATTAAAAGAGATTAGATTCCTAAAATCAGCCTTGGTTTCTGCACCGCTTTTTCTTTTTGTAATAAATAGCAAAGACAAAGACAAGGATTTTATTTCCTTTCTGTAAGAACCCGCCAAACAAGTTCTTCTTTTTGCTGAGGGCACAAAATGCCTGCCTGCTTGCCACAACACTGACCTAGGGGAGATGAGCCTGACAACACTAATCCCACAGATAAAGAGGGAAATGAGCCAAAGACAAACAAAAAGAAAAAAAAAGGAGAAAAATTGCTGAGATTTGAGAATATTTATCTAAAAAATATACAGGGAAGCTCATGTACAGACTTCATGAATTGTGGCTTGTTAAAAAAAAGGAAAAAAGGCTCTGCAAGAAAATAATAACAAGAAACCTTTACAAGGACACATATTAGGTAATTTTCTTAATTAAAAAGCAACAACACAGGAACTGTAAAACAGCACATAGTTTTATTTTGGTAAAATAAGACACTGTATAATATAAAAAATGGAAACCATATTGCACAAAGTAACATCAAAATATGGCTTGTAACAATACAGGTAAAAAAAAAGAAAACAAATTGCATCTTAGGAACCTAAAGAAATGGCAGGAGACAATAAGCATGAACATACACAACTTTTATAAACAAAAGGAATGAGGACGGTCACGTTCTAACATCAACCTCTACTATCTGCAGGCTCCAGACTGCTGATTTTACATCTACAGCAGCCACTTAAACGTTAAACACTGCATGCAAATTAAAATAAACTCACATCCCTACATGGACAAAAAAAAACAACCTCCTGTTGGTCATATGAAAGAAAGATAAGGGTCCTCGACATAGGAACCCCTCCTATCATCTTGACCACTAAAAAGGAGAAATATAACTAGTCCAAGGGAAAAGGTGCTCCACTCAGTAACAGCATAAATGACAATAAAGGGGAGAAACTGGCTACAGAATTTGCCAGTACAGGCACTTTTGGGCTCTGCGTTCATCAAATAAGCAGAGGAGCACCTGAGGAGTCCGTTTCGGTGTCATAGTGGTAGCCCGTGGCAGTGCTGGAAGAATATGCTGGAAGGTGAAATAGAACATGAATTTTATTCATTTTAATATTTTGTTCACACAAGATGAGCACCGTTACACTTTTACTCAGTCCAAGATGTTGACACATTCCCAGGCCTCAATGCAAAAGTTGCACAAATACCATGTGGTTTACTCTCATTCAAAGAGCAGTAACAAGACACCTCTTTCTTTAACCGCCTTGTCACAGAACAGCAAGGAGGGTGAAAGAAAAAAGCAAGCTGCAAGCCTGCTGCACAACAATCCACCTGTAACCCAAGTTGTTTGCTAAAATTACAGAAGACATGGGGGAACATTATGAGGCATATATTTAATGTGACTCGATCTGTAGCTTTAGTAGATGGTGTAGCATGACCGCTGAGCTGGAGGGTCAGAATGAGGCAGGCGGATGGGTTGGTGTTAGGTGGCAGAAGTGCCGAGAAGGCTTTTAATGAGCCATGGATTGCAATGTGAAAAGAGGATGAATGCAGGGTTTTTACTGTCAGTAGTATGTTACTGGAAATTAGAGAGGGGGTAAAAAAAAAAGCGCTGCAGGTGCATTGGGCACAATCGGTTTTAGAGTCTAAGCTGTGCATGCTGACTCACACACCAGGGTGGGAATTACACCAGGACAAATGGAGGCTGTGGCTGGTGACATGCAATTTAATACCGTGATATCTTAATTCCTCATACGTGCTTTTTAAACCCAAAAAGTTTCAAAAACAGCCGGGAAAGGCCCTGTGAGCCTGTAATGGAAAATTTCCTCACGTATACTTACTTCTATCACTGTAAAGTCTCATTTCCCTTGCCAGCTTGTCTGATGGCGTCTGTTCAGACACTTTCACCTCTGGAACTGCAGCAGGGAATGAAAAGAAAGAAAGACAAAATGAACACGAGTAGACAAAGCACTTCTCAACTGACACTAAAGTGCTCTGAACTAAGAGATTATCTGGTCATCTTTGTTATTTTGCAATGTTTTAGTTGACACCGTATACTTGTGTCAGCTTGTCTCTGACAAATGGACTGTTATTGGCCACCGCTGTTACGATTCTTACGACTGAAAGACAAACAAAAGCAGCTGCGTTCCAAAAGACACTGAGTCACTGTGGAAAAAGTGGGTCAGGTGATTGGAATATTTGACATGTTATGGCCGGATAGTAATATTTTGAGTCTAATTGTATCATAAATATTTACTTTGCAGTAATTATTAGTGTCAAACAAAGCCGTGGAAAGATATTCTTACAGTCACTGCTCATGAAAGTGTGGGTCATAGTCTCATTGCCACTGTCAGGGAGGGTCCCGTCGCTCCTGCCATTCGGACGCTGCCCTGCTGGCTGATGGCTCTTGTTCCTCTTGCCTTTACGCGTGCTGATGCGGATAACTCCGTGCACCAGCTTGCACTCGGCCTCCTGCTCCTCGAGGTTGTAGTCCTGAGCAATGCTGTAGATGAGCTCACTGATCTCGTTTGTCTTGCGAGAGAAAGACGAGTCAGAGGTGCACTTGGCCAGCTGGTCGATCTGATGAAGAGCATAAAGCTCCAGCAGCTTCTTGGTGATGAGAGAGTCAACGTCCGTGCTGTCGCACTGCTCATCTAAGTCATAGTAATCATTGGACAACAGGCTGGTGTTGCTGACTGGTCGCTGGGTTTCTCCTTTCTCCTTGGGTATACGGGTCCGTTTCGGGGCGTTAACTGGATACTTTACAGTCTGACCTCTAATGCGCACATCCTGGTACCGGAAGCTTTCACTTGCCGGCAACTTGGGAGTTTTGTTGGACTTTACTGGCTCCACAGGGATACCGCAGGTGGGGTTGGTAACAGCCATGCCGTTAGGAGGGTGGGGCGCACTACCTGCTTTGGGGGGATGGTCTGTGGAGCTCTCATTAACAGGTAAGCATGGCTCTCGGCTGCCATAAAATCCACAGGTCAGTACACAGCAGATGAGAGCCTTGCAGCCACTCCAGCCCATGGACGTACAGGAGCCGCAGGTCGGTCTGCTCGCAGGCGTGTTGTCCGCTGACCCTGGAATAAATCCTATGGTTTCGGAGCCTCGTCCTGTGCCGTTTCGTGGCAGACTTCTGCTGCGACCATGCTTGTTTTCTGAATACCGGGAGTGGTCAGTGTGGTGCTCCCGTAGGTGCTCCCCGTGGGAATCCTTGTAGGAGTCGTGGCTGGCCGTGCTGTCCTTGGATGCAGTCCGAGACTGTCTGTAGTTGTCCCGTCTGGAGCTGGCGCTGTGGTGTTTGTCATGGCGGGACGTCTGGGGAGCCCCTGCGCTGCGGCCAGGCATGGCTCAGAGCTCCTGGGACCTGAGGGGGAACAGGATTGTTTATAAACCAGTGAACCGCCCCTTTTCTTGCAACACAGGTTTACACCTTTAAAAGCACGATGAAAACCAAAGTAATACAAATAAAAAGCAGAGAAGGTAACAATATCTTCCACTAAAATATCCGCCCTGAATGACTGAGAATGTAAATACACTGCAAAAACTCAAAATCTTACCGGGAATATTTGTCTTATTTCTAGTTAAAATGTCTCATTTTTAGTCAAAAAATCTCATTACAATTAAAACAAGAGTCATTACCAGAAAAATAACTTGTTATTTGACAATTTTCACCCGTTTCAAGTAAATTTTCACTTTAAATAAGTAGAAAAATCTCTCAGTGTGACAAGATTTATCTTCTCATTACAAGCAACAAAATCTTGTTCCACTGGCAGATTTTTCTACTTATTTTAAATGAAAATCTACTTGAAATAGGTGAAAATTGTTGTTTTTTCCATCGATGAGTCTTGTTTTAAGTGTAATGAGATTTTTTTTTTTTTTTTTTTTTACTAAAAATGAAACATTTTAACTAGAAATAAGACAAAATTCTTGTTAAGCTTTTGAGTTTTTGCAGTGTAAAACTAGGTGCACTGATTGCTTGTTTGATAAAGGAAATTATCCCCATTTCTTTGGACCCGTCCTCGTCCTAATGCGTGCAGTTATTACCAAACCCCATTCAGCAGTTACTGGTTTTAGTTTTTACTTGCAAAAACGTCCACTTACCGCATAAGAAGAGCCCGTGGTGTCGGCGTTTACTCCCTGGTAACTTGTTCAGCGAGCAGACCGCGGAAGTCTGGCGAAGAAAGAGACTCAAGGCTGATTTATGGTTCCGCGTTACACCAACGCAGCGACGCCCACCGTACGTTGCGTGTCGACGCGTACCTTACGGCGTAGGTTCTGCGTCGATTTAACGCGGAACCATAATTTAGACTTCAGACGGAGAACAAACTTTGAAAAGCTGGTACCTGGAGTCCGGCGCTGAGCCCCGCCGACGTGAGCCGGCTCTTCCGTGTCGTCTCTTTGGGCTAAAAATGAAAAGGGAGTACCCTGTGTTGCCGTGTGTCCCAATGTTTGGTTATTACCTGCGGCTACAGCTAATCCCAGATCCTGACACCCACCCACAGGTGAGCGGTGACGTCACGAGAGGCGGGTATAAACCATCAACCCGACATAAGCGCGCACTGAATAGTCAAAAATAATAAGGGATGGATTTAAACTACACCAGGGTGCAGCAACAAGGAATTGACAAAAAAAAAAGTAAAATGCGAACGACTGAATCTTTGAACTTTCTGTAAATTTTCCATGGGCCAGAGCCCCAAAATTTCACTTTTCAGTACCACTCAAGGTGACAAAACTTACTTGTGATTTTTGAAAAGATCCATGTCTATAGATATTTTGGTATGATAACCCTTCCCGAGTGGCAGCTGTATCATAGTTATTATCAGCTCATGAAGTTACCACCCCCTTCAGAAAATTTAATTTTAGATGCTTGTTTATAAAACTAAGCTGGTTCCTTATCTCATTGTGGTATCCTTTATGTCCTGTATTTGCATGATAAAGACCAGTTTGTGACACTAGCCTAGTGGCTGTTATAGTTTCATAGGAGCCTAATGATGCACCAGGATATGCACCAGCATTACATACTAAAATTAAATTTTAGATGCTGCTGCATATCCTGGTTTAGACTCATGTACAGGATATCTGTCAATGTCTGTCAAAGGGGACCTTTTAAGCATTCATTCAAGCTAAGATGTGAATCTTTCTGACCAACATAGAGGTCACTGCAGCTCTTTAAACTATAAACAACACACATTTTTACACAATTTTCGCCTAAATGATATACTATCTTTTAGCCCTCAGCCCTGTGTCATCTAGGAACAACAGAGACACAAAATACAAAAACTGGAATACTCACAGGACCATAAGGATTCAAGAAATGTATAATATACCCCATACTATATCATTGTTACAGGTCATTGTGAGCCTTAAACTAGAAGAGCATCATTAGGCTCCTATGAAACTATAACAGCCACTAATGTCACAAACTGGTCTTTATCATGCAAATACACAACATAAAGGACACCACAATGAGATAAGGAACCAGCTTAGTTTTATAAACAAGCATCTAAAATGTAATTTTCTGAAGGGGGTGGGTGACTTCATGAGCTGATAACTATGATCCAGCTGCCACTCAGGAAGGGTTGTCATACCAAAATATCATCTATAGACATGGATCTTTTCAAAAATCATAAGCTAGTTTTGTCACCTTGAGTGGTACTGATATCTGGTCTGGCCCATGGACTATCACCAACATGGCAGTTTGAGCTTTACATTGTCCGTCAGCGCAGGGCTGCACAGCTGCACAGCTGCAGGTGTGTTTCCAAACAATATCTTTCACTCTGCCCCATTTTCACTGCATGGAGATACTTAATCACACATTCTTTGACATTGTAAAGGAACAAAACATTCACAGTGACAGAACACGACCAGAAAATTAAGTAGACAAATGTTTTACTCATAGTTAAATGTGAGCATATACAGCGTTCATGTCCCTTTTATATACTGAATATATAGCAATACAGATAACGTTATAGGAGCTACTAAGAACAATAAACACAAACACTTCATTAGAGAAGTTTTTGCTCCAATATTTTACTTAAGCTTATATGGCATAATAAAGATTTACTCTTAAGTTTAAGTCAACACACTCTTCCCATGCTTCTAAGATATTGTATATTTTATTTTCAGTGTGTTATTACAACATTCCCCAAAAGCAAGAGTAAAAATGGCATCTCTAGAACATTACTAAAGCTGTCTAAATTAGGTTTATTAAAATGTGCGATGAAGATAATTCCAGTCACAGATAATGTTTCAGTGCCCCAAAAAACACAAAGGCCCTTTGAAAGGAGTTTATTACAGTCGTTTTTAAAAAGTTGAAAATGTTCTGAGGTCTTATAAAAGATTTGTGACATTAACAACTCGACCACATATTGAGATCAGAGTTACTGCTTCGTGCTACCCAGTTCAGACATATGATAAAATGCAGCAAGATGTAATGTTTGGTGAGATAACTCTGATCTGTGTGCGTGATGTCACAGAAACCTGTAAATCTGAATGGTTTACTCAATTATGTGCTTTCAAACCTAAGCAGAACTAGTCAGGGTTGTATTATCTCAACATTTTTGAGTTGATTGTGACTTCAAACACCCAACCAAATGGTTTCTATCAAAGTAAATGTTGTTTTTTTCACATCTCCTTTAAAGGGTTAATGACAGGTTACAACTACAGTATATATAGTGAGCTCCAAACAGCAGTAAAACTGTCCTCTATCTCGTCTACTTCATCTGTTTCTATAAATGTTGACGATCATAAGTCTGCAGGAGGGGAGGTTGCCGCCCTTTTGGTGTGTGTTTCTGTGGAGCCCTGGACAATACAGGTGTCACTTGGCAGCTGTTGTGACAGAGCTAATCCTACATGCCTTTGAGCCCTGCTGTTATCTGCTGGAACGCGCCCAAGCCGAGGGTCTGAGTCAATCTCATAACGGTACTGATAGCCCTCCAAAATATCTTGACATGCATCTCTTGTCTCGATAATCCATTTCTTCATACCATCGCGATTCAGGTAGAGCACAAAGAGAAAAACCATGCCCACCAACCCCAGCACCAGCCCCAGGAAGACGTAGGACGTCTGCAGGGTGAGGTCTGTCACCTCAGCGTGGACTGGAACAACACAGCCAATGGCTTGGATGGAGAGACCTCGAAGCTGCGAGTTGGTTAATCCCTCTGGTGAGCCACATCTAACAACATCCATATCCACCCACGCTTTTGATTTGTTCAGCCAAGTTACAAAACCATTGATCTCACAAGAGCAGACGTAGGGGTTGTTGCCGAGTAGTATTTTAATGCTTCCAAGTCTCTCCAGCTCTTGTAGAGCGTCGGCCTTGAAAGTACTGAGGGCGTTGTGTGTCAGGTCCAGCATCTCCAGATGATCCATGCCAGAAAAGGTCCCGCTGTAGACAGCCAGCAAAGAGTTGTTGGTGAGACGGAGCTGCTGCAGATTGGGAACGTGGGAGAACATTCCAGGCGGCAGCAAGGGAAGGTTGTTTCCAGAGAGATCAAGGCGGAGGAGCCCTGAGACACCCCCCCAGCGCAGGGCAGTGGTGAGGTCCGTCAGGGCAGTGAAGTTGTAGAGTGATCGGCTCAGGTTGAGCTCCTGAAGCGGACTACCGGGTATGCTGAGAGACTCTGGATGAATGAGCGCCAGCTGGTTTCCACTGAGGTCCAGGAAGCGCAGGTTGGCGAGGGCAGAGAAGGAGTGAGATGCCAACTCTGTAATCCTGAGAAGATGACTAACACTGTAACACCTGCTCTTAGAAATGTCACCATTCTTGTAACCGGAAACAAGTAACACATCTTTTAAATAACAACCAATTCACAGATAAAGATAGTATTCATTTATTTATGTTAACATAAAACAAAGTTAGTCATATTGTCCAAATATGGCTACACACACACACACACACACACACACACACACACACACACACACACACACACACACACACACACACACACACACACACACACACACACACACACACACACACACACACACACACACACACACACACACACACACACACACACACACACACACACACACACACACACACAAAGAAAAAAAACCAAAGCTGACATTCTCACCTGTTATTGCTTAAAATGATGTTAGTGACATTTTCCAGCTCTTTAAATGAATCCGGTCCAATCTGGTGAATATTATTCCCTGTGATGATGAGAGTCCTGGCATATCCTGGGAGATTCTGTGGCACGACGAGCAGTGCCTGGGAGACACATTTCACCGTGCAGGTGACAGCAAAACACTCACACCCAAAAGGACAGTCCAAGCACTGGTAGGATGCACAAAGAAAAAGTCCCAAAAGCACATGGACCGCAAGAGTACACATCCTTAAACAAGAGCTAATATTAGAATTGAAAAAGAAAAAGTTTACAAGAAAGAATTGCAGCAGTGAAAAAAATGCAACCTTCTTTGTTCATAGACTAACACTGCATCGGTGACAGGGATTGCTCGTTGCAGTGTCAGTCCTTCCTCATCTGCCCTACTATGGAGAGACGGGTCCCTGTATAATGATGGTAGTTCATATCACACAGAATCTGCTGGATGAAAAAGGTGCATGGTTCCCTTAAAGGTACAGAGGACAATTAGGGCATCCATATCTACACCTTAGTTTGCTTCATACACCAGAAAAATGTAAAATGTTGCCTTACAAAACAATGTTAAACAGATAAAGATACACAATAATAAATAATGATTTTATATATATATATATATATATATATATACATACATACAAAATCATTTGGCAGGGTTAAAGTAACATTTCAGCATGCACTTCCATAATTGGAAAGCAAACAGTTTTTTTATGAAGATAAACAATAGCAATAATGATTTTATAAAAATGAACACATCTTTCTTCACATATGAGAAGCACCGATTCAGTGGAGGACAATACATTGGGTTTTTTTTTTTTTTTTTTTTACACATGGGTCTTCCATCATTCTATCTTTGGTAGCGGCTCATATCTCTTGGACAAATAATAGATGAGTAGTTTCAGCATTAAGATTTTGCGGTGATTCGTCACTGAAATCAACATTAGCCGGACTGAAAACACATTCATCATTGCCGTTCATGAAAAATGCATCTCTGGAGTTTAAATACATTACTCCACTGTGTCGTATAACAGACAGACATCCTTGAGAATGCTATTTGCAAAGCAAAACAAGGACAGAGACCCCACCATGTAAAACACTATATATCGTGAAGAGTGGATTTGCAAATACTGAAGTAGAGCTGGCTAAACTAATACAGCACAGAGAAAAAAAAAAGTGTCAAATCTACTGACAAACAGCAAGGCTTTAACCTTAACTGCCCTGCCAAAGACTAGATCACTACTAATTACAACACACCATGAAGTCCTTTGTTTGTTTGCTTTCTTTGTATATACAAATGCTCTATCACAATACACCATTCATGTCAATGATGATGCATAAAGTATAACAAAAGTCATCTCCTTGTGCAGCTGGTTGCACTACTGGAGATGGAAAGTTAGGACGAACGTGGCAAGGACTCCGCAGAGCATGGCGAAGGGCAGCCAGGTCTTGAGGAACGCGCCCCAGCTGAGGGACAGAAAGACTGTGTTAGAGGCGGAAACTGAAGGAGAATGACACACAGGGTCAACAATCTTTCCTGGTGTTTTTCAGACAGCCGAGGGCACGTGTGATGCGCTGAGGTATTTGGTGTTCCCGTGTTTATTTTGTTTGTTTTGTAACTTCACACAGATCCCCTGCTCATTAGGCGTGAGTCCTACTATCCCATCTCAGTTGTTGCAGGGAGCCCCGGCAGTGAGGTGACCTCCAGCTGTGGCACAAAGGGGAGCGCAACTGTCGGTGATGAATTACATGACTCCCCATCTGTTTAAAAGACTCCTGTGGAGTGGGGGAGAGTGCACAGGCGGCACAAGCTGTGACGCCAGCATTCTCTATGTGGGTCAGTGGAGAATAATGAAGGGGGGATCTCTGAGCCATATGTGCCTTAATACAACCAAAATCCAGTTTGTTTTTCCCGTGCATGCTTGAAATGAAGGTCCTAAACGGGTGTTAAGGCTTCTGTCACCTTATTACAACAGCTACTTGTGTTCTCTTTGTTATTAGAAAAAGATTGTATATTTTTTTTCTAACTTTTCTGGATAGAAAGACTTGTGAAAATAAATATTAACTAATTACTTAAGCTTGGATAGTCAAACATAACAAGAACTTCAATATGAAAAAATACCCCAATTATAATCAAGCTTTTTGCTTATCCTCTGGGATTTAAGGGGGATTTGCTCTTGGGAAGCTGCTATACATAAAGTGGAGGAGTGTGCACATGTTCTGTTTTGATCCCAGATGTCTTGCACTCAGATGAAAATCTCCAAATCCCCTTCACAATGCATGTAAGTGACAATGAAATAATAAACAGATCTCTGAAGTAAATAATGAAAAGCAGGGTGGCAAAAAAAAGGATATTAAAAAGAGACAAATTCTGTCCTTTCTTCCAAAGCTGAGACCATATCCTGAGGTCACAATGAAAAGTCTGTAACATACTTTTGTCAAAATATTAAAGCGATGCAGTAAAACAACTCCTGTTTCAACATGTTTTAGAGCTCAATTCACAGCAGACAGTTTTTAGGGGGAGGAGTTGGACACTTGGCTTGAGTCCACCCTCCTCCTCTGCATTGCATCTTCTGAAATCAGTGTTAAAGCTTCACAGGACCAGCATATACTGAGTTGAGTTGGGTGGAGGAAAAGATTAGAAGTCGGGATAATTATACTGAGAGCTCACAGTCACAAATCTGAATGTTCCCTTAGGTTATATTTAGATTGAAGTTTCTCAAAACTAAGTAAAGTTGTGTTCAAAATGACTGCTATGTCAAAGTTGTCAGAGACACAAATATATGTTCTCAACCACAGAAAAGTGTTTATTCATTATGTCCTCTGTAATCAAAGAATTATCGTGGAAAGAGTGGAAGATTTCCAGTAAACTTAAAACAAGTAGAGCAGTAAGAAAAGTTCATTTTAAGAGAAGATAAACTTTGAGCTGGTTTATGAGATTTACAAGTCTTGCATTCTGTTCCTCAAATGATATTTTACACAGTGTCCAAACATTTCTTGGAATTGGGTTGAAACTATTTTCAGTTAAATAAATTATGGGTAGTCTGTTTTTTTTACATGTCACACAGCATCTCAGCACTTTTTGAAAAAGCACAGTATTAAAATATGAAAGTACTTCAGTGCTGAGCTGGTGTTTAGTTGTATGAGTGTAAACAGCAAAGATAGTGCTAAAATATGCCTGAAAAGCAATCATACAGTTAACCAAATCAAAAGAGGCCGGGGTTAGATGCAAAGATTAAATCCTGGTATTTTGCATGTGGCGTAACTTCACTCCGATGACGTGCCAGACTTACATGGACCAGAGAACGTTACTTCAGTTTCATTATGAACACTGATAGAAATGATCTGTCCTACATCATTACACAATCATTAAACCAGTTCATGAGATCCACTGCTTAAACAACTTTCCAGTCATCTTATTTTAATCTATGCTATCTCTAAAGTTCTTCTGAGTTCAATCTATCTCCATAAGGCCATAATTGTTTGCAGACCAACAAAGACAAAAAATACAGTGAGAGATATTTTGGGAAAATTAGAGGACTCAGTAAGAACTCAGTAAGAACTCAGAATGAACTCAGTATGAACTCAGTAAATCATGTTCAAGTGTCTTCTGATTGGTTGGAGCCCTGTATAACGCTGCCTATAGACCAAAACCGTATAAGAAAATTCCACTGTGTCTTATATATCTTACATAAGACAGAGACAACCATTTAGCAAAGTTTTCACCATCCAGGGTCCACAAAACTTTGTAAATCCTATTTCCTGTCAATTCTGTGCACAAGTTCCACCATAACCTATGCAGACATCATCTTTTGACCCTCCACTGACATGTAAAATGTTAATTAATCATTTTAACATTATGGATATGTCAGAAAACATGAAGAAGCACAATACGGCCCATTTAAGTCATGTTTAACTACTCTTGTTACCATATTTGTTGTTTGAGTGTTTACCGTGCTCTGACAAGCAGCTGAATGAGTTTCAGATACTTACCTCACGTGTCTCCCATGAATGAGCGACAGGGCACACAGGTTCACCATGTTCCAAGACGTGCTGTTGTCATATCGCATGAGGTTGAGGGCCATTGCAACATGGGAATGGCAGTTATCAAAGCACAGATTGTGCTACAGTTGAAGCAGGAAAAAGTATTTATATATTTTATTATAATAATGACAATTTAAAAACTCGAGTTGAAATAAAATTCTTTTATACAGTCTTACCGGCCTGCATTTATACTCATCAGATGCATCCTGCACTGCTTTGTCCCATGTGGCTACACCATTACCACAGACTTTGTCCACATCAAGCTTCCAGTATCTGCAAGATTCGTAAACAGTCTATCAGTATTTTGCTCTACAGGACTGTCTCAGAAAATTTGAATATTGTGATAAAGTCCTTTATTTTCTGTAATGCAAAAATGTCATACATTCTGGATTCATTACAAATCAACTGAAATATCGCAAGCCTTTTATTATTTTAATACTGCTGATCATGGCTTAGTTTAAGAAAACTCAAATATCCTATCTAAAAAAATTAGAATATTCTGGGAATCTTAATCTTAAACTGTAAACCATAATCAGCAATATTAAAATAATAAAAGGCTTGCAATATTTCAGTTGATTTGTAATGAATCCAGAATGTATGAAATTTTTGTTTTTTTAATTGCATTACAGAAAATAAAGAACTTTATCACAATATTCAAATTTTCTGAGACAGTCCTGTATATGTGTCACTAATGATCAAAATACTACACTCTGACTGATCAACTTACTTTGTTGGGCAGCCAAACCCCATGTTATCCTCCTGAGAAAAAAGAAAAGAAAAGTGCTGTATTTTGAAATAGGGAACATGAACTCCTTATTGAGTTACAGTCAAATCAAATGACCTTATTCTTAAATAAATAAATAAATAAAAGAAACACTTTATGCTATAAATTACAAACGCTCACTACTAATGCAGGGCTTTAACTACATGGTTACAAAATATTTGCATTTTAATTGTAATCTTGCAAGAATGCACTGGACCAAGAAACAATCTTTTACATGAGGTGATGCAGTGGATCCAAAACAGCAGGACTCACCGAAACAAAGTACGATCCTGCAAAATCCCTAATGACTCCAGAGGAAGTGCATATGCCCATGTGACCGATGAAGGGGAGCACCCACCTGCAGAATACATGAATGAGTCTGTTCTTTATAGTGTAGCCTAGAACACTAATTGTGCTGTGATTTTAACGCAGCCTTGTAATTAAATTGAATACCGTTTTAGAAATTAAATAAAGTGATAGAACATGATCTCATCTCGTTTGGAAAGTAACAATCTGCCGTCCGAGATGTGAGCTGTCGCGTCATAACATTTCGTTGCAAGACCAGAAATAGCGTTTTAGCCTCTTACGATAAGATCGGGATGGGCGTCCAGACGACGCAGTAGGGGTAGCGGCCGTTTTTTCTGTCGGTTTTTGAGAAATCGGCTTGGTAGTTCATCATTATGTCGGTATCGTCCACCTCCGCCATCACAGCCTGCAGTGACAGCGGGGAGATGACAGTGACGCACCGGCGGTCTGGAGGCGGAAGTGTCCGAGTAAAACTGCAGGTGCTTGAACGCACCACCGTCTATGTTGATCGACTGTGGCGTTTACGCTCCCTGGCGGGAATTACCAGCATAGACTCATCTTTTATAGTTTAACAGAGAAAATGATCATAATGATGGCACATTTACTCAGATTAATACATGTATTAACAAATAGGGAAAGTTTAGTTTTTGCAGCCGTGTGTGATCAAATTATAGCCCTTATTTGGCACAGGCTCCATCAACAGTAGACATTTGTCTTTTCAACCATTAGTGTTTAAAACTGGGTCACCTCATTATTACTACAGTATATGGAGCATGAGTATGATGTACTGCACTCACACCTGTCCTGCCACAGTCAGCAGAATCAGACTCTGATAAATGAGCCTACTGTTGCTTCCCAAAGAGTACGGTACACTGTTGTCTGTACCGCTGTGTCTCCTGGGTAACTCCTTCATTAATAAAACAAGCAAACAATTTGTCACTCATGGAACAAAGGGAAAGAAAACTGACAGGAAAAGTGTTTCATATTTTTTATTCTTTGTTCTGTTGAAACAAAGGTTATAACTGGGTTTCTCAAAAAAAACAAACAAAAAAAAAAAACATGAATGAAGTAAACACAGGGAAGCCTAGTGCTGCATGTTGCTGAGAACCCCATCATTAACACTGATTCTTTTCAGGGCAAAAAAGTTACAATGAGCTATTTTCTAAGCTCCACATGGATGGATGTAGCTGTGTTTTTTCCCGCCTCACATCTATGGTCAGAGACATCTCATGCAAGCTGAACACCGACCTGACCGCAGTAAAGGACTAATGGTAGAGCCGTGTAGCCAGGAACACTTATTGCCTAATATTTTGCGCCCAGCGGTAACAACACAAATTAGCATACGTGTCCCCCTTACACCCAACAAAGGCTTGTCCATAACATTTCATCTCAAATGGCATGTGCAATCAATTGGACTACAGAAAAAAAAAATACTAGAAAGTTATTTGATTACAAGCACTGTTTTGCTGATATCGTCCAGACTCGTCAATGAGCTACTGAACTAAAAACTCTTCATTAAAAAGGAGCCAAACTTATGTTTGAATGAAAAAGAGAAACCAACATTGATCCTTGGCTTATGAGATGATAGCTGGCAACCTTTGGCAGAGAAAACCCCTTGTTTTTCCATAAATCTGTAAACTAAAGAATGCATACAAATGCAATCCACTGGAGCTACAACTTCCACTAGGTTTTCTGCGACCAAAGCTCCAACAAAAAAAAAAAAAAGGGCCGAGTCTAACAGAATCGATGACTTGCGTGTTCAGCCTTGCCAAGATGAGTGCAACATGTTGCTCCATATATAGAGCGTACAGGAGATGCAACAAAGCACTGTTTTCAGGCCTGTGACGGGATTCTCCAGGGGAACGCTGAGACTGTGTGGCCACGCTGACCTTAAAATAGGTCTTGTGACCACTCATTGCTTCGTCTACGTGCTGTGTCTCTCTCCAACATAAAGCTGAGAAGCAAAAAGTGCCAAAACTCCTCTGTGAGAAACTGGGGATTGACTTGGAAGGTGCTCTCCTCAAAAGGTGTTCCCTTGCCACCACAAGATGGAGGGACAAGTTAAAGTGTTGAAAAGGGCGAAAAGAGCGTTGTCTCAACCCTCCATGAATTCTCCCCAAAGTGGTCTCCGCAAGTCCTGGCATTGGACAGGGGAGGGCGATGCATAGTGCAAAGATGTGACATGACATTCACTTAATGTTCTGTCAGAGAGGGGGAGGGGCCTAAGTTTCAAACAGGAGCTGCAAGTGTGCTTTGCATCCTAAATCCATTCAACAGAATGGAGTACTGTTTGTTTAGCTTGGCCTACACTGTACTTGTCCCTCTGAGCTGTTTTCATCGTCTGAACCATCAGGGCCAACACCACGCAGGCCTGTGATGCGATAGCCCATATTAAGCAGCATTACTTCCAGTGGATCCGCATTCATACGCCTCTGGTTCGCCTGAGCAGCTCCCTCCATGTCCTCCACTACACGCCCATTCTCACTGTCTGTCTGCAAAGTAACAAAATAAGAGGTCAACTAAAGACATGACAACTAATTATGACCACATACGTGGTGATCTAGTACTTTCTGTATGTGAAATGTGCAGTGGTATCCCCGCTTACCTCTGGTCTAGGGTTCCATAATCGAACCACTGGGTCAATGCCACTAGTAGCCAAGAAGCAGTAGCTGGGGTGTGGCTGTAGGCAGTTCACTATGGACTCGTCTCCTTGCAGGATCCTCACCAGGTTAGTCGTTTCTTTTTCCCAGATGAAGAAAGAGCCATCATCGGAGCCACTGACAATATACTGGCCTTTGCTAGAGAGAAAAAGAAACCATTCAGACCTGTCTAACAAGGCATGTTTATGGAAACCTATAAAAAAAAATATATAAATATATATATATATATATATACATATAAATACAGAAATCATTGTCTTCACTTCTTACTAAATCTTGCATACCACAACGACAAAGTGAAAGCATGTACCAATATATATATATATATATATATATATATATATATATATATATATATATATATATATATATATATATATATATATATATATATATATATATATATATATATATATATATATTGGTACATGCTTTCACTTTGTCGTTGTGGTATGCAAGATTTAGTAGACAAAGTGAAAGCATGTACCAATATATATATATATATATATATATATATATATATATATATATTGGTACATGCTTTCACTTTGTCGTTGTGGTATGCAAGATTTAGTAAGAAGTGAAGACAATGATTTCCGTTCATCAGCCTACTGTACTAGATAATGCAATGAGAAACCAGGTGAGTAAAGGTGTCTCAATTTTTACAGTCAGTCAAAATATATTGCAACTTATGCTCTGTGGTTTATCAGACTGTTGCAGTTTAGGGAAGTAAACCAGCTTCTTTCATGTCTGTACTACAATCAGACTTGATAAACGATCAGTAACTTTTATACTATAACAGTTATTTTTGTAAACTGCAACAGCTACTTTGTATTCGTGCTGTGTGTCAACATGGAAAATGTGTTCCCACTCCAGCTAAATCAACTTTGAAAAAAGAAAAAAAAAATTACATTAAGACACCTATGAATCCTGTAAACATCAATGAACCAAACAAACGGACAATTCTTAACTTGCAACAGGGCTTAAAAACTCAAAAAGAATAAATATCTCTGTAGGCTTTTCAGCTTTGATCTGATTCTGAAGAGTGTTTGAAGTTAGTGGTGTTTAATGGGAGCATTAATACAAAATAGACCCATAATTACATGTCATGAGCTAAAGCTCCTGTTTGACCTCCACTTTAACTAAGACGAGGATCCGGTTACATTTTCATCAAACGGCTGATGACTGCCCCCAAGTGAGTGAAAAGCAGACTGTCAGTGAGGTGTACTGACCTTCCAAAGAAGTTGGCCTCTTTGATATCAGTGGTGGTGTTACAGTGCCCACAGTATCTGTGCTTGTAATCATAACTGCGCTCTCTCAACACCAACTCATCCTCGGGGATGGACTCTTTCCGACTGAATGATTGAAATCGAATGGAGCTGTTGGTTTTTTTGTCTTCAGCTGGTGAAGAAAAGGGGGGGAGAAAAAAGGAAAAAAGAAAATGGTCCTACTCAAAATTATTTGAAATAAACAAAAATGTCTGCTCTCAAAAGTTAAGGATATATGTAAACATAAACAGTTAATCATTAATGTATTATTATATCAGTATTAACAGTGAACCTGGCAAGAAATACTGATGTCTCCTGCACTTTTTGTTGAACATAAATGTCTGCAAGGTATTGTTTAAAACAAATGCTTGTAAAACAGATAAACAAAGTTTTGTGTTGAAAAATGTGAGTTCTTTGATACCAAGATTATGCAAATTACAGCAAACGATTAATGCCCCCGATGACAATACTTAAAGTAAACAGGTATTCAACTCATTTTTTCCCACCTGATTCGGACTTGGAGAAAAGGGCTGCCTTGATATCTTTATCTAAGGCATCACAGGCATTGCTGTGCGCCTGCTCAGGAAACTTTCCTTTGAAGTCATCCAGACACTCCAGAGCCTCAGCCACGTATTTCAGCTCAAACAGACACCTTGCCAGTCTAAAATGTGCTTTCAGATGGCTGGGGTTTAGTGTGAGGGCCCTTATGCAATCCCTGAGTGCATCATAATGGTCTCCATCCCTGAAAGCACAGTCAAAAGATTAAGGATACAAACACCTTCAGGAGAAATGTATGACTACTCTCTGTGTAGTATACGACACCTACCATTTACGTTTCATGTAGGCTGCAGCCCTGTTCCCGTACAGCATGGCATTCCGGTTAGCCTGATGAATGCCTAAACTATACAACTGGATGGCCTGTGTCCACTGCTGACGGGCAAATGCATCATTAGCTTGTTGCTTTATCTTCTCCAAATGTGGAGGGAGCTCAGAAGAACTAAAACATTTAGATGAGAAGTAGAAAATAATGTTTAAAACCACTCGACATCTCAACAGCAAAGATGAAATGTTTTTTGTAGTGACGGGTACCTAGATTGTATTTTGTTTCCAGCAAAACGAATGTGACTTGCTGGCAAGTGAATTCCATTGGCGACGCCATTGGTGGTCTTTCCATTCTGCACATCTCCTGGAAAGCAACAGTTTCAGATATTACCAACACCTGCTGTGTAAGGATGAAATCCTCAATATACAGCAGCAGAGTAAGGCATTATTCAGTATTGTGGCAGACTTACCTGGTGATGATTGGCATTTTTTGGGGAGCAGGAAGGTGTATGGCCTCTGCTTGAATGTCAAGTCAAACAAATACACCTAAAAGAAGCATAAAAAGAACCCAAAAAATACCCAAAAAACATGACAATGTATTAATAAGTGAGGGATAGCAATGAAAGGCAACTTATATATCTTCTCATCTTCTCTTGTTGGTTTAGAAGACAAATTACCTGTTCCCCTCCCATGTTGACAAGCAGCTCTGTGCCATCTGGGCTGAAGGTAACATAGGTGGCCACAAGGACCCTCAGGCGGTTATTGTAGTCTGAGAGTTTCACTGGCAGATGCCCTGAAGGATTCACAGGGATGATGATGTTATTCAGAACATCCTTCTCAGGTAACTTTATTGCAACTGGTGCGTTTCCTAATTAGCGTTCTAAGTCATTTGTTCTAGGTCAATTAATTTAATACTATATAGTTTAGATTTATACACACCTGCTACATAATACTGCCCTGCACCATCTGGGATGGGCTTCTGCCTTTCGCAGAATGTGTGGACAGCTGCTGATGTGCTCTGACTCAAAGATTTCCTGTAAGGAACGAAACAGGCTTAAAAAAAAAAATCCCTTTTTCCAAGTGTCCAAATTTTAATGCATCACATTCAAGTGATTGTCAATTAATGAAAAAAAGAACTGTTTAACCTGTAGTTGTGAATCATCCTGATGTCATAGAGACGAACAAAAGGCCCGTTGGCTCCCACAGCCAGGTAGTTGTTGTCACGTGGATTGACTGCCAGACACTTGGCCTCAACCAGCTGACCACAGAACTCTGTCAGGTCGATCAGCACTTCAGAGTGTTTACTGCTCTCCCGCAGGTCGTATTGTCTGTAAAGAAAATGGAAAAAAACAAAACAAAAAAACTTTAACTAAAATCCAACCATTTTTGTAACCACCTATTCTGTTCTGGCATACTATCCACGCTCCAAGTATGTACTGCATTCTGTGGTCGCTGGTAGGTAGTATTACAAAAGCAATTCCATTTGTAGCGTGCTATGGTATTTGTTGTGACTTTCCTGTTTTGGAAAATGAAGTAAATGATTCAAGGCAGACTAAACAGCTGAATACCATTTTTTTTGGTCTTTAAGTAGTTCACCATCCAGATATTTTCTCAAATTGCAGATTTTGCAGTAGGTTGTACAAACTTTTGCAAAATCCGAAACAGTATAGTATACAATTTCAAAAATAGCCTTAGGTATGGCAATGTCTTTATTGGCTATGATTAATATCTGGTACCCAGAATCTGACCTGATGATGCCATCTTCAGCAGCACTCCAGAAGGTGTTAGGCCACATGGGTGCTGTGGCGATGCGTTTAACTCTGTTGGTATGATCAGAAAACATATGGATGGTTTCCTTCACCGTCAGGTCATGCACATGGACCTTTGTGTCGGCTGCACCTGTTATTAAAATTCTGTCCCCAGAGTGAGGGAGGAACTGCATGGACATAGAAAAACACCAGAATAAATACATAAGCACGGACACAATCTTTACTAGTGTACAGTAATCAGTTAGTTTGTAACCACAGGTAGAAACACTGAAATTAATTTTAAGAACAACAATATACTGATATTCCAATTCTGGGCTGCTATATCCTCACCATCTTAAAACCATCACATTACTCAGTTTAATTCAACAATATTTTAATAATAATAAAAGGGAAATTGTATAATGATTGGAATGATTTCTCTACAGCATTTCCTTTCAGATGACCTCCAGGCAAAACAACATGTTTTACTACTGTAATTCACAAATGCTCATTATTGGAGGAATTTTACTTTTTTCACACTGCTGCCATAATATTATTACAATATCAATGTAAGTAAATTAATAAATAATTTTACCCATTGGGCATATTCTCTCAGTTCTCCTTACCTTCACAGAGAATATATTCGCTGCATGACCTGTGTGCATAGTTGTGAGCCTTTTGTGTCTGAATGGATCCCAGATGATGGCATGCTGATCATCCGAGCCTGAAGCCAGAAGACTGAGCACAAAAAGAATCACAAAGACAATTTGTTGTCAAGCAAAATTTCTTCAGGTCTTTCAAGACTCAAGCCATTTAAAATTGTTGAGATAGTTGAGATACAAGGCACAATGCTAGACTTATTTAAAGGAGACTACCCTGTATTTCAACCGCATAAGGTTATTACCCGTAGGCCGGCCCTTAGGACAAATGTATCAGCAGCTGTAATAAGCCAAGTAAAATATTGGGAGATGACTTTTATACCTTTAAAGAGTGAGGTTTTGATTTTTTCAACTGTGAGTTAAGTTGGGTCTTTTTTAACAATGAGAGTGCTAAATTTGATGCAAATTAAGAGTTTACAGAGCTATTTTTAGTGGCATGCACAGAAGTAACAGAAACAGAAGCTCCACACTACCCTTTTTGGTAATTACGGTGTTCACAGAGTACAGACTAACTAGCTATTCTATCAGCTGTATATACCTGTACTAGTAATCTCCTGATTGTGTATTATACAATACATATAAAAACTTCTTACTGTGCTTTAAGGTTATACTCCGTTTAAACAGAAAGATGTAGCATATAACACCAAAGCCAAGTTTGTGGGTTTTTTTTGTGAAAGTAATAATGGAGAATGGTGAGAAACTACACAGCTGCACAAATACAATCCCAAACTCTGATATATACATAAAGATATATATAAAAAAAAGATGCATAATCAGATATCTTATTATCCCCATAAAAACGGATAAAGTGAAGACCAGAATCCTAATATGTGAGTGAGCAGAGTGACATTGTAGCTCCAGACACTTACTCTCCTTGTTCATTCCACTCCAAACAGTTCACACAGCCAGTATGGCCCTGTTGAGACAGGTGACATTTACTGTCAGAAGAAATTACAATAATAGGTACACTGAGATATCCTGTCATGTGTCCCTTCCTTTTTACAACCATCTCAATTCCTTTTTATTTAAAAAAAAGGGGGGTGGGGGTTTCAAATAAAAAAAGCTCCATGTTTTCAATGACCTGAAGTTCAGCCTCCAGTCCAAGTCTTTTGATAAATGGATCAGTCACATGGTAGGACCTTTGGAAGCCTGATGCGCTCTTATCCTGAAGACGTAAATCCAGAAAAAACAATGGTAAATTCCTTTATGAAGCATAAATGGAAAACACGTGTGTGCATGAGCATTGTCTACTCATATATGCTTATATCATGAGTCTTCTCACCCGGATCTGCCTGTGCAGGATATCCCTGGTGATGTTGACAGTCGTCATAGCCTCACCGAAAATATATTGATTACTTTCTGGGCTGAAGGAGTCCAGGGCTCACAGTTCAGATGACATTTACTCCCCTTTAAATCCGAGCTGTAAAGACACTGCAAGCATTAAAGCAAAACACATCATGCAAGACAAACATGACAACTCAGTGATGTTGTAAAAGGTTACAATCAACCACTTTAATTATTTTCCTACAATGTTATCCTCAATCATGGGTGCAGATCACGGGGGGGACGGAGAGGACATGTCCCCTCAATTTCTGAAAAACATGAATTATCCCCCCCAATAAAAAAACCCTAAATTATCCAAAATTGAACAAATGTATTTTCAGACTTAAAGGTTGAATATGTAGAATATTTATTAAAAATATATTTCTAAAAACATAATACATCCACGGTGCGTTTTGAGGTGTACAGAATGAAAGCAATGGGTCCTTTTTTTTTTTTTTTTTAGAACCGTTTACCACCATAACTGTGTTAAAACATGATCAGTTAGTTTAAACAACTTGTTTAGGGCTCCATATTTCATCCATATATCAATTGATCGTGCATAAAGTAGTCCCATAGGATAAAAGGAAGATGGTGAGAAGAATTTGAGATGAGTAGACACTACATGCCCCAAACCCTTAAAATTATGATTTACGAATATAACAGCAGTAATATATAATAATAATAATAATAATAATAATAATAATAATAATAAATAAGCTGTGACAAACACTGTTGGCTGTTTAGGACAAATAAACAAGAAAGGTAAGCACAATAAATGATTCCCTGTGCAGTATTTTTTGGCAAGCCTTTACCAATTTATTGCATGGTATGAGTTGCCTATTGGCAAAAAAATTTAAATTAAAATCAGGTTGGTGTCCCCCCCAATCCTGACATGGATCTGCACCCCTGTATATTCTACATGTAAACATCAGATCGTCAGCTGGTCTGCAGATCAGTGATCAGAACCTGAAGGCTTGTCCCCCTAACAACCCGCCTTCAACAGCTCCTGTTGGACATGCACACCTGTCAGATCAAGTAGTGTTCTGTGTGCAGATGAACAGGGCTGGTGTGGTGTTATCCTACCAGAATGGTCCAGCTGTGGCCCGGCCTGCAGCAGACGGGCTGACGTTAGCGCCCCGGCGCTGCCTCGCTAGCTGAGCAACACCTCACCTCGCCTAAAGGGAACATCTGCAGGACTTTAATGAGCACTGGTGACAGCCAAATCAATCCCACGGCCTTCCTTCAACTGAAAACAACTCTCTTAGGAAATGTCCATTTAACGAAACTCATAAATAAGACTCTGTAAGAGTTTGTTGACAAGGTTTACGCTAACAGCTTCCCTTCACGCTGGAGACGACGAGTAAACACTTCCGGTAGTTTTATTTCACAATAAAAGCATGAGCCATAGCACTTTGAATACACGAATACGAATAATAAGGGTTATTATTGTATTACCCTTTAGCGGAATGGTGGATTAGTGATTAGCACTGTTTGCATGTTTTTCTTTTCTTTTTTGTCGCGTACTCGGGATTTCTCCCACAGTCCAAAAACATGTATGTTAGCAGGGGTGCAGATCTATGTCAGGATTGGGGGGGACACCAACCTGATTTTAATTTTTAGCCAATGTGCAACTCATACCATGCCATAAATTGGTAAAGGCTGGCCAAAAATATTGCACAGGGAATCATTTATTGTGCTTACCTTTCTTGTTTATTTGTCCTAAATAGCCAACAGTGTGTGTCACTGCTTATATATTATTATTATTATTATTATTATTATTATTATTATTATTATTATTATTATTATTATTATTATTATTATTATTATTATTATTATTATTATTATTATTATTATTATTATATATTACTGCTGTTATATTCGTAAATCATAATTTTAAGGGTTTTGGGCATGTAGTGTCTACTCATTTCAAATTCTTCTCACCATCTTCCTTTTATCCTATGGGACTACTTTATGCACGATCAATAGCTATATGTATGAAATATGGAGCCCTAAACAAGTTGTTCAAACTAACTGATCATGTTTTAACACAGTTATGGTGGTAAACAGAAAAAAAGGACCCATTGCTTTCATTCTGTACACCTCAAAACGCACCGTGGATGTATTATTTTTTTAGAAATATATTTTTAATAAATATTCTACATATTCAACCTTTAAGTCTGAAAATACATTTGTTCAATTTTGAATAATTTAGAGTATTTTTATTGGGGGGGACAATTCATGTTTTTCAGAAATTGGGGGGGACATGTCCCCCCCGTCCCCCCCGGGATCTGCACCCATGTATGTTAGGTTGATTGAAGATTATAAATTGCGTGAGTAAAGCCTGAATTATGGTTCCGCGTTAAATCGACGCAGACCCTACGCCGTAGGGTATGGCGTAGGGTCTGCGTTGGTGTAACGGGGAACCATAAATCAGCCTTAAAGCGTGAGTGTGAGCGTGTGTAGTGTCTATGTATGTGTCCCTGTGATAGACTGGTTACCTGTCCAGGTTTTCCTCCTGCCTCCTGCCTGAAATGAGCTGGGAATGGATAGACTTCAGCAGACCCCCATTACCCTGCACAGGATTCATCTGGTATACAAAACGGATGGGTTATAATGTTTTGATAATAAATTAAGTCAGATAGTACAACATAAAATGCAAAGCATGTTGTTCACCTAATGTTCGGCACTTTAAAAACCTCATATTGTACATTTCTGTTTATACATTTTATCTCTTATATATTTGCTTTTATATTCGTATTGTATTGCACAAATCACCACAACAAATTCCTTGTATGTGTTTCACAAACTTGGCAATAAACCCTTTTCTGATTCTGATTCTGATTCTGATGTACAATATCTTATCAAAGAAGATTGTCAGAAACTAAAACATTTAGCTGCAACTCTAAAGAGATTTTCCTTTTTAATATTTGAGTGAGAGTGACACAAAAGCTTTATGCAAATAGACTTCAAGTTCAATATAATACAAAAAATTGTGTTTTCACTTGTTAGACTATATTTCGCAATTTAATGGTACTTGTTTCAGAAGCCCTGTAATGTGGTATAAACAGATGCAATGAATATATACAAAATTTAGTCAATTTACTGCACACATTCAAGAGCCTGAAATTATAGTCATCATGCGCAATTACTCTTACTATATGCAAAATAACGGTAAATTATACAAATTAATATTTAAAAAGGCATACCATGAATCAATTCAGGGTATAGAGGTCATATTTGCCAAATGTGTTTTTGATGTCCCATTTCCTTTTAAAAAAAAAAAAAAAAAGGGGAAGAGAAGACGAAAAAAAGCGGTGTCAGCATTTGTGGTACTTCCACTTGCAAGACTTGCAATGAACACATTTAACTCGTTTACTTTCAAATGGAAAACCTGCTGTGCTTTAAATGTGGGTAGTAAGATCAGTATATTACTTTGAAGTGCTTAGTATAAAAAAATACTATCCTAACAAAACATTTATTGTGAGGGACCTAATAATTTCTAATGAGGTTGCAGTTGTCTGGTGTCTCCAGCAAGCACAAGCAAGAAATGTAATTCAATAGTAATACATATTTTTGGTCCAAAATGTATTTTACAATCTCTTAAAAAGGTTTAAACCCGTTAAAGCCCTTACGAAACCCACTTCTAGGATATTCTTGCTGTCTGTATGTCGTGGTAAGGTTAGCTTGTTTTCTCCATAATAATAAAATGTTGTCATGTGACAGACCATAGTTATATGTCAATGGCAGCTGTGTGCGAATAAAACACAACGCTTGAGTAGTAAAGTTGTTGCCTAAAAATCTCACTACCAAAGAATAACATCCCACCAGGACGGTAAATGCTCTCACACTTTCACAACTCTCTCGAGGTGTGTATCTTCAGCTAACCCGCCGTAGGGCGGCGTGCGACGCCGTGATTTAAAACAAGCGTCCCTCGCGTCTTCCGTCGGGTCGCCGGCCGCGAGAGGGGATCAGTCGGCGGAGCAGCGCGGCGGTGCAGGCTGCACACTCGACACCACTTCACCCCAAACCCAGGTTCACATGAGCAGTCGGCGTTTATGTGGAACACAAGGTACAGATAACACTTCCTTTGGCCCCGAGAAAAGCGTATTGTTGCGCCGTTCCCAGGATGAAGTGTTACCGCCAGAGGTTGAGACAGTTAGCCGCTAGCTAGCGCGGATTAGCTGCACTGGAGCATCAAGACCAAAATGTGAAAATGTTAAAAACTCTTCTGCTAAGACGAGGCGGGTCTGAGTAGCAGTGATTATTGAGTTTTTCAACTATTTTAATTGTTTAAATTAAGTACTGGCTCGTGGTGACTCGGTTTGAGTGGTTTTAAGGAGTCGTTTTCCTTCATGAATCAGCTATTGATGGATCAGATTTAACAAGCGGGCGCAGCTGAAGCTCCGGAGATTCAACACCAATAACAATCTTCCCAAAGCTGCTGTGTACTAGAGGAGACGGGTACCAGGCAGGCCGCTTATGTAAGACATGTGGTCGTGTTGTTATTTGTGTTGAATCTAAAACCACTCCGTGGTGGAGGTTATTTGTGCAGCTTCAGTGATGTAACTAGTTCAATGTGAAGGAGACGCGGGTTTGTCTAATGCGCATCTCTGATTCGGGTTTCTAACTCTAATTCACTCGTATCGTTAAATGTTTAGCATATTTTCATATAGTTTAGATATTTAGATATTTACCTCAAGAGAAGTCCACATTGATGCACGTTTCTTTAATGTTAACTGTTTTTTATTTATTTTCAAAACTTGAAAAGTGTGCCTGGGCTTCAGCAATATTATTATTAATGCAAGTTGCATATTTTTAGTTTACCTCAACATTAATGTTCACTGGTTGTTTACATTGTGTAGTTCATTTTTATAAAGTTTTTTTCAAGTTGTTTGCAAATTTTGATAAATAAAAGGGTTCTGTATTTTGACTACAACTGTCAAGCATTCTGATTCCTTCACTTCATTACAATCATAAGTGCTGCCACCTCATTGTAAACGGCATCATTTTGTGAGGCCATGCAAACCTGTATTTATACTAGTGTGGACATTAATGTTTTTCTACAATATTTCCTCCTCATGACAGTAAAATAGTCCATTCTAAGCCAATTTACTGCAGCAATTCATTTTCAAATCATTCGAAAATGTCAACATCCAGTTGTGCATGAAAAAAAAAATACCGTGATATACCGTGAAACCGATATAATTTTGAAAAATACCGTGATATAAATTTTTGGTCATACCGCCCAGCACTAAGTTGGCATTGCATTTTAGAATTAGAATGTCTTTATTGTCATTTGTACAGGTACAACGACATTGGATGCAATCTTCATTAAGGTGCATGGTTTAAAAAATAGATATTTTAAAACAACTACTATAAAAATAAATAATCTGTAAAAGGACACAAATAGGAAGACAACATACAGGTATTGCACGATTCTATGGCAGGTATTGCACGGTTCGGTCAGTATTGCATATGGAAAAAGTCAGTTTGATTATGTAGCAGTATTGAGTGTAGTTCTGGCTCTGGCATAGAAACTGTTCTTGAGTCTGGTTGTGCGTGATTTCAGTGTCCTGAAATGTCTGCCTGATGGCAACAGTTCAAAGAGTAAGTGTCCGGGGTGAGAGAGATGATCTTCCTGGCTTTCCTGAGATTGTACAGGGTGTTGTACAGCTCCTCCAGGAGGGGAGAGTGCAGAGAGATTTTAACTAACCTGTTTATAACTCACATTTTGTCAAATAAAGTGCCTTTTTTTACTGTGTCATCTCATGTCTGAATCACTTGCTCCATCTCTCTCTCTCTCTCAGGAGACGCTGGCTTGTGTGGAATGACAACCTCACATAGATATTTTGAATCAAAACCAGCTGGTATGTTGACTCTCAGCTGTCTGAATGCAAACATGTTGCTACCGTTAAACATGTTGATGTAAACTTGGCTGCCATTGTGCATTTCCTCCAACATATATCAGCTCGGTTTGCTGACATGGAGTGGCAGACACCAGCTGTGTCGGAGAAGTTTCAAAGCCGCTTTGGCCGCAGGCCCGGGACATCGGACAGCGGCGACACTGGCCTCGGCACCTCAGCCTCTGACAGCACAGAAGGTGAGAAGCTTTGACTGATCTTCCTCTGCCATTTGTTTGTGTTGTGTAACGTTGCATTGACGGCTATCTGTGATTGTTGGAAGGCTTCACCTGCACATGATGGAATAAATGAGCCCTGTCTTTTGAGTACACTAAAATGTTGCCAAAAGTTGTTTAATATAGTTAGAAATTATGCTGCATACTCTGCTTCAACATATTTTGTGTGCAGAAATTGCAAAGGCTTTGTTGAGTCATTTATTTTGCTGTTTGTTGGAGAGAGAACATTTATTTGGCCTGATGTGGGAGTTTTAAACAGATAGTTGGAAGTACAAGCCAAAACTGACTCAACATGCTGCTTCAGTATTTTTTTTATTTATTTTTTTGCTTATTGAAAGGAGATGTTGAGGTGCCATTGCTGAAAACCTTTGAGGACTGAACCTTACCCTTGGTGTTTAAACTCGCTTTATTTTTTTTCCTTTACTCTAAAACATTTATTTTGTCTGTTTATGCACCGTCCTTGTATTCTGGATGGGAAAAATTGGGCTAAAGGGTTAATTGTAATGGATGGTCACAAGGGATGGGTGGTCCATGTTTCCACAGGAAAAGCTATGGAATAATAGACTGAATGAGAAATGTTGTCAGAAGTGAATCAACATTGTAGGATTTAAGCCTCACAAAGCGGGTACTAAAGGTAGGTAGGTGGTTTTTGATGACAACAAATTGATGCATGTTTTTGTGCTTTCCTTGCTAATGTTGCATACTGAGTAATCTCTACTGTTCACAAATATCCTTAGTAGGAATACATTGAGGAGTTGGTATATTTCTTCTAAAGAAACTGATTCTGTACTTGTTCTTGAAAAGCTCAGTGTTGCTGGACAAGCCCTCAACACGGTACAGTGTGTAGAGGGCTTGGCAGTGTCTCAGTGCTGGCAAGGCAACATACCTACAAGGATCAAAACTGTAAGTGATCAAGTTTATCAGACAATTGTTAGGGCTGTATGATTTTTGTCCAAACCCTTTATCTGTTCATATTATGATCTGCCTGTTTATGTGACTATTGTGCCCATTCATATCAAGATTTCAAGATTCTTTATTATCATTGTTGCTTCCAAACACAGGCCACAGGTTAAAATGAAACGGTGCAAGTAACATTTTATTAAATAGTGGGGTAGACATAAGGTCATATGTGAAACAAAAAAAACCCACTCCAGCATGAACGTTTTTTTCTTTTTTTGCTTTTGCTCCAAGAAACTGTCTTAACAACCTTTTAAAATGGTTTTGGATATGACTACTGTCTTTTATTCATCAAGCAAATTTGGAACTATGAATATGCTAATCTGGTTACGCCTACATCTCCACCCCCTCAACAGATGACACTGTTGTGTCCTTTGTCCTCTTGCTCTGCTACGTAAAGCTAAGGCCAGTTCTAATATTAGGCATGTTTGGACCAAACAGTTTCCAGAGATCTTTGAGGGTTAAGGGGACTGGAGGTACTGGGGAGCTTTAACATTCTTTTGTGGGCTTTTTTTTCTCTGGTTGCATTTGCACTGCAGATAGGAATACTGAAGTGACATAACAGCCAACCATTGGGTGGAAGACCAGTGAAAATCATCATATTTGCTCAAAAAAATTTTCACTCCTTTGGTCTGGGTATAGCTCTTTAGAGTTAGAACTTTTTTGGGAACTTGTTTATGTGACTGACCCTTTATAGACGTTTACTATTTCTTCGTGTCATGTTTTTTTTTTTTTTTTTTGTGCCTGGCTGTAATGTTGTGATCACATGTTTAACATACAGTACACACATACAGTATTGGATACACCATGGTTTTAGGTATTGGTTCCTCTTATGCTAAGATGTCCTCTAGTAGCTGCTGTTTTAGTAGGTGCTATTTATAAAAAAAAAAAGTATAAAAGCGGTTTTGTTTATAGCTCCTGGAGTGATGGTGACACCAAAAAAAAACCAAACTGCCTCCCAAAAATGATTAGACCTACAAAATAATTTTTGCAGTATGTAAGAACAAAATGCAACATTGTGTCTATAAATGTTTGAATCACAGAACAATACAGGCAACCTGAGAACTGCAAAACATCACATAAGGGGGTGGCATAGGGGGACATCTGGGCATTTCCGGTCTCACTTAAAAAATTGAAGCATTGAAGAAGAGTTTATGGCTATCAGAAAATCAAGGAGAGAGTTAGAGGACATTTTACATCAAAAGGCAATTATAAAATTGGCAAATGGTAACGCATTTATATTCTGCAACTTCCAGAACAGAAATGGACAGTATGACCTGGTTTTGAGAGCATTCTTAATGGGTGACATTATGCCAATGTTAATTAAACCTTGTTCTGGACTCTGAGACGTTCTTAAGTTCATATTTTGTATCTCAAATGGCTAATAAGATCAGTGACACTAACTCATACCAGCACAGAACCCACATACCTTTCACATGAGAAGCACAACCTACTTGAATTTCACACATTTCCACCAAGATGTGTCAGGAAGTTATTTTGCTCTCTAACTATTTGCTGAAGGATTTGCCAAATGGTTGCAGGTTTTGTGAATAAGAGCAAGACTGAGAGAAAATGCATTATAAGAGAAGAAGCAACACCGTTACAAGAATACCTGTGTATACTCATGGTGTTGTAATGTTTTCAAATGAACTAAATCTCCCAATGTCATAGTTTCACTATTCGAATAGGACTTAAAGCTTTAAGAATATAATTTTGTGATCATCGCAACCATAAACAGAACATGTTGTCTCCCATCTTCGTATTGTTTCTGCTATCTTATCTGTGAAGCTTTTTGTGGCTTGCACCAGCTTCTCATTTCAAAAGTTCCTTACACTGCAAGCAATAGCACTGCATAGTTCCGGTCTAACGAGTCTTCCGGTTCAGCACTTTCAACCTTTTACATTAAACGAAAGGGGTGTCTCAGCTTGCCTTTCTTCAAGGCAAGGTGGTGCTCTGCTGATTCATATCAGCAATCCTCAGACAGTGTTATTGGCTTACTTTTGCTCACTGTATAGTACGTCTTGGAGGACATAAGAACACCTCATGGACATACACAAGGTTAATACTAGATTTTGTTTGCCAGCGGAGGACTCTATTACATTAACTTTATAGTTCAGAATAAATGTGCTACTAGTTTTGTCATGACAAAGATAGCTGTGCCTTTCAAAGTTGGAAATTATTTTTAATGTTTTGGGGAAGATGAACTTGTTTTTTTTTGGGGGGGGGGGGGTTTTCTTCGTATTTTGTACACCAGAGTTTTTAAAAACAAACTACAGCAAACAAGCTCTCTATATTAGTTATACACTATGCACTTCCAAAGGCAGGAATGTCTTCAGAGCGAACATAGTAGTTTAGACTTGTTCCTGCCAATCATGAATCAGAAGAGCCTTCAGGCTTTTCCATTTATTTGGAATAAGAGAAAATAATATTTATGTTCTTAAAACATTTATGTGCTGTACCTTATTTTTGAAAATTATTTATTTTTGAAAATTTCCCACAATGTGTTTTTTTACTGACATATTTTAAACTGGACAAGGTAAAAGCTTCCCATGCCGTTTGTGACTTTGGATGTACACGTGTGATGTGTGGGAGGAGGCAAGGTGCTTAAATAAGCGGTACCCACGGATCACTCTGTAACTCGAGAGGTGGGCTATAAATACCCCCTAACCTTTCCTGTGTATGTCTGTTTGTATGCGTTTGCTTGAAGCTTGGTACATGCTGGTCCGACTGAGGACAATAAAGCTTTGGGCAGGGAGCCTGCTTGCTTCACCGCCATCAGTCTAAACTTTAGCAGTTGTTTTTAAAGCTGCCTGGAAATGCAGAAGATTGTAGTCTGTTTTGATTTACATCGTCCTACAGCTATAGTTACCTTCGTTACGTTTTAGGAAAAACATGCCAAAGCTAAAAAGCATTTTTTTTGCATTCGAGTGCCTTCCTGTCGTTGGACTTCAACAGGTCTCTCAGGTTTGTAATGCTGTCAAACAGTTGTGTACTGAGGCGTGTGGAGATGCCTGGTGGTTGGTTGTAATGGTCTCTGTTTTCCTTAAGTTCTTTGTGAGCACGATTTTTAACGTCTCAACTTTCCAGGGGAAGGCGGTTAACATTTTTTTGGCATGCTTAATGGAACGGGTTCAGAGTGTTCTCTGTTGTATAACCTGAGGGCGCTAAACCCTGTATGTCAAGAGAATTATAATTACACTTTATGCAAAGTGGAAAGTAGAGACCTTTTCGTCAACGGTTCTTCTGCAACACATTCTTTACCTTGTGTTGTGATTGTCTTCCATGTACACTGGTAGTAATAGTGCAGTAATTAAGACAGAATTGCATGACATATTTCCTTATGTAATCCTGCGCTTTGGTTTAAGTCTATTATAAGCCTATTCCCTAGGCTGAGTCAGTCGGAGCCTGTTAATTCTTTCAGTTGTGACACCTCATCATTGAAGTAGGCCACTTATAAGCCCAGCTGCTTCTTCTTTATTTCACTGACCGAAAATAGAAAAAAAAATACCTGCAGTAATGCTTTCGATACCTTACTCCAGGGGTGTCCAAAGTCGGTCCTCGAGGGCCGGTGTCCTGCATGTTTTAGATATGTCCCTTTTTTTTTTTATCAAACCTTGATACAAGGAGCTTGGTCATCAACTATCCAGGCTTTGATGACAAGGTGGTGACGGCCGTTAATTAGAATCAGGTGTGTTGATGCAGAGAAACAACTAAAACATGCAGGACTGCGGCCCTCGAGGACCGACTTTGGACACCCCTGCCTTCTAACAATGTGCATTTGTATCTTAAATTGTTAGAAATGACACTTCATTTCTAATCATATTCCTTTTTTGTTTTCTTTTCAAAGATTTCCACAGTTCCAGCAGTAGCCCCTCTTTCCAACCCATTCGCAGTCAGATCCCCATACCCACTGCACATGTCATGCCCTCCACGGCCGGCGCCCCGGCCTCAAAGCCCCAGCCGTTTGGCCCGGAGGACTCTTTGTCCTCAACCGAGGGCCACAGGTCTTCCTCTAGCTCAAGAACTCCAAGTGGTTCCACATCAAAGTCTTCTTCCCTCTCCAAATCAGCCTCGTCCCCCAACTTGGATGCTCAGGACGGTGTAGGAGGTGATCTCGCTACACCAAAGCCAGACTGCCTGAGCCGCTATCGGAGCCTCGTCAATGGGTTGGACCACTCGCTCTTCCCCACAGATCAGACGCGGGTGGACGATGGCCAGAGGTTTGACACTCCTGCTGTGGAACCTACACTAAACCAGTCAGCCTTGCTGGGAGGCTTGTGTCCTGATGTAAGGCTCAGATTACAGACGACTGGGATTAGAGACACTCCAGACTGTATGTCTGAGGTCTACAGAGCAGGTCTGGACCACAGTTACAAGGTTTTGCCTGAAGCGAGAGCTGGCCTATCTGGTACAGCTGAGGCCTCTAATCAGAGGGGTGGGCAGCCTGGTGCAGCCGGATCTGCTGGAGTTTATGCAAACCCTCTCAGTTTGCAGACCCAGGCTCTGCTCAGAGAACATGCTGGCCCCAAGGGTTACGATCCTTTGCGGCAGGACAGATGTAGTGAACTCTCCAGCTGGCAGCATAAACAGCAACTAGACAGTCTACGCCTCCAAATGGAACAAATGCAGGCAAGTATCTTTTCTGAACAGATAATTCTACAGATTGATGTCTGAAAACAAACCTGTGGTTGCAGAGCATTTTTCAATTCTTTCTGACCTATTTCAGCTTAATGATTTCAGCCTCTAATGTTGCTAGTTAACTGGAAAATAAATAGTTTTATCTGCTGTGAGTAAATGAAAAGCTTTTCTGTGGAAAAGTAAAAGCTATTGCAGTAGATGCACATGTCAGTTACTTGTTTAAGACATTGAAATGTGTGCAGAAATCAAGTTCAAGTGAAAATACTGTAAATGGGTCAACATTGGAAAAATAACATGTCACCAAAAGAAGCCTGAAGGCACACAGACACTTTGTCCTACTTTAAAGCGGGAAATGTCAAAGCAGTCAGACAAATTAAAATCTCAATTAGGACCTCAAACAAGTCTAATACAACTTGGACTGATAAAATCCTGTTTCTTTAACATGAAGCAGTTGTTGCCTCCCTTTCGTATTTTGTAAAATGCTTAAAAAAATGTTGGATATCTGCTGCTCAGTCATTCCTAATCTGATAAGAAGCTTAATGAGTGATTAAGACTGGACAGAATAGTTCAACGAAAAGCCTCATTGCACCCAATTTTGGTCAATATTTAGATTAGGAGTATTTGACACGATGGCATTAAGCCATTATGCATTCTTTAAATAAAAAAATAATCATAATTCTTATTACGGTAGTTTCCAAAACATTTACTTTCTTATTTATTTTTATTTTCAACCTTTTTTTGATTCCAAAGAGCTAAATGTAAGGGAGCTTGGCAATGAGTGAGTTTAGGCTTTTAGGGAGGGCCGAAGTCATGAAAAGGGGCTCTGGTTTATAAATAAACAAAAAAAAAAAGAAGAGAGAATAATTTGCAAAACGGAATACAGCATGTTTATTGCTTTGTCTCAGTTATCCAGTTGTTATAGTTGGAAAACAAATTGTAACTGGAAAATGTCTTAAACTAACTTGTTCTGTATACCTGTGGTATTTTTCCATGTAAAAATATATTTAAATGAAAGAGATGTGCTTGCAATTTATGTCCATTTTAAAGCAGGTTTGTTTTTGTTTTCTTTTTGTTTTAAATGTTAGTAAATGGCACCTTTTATTTAGTGATCAGGGCTAGTATCCAAATTTTAACCATCAAAGGTAATCATATGAAATTGACTAGCTGTTATTGACACTGTGTTTAATATACTGTATGCCAGAGTAATTGCAGCTTAAGAAAATTCATCACCTGCCTTGTGCCAGTTATTTTAGGGATCAAAACTGTGATGTTTTTGCAAATTGTGCTTTTGTTTTCAATATTTAGTTCAGCTTTAGCTGCCAGTGACATTGAAACTTATCAGGTTGTATCTCTTTCACTTCAGTTAATGAATGCTGGAGTGGGTCAGTATCCATCTTTGTACTCATCACCGCTTCACTCAGACTCGGGCAAGTGGGATGCTCTGGTCAAAGCCAGCGAGAGTCTGCTAAAAGAGAAGGAGCTTATTATTGAGAGGCAAGTGTTTCTAACAGCTTTTACTGCTCATACCGGGACTATCATGGAGAGGGGAGGGTTAAAGAGTCTTTGTCTCACTGTCATACAACTCAGCTTATCTTTACATTATAGTGTACAGTGGCGTTGTAAATCTGAGACATTTTTGATTTAAATATCCACCTGAAGGTTACTCTTCTAATATCGTTCTTGTTTTAATGGTTGAACCTGGATTTGATGCAGACAAAAGCAGCACATGACCCAGCTGGAACAGCGCCTGAGGGAAAGCGAGTTGCAGGTCCACGGAGCCCTCCTTGGCCGAGGAGCATCTTTTGGGGACATGTGTATGTTGCGTCTCCAGGTTAGTGGAAACATGTTGCAGTTCCCACAATCGTGGTTCTCATCGTTTTTAACCTTTACAAGCTTTTTACACTTTGAAAAACTCTCAGTTGAGTCCTTTATATCACATGGTGATGTTGCAGGAGGCTCAGAGGGAGAATGCATTCCTGAGGGCACAGTTTACTGAGCGCACTGACTGCGTTGCCCTGGAGAAAGCAGAGGCAGAACGCAGGCTGGGGGCCGTCGAGGCTGAGACACGGCGGATCACAGAGAGTTTGAAGGAAGCCTGCGAGAGGCATGCTGAGGAGATGAAGAAACAGGAAGAGAGGGTGTGTGCTTATCTGACTCATCTGACTAAACCCATGTTTTGCAAGTTAGAAAACCACAAAAGTACAAGGGGGGGAAATACATTGAGAACTTACAATAATGATTATTACCTGTGCTTGGTTCTTATTTCATTAATGGATTGAAGGTTGCATTTTACTCTTGTAATTTTCTTTTAACCTTAACTCTTCAAGAGTTTTTTTTTTTTTTTTTTTTTTCTTTTTTTTCCCCCTCCCCCTCTCTCAGTAAATTACTGGTAGTGTTTGAACCGTGAACATCTGTCAGATTGTGTATTAAAATAAACCAGGTTTAGTACACCAATAGATCTGGTCTAAAATAACAGGTACAGCTGTTAGCGTTTTTACAATTTCACTTCCTCATTTTCACTTTGACTGAGCAAGATAAGAGGAAGCCTTTCTTCTGAGTCCAGCTTTTGGTTAAAAGGTTTTTCAAACAGGTCTTTATTTGGCTGAGTTTTTATTTTCTAAATAATGTGCACAGATACGCAGTCGGGACAAGCACATCAACAACCTAAAGAAGAAATGTCAAAAGGAAGCCGAGCTGAAGAGGGAGAACCAGCAGCGTATTGAAACTCTGGAGCGCTACCTTGCTGACCTGCCAACCATGGAGGACTACCAGAGACAGAATAAGCAGGTAAGACGAGTCCAGCAGTTTTACTCTGAGGCTGTTTCGTTATATTTTGGTCAATATGTGTAAGTGTAAGTGTATTGTGTCGTTTGAATTAGCTCTTAGAAGCTGAAGAGCAGGCTGACCAGCTACAAGGGAAAGTAAGAGACCTGGAAGCCAGCCTGGAGACGATGCGCTCCCAACTGCGGGACAAAGACACGCAGCTGGAGGAGCAAAAACGCAGGGAGAGAGACCTACTGACGACCATTACTGAGTATGTACACTGTGTGCCATCCTCCATGTAGGCATGTGAATCCCCCTTTCTCCCCGTGTACAAAGACGCCGTAAGACTGCTGCATAATGACTGTTTTGTGTTTTTATTTTTGTCATTAGTATGCAACAGCGGGTGAAACAAGGCCTTGAGGATGGAGCCAGACTGCCCTGTTTGGATATTGAGAAACTCAGAGGGGAGAACAGTTCTTTAAGAGAGGAGCAGCAGAGACTCAAAAAGGTGGCAATATGGCTAAAAGCATTAATGTTAAAATACCTCAAGAAATTCTGTTTAATTTCCCAAAACGAGATTGCCAAGATCTCTTTTGTGACTAAAAGTTAAGTTGTATCTCGTTTTAAAGCCAAATTCTTCTTTTTGTAGGTTATTGAGAAGCAACATCGAATGATGGAACAGCTTGGCTCCCAGATTCAGGTCTTTTCACAGTGAATTTGAGTGATTGTGTGGGCTCTTGTTCTTTTTCAGAGTATTAACATTCATAAGCCTTCACATGTCTGCAGGCGTTGGAGGCTCAAATATCTCAGGAAGACAGCAGCTCTCAGGCTCTCAGAGAGGAGGTGTTGGCCAAAGAGCAGAATGTGCTGGAGCTCCACACAGCCATGAAAGAGGTGAGATGGACTGAGTCCGGGGAAAAAAAGGACATAATGACTGTGACTTCTTGATGCCGCTGGACCAGTCGGTTTCTAACACTGATGCTGATTACTGTTGTAGCTGTCGGCCCAGAACCAGGAACTGATGGAGCAGAATCTGACGCTGCAGGAGCGGATGAACGATCCGGAGCAGAGAAGCAGCAACCAGGCCTCTTCTCTGCTACAGCCAGCAGGAGCTCATCTCACACAAAGACTGCACTTGGAGATTGCTTCCTGCCTCAGCGACCTGCGCTCCCTGTGCAGCATTCTGACCCAGCGAGCCCAAGGACAAAACCCCAACCTCTCTCTGCTGCTTGGTCTCACTGGTAAGCATTACCTCAAGATTACACGGCATGTTCAGATGACGCAGGGGAGGTGGATAAAATAAAATAGAGAGGATAAATCCCTTTCCCATATTAATACTTGTATGGGAAAGGGATTGATTTTCTTTTTCTTTGTTTTTGTTTTATCCACTTCTTTTGCACTTTTTTTACAATGCACTTTAATTTATTAAATGCATTTTTTTTGTTTTAAGGACTATGTTACAATTTTTCAACAGTCAGTTATAGGCCTAATGTAAACTCAAAGATGGCCAAAAAAATAATTTTGCTTATTTATTTTAAGTTATTGTGCCTTGTTGGTATAATGTCTTCTGGAATATTTAAAAATGCTGGGAAATTAAAAAATGTTCAGTTGTTCATGTTCAAAAAATATTTCTACCTTGTAATTTTGTAAAAGATTTTTTTCTTTAAAAAGCATGCCTAAAGCACATTTATTTGATTTATGCAATGGTGAAAAAACTGACAAAATAAATGGATAAACTGCGAAAAAAAAAAAAAAAAAAAAAAAGATTACTGCGTTTCGGTCTTTTTCTTTTTTTTAATGTTCTAATATGCTATGAAACAGGGATTGGATGTGGTACCAGTTATTTTTTGTCGTTTCCAGCACCACCAGCAGTGGCACAGCAGAATGAAGACTGGATGGATCCTGACGTACTGCAGAAGAAGTTGGCTGAAGCCCAACAGCTCCGTCGTGATGTTGAGGAACTGCGCACTGTTATACTGGACCGTTATGCACAGGACATGGGAGAAAACTGCATAACTCAATAACCTTGACGGAGGAACCTTGCAGTAGCCCCTTTTTGCCTCTGCAGCATCTCACGGGCTCAGCTTTCATGCCTAGTTGCTGCCGGAAAGAGGACTGGAATTTAATTTTATTACAATGAGGACAAAGGAAAACCCAAATGGTTTAGCTTCTGCTTCCCTCAACTGACTTAACTTTCAGTTTCAAGCCTGCCTGTAGCTCAAAACCCTCCCCTGCCCTCGGTGAGTTCATCTATTTCAGTCCAAGGGCTAACAAAAAATAACTTGCCTCTAATACTTGATCCTTTTAAGCGTTGGTTGTGTTTTTAATGACGACATGATGCTGTAAGTTAACAGTCTTATACTTTCTGTTCCACTCTCGTGGGTATATTGTTACGTAGACGTACCACAGTTATAATTTATTTAAAATTTGATTTCCCTCTTTTGGGGAATTGCCCTTAAGTGGTTGACAATCAACTGAGAATATTTTGACCTGTGCTTTTAACTGACTGCAAAGAAAAAAGTAACTAATGCGCCATTATTTCAAATGGTGAACTGTAATATCAGACTCAGCTGTGACCTATAGGACATAACAACTGAACGGTTTAATACCAAATCAGCTTCTCACACCAACAAGCCTACAACACCTCTTAATACCAAAGAAACTCTGGTCAAAGTTGTTGTGCAACTGTGTGTGAATGTTTGTGAACACACATCTGTGCTGCAGGCATCGTTCTGATTGAACACCAGCATGTGCCTTTGTCACATTTCTAACTACAATGCTAATTCCTTTTAGACCAACCAGAAGGGCTGTTTGCAGCTGATTCTTCCAAAATGACATTTCTCTGTTTTATCAACCAATAGGATAGTCAATACATTCCCTGACTCTGAATGTAGGATATTGTGGGCAACATCACAAAGCTTGATGAGGCCCTGAGACTTCTTTTTTTTTGTTGTTTTTTTGTTACTGGTAGATGAATGCATTCAAGTGAAACTAATATGTCAGAGTGAGCTATGCATAATTTGCTCAGCGGATATTTCATTTCATGTTGATTATGGCTGGCTCGCATTTGATAGAGTGGTTAAATGATAAAGGTATGACTGACAAACAGTATTAACTTTCAGTATTATATATTTTTTTGTTTGCATTGACAACTCGGTGTGACAGCTTTCAGGGTCTACTGTGTTGCTGTAATAACGTGCTAATGTGTTTAGAAAACATCCACAATGTGTAAAGGTCCCATGGAGTGTATATTACATAGCATATGTTTTTGTTTTTTTTCCCTCTGTGGTTTGTTGTGGTGTGTTCGTTTCTTTTTTTTTTTTTAATCCCATGTGATGATGATTGTAAGGGCTGGCTGGATCACCCCTCAATCAATCACAAAGTACCAGAAGGAATTTTTCTTTATTTGTTCAGTGTGCAGGAAAAGCCATTTGGAAAAACTTGTCACTTTATCTGAAAGGGATTTTTACGTAAAAAATATGCAACAAAGAATTTACTTTTACTTTTTTTTTTGGACAACAGTAATACAGAACAACTCTCCCAGGGACACTCAAGCCATATTTCATTTCATGGGACCTTTTAATCTTCAGTAGCACAAGATTTGACTTTAGAAAGTCAGACACTGCATGCCTTAACATCTCAAATGTTTGCAAAAGGGAAAAAAAGATGTTTATATTTTCATACTTTTGTTCTTGTTTGTATTGCATATTTTAGAAATAAAGATTTTCCAGATTTTGGTTTTCAATTAATTTCTTATATCTAACAACTTTTTTTTTTTTTTAACTATAACCTTTGCATTAAATCTATGCAGAAAGCCTTGAGTAGGTTTTCTGTATCCGGCATGCCCAAGTTTTGCTCAAACATTTTATGAGAAATCCACATAGGCTGCTGTTATAAAATGACCCCAACATCAGCTCGATCTTTCAGCCATGTAGCAGACTGTTTTTACTGTGGTAGCAGCCTGTCTTATTAAATAAGAACTTAATATGCTTAATCTGTGTTGTGTATCAGTGGTCTTTAGTCCATCAGCCCATCAAGGAAATTACGTCTGGTTTTCACTACAGATAAAACCAATAAAATTAATGTGTAGTTTTAAAGTCTTGGCCAAGTGGCTGCTGGCTTCACTGTCAGAACTGAAACAGTCTTTCCTGCTAAGCTGATATGGAAAAAAAATTATAAATTTAAGTTAATTTGTTTTAATGTTTTTTTTTGTCTTACCCGTTTGTTAATGTTTTAGCTTTGGAAGGTGGCCTCTGGTTAAGAAAGGTGCCAATCAAATAAAAGGTATAGTCATTAAGTAAGTTTATAAACTTCCATCAGAGGTTGACTTTGCTGCGTTTTTCGCAGCAGCAGCAGGGTAGTGTTTGCCAAGAGTCCACATGATTGGAGCGTCTGACTATCATCACTGAAGCAGCGTTTGGGAAGCACGCTGATGATGTCGTAACCAGGCAGCACAGTCCCTCTGCAATAAAGACAAAAACAGCCACATGGTTATAGATGTTACTAATGGGGAGATGCTGTCGGTGAAGGAGGGCGTGCTCTCACCTGTGCTTGTCCAGATGGTTCCTCAGGTCCCCGACTGTTTCTGAGAGGCACATTTTCATCATGTAAGTACGGTTTCCCTCTTCGGATTTCACCTTGAGTTTGATACTGGCATTGGCAGGTGGACGTTTCTCTGTGTGTGTCTGCTTTCTGTATACATATTGTTGAAAGAGAAAAGAACAGCTTGAGCATTGCTCTCTGGATTAGGTGTTCACCAGCAGTCACTGCTGTCAGCGAACATCATCACAAGCTGTCCAGGCCGGCCTGACCTAGTTTTCAGATCCATGCATCCGGTAATCTACACAATCAGCCGTCTTGGCCAAATCAGGATTTAATCCAGCTCTACATCAAGTATTTACTTGTTGAATCCAGTTCATTACTTTAACCCTTTAAAACCCAGTTATTCTGCATAAATCATTACATCTGATATTTCTGTATGTTCCATGTCATAATCCTAACTTTACTGGGGGGGGTCAGAACTTTGCATCGAAGATCTTTTTTTTTTTTTAACACGTTTCTTTATTGGGTAGTCGATGTAATGCATATTACACAAACATTTTTTAAAGGATTCAACAGAATACCCCGTTTTATATTTTACCACACACACAAGCACACACAAAAAAAAACAAGTAAAATAAATAAGGACACAAAACTTAACATAACAAACACCCCAAAACACACCGACTGCAAAATACGTAATCATAAACAGGTCCCAAAGTAAGTACCAATTACCAATCAAACTCTGACTGAAGACAATAATAATAGGAAAAATAAAGTAATAAAATAAAATACAGGACACACAAAACAACAAAAAAGATAGATAGATAAATGAAATAAGATAAATAAATAAAAATTAAAATAAACAGACATAAGAAGAACCCTAAAAAAATAGACTAGGTTAGCAATATCATACTTCCCTATAATTAAATTAAATCAAATTAAATTAATCTTCCAAGGATGCCAAAGAATTAAAAGAAAGAATAGGTTCCCAAATATAAGAAAACTTATCAGAGCAACCCCTAATACCGTATTTAATTTTCTCTGAATATAAAAAGGACATCAGGTCTTTCAACCAAGAATTGGGAGATGGATCGAAGATTCTTTTACAAAAGTCAGTCATGTAAAATACCCGTGTGGAAACCGGACTACTCGATCAACATGACTGACACCATCTGGTGACGTGATTCATCTTCAGCGTACATGAGAAATGGAAACAGAGTGGGTGCATGACATTTTGTTTACCTCTCGTCTTCTGCTTGCAGTGCTGGTGTGTTTATGAGAATCGAGCTGCTGCTCTGGGTGTCAGATGATCCCTAGTGAAGATGGTTACATAATGAGCACTATTTAAAGCAGAGGTGTTTATAGATTAACACTTTTAGTTCATTCTCCATGGAATGATTCATCTTTGTTGATCACCTGCAGTAATGTCCTCAGCGAGTCCCTGATATCGATCATCTTATCGGCTTCGACTACCACCTTTTGAAGCTTGTTCAGGAACCGCTCTGTGCTCAGGTTCTTACCTGTCAATCATAAACAAAACAAGACAACACTGAAGACAGGATTTCCTGGTGTGGAAGGGTGATGACCGGAGAACGAACCCTGTAACTGAGAGCTGACTGCATTCCACGATTCATCTTTCTCCCGAAGAAGAGCCTGTCCTTTGCCAGGAAACGTGTCCCATGGCCGCCTGATGACAAATTCCTCATGTCGCCTGTCATGAGCCTGCACAAAGAACTTTAATCAGAGCTGCACATTTGTGCTCAGACACCAAGGAACACAGTCACACAGTCACACATTCACACCTCAAATGGTATGCCATCTGGAAATCTTTGCTGAAGCTCTGATGGAAAATAGCCATCCATCAGGTCTTGCATGCACTGCTGTGAGAACCAAAGAAAACAAAGAGTTTTAACCAGAAAATGTTCCAGTCGACAGTAGGATGTTTTCATTGTAGTTTCAGGAAGTTAACCTGGGTACTGGGCTCCTGATAAGAGCGGAAAGGACCATCAAACATCATCATGCCGTTGCTGTAGAGCCTAAGTGGAATTGGATCCTTTTTTGCCAGCTTTGCTCCCGTCAATGTTGTTTGCACAAAACACTCTCCTTCCCCTGTCACGATGTTCAGGTCCTTGATCCTCTGCAGCACAAGGTCAAAGTCGACACGGAAGCTTCTGTCTGCAGATGTTCCTATAAAAGACACGCACCCAACATGAGGGAGGAACCCAAACTCTGCACTCAGTGAGAGTTTGGAGGAAAGCTCAGGGCCCATGATCGTCAAATACCTGGCTGCCAGACGTCTGAGCTGTCCTCATTCTCTGCCGAGACCAGAGCACAGTCACCCAGAAATGTCTGCATAGAAGAAGACAGTAAAACTGTGTCTTTGCAGTATGGACAACTTATTCCTATAGCCTACTGTATTTTATTAACCTACGTCCATTGTGCTTGTTTCTTACCTCCATTTCATACACTTGATTTTGCAGCTGTTTTAACCTTCTTTCAAGATCTTCTCTGTCTCTTGAGCAATGTGTCTTTACTAAATCCAAACACAAGCACTGTCACTTTAATCTAGAAAAGCACCTCAAACCCAGGTCTCTTCAAGCTCTACATGTTGTACATACCTGATTCCTCTTGAGCCCTCAGCTTCTCCTCCAAAATGGAAATAATCTTTCCCTTCAAAGGAGCGAAGAAAACACAAAGTAAGAGTTTGAGGTGTTTTGGTAGAACTGCTAGCTCTGCTATTCGGCGGGTGTGTTCACCAATCTCTCTGTCTCCTGTGCTTGGGTCTTCACCGTTTTCTCCAGCAAGGCCACTCGCTGAATCATGGCAGATGTGACCTCAGAGTCACTTCCAGGAAGGCCTGGTTGGCATCGTTCTACTATGGGAAAAAGAAACCTATCTCTTAAAAATTAAATCGTGATGCTGCACAGTAGGATTCAAAAAACCACGATGGGATTAGATTCACGCAAATTTTGCGTTTCTATTATAACAGAAAAAGAAAACAGATTCTGTAAGGGAACGTAGCAGCATTTAGCGTATATACCTTTGTTTAATGACATTTTGGGCCGTGAGGTGAAGGGGTCTTTGCCAGATAGAGAAGAGTGCAGAGCTGGATCAGAAGAGTCATTGGCAGCCAAATCTTCCTCAAACTCTGGAAATAAAAATGTGTGAGGGACCAAGAAGGATTTAAAAGAGATAGAGAAGGGGGCAGGTCAAAGTTAGGAGAAAAAGCAGTTCAATATGAAGTACATTAACTCAAAAGTTGTTCTAACATGCACATTTTACACCCTTAATATCTTTTTATGCCCCTGCATGTAATAAGGGTTTTAAAAAAAACTATTTACTTTCAAAAACAAAGAGTTTGCATTTAAAACATAAACATTGTCATACTGTTAACTAGGAGTGGCCTACATTAACCATTAGCCAACGATCGGTCACCATGAGAATTGCATGTTTTTTCAGAGACGAACATAGGAAGATATAAAAGGATGTCAGATTTGGAAAGTTATTAGGGTGTTTTATAATTTATAATTTACAACATTTTGTTAAAACATTTGAACATGTTTAGAACATACAAATAACAAAATAAATTATTTACAACATCACAAAATAAAAATCTACATAATGCACTCCACAACTCAACACATGTTCTTGGTTGAGGAAGTCCAGCAGAAGCTTCCACGCATTTTCAAATCCCTCTGCTCTTCCTTTGATCATGTAAGTTAGTTTCTCCAGCACACTACAGGGTGTCATTTCCTTCACAGACACTTATTGGAGGCATTTCCATTCTTCTCCAAGATAAGCTATTATCCTCCTGCCCTGCAGGAGTCCTAAGTCGATCAAGGTTCTCTGTTTTGAAGTGATCTTAAAAGTCTCTTGAAATATACTTAGTATACACAGCTTTGCTTTAAGGAGGTACATTCAGTTTAACAATATCAGAAAAAGAAAAAAAACAAAACAAAACAACTTCTGTATTCTTTCAAAGCAGTGAGTATTTTTATTCAAGTGAAGTTACAGGATTTGTTACTCTGCTGGGGGTCTATTAGTAGTCTGGAGCTTACCTTGTTGCAGATTCCTCCTGAGAGCGAGCTTTTGTTTGTCCCTGCAGGCCAAAGATAATTGTGTTTGCACATCTTTAACATCTGCACAATAATCATTCACAATTGTATGAAAAATGAAGACATGGAATCAAATTGAACAGGCAAAAAAATGCAGCAAAGACTATTGGATGAATGCACTTTGGTGGTAACATACCATTGGTCATGGGGAGAGCCCTGCAGTGGACTGCGCTTGGTTTTCTTCAACATGGAAAAGGGTGAACTCATTTGACTTTTTAGAGCAAAATGTGGATATTATAAACTTTTTAATTCCCCAGAAGGCTGGTCGGAGGGATTTCCCGTGACTGTTTCAGGTTGTTTGGACTCTGTCACCATGACAACAACAAAACGCCCCAGCTTGAAGAAACCTGCAGGGTTTGTTTCATCCGCAGGAGGTCGCTGTTTCCCCGCTTCACATACACGCCATTTATGTTTATCATGCATAACTAGTTTTGAGATTTATTTGACAGTTTAGCTTTATATGACAGTTTTTACACAACGTAAGTAATATGGCTATAGCAGAGAATAGATCATTTATTCTGCTGATAATTTATTGACTTATAATTGTTCAAAATAGCCTATATGCAAGTATTTTATAAGTAGCATATATTTTTTACGTTTATTTAATTTAAATAACCACATGTTATAACAAACAAATATGTTGCTTTAGGATAAATGTTTTTAATTTTAGACACACTTTTTTTCTTCTTTATTGAACACAATAAAACAACATAGAACAGTAATTAAACATCTTCTCGTAAGGATGATAGTATACTTAGTAGACATAATATGAGATGCTGTCAAATATAGAGCTATATAGAAAAACAATTAACTATATATTGAAATAAAAGACAAACAGGGGTTTTTATAAAGTGCAAACTATAAAAGTATCACAGTATTTAAAATCAGGCAAACAAAAGTGCCAAAAGAGGAGCAAGGACTGAGGCATGCGTCAAAAAAGCAGAAAACAAGATATATCGTCACAAATCTTTTTAGCCATTTTGTTGGAGTCTATTTTTCTTAGGGATAAGAAGAATAATTTAAAATAATTTAAAAACCAATCAACGGATGGTTTGCTATTCCTGCACTTACTACTATGAAAATGACATTTACCCATGAGAATAACTATATTTATTAGTCAGATACATTCGACTTCAAGTTATCTATATAGAAAAAAATATGAGAGATATCAAAGACTGGTATGTCCTCTATTCTAAGAAGTAACCAGTTTCCTAATTCTAAGCAGAGGTTTCTGGACACAGGGCACAGGAAAAACATATGATCTAAAGTTTCATCTGCTACATTACAGAAAGCACATTGATCAACTTCGAACTTGAATCTTTTTTTTTTTAAGGAATTCTGCAACCGGGTACACTTTATACAATATTTTGAGTTTCCTTAACCTTTGGGGAAATGGGCCATCTAATATATTTAGAATGAGCTTTTATCAACATAGACACAGTTATTTTCTCATTCTGAGGTTTAAATCCTCGGTTATAATCATAAAATACTATTGATTTCCAGGCAGCATTAATCACTTTGTTATTACACTGTTAACCCGAATAAGTTCACAGAACTCCAAATTTTTTGTGTAAATGGATACACCAAAATATTTAAGTTATATTTTTAAATGTTTTAAGTTTCCACTTTCTATTTTCCTCAACTCATAGCCTGTGGGAAATACACTCCAAATTTTTAATATTCCTCAGCTCAATCAATAATGTTTGAAAAAAATGAAAGCGACACCACTGTTACAATTCAACCATTTTTTATTCGACAATGTGCCTTTTAAAAAAGGCGTTGCCCAGCCCTAACAATCAGAGCAAAATCTACAATCACATTTGTTTTTTGCAAGTGTTACTTTTATTGTGTGCAAACCAATAAAAAAGAAATATTAAAAAAATAAAAGTATCTAGGCTATTTATTATCATTCATATGATTTATGGTTCCGCGTTACACCAACGCAGACCTACGGCGTAGGCAAACGCGGCGACGCGCACCGTACGCTGTGGGTTCTGCGTCGATTTAACGCGGAACCATAAATCCGGCTATGTGGTGAGCTGGTGACAGCAGCTCGCCATGCTGCCTGTGGCCACTAGTGGGCCGGACTCGGGGATGTGGAGGCCTGCCGGCTCCACCGCAACAAATCCATCATCCACCCGAGGCGATTAGCATGGTGCGGGCTATGGCTGCACCTGTCTCACATTTGGACGAGGTCGAATGTGGGAGGCCGAATGTGGGAGATGGGAGCGGGGTTTCCGTGGGAGGAGCGCCGGCCCGGAGCGGCCGCCCCGCGGATCAGCGGGGAGACTGCGCTCCTGTCTGGTCCCAGGACCAGCTCACCGGTTTGCAGGAGACCTCAGCAGACCTCGGCCCAGACCATGGAGCTGAGATGGACAGCATCGCCCTGATAGACGAAGACAGTCTGGTGGAGAAAGACGAGTGAGTGTTTGTGTGATTGTGTGTTTGTGTATCTGGCCTGTACGGCTTTAAGCCTGAATTTATGGTTCCGCGTTAAATCGACGCAGAGCTTATGCCGTATGGTACGGCGTAGGCTGCGCATCGCCGCGTAAGCTACGGCGTAGCTCTGCGTTGGTATGACGCGGAAGCATAAATCAGCCTTTATGTTTACCAGTGTGGATGCATCCTGCTGCAGATCTCCACAAAAAACACACAAAGGCATGTTATCTGCATCTTCTTTTTTAAGTGGTGTTCATACTTGCTGAATGATATAAGGATGTGTATGTGAGCATCATTTGTGGGACCAGCTCCTACTGAAAACCCATACTGGCCAGTACCCCCCCCCACCACACACAAACACACACATAATATTGTGTTCTTCTTCCCACAAACTTATGTACAGGGCCCCGTTTGTTTTGGTTTGTTGTTTGTTTTCTGTAAGACTACAATGCAATGGGTACAGTATGTCCAAACCCTTTAAAGATGCTCTAAAGTGATGTATAAAACTGTTGCACCTAAAGAAAAAAGCTGGCTAGATTTCTGAAGTACTTTGGGGAAGGGAGTCAAATTTCCTGTAAAAACTCAGAATTTTTGCATCCATAAACTCAAAAATGTATATAAAATAGAAAATTTTTAGTTAATAAACTTTGAAATTTGTTAAAAAAATAAAGAAATTGTGACTTTGCAGCAATCTTTTAGTATAATTAACAGCACAAGTCACATTATCTTTTTTTTGGGAAAAAGAATGACTGCTCTTTAAGACCTTTATTCATAACACAGAAGTCAAGTTCATTAAAAGTGCTAAATATCTAGCTTTTGGGGGGAGTTGGTGTGGGACATGGGGCCAGCCCCTTGTGGACACTCAGTGAACTGCACTTATCCATACTTATATATACTACTAAATATCAGATGTTGCCCCTTGATCATCAATCTATAACATAAGCTGGAATCTGTGCTGAAAGTCGTCGCTAAACAAAGAATAAGGCAAGGATCCTGTAGGCGTGCTTAACTTCACTTTATCATTGTGTTGTTTTAGTCTTTCAGCATATTGAAGGGACAAAAGTATCTAATTCATCCATTATAAGCTACAGTATCTCATGACATGACGCCTGTGCTTCAGCAGGATTTAGCATACTGCTGCTTTGTGATTGACTTTCAAACATCTCATCCAAGGTGTTTCAACTTGATCAGCTAAATCAAGGATTACACATTTAACCTTTCCATCTGAGCAGTTCAATCTGATTATGCTTGTAAGTGTGATGCTGAAAAGCATTTGTTTGGTTTCCATAGTCTCTATTAGGATACTTGATAGTAACCTAGGCTTGTTTTCAGGTAACTGACATGAATACAGGGGTGCTTGAGCAATCCACTTACAGGTAATGATCTTAAGTATAAGGAAAGCAGATTTATTTATAGCACGTCTTGTACACAAAGGCCATTCAAAGTCTTATACATCAGTAATAAAATACAAATATCGATAAAGAACACCAAAAAAAGAAATGACATTTCCTAAACCATTAAAACAATCAAATCAAACTTTATTTATATAGCACTTTTCATACAATAGTAACGCAAAGGGCTTTACATAATAAAATCAACATTTAAAATATAAAAACGCACACACTCATGGTTAAAAACACACATGTGGTCATTCTCACACACATCCTCACATTAATACCCACACAGCACACATATACCGCCCCACTCCACCCCACATACACTAATAATGCTAAGAAAAACAGTATTAAAATGTTGTAGATAAAATAATAAATGATGCTACAAGAGAATTGAGAAGTTCATTAAAAGTATATGCAAATTTAAATGCAATTGGATGAAATAAGTTTCATACTAATTAAAAGTTATCCTCACATCTCAGGCTGTTTTTACAATATATTCTTTTAGTTTTTAGGTCAAACTTTGAAAATGCTTGATTTTCCACAATCCATCCCCCCTCACACGCCTAGTCTGTCCTTCCTGCTACCAAACCTGCTGCTACTTCACCAAAACTGGGGTGAAGCTTTTTAATGAAAGCAAAATTTAAATTTTCTGACCTTTGAGTTAACTCCCCTCCTAGACTATGTGATCTGTTGCATAACGAGTGATCTTCTCCCGCCACGCAGACTCTGGAATGCTCTTTCCAGTAATTATGGCCACGTGGAGCCGGTGGACTGGCGTCAGTGTCGAACACGCTCGCTCTACATTTCCACGTTCAGCTTGGAGGAGAAGCCGGTGAGTGACCCAGTGACCCAGTGACTCTGCCCCCACACCATTTCTGTCCCACTTTCTCTTCATCCCATGTCAAATCTCTCCTCAGTTTATCACAAATCTCAAATTTTCGTTTTGCCGCGGTTTGGATGATTACATTTTCTTCCTTTGCTGTGCTCTCGGCTAGACAGAGACGGATGTTGCGGCCGAGCTGTCGGACAAGGAGGAGCTGCGGGAGCAGCTGGATTTGCACTCCATCATCGTGCCCTGTCTGGCAGACGAACCCCTGGTCACGGCGGAGCAGGTACGTTGCAGACACATCTCTGTTGTGGCAGCGTAGTTAATTCCAAATGCAGTCATCTTTTAGGAATTTAGGTCAGCCGATTAACATTCCCCAAAGATAAGATTAATGACCGATGATTGCTGAGGTATTTTCAGTCCTGCATCTCTTTTTTGTTTTAATATTTTTTATTAGGGGGTAAGGCACGGTAGAACAGGAATTTAAAAAAAAAGATACACAGTCTACCTCCTAGGATGTTTTTTTTTTTTTTTTTGATTCAAGAACAGAACAAAAAATCCACACAAAATAATGACAAATAAATGAAAATGATTCTAAGTAATATTTAAGTAATAAAGCTACACAGTATAAATTAAAAATAGATGAATAAAAAGGGGGAGAAAAAAAACAAGAAAAAAAAACTCAAAGCAAAAAAAAACAAACCCCAAAAACAAAGGAAAAGTAAATAAATAGATAAAAAGGAGGAAGAAAGAGAGGAATGAGAGCAGAGAGGGAGGAGGGATCCGTCAATCAGGAGGCAGGGACTGGAGAGAGTGGAAGAATGTAAGAAAGGGGAAGACACTTATTATAAAATTTGTTACAACTACCCTTCAGTCCTGCATCTCTGATGGGCTGACAATGTGCAGGTAATTGAGGAGATAGAGGAAATGATGCAGGACTCATCTGACATGGAGGCAGAGCGCAATCCCTCGCAGTCAGACCTGTCCATGCTCTCTCTGGACGTCCAGTGGTGCAGTCCCGGCTTCGAGGAGAGTGAGTGTCCACCGCAGCGTATTACAGTGCATTCTCTTCTCATCTGTAACTTGTGTTTCATGAGTGGGCTTGTTGTCCGAGTGTTCAGGGATGAGGGTCCTGAACGTTTCAGAGCTGATGGAGCGTCTGGAGGAGGCAGAGACAACCATCAGGAGGTTTTCTGAGGAGCTGGTGCAGCAGCTGGCTATCAGGGATGAGTTGGACTTTGAGAAGGAGGTGAAAAACAGTTTCATCTCAGCGCTCATCGATGTGCAGAACCGGCAGAAAGAGCAGAGGGAGTCGATGAGGAAGAAGAAGAAGCTTAAAGGAGGAGCTGGGACAGTGCAGGGCCTCACAGAGAGACCGCCTGGATCGGTCAGTACTTTGTGTACAGTGCGGTTTTAAGAAATCATTATTGGTCTGCCGGCACATCCGTCTGTATTGGTGTCTGTACTAGGGATGGGCGGTATGGACTAAAAAATGTATCACAATAATTTCTGGCATTTATCCCGATAATGATAAAAATGATGCTAAAAAAAATACCAATTCAACTCCACCTTTTTAAATATAAATCTATCACCACATTCAGTCTTTGGAGCCCCTAAATCACTGCTCTAAAAGATACTAAATACTACTAAACGTCATCAATGGGAATTTATCTTTCTTTCTTTCTTTCTTTCTTACTTTCTTTGTGGCTCATTTCTTTCTTTCTTTCTTTCTTTCTTTCTTTCTTTCTTTCTTTCTTTCTTTCTTTCTTTCTTTCTTTCTTTCTTTCTTTCTTTCTTTCTTTCTTTCTTTCTTTCAGGCTCATATCTTTCTTTCTTTCTTTCAGGCTCATATCTTCCTTCCTTCCTCCCTCCCTCCCTCCCTCCCTCCCTTCCTTCCTTCCTTCCTTCCTTCCTTCCTTCCTTCCTTCCTTCCTTCCTTCCTTCCTTCCTTCCTTCCTTCCTTCCTTCCTTCCTTCCTTCCTTCCTTCCTTCCTTCCTTCCTTCCTCTTTTCTTCCTTCCTTCCTTCCTTCCTTCCTTCCTTCCTTCCTTCCTTCCTTCCTTCCTTCCTTCCTTCCTTCCTTCCTTCCTTCCTTCCTTCCTTCCTTCCTTCCTCCCTTCCTTCCTTCCTTCCTTCCTTCCTTCACATACGTTGTGCGTGGATTTAACGCAGAACCATAAATCAGCTTTGCACAAAAACGTCATCAACGGTAATTTATCGTTTTTGCCGCGAGATGACAAATTCTTACCGTGGGGAATTTTTTTGACGGTATATCGTGAATGGTAAAATATCGCCCATCCCTAGTCTGTACTGAAATCCCCTTTCCAATGAAAGATATTGCTCTTCGTGGATTTCTTGCTGCTTTTGTTTTATTTTCCAACAAACTGCATGAACCTTTCTTGAAGTCTTTGTTGTTTCTCTTCTGACGTTTCCTTGCATTTCTTCCTTCCTCCTCAGCGTTTCAGCATGGAGGGACTCTCCTCTGTCATACAAAACAGCTTTCGGCAAACATTTGGGAGTGGGTGCAGTGAACGACAGGTTACTTTCCATTTCCCGCCCTCGCCTCTGAACTTTGTTTTCTCTTTTTGGCTCCGGAATTCACATGGCACATGTGCTGTGCCACTTGTAATTTTTCACTTCTCATCTAATACTGCTTGTCGTCTTCTCAGTCTTTCATGCATTGGTTTTCAATCTAATTGGTCTCTTTTTCATTTTTCAGTATTTGACCACAGTCATCCCTTATGAGAAAAAAGGACACCCCCCCTCCATTGAAGATCTCCAGATCCTGACCAAAAGTAAGGATCTTCATCTCCACTGTGATGTTTGACTGGCTCTAGCCGGATCCTCATTTGTAATTGTTGGATTAACCCTCTAGTTCTCCAAGCTATGAGAGACGACAGTGACAAAGTGCCCAGCCTCTTGACAGACTACATCCTCAACGGTGAGCATTTCTCTCTAGTGTTCATGTACTGTAGATGTGGGAGAACACGTTGACGCTACATGTTCAGCATCACTCTCGTTTCACAGGAGCCAGTTAGATGATTGTTACCGGTTCATTGTTGCTGTGCTGATAATAATATCTACAGAAACAAACACAGCAGTGGTTTTAGCCAAAAGCATCAATGCTTAAATTGTTGACAGAAAGTTTTTAGACCTTTTTTTTTTCCAGTTTTCCACATTTTATTATGTTTCAGACTTGTAAAGTAGGTTATCAATCGATAATAACACAACCAAAGTTTTTGGAGATCCGTCCATCTGTCCGTCCGTTCATGCGTTGCAGGGGAAACAGCCTAAACAGAAAGGCCCAGGATCTGTCCTCTAGGCCAGGTCTCACTTGTGTAAGAAATCTTTGATCTCAGTAATCTCCCCACTGTGCCCTGGGTCTGCCTTTGAGTCTTCTCCGGGTTGAACATACAGACTGATCTGCCTGTCAACCTCCTCTACTATTCTTCCTTTACTTGTGAAGAAGACCCCGAGATACTTAATAATAATTATTCCAGTTGAGTGTCCCATCCTTTTCTGGTTGGCAACAATGTTCCCAGATTTTGAGCTGCTTATTCTCATTCTCGCTGCTTCAAACTTTGCTGCAAACCACTCCATTGAGAGCTGATGATCCGCCCTTGATGACCACATGATCCAAAGAAAAGGTAGAGATGGAGTGGAGCTGTTGTCTCAAGGTTGTCATTGGTGGTAGATGGGCTAGAGAGTCCTATTTAGCTTGGTTAGCTTGAAGGACTCCTTAAGCAGCCTGCAGATACTACCAGGCCAAGTGGACTGCAGCCTTGGTTGTTACTGAAGCAAAATCTTGGGTGTAGGAAGAGTTCGGCAAGGCCACGGGGAGTCTTTCCTTATGTTATTGAATTAAAAAAGATTGATGCCATGAACACTTTCAATATCCGACTGTCTCACACTGAGTAATCTAGGACCCAGAGCCGCCTGGGAGATTTGCGAGGCCCTGTGCGAAATGGCAAAATTTTTGGGTTTTTCGGGTCGGATTGAGTGTCTATATGCGCAATTTTAACTCTCCAATTAGCAAAATACTGGATACCTTCCCCTGCCTCATCATCATCTGGGCTTGCCTCAACGCGGGGCCCCACGGCTGCTTGACACCCGGTCGGATCGGGGATTTTTCTAACAAATCTATCAAACGAGCCTTTCAGAGAGGCATTAAACTCTTCAATTTTCTTTAGTTTTTTTCTTTTTTCATCCCCTGATGGAAATTTCCTGATTCTGTCTCGTTCTCTCGACATTGTGTGGCAGTTTGTTCCAACTCCACCTGTCTGGATCAGAGCAGCTTGTGTCTGCGCTTGGTCTGACGCAGTTGTATTGAACAACAGACACGCGCATCATTGCACATATATTTATTGATATGCACAGACTAGTACACATTTGGGTCTGTAATGGAACGTGTCTGTTGATATTTATAAGGGAAAAAACGAAAAAATAAATAAATTTGAAAACATTTTTTTTTGAAAAAAAAAAAAAAAAAAAAAACGGCCCATAGCGCGAGGCCCCTTTGGGGCGCGAGGCCCCGTGCGGTCGCACTGTTCGCACACCCCTTGCACCCTGCTAGGACCAAATGCTTTGGTCGGACAGAGTTCCTTTAAAATGAAGTTTTCTGATGGACCTCTATCAGCAGAACATGCCACCAGTCAGGCCTTTGTGGTAGAGTCACCAGACAGAAGTTATTCCTCACTTCAAGACATATGATACCTCACTGGGAAATTGTCAAAAGGCATCTGAATAAGGATAAGACCAAAAGGATCAAAGCCCTCTCATCTGATGAAAGAAAGACTGAAGCGACTGGCAACAATATCCAATAGTTGTGTGGAGAATAATAGGCATTTAGCATCCCCTAATCAAAGGTAATGTTATACTTACAGTCAGACATGTGGTGGCAGAATCATACTGTAGGAAAAGGTCTAGATAGGTTATATATAGCAATCTTAAATGAAAGCTCTTCCCTGAGTCTCCGGTTGTTGAGAAGGCATACTTTTCAATAACACAACAATACAGCCAGAGCTTCTGCCTGAACCCTGAGGGGAATCACCGGGGAGACCCGGACATGGCCATGCAGTGATGGTCCTCCATCTGAATTAGGGGAGATTTAATGTTTCCATTCAGGAAGAATGAGGAGCATTTTCATTTAGGATTTAGGTTGTCCTATTCCTATCACAAGAAGGTCCCTGTGTTAGCTGCTGGCGTTAGGCCAGCCGGGCAGAGCAGGAAAAGAGAGATCAGAAAGAGAGGAAGAAGAACAGAGAGAAGATAGGAACAGGTTTATTGTCGATGGTACAAAAGACAAGATATATTAGTAATCACTGGTAATCATTATCCGTGAGCTGGAGAACTAATAGTTCTATGTACAAAAAAAGGTATTTAAGATTAGCCTGAAAGATAACAAAATGTGGAAAATTGAAAACCTCCCCCTGCACATTGTTGCAGTGTTTGTCCATCTCATGCAGCGATCAGTTTCTTCCTTTCAGAAATTAATAATGAATGTCTAATATTAAGTGTGTAAGTTTACAAAGCTGCCATCAATTCAGGATGATGCATTCAAGAAAGAAAAATGTCAAATTTGACAGTGTTGGTCATCCATAAATAGCATGGATATTTGTCACAAAATCATCATTTATTATTTTATTTGTTGTGAAATGTTGAAAAGGTGACTCTGAAGTCTCAAAAGTTGCAGTTTTCACTGAGCATTTGAGTACTACATACTACGTACTACATACTACATACTACATACTACATACTATATACTACAACTTTCCACAGCCTGCAGCTGCCTGTACTTTTCAAATTTAAAACAGTTAAAGTTTAATAGCTACATGTGAACATTTAAACACCTGAGCTCCATCTTTTGTGTGTCTTTTCTTTCACATTTCACATGCTCTTTTTCATTCCTCTTTTCTCTTTTTTCACCTCTGCCTTTGCTGTTCTGTATAATTTATTGCTGCCTTTCACTTGGTAGCTCTGGTCTGAGCATGGATGGAGAGGTTTGTGACAAATTTCAGTATGTGGTGCACTGTTGTGGTGTTGTCACTGACGATGTCACTGATGTAGTGCAGTCTGACCCCGAGACTCTCCCCGACACTCCTCCCCTCTTCTGCACACTGAGTAGCTGCAGCGTGATTCGTGCCAGCTTTAGAGTTTAGAATCACAACTTGAATCTCTTTTGACCCTTACACTTTACATTTGAGAAACCAGCATGTGATCAATAGTTTAAAAGCACTCTGTTGATTGGAGTTGCAAGCATGTGATGCATCTGCATCAGAATTCATAGAGATATTGCCTCTTCTCTCGTTGTCAGATAGTTAGCATCAGTGTATGTGCTGAAACTTTTTTCCTTTTCTTTTTCCTCTTCTTAATGTCCCACATTGTAATTTGTTTATAGGGGTTATCCTTCAGGATTAGTGTTAACAATCACTTGTTCAACTCCTTTCTTCCAGTGCTTTGCCCCACGTAGACCGGGTGGACCGAGCCTGATACTGTGCAGAAGCTTCTGGTGAAATATGAAGAGGATTCACACAGTATATTTGCAAGCACACTTAATTTATTCACAGATGTTTTTACCTCTGTTTTTTTTTTTTTCTATCTGTGAGATCATATTTTACCCTCATTATTTTATGTGAAACATCAGAATTTTCAATATTGATGCATTCTGATTAATTTAGGATGTTTGTGGTGTATGTTTAATATACGTGCACTGTGAAGAAACACTATATTCTGTGAAGAATGCACTCTTTAAAATCATCAGACACTTCATTTGGTACACTGGCATTTTAATAAATGGGAACAAATTGGGAAGTAAAAACAGCTATTAAGAAATTCGACTGCAAATTAGTTATCTCCACAAATAAATAGTCTAATTAATAAAGTATTTTCATGTTTTATATTTTAATGAGCATTTTTTTAAAGAAATTATCTTAATTTAAATTAATTCATGATCAAATTATTTTAAAAATCAATTTGAAAAATCCTTTTCAAAAAGAGAAATTACTGAAATTAAACAGTCATTTTAGATTTTTTTTTTCAAATTCAGGTATTTAAAGCAGCACAATGTAACTTTCAGCTTTTGTTGAGTTTGGCGGCTCCTTTGGACAAAAGCGGTAGTGCTTTACCAGTAGTGCGGCAGGGTTCGTACCATCCACCTCCAAGTTACATAGTGCCAGTGAAGGCGATACAGTCAGACCCCTCAGACCATGACAGAGGTGTCATTAAACCTGTTGGAAGTTGATGTACCATCACAATGACTCTGGAAATATGATATTAAGGTGGAAAAGTTACATTGTGCTGCTTTAAAAATCTAATTTCATTCATCCTCTCCGTTTTCTTTTCTCCAGTGCATTTTCAAAAACATTTACCTTCTTGATTTAGCCTCTATTTTTACCTTTTACATAGCACTTTGGGCCTTGAGCTGAGAAAAGCAGGCCAAACAATGCAAATCAGGTTCTTGAAAGCAACAAAAGCTCTCAGATTGGTCACTGTCCAAAAGTGAACAATAGAAGAACGTTGCCTGATCAATATCTCAATTTCTGCAGCAACATTGGGACGTTATGGTCCAAAATTTGGTCTAAACAAAAGGAAAGCATGGATCCCTTCTGTAAAAGTTCAGGCAACAGGTCGTGTAATGGTGTGGGAGAGATTGTCTTGACACACTTTAGGCCCTTTTAGTACTTGTAATGTAAATGATGCTGCCTACTTGAGTATTGCTCCTGACCACATAGTCAGCAGCATCCTCTGGCTACTTTCATGAGGATATTACGCCATGTCACGAAGCTGAAATCATCTCAAACTGGTCACATGAACATTACAATAAGATCACTGCTCAGATGACCACCAGATCTCAGTCTAATAGAAACACCTCTGACATTTGTTTGAATGAGATTGTTGCATCATGGATGTGCAGCAAACCAATCTGCTGGAACTATGTGACACAAAACTGTCAATATGGACCAGTATTTCAGAGGAAAATTTCCAGCACCTCGTTGAATGTATGCCATGAAGAGATAAGGCATTTATAAAGAAAACGGTGGGTCCAACCCAGTACTTGACAGGTGTACCTAATGAAGTGTCTGGTGAACGTATTTGACTATAGATTAGGTCAAAGCTACCTTGCAATGGACTTTGCATCTATTTGAAGCACTTAACTATATTATGAGCCAGGAAACAAATGCACAGAGCACATTGACATAGAAGGTGCAGTCGTAATTAATTATGAAAATGGTTTAAAGAACATTCAGCGAGTAAAAAAATAATCATTACAATAATATGTATTATATGAGCAACAACAGATAATAGAATTGGAGGAAGCAGCAGAACGATGCATGTTAAACATGATGGAGACACTAAATCATGTCAGAGTTCTCAGGTCTTACCTCATCGGTATGTTTCTCAGATCTTCATTTTTATTTCATGGAGGGTAATGTCTTGAAGGCAGAGGGGACACAGTCTTGACTGACATCAAACCAACTATGCATTTGAGTGAAACGACCCAATGTCTGTACTTTTGCGGCGCCGACTCGACCTCTGGATGGGAGTCTGCTGCGTCGATGTGCCTGCTGTGCAAAAGGGCAACAAACACTTCGACTGGGCATTGTTAACTCTTTATGTATTATTTTATACAAGCTGCCTTCGATTCAACTTTTCTACATCATAAAGAGCTTATTTTCAACAAATTTCATATTTCTAAAGTAATTACAGAACATGTTTTACTATTTATTTATTTTGTAAATATTGTATTTGACAAATAAAATCTCTTTGTGTCAGCACATTTGTTTCATTTCAATGATCATGCCAACGATAATCAGAGCGGAGACAATAATATCAATGATTTTGAAAACAACAGATAATCAGTCTCACAAATGCAACAGCTTCATTATATGATTTGTTGTTGCTGTACTGTTCTATGTAGCTTTTCCTAGCAGGTAATAGAAATGAGACGTGCAGTTTACGTGTCATATTAATGTCAGTTTTACACACAATGAGTCATTATTGCAAACATGTTTTATTTAATCTCGTCCCTGCTGGGATGCACTTCCTTCAACTTCAGCTCAGCTGGTACGCCATGCCACTACATGCCGTACCAGCAATACATCAACAAGAGGCACAAACGTACAGTTTACAACACAGAAGGGAACACTCCTGAGCAGTTGAAGTTGAATATGTCAAAATGTCTGGATCAGCGCGCTATATAAAACCCGAGAAACTGGGGGAAAAAAATGAATAAGCCTTTACTAAGATAGAAAATGCTACAGGAATCTCATTGACGAACTGAATATCTTAGATATCTGAGGTACAGAACAAACCAAAATGCTCCTAATGAGTGCTTCTTGCACAAACTTCTTTTAAAGGAGTTGCATATCTGTGACTGCTTTGAAGGACACTGCATAAAGCGAACCTCTACAGATTACTCAGCAATATACTAAAACAATAAAACAAACATAAATAACTTAAAAAAACGCAATTAAACCTTGCTGATAAAAACGTGATGAACATTGGCACCACTTTCTTTCTTCAGATAAAAATATAAAACATTTGACAGCTCATATAGGGTCCAAGATGCTTGCTGTGACATGACCAAGACAACCTCAGTAAAAACCAGTGGTTGGAGAATCATGATATGGGGCTGCATGAGTGCAAAAGATGTTGGGAAGATGACATTTAAAGATGGCATCTTGAATATCCGACAATATGGCTCAGACTCCAGGTGTTTGGGGGTAGAAGAATGACTGGACCTCAGAACATTTATTCATTCCGTCATCCTCTTTTCTATGTCTGCTTCATCCTGCTATCAGCCTAATATCAACTGTCATCATGGAAGAAGCAGGGTTGTTAGCAGAGCATCACTTCATAAATCTGCACACTCATTTCTCCTGTAGTGTTGGGGTGCACTGAGTCCGTCACGTAAAGATCACACACCTTATTTCACATCGGTATCAGTAATGTGACTCAAAACTGCTGATTTTGAGTTTTACATAACAGAAAAAGAAAACACAGCAGTTCATCTTGGAGGCAATTTTACTTTTATATTTAAGAATTGTTGTATGGAGGAGGTTTAGTTACTTCTGTATAATCTATATAGTCATTGACGACTATTCAAATTCAGTATTTATTCAGGGTAATTGAAAGGAAAGGTTGGGGTGAACTGAAGTGTAATAGTAGATTTAAAAAAAATATAAACATACTATATTAAATGATAAGTAAAATGATTTGTAACAATAGTCAAGCCACACTGAATGTGTTTTCTCATAAGTCATACTTCCTAAGTAAAGTTTTACATAACATTTAAATGTGTTATTTGGTTGCTAGGTGTTTTTGTTGTTGTTTTAAAATGTGAGATCATCAAATACTTGAAGCCTTAAATAGTCTGTGTTTTCGTTATTTTAGCTGAGTTCACTGCTAGTGCGCCAGAAGAATATGAAACATAAACTAATATTACTTTCACATTAGTACTTCTTTATTATGTAAGCCTTGGCCACGTGTTCAGGGCAAAACCTCCAGCTCTCTGAGGAGGTGCAGATGTCGTCTCCTGAGGAAAACATACACATCCATCAGCTGGCTGGATGGCTCTTCAGCAGAACCAAAACAGGCAATGGAGAGGAAAACAGAAGATAAAAAACCTAAATAAGAAAGAAACACATATAAAAATGAAATAATATAACTGAAGTTATATTTTTTTAATGAAAAGTCCGCACATAATAACTCACACTCATCCAGTTAAGGCCCTCCCATGACCGATGGTAACCTGTGGACATATGGAACTAGTTCATGCTTCTCTGAACTTTGTTGAAGAGCATAAAAACCCTGCTCACCACCATTCTGCCTCTAACATTTCAAAAGCAACTTAATCGCCTGTCAAACATCTGTAAAACATTTGTTCTCTCCATGATAAGAATTCCTCTAACACTGCCTGCACTCGGAGAAAAACATTCTGAGTCTGGCCAGCACTGAGAGCTGAGAGAAAATTGTTCTGGAGCTGCAGAAAAACAGTTTCTTGACAGTGGATTTCAGGTGTTTTTGATATATCATGGATGGAAGAGGGCTTTGGATGATATTTTTGCCTCTCTTGTTGGCTCACTGCTCCCTCCAGCAGACCACTTCCAAAAAAAGGAATGGGAAAAAAGGTAGGACTTAATGTTGGACATCAAAACAACCATTTACTTACAGCTGCACTGTCATAATTCATGTGAACGAATGATGAAATTGTTGCTCTTTTGAACAGACTCTGCAACTAATGCTGCTATCGAGGAGCTGCAGAAACAGGTTAACGACATTGTTCAGGAGCTGAACTTGTTGAAAGAGCAGCAGGCTTTGCAGACAGGTATTTTCACAGCAGAAATGATTCTGAGGATATTTCTTTTGGGGGAAAATGAGCTTTATCACAGTATGGGAGTTGCAGGCTTTATGCCTTGTTATAATTATCAGCTTTCCATTGATGGAGGGCCTAAACAAACCTCTGAGCCTCTTTATTTTCCTCCCTCAGTCTGTCTGAAAGGCACAAAGATCCTCGGAAAGTGTTTTCTGGCTAATCCAGAGAAAAAGACCTTCCATGCAGCCAGCGATGATTGCATCGCCAAAGGGGGCAGCCTGAGCACTCCTGTGACGGGGGACGAGAACGACCAGCTCTACAGCTACGTGCGCCAGAGCGTTGGCCCTGATGAGCACATCTGGCTGGGCATCAACGACATGGTGACGGATGGCCAATGGGTGGACCAGTCAGGCTCCAGTGTCCGTTTTAAGAACTGGGAGACTGAGATCACCCTGCAGCCGGACGGGGGTCGCAGCCAGAACTGCGCCATCCTCTCCACCACAGCCAATGGGAAGTGGTTTGATGAGAGCTGCAGGGCTGAAAAGGCCTCGGTGTGCGAGTTCAACATCGTCTGAAAGCTTTGCTGTCTCTCTGTTTTTAAATCTCTGACATCATTCGGAGCAGTGTGTAAGGCCATTTTAAAGCCACCGGGTACCTTCAAGACAATGTGCTGATTCCTTACGCTCACATTTTCTCCTCCAACTCTTTCAGATGTCAGAGCAGCACAGTTTTCACAGCATGTCATAGTATAAGCTAAACTATCTGGAGCAAGAGGTTTTATATACATTTCTACTCAACACTCTAAAATATTTAACAGCTTTATAGATATTCATTAATATAAACACTGTATGGCTTGCTTGTATTGTTTTTCTCTTACAGTTAATCAATATAATAAAGCCTTTTTTTCCTCCTAAGAACGATCACCATGTGTGCTGCTTGTTTTGGCAACTTTCTGTGGCTTTAGTTCTGCAGGACAAGTCATGCTGGTTGAATTTTCATTACAGATGTCCATAAGCATGCGTCTCCCTATGAGAAGAGTTTAAATGAAGAATTAATTAGTGACAATCTTTGCAGCAGAAGATTATGTAGAAAATCATAAAAAGGAACAAGTAATGGTAAAACCAAATGTTGGCTTATGGTTGCTGAGAAAATGCCTGAAAAGTGACTGATTTATATGATTTAAAGAGAGAATCAGAAGAATAAGGTTTAGTTTACTTTTTTAGCTATGACTTCACTTATTTGGATGGGGACTTCGTTCATTTGATCTTATTTGTGTAAATGAGGACAAGGTCCTTTTAAAATAGTTACATGATTGTACTTGCGGTGTATTAGCTGACATTGTAACAATTGTATTGGTACAACTTTTTCTTTTTTTCTAATTACCAAAACACAATACAACCTTGGAGCCTCATAAAGCAATTAGGGTCCACTGCTAATTTTCCCTGATTCAATCTAGGCTTGTTTATAAGCGAAGAACAACACTGCATTATCTACCACATTATTTTATTTCCAGGTTCCTCCATTAGAACATCTGTTTGACACTCACCCTCCTGTTTCCTACACAATTTAATCATAAAAATCTCGACTTTTCAAAACACTCATCCAATCAACATGTCTGTCTCCAGGGAGATTTACTATGTTTGTATTACATTCAGAGATATCATGCTAAGATAAAAAAACACTTTATTTCCTTGGTAGTAAACAGGTAACAACTCCAACTTTGTCTCTCTGCTACTCGCTCCTTGGAGACACGAGGGACTCAAGATCTTCTGAACGCTTGCTCCTTAACCCTTGTGCTGTCTTTGGGTCAAAATGACCCAATTCTTCTATCCTTCTTTCCTCCTGCCATGCTCTCTCCTTCCTTCTTCCTTTCCTCCTTTTTCTTCCTACCTCCCTTCCGTCATTCGTTCCTTTATTACCTTCTTTGCTTTTCTTTGCTTCTTTCCTTATTTTATCCATTCCTTCCTTCTTCCCTCCTTTCTTTCTTTCCTTTTCTCCCTTCCTTCCATCTTTTCTCCCTTCCTTACTCCATTTCCTACTTCCTTCCTTATTTTCTCCTTTCTTCCTTCCTTCCATCTTTTCTCCCTTCCTTACTCCCTTTTCTTATTCCTTCTTTTCTCCTTTCTTCCTTCTTCTTTCTGTCCTTCTTTTATCCTTTCTTCCTTATTTCCTCCCTTCCATCTTTTCTCCCTTCCTTACTCAATTTCCTACTTCCTTCCTTCTTTTCTCCTTTCTTCCTTCTTTCCTCCTTTCCTTACTCCATTTCCTACTTCCTTCCTTCCTTCCTTCCTTCTTTTCTCCCTTCCTTACTCCATTTCCTACTTCCTTCCTTCTTTTCTCCCTTCCTTACTCCATTTCCTACTTCCTTCCTTCTTTTCTCCCTTCCTTACTCCATTTCCTACTTCCTTCCTTCTTTTCTCCTTTCTTCCTTCCTTCCATATTTTCTCCCTTCTTTACTCCCTTTCCTACTTCCTTCCATCTTTTCTCCCTTCTTTACTCCCTTTCCTAATTCCTTCTTTTCTCCTTTCTTCCTTCTTCTTTCTGTCCTTCTTTTATCCTTTCTTCCTTATTTCCTCCCTTCCATCTTTTCTCCCTTCCTTACTCAATTTCCTACTTCCTTCCTTCTTTTCTCCTTTCTTCCTTCTTTCCTCCTTTCCTTACTCCATTTCCTACTTCCTTCCTTCTTTTCTCCCTTCTTCCTTCTTTCCTTCCTTCCTTCTTTTCTCCCTTCTTCCTTACTTCCTTCTTTCCTTCATTCCTTCTTTTCTCCCTTCACCCTCCCTTGACCCAAAGACAGCACAAGGGTTAAATGAGACCAAATAGTTTTCAGGCATCACCCTGGTCATCTAAATGTCATCATGAAACCGGCATGATTCATTTTACTTTCATCAAAGTGAAATAAATAAATCCACAATATGATACAACTTATAAACCAAAAAAAGAATATGAACTTGACTTAAAAGTTTTGGATATGCAGCTTGGTCAGGGTTCACCACAGGGTAACAAACTCGGCTCTTTGCAACAAGTCGGAAAGGTGAGAAGCATTCACATTAACTTACATGATTTTTATATGCAACTTTAGCAACAGATAGCAATCAACTTTGGACAAAAACAAAATGCTGCATTGAACTGAATAGCAGAAGCATTCTTGTTCTTCTACTGTAGAAATACAGGTCTGGAAACAATTGCTAAAATACTGAAGTGAATTAGTAGAAGTGTTTGGACCTGTGTGGGGGCAATATCTGCAATGATCATGTATCTACAGGACAGCTTTGGCAAAAAGCAGTGGAAAACAGTAGAAAGGTGATACTCCACAAAGATAAAACAAAGTCATGCTGCTGCAATTGAGTACAAAACCAGACACCATCCTCTAAAATGTTCTGCAACAGTAACAGTTACTCTCCCTTTTTAACCTGAAAAAATTAATCATTTAAAAGCCTACATGACTTAAGATCTCATTACAGTGGCAAAGACTTTGAACAACAACAAAAACACCTTCATCTAAGACACAACAAAGTAACAGCTACAGGCAGGTTTGAACAGGGTTTTTTGTTTGCTTCCATCACAAAAGCTTCACTCTGGGGGTGGGTGGGGTGCTCTGTACAAGACTCAACAGCAAACAATCACACAAATGCCAGGGAACAAAAATCACAAAGTTCAAGTTTTCCAAGTGAAAATAAGAAAGCTGAATCCAATCACTTGCTTAGTCCCCTCCCTCTGGCTCAAGACGTGGCCCCAGATTTGGAGAGCATTGCTCCTGATTTTGGTCCTCTGTCTGGTAAATGTCATTTTCCACCTGGATGTGACTCAGTGGCCTGTTGGGAAGAGGAGGACCTTGCTCAGATGGGAGCCGAACCGGCTGATGGACCTCCATGCCAACATCACTGCTAGCTTTAGAGGCCAGAGGCTTTTGTGGTTCTTTGTGTCCTGTGAAGGACTGGTATGTGTCGTGCGCTTGGTAGATGCCGAGCTCTGCGCCTTTTTTCAGCAGGTGTGTGTAGACCAGCGTGTCCTCAATGGAAGCGTAAACATGAGACTCATCGTCTTCATGTGTCACTGGGCATCCGTTGTGTCCAGGCAAGAAATTGGCGCCGTCTGAATTGTAAATGCCCACTTGTTCATTGAGCTTCTTTTTCTTCTTCCTATTTGAGAGAAAAAACAAAGAGATGGAAGTTTAAGAGTTATACACTTTCACATGGTTCATGACCCAGCAACCCTGGGTGAAGCTGAAGTTTGTGTTATTTTATGTCTTATTGTAGTTTGTTTCAGGACCAACTTGAAAATAAAACTTTTCCCTTCTAAGTGGTCTCGTCATCAATTTCCTCTGTTACAGCCTGCCCTAACTGCATGCGAGCGTCCGACTATCGCATCGCACTGCGTGGCATCGGACGCTCTCTGTCCACACTGAACGCGTTATGGGCCCCCCAACGTTATTTTGATTGACAGCTGAAACTCGCTTTTTAAAAGTCAGATTTATGGGTCCGCGTTACACCAACGCAGACCCTACGCCGTAGGCTCCGCGGCGCACGCACCGAACTGTGCGCGTCGCCGTGGACCCTACGCCGTAGACTACGCGGAACCATAAATCAGCCTTTATTCACCGCACTACCCGCCCGTGCGCTCCTGAAAGAAACTCCTAAAATAACTCCTAAAAGAGTAAAGAGACAAGTTAAAGATGGGTGAGATGGGAGTACTTGTAATCTTCCTACGTTTGGAGTTTCTAAACAGAAAACAAGCTTGATACTGTGATATTCAAATGTTCTTCTATTTTCTTCCTGCCGCTCGCATTGAAAGCCGGTTGAAAGCGCTGTAGGAAACAGTCAGGGATGAGGAACGGCTGATCCAGTTAGTTGAAATGATAAGTTATCTCTATGATACCTCCTCATTCCACTACAAAAACCTCAATAAAGTGGCAGAAAGAAATATTATCCTATTATTATATTATTATTATTATCTTATTATCTTATCAGAATCTTCCAGCTCCCTGGCGATCTCCCTCCAGCCAGCTGCCACTTTATTGAGGTTCTTGTATTGAAATGACTGTTTCCTACAGCGCTTTCAACCGGCTTTCAACGCGAGCGACAGGAAGAAAATAGAAGCAGGGTGTCCGACAAATGTTCAGCTCAAAACACGATGGACAGGACACGGTGTTAGTCCTCCATCTCATTGGTGGCAAGGCACCAGGGGTAGATGAGATCCACCCTGAGTTCTTAAGGCTCTGGATGTTGAGAGGGTTGTCTTGTTTCAAATACTTGTGCAACAGGGCAGGAGGGTGCGCTCAAACTACATAGGGCATCACACTCCTCAGCCAAGGTCTATTCAGGTGTACTGGAGAGGAGGCTCCGTCAGGCAGTTGGACCTCAGATTCATGCCGGAGTCCCATGTATGGACCGTCCCATCCCTGTTCATCTACCGTCAGAGCTTAGTCCACATTCTCAGTTGTTAGTCGGACTCGTTGCCTGTTGGACTGTGCCAGGCTGCCTGAGACTGTTTATTACTTTTATGGGCAGAATTTCTAGGTGCAGCCGAGGGGGTCCGATTTGGTGACCTAAGAATTGGGTCTATGCTTTTTTGCAAATTATGTGGTTGTGTTGGCTTCAGAAGGCCATGGCCCACAACTCTCACTGGAGAGGTTCACAGCTGAATGTGAAGTGGCTGCGATGAGAATCAGCACCTACAAATGAGAGAACTTGGGTCCTTAAGGTGAAAAGGGTATCTTGGGTCCTTGTTCACGAGTGAGGATGGAGAGGGATATTGATAGGCACATTGATGTGGCATCCTCAGTGACGCAAACTCTCCATTTGTCTGTTGTGGTAAAGAGCTAAGCCGAAAGGCAAAGCTCTGGATTTACCAGTTGGTCTACTTTTTTACCCTCCCCTATAGTCACGAGCGGTGGGTAGAGCCTGAAAGGATGACATTGCGGAGACAAGCGGTTGAAATGAGTGAGGATTCCTCCTGAACATTTCCCTGGTGAGGTTTTCCAGGCATGTCCATATAAGAGCAGACCCCAGGGAAGACACAGGATGCACTGAAGGGACTATGTCTCTGCTGGCATGGGGACGCTTTGGGATCCCCCCAAATGAGCTGCATAAAGTGGCCGGGGAGAGGGCATTGTGGGGTTCCCTGCTTAGACGACTGCTCCCACAACCCGAACTCGGATAAACAGAAGAGGGTTGGTTGGATGGATGTAATTCCTCCCTTGATTCCCACCACCTGCGTCTCATTACCCTCCGATTATTCAGCAGTATATTTGTCTATACATTTTCCTTAGTCACATCCACTTTGTGCACATTTTTCTAACTTGTGTGACCCTGCTGTGTCATCTCTGTGTTCCTCTCTGTGATTTCCACATGTCATCTGCTTTCTTTGCTCCTGCATTTTGGACTTTGGTTTTGGAAGCCCTGCTGAGCACAGTTGCCTTATTCTTCTTTTTTTGATGCAAGGATATTGCCTTTTATTATTGCCTCCTGATCTCCTGCATTTCAATCCAGGTATTATGCTGAATGTTGGCACTGTGGGGTTGACTTTACTTAGTAAGACTAAAACTTTATTCTTGTATTCTCAAGGAGCCCTAATACTATCATTTTAAGTTTCTCCTCTGGGCAGTGAACCAGATACGTGAAAATGCGTTTTACATAAAGCCATTTGGAAAGTCTCTGTAGAAACATTTTCAAAGAGGTTTGAGAAACAATTTTCTACTTAAAAATATTTTTTGCTAGTCATTTAAAAAATAATGACATTTTTCTTTTTTTAAATATCTTCTTCCCTTTTTTTCACAATTAACAAGAAGAGTTTTGGTGAGGGGGAATAAAAAAAAAAACTAAGACCCTGTTGCTCCCATGAACTGAAACAAGCTCTTCAGGAATTTTAAGCATAATTCTTATATATTCTCATAATTCTTCTGCCAAGTGAAAGTTTCTGTGTTAATTATCTAAGAGCAAACTTCAATCATTTGATAAATATTTCTTAAGTGTTGTTGATCGTGTATGAGTCTTAAGGTTGTAACATATTCCGCAAGAACAGAGACATTTGTTTTTGCTCTCTGGGTAGCAAGAACAAATGTCTCTGTTCTTGTGGAGTATGTATCGACCTTCAGCTTCCCTGTTCTCAGCTAGGATTGTTCACATCCGTGTCTCTGCTTCAGTATTGACCTGCTTATCTTCCATCCATGCTAGGATGTCATCACTCTGGGTGTCGCTGTCTCTCCCTTTTTCCTTTTATTCCTGAGTTTTCTTTTGATTTATGTTTTTGGATTTTTGTGTCTCTCGTATTTCCTGCTTTGCTCTGAATTATTGTAAAGTTGCTACTAATACAATAACTTCAAGCCTGCCAAAATAATTGTGATGTTGTGTGACATTTTAGTAACAAGTTTGAAGATAGAAACAGCTTCTTATGAAAAACAAGGTATAGGTAAGAGAAGAATAAAACAAAGCAGCTTCACTCACCTAACCATCATGCAGACCACCACCAGCACGACAACAAAGATGACCAGCAGAGCAGCCACCGCACTCAGAATGATGGTCAGGAGAAGGTCTAAATGAGAGAAAAATCAATAAATCATATCTTTGTTTATCACTTTTTGTTTTACACACATCTTTTGTCTTTCAAATGATATAAAACTATGAGAAATCCAACAAAAAGTGTTCTTACGCTTCCTCTTCTGCAGGGTGATCTTGGTGATCACGCTAAACTGTCCTCTTTCGGGCATACAGTTGGACATGTTGAGGTAGAAGTTCTGAGATACAGTGATCTCCCTCTTTGCCTCCTCATCCTCCCTGCGGCTGTAATCCTCCTCAGTCCTGCCAATTCTCTGTACTCTAATGTTGGTATGCCGGTTGCTGCACTTGGGTTGGCTGATGTTAGTAAACATCAAGTGCGCCTTCATCTTTGGGGGAACAGAGACGATCCAGGAGACGGTGGAGTAAGAGCTCATGCCTGCTGGCCAACCAGGAGTCCCCACGAGGACTGACGTGTTCTTTGATGGCGCCAGCTTGAATATGTACCTTTCTGATTATCAGAGGGGGGGAAAGAAATACATATTATACTTGAAGAATCACTTTTCATGCTTTTGCTCATTCAGTTGAAGCCGTGTGCTACCTGCTATCTCGCCCTCAAATGCTGCACTCAGCACATGCTTAGTGCTCCGTAGTGCTCGACTCCACAAGCTGGACCTCCACGTGACGGACGCATTGGTGTGGATAAGGACCTTTTGTATCGCCCCCTGAGAGCAGAAGTGTCCAATGGTAGGGCCATTTTCATCAGCCATTTCGATGATGTCGCTGTCATTGCAAGGCTGTCCAGGTAGGGCCTGTTTCAGCAGCCCAGTGGGGGGCGTGAGCTCCACGGTGCCATGCTGCTCAGGACGGAGAGTCCAAGTCACCTTGCTCAGAGCGGCGGGTAAGCAGGATGGCAGCAGTGGGACCGACAGATGCAGTGGAGTCTTCATACGGCCTTTGAGATGACTCCACTCTGGTGAGGAACAAGAGCAGCTCATGAATGAGGCTCATTTAGTTTTTCTTCAATCAAGTGCAGCCTGTATTTTTAGAGTGGTAACAGTGACAGCAGATGTTGCATCAATACTGTGATAGCTAGAGGCTTCAGTAGAAAGCAAATTGATGTCTTATTTTATTTTTTGAAGGCAGTTAATTTCCACAAAAACACTGTTAAAAACTGAAGAGGCTTTTTAGACGAGAGGTTAAACATCTAAAAGGGGGTAAAATAAATGAGGATTACTGTCTGTTTAAACCAGTGTTTCTTAATCTTGGTCCTGATAAAAGTTTCATGCTCCAACACACCTGATTCAAATAAATGCCTCGTTTCATTAGTTAGTCGGGCCTGAACAGGTCTATTAATGGCACTTTAATTTGAACCAGGTGTGTTGGAGCATGGAAACATCTAAAAACACGCAGGTCAGTGGATCCTGAAGGCCTGAGGGGTATTCCAGGAAGCAGGTTCAACAAAGTCCGAGTTTAAACCTGAACTCCGAGTTGACTTATCCTGAGAAAGGAAACTCTGAGTTTTCGGTTCCAGAACAGCGGATATGAGTTAGTTCAATCAACTCTGAGTTTGTTAAGCTCAAGTTAAAAAGCCATCATCAGTAGAGCCCTGATACAAGGATTCACCATGGCAACCGGCAACAACAAAAGATCCACGTACGTTTTCTTTTTTTTTTTAACTTTAACATTTCAATTTACAAAATCCCTTTGAGGAAACATTAGTTTGCATCTGAAGATCCACATACTTCACGCCACTGGAGTTAGAAGTGTTAATACGTGCGTATGGCGAGTATGAGAGCATATTTCGAAAAAAAAAAAAAAAAACACAGCTGCAGAAGCAAAGGAGAGAATTGGCGTGGGAGAAAGTTGCTGCAGTCAATGTGTAAGTTTGAATGCAGTATTCATTTAACATTTAAGCACACTGTCTTATAATATTACAGATGAAAACGGTGGAATGGTATTGAATGAAATGTTATTGTCATTTAGATCAGGGGCAGCCGCCACACCTCGGCTTCAGGGGAAAATGTTTTTTTTATACATTTATGGAATTACTCTGTCTATTTGTATTGATTTATTCTATTACTTAAAACATATAAAATAACTACAAATGCATATCAGAACAACATGATGGATTTCACTAGGTATTATCTTTCCCAACGCTTTTTCTGCTCTCTAACTCTGCCGCTTGCTGTCCGTGGTGCAGAAAACGGATGCGTATTGCGTAAAGGCCCATTGGCTGAATTGACGCCACTGAGGGCGGAGACAGAGAGAAACTCAGGCTTTATTGAAGTAAACCTGCTAGCGAGCAGGTTAGGGTCAGAGGCTCAGTTGCCATAGTAACTGACTCAGAGTTTGAGTTAAATCGCTTTCTGGAACTGAAAACTCCGGATTTCCCTCATCTCAGGCTTAACAAACTCAGGATTTCCACTAAACCTGCTTCCTGGAATACCCCTCTGGACTGAAAAAAAAGGATTTAGGATTAAAATGATCTGGATCTTTCAAAATTGATTCAAGAAGCATGGTAACACATAGAAGGCTTCTTTTTTATGGTTCAGGGTTTCAAAACACTTAAAAGTATTTACCTATGACTCTCGTAGCTGTGACCTTTACATCTTGAGGAAGGCAGTCCTGGAAAGATATTTCACTGTTTGATGTGACAGTGATGTTCTTCATTGTCTTTGAGTTTATTTTCATCTCACAGTCAGAATCTGGTCTCACATTATCAATGTGGAGCGAAAGGCCTTCTGTTTGGCTGAGAGCCACTTTGCACAACACTGAAGAGAAAACAGCAACAGTTAAGGATGAGTGTTCGTTTCTGGTCTCTGCTGATCTCAGATAAGCACACACCGAGGCAAACATGTGGACGTTCCCTAATCACTGAGGGAAGAGCTTCCTGGTAATGTGCAGCTGCTGTCTTTCATGACTCAGAGATGAGGCAATCTAAGAGCTCCCCGTGAGCTTGAGGCCCACCCTGTACATCAGTTTTACTCATCTATAGTGTCAAAAAAAAACACACCCCTGACTAAACGTTGCAACTGTTTGGAAAAGTTAGAAATAGTCTTTGTCAAAATGTGCATGCTGGGACATGCAAAGGACGCAACACACATCTTCTTCTCTGGTTTACGATAATTAAAACCACCGCCAGAAAGCATTTGCTGCTACATGCTCCACTCTGTTCACTGTTTTAGCCACCAAGTGTCTCCATCTTCCCAGAGTTTTTTATATGAAAACAGATGCCTGCTGAATATACATCCACATAATTCTGTTTTAAAATGCACAACTTTTACTAAAGGTATGCCTGGAGTTCACACCCTTCCTATGAACAGAGACGTTTTAAAAGCTGCAGATGTTGATTCAGTTTCTATGACTGCATTATAAATCAGACGGTGCTGATACTAAGAGTTTAGCAAACAATGATGCAGACAACCATGTTTGCTTCATGATTAACATTTATCTGATTCGCCTTTCCCGATTTGTCATGCCTCAGTCACATGACCTTTTCCCAGAAGTAACAAAGACGAGGGATTACATGACCAGTGGTTAATCCAACATGAATATCCTGCTGTGGTTTTTAGTAGCGGTGCGACATACAGTTGAAACCAGAAGTTTATTCGCACTACATAAAAAGACACATAACCTTTTGTTTTCTTACTCTCTGTCACTAAATTAGACTAAACTTTTCCTGTCTTCCATCACTTAGGATTAACAAAATGATTTATATTCGCTAAATGCCCGAATGATGAGAGAAGATTTTGTATTACTTTTTTTGTATTTCCTTAGTATTTGGTGGCATTGCCATTAAACAGAGTTTAATCTGACTTGGGTTAAACATTTGTGGGTGTCCTTCAACAAGCTTTTCACGATAGTGATGCTTAGTTGTTTGAATTTTGGCTCATTCCTCCTGAACTGATATAACTGAGTCAGGTATGTTTGCTTGCACATGCCTCTTCAGCTCTGCCCACAAACTTTCTGCAGGACTGAGATCGGGGTGATGTGTGCTTCGGGTTATTCTCCATTTTGAAGACCCATTTGCACCCAAGCTTCAACTTCCTGGATGCTGTCTTGAGATTGTTGCTTCAATATTTTTACATAAATGCCATCTTTTTTGTGAAATGCAACAATCCCTACAGTGGGAAAACATCCCCAGAACATGACGCTACCACCTCTGTACTTCACAGTTGGGATGGGGTTCTCAGATTTGCAAGCTTCCCCCTTTGTCTTGCAAATGTAACTATGGTCAAACAGCTCATCAGTCCACAACAAGACATCGGTTTTTTTATGTTGCTTTTAGAGTATCGGCTTCTTCCTCAGCGAGTGGTCTTTCAGCCCATGTCTGCATATGACTTGTTTCACTGTGGATAAGGACACTCTCTCACCAGCTTCAGCTGGCATCTTTGCAAAGTCTTTTGCTTTTGTTCTGGGGTTGATGTGCACATTTGGCACCAAAGCACGTTCATGTCTGGGACAAAGTACCCATTTCCTTCCTGAGTCGTATGATGGCTAGACATTCACCTGGTGTTTATACTTGCATATAATTATTTGAACAGATAAATATGGCACCTTCAGGCCTCTGGAAATTGTACCGAAAGTCAGAGGGAAATTTGTGACACAATTCTCTTCCAGAAATCTTGGCTGATTTCTTTTGATTTTCCCATGAAGTTACACAAGGAATTGATTGGAGGTGTGGCTCCAATTAATCCAAATGCTGGCGATTAACCTATCAGAAGCTTTCAAAGCCATGACATCATCATCTGGGCTTTCCCAAATTCTTTCAATTCTTCTTTTTTTTTTTTTTGACTGAGCGTTTTTATAATGTTTTTTTTTTTTGCTGACAAATGATTTTTCCCTCGGGGATGAATAAAGTCTACCTTACCTTACCTAAAGGCATATTAATCTAAATGTATGTAAAATTCTGATTTTGAAGAAAATAATTTTTTAAAATGTGAAGAAATTCTCTCATTATTGTATCATTTAGCAAATAGTAATGATTTTGGTAATCATAAATGATCTAAAACAGGAAAATGTCATCTGATTTAATGTCAGACAGTGAGAAAAAAAGGGTACGTGTCTGCTTATACAGTCTGTATAAACTTGTGGTTTCAACTGTGACACAATAGACAAGATATAAATTGCAGGAATTTAAAGTCCCCAAAGTCTTTAAAGCAGAATAAAAAAATATTCAGATTCAAAGTTGTAACCTTGATAAAAATCATTTATCAAGACCTAAAATAGAAATGATCCCAAACGTGGTCTGACCTTACATGTTACAAAAGGCCAACGAGCCTTCTCACAAGACTGTGCCTACAGCAAGAGCTGCTACATTAACTGCATGATTAAGTGCAGAATGTACACACCTGGGGAACTTGATCTTGAAGCGGACACCTTGAGGCTCAGGGAAAGTCCAGGAGAACCAGAACGTCTTTTGTCCATCTCACAATTCCTCAGCGTCAGTGAGAAGTTGCCCTGAGTCTGAACTGGCTGGGCGTCGTCCAGACTCAGAACCAGCGATCCTCTCCCTCGGCTGTGGTACTCCACCGCTGTTTCCTTCTTCAAACACCGCGGCTGTGTGAGATGCAGAAACTGGACCGTTGCCTTGTGCTTTTCTGGGATGTGAAAATACCACTGCATCACATCGTCGTCAGGAAAACTCTGCGGGTAGTTCGGTGAGAGCAGCTCCGATGGGTCTTTTGTCAATGTGACTGAAATTTTGGCAAGGGCTAGGAGAGAAGATGATGAATTAAACAACTGCAAGATTCACAGGAGAATAATGAAAGCACAAAGAATAAACTGAACTTACAGGTGATTTGCTCCCCCACAGACACAATAAACCGGTCACGCTGCAGTTTCTGGCCTGCAGGGACATCCAAAGAAAAGCTGCCCTGATTCAGGATCTGAGCACTACTGACAGTACCTGCTCTGCAGTATCTCCCGACAACAACCTCCCCTGCACGCAGGGTGTAGGTGTGACTGTCTGGGCATTTGTCAGACGGTTTGATCTGTCTTAGGCCCGTCTTAGTGAAGTCTAACTTGAATACCGGTTTGGCTGTTATGATCCAGGTGAAATTGCGCTGAAAACCCAGTAAAGGCAGAGAACCAGAGTCTGCTTGGATGATGTGGCCGCTGCACGACTCTTTGTCGCATTCTGGAAGGAAAGTTTGATTTATTCTTTTTTTTTTTCTTAGTGTCAACAAATAAATGTAGATTTGCTGTATAATTTCAACATATTAATAAATCTTACCAATACTTTCCACAATTTCCACTGTGAATACATCTTGGGGTCTGGAGCATTTAAACTCAACAGAGACGCGAGTGTTGTCTTGTAATGACAGAGAGGTACTACATCTTTGTGAGCGTCCTGATCCTGTGCAGACTTCACAACCCTTGGGCTGACTGCCGATGATGTTGATGGTGGTGCCACGGTCAGGAGTAATATCAAACTTCTGGGCACCTGGAAAACACCATAGAAAAGATAACTATTTAATCGTGTGCTTTTAACTGCTGGGTTGGGCAGTGGCGTCAATTCAGTCTAAGCTAAGGTATGGCAAGGTTACGAGTCACAGAACTTAACTAGAGTATCAATCAACACGTCCAGCAAATACTCATCACAGAAGTCTGCTATGTAGCTGATCTGTGTGGTCAAGAAAATTGGAACTTTTTCAAATGCAGTCTCGCTCACTGCAAAAACTCAAAATCTTACCAGGAATATTTGTCTCATTTTTAGTCAAAAAATCTCATTACACTTAAAACAAGAGTCATTACCAGAAAAATAATTTATTTGACCATTTTCACCTGTTTCAAGTAAATTTTCACTTGAAATAAGTAGAAAAATCTGCCAGTGGGACAAGATTTATCTTCTCATTACAAGCAAAACAATCTTGTTCCATTGGCAGATTTTTCTACTTATTTTAAGTGAAAATCTACTTGAAACAGGTGAAAATGGTTGTTTCTGAGTCTTGTCTTAAATGTAATGAGATTTCAAAAAAAAAAGAGACTAAAAATTAGACATTTTAACTAGAAATAAGACAAATATTCTTGTTAAGATTTTGAGTTTTTGCAGTGTATAATAACTAGTGAAATCGATCATGTTGTTCTTATTTGCATTTGTAGTTATTCCATAAATGTATTAAAAAAAAACAAACATTTACATTTAACCCTTGAAGCAAAGGTGTGGCGGCTGCCATACCTTGCCATACCCAATTGACGCCCCTGGGGTTGGGTTAAAAGCACATAGTCTTAAGAGATCCCTCCTATGAATTAATGTTTGGTCCAAACTTGACCCATAATCTGAAGGATTTATTTTTGGCCCAGATTTCACTTTGACTAACAGCATTGACTCAGCTGCCTGAGCTCGCCCACATATCCACCTGACAAATCACAATTCTTCATCGTCTTCAGCCGATGGACCTTGACTGGGCCTCACAACACTTATATCTCATGTCAGAAGTAGCTCATGGAATCTGGGCCACACCTGGGTCAAACAACATGTACCAACACCCAAGTTTGGTCCACTTCATGAACTTTGGCACATACAACACTTAGCACTGTTTTAACTGAGCCATAAGTATAAAAAGTAGCCAAATGTGTCTGCTACCTGGGTTGGCGGGACTTTATCCTATGAGTAAGACAGCCCGTTGTGAGAAAACAGAGCACACATAACAGAACCAAAAGGTGTTTTTGTCATCTTTGTCATCACATATAACTTTATCAACAAATTTCTTTTACTTATTTTATGTGTATCTGTATGCAAGGTGAAGACAGACACAAACTGGCATTTCACACAAAGCTTTAGAAACACTGGATCTGTTATATAAAGAAAAATAAGACTCACCTTCCTGACCATCCCTTACAATTGTATTTACTCACCCACAACCATTAAGGCAATAACACATAAACACTGGGATACGCAATAAATGCAATATCTGATGAGACGTTCAAGCCACCTCAATTTAATGTGTTTTAAATTTGCGACAATAAGAGTTAACATTCAAAGATGAGACCCACTACCTTCCTAATATCTCACAATCTCTCCCCAGTGGCTCAACTCACCTGAAACGGTGGACACGAAGACGGAAAGAAGTATCATCACTATTCGTGATTTACGCGACATGTTTGCTCTGTAAAGTTGCTCCTGAGGGAAATCGATGTTGATCAGAGTATCTTTCACGTATTCACAGATGAGACTTTTGTGCGTCACATTTTTCCCCCCGTTTCAGTGAAGCTCGGCTCGTAAATTTGTTGAGACACGATTCACCCACTTCCTAATTTTTGAAGAGGGAGAGAGAGAGAAAAAAGCCCAGGTAATGCAGAGGCGTGGCCAATACGGCCATTCCGCCAGGTACAGAGGTCACGAATACGATGCGCCTTAAACGCACCGCTGAGTGAGAAAACGAGCGGACTTTCTGAATAAATGTGAACATACCAGCCTTTCTCCGCTCTTAAAGACCTTACAAGTTTAGCTAAAAATGTCACCAGTGCCCCCAATATTCTAGTAAGTGAAAAATTTCTCTAGACTAAACTCTTTGTTACACTACTGGAATCTGTTTTCTACTAGTTGTTTAAATGTAATGTTTCCAGGATCGCAACATTGTTTTCAACCCGAGACCGGAGACCCCAACTCTCAGAGCCCAAACAAATACCATTGTGTTACAGTGTTTAATAGATAAGATTTAGCTGATGAGATCATGTGCCATTCAGGAGTGTCAAAGAGAAATTGGGCTTCAATTGCAGACAGGGGTCGGTGTCTCCTACCATATTTAAGGTTTTCACTTTTCACACACACTTCAAATCCAACAACAATAATATTAATCCTTTTTTTATATGAGCCCATACATGAAAAATACAAACCAATACATGAATAAATAACCATTAAAAGCAAATACATGAAAGACATTAATGTATGTAATAATATAATATCAAAACAGATTTTATAGTTTAGAGAAAATATGATAACTGATTTTATTTTACTCCAAACTCTTGGAACATTATAAATAAACATATAGACTATAATGAAATTAAAATCTTATAGGATTCTTAACCAACTCTATATATGTAGGCTAAGCCATAAACGACATGGTCAGAATCTTTTCAGCAAAAATATCACAGTTACTTGTAACTGAGTATAGATTAAGTAGGCGATTGTAGGTTTAGTTTAGTTTAGTTTCTAGTGCAAAAGTCATTTACACAAGAACGATTAAAAACTATAGGCTACTACAACACTGTTTAAAATGAACAATTTGCACAGTATACAACTAATTTATAGGCAGACCTGCAGTGCTCGGTAGCCTACTGCAGTGGCCGGTACTGGCCACATGAGAGCAGCAACACTGCTGATGATGACCAGTCATGAAACAGGCCACAACTGTGTAGCTTTCTGTTCATGCTCCAACTTTTATCTCCCTTCAGCTCATCGAAGCTGAAATCCAAGCAGCAGAAAGTGAGCTGATCTCTGTGTGTTGGCCCCTGGACCTGACCTGACCAAAGCATGACATCCCACACCCCATGCACAGTCTCGACACCTGCTGACCCCGGGGAAAAATATTAAAAATGTTTTAAATGGAAAAAGTAATTATTGCTATTGATTTTGAATCGCTTTCAAACTACGTGACCCAGGGATTAAATACATCTACGTTAAACAAGAAAAAAAAACATAAGACAAACATATTTGCATTGTATTTGAGGAATTACCCTGTTTCATATAAAATTGGAAAAATGTAGGATTGTTATTTCATGTAGTTTTTTTTCGTATTCAACCCATGTGACCGGGTGATTAAAACTCTATAAATTGTAGGATTCAAAAAGGAGGCACACCTCTTAATTTTGCTTTTGAAGACTTTTTCTGTTTATTTGATTTCAAAATTCAGGATATAGATTTGGAATCAAAAGGTCACATGACTTGAAAGAAAAAAAAAGAATGAAAAAAAACTACAAAAATCAATAACAGTCATTATTTCACATCAAATAATATAAAAAGAAAAAGTAATTAAATGCAAAATAGAGACATGTTTCATTTGATCTTTGAAGTCCTATGGTTAAGCTTAGGTTTGGAATGACATGTCACGTGGTGTGAAAGCTATTAGAAATATATAAATATAAATTTGATTTTTTTTTCATATAACATTTCTTAAATATTAGAATAAGTTCTCAAATCTAATGCAAAAAGATATGGCTTGAGTTTCTAAAATTGCGCATAAATTTGAAAACACCAAGTTATGTGGTTTGAAAGCTATTGATAATAATCTTTATGAAGATAGATATCCAGTAATAAAATGAATCCATTATCTAAACCTGTTTATTCCTGTTTAGGGCCACGAGGATCCGTTGGAGTCTATGTCAGTTCTCGTTGGGTGAAAGACAGGGGTACTTGCTGGAGCAGTTGCCAGTTCATTACACGGTCACATACAAACAAACAACCACTCACACTCACTCCTGTGGGAAATTTAGAATCACCAACTCAATTAAATAATACTTCATGAATCCCAAAAGGAAACTGGATGTTGTAATAGCTTTTGATATTTCAGCTTCTTCAAAGAGTCATAGTTGTGGCTGTGGGCAGGAACAATCTCATGTAGCAGTCTGTGTTGCAGTTGATAGAATCAATTCATTAATATAAAATAGAATAAGTAAATAAAGAAATCAATAAAACATGAAGCAAATAGACGTGTCTCATATTTGGTTGAATTCTTAGTCAGCTTTCAACATGTTGTGATCCTTTTTTTCTTTATTATAGTGTCTTTCGCCAATTTGCGCCGGCTATTTAGTTCTGCATTCCTTGAGCTATTTAAGCCATTCTGGTATCAAATGTTCAGCTCATTCAGCTTTTTCCTGTTCTGACTTTTGGTCCTTCAAATCCTCAACATTTTTAAGATATTCTAAAACCCATTGAAACCGGGAAATCTTCAAATCCTTGAAAATTTGCCATCTCTTTCAGACCTTATGATTTCAGCATACTTAGAAACACCATTCAAGATTTTGTGAAAATCTGGATTCAGATTTTTTCCAGCAAAGTATAGCTCTCAGTGCTCAGCCCTGCATTTCAAAGGAAATGCAAACTTTTCCGTCTTATAATTTGGCATTGATTTAGAGTCCCTAGGTTGCATGGTTTGAAATCTATTGGAAAAAAATACATTAAAATAAATAATTGATTATGTCAAATCAAATCAAATCAAATCAAATCAAATCAAACTTTATTTGTAAAGCACCTTTCATACAAAAAATGTAACACAAAGTGCTTTCCACAAACATATACATAACATAAACCCCCCCCCCCCCCCCCCCCCCGCCCCCCCCCCCCCCCCCCCCCCCCCTCCCCACACACACACAGACACACGGTGCAGACATGGCTAGGCACAGAGGATCCAGGTGAGGAAATGGTAACAGGGAGCCGTCCAGGCCAGGAGGTCTCATAGCCCGCAGCTACAATGGCTATTGAGAAAAACTACATACCAATCAATAAGAATCAACATTTTTACACATTGATATTCACATAAAATAGAAAAGGTCTTCAAATGCAAAATAAAGATGTAAATGAGATTGCATTGGTTGAGAATCATTATGTCACATGGCTGAAAAATCATGAAAATCTATAACAATCTGGAATTTCCATGTTGAGATTAATTTGAAATAGAGAAAGTGTTCAAATGCAAATGTGTTTTATTTGATTTATAAATCCTTAAAGGAGCTTTATGTAAGAGCGATAATAAAACAAATCATAAAATGACCCTGATATGTCAACAGACATTTAAAAATCATGTTCATTTCAAATACTTATGTCACTGACAACAGCACTCAAGCCAGGATATTCCAGTTTAAAAAGAGGAGTTGCAGCCCTCAACTGATGTTTATGTTGTCATTTTTTGTTTTGGCCTGAAGCTCCACCCTCCACCTATCTCCCAATCACAAGTCAGTACTGTTTCTGAAGCTCCACCCTCCACCTATCTCCCAATCACAAGTCAGTACTGTTTCTGAAGCTCCACCCTCCACCTATCTCCCAATCACAAGTCAGTACTGTTTCTGAAGCTCCACCCTCCACCTATCTCCCAATCACCAAGTCAGTACTGTTTCTGAAGCTCCACCCTCCACCTATCTCCCAATCACCAAGTCAGTATTGTTTCTGCATCCGGGTTGCCAGCTCGGCTCTAATTATCGCAGCCATGGCAGCCTACGTTCCTGCTGCATTCTGCAGCCTACCTGGCAACCTCTGGTCGGGGGGAGGAGGGGGAGGGTACACGCCGCTCAACAATATTTTGAAAGTGACTGCAGTACCAGTTTTGGTCATTTCTTACAGACGGCTCCTTTAAAATACCTATTAGCGTTGGAGTCAGGGTCACTGGTGCAAAGCTATTGAAAATAATATACATGACAATGAAAAACATTATTTTTTCATATAAAATTGGTATAAAATTGAAGAAGTCCTCAAATACAGTGAAAAGAGTTGTGTCTCATTATTTTATTTTAGCCCTTTAAGTCAGCATAGATTTGGAAACCCTTGGTCATGTGATACGAAAGCTATTAAAAAAAAAAAACAAACAGATCTGGTGCCGAATGTGCACATCAACCCCAGAACAGAACAGAACAGAACAGAACAGAACAGAACAGAACAGAACAGAACAGAACAGAACAGAACAGAACAGAACAGATCTGCAGGGAAACTGTGTCAGATGAGGCTTCACAATCAGAGCCAGCAGGAGCGTTGGGGAGCAGGTCAGCATGGCCCAGGGTACATCTCCTCTGCTGGCATGACGCTTTACTGGTCCACAGATAACTAACTCAAAGTTTTCACCAACTGCATGAAACTGAAATGCCATTTCCAGAAAAATGAAAAACTCTCTAAATTGAAACAGATCTTTGTCACCATTGATGCCAGCAAATAAACTATATATATCTGGGAAAGAATAAAAAAAGGTTTATGGAAGTAACACCATCCTGAAAAATTTTCAGCAGATTGATAGGTGATTGGTGTAGATGTCTAAGTTGAATGTTTTGTGGCTCAGTAGAACCCCCAACGCACGAGTCCCTAAGTTACCAGAGAAAGAAAGAAAACATCATCAAAACTTCCCTTAATACGCAACAGATCGTTCATGAGAACTCGACAGAGTATGGTTTCATATAATTCTCCTCCTTACAGCAAAAATAAAACCTTTCATTACACTCTTCCTTGGGCCAAAAAGGCCTGGAAACATTTTTTTTGTTAAATCCCAAAGAGTTCTTTGATCGGTGTGGGGAAATTCTATGTAATGATCTAGAGTATCTAGAGTACAGCTCTGGTTAAAGCAGTGACAATAGAAATATACAACTCTGTACATAAAATATACTGCTGCTGCAGGTCAGTACAATATCTGGCAGCATGCTGTAAAATGTATTGCAACAGAAACAATTCTCCCTTTTTAAGCCTTATGAGTCACATAAAAACCCTACAGTAACATGACTAATACATGTAAAAGAATGACATTAAAGTAAAACAAAAAGAAAATTTGTACTGGCAGACTTGTCACAACAACAAAATTGTCTTCTTTTAAGAACAAATACAGCAGGTTCGAACAGAGTTTTTAATTTTTTTTCTTCACAAGCTTCATTTGATGAGAAGAAAAAGCTTGTTGAAAGGCAGAACAGTACGCAATCTCACAAATGTGAGGGAAGGAAAATTACAAAGTTCAAATTGGGCTAGCGAAAATCAGAAAGCTGAATCCAATCAAGTGCTCAGTTTTCTCCCTCTAGATCAGGGGCGCCACTAGGCCCTTTTTGGGGGGGCTTGAGCCCCCCCAAAAGAAGTCTCAGCCCCCCCAAAAAAATAGAGACAATTTTTTTTTTTTTTTTTTTTTTTTTTTTTTTTTCCCCTCTGGTGGTCATTACTAGCAGTTTCTGATTCCACTCAATGCGCTGTGTGTGAGTTCCCCCCTCTATGTTCTTAGGGTGTGCTGACAAACATTTTAGTCAGGGCCGAAAATTTCAAAAGCCCCTTAGAAAACAACATGGTAGGCATTTTTGAGGAAAAGCACTTTCTCTATTGTTTCTGTATGATTTTTTTGTGCTGAATCCATTTCTGCCGTATGCTAAGCTGTCAAAGTTATCGTTTAGTCATAATTATTGATTAATTAGCACAACTATTGATTTGTCGCCTAAAGTTAGAAATGGTGATCAGTTTCCTATTTGTCAATAGTAGATATATGATTGTTTGGTATCAATGTAAAGGGGACCCTCTCAGCTTTTATCTGAGCCCATGGTTGTGTTTTTCTGACAAACATAGAGGTCACACGGCCTCCTTAAACCATAAATTACACACATTTCCATACAATTTTTCGCCTAAACTATCTAGTTAATTTTATCTTCTGGGATCAAGAGATATCAACGACCCAAAAGACAACAACCACAATACCCAATGGACTTTGAGGAGTCAGGAAATTTATGATATAACCATACTTTTTCTTTGTGAGAAGTTATTATAAGGCTTGAAATAGCTGTAACCAGCTCAGTCCCATTCACCACCATTCATTCTTTGGACCAGCATTTTGTAAAGACTACCACATTATTAGTAAGCAATATTCAAAGGCCTGAGTGATTTTCATCAATTTAATTCATCAAAAATTTCACTGAACAATCACATTTTTCCCCTCCTTGAAGCGCCACCTTACTGTGGTGGAGGGGTTTGTGTGCCCGAGTGATCCTAGGAGCTATGTTGTCGGGGGCATTACGCCCCTGGTAGGGACTCCCATGGCAAACAGGTCCTGGGTGACGGGCCAGACTAAGAGCGGTTCACACCAATCATGGAGGAGAAAGAACAAAGGACCGTAACGTTGCCCGGATCGGCGTCACTGGGGCCCCTCGCTGGAGCCAGGCCTGGGGTTTGGGCTCGTAGGCGAGCGCCTGGTGGCCGGGTCTTTGCCCGTGGGACCCGGCCGGGCTCAGCCCGAAACAGCGACGTGGGCCCGCCTTCCTGTAGGCCCACCACCCGCAGGAAGGTCCGTGATGAGCTGGTGCATTGTGGACTGGGTAGCAGGCGGGGCCTCGACGACCCAATCCCTGGACCAAAACCCTCGCAGTGGGGACATGGAATGTCACCTCGCTGGGGGGGAAGGAGCCGGAGCTTGTGCGTGAGGTTGAGAGATACCGGCTAGAGATAGTCGGGCTCACCTCCACACATAGCTTGGGCTCTGGAACCCAGCTCCTTGAAGGGGGCTGGACCCTCCAGGACTCTGGAGTTGCCCATGGTGAGAGGCGGCGGGCTGGTGTGGGCTTGGTTATAGCCCCCCAGCTCAGTCTCCATGTGTTGGAGTTCACCCCGGTGAACGCGAGGGTCGCTTCCCTGCGCCTTCGGGTCGGGGATAGGTCTCTCACTGTTGTTTGTGCCTACGGGCCGAACAGCAGTGGGGAGTACCCGGCCTTCTTGGAGTCCCTGGGAGGAGTACTTGATAGTGCTCCAACTGGGGACTCCATTGTTCTACTGGGGGACTTCAACGCTCACGTGGGCAATGACAGTGATACCTGGAGAGGCGTGATTGGGAGGAACGGCCTCCCCGATCTGAACCCGAGCGGTGTTTTGTTGTTGGACTTCTGTGCGAGTCACAGTTTGTCCATCACGAACACCATGTTCAGGCATAAGGGTGTCCATCAGTGCACGTGGCACCAGGACACCCTAGGCCGGAGGTCAATGATCGACTTTGTTGTCGTTTCATCTGACCTTCGGCCGCATGTCTTGGACACTCGGGTGAAGAGAGGGGCTGAGCTGTCAACTGATCACCACCTGGTGGTGAGTTGGATGCGCTGGCGGAGGAGGAGGTTGGACAGACCGGGCAGACCCAAACGGATTGTGAGGGTCTGTTGGGAACGTCTGGCCGAGTCCTCTGTCAGGAACATCTTCAACTCTCACCTCCGAGAGAACTTCTCTCAGATCCCGGGGGAGGCGGGGGACATCGAGTCCGAGTGGACCATGTTCTCTGCCTCCATTGTCAACGCGGCGGCTCGAAGCTGCGGACGCAAGGTCTCCGGTGCCTGTTGTGGCGGCAATCCTAGAACCCGGTGGTGGACACCGGAAGTACAGGATGCCGTCAGACTGAAGAAGGAGTCCTACCGGGCTATGTTGGCCGGTGGGACTCCTGACGCAGTAAATAGGTACCGGCAGGCCAAGCGAGCCGCGGCTCGGGCAGTCCTGGAGGCAAAAACTCGGGTCTGGGAGGAGTTCGGGGAGGCCATGGAGGAAGACTTTCGGTCGGCCTCGAGGAAATTCTGGAGGACCGTTCGGCGCCTCAGAAGGGGGAAGCAGTACTCTGCCGGCACCGTTTATGGTGCTGGTGGGGAGCTGTTGACCTCAACTGGGGACATTGTCGGACGGTGGAAGGAATACTTTGAGGATCTCCTTAACCCGACTGACATGCTTTCCACTGAGGAAGCAGAGAGTTGGGGCTCGGAGGCGTGCTCATCCATCACCCAAGCCGAGGTCACTGAGGTGGTTTCGTAAGCTCCTCAGTGGCACCGGGGGTGGATGAGATTTGCCCTGAGTACCTCAAGTCTCTGGATGTCGTAGGGCTGTCTTGGCTGACACGCCTCTGCGACATTGCATGGATGAAGGGAACAGTACCGTTGGAGTGGCAAACCGGGGTGGTGGTGCCTCTCTTTAAAAAGGGGGACTGGAGAGTGTGTTCCAACTACAGGGGCATCACACTTCTCAGCCTCCCGGGGAAAGGCTACGCCAGGGTACTGGAGAGGAGATTACGGCCGATAGTTGAACCTCGGATTCAGGAGGAACAATGCGGTTTTTGTCCCGGTCGTGGAACACTGGACCAGCTCTATACCCTCCGCAGGGTGCTCGAGGGTTCGTGGGAATTTGCCCAACCAGTCTACATGTGTTTTGTGGCTCTGGAGAAGGCATTTGACCGTGTCCCTCGTGCCATTCTGTGGGGGGTGCTGAGTGAGTATGGAGTCCGGGGCCCTCTACTAAGGGCTGTCCGGTCTCTGTATGATCGGAGCAGGAGTTTGGTTCGCATTGCAGGCAGTAGATCAGACTTGTTCCCGATGCATGTTGGACTCCGGCAGGGCTGCCCTTTGTCACCGGTCCTGTTCATAATTTTTATGGACAGGATTTCTAGGCGCAGCCAGGGGCCGGCGGGGATCCGGTTTGGGAACCTCAGGATTTCATCTCTGCTTTTTGCAGATGATGTTGTCCGGTTGGCTTCATCAGACCGGGACCTTCAGCATGTGCTGGGGCGGTTTGAGGCAGAGTGCGATGCGGCAGGGATGGGAATCAGCACCTCCAAAACCGAGGCCATGGTTCTCCACCGGGAAAGAGTGGCGTGCCTTCTCCGGGTGGGTGGAGAAGTCCTGCCTCAGGTGGAGGAGTTCAAGTATCTCGGGGTCTTGTTCACGAGTGAGGGAACGATGGAGCGGGAGATTGACAGACGGATCGGTGCAGCGTCCTCAGTTATGCGGTCGATGTACCGGACCGTCGTAGTGAAGAAGGAGCTGAGTCGAAAGGCAAAGCTCTCGATTTACCGGTCAATCTATGCACCTACCCTCACCTATGGTCATGAACTTTGGGTAGTGACCGAAAGGACAAGATCGCGGGTACAAACGGCCGAGATGAGTTTCCTCCGCAGGGTGGCTGGATGCTCCCTTAGAGATAGGGTGAGGAGTTCGGTCACCCGGGAGGAGCTCGGAGTCGAGTCGAGGCATGTCCCTCCGGCAGGAGACCCCGGGGAAGATCCAGGACACGCTGGAGAGACTATGTCTCTCGGCTGGCCTGGGAACGCCTCGGACTCCCCCCGGAAGAGCTGGAGGAGGTGTATGGGGTGAGGGAAGTCTGGGCATCCCTGCTGACTTTGCTGCCCCCGCGACCCGGGAACGGATAAGCGGAAGAAGATGAGTGAGTGATGAGCTATACATTTTTGTCTTCAGTGCTTTAGGCCTACATATTCATGCAACAGTCACTTGACTTTTGGCACTGACAAGATGCAGTGCATGGCTTTGGTTTGCAACCGAAACATGCCGAAACGGACATCATTGATGTTCTCACTGACTGAACCCTTTAACTTTAATCCAGGAAATTGGTTGATATTTTTTTTAAATGACTTGATTAACTTAAACACATGATTCATCTTTTCAAAATTATTGTTACTGTTACTCACCCTTAATAGAGGAGATGAACACCACCACATATATTTGCACTGGCAACATCCATGTTAGCTAGTTGTCTTGCTAAGTCGTTGTTGTGGCAACTCGCCACCTGCTGCTTGACTGCGGTATTTCAGCATCCTAACTGCCCACGAATTCCAGCACACAATCACCCACAAGATAGAAATAATATGGTGATATTATACATTTTCTGAAACTGTATATGAAAGTCAGTATTGCTGTACTTGTTTTTTATGTCTGTGGTATTCCTAGGTGTCACAGACTTAATACAAATAAAAATAACATAGGCGAAAATGGTGAAAAATTAACATTCTCTGGGGTTTCTGGAGCTCTATTGACCTCCAAGTATGTCAGAAAAGTTCAACTTTAGGTTTGAAAGACAGCTATAAATGTCTCCTTTAAAATGATACCAAACACAGTATTATTGGAACTTAGGAATTGCTTGATCTATGAGCCTATACCAGGATAGGCAACAGCGTTTACAGTCCAATTTACCATAAGGGGTGGCCATCTTGAATGTGGGAATATAGAAAACCAGGGGTCTAATTTTTTTGGCATACGGTGGATTCTGGTTTGGGACACATTGATCTTTCAAAAAATGCTGTATGCCATCTTTTCCTCAAAAATGCCTACAGGGTTACATGATTCTGAAGTTACAGCCCAGTCTATTTAGGGGGGTTCATCCCACCAAGGGGGCCCTGACTCAGCCCACCCGAAAAGTTTCTAGAACCGCTACTGCCAGGCGCTCCCTCCTCCATCTATGTGCCTAATCCCTTCACTTCACACAGGTCACACACACACACACACACAACGAAGTAGCCTTTTACAGTCAACAATCATTCTCCCCAGTCCCCACTCATGATGAGACTGTGAGGTGAGCATTGAGCAGTCAGAGTCGTTAGTTACTCAATTAGCGCATATTGATGTGCAAATTAGCGCATACCGTTGTAGTAGCTAAACAAAATAACTTGTCATGTGCCTGCCAGACAGGTGACGATTGGCAAGGCTACCATGACACACCAAGCCAGCCAGCCATCATGCTAGCTCGCAGTAAAGCGGGTCTAAATGGATGCAATGTCTTTTGAGAAACAATATGGGCATAAGTGAAGAACATATTTTCAAACGGGTCTCTTGTCTTCTGAATGAAATTAAGCCCTTCAGAATCGCAAGTGGCTGCTTTTCAACTAGTTGACTGCAAACTCCTGCTTTAGCTTACAGTATATTATTATCTTGTCGGAATATTATTCCAGCCAATAAGTTAGGAAGTTCCATTTGATTTGATTTAATTTTACTTTTGCCTACAAAGCAAAATATTACTTTACTTGAGTCTCCCCTGAAGTGATTTTGGTATTATTTATGCAAGCAAAATTCTACCATAACCTGTATGCAGAATATATATAGGGAAACAATTATTTTTTCATCGCTGTAAAACCACAGAACAGTAAAGAAGATATTGATGTGTATAGGTCTTCATAGATCTAGTCTCTTCATTTTGACCTCAAAGTGCACCAGATTGATCCATTTTTACTTAAAATCTACAAATTTTTCTTCCGGGGGGGCATGCCCCCGGACCCCCCTAGGGGTTCTGTGGTCCATGAACTTTGGTAGGCTGAGCCCCCCCAAAGCTCTGATGCTAAAATCGCCCCTGCTCTAGATCAAGATGTGGCCCCAGATTCAGAGAGCATTCCTGCTCATTTTGGTCCTCTCTCTAGCAAATGTCATTGTCCACCACCTTCAGGGGCTAGATGTGGCAGGATGTGCCTGAGATCTGTCGGGAACTGAAGGACCTTGTTGAGGTGGGAACTGAACAGCTGATAAAACTCATCACTGCTGTCAGCAGAGACCAGTCGTAGTACTCCACTACTGTTTCCTTCTTCAAACACAGCGGCTGTGTGAGTTGCAGAAACTGGACAGTTGCCTTGTTTTTTATTGGGACGTGGAAAAACCACTGCATCCAGTCGTTATCAGGAAAACCATGCGGGTAATTTGGTGAGAGCAGCACTGATGAGTCTTTTGTCAATGTGACAGAAATTTTAGCAAGGGCTAGGAGAGAAGATGATGAATTAAACAACGACTCTGCAAGATTCACAGGAGAATAATTAGAGCACAAAGAATAAAATGAACTTACCCTTTATTTGCTCTCCCACAGACACAATAAACCGGTCATTCTGCAGTTTCTGGCCTGTTTGGACATCCAAAGAAAAACTGCCCTGAATCAGGATCTGAGTGCAAGTTCCTCTACATGCAGAGTATAGTTGTGTCTGGACATCTTTCAGATGGATTGATCTGTCTTAGGCCCATCTAGTCTAACTTGAGTGCTGGTTGGGCCTTTATAATTCAGATGAACCTGCATTGAAAATCCAGTAAAGGGAGGGAACCAGTGTCTTCCTGAATGATGTAGCGCTGCACAAGTCTTCATCAACAAATAAATTCACCATTACTGCATAATGTCAACATGTTTATATATTTTATAATTGCAAAATGTCAACTCTGATTACATCTTGAGGTATGAAGTATTTAAACTCCACTGGGACAGGGGTGCTGTCCTTTAATGGCAGAGAGACAATTTCTTACAAGTAACACTTTCTGGCATACTTTGCAAACTTTGGGCTGATGATGATGTTGAGGGTGGTGTCACAGTTAGAAGTAATGGTGCCCTCTAGCACTAGCATGGCAGCACCCGTGTCCAACTGGACTCACAGCAGTCTGACCAGCAACTATCCACGCTGTACCCTCCTATGTGATTTCTTGCTTGTGTTGTTCCCTCAGATGTAGTCGCTTTGGATATACAGTAAGTGTCTGCTAAATGACAGTAGCCTACTAGTAGTACTAGTAGTAGTAGTAGTAGTAGTAGTAATAGTAATAGTACCGGTAGTAGTAGTAGTAGTAGTAGTAGGACCATTGTGTTCAGCGATGAGTCCAGATATGGCAGTTGGATCGTAGGATCAAAGAATGGAGAAGGCACGGAGAACACTATGCTGACACCGATAGAGTAACATCTTTTGGTGGAGGCAGTGTGATGGTGCAGCATCTCCCTAACTGGAAAAACAAGGCTCGTCATCATTGGAGGCAATCTCAATGCAGAGAGATATCAAGATTCTGCAACCAGTGGCGATACCATATCTCCACAGTCTGGGACTGAACTCTATCCTCCAAGATGACAACGTTTGTCCCCACAGAGCTAGGTTTAACAGAGACAACCTCCTGAATGTGGGAGTGGAGAGGATGACATGGCCTACCAGCAGTCCTGACCTCAACCCCATTGAACACTTGTGGGATCAGCTTGGGCGTGCTGATCCCACAATGCCAGAGTGACCAACGTTGGCTGACTTGCCACTGATGCTGGTTGAAGAACGATGCCATCCCACTGCAGTGTGACCAGGCTGGTGACCAGCATGAGGAGGAGGTGCCAGGCTGTTGGCTGTGTATCGTTGTTCCACAAACTACTGAGGTTCCTATTTGGTAAGGAAAAAAAATCCCCCTAAGGATCAACTTTCTCAAACACATTCACATTCAGCAAATCAACAAATAAACGGTCAAGATCATTTTAGAAATTAGCGTCTAACTACTATGCTTGATGAGACGTTCCTGTTAAGGTTATCAACAACAATTAGTCAACATTCAAATAGCAGACCCACCACCTTCCTAACGTCTCCCATCTCTCCCCACTGATCTAAAGTCACCTGAAACTGTGGAGACGAAGGTGTTAGGAATCAAAATATTTATAACCAATTTATAGAACATGTGGCTCTGTAGAGTTGATTCTGTACAGAGAATCTACAGTAACATGACTGTAGATTCTCAAAAATTACTAGATAAACAAATGTACAAATAAACAACTAATCAATCAGTTGCTCTGATAAATAAATAAATAAAAAAAAAAGGCCAAAATGTTTGAGAAATGTAAATGGGATACAAGAACTGCCGAGGGAACATTTGTATTAGGCCCATTTGAGATGTAAATGAGCTGAAAAATGGGGTTCCATATGGGATTGTTTGAGTCCACGTTGGCCCCATGTGACTGCTTGAAATTTTTAAATCTTCATGGTGTACAGGGGTGATATAGGCAGGGACTCAAAATGGGTGCCTTATGTAAGTCCCACTTTGACCAACTAAACTCAAGTTGATGGCTCACATGGGGCTGTTGTAGAAACAGTGGACAATCCCATGTGGGGCCCGACTTCCAGCCCATTTATAGCTCGGATGGGCCACATAACTGTTGGATGGGGGAAAGGTTTCCTGGAAGCATCACATGTATTTCCTAGGTAACAACAACATGCAGACAAAATGTTTTCACAAAATATAAAATTCACCCCCCTTCATTATTGAGGAATATAAAAACCTGAAGGTTTGGATATAAGAAAACATCTTCACTCTTCAACATCCCAAACTGGTCAGACAAGTTTTTGAAGGCCCAAATGTTTTGCGGTCTCTTACAGCAGCAGTAAACAGGATGAAGCTGTGCATGGTTAAATGTTAATTGGTTTGGGGGAAAATTTGTCAAGCATATCAAGGTAATTCCTTCAAAAGACGATTATTGATAAGTTGGAAAGGAAAACGCTCTTTACCATCTTATATGTGATGTCACACATGGCGCAAGATTTGCAATGCAATGAATGTGAAAGAAATTAGGTTAATCTGAGTTAGAGTGTAAACAACCTTCCTCTTCAAAGTCATTATAATTCTTGTGAGTCATTTGACACACTGGACTATTTTATTATTTTTTTGTGTCTATCGTTTTATGCAAAAACACAATTATGTATGAAATCAGTTTACTGCAGGGTCAGAGACTTTTTTGCATTTAGTTATGTTTATCTGCAAAGTGAGCAAGGTAAAAAAAAAATCAGTTCGCTAAGACCCCAAACGTTAGATTGTGTTGTATCAAAATACTTTTTCTGCTATCTACAAAATAGCATGGACTCAACTGATTTAGTTAGAACAAGTGAACAAGTGAACAAGTGAGAGAAAGTAGTATGTAATTGATTTTATTTTCATTCAAAGTCTTGGAACATAGATAGAAATAAACATATATAATGAACTTGACATTATAAATCTAACAATATAGGATTTTTAATTGTCTCCATATATGTGAGTCATAAAGGACATTTATTCGTCAGAGTTTTTTCAGCAAAAATATCACATTTACTTGTAACTGAGTATAGATTAGGTATCCGATTGTAGGTGACAACACACTTTAAAGTTTAGTTTCCAGTGCAAAAGTCCTACACATGGGGTAAGGCAAACAACTGTCTAGAAAGATTAAAAACTATACAAACACTGTTTAAAGAGAACAGTTTGCACAGTATACAATTACATGGGCAAATCTATGGGAAGGCCTAAAGGGTATACAAAACACATTGGTCCCAGTATATGTTGGCTAGTATAATAATCCTTCATACTTTACCTTGGTTGTCCCAAAGAGGAGAAGGTCTAAAGGGTAAAGAACAACCAGAACATCCCAAAGAGCCTTCATTCATTCACCGATCTGTACAGTTGAATGGCTACAATTTAGGTATAGGCAGCACAGGCAGAGTTAAATCAGGCTTTAGAATTATCTTTCAGTTATCTCGGTCTCCTTTGCTCCATCCCGTTGGGCAGAAATCCTGCAATGATGGGCACCGGCCATATGAGAGCAGCAACACTCCACACGATGATGACCAAAGTCATGAAACAAGCCACAAGTGTGGACTCGATTGGCTTTCTGTTCAGCCTCCAACTTTTGTCCCCCTTCAGTTCATCCAGGCTGAAATCCACGCAGCAGAAAGTGACCTGCTCCCCGGCGTGCTGGCCCTTGGACCTGCCCCCCTGGCCCTGGCCCTGGCCCTGCATGCCAAACCTGCGGTAGCGGGACATCCCGCAGCCCACGCACAGCCGCAGCTCCTGCTGGCCCCCGGACACCCCCAGGTGCTCCACCACCACGGGGGAGATGGCCCGGTTGAAGGACGCGGAGAAGAACGCCCTGCCGTGGTTGTTGGTGGTGTAGATGAGCAGGTCGCACTGGAAGCCCAGGCTGCTGTCCCAGCGCGCCACCAGGGACGTGGGCAGCAGTCTGTGGACGCTCACGTTGCACTGGGACTGGGACTGCTGCAGGCTCTGCGGGGGGTCGCTCTCCTCCACAGACCTCTTGGAGAAGCGCACGTCCACGTCCACGTCCAGGTTGGCCATGAACCTGTTGGAGGAGTTGACGGGCGGCAGGAGCAGGTCCTCGTCGCTCCAGCCTCGGCATGCCGGGATGAGCAGCAGCAGCGCGGCCACCAGAGCCAGCAGCAGGGTCGGGGAGGACTTCAGCATGGCACCGGGCGCGGCTCTCCTGCTCGCATGATGCTCTGTCTGTCTGTCTGACTGACGGGGTTGTTTGGGGATGTTTAAAAACGCAAGCTCCCGGCGGAGAAATTCCAACAGAGGACTCCGGAGCGTGTCATGTGCGCGCAGCCCCTCCCTTTTGGCGATGTCGCCTCTGTCTTGCTCTTCAAACTTGTCCTGCAAAAAAAAAAAAAAACGCTGAGCAGGAGAAGCAAGTGCGCCCGCAGCTCCCCTGCTCTCCCCTCCTGCTCCGTCACTCCAGGTGTGAAGCCTGAATTATGGTTCTGCGTTAAATGGACGCACAGCTCCAAACACAGGGGAGTGGTGAGCAGGGAGCCTCCAGTGCGCAGGGACAGATGCGCAACGGAAGCCACTCCGTTAATTATCCCCATGAATAAAAACGTTACAAAATATACATATATTAATGAGGGGAAAGGCTGTTATCATTTCATCTCTGGAGACGAGAATCAGCACATAACTGTGTGTTTGGGAGGATGTCAAACATACTGACATCTTCCCTCCAGTTTCTTACTGAAATAAGAATAAGAATAGGATTAATGCTGCTCATGGGTGGGTTTATAACTCTTTGTGCAAAGTCAGTGTTAGGTTAAATTTACTAAACTTTTCTTTTCTTTGACTTTTGATTTATTGAACTTTGCAAAAAAAAAAGCATTGAGAAACAGTAGTCTTGTGATTTCAGCATTAAAAAAAAAGTCACAGCTGATCTGTTTTAAAATTTCATACTCGGGATGCTACAAAACTCTCAGTACACACAATACACTGAACAAACAATTTTGATGGAAAAGTATGTATGAGGATTTTGTGCATGCAAGAGCTCTGCTGTTAAAAAAAGATCAAAAGTCAAAAAGAAAGGGCACTCTCCCCCACAAGAAGCAATTCTCCTGAAATGCTGGGGTTTCTCCTATTTTAGTTATCTACATTAATGTGCAACACTTTCACAAAACCCTCTGTAGACTGCGAAACCACCAACAAAGAATTATCAGTTAGTGACAAGATAAGATCAGAGATACAATAACAGATGCTGCAGCAATGCACAGTTGAGAACAGCCTTGTACAGCGAGACTTTTGTGCCTCCTCCACTAAATCATAAAAGCAACATTTTAGAATTTAAATAAGACTAACTAATAGGGACCTTATTTTACGAGACTTACAATAGTGGCTTCACAAACACACAACACCTGCAGGACTTGCCTAATTGCGTGATCTGTTTTCTGTCAGAAATAGATGTTGCATCAAGAGAACCAGACAAGTAAAGACTGTTATGGAACTGAAATTAGTATTCACTGAGAATGAACATATGAAGATTTGTCTTTCAAAACTGCAACAACATCCTCAACTTCTAAATGATTAAAGCATACATTAAAAGTAAGTTGATGTGACAGATAACTAAGTGGGATTCTCAGTAAAATTATATTTATTAAAATCAGCTCCCTCCAGGATTAACTGAAATTCCTTTACTTCATATGACTTTTCCTGTGGTGACATGATTGGTTGAATGTGAAATTTAGAAATAAATGATCAGAAATAGGTCCTGATGAGTGTATTCTACAGTCATATGAGATAGACAACAACATCTGGCCAATAAGGATGTGAACTCTCTACTAAAAACAAGATAGCTTGTCTTCAAACTTCGTATATGTAATACACATACAGGCTTTCAGTTGACCAAACCGTCACTAAAATGATAAACAAGATGTATTCCTTGTGAATGCTACAACAAGGTCACAGTAACGACTGTGACTGGTTTTTCATTATAGTGATTGAGCTAAAAGATAAGAAGTTAATCCGCCAATCGTGCAGGAAAGATTAACTTATGAACCTTGATTTACTTAAAATAGATTCACTGAATTCAGAATGAACTGAGTAAGCAGACACACTGAAGCAGCAGGAGTTTGACTGCTCGTTGTATGGTTGGTGTAGGGTCTACCAGACTGCATGTGTTGTAGAAAATATAAATTGTATTTCACAGGGTTAGACCTATTAGAAAGCTTTTCATTTCTTAAAGTCACAAAATTTCTAGATTAAAAAAAACTGTATAGCGTCACAATTACAAACACCCTTCAAACATTAAATCACATTAGATACCAAATGCTCCAATCCAAAAGCGTCCAGATATCATCTTTCTCTTTTTTCAGTAAAAGCAGCAACACGTTGCCTTTTACGAGACTAGTTACTATAGTTACCCAATGTATTGGGACACGATGTAGATGAACAGAAATAAAGAGCTTGGTTGCCACTCAAACTTCTTCCTGTAGTAATTTTACAGGACAGAATTAACACATCATCAGAGCAAAAATAATCTGTGATTTTGTGATGATTTTAAAAATGAAAAAGCTAATAATTCTCAACTCATCTCTTTTTTGATAATTCCTTGTTCAGCTTGACTGTCATGTCACAAATACCTAAAAGTGGCTATGTCTTTCTTTGAATTGGAGAATTAGTTATTAACAATAATAAAATAGACTTTTGAAGGTTTTAGCTTCCACTTGTTATCTTGTGTATCCATCTGCTCTCCGCTCTGACCTTTGTATGTTGATGCTTGTCTTACTCAACCATGTTGTTCACTGAGGGGAAACCAGACACATCGATAAACATGTGGCTCTGCAGCTGCAGCCCTGTGGGGTGGGGTGGGGTGTATGTCATCTGTCTGCTCTATCTGGTGTTGAAAAAGACACAGCATTCCCCCCATTCCCCTCAACACATACCCCTCCTCCCCCCTTTCGTGCTGTGGATACAGCACTTTTGCGCGATCTGCAATTACAACTGGGGGACACAGCTGCAGTTGGTGGCATCTGAGTAGACCGCCAATATTAGTGTAAATATTAGGACTTGTGGGTAAACACCTGGTCAGGGTTTGGCCAGAGTTTGGAGTTGGACTGAACTAAAACTAGTTGATGAAGCCAGAAGTGTGAGAACTCACATAATTTCAACCTTCAAAACTTGTTTTTCCCTAATATAATTCGATTGTGTGTGTATTTCCTCCATATCTAAATGGATATATAATCCCAAAAAGTCGGCATAATACTGTGCCTTTTTTTTTTTAAAGTTGTCACTCTTTCTTACGGTCTTGATTATACGTCTGTAGCTGATAAGCACAAAATAGCACAAGAATACAGAACAAAAGCACTCTTTCTCATCCATATATTTACCCCTCGGTTCATGTGGTGTTCAGCGGTAGTCCGAAGTATGTTACAGAAAATGAGTTTTTTCAAATATGAAACAAGTGAGGGGTATTTCACATTTAGAAACAGCAGCACATCACTTGGTAAAAAGCTGACAGTGCCATGTGAATAAAATGAGACAGGACTATAACAAACACTAGCATTAGCTGAGTGTTTATTTTGTTGATGCTATTCACGGCCAATCTCAGATTATTTTTTTTTAGTATAGTGGGGTCACCTGGCAGTGGAGGTGAGGTCCTTTTTACAAGGCTTTTAAGAATTTCTTTTGCGTGGTCTTTTGTTCAATCACTCTCCATTTTTCTTCCACAATTACTTTCTTGAGTCTGTCACGTCTGATGTCCACTGTAAGTCTGTGAGCTTATAGTGCTCTACGCAGTTATCCCAGTTACTTTGGCTGTTTTTTTGATAGCAGGGACGGAAGATTGCTGCAGCTGGATGACGGGGATACATGAGGTTTCTCCAACTTTCCAAGTACTGGCTGCAAGGGAGGTGGATTTAACAGGGAGTGGGGTTAAGAAGGGGGGGCTGATGTCTTGCATCACCTCCACCTCTGCAGAGTGTTGCTCCCAGCTGTGCACTTCTGCGGTTCAGCAAATGCAGCCTGATATAAAGGTGGTTGGAGATACAGATATAATGTTCGGGAAGTGACACACAAAGTGATAGATTTGTGTGATTATGTGTTTTTGTGTTAGAAGTCATTGTTATTTGATCAGGTGGACGCAATAAGACTCATGCCTGAAATAAACGACAATACAAGTTTTGATTTACTTGCCACTTCTTTGGTATATCTAAGACTACATTTGGCAGACAATTCTATCCAAAGCAACTTACAGTTGAATGTGCATGTTTTCAGGGCCCACCAAGTGCAGGGAGAACATGCAAACTCCACACAGAAAGGCTCCTGCAGAATATCGAATTAAGAACCCTCTTTCTGTGAGACAGCAGTGCTAACCACTAAACCCTGGTGGTGTTTACAGTGTCTTCTCTTTTGTGGTTGTGATTTGCACTTCAGGGCCACCGTAAAATTAGCTTTGTTTAGGAGACTACCAATAAGAGAAATCTCCTCTGTTTGCCCTTTGTCAATATCTTAATTACCCATATATCTGTCTTCTGGTAACCATTTTTTCACAGTATATCATGGTTTTTCACTAGGAATTAGTATGCTTTTAAACAGTGTATGCTTCCTAACAATTTATATATAATGCATCAGAAATGATAATAAGCTATTGACAGAAGTGGGTCATTGACCATGAGGTAAATCAAAATGAATTATGCTGTTTTATCTTTGAAGCCTGGAACATATGATTGCTGCTCGGGTGAATCTTTGTCTTCTGTGTTGTTTAAACGGCGTAATTTGCTCCAAAGGCCACCCTCTTTGTATTTGATGTAAGCGCCAGCTGAAGGTAAAGATGCTTTGGCCACAATTTGCACCTGAAAGCCTTTGTCATCTTGTCTGTGTTTAATTATGACAGCATTTTTAACTAAACCATTTTGCATTAAAACAAACCCCTGGTTGTTTGGTTCTTTTTCTGTACACTCTGATGTCTCTCTGGTGCTCGGAAACACTCCTACACATCCCCCAATGTGGGACTCTCTGCATCTGATATGCTCTAGACAGTGTTCTAGTGAACAGAGCAAGAAAATGTAAATGACTTTCTTGTTCATTAATTATGCTATAAAAATGTAAATGGCTATGGTGACAAAAATGCAAATGGGCTAAGATAAAAGTCTCCTCTGCTGAAGGAAAATGTATAAAAGATTCATTTTCTAAAAATGTGACCCTTTATTAAGGAAACTAAAAGCAGGATCTGCTGCAGCTCCGTGCCCGTATTCATCAGCTCCATGCTGGCTCCGATGCCGTTAGTCTGACCCACCGGCTCTAACGCACAACTGACTTAATTAGAAGTTGAAGATTGGACTCATGCATCCTCAAAGTAGCAGAGCAGCTCTTGGTTTACATCTGAGCCTGGCGAATCCCCTGTCTCCAGAGGTCTTGTCATACCCCAAAACAATGCCAGAACTTATCACCATGGCAACAATATAGTGTATTATCAGGGAGCAGTGTGCCCCTGATGATTAAATGCACAATTTGTTCAGTCGGCGATAATGAAAATAGAAGAATTAACATCGTTAAAATTGACACTTTTTTTGTTTGTCATTTGAGCATCCATGAGTATTAATGACAACATTGTGGTGTATATTGAGAGCATGCTACAAAACAGGTGGTCTCTCTTTTAAAGGGACAAAGTCAGTGTTTGATTCTCTCAGGTGTGTCACAGTCTGCTCATCTCCTGTCTCGGCTCCACTCTGTTAGTCATGCCTCCTCATCAACTCTTGTTCCTGTGTCATACCTGACTTTCCAGCGATTTTCCCCGGACTGATCACCTGTTGCCGACATCGCCTGTACCCAACCTGCCTGCCTCGTCTCTGCCCTGGATATTACCTAGAGGTGTCAAAAGTATTCACATTCATTACTCAGGTAGAAGTATAGATACTAGAGTTTAAAAATACTCCTGTAGAAGTTGAAGTATCAACTCAAGCTTTTTACTCAAGTAAAAGTATAAAAGTACTGGTTTCAAAACTACTTAAAGTATAAAAGTAAAAGTAATGTAAAGGGGAAAAAAGCCATTAAGGACAAAAGCCATTGAAAATGAATGCATCTTAGTATAATGCAAATATATTAAAGAACCATATATGTGTACTATTGAGCATTAACATGTGTTTCAGAGAGCAGAAGATATGATGACTAGTTGCCTATAAGTATTGTAATGGTGCAAAAAGTCAAACTTCAGAGGCATGTTTTCATTTATCATAATCTTTATTGGAATGTACATCCAAGTTTAGTTGCAGAAATTTGAGGGCAATGGATGTAAGAACAAAACTGGACAAGAACATCTGAAACAACCACAACCAAATTCACTCTATCCGGATGGCACAATTTAACTGGATAGTTTTTTTTTAAAGGCCGAAATGAAATAGAGTAACGAGGCTGTTTTTAAAATGTAAGGAGTAAAAAGTACAGATAATTGCGTGAAAATGTGAGGAGTAAAAGTAAAAAGTCATCTGAAAAATAATTACTCCAGTGAAGTATAGATAACCAAAATTTCTACTTAAGTAAGGTAACGAAGTATTTGTACTTCGTTACTTGACACCTCTGATATTACCTCAGCCTTCTGTCATAAACCCAAAATTTTGCCTGTTCCCTCCTGATTACACACATGCTCTGCTCTGTGGCTACACAGCTCACCACGGGACCCGTCTGCCAGCTAGGTAATCCACCAGTTGTTGGCTTTGCCTTCAGTCAGTGACACCAGGCTCACTCTGGGAGATCACAATCTGTTCAGGTTGCTGAATCCTCCTCATATGTTCTACATGTGTGAAGTGGTGTGCCTCAGGGCACTGTACTGGGACCTTTACTATTTTTTCTGTATGTGAATACCCTTTGTGTAAATATCTCAAATGCCTGTTTTCAGTTTTATGCAGATGATACTGCTCATCACCCTCATTGGTACAAACTTTGGAACATCTGCAGTCTGCCTTTGATATCCAATCCCGTCTGTTTCATTTGAAATTGGTGCTCAATGCGGAAAAATCTAAGTTTATGTTTACGAAAACCGACAGGTAATGTAAAGATCACAAACACTCAAGGTATTGAAATTGAAAAAGCAATTTTCAAACTGACATAAAATTGACAGGATCCATTTATCTGGGTGAATTCAAGTCAGTTTTGCGGCACACAGAAAAGAGGTCCCTCGATAGATGTAACTGTTTTAATTGCTTTATGCTTTATTCTGGTGTTTTTTTGTTGCTTTGTTTATTGTCTGATGTTTTGATCTCAATGAGACCCACACCTGTTAAATAAAGAATAATTTAAAAAAATCCTCCTCTGATCTCGCAGATCACTGTGAGCCAAGACTTTTCACCCTGCCACTGTATAAACTGCTATAGACTGCAGTGAATAATAGGTCATTACCGACTGATATCCCATCTGCCTGTGCTGAATTGGGTCCTTTAACACACCAAGATGGGAAAAAACTGACAGCCTGCAATATTCAAGATACAAATAATACAATACTGGAAAGCCTGCAGCTCACCTCATTAGATGCAGATCTTGATGAGATATTTGTAAGTACTTTACTAATCACCAAAGGGAAATAATATGTTACAGTAACTGTCAGTAATATAGTCACACCCAGTGTCTTTACAGAGTTGTTGCAGGTCTATATTTGTGGGCAGAAATGATCTCATGTACAGTATCAGTCTGTTGCAGCGAACCTGAAGGAGCCTCTGACTGAGAACGACCCAACTCACTGTGTTGGGAAGAGGATGCTCAGTGTTGTCTATTTTGTTTTTCAATTTATAAAGCATTTCCCTCTTGGCAATCACATTAAATACTACTCACAGTGTCCTCACAAGTGGTCATCCTTCTTTTATAGGGTGACGCCACCTATTGTGGAAGACCCTCTTAATAACCTCTGTATAATATGTTTTTCTCACAAGAGTGAACCTCTGGACTGAAACTGAGTGCATCTAAGTTACCAAGAATAAGACTTGAGAGATGAGCCAGATTTCAGTAGATTTAATTAAGCAGTTGCATGCAAATGGGTCAGAACATACATCAGGCGTCTCGATGCAGAAATGACACAGAACAAAGGATGCATAATGATTTTAAAACACAAGTGATGATTCATCCTTACGATTCTGATAAACAGATCTTTGTACAGTCAGAGCAAATCTTTAGGAACAAAGTATCAGTCTGCTTACTCTGTACCCAGGCCAAGGCTAAATGCTCATCACTATAGAATTGGTTTAATCAAACTGGCCAAGGCTAAATTTTCCATCACACCTACATGTATTTTACACACAAACCCGTTTGCTTAGGCATTTTGACTCAGGCTGCAATGGTTGTTTGGCTATTTCATTCAGAATAAGACAAAACATAAAAAAAGAGTATTTCATAGCATTTTAAAAGGACATTCAAAACAGCTGTTGGTTAATTATAGATGGTAACAAGTGTAAACTATTACTAGGGACCAAAATAATCGACATAGAAGCAGTTTTGAGTTTAATCAATTTCTTTACTAATGAAACAAGAGCAATAATGTGTTGATCTTGTTTTATTAAACATTAGTAGACTGCTGGGGACTTAAATTAAAAAAGAAAATGCAGCATGACGATCACACACAATTATGCCACTGAACACAACCGCTCCTGCTGCGTTAAGGTTTTGTACTAGCTTTTATTGAATGTACATATGACTTATCTTATAAAGACAAGGTTAATTTTATAGAAATACCATTTCAGTGGTCACATAAAAAAGATTAGAACTACTATCTAGTAGGTACACCCCCACTATAACTGCCCAAATAATACTTGGTCTTACAACGTGATCCAGTGTGCAGGTTCACAAATGAAAGTAATTATAACTCTAATGATCACCTCACAGAAGTTAATTTTTTAACTTGAGGACTCAACAAGATGATTCAGAAACTGTGATTACAGCCCTAATCAGATTGTCATCACAGCTTGGCTTGCCAACAGTTTGAGTGCATCAGAAGCCTGCACGGGGACCCGGATCTGAGCATCTGAGGATCTGAGGAGTTATACACTAATTACTTGCATGAAATCTGGCAAAGTACAGCTGAGCTCGAGAGATGAGATAAGTAGAAAAAAAAAGTGTAGTTTTGTGTAATAGCTGAGCTTTTGCAGAGACTACATTTTTCATCACAGATCAGAGGAAGTCGTGCAGCTGTGTCAAAACAACGATCAGGACAAAGAGATCCAATGAGACTTGTCTGAGGTCTTGTTCCAGCTGCAGAGCTCCTCTCCTCATCTATACCGCCATGTTTCACTCCAAGGCCAATGTGCTCCTTGAGCACAGATAAGTGAAGGACACATGCAGCTGTCAATGTGAAATAGGCCCTGGAAATAACATCACACTTATCAGGCTCCCACAACCACGGTCAGCGGCGCACAGAGACCCATCAGCCCTCTCGTCCTCAGTCTCTGGGAACTGAGATGGTGTGAGATTGCTTCTCTGTGCAATGGCTCCACGGGCCACCCCTCATTGACGCAGATTGTGAATCACCCTCTGGTTGGTGAAAGGTCACCTGGGCAGGTAGAGACAAGTCAGCCCTCCTGTGCTTTCCGCTGAACTCATTGCCGCTCCGGCAGCTCTGTGTGGTCGTTTGTCATGGGGTTCTCCGCTAGTGAAATGCAATCGTCCTCAGAAACAGGGAGAGGGGTGGTGATTACCATGGGTTGTTTATCGTGATGGAAACAAGCAGGCGGATGCAAGTGGTAAAGGAGGATGATTGGTTGCTTTCAGTAGTGATTTGTTTGAAAAACAACAGGCTCCCTGCTAGAACCTGAGAAACAAAAGCAATGTAACGTTGAAAAAAGGCACGGCTAAAATCCATTTGGGATGTTTTTTCCATTCTTTTTTTTTTTCAAACATTTATAAGGATAAAACATAAGGAAGTCTTACTTTGACACAAAGCTGAAAGGGTGATGGAACAGTTATTTTTGTAATTCCAGGTTCCATGTGGGGTTTTCAACAGAAACCAGCCTTTGTTTACTCGTATATTCCCTGAAGACACACAACCTCCTTCTGCTACTGTTATATGAAACCTATTATTCTTTCTTAAATCAAGTTCTTGGATGGCCATTATTTTGAAAAAAAAAAAAAAACTGACATCAGGGAGCCGAATTTTACAACATTTAAAGAAGAGCTTTTACACTCATTAATTAACTACTCAAAGGTTTTGTAAGCAACTTTTTCAGACTGCTTCGATGATGGGAGAGAATAGCTAAATAATATGTAACTCTTTTTGTATTGTTCCCTTTTATTTGATAATGATAGTATACAGATAATAAATGTCTGGTAAACTTGGTTGACAATCTATTAATTGTTTGATGAAATAATATGAGCAGGGATCCCCACATCTCCATCTCCCCAGCTATGTTCTACAGGCACTCTGGGGAGGGACGCAGAGGCATCCCAAAGCCAGCCGAGAGCCAGCACTTGTGAACAAAACCCTGAGATACTACTTCTCCACTTGAGGAAACAACTCACTCCCAACCCTGAGATGGCAGTCCATGCTAACAGGATATTAGTCTTGGTGGTAATAATTCTCATCATACATGCTTGCACTCAGCTCCAAACTTCCCCCATGTCTTTGCTTGATGAAACCAACAGGATCACATCATTTGCATAAAACAAAGATGTCATTGCAAGATGACTGAACTGGAAACCTTCCATCCTTTAACTGCATCTTGAAATTTAGTCCATAAAGGCAGAGAGCAGCCCTTGCAGAGTTAAGGCACAGGGAATAAATCTTATGATAAATATGATGTGTATAAGAGCTGACATAATATCAGCTGATAATATCTATCATAAGTGCAATTCATCTTGTTTGACATGGCAAATAGATGGGAATAAAAATTAATTGAGACTTTGCTATCAGAGAAGATTGAAACAGACACAAATAAGCAAAAATATATGTAAGAGCACCTTGAGGTCCTCTGACCTTTGCCGTTTGACATGTGGTTACAATATTATTTCAACGTGGAATGACATCATCTGACATAAAATCCTCAGTGACCAAATACTATGTTTGCAGTGTGAGATTCAAACATCTAAACTGGATTTAAACCAGGGAGCACGTTAAAAAAGGCTGACCAGAAGAAGTGCTCTTCAAATGTATTACTTATGACTGAATACACTTTGGTTATACTTGTCATCAAAAATCAGATGATTAATTAACACATTTTAGGATAGAGTATCGAGATGAAAAGTAGCTGAAGGCGGATGTCTTTGGGATTTCAACATTAGTCAATTTTGTTTTCTGGGATCTCAAAAGTAAATGTTGTTTTTAACACAGTGCCGCAAAGAGAGCTGGTGTGTTTTTTTACATTCTTCTCTCTATCTGCAGACTAATGTTTGGCTGAAAGTGGAGTTAGTGTCTCCATTTTGTCAGAAGCCCATTTCCCTCTCATTTCTCCTCTGAAGCCACATCCTGCTGTGCCCTGGGCAAAAACGCCAGTTTCACTCTGATATACGGCAGCGAGGCATAGCGTAGTCCCAGGTTTAGCTCACTGACGTCAGACGGATGAACTTTCTTCCTCTCCTGCTAATGATATCCTCGCCTTCTTCCTCAATGAGAGTCTGCTATCGTGGCCTCTGTCGGTGTATCAAATCTAGGATGAGAACCAGTGCGAGCAAAGAAAAACAGATTGACAAGATGCTCACTCCTCATCATCTTCTTCCCCTGTATCTCTTTGCTCGGAAGAAAATGAATGTGCCAGTCAGAAGTCACTCCATGCTAGATGTTGGCATTAAAAAAAACACACCTCTTCTTCTTTTGTATGTCGTGTAATATTCCAGTAAATTTGTCTCATGGAAGTAGACAAGACAAGCTTTATAACTCTCCTTGTGTGAGGATCACTGGTTTGAGCAGGGCTGAAATACGAAAGACATAAAAAGAGACGATTTTTGATTAAAAGAAGGAAGTGGTTTAAAATGGTGAAATGTATTTTACACTGGTGCTGTTTATAAATGGATAAGAAGCAGCCAGAAACAAATGCATAACTATTCTTTCAGTATTAAACAACTTCACAATTCCATCATCAATGGTATACTCTCTTGTCACACTTTTACACCTCACTCATTAGTTCATTGATCCCTCAGAGGTTTTCATTCAGAATTTTTTTTTAGCCTCTATGGTTTTACCATGTGCCAAAAAGTCCGACACCAAACCAAACACAGCTCTGTGGATGTGAGAATGACAAAGACACGTCCACTGAAAACCACAAAAAGGCTTTTATAGATAAGACACATATGATATTTGGAAAGAAAGTGAATCAAATATTTAATTATTTATTTAAATTGTTTCATTTAAGTTCTTTTTTCTTTTTTGCAATGACAAAGTCCATCAGAAAAAAAGGAACACATAAACGTCGCTGAGAGTCTGCCTCAATTTAGTTGTTTCTTCTGTTTATACTCTTCCACAGGTTTCCAGAAAGTCTGCTTAGCTGTTCTGGCATCATCTCTCTGCCAAACAGAGACACAAATTGCTCAGAAAACACCTCTGCTTTTGCTCTGTCCATGTGTGTGTTGAAACAGGAGCTCTGCAGTGAATGCCATTTGCCTGTCAAACAAACATCATTCAGCTGCTTTAACCAATTTCCTGTTTCTGGAAGTTATACTGGAAGAAAATAGATGGATGAAATACGATATTAAGGCGCAGAGATCACATGGTTTCTAAGACAACATATGGAGCTATCATCATCACTCACTGAAATCAACAAATGAAACTCTTGCAATCACACCTGTGTTCACAAACTCACACATGCACACACAGATGTGAGATGAAATAAAATAGATATAAAATTTAACACCACTGGTTGAAGATTTTTTCCCATTTGTTTATTGGTTTATAATATTTATTTTTAAACAGTTGCAGAAATGACGCTGTTCACGGACATTGTGTTAATAAAGATTATTGAATCCAACATGGCGGCGTGTATGGTGCAGGCGTGAAGTGAAGAGTCAAGTCGTTTAAAAGCTTTTTACGAGCGAAACACTATGTTTTTTACATTAATAATAGATTTAATATTCGCATGACCACGACGCCGAGACAGGGGACTTAGAAGTGAAACAGTGAGTAGCTTGAAAAATACGTTTTTCTCCATTTCTGCCCTCTGGTTCACCCTGTAAAACAGAAACAGAGAGAAAGGTTGTAACAGTTTTGCTCTGTTAAACTCGTGTTTGTGTGTGTTGGCATAAAACGAGCCAATGCTTCGTTGTAAAGAGAAACCAGGACGATATATGATGAATAACATTGTAGCCTGGAGAATGTGAAACCTACAGATAAACTGCGACGGGTTACAGTATAGCTTCATGTTGTGTAATTAAATGTGTAATTAAATAAGTGACTAGGTTTCTACGTTGTGCTGCTGTAATTGTGACCTCGTGTTTTATACACAAATATGAGCAGCAGTCTTTTAAAACCAAGAGTAGCCCAGCCCTTATATTTTTTTAATTGTATTTATAACGAGCAGAGCAGCTGCACTGAAAACATATTTCAGAATAATAACAGAGATTTGAATGAAACGTAATAGAGATGACATATGATCACAAGCAAATCAAGAGTAATGATTCTTACTTTTGGCTCTGCATTTATGTCTGCAGGCTTTTGACCGCATGATGAAGGCGTTTGGGGGGTTTCAGGTGTTTTCTTCTGAGTGGATCTAACTATCTAACTTCATAAACATGCCATGGTCACTGAAGCTACTTAATAGGAGCTTCTGACAAAATGTAGTAATTGCTCCCAGCCTACTCCTGTTATTTATGCTGAAGCAAATAAACTCTCAAATATTGTTAATAAATGTCTCAATAGTCTATTATTGTGTCTTACTTTGATGTAGAATTGCTCCCATCAGTCTGGACTTTGTAAGTGACAGTAGGTTACAGATGCAGTTTGGAAAGTACCTGCATGACGTTTATGAAGATGTAGAGTGGTTATCAATGAAAACTGTAAGAGACAAACCGCAAGTGTAAGTGGTTTGACAATTATTCTCCTGTAATGATTTAAGATGTCAGATGCACTGTAGCTCTGTCTGGCCCCTTTTTTGTCTTTGTCAACCTTTCTATTTAGTCCAGACTAATACATGTTGACTAGCTTCAGTCTGTTTTACAATGGATGCAATATTATTTGCCAAAACTATAATTTTTCTATTTATTGATTTACTCCATGGCATTTCTTGATTATATTGGCATTATATGATGCTAATTTACAATAAGGCTTTCATCAGTTTAATCTGAGAGTTTTGCATGACAGATGTACTATCTTTGCAGGTAAGAAACTGCTGAGGCCTTATTTTTTTTGTTTCAACATCTCTCATGAATTAAATTAAACCACACTGTTGAAAGTTATTGGAAAAAACCAAACCAAAGCAAAGTATACATCTAAGAACTTTAAATCTAAATGAGACAAATACACCCTCTTTTTAAGGTTTTATCTATTAAAATGTGAAAACAAAACGGATCACCCAGAGCTTGACAACATTTTCAATTAGGCAAATAGAGTTTCAGATGAACAACACATGAGATATTATGCAGTACTAATAAGTATTCAATAAAAACTAAGCCAAAATATATAAAAGAAGACACTTTTTTGGCAGTTTAGTGGTCTGTAGCAGTTGAGTGTGTGTGTTAACATAAAGTCAAGGAGGAAAAACATCAGCATGATCATAGATAAGCAGTTGTTTCTTCCCATTAACCTCTGGAGTGTTATAACGTTTGTAATCAATGTGAGTTCAAAATTCTAAAGAAAAATGCTTTTCACAAGAGAAAAAGGAGTGGACATCCCCAGAAAATTCACTCCAAGGTGACACTGTACAATGATTAGATTGTGAGGCCATCTGTTCAACTGGCAAAGCTTTACTGAAATTGGGTCATGCAGCAGGACAATGAGTCCAGACACGCCAGTAAATCTGAAATAGAATATCTAAAAAAGAAAAGATTTGGGGTGTTGTAGTGACCTCATCCCGATTGATATGCTGTAATTGGAACTTTTAAGAGAGCTTTTATGAAAGCCTATAAAACTCAATGGACTGACACAACGCTATAAAGAAGACCGGGCCAAAATTCATCCGGTGACATGTGATTTGAAACACTTTGAATCACATCTTGACCGGTCTTAAAAAGTGAATCAGTATGAAACCCTGAACTTCTGGTGAAGTTTTCGTCTAATGCATCATCACACACATCAGAGCCACTGGTCTGTTTGCAGAAGTTTTCAGTCACTCCTCACAGGAGACTCCCGAACGAATGAGCCCAGTCGCCATAGAAACATTTTCTCGGTCTCTCGCCTCAGCCCACTCACTCACACCATCAGAGAGGCACCCAGGCTTGAGTGTTCGGCTCTCCCGGCCACAGCCTGAGAGAGTTTGCTGTGATGTTTAGCTTGTAGTCAAGAGAATTGGTGGTGGTGGGGAGGGGGAGGGGGATGGGGCAAAAAACATTCACACCAGGAGGTGGGTGGAGGAGTCATCTAGTCACCAAAACTCTGACTTTTTCTGAAAATAATCTTCGCTGCTCAGATGCCTGTTACATCATGTGATGAGGGGGACTGTGGTTTCTCGTGTCTGAGTGACACATTTACTCTCCAGATGTATGTTTCTATTTAAAGTCTGGCAAAAAGAAAATCAAGATTTAACCTGCATCAAATTAGAATTGATTTCTTTGTAATTACTTTTTTCTCTCTTCGCTGATCAAATATTTTCATAACATCATAGAATAAGGAATCATCTTTTACATAAGCAGTCAATATTTTTATTCGTTCACCTGGGTCACTTCTTATGGTGTTGTCACGGAGTCCAGATCATCGTTTCCTCGTCCTGCAGCTCTTCTCGCTGCCTGAGATATACCTGCGTCACAGCTGAGATTGTTGTCTTGACAGGTCAGGGCTGCAGCAGCTGTCCTTCGCTGCCATGGATGCAGACTGTACGATATCTTAGGTTACCTTGGAAACTGTTTATGTACATGTCCAAGAGTGTGTGTATGATTTGTGTAAACGACAAATCTGGGTCAAATGGGTTTTTGAACCTGCAGTTGAGTGTCTGACCTACATGAAGTCATTGAGTTTAGTTTTGAAGTTTAGCCTGTCGCTGTTGTGCTCGTGACAGAGTGAAACCTTTATGTATTTTCCCAGGACTGATAATCCAGAACTAGTAGTAGTTAACGAAGTACACAAAGTATAAAAGTATAGGGCAGATTTAAAATAGACTTAAAATAGAATAGAATAATTTAACTGCAAACGAGTAGATGGGCGGTCTAAACCTTTTATAGGGCAGTCAATAAAATACTTGAATTTTCAAAATTTCCACTTTAGAGGGTTATTGAAAAATATTGAAGGACCTCTATTAAAATTGCAACTTTTTATTTTGTCAGTATCCATAGACGAGGTTCTGTTGAAGGGAAGTATGGTAATTTTCCCAGTAAAGGGTTAATAAGAACAGCCTGGCCAGGGCTTCACAGTGACGCAGAACCATAATCACATCATGCTGAATACATTTTTGATCTCACAAATACTCGGTGTTGTGTGAGTGACCAAGTGTGAAGAACACCAATTTGTAAGACACCAACTGTGAGAAAGGGAAAAAAAAAAAAAATGTTGAGGGCTGAATGTGGAGACACTCGTGACACTCCTGAGTCAGGAGCACATTTTGAAGTTTGAAGTTTCTCTTTTCTGAAACTTTTCTAGTTTTCAAAATTACATCTGACACCTGAAATGCCAAAAAACACAGACAGCTCCAACATTTGAAGTTTGATTTACAGATCTTACCAAAACGGTGTAGTTCAGTTTCTAATATTAAATTGTAGAGCTGTGTAATTAATCAAAGAAAAAAAGAAAGGAAAAAAAAAACCCATCAATGTGCCATATATTCTGTCTTGGGCTCTGAATGACCCGATACATCAGGCATAAAAACAACTTCACACTCCACCTGGCCATCAGGGAGGGATTCCCCAATAATGTTCGGGTCACACTGACCAAAAACATTTAAGGGATTATTCGAGCTCCACCGGATCAGAACGGCATCGTTTCTCTGAGCTTGTGAGTGCATTTCTTCAGCGGCTGCCGAGCAAAGAGTGATATTGATGCCTCTTTCTCGCTTTTAAAACTGCGCTGTGCATAAAAGAAACCTTATGTTTACCATGTCCAGAATCCGATTCAACATCTCTGGGCTCTGAGGCATCTTGGATGGATTTCAAAGTTTATTGTAGTCAGACCAAACAATGGTCTTTTTTGAAAGAAATCTGACGTCCAAAAGTCTGATTTTGTGGTTGTGTGTGTTTGTGTGTGTGTGTGTATATATATATATATATATATATATACTTTTTTTTTTTTTTTTTAATAATATATATATAATGCATTTTTTCCAAATAGAACCCAATTTTGCACAACATACAAAGGCCTGAGGAAGAGAGACACAGATCCTGGTCGGTTTCAAACATTTTGAAACCAAAAATGTGACAACGATGACCATGTACTGCTGCACACCTTAAAGTGTGATTGCAGGAAAAATGTTACAAAGTAACACCGGAAACTCCCAATCATCATGTAAGAAGGTCTTGTCAGTGTTGTGTGAAGAAATGACAAAATTGCAGTGTGGTGAAAGCTTCACTGTCTGAACTTATTTTGGTGTGTGTTGCAGACCTGCAGAAACTGAACCGCAATTATGGATCCTTATTACCATCTAAATGAAACTGAGTAGAAAAAAAGAACATGCAGGTATTGCGTTAATTCTGCATGGAAAAGAAATACGAGTCAAAGCATATCTAGGAATCTGATTATTTGCCTTTTCCATGTTATCCCAACTCGTTTTGATTTAGTACTGGCTGATTTTTTTTCAATTTAAAAATGTCTTTTTAGGTAATTTAGGAAAGTGGTCTGACTTTGTACATAGTATTTCCCATTTCTTGGCTATGACAAAGGCAAGATAACAACATGTTGACTGAAACTGACCGACACGTACAGCAGAAACTCCAGGATTTTATTCGTGTACATTCACAACAGTTTACGTTGTCCTGTTTTTTTTCTTTCTAGGAGACGTGATCATGCAGGTGTCCATGAGAAAGCTGGCTCTCCATCCCCTGTGTGCTGCTCCGTTTCATCAAAGGAGGGCTGCTCTTTTGGGTTCAGTTCTCCGACTCCTATCCCCCAGCACCCGCAACCTGTTCAGTGAGTCGGGAGTGTGGGAAAAAGACTATCGACCTGAAACAAGACGCAGAGTGGAAGAATGGTGGCATCCACGACTTATGGAGCAGTGGCGGAAGGATGCACTGGAGCAGGTAAGAGGGACTTTACTTCCTCAGGTTTGCCAGCACACCATCACCATCCAGGTGATGTCATGATAACATGTCAAACCTCTACTGAAACCTGAATAAGCATCAAGAAACTTCTGTACACTCAATAGAGCACTGTAATAAAAACATAAACAGTGAAAGAGTTCAACAAATGATCCGGGTTTCATTTTTAGTGCTCAAGATGCAGTCTAGATGTTTAGTCTAAAACAATCGGTCAAAACCAAAATTGAAAGGAACCAGTGAGGGTGGTGTGATTCTATACACGTTGAGAAAAAGGTGCCATTTTGGTCCAGTTCTATGATCACAGGTTTGACATGCACAGGTGAGAGGTGGAGTCTGATGGTGACAGTCCTCTTACCTGTGGAGTTGAATGAGTCGGTTTGCTGAAGCTTTGTTTTTTGGAGAGTGCGTGAGGCTTTTTTTTTTTTTTCCCTGGTCGTGAGCAGTTTTTCCTCTATTCTGTCCTTTACCGAGTCCTGTACAGTGGCAAGCTTGGAGCCAACAACTGACTCTGCCTTTTTAAACGGGTTTGTTCAGCCTGTTGGCATCGTTTTTGCTTTGATGCCTGCACCACAAAGAAGATGGTGTTCACAACAACAGACTGATGAAACATCTGGAGCGTCCTGTTGCATTTATTAAAGTACCTGAGTCTCATCACAAAGCAAACCTGATTCAAGTCCTTCTTATTCACTGCTTCTGTGCTGGTAAACCACTCCTGCTTATCGTAGCTAAATGTGGGTTTGCCAAAGTTTTTGACCTTCATTCCTGCAAAATCCCATAAATCGCTAGGCATATTTGCATGTACTGCTATTCAAATCTGGTCTCTGTCTTGGCAGCTCTGTTGTCCTCCATGTCATCTTACTGAGACATTCCTTAAAGGTGCAGTGTGAAACAGTTATAAAGATCTCTAGAAATATATTATTAAAAACTATTTTAAATGGCAATTTAATATAATCTGCTTTTCTTCTTAAACTTATATATTTGAGAAATGAAACTAAAATGCTTTTGTTACCATAGAATGAGCCTTCTTAGCTATTTGTGCATGATAAGATTAAAAATTGAGTTGCATGTTAAAACAGCAGTGTAAAAACAGAGGCGTACATAATGTACATATGAAGAAGAGCACCAGAGCAGTAGTGTGTTCAGTGATGGATGGAGTTCACTAGTCCAATAGATTCCGGACAGAAAGTGCATTTCAGCCTCTCCGTCGAGCACTAATGCACTACAGCATCTTGCGGTGAATGAGGCCTATCACTCACCATAGAGGCAGCTGTTAATGAGTCAATGAAAGTTGAAATTGAAGTTCACAAATAAAACTTGGACTGATCAATAAGCCTTTTTTCAGTAAAGCGCAGATGTAATTGACGGTATTAAACCTGACATGCGACCTGTTCATGCCGCCTCACTGACTTTCTGGGCCACTCAATGGGGCCGAGCCACCGTTAATGACATTTATTTCTCCTGTGATTTTCTTGCAGTGACAAATCAGAAAATGTACAGTCAGAAAGGTCTATTGCCAAGTGTAGTCCTCTACTGGAGAAGTTACTTTTAAGTGGCTTTTTTTTTTTTTTTTTTCCTTTTACACATCAATAGGTTGTTATGCATCCTTCCCAATTATCCCCTCGGGCAGCGACCAGGACCTTGTAGCTCATCTCAGGCCAGACGAGAGCTCTCGCTGATTATATATCCTAATGGTGTAAGTGTGTGGCTGTCTGGGATGGCTGACAGTGACTAAGTGCATTCATGACAGGACGCTGTTCTAATTAATTTATTGAAAAATTCATGACTCGGGTTTCCTGTAATCATGTAGAGCTCGGCTAAACCAGTACTTGCTGTGTTGCTGTGGCAACAGTGTTGTGATTGTGACTGTAAACCATCCATTATCTGTGCAGCCACCATTTAGATTCTGACACCATAATCAGCCGATGTCAGAGCCTCATACAGTAATACACGATAAGCAGTCGGCGTCTGCGCTCTTCATGCGATGAGTTATTACTCCCGTCCTGACCTCGTCAGTTTAATTCAGTCCCTTCTACACAAGACTCATTCAAACGCCAGACTGATAATAGAGAGACAAACCTTATAGACCAGTATTATTGCCTCTCGGGGCAACACTGGCGCTTTATGATCTTTCCCACACCTCTTGATATTTTCTGAAAGCTGTACACATGATAATAATCCACTATTGTTTCTTCAAGAATGTCGACAGGAAGAAGTTTTACGTCCTTTCCATGTTTCCATACCCATCAGGCCGACTGCACATGGGCCATGTGCGAGTGTACACCATCAGTGACACCATCGGTCACTTCCAGAGAATGAGAGGTCATCAGGTATGTCAGCCTTTTGTCACTATTTATTTTTTCCTGTTTCTTACTTTAAAGCTAAAAAGGGGACTGAATGTTGATTATTTTCCTATGGAGTAGACTAGTTTTGATTGATTGATGATGAAGTATCAACCATTTATTAGGTGTGGAAGTCCTTCATCAGCATTAAAGCAAGAGTTCTCTCGAGGTCTTTGAAAATGAAAGTTTTTGTTATAAACGGGTATAGTTAAAGGTTTATAATGAAAACTGTCTTAAAAGAGGAGTCATTAAAGGATTTTCACCTCACAATTGGAGTAGGAGTTCACAAATTACAGGTTTGAAGTACTTTTTTTTTTCAAGGGGTTAAAGATAATTGGAGCTTTTGAATGAAATTTTGTTTCATGGACAGATGTGAGCTGTTCCTGCATGTTTTCTTCATCACATAAGCAGATTTAAGGTCTCACCAGTTAATTCCAGCTATGAGATTTTGTTTTTATTTGGAATCTTTTTTTGTTTTTGTTGAATGACAGAAATCCATCCGTCATTAAAGCTGTAAAAACAAAAAACATCAGGAATGGTTTCATCAATAGTTCGGTTCATTCTGAGAAATAAAAAGCCAGACTGGTGAGCTTGGGAACACAATAAGGTGTGGAAATCAACAGAAGATGATGATCACAGGGTCTTTTCAGTGGTAGAGAAAAATCCTTTCACAACATCCAAATGAAAACACCCTCAGAGGAGCAAACAAATCATAAAAACCGTAACGGAGCAGCTGTGGCTTAGAGGTTTGAGGAGTGATTGTGCTTCTTCGACAAGGAAAAATATGTTGTATGTAGTCAGGCAGCGAATTTTCTGTATTTTCCCCTTGTGGATGAAGCAAAGACCACCAGCTGCTTTTTGGGTGGAGCACTGATGATTGTCTCAGGGATGTGTGTGAGTGAAGCTCATTGCTGTTTTTGTGTGTGTAAATACCTGTGTGTCAAACGATTAAAAATGAAACAAAACCCCTCCCAAAACAGCATGTATGGGTATTCAAATATCTTTTTTTATGTCCCCGCTTTTAAAGAGAAGATGTCACAAGAACAAAAGCAGAGGGTTCAGCAGAAGATGCCGTTCATGAGCCTGAAGAATATAGAAAAAGACAGATCTGACTTGAAAAAATAAATAAAAAAATAAATCTTGCTCTTCTGATACGACAGTCTTCAGACGGATGAAAGTAAGATCCTTCCGTGGATGAAAATGTACAAGGGCGGTTTTGAAAAGCTCATGATCTGAGGCATACAGCGTCTGCAATCAGACTCTGTAGGTAGTTTGAAATCTTTGACTCTTATTGCGAAGCAAAGGTTTAAAGGTTTATGGCACCATCACAAATACTTTTAATGTAAAAAGCTTTTATTGATGAGAGAAGCAGGTTTTTCTTTTAGGGTTAAATGTCATGTATGTAACTTGTCTGTTATTTTCATATCTGGAGTTCATGAAGTGCCGCCTGTTTGGGATGAACAAAACAGTATAAAGGTATTTTGTTGCTCTCCCACTTATTGCTTTAAATGTTTTGCTGTAATCTCAGTTTTTACTGGTTTGCTTCTGCTCTGCATCCGTCATGATTGGTTGAAGGAAACAGTTAATATTAGCTTTATTTACTGTCCTAGACCTTGTTTCATCGCAGATTATCATCGACAGACTGCCGTCTTAACCCTTACTGTCTTTGGGTCAAAATGACCTAATTCTCCTATCCTTCTTTCCTCCTGCTCTCTCCTTCCTTCCTTCCTTCCTTCCTTCCTTCCTTCCTTCCTTCCTTCCTTCCTTCCTTCCTTCCTTCCTTCCTTCCTTCCTTCCTTCCTTCCTTCCTTCCTTCCTTCCTTCCTTCCTTCCTTCCTTCCTTCCTTCCTTCCTTCCTTCCTTCCTTCCTTCCTTCTTTTTTCCCTTCCTTCTTTCCTCCTGCTCTCTCCTTCCTTCCTTCCTTCCTTCCTTCCTTCCTTCCTTCCTTCCTTCCTTCCTTCCTTCCTTCCTTCCTTCCTTCCTTCCTTCCTTCCTTCCTTCCTTCCTTCCTTCCTTCCTTGTTTTCTCCCTTCCTTCCATCCTTCTTTTCTCCCTCCCTTCCTTCTTTCTTTCCTTCTTTTCATTCTTCCTTCCTTCCTTCCTTCCTTCTTTTTTCCCTTCCTTCTTTCCTCCTGCTCTCTCCTTCCTTCCTTCCTTCCTTCCTTCCTTCCTTCCTTCCTTCCTTCCTTCCTTCCTTCCTTCCTTCCTTCCTTCCTTCCTTCCTTCCTTCCTTCCTTCCTTGTTTTCTCCCTTCCTTCCATCCTTCTTTTCTCCCTCCCTTCCTTCTTTCTTTCCTTCTTTTCATTCTTCCTTCCTTCCTTCTTTCCTCCCTTCTTCTCTTCCTCCCTTGACCTGAAGACAGCACAAGGGTTAAACAAAGTTACATAAAGTTTTGATTTGAGCTGTTTCAGAGGTGTTTGTTCAACTTTGTAGGCATCAGAAACTATAGAATTATATTATAAAAGATAATATTACTTTTTTTGACAGCATTATACAGTTTGAACAGTTCGGTGTGTGAGCTGAGATCTGTTTTGTGACACTTTGCACCTATTGAACATTTTCAAAAATAGATTCAAATGTTTTCTTATCTTTTGTAAGCAGTCAGATGCTGAACTTGGAGGAGGTCAAACACGTTGTGGTTGTTTTGAACCTTTTGTAGTTAAAAGTAGGTTGAAGTAAAATCCATACTCCTGATCTCCAGCACTCGGGTGTCATATTGACCGGACTCTGTTTCAGATCGGAGTGTTGCGATCTATAGCCGTCGAGCACCGTTTGATTCTTCTGAACGACTGGTGTTGATGAAGCTGGATCCGGTGCCCGTCCGATTGATCACGCTCCCGCAGTTACATAAAAGACCCCCTACTCGGTTCTCCGTTCAGTTCCTGTTTACACAACCGTCTGTCCCTGTCTTTACCCTAACAGCAGTTTGCTTTGTGCCAAAACTCTTCCCTCCTGGGCGTTTTGTTTTCCTGGTGGATTTTACACTAAATGGTGTGCATCTTCTCATTCATCTGCAGAGAGAGTGCCTCCTTACCCAGGGTAGGTTCTCCCCAAACAGAAACGTGGTTTCAGATGACTAACTGTGTATATCTCAGGAGTGTACTTCCTCTCACCATCTGTCGGAAAGTGAACACTGTTGCACCGCATACAGTTTACTCTCTTAAATTATTAATTGATACTAATGCCTCCAGCCTGTTTGTTTTGATATTTTGTGGGATTTAATTTCGGTGAAATTCTTGACCAATCCCTCCTTTGGAAAACAAAATGTTTTCAGATTCTTTGTTGATTTTTAAACTGCCCAGCAACTCATTCTCCTTTTCTGCTTTCGATTTCACAGTGTGAAATATTTTGTAGGCCAGTATTGCTTTCAAAGCCTTTCAAATAAGGAAACCTACACCTACACCTGATGAAGCATTCCTTCACTTTAAACAGCAGCTTAAACATTAATGATCCCAGTCACCTAAAAAGTCAGAGGACAGCGTAGAAGAATCATGTTTTTGGAAGAAAAAAAAAAAAAAAGAAGCTGTTTCAGCGTGATTTAAAATACACACACACACACACACACACACACACACACACACACACACACACACACACACACACACACACACACACACACACACACACACACACACACACACACACACACACACACACACACACACACACACACACACACACACACACACACACGCGCACACACACACACACACACACACACGCACACACACACACACACACACACAGAACTCGGTAGAACCATTGTATAGTGGAGATCAACCAGGCAAGGACAACTTTTCATTCATGCTTCATGCATGGTTTTTTTTTCATTTGTATAGGACATATGAATGAGGGTTAAAAGGTTAAGAAGTGATCAAAGGCTAAAAGTTGATCTCTCATGAATTTACACTTACCTGCGATCAGTCCTGTTTTAGATTATAACTACAACCCAAAAAGGCAATGAGCATCATTTCTAAAATGCCAATCTGATGTAAGTCTTTGAAATTCAAACTTGAACATAAGGTGCAGTCAGTGCTCCAACCAACTGCCAGTGGCATCTTGTTTATGGGCAAAAAAGTATTTTTTTATTTTCTTGTCAAACTTTATACATATAAAGAGATGCAAGCTATCGATTCATCTCTGTATATGGGTGTGAAATTGTTCAACTTAAATGGCATTTGGAAAAAACCAAAACATCTCGTCCTCTGAACGAGAGCAAGAGATGACATTGAAACAGTTACCAGTGTTGAGATCAGTGAGTGTCGGTGTAATAAGATAAAATCTGAAGTTGCTTTTCAAGAACGTTATAGATAGAAACGTACTTTGATTTTTCAGCAAATCATTCTTACTGTCCTCGTCGTGATCCAGAGAGCTGTGAGTGTATGTATCTGCCACTGCATTTCATATTTCACAGTTGACAGACTGTCATGAAATCAGTCTCAGCTGACTCCCACGTCCATCCTCCTGTGTTTCACATCACTCATCATCTGAAATGTACTGACTACATGAAAACAGGCTGGAAGTGAGTCAGGATGGGCTTCATGCTTCATGTGGACAGAAGGACAAGTGGAGAAATGATTTGGCCGTGCCACCCTGTTTGAACTATGAGAATTCAGCTCCTCAAAGGTTTTACATAACATCATTTCATAAATACTCTCACTTGATCTATTTATACTGGATAAACAACATAGTAGCATATCATTCCCTAAGGTGGTGTTTGTCCCCCCCCATTTTCTTATGTACATAGGCCATCCTTGGCAGGTGCTTTGTATTCCCCCTCGAGCTGAGCAAGCCGAGCCGCTCTCAGCCTAATGCCATACAGCACTCAGCTTTACAAATTAGGACCATGCTGTTACCAAGGATACCGTTTCGTCTGAAACATCAGACCTGTTAGAGTCCCCGCAACGATCCTCTCCAGTCCTTGACTCGTTGTCACTATGCTTGTCCTCCACTTTACTCACTCTTCACTTTTCTGTGTTTTCATCTAATTTCTCTCATTGAGGTAAAAAGCATCGGCAAAGAGCTTGAGATGAGCGGAAGAGATTTCTTGAAAGTTTGTCGGCTCGTGTGTGTGTTTATCTGTGTGTGCATGCAATGTAAAGATGTTATATAACACTATGACTACTTTATACTGCTCAATATTTGCTACATCAAACAAATGCTATTTTAGTAGATAGATTAACTTTATAAAATTACATAACAGTAAAATGTTTCAAAGTAAACAATGTGGTAAACTCTCAAAAAGAGCATTCCTACATACAAATCAGACAGTGTTTGATATTTTCTTACACAAATACTGTTGAATAATACGCAGGTGCTTAATCCCATGGGTTGGGATGCTTTTGGACTTCCTGCCGAGAATGCAGCCATAGAAAGAGGTCTCGACCCAGAGGAGTGGACTAAAAGGTATTTGAAACTGCATCTAACCGTGTTATTGTCCATTGTTTATTATATTTAAACTGACCTGGCTGACCTTTCTTCTCATCAGTAATATCGAGTCCATGAGGGAGCAGCTTAACAGCCTCGGGTTGTGCTTCAACTGGGACCGGGTGAGCAAAAACTGATTAAAATGAAGCATTCGCCAGAGTGTTGGATAGTTTATGGTCTCTTCTGAGGGAACATGACACCTTGCACTGTAGACCTGACTCTAGATTCTCCTGACAGGAGGTGACTACTTGTCTTCCTGATTACTACAAGTGGACTCAGTATCTATTTATCAAACTCTTGGAAGCAGGACTGGCATATCAGAAAGAGGTAGGAATGACCTAAAGCTTTTCATAGTTTTCACAGAATAATACAGTTGGCTTATAAGTGAAGTTTCTGACGGTAATGGCAATGACTGAAGCTGCTCACTCGTCACTCTTTGAGGAAAATTAATGAAGTGAAAAGAAGAAAGCTTTGCTGAAGCCTTTCGATTTTGTATAAGGACATAGGATCCAAATCCAGGCTTCTTCCTGAGCTCTGCTTTTGCTTTTTAACTGTGTGGGTGTTCATCTGCAGTTTTCAGCTTGTGTGTATGTGTGTCTTCCAGGCTGTTGTTAACTGGGACCCCATTGATCAGACGGTCCTGGCAGACGAGCAGGTGGATGAAAACGGTCGATCCTGGAGGTCCGGTGCTCTGGTGGAGCAGAAGCTATTGAAACAGTGGTTCATTAAGACTACAAACTATGCCAAGGTATGAATGTTTTGTGTGTCTCAGAGCGCTGCTTATTTGTGCCCGTGTGCCTCCTGAATAGCTGCTCGGCAGTGTCATGTGGGCAGAAACGAGCAGCGGACTTCTCTGATAACAATCATGGCTGACACTTCAATAGCAGCAGCTGCAGCCCTGCATCTGGCTCTGCAATCAGACCCCTGGAGACCGTCGTCTCTAGTCTGGCCTCTCTGTTCAAAGGAAAAACACACGAGCAGACCTGGGCTTGTCATGGCTGGCTGATGAGGCTTAACCTTTCGGCACGGGGGTGAACAGGCTTGCTCCAGGCTGCAATTAGCCCCAATGGATTGACACAAGCCCAGGAAAGACTGCTCATGCATTTTCCCATGCAGCATATGTGTGTGCAGTGTTAGGCATGTACTGTAGGTGTGCATGTGCCCACATTTGCACTGCAAGTGACTGAAGATGATTAAACACCCATCATAAAAACTTAAACACTCTGACACAGTAAAAATGAGGGCTCTTGGGGTGTGCTGTCTTTTTTTGGGGTTCCGGCTGTGTCAAAACCTATGAGGTCTTAAAATTATTGTTATGTCCGTGAAGCCTTTCTGGGGAAGGTTTTTGGTGCTACGCGGCACATCCTCCTGCTGGGGGTGGCTGCTTCTGTCAGTGCTTGGACTGCAACACGTTAGGGGCATGTTTCATTAGGAATTTCCCAACAATTTCAGCGATGAAAGGTTTTTCTGCAAAATATTTAATTGTTACAATATAATTAATGTTAGTTTCTTTACCATATTTGGCTTTTCGACTCATTGTGATAGCATTAAACCCAAACTAGTTATAACAGGAAAGCAGGAGGCCCCTTGTTTTAGGAGCAGAATTAAATAGATACTGATGTTCCTGCTTTAAAACTCAGTTGAGAAACCTTGAAAAAAGATAAATGAATGTAATTTATAGCATTCTTTGCATATCATTTCATAACGTATTAAAGTAAATCAGAGATCAACGATGAAAAAGTTCAGCTTTGAAAACTGTCACAGTAATGAAAAATACAATTAAGTTCCTACATGAAAAAGCACTCTTTTTTTTTTCTCAAGACTTACTTTTTGCCTGTCTATTTATGTTCTGATTGGGGGAAAAAAGAAGTCATTTAGTCTACCTTTCATCATCAGCTGCAGCTGCAGAACAGAAGTTGCCCGAGCATGTCCATCTCACAAGTGTGAGTGGAGGTGGAAGCAGCCTCCTGTGACAATGTGTTCCTGCAATTTAATTTTTTCTCTCTCTGATGAGCAGAGAGGTGGGAAGGAAGGAGGAAGGTGTTTAGAGAAAGAAGTGACAGATGGAAGCAAAGGAGGAGTGTGTCAAGAGATGTCATTGGCCTGTGATTTCATGTGTGCGTGTTTTGTCTGCTCGCCTCTGCAACGTGTTGGGGTCTTCTATCTAGACAACATTAACATCAGACAATATTTATTTTGGCAATTGTCAAGTTGTTCCACGTCTTACAGTTTCTTTAGATTAATAATCAAATTTTAATGTCGTCCAAAGCGTGCAGGGTGCTGAATTATCAGATGGCTGTTACAGAGTTTTCAATTTCATGCATAATCACACTTGTTGCAGGCTGACAAATACTGCTGGCTTATTACACCACACACACACACATACACATGATTATCCAACTGTGTGCACGGTGCATTGTTCTCTGTTAATTTCCATGAGTATGAACGTTCTACTTTCTAGAAACGCTTTATCATTCAGGTAAATGAACCACAAACAAGGATTGATTTGGGGGAGGCCAGTACAAATTTGCACTTTGAAAGTGCGTTGCCCTGTGTTGCTGCATTGCATAACATGTCTTTCACGTCTGTGACTGTGGTCTCTAATCCCTAGTTATTGCTATACCATGCCTTCTCTTTCAAGCTTTACATAGTTGCTATGGAGACTCCTGTTCCTGCCATGCATATTTCTGTGTGTGCCAAAAATCTGTATTTTCAATTCCAGGCAGGTAGAAACATTTATGGCCCCTCACTAAAAAGCCATCTTTGGCAGCAAAACAAAGATGACACCAGCAATGAACAGACCACCAGAGTCTCTTTGTCACGCTGACACTAATTCATTGTAGGTATGTCTGCTTTCTCCCAGTGCACAACTGTCACTACCCATTCATGCTAATGATGAGTCCAACCATTGTTTATGTTTGTATCAATAACACTGTGATAAAGTGGTGCACGGTGTGTGGCACCATGAGGAAGATTGTGGGTCATTGTGACATAATGAAAAGGAATGGGAGAATTATGACATCTCTTCCATAGTCCAGCTGTGGTTGTTTGGTTCGAGCATCAATAGGCATAGCTCCCTTTAATCACAATAACTGTTGTTTTGAGTGGGAGAGGGAGGGAGCATGCACACTGTGTAGGTGATTGCTTTCTGAAATCATGGAAAGTAGGGTGAGCTGAGGTCAGAATTTCTGAAAATCCCTTTTTCTCTGCATATTATGACCCATAAGGCTCGGTCTGCTTTGTCAAAACAAATATGCTATGCTTTTAAAGAGGCCACGCTGAGTTGCAGTCAGCTGCATTATCGAGGCACATACATATGAGACTTTTGAGAATATTTTTTCCACATTGAGGTGGCATATTAACTCCTTCCACTCTTGCTTGTTTGTCTCTGTCTTTCCATCAGCCTCTTCTGGATGCTCTGGAGGACCTTCCGGAGTGGTACGGGGTCAAAGCCATGCAGGCAAACTGGATCGGAGACTGCAGCGGCTGCTACTTCGATTTCAAACTTAAGGTGAATCTCAGCTCCTTTCTCCTCTGGTAAATTAAATATATATATATATATATATATATATATATATATATATATATATATATATATATATATATATATATATAGATATCATTCTTCTTTTGTTCCACACTCAATTGTTTCTTTTTTTCTATGCCAAGTGTTTTCCTGTTGCTTCCTCTTCTTTGCATCTGATTGGTTTTCTGTATGTTTCCAAGCACTGATTGTGCTTTTTTTTCCTGATGTGTTTGCATGAAAAATTCTACACATACTTAATTTGCTGCCAATGACTGCATCCATCTGCAAGTGGCAATTTCCCCCAACAAATGACATCAGAGATTACTCTCTATTGACTTCTCTGAGAACTGCATTTACACATCTCTGGTTTTAACTGACTGGCTGCAATAAACTCACTGATTGACTATTAAAGCATGCTCCTTGAAGAAAGTTGTTGCCCAAGCCAGTCATTTGGTTTAAACATTTCAACTGGCCCTTAAAAACCGTGAGGTGCAGTTAAATGATATTAAATATCAAAGAGGTTTTTTTGGGGGGGAGGGGTGGGGGCACAGAGACCTTTATGCACAGATAAAATTAAAACCTGTGTCTAATAAATAAGTTGAATGTCTCCTTACCTTTTAGACTCTATGGTATAAACCCACCATCAGACTGACAATGTTAATTAGTGACACCTTCTAATTAGATCATGATTCCAATAACCACATACTGAAAATACTACATATATCTCAATGGGTTAATTTAGTATATTGAATGGGCCTTAAGTGATTTTATTCTTTGCGTATGTGTAAAATTATTCCATATGCCATATACAAGGTAACAAAATCATCAGTTGTCAAAAGAAAATATATTCTTTGAATTCAAGTTGGGGTTTTTTATGGTATTTGAAAGTCTTACTTTCTGTCCATCCACTGATTCAATAATTGACTTGTTTCAGCAGTTTTTCCACAGAAGCCAATAGAAATGTAATAGAAAAGCCAGAAGAGTTCCTCCTTAGCCACTACACCCACATCCTTCCTGTCTTACCAGGTGAACGGTGAAGAAACAGGGGAAACCCTGTCAGCATACTGCTCTTCCCCAGAGATGGTGTTTGGAGCAGCTTATCTGGCCATCCTGCCCTCCCACAGACTGCTGCACGGTAGCAGCTCAGTCCGCTCTGCACTCCATGAAGCCTTCCAGCCTGGCAGAGGTGAGCTTCTCTCCATACTTGCATGCCAATTTTTTGCTTTGGGCAAGCGTTTTTCTCCTTTTTTTTAAAGGAAAAAAAGTGCATGTTCACATGTTTCTCTTTGAACAGTGTGATTCATCATCTACAAGGATAAGATGGCTCACTCTGATGCGCCCACATGTTATCAGAACATGAAACAGTTCTTGGATATGCTCTTATGTTTGGCTGATTTGTTGTCCTCTATGTGGTCATGTTTAATTAAAAGCAAAATAAATCCTCATATGAGGACAGTATGTCATGAAAGATTAGTTGTTTACTTTTATATATTCCATATCACTTAGAACTAATGTATGTGTATAACGTTTGTGTCAACCTGTTTATTTAAGCACCATACTATACATCAGCTCTGTGTTAATGTAGAGCTACAGAACTCAGTGTATGTTAATGGGGATTTCCTTGAAGTGGTCTCAGCAGTGACTGGTTGCTGATAATGAGTCACCAGGGGAAGCAGCGCTTTCTCTCATAACTCACATCTCCCCCCTCTGGCTCTCCAGACTGCCTAGCAAAGGTCACAGCCCACAACCTGCTCACTGGCCGCGAGGTTCCCCTGGTCATTTCTCACAGGGACGCATTTGATGGCTATCTGGACACTGTGATTGGTAAGTTAATGGGCAATTTAACACATCCAGAACAGGCTTTACCAGGGTTACTAACATACTAAAAAGGTGTTGTTACCGTATGTTTGCGCTATGAGGCAAAGTAGATGTGAAACCACATGGGTGTTTGAGCTCAGAAAGGAAACCCATGGGATAAGTTGATTGCATCACAACAGGCTTAGTATAACCACAGGGAGGGTTTTTTTCTTACTTTTCTTAGGCACTCGTTTTATGTATCCTTTTATGTCCATGTTTTACTGCCTTGTTGTGGGTTCATGCTGCACTTATGTGTGACAGGAATCCCAGCCTGCAGCGAGGAGGATCTGTCTGTGGCCAGAGCTCTGGACCTAGAGTGGACCACAGTGCTGGAAACTCAGAAAGATGGGACACAAACCCTGATCAACTCGGAAGAGGTCAGTGATGATGACCACATCTTTAATAAAACACACATCACACATAGTTACAGGGCCTTTCCTGTATCACCTTTGTTGTGTAGTTCTCAGGCCTCACCAGACAACAGGCCTTTGATGCCGTTACCCAGAAGGCCAAAGAGCTGAGGGTTGGCGGCCACCTTACGAGCTCCAAGCTGAGGGACTGGTTGATATCCAGACAGCGGTACTGGGGCACACCCATCCCAGTCGTTCATTGTGAATCGTGTGGGGCCGTTGCAGTCCCTGAGGAGGAGTTACCGGTTACTCTGCCAAAGGCGTCATCTCTCACAGGAAAGGGGGCGTCACCTTTGGAAGCGGCACATGACTGGGTGGGCTGCAGATGTCCCAGGTGAGAAAAGCGAGCATTGATACAGATTTTTAATGCTCTTAATGACACACTATGATTGATAGAAGCATGTGTGTGTATCCTCGCAAACTTAAGATCTGCAGATGGAAACATGCAGAATTTTTCCAAGTCATAGGGCCAAATCCACAAAGAATAGATTGCGCCCGCAAATAGCGCTGTGAATTGCGCCGCATTTGCACCCGCAATTTGCCCCGCTTTAAGGTCCTATTCACAAAAGATTTTGCTCTAATGATATGCCGGCGCAAACACGCCTATAAAGTTTTGCAGTAACTTCATTAACACCGTATCGGGATCAGATCAGGATCTGACGGTAATTCCTGTTCTGTGTTTTGCTACACACACCTACAGGTCAGCTGTTAAACACACACATTCTAGATTTAAATGTTTATATGGTGGAATTGTTTGTAATAAAGCAGCCCCTTACTGTATGGATTAATGCTGAGCTCCGTCCTGTTATTTTTATTTTAAAATCTGAGATAAGTCCACAACCCCACTTGATCTGACTGTCTACAGTCATGTCTGACTGTAGATTTCACCCTTAATATCATTCAGTATCACACAGGCTTGAATGATATTGAAGAGAGAGAAACAGAGACAGAGGGGGAGTGAGGAGTGAGTTTGTGCGCAGTTAATACACGCTTCGAAAAGACGGTATTTGCTCCACTATTTTTGCGTGTGGCAAATAGCGCTGGCCTTTGTGAATTAGACGGTTTTTGCAATGAAGCTTATTTGCATAGAAAGGGGGCAATTTTGCGCCGAATGTATGAATATTACCTAATTTACATGCATGCAAATGGCACAGGCGCACCATGACAGTTTGTGGTGCAATTCGCCCTTTGCGGGTGCTTTGTGAATTAGACGCTCTCTTTTTGTCTCATTTGCACCGGTTTAGCGGCCGCAAAAGCCGCGCAATCCTTTTGTGGATTTGGCCCATAGTTTGTGGCGAATGGGGATTGGAGTTTTTTGGTATAAGAGCCCTTACTTTATGCTGCTCTCTTCCCAACAAAATTGGACACACAGTTTCTAGCTAGAAATACTTTCTTCAAGGTTTTGTAAAAGATGTGTTAAATAACTGTCTGTACTTCTTGTGCACAGGTCATTTGATCTGTTGTGTTGGGTTGTATTTCTCTTGAAAGCAGTGCATATTACTGCTTAAATAGATAGAAAAAATAATAGTTAAGCGACAGGCTCTGCATACATTTGCTTTGCATCACAATTAAGACACTCATATTTAAAAAAAAATCTGCTACGGTCTTAAATGCAAGTAAAACAAAAAGAAACAATTTTTTTGAGTAAACAAAGCATAAAAAACTCATATCTTTTTGTTTACTTGTGGATCTTTAGCTCTCTTTCAACATGACCCCCCCCCCCTGCTGTACGTCAGTGAATCACTGTGGTGTCCCACAGTATACTAGTGACTAGTGGCATTAACAGTCGCCCCTTTCAGCTTCTTGATATGGTAATTGGGATTCAGTTTTATTTGTTTTTTGGATCAACTCATGAGCGTTTGGGGAAATAATGCTCTGTGAAGTGTTGTGAGAACTGAATTATGCCTTTCGTATTTCCTGCGTTTCCTCAGGAGACCAGTTCTCACAAAAACAAGCCCACTGTCAGGCGAGCCAAGAGGACTAACAGCTTGATGGGAATGCAGAGATTTGAGAGACTGTAAATTGTGTGATTAATACCTTTGTTCAGACTGGGTTATGCAATGAGCAGCATCTGTGATAGAAGCAGCCTGAGATGATGATGGTTACATAAGCCAGCTGTGCTTTAAGAGAGACACACAATCACTGTATATGCATTAAGCTTTTGTACACAAACGGGGTCATATACTTCTCACTCAGCTACTCCTCTCCAAATTTGAAAGAAAAAAAAAGAAGAAGCAGAGCGACTGCTCAGCTGGCATCTCCACAGTCCCTTGCTGACTTGGGAATTCCTCACTGAATAAGACTAATCACCATCAGGGCACCAAGTTGATTTAAACAAAGGCCCACTCAGTTACAGATGGCACAAGTCATCAGATTGTGTTCACTCACTTCCATAAAGCCACTATAATTCCTCCCATCAACGATGACTAATGGCAGCAATCTCCTAGACGCCGTTATCTCCAGTATACTTGTCTCCCCTCCGTTGAGAAGAAATTTGTCCTCTTCACTTGTCGACCATGTCCAATTAAAGTTTGAGTGGAGCCCAGACAAGAAGGGTGGTGAGGGATGGAGTTTTATCTGTCCTTGAGGAAGTCATTTCTTGACCGTTCCTCTCATCTCTGACCTTCCGCAGCGCTGTAAATTAGTCTGCCAACTGAACCCTTTCTGGATTTAGCCTGATTAGGACGATGTGCAAGCGATTGTGTGTATAACATTTTTCCAGGTAAACAGTGACCACCTGGTTTGTCCCTGACACACACAGTTGTAGCAGTCACAAAGACTCACACCAGATGGGGGACTGTTCTCTTCTTGCTGCATCTGTTTGAGAGCCTTTGGACTCTTTTCCGGCCTGTCCTCCAAGCACACACAGTCATTTGGTAGTCTGATTTTGTAATTTGGCTTCTTTCGCAGTTTAGAGAACACTTATCTACAGACAGAATACCGGTGTGCTGGCCAATCTTAATCTCAGTAAGATGCGTTAGCTGTCGATCAAAGAAACCAACTTGCGTGCAACTACACTCTCATTGTCCTCTTGCCTGAAGAAAGAAAATGTTGCTTTCTCATGCTGACTTTTTTCCCCTGCACTAATTTACTTGTTCCATTTGGACAGGTTTCCATTTTGAGATTTTTTTTTTTTCTTTCTTCATGATGGACAGGGATTTGTTATACAGCTGGGTTTTCATTATATGAAACAACACCTGGCTTCCAAATATTAACCTTGCAACACCTTAGCCTTGTTGCTAGGCAACCCTTAGCTCTTACCTCATCATCACAGCCTTATTATAGACTGGTTTGGTAGGTGGTCGAGGCTTTTTTGCCTCTTGATGTGTCTGTCAGTGAGTATTTCAGTTAAAAAAAAAAAGACTGTAGACAAAAAATGTCTGACAATTAGACAGACGGTTAGACAAAATGTCCCTTAAGGTCCAGAAACCGTGCTGTTACACAAACTAGCAAGGCTCAAAGCAGTTTGACTGTTTATCTTTCTCGGACACTGATTTCAAATCAGTTGAGACTCATTATAAACTAAATGGCATATGCTTTCACTGTTCCATTAAATGCTTTAAATCTGAAGAAAACACTCTCAAAAACCTCTTTTCTGTCCATTGTTTTTGTGGATGTCCTTTTTCTGCGACGTGAAAGTGGTATAGGCACACTCCCATCATGTACCACAGTGCTGTTTGGCTTGGATGGAAAGGGCCACAAGGTGGCATTTCCAACACAAACACAGAGTCATGGGTGAGGTCTGGCAGTTCATTCCCTGTTAGCTCAGCTTGTTAGTCAGGGCACAAGAACAGAGTTCTGGTATCACTCTGACTTCAGGGACATGACCTCCTCCTCCCCCGAACCCACGGCCACATGGAGCCAGCGTCACCCTTTCCAACCCTCGCATTTTTCTGAGCTTGCAAACAATGATCTTTTACTTGCTCTGATCTGTCCACCTCGTATTAATTGTGGTACTGCGTCTGCCAACTGTGTCTTTCCCTGTTTCTCTGTCCCCTCAGATGCAATGGCCCAGCAAGGAGGGAGACGGACACCATGGACACATTTGTGGACTCATCCTGGTATTACTTTAGATACACAGACCCTCACAACTCTGACAGGTATGTGCAGATACTGCCCCAGTTCACTTTGCTCTTTTCTTATTTTCCTTCTTTTGTTTTCTTTGACTCTGTGATGCTAACACATTTTTCCGCCTTTGCTTGAGCATATTTCTCCTCACATCATGACAGATTTGATAACAAATAGCATATTATTACCAGTCTGCTAGCTCAAGATGAAAATTAAATCAAAGGAAGTTTGCACAAGGTTATCTAGCAGTAGATATGCATATTGGCCCGTTTAGATCAACTACAAATTCTCTGCACAATCTCTGCTGTGTCAATACAAGCTTGAATGTCATTTCTTCATGCACAGCCACATAGAAGTTTTTATTTTTTTTAAACTGAAACGTAATAATTATTTTCCCTCTGCATCCCCACTTTCTCTCTCTTACATGTTTCAAACATGAATGCACACGCACACATGCACACACACTGTCCTGAAAGTTTCATTTTCTGCCAGCAGAGATTATGGAGCCACGGCTGTCACCTGCTAGGATGCTGGTGATACCCTGAGCTTAACAAAATAGATTAATTTCCCAATGCCTTGACCTAGCAGCAAAGCTGCTTTGAAAAGGGACAGGGACTGCTCTCTCCATTGCTTTTGGCGCTGGACAGATTATGGTACAACAGAAAAAGCAATTGCACCATTTGTGCATCTCAGTCGGCCTGCCGCTGAGCAGGAAAAGATGAAAATAAGACGCAAGAGAATCCGAACGTAGGAAGCGACAGGAAGGAAATGAGAAGCTGCTGTTGCCTTTCAGGTTGTGTGTTAGAGTTCAAGCTAAATTATTTTCAGCTCTATGAGTTCCTAACTGTTTTTTTTTCCTCTGGGTTAATTACCTGGAGACCCAATAAACCACAGAGGGAAGGTGAGAGTCAGAGAGGTGTGAAGGGAAGTAATGACTGGTGTGAAAAGTGAGAGATAGCAACATGCTTGAAAGACCATCATTACTGCTGATGATCACTACAGTCAGGCTGAACCGGGACAGTTAACTGGCAACATGTGACACTTTTTATTTTGTTTTTTGAGTGAAAAGCCAGTTAAACAGATTCGTTTTTGGTTTGCCTCTTTCCTGGATTCTTCTGCATCAGAATGAGTCTGCCCCCTGCAGGAGAAATGTGGACATGTCCACATCTCCACAATCAAACATGCAACAACCAGTGTTTGTGTTTGTGTATATGTTTATTGTTTTTTATTGTGGGTTAATTGGGAAAGTGAATGTAAACTAAAGTGTCCTATGATACTCTGTTTCTGATTATTCTAGGAATTGTGATAGTTAAAAAAATAAAAACTTTTCATAAGCTCAGAAGCAATTTACTTCATTAGAAACATTTCAGCAAAATGTGAGTTTACACAAATATCAGATATATACAATTAAGTCTACATGAATTTTAAGGTGAATAAAATGAATAGTTGATACATATAAGAAAGGATTAATCCCAAAACTTAAGGAGTGTTTAGATAGATACAAATTAATTGAATACACTATGGGCCTGATTTTCTAAGATCCTAAATAAAGAGTACTAAATTGCGTGTGCACTGAAAAAATGTGCACGTGCTGTTGTTGTGTGGTTTGCGGGTGATCAACTAAGATTGCGTGCGCAATTGATAACAGGTGCAAACAGCAGTATTTAAATGAGGTGTTGCGTGTCTTTTGCGAGCGCAAAATGAAATTTGACGAGTTGGAGTTAGAGATATTATTAGGAAGAGGCAAATTGTGCCGTATTCAGCACCCCTGCCGTGAAAAGCACCCCCTCGTATATTCAATGATAAGTAGACCAAGAAAAAAAACAACACACTGACACTTTAATATATTTATATATACACACTCACACAAACACATACTTAGGAGTTTATATTATATATATTTACAAATATTATGGAAGACAACACAGTAAGCAGGCTATTAATTAATGACATCAATAACCATTTACCCGATTTTTGTTATCTGTGACTGTGATTGTGGGAAAGTATGACTATTGTGGAATCCATGAGCGCATTTAAACATGAATCATTAACACAAAACTGGACGCTAAACAGAACATGACACGGAATGAGAATATCATTTTTGTCAGACGAGGGGGTGCTTTTCACGGCAGGGGTGCTGAATACGGCACAACACCTGCCGGGGTATGACACGCTAGAGCCAACTGCAGAACAGGTGCACAATAAGAAACACTTTTTTCTCCATGAAAACACGTGATTTATTTATTATCACAAATAAAAAAATGAATGTGCCTACTGTGGCAACCTTTTGCTGAATAATACTCGATTTAACATTCAAATAAAATATTTCTCCTTTTGCATGTGGAGAATCCCCACCCCATTCCTCAAATCAGGCACCAACAAGCATCGGTACGTAATGCTGGGCAGATTAGGACCTTCCTTTCGAACGTATTAAATACAGACGCAATCACAATCCCTGCAAAAACTTTCAGGCTTGGTAAATCTCATTGCGCGTGGTAAATGGAGATATTTGCATCTTTCCCTCCCAGTATTTAGCGATTTCTGGCGGGTACGCCCCATATTGATTATTCATCAGGGCAAAGGTACTAAATGAACAGCGTGTGCTATTTTGCTCATTTGACAGGCGCAGTCCTCTTTGCACGCTGTTAGTAGATCAGCTTGCACATTGGTTTGCGCGTGATGTCAAGTTTGCACACGTTTTTACGCACACAAACCTTTAGTAAATCAGGCCCTATATGGCAAAAATATTGGCTGGATATCTCGTATATGAAGTGTCTGTTTTAAAAAAAAGATTAAACAAAAAACATAGCCTCAATCGTCAGCAGCAATCTTAGAAAGGGAAAAGACAAACATGGCTATCCTTTTTTAAACTAATAGTAGTTCTTCAAAACAGCACGGATTAGCAGATGAACTGAGAGTTTCAGTTTCCAGGTTGAGTAAATTTGCTCTTCCTCTGCAGGCCTTTCAACCGCCACCTGGCAGATCACTGGCTGCCTGTGGATGTGTACATTGGCGGGAAGGAGCATGCCGTCATGCACTTGTACTATGCCCGCTTTCTCTGTCATTTCTGCAAGGATCAAGGTCTCGTGGCTCACAGGTGTAGTACTCTGGAGTTTAAATCTGCACCGGGCATGCATTTATATTTAGCACGTGCATGCCACTGAACCCTATTTCCCTTCCAGGGAACCTTTTCGGAAACTCCTGGTCCAGGGCCTGATCAAGGGCCAAACATATAAACTAGCGGACACTGGCCAGTACCTGAGGAGAGAGGAAATTGACTTCACAAGTACACACGATCTCGGTATGAATCATGTCTGTTAGCGTGTCACATTTGTAACAGATGGGAAAAGATCAGGTTGCTCTGCTTGATAAAACTGACAGTGATATAAAAAGTAAACTGAAGAATTGTTTCATAACTGCACCGTTTTAAAGCAACACTTTCCTTCTTTGTCACATTTTTGCTGTTTATTCAAATTCCACATCAGCTTTGTATTTTATTCCTTTTCCCAGTTGGATGAGAAGTTAACCAGCCGCTTTTGACAAAAGCTAAATTACACAAAATCTTGTACGGAACTCTCAGAGGTTTCTTATAGTTAAAACAATTTGAGTTATTATCCATTAGATGGTCACTCCATGTTCCTTATGACTTATGAGATTACAGGAGGTGTGTGTTTTATTGTCCAGCTAGCTCTGACACGTCAGCTGCTTCTTTTAGACAAGGAGCCAGTGGCGCTCAACGGTGGTCGCATCGAGGTGACGTGGGAGAAGATGAGCAAATCCAAACACAATGGTCTAGACCCGCAAGAGGTGGTGCAGCAGTACGGCGTGGACACGGCTCGGCTCTACATCCTTTACGCTGCTCCACCTGAACAAGACATCCTCTGGAATGTCAAGAGTGAGCCTAAACAGTACATCAACAAATGTGAAACGGGAAGTTATTGAGGAATGATCTTGGGGGCCATTTATTGTTTCTTCTGATGACAGATGTTTTATTCAGTTTTTAAACATGTATGTGTCAAAATAACCACTGCTTCTGTGTTTGTACGTTTACTCACCTCAGCCGATGCTCTTCCTGGGGTCCTGCGATGGCAGTCTCGACTGTGGCAGCTGGTGACAAAGCTGCGAGGAGCACGACAACTTGGTGACGTGCCTAACCCCTCACTGCTGAAGAAAAAGGAGCTGGCCGAGGCCCGGAAGATCTGGGAAAACAAGAACTATGCCATTCAAGAGGTAGCTGCTAGGTAGTGGCTGACTTACAGAGGAGGAATAGCTGAAATAGAGTTTTTACAAGCAAGGATTGTTCAAGGGGCTCTTCAAAATCCTGGATTTTCACAGAAAATCAAAGTTCATCGTCCTATAAGCTGCTCTGCTGTAAATTGGATCTCTTTACACGTTTCAGTTATCCACGGAGAGGATTTTAACATCTCGCTTTAAAACCTGTTCAAACTTTAATGAATTGCGTATTTGGAAGGTAGGGTGAGCAGTCATTTCTCTCTTACAAGGTACAGACAGCGTATACATCACTCATTAACAGTTCTGCAGCACTAGTTAGTATAGTCCTTTATCCCTGCATTTGTGGCAACCTGAAACCCCCAGAGTAAAGAGCAACAGCGGAAGGTGATGGAAATTGATTTTAAATCCACTCTATCTCCTGTCACACTTTATAAATAGCCTCCTTTGGCTGCCAGGTTGGATTCTCTCCCCCCTCTCATCACAGTCAGAGCTTTTAAAGGACCTCGAGCTGTTTGCTGTAAGGCCTCAAAGCCGAGGCTGTCCTTTGATGTCTCCTATAGAAAAGCCACATTGATCAGCCTCCTCGTAAGGCCCTTCCCAAAGGAGTCCCTCTTCCCAGAAGGCTAAGCTTGGGAAGGCTGACACTCTCCTCGCTTTTAGCTGGCACACATGATCACAACAGAGACTCTTCTGAGCCTGTTATTGTTGTCTAATGATACACCAGAGGCAGACTCATTAATCCCTATGGAAACACGCACATGACAAATAACCACCACTCTTACTTTTTCTTTTTTACTGATTCTACATTCCTTTTTTTTTTTTTTTTTTTTTTTACAGGTGACGGCTAACTTCACAGAGGACTTCCTTTTCAATGCAGCCATTTCTCGTTTAATGGGACTTACCAACACGCTACATGTGAGTGCGCCCATCCAGAACTTTGAAGGAACTAAGTGACATTTCTACATTTACAACACATTTACTCCACCATATGCTTCTGCGCATGTTTAGAGTGCAACAGTGAGAGTTTTGCAACACAGTGCAGAGTTTGAGGAAGCGCTGGCTGCCCTGGTTACGATGGTGGCACCCATGGCTCCTCACTTGGCCTCTGAACTTTGGACAGGTAGGTGACGTTCAAACTATTACTCTCTCATTTTCTAATCACTTTCTCATTCAAATACACACATGCAGTGTCCAATGGCTGGCAGGCTAAAATAACATGAGGATAAGCACAGAAAGTGGGTATTTTCTTTTACATTTGTAAGAGGAAGTTGCCTCTGATGACCTTTGTGTTGACACTGCAGCTTATTTAACACCAGTGTAACAACCAATAAATGTGTTAGCTGACGCAGACAATTGAGACTTCTTTAACTTCTCTGTTTATCTGCCAAACAAAAAAAGCAAAGTAGCACAGTAAGGCCTTGAGTAGCAAAAGTAAAACTAAGGAAGAAAACCCAGCGTCACTTTTCTTCCCTCATGTGGAAGCTTGTCCTAACACTGGCCTGGAGGACATCCCCTGATTGTTGTTGACACATGTACACAAGTGAGAAGGGGGCTGGGGTGTCCTTTTGATAGCCAGAGTTAGAAAAACCTGGCAGGAAGGAGTGTGTGTGCTGTATTTGTGCCTATGTGTAGTTCTGAAACAGGTCATAAACAGGACAGACGAATGAGGGACATGTGACCTCTGCTCACGCAGCCACACTGGACTTTTGACTCTCTTCGGGTTGTAATTTTACACGCACAATTCAGGATAGAGGAAGTTCACATCCTTCCTTTGTGCCTCCAGTAGGATGTTCCCTCACTGGTAAACTGAGACACGGACCAGGAGCTGGAAGGTGTTGTTGTTGTTTGACTTTTTGACAGGATCAACTGTCTTTCACTTTGATTGAGATATTTGCAACAGCACTGAAGTGCATCTGTATTTAGTCTGACAGTCGGTATTATCAGTAATGTGCTTCTCTGTTCCCTTGTGGTTCTCCATCAGGTCTTTCCCAGGTTAAAAACCCCCTCTCCCCTCTCCTCCAACGGGGAGGAAACGTTCTGCAGGAGTCCTGGCCTTCCGTGGACTCCCAGTATCTGGAAGTCCCTGACTTTGTGGAAGTTACTGTGCTGGTAGGACCAAAACTATTCTTACTCACAGATATGAACACACTTTTACACGGAGTCACAAGATCCTCATGGATCCTCATTAACATTTAAGCTTAGAAGGCTAAAAAAGCATCACATTAAAAAGCAGGACTTGTTCTGTCTCAGAGTTTCTGGTATTGTCGACGGTTTTACCTCACCAACAGCACCTCACTCTTTATGAACAGGAATCGGCAATGTTTGCTTTCATCCTCATGCTATTTCACTCAAACGCTACTCTCATGATTGCTTTCATAGTCTATAATTTTCAAGAAAGCCTGTGATTATTGTGTGTGCACATGTTTGCACTTGGTGTGTACCTGTGTGTGTTTGTGTGTCATCATGCGACCTGTATTTTTTTTAAACTATATGGATTAGTTGGTAAAATTTAAGTCAATAGAAATGATTCTAAAAGTGTTATTATTAACACTATTTTTCTCTCACTCTCTGCCTGTGAGCTCACGAACAATGACAGTCTGCGTTTTTGCTGGATGTTGACACGTGGAATCATGTGTGTGTGTGTCTGGCCCAGTTAGTCGCTCGTGCTGTGGGGACCTAAATTAGTTTTACATAGTCACATTATGGGAGTGAGTCATCTTACGAGCAGAAAAGCATGTCCTTGTACCGTAAATCATTCAACTCTGAGGTCGGAACATGTTTTATGCTTAGGATAAGATTAGTTGTAAATTAAGGTTAAGTTTAAGATTAAGCAAGTGGTCATTATGGTCAGCGTTAAATTCCTAGGAAATGAAGGGAATTCAATCTAATGTCCTCCATGTATGTTTGCGTAGCTATGTCTGAGTTCTCTTGTTCACTTTGTGCATTCACTAGCCCCCTGCTCCAGACTTAACCACCACAACTGAGGCTTTGTTCTGCTGGAAAATTAGATTTGTTTCTCAAATCAAGTCCTCAGGTCAAAGTAATTGTACTGTTATTTGCAAGTGATCAAATCTACAGTCATGTGAAAAAACTGAAACGCTAATCTTTCTGTAGCACAAGTAAATATATGAACATTTGATCTTCGTTTTATGAGCCCTGGGATATTAAGATAATATAGCTAAGTAAATACAACTGTAACAAAGTCATTTAAAATTCATTTATAAAATAGAATTGGTACAAAAGCAATTTCTTGTTAATAAAAGGCTATGGGGTTCTTGCTTATTTATTTCTTTTATTTTATTCTTTGCTTATTTGTCATTTTCACGCATGAAGATTTGTGATGCTCAGGAGTGTGTGCAGAATTTACACTTTGTCTGCGATTTGTCCTTCGCACTTGTACTCTCACAGCATGAAATACAAGCAAGTGGACGTGGGGTAAAATCTGTCTAGAGCAATATTCTCCCAATGCACTTCTCAAGAGAGAAGCTGGTTTTAGATGTTTCTTACTCCAACACACCTGATTCAAATGAATGGATCACCATAATGTTGTCATCAAGATCTTAACTTGTTTATTAATTACCCTTATTCTTTTTTAGTCAGGTGTGTTAGAGCAGGAAAACATCTAAAACATGCAGGGCATCGTTCCTCAAGGAGCAGAATTGGGAAACACTGGTCTTGAGTATCCCTGAGACAGGATGTGAAGGAAAACAAGCAGTGTGGAAACAGCTTTCTTTCCTTTATAGCATCTTGTCAGTGGTTGATGAGGCTCCTTGATTGCTGTTATTTTAGTTCTGGCTGTGATACATTATGCATTTTTTATGGCTCTTCAGTATGTAAGAACACTGCCTCACCGTCTCATGTTTTTACCAGAGAGCTGGATGGACAATCTCAGCAAGACGTCTGTAGCAAATGCTGCAAATATTTGCTACACGTGCTATCGTTCAGGAACATCTCTATAACATTTCAGGGCTGCGGTACATTTAAGAAATGACTTGTTTAATACAGTTCTCTGTGACCATCAGAAGATGTTTGCAAATGCAAATGAGTCTACAGAGAAGTAAAATAATTTGAAATCAGCTATTCAAGTGTCCAGTAAATACTTAAAAGGATTGGGGGAAATTAAAACGTATGGCATTCCATCTTTATGTTTAGAGTCAGGCTGCTACTTAGCAAACTGTCACATAGGCATGAGACTAATTTGTAAAAACTCATGTCAATGATGTGCTACATGTGACCTTGACTTTACTGCTTTCTTGTGATTTTTGCTCATTTTACTTTGCAGAAATTTATCAAGGCGATTATTGGTTCATTGGCTTCATCAGATAATCCATAATTTAATTTCAATTTTAGTTCAAAACAAAACAGTTCACAACAAAAGCTGTCTCAGGGTACTTAGTTGAATTAAAATTCAGTTGTACACAGTAAAAAGTGCTATCATCTAATCCACGTCACAAACCTATTTGTTTTTTTTAACTGCATTTAAAATCTAATTTTAATTCAAAAATACTTTTTTAATCCCAGAAGGAAAATTAATCAATTAATTAGATTAATTATTTAATCTGAATGTCAGTTTCTATGAACATTAAAAAAGTATCTCAGTTAATGCTACAACAAGAATGCGTAAAACATACTTTTTTTTTCACCCCCAAGCCAAGTGATTACTTTCAAATGTCCTGAACGGTGGTGAGAAAGTAAAGGATTACTTAAATGATCTCACTCTCCCAAACTGTTCTTATGAGTCTGACCCTCAAGATAATTTTACCAGCACAGAGCAGTACACGTCTCTGGCCTCGCAATGCTCAGTGATGATGATGATGATGATGTTGGTTTCCCTTCAGCCTCAGCTCTCTTTTGTGGGCTTCCTCACCCCCTCTTTCTTTTAATCACATACTTGGGCTTGCCCCAGAGTGGATGCCAAGGCTTTGCTCCGCGGCCTCAGACGCACACACACACATGCGCGCCCGCCCACACACCATTAATTTGCCGCCACTTCCGGAGACAGGATCGCGTTCACCGTACGCACTTGTTTCTAAACATACAATACCGAGTGCCCTTCCAGTACCCACCACTAACTATGTGTTTGAAAGGGACGGAGAGGTGGAGTCTGTTATTTTGGGACTTTGGGACTTTGTGCCAGGAAATATTTTGGGTACAACTTCACACGGCAAAACCTCTTCAGAAGGAGGCTGGCTTAGTGGAAATTATTTTACCGTACAACCATGTAACTTCTCTTATCGTTTGTCTTGTGTTCTTTACCTCCAGATTAACAACAAGCCCTGTGGCACAGTGACGGTGCCTCTACAAGTGTCCAAAGATTCCAGCGGGGTTCAGCAGCTGGTGATGGAGAGCTCCATTGGACAGAAACTTCTGAGCGAGCGCACCATCAAGCGAGCCATCCTGTCCCCCAGGGCTGCTCTCATCAACTTCCTTGTCGATGAGTGATGTTTGAGTGTTCGCCACCTCTTTCGTAGCTGCTTGCTGCTGGTACCTGTCAATCAGAGACCCACGGAGGCAGAAAAAAGGAATGGACTTTGTAATGTCAAGAAAAATTATGATTTGTCATATCATGTCATGTAAATATCTCTAGAAACACTTTATTTATATTTTCAGTTTTTTAAATAAAAGTTTCAAGAAGCAGTTTTGTAGTTTCTGTAAAAGCTGTTAAGGGAGAGTCAACACTTTCAAATCCCTCAGTTCATCTGAAGCTCTTGACAATCACACTTTTATCCAAACAGCACTTCAGATTCCAGACATCTTTCACAGTCTCTCCTCTCTCCTGTGCTGCCACTTTCATCCCTGCACACATGAAACACAACTTCACAGCTCTCCATCTGGCATAAACCTCCCTGCTCTGTCTCTCACTTGAGTCATCCAATCACAATCTGCTTTATCAAGGTTTGTGTGGACGTCCGGTCCAGCTTTCAGCTGCAGAGTTGTTCTGAGCACCGTACATGGGCCGCCTGTTGGGTTTGGGATGTGCTGTTGTGTTTTGTCCGTGAACCCTGCTGCAATCCAAAGGTCAGGTGGAGATAACTGAAGAGCTTCTTGTGATTGGGCATTTTTCACATCACCACCACGTTTTGTTTGTCCATTGCTGCTCTATGCCTCGTTGCAAGCAGTGCCTATTCATCAGCTATGTTTCCACGTCGAGCCAACATGACTCAGCCATCAGTCCACACAGAGTCAACACGCCAGAGCAACTGAAATGTATCTGTGCATCCACCCACTGGCCTATCTTTAAAGCCTGTATGAATAAGCAGTCATCAGATATGTACAAATATTTGTCCTTCATGACTCCCAGTGCCCACAGCTCTGATTCATTCACATTTTTTCTTTGGTGTATGTTTAGTTTTCCCTACTTTTTAGCATTTGTACGAGCACACCCAAGGAATGTGATCTCTGAAATGTGCCGTTTTTGCAAGATCAGCATCTGTGTTGGTACATTGTTTTGTTTTGACAATTACAAGTGGATGAGCATATGACTGACAGAATAATTTTTGACTTTTGTTTTTATTTAATAGTTTTCAAATGTGAAACATGCCAACACTGGCTAAAAACAAAATGTTCTTCACTGATACTCCTCCTAACCTTTTTCCATATTTCTGAGTTATCACTGACCATCGGGTGACAGGAAAAGGCTCTCAGCAGAGACAGAAAAACAGGAAGTAAAACCAGGAATAAAGAGGACGGGAGCCAAAGCTGTGCTAGGAGGTTTGTATATTGTCTCAAATTATTCGAACCAGATGCTTTTGCAGCACAAGAAAGATATTACAGAGGCATTTTATCCCCCGTCTCCTAATCTCTGCATCTGTCATGTTTTGTTTCACCTAAAACGTGGCTTAAAGCCGTAAGAGTCACCTCCTGACACTGAATCCTATTTTGTCTGTGTTCCCGCAGTTCCTTTTAAATTCCTTATAGCACCAGCTTTTAAACATGTGAACTTGAATTGGTCTGAGCAATAAGTTAAAGTTGCCATTGCTATTTGAAAATTGTAGGCAAAGTCAAAGATGCCAATAAATGCTTCCCAGACTAAAAGTTACTTTTTCGAATGAAAAGGTGAGTAGAACATTACTAAGTAGTATTTCTATTGAAATTGGGTCTGATGCATTTTTTGATGGACAATTTTATATTTGTTTTGCCATTGACAGCCTCCGTCATCATGTAATATTTTTCGTCAGCTCTGCAGTTTCCATGACAACTATGAATAGGAAACAGTTTTGAGCTTTGACTCGTTGTCTTCAGACAAGAGTTGTAGCCTTTCTTACACAAGAGATGCGTTGTATTTGATGAGGTAAAGAAAGTCACTTCCTTTCCTCTTGAGAAACTGCTGATGGCTAGAGGAAAAAAGGGTGGAGCGCACAGCGGCACAGTCCTCTACTGCACCAATCTGGGCTGTGTATTCTCACAGGGAAACATAGTTATGCTGCAGCTCGTTATCTTAGGACCCCAAGGCTGATAATGTGGTTGTCTGTGGATGTTTTTGATGTGAGCTCATTGAGCAAACACATTTTCAGTAGTCCTTTACCAGGATAGTGGTACACATGATTGTGATTACAAATTATCCATTCATTTAATGAAACTTCCTATACTGTAAGTCCAGAAGTAATGTTTATTTACTTTTTTGACTTATAAAAGGGGAAGTTTTTGCAAAAAGTAATAATTTGGTGTTTTATGAGGAGTGTTTATGGAGTGAGGTATTCTTTTTCTGCGTAGCTCACGCAAACTGGGCGGCCGGAGATTTTCCAGGGCTTTCATTTGAGTTAATCTCACTGAAAGATGTGCAAAAGATGTTAAGATTGCAGATGACCACTGAAGTGTGTTGAATTTAATGAACAAATCAGAAAGTTGGCCATTAAACTTAATAGTAGAATATCTGCTTTCTGATACCGTACTTGTCCATGTGTGGATTTAATGTGTTGTTGTTCTTATGTGGTAGTAAATTTTCATTTCATCAGCACCTTGTCACATGAATGAAAAATGCCTCTATGATCTGTTTCATGTGTTAATTTAATGAGGAAATACATGTTTCTGCTTGATTCATTGAACACATGACTAACATAATAATGTGTGTGTGTGCTGACGTCTTCCCTCCTAAAGGGGAGTTATTCCTTGCCACTGTTTGGCTTAAGGTTTTTCTCCCACTAGGGGAGTTTTTACCTGCCATTGTTTATGTAATAATTGCTCGGGGGTCATGTTCTGGGTCTCTGGAAAGTGCCTAGAGACAACTTTTGTTTTATTTTAACAATACTATAGTGGGCACCTACAGGCCCACCTAACATCTTAGATCCATATTTGTATTTTTCACAAACAAACTAAGGCTATCAGACTATTCACTCACACAATTCTATACAGGGAAAAAACAACAACAACAAAATAATTAAAAACATGTAATTTGAAGTGTAAACCAGGATACTAACTGCATGGCTCTCAAAAATTTGAACCAAGCTTCTGAAATAGACAACAGATTATGGGTTTATCCCACTGATCACCAACCAACCAAGAAGAGCAAAAAAAGCAGTGGTATTAACTTTTACCTTGTAAATCCTCCTGATCTCTCAAGCAGTGTTAGGGGATTTCAGTAAAAACCAGCAAAGTGGAAAATGACCAAGTAAATTAACTTTAGAACGTTTGAGATGTTTTCACCTAGGACATTTTATCATCCATCCATACCTACTTCTCCCTGTTCCGGGGGTCTGCTGGAGTCAATCAAAAGGCAGGGATAGACCCTGTAGACAACAGCCCATTGCAGGGCCACGTAGAGAGATTCACTCCTTTTTAGAACCACCACCTAGTCAAACATGCATGCTTCTGGGATGTTGGAGTAATCAAATCAAATACATGATTCTTATTTTATGACATCTCTGATGTCTAAATTACCTTGATGGTTTCATTTATATAAATATAGAGGCATTCAATATATAAGGTAAAATTAAAGATTAAACAAAATAACTAACTTTTTCTCCTTTGTTGTTCTTCCTTACAACATGTTTGTCCATATGTGTGATGCTTCATTAGGCTACCACCCCCTCTTTAATAAATCTTCAGATAGGACCTTTATGGATTTTTCAATATTTTGCTATATTTCTGTATTTGTTCTTAAAATGCGTTTTTTTTTTAACCATGAAAGAACTACAATACTTCATCACAAGTGTGGTGAAACACTAAGAATGTAATTTAACTGTATATGACACTCTTTAATTAGAGCTAGTCTATGATAAAAAAAAGAAAAACTATACACAGGAGCAGTCATGGTAAAAGTTAGTGGAGTTGGACCAAGTTTTTTCTCGAGAAAAGGGAACCTGAAACCGTGCTGTTATTTTTAAAGACGACGACCGTCATTAAACAGAGAAAAAAATCTTCCAAAACCAAAACAAAATTTCGGGTGAGCTTATCAGAAATATAGGGAAGAGTACGGAAGAGTATTAGGGCCGGGCAGGAGAAAAATAAAAATAATATTTTAGTATTAGGGCCAAGAAGGAGTAAAAATAAAAATAATATTTTGGAGGAAGATTTTTTTTTTCATTGTGCACTTCAAGAAAAAAAGTCGAAATGTCGAGAAAAAAGTCGAAATTTCGAGATTAATGTTGAAGTACAATTTCGAGAAAAAAGTCAAAATGTTGATAAAAAAGTCGAAATGTTGAGAAAAAAGTCGAAATGTCGAGAAAAAAGTCGAAATGTCTAGAATAAAGTTGAAGTACAATTTCGAGAAAAAAGTTGAAATGTTGAGAAAAAAGTCGAAATGTCGAGATTAATGTTAAAGTAGGCTACAATTTTGAGAAAAAAGTTGAAAAGTCAAGAAAAAAGCCGATATGTCGAGATTAATGTGAATAAAGTTGAAATGTTGAGAAAAAAGGCTTTATTCACGAAATTTTGACTTTATTCTTAAAACTGTATTTCAACATTAATCTCGACATTTCAACTTTTTTCTCAACATTTCAACTTTTTTCTCGAAGTGCACAATAAAAAAAATCTTCCCCTCTCAAATATTTTTTCTACTCTATGGCCCTAATACCCTTCCGTAGAAGTATAAGTGTTACTAGTGAGATAAAAAAAAAGAAAGCGCGGATGTTTATTGGGGTAATTGCAGCGCTGCGCCTTTAACGCCGCGCTGATCTCAGTTCTGTTACCGGCGGCCACGTCAGGCAGCGCGCGCTCCAGCGGTCGCTTCTTTACTGAACTACGGCCGCTATTTAAAGCCCGCCCGCGGTAAACTGCTGGGACTTTAACGAAGTAGTCGCTACTTCTGTCTGCGGTAAAGTACTCTTTTTTCCGTTAGATGAAAAGAGGAGCGAAGTTTGTGATGAGGGCTGCCCGCCGGGGCCGGTAGAGAGCGGGGGAAGGAGGAGGAGGAGGGTTGTGGCGGGTCGTCCCGTGGATCTGATCTGGGATCTGATCTGGGATCTGCACACATTCGGGATCTGATCTGGGACCTGATCTGGGATCTGATCTGGGATCTGCAGTCATTCCTACACCAGACACTCGGCGGCTTCTCCCGGGCTGAGCGGAGGTCAGTTCAGCGGAGTCGGACGGAGGGGACGGTTTCACCGGGAAAACTTTTACTTCGTCACCGTGGAGGGTTAAAGGGACGTAGAAACTGCAAGTAACGGTGGAAAAAGTTTCACCTGGGTCGGGACTTTTTGTCGGTGTCGGTGTTGAGACCATTTCTGCAAGTTTCTCCTTCACACACACACAGACGTCTGGGGTTCAGCAACTACTTCAACACACGTCGGTGACTCTTTCCCCCTTCAAAATGGATAAATACGAGGATCTGGGACTCGAGGCGAGTAAGTTCATCGAGGACTTGAACATGTATGAAGCATCGAGGGATGGTTTGTTTCGGACCAGGAAGGATGCGGGGAACAATCCCGACTTTGAGGAGACCAGGAGAGTTTTCGCCTCCAAAATGAATAAAATACACATTCAGAAGCAACAGGAGGAAATGGCCAAAAACAACCAGAGCCTTAAGATGAATGGGGGTTATAACAGCGCTCATTACACCAAAGACAGGCCGCCCATCAACAGTTGCAGGCAGCCGTTGGAGGCGGCGGCGAAGCCCCCGCTGCTGTCCGGCCCGGTGCCCGGCCAGCACGGCCCGGGGGACGGCCACAGACACCCCGCCGCCCCGCTGAATGATCCTCCGGCCAGCGCTGCGTACGGCTACGGAAACCATTACGACAGCAAGGACCGGGGAGAGCCACATCCATACCAGCACATCAGCCCTTCCCCGCCAAGTTCTGGCCAGGCTCGGCCCCCGCCACCCCCTCCGGCCGCCTGGGCCCCAGCAGAGGGACAGCCGGCCCCATCCTGGCCCGGCCCAGGGGGCCAAGACCCCCCATCCTGGCCCGGCCCAGGGGCTAAAGATCCCCCATCCTGGCCCGGCCCAGGGAGCCAAGACCCCCACATCCATACCAGCCCAGGGGGCAAAGATCCCCCATCCTGGCCCGGCCCAGGGGGCAAAGATCCCCACCACCCTGGTCCTCCATCACAGCAGAAGCAACTTCTCAATCAGAGTTCTCCCTCCTCCACTGCCCGGGGCTGGGCTGGTCCTGGTCCTGGAGAGGCATTGGGCTCAGCAAAACCAGACCTGATCCCTGCTTTGCCTCTGAGCGCTTTCACAGGAGGAGCTGGTTTCCATCTGCAGCAGCCCGCAGCCCATTACGTGCCACCTTCGACTATAAATTCCTCTACTAGCCACAATGGTCCTGTGACGACTTCCTCGGCCCTGCCCGCATCATCTGAAACAACTCAGCCCAAAGCCCAGGTGGCATTTGCTGCCTCGAGCCCTGGCAGTGTCTCTGAAAACAGCAGACAGGTTCCAGATGGAAGCCAGAAACCAGCCAGCGGACTGGTCATCAGTGCTAAGGCTGAAAACGTGTGTTCCCCCAGGCCTGTCCTTCTCCCCTCCCAACCGCTGCACACACAGATTCCTGAACCGGGGCCTTCAGTAGCTGAAATAAAACTAGAGGCCCTCGCTAAGCGGCTGGAGAAGGAGATGGATTCCCATCCAAAGGCTGACTACTTTGGTAAGACTTCAGACTACAAGCATCAACAAAGGGCTGTCTGTCAGATAGTCATTTGCCTTGAAGCAAGTTGGATGACTAAACCAACCCACAATATAGAACCCAGTTCCACAGATTTTTTTTTTTTTTTTCATTTCACATCGCACATGCCCACATTGTCACCCTTTTGTCATCATTATTAATTTTTTCTGGGCTGACTTCACTCAAACACACATATCTCATGTGTTTTCTTTGGGTTATGCTGAAGTACATTCCAGTTTTTATCACTTTTGATAGCATTCACAATATTTACTGACACAATAGTTAAACTTGTCAGGCAGACTATGTTTGATGTTTCTTATGTCCCCTCTGGGATGTGAACAGAATTTTATTTTTATTTTTTAATGATTAATTGCCTGACCACAGCAAACCCGTTGGCAGTGGAAAGTGGCCAGGGGCCAGAAAGAATAATTTTGTCCTCAGATCCTTTTTAGATTTAATTTATTGACGCAATATTGATGCTCTACTAGTTGGAACTTGATCAGTTCAGGCAAGTCTATGTGGCATTAGGTTTTGTGACTGTGTTTACGACTTTACTGTTTCCAAGTGACATAATTGCCACACACCCGTGATTGCACATCCTTCATTTCCCATTTGGTATGTCATGCATGTTTGTGCACGAGTAGCACTATTGGAAAAGCATAAAGAACACCTGCACTGGCAAGCATTATTTTGTCCCTGCAGATGTGTCCATCATCAGCAGAGTACTCTGGTTTCTCTTCCTCATATCAGTGCCCATATCACTTCCGTTACTGTGTGTGTGGACTTTTGCAACTTTATGAAATAGTTTGACATGGGCAGACTACTTTCAAAGCCTGAAAATGGGAAAGGTGTTGCGCTTAACTTAACTTTTGTGCGCAAGGTCTTTGAAGCCAAGGTATTCCATGAGAATGGGATGTTCTGCTTCAAGAAAGAAAGATAATGGCTAGGAGCAAGTATGAGATGGAGTGCTTTGTGCCTTTCAAGATATCACCTATTACACAAACTTGCAGAGCACATCCTCATCGCCTCGTGGGAGGAATTTCCTGCTGGAATGTCACGATTGCAGTTCACGGCCTTCTTCAGCCCCCTGTGCTGTTGTGAGTGCAAGGGTAGATGTTCTGGCATACGTCACTGTCACGACAAGGCTCAAAAAATAGCCTCACAGCATTATGGATGTGTGGGAGAGCTCAGTGTGCAACAGGCAAACGTGTGGATTTTAAAGTAGAATAGTATATCTAAAAGTGTAATCATTTTATTTCCTTTTTTCTTTTTTGTTGTGGTTTTTTTTTCCCCCCCTACAATTATTCCTATGTTACCCACATGTACAGCTGTTCCTAGTAGGAGTTTCCCACCAGACCATGGCTCATTCTGAGTCATGCTTTCATGCTAGACTTAAAAAAAGAGCAGGGAGGAAAAAAAGTAACTTGTGGTTTGTTTCATGCACTTTACTGACAATCTGGCATAAAAAAAGGGTTTTTTGTTGTTTTTTTTAGGAGGGGGTGTTCATAGAAGTTTTAGCATCTTTTAGTTACTTTTGATATCCATAGATAAAATTTTTGTTCAACTAATAAGCGATTGTAAGATGTCCTTTAATTATTCAGAAGGGTGCTTTTTAAAAGGTTTTTGCCACACAAATGGGGCTTTTTACCTGATCTGCAGGACTGGCTGAAAATGTTCCAATTTTTCTGCACGTATGTGGACTGGTCTAACTACAGTTGGAAGTTATGGGAAAAGGAGTTCAATGCCAAACTGCTGCATCAGGGGACCATGGAGGAATGTATAAAGGCATTTTAGAAATGAGCTTTGGAGATACAAAATGGGTCAGGGGTCCCAGACAAGTTTATGGGTGCCTGTGGTGCAGCTGAATGGATGAGTAGACAATTGCAGAGATTTAGGTGCATGTGTGCGGATGAGGCTTTGTCCTTGGCCAGATGAGCCTGTAAGGTTGTGAGATTTATAGAAAAGTTAATCGAAGAAGGAAGAAATGGTGGGACGTTGTACAGTTCAGCCTGCCCCATTCCTCTGACTTACACACACATCCTCGCTGGAGCCTTTAGTGCTGTGTTGGGATGGAGGATTCATTTCTCCCATCTGGCTGTTGAGTGGAAACCATCATTTTCTTCCCAGGGATTTCTTGGCTTCTGCTCTGGCAGGCTTTTCAAGGCTGATTCTTACGTGTGAATGTGATTTCCCATCATGCACATGTCTTTTATTTTTGAACATTTGGTCCACAGAAGTTGTCAAAAGTGTGTGTGTGTGTGTGTGTGTGTATTGAACGCCCTTTTGCCTTCAGAACTACCTTAATCCTTCGTGGCGTAGATTCAACAAGGTACTGAAGTATTTTGATTTGTTGTGATGTGATGTGATGTATTGTAAAAAAGGGTAGGCATTATATAAGCTACGACTTCAGTCTACACCTTTTTTGGTTCATTTATTTATATATCCAGCTTTACTGTGGTGCATGTTTTCATTGACTAAATGGACCAAAATAAAACTAACTAACTAACTAAGACAGTCCTCAGAGAGTTTGGTCCATATTGACATGATAGCATCACGCAGTTGCTGCAGATTTGTCGGCTGCACATTCATGTTGCCAATCTCCCGTTCCACCACATCCCAAAGGTGCTCTATTGGATTATTTGGTGATTGAGTAGTGAACTCATTGTCATGTTCAGGAAACCATTCTGAGAGGATTTGTGCTTTATAACATGGTGCGTTATCCTGCTGGAAGTAGCCATCAGAAGATGGTACACTGTGGTCATAAAGGGATGGACATGGTCAGCAACAACACTCAGGTAGGCTGCTGTGTTGACACGATGGTCAATTGGTACCAATGGGCCCAAAGTTTGCCAGGAAAATATCCCCCACACCACTACACCACCATCACCAACCTGAACCGTTGATACAAGGCCGGATGGATCCATGCTTTCCTGTTGTTGACGCCAAATTCTGACCCTACCATCCGAATGTCATAGCAGAAATCAAGACTCATCAGACCAGGCAACATTTTTCCAATCTTCTGTTGTCCAGTTTTGGGGAGCCTGTGTGAATTGTAGGTTGGGGCTGACCTCCCCGGGTGCCACTCCTGTGGCCCCCGGTGTGGTCTTCAGCTGCTGTAGCCCATCCGCATCAAGGTTCGACGTGCTGTACGTTCAGAGATGCTCTCCTGCATACCTCTGTTGTAATACGTGGATATTTGAGTTACTGTTGCCTTTCTATCAACTCGAACCAGTCTGGACATTCTCCTCTGACCTCTGGCATCAACAAGGCATTTGCACCCTCAGAACTGCTGCTCACTGGTCATTTTTTCTCTTTTTCAGACCGTTTTCTGTAAACTCTAGAGATGGTTGTGCATGAAAATCCCAGTAGATCAGCAGTTTCTGAAATACTCAGACCAGCCCGTCTGGCACCAACAACCATGCTACGTTCTAAGTTGACCATGTCTACATGCCTAAATGCATTGAGTTGCTGCCATGTGAATGGCTGACTTAGAAATTTGCGTAATAGTGTGTGTGTGTGTGTGTGTGTGTGTGTGTTTGTGTGTGTTTATAATGGGATATACTTTGCCAAAGTTGTCCAGATGTGAAAGTGTTTTAAAATGGAAATTACATTGATTTCTTATTTACAGTTCAGTTCTTTTAGCATTATTATATGAATACTGGGGCTCACTAGCACAGTGGGAATCACTAGCAGCTCTACAAATACACAAGCTGCACGTTGTAATTGGCCTCTCAGTTTGTCTCCTCCCAGCTCGAGTCAGTAACACCTTGAAGTCATTTTCAAATGTACATTCCATGAAAAAGTAGTTGGCAAAGCTGGCACAGTGGGATAAATGTCTTGGGTAGATATTTGAAATATCCTGCCTAAAGAAACGGGATAAAGCAGAAATACTTGTCTTAAGGTGAAGACTAACAGTGGACATTCAGATACTCTTATGCTAAAAATCATATGTAATTGAAGGTATGAGAGTTAAAAAGGTTTGGAGCTGCTGGTAGTTGATCCATTAGGTCCAAACCGTAGTAAATGGTAGTAGTAAGTAATCTTCAACACACTAGAAGGTTTTTCAGTTTGTTTCTTTAGCATCTAAATTTAGAATACAAGACTCACTCCAGAGTTTATCTAAGAGTTTGGGTTCAGTGGCATATTGTCCAGTAAGCAGCCATGTGACTGTTTTGACAGCTGGAAAAGGTGAGGTGGGACAGGGAAGGAGGTGTGCAGCTGCATGTTTTGCTTCCCTTCCCCCTACTTGAAGCCAGTCAGTCCCCTAAATAATTCTTACAGAACATTGGGACGTTAGCCAAATTCAGAAATGGCAGGTTTGTGGTGGCCCAAGCAGGATGTTGCTTTCAAAAATATGGTGTTTTCTTGTCTAAACTGGAAGATGGATAGAATTATTAATGCTTTTGTGGTACATACAAACCAAAGCTGAAAAACCTGAAATGCCCATTGTAAAATGTTAGCTATAGGAGGAAAAAAATCAAGTCTCAAACGTTTTTAAATACTCTATATCTGTAGGAAATTCACTTGTCTTTTTTCCACGAAACTTATGTTTTATGCGTTTGCTCTCAACAGAAAGTATAAAATGCATTTGGATTTGATTTGAAGTACCAACACTCCTTCATTTTAGTATTTTAAAGCTGTGGGTATTTTATTAATTTTCTTTTCTCTTGTATAAACAAGAGGCACACATAAGAGCAGCGCCCTTTAGCTTTCTAATAACTTTTATTATCTGTAAATCTTTTTTTTCCAACTATTGAGGCCCCTTATAAAGTGGTGGTAAAAGGAGAGACTTGGTTAAACTATTTATAGCTCAGTTATATATTGCATTACCAAAAATCTGTTGGGAGAATCAGTTGAAGGAGGTTAAGCGTAACGATGTGTTTTTAGTAGAGAACGCTGTGTGACGTGTGTTGGATACAGTGGAAACAGACGTTTCTTTGTCAGTGTTCTAGAAGCAGAGCTGGGCGGCTCTTCTGCTGAGCTCTAACTCTTAGTCTCTGGGGAGTTTTTCTATAAAAACTCACACACAACCTTGTGCCCATGCGCACATTCTCACACTAAAAGGAGAACTTGGGTTCCTGCTTTCTTCTTCCATTAGTTTTCTCATCATGTGTTTGGACTTGATATGTAATGATTGAATTGCCTAACCTAATGTGATTGATTTTTAGCTTCTACCAGACTTTCCATTCATAGGCAAGTACCTCAGAAATATCATACCGTGTCGAGAGTGCTCAGGGTTAGAAATAGTGAAGTGGGATCATGATATATGTTTGTGGTGGTTGTTTTTGGGAAGTCTGGAAAAATGCATCCTGACTAACTCTGTGTAGTTGTATAAAAATAATATTGATCACATGGAAACCTTGTGTTACTCAAGAGCTGTGCAAAGGCAAAATTATGTAATTGGCCTGGCATGCTCTCATGTGATTTACTTTTCAAAAGCTTGAATTAGAAATGCTGCTGTCATGGGTTTGCACTTGTTGACATGGTTTATTTTCCCTGCAGTTTTGATCAAATGTACTTTGGCTCGGATGAGTGGGTGGATTACCATTAGGAAGACTCCAGTGTCTTGATATCAAGCCACACAAACTGTGTGTGTGCCTTGAGAGTAGACACACTGATTCTTATCAACTGCTTTATTAACAGAACTCTGCATCTTAGAGCCAAATCAAATAAGCAGACAGGGATGTGTTTTCCCTTTTGAATGATATAGTTTAGTAAGCAAGTTTCCTGACTTTTGTGAAGTTACTTATCTCTGACCTAATAACCTAGTGGTGGAGGGTACAGTGTGTGTGTATGTAATGGATTAAACTGTCCATGTAAAATAATTTGTTTGTTGGTGTGGTATTATTCCAGGAGTCTGCGTAAAGTGTAATAAGGCGGTTCATGGAGCCAACCAGGCCTGCCAGGCTATGGGTAGCCTCTACCATGACACCTGCTTCACCTGTAGTGCCTGCAGTAAGTGTACACACACACACACACACACACACACACACACACACACACACACACACACACACACCATTCCTTCACTATAAGAATTTTGACTCCTATTTGAGGACACACATGAAGTTTGCCACCTCCTTAATAACAGGCTGCCAAAAAGCATTTACTTGTGAATGGTAGTGGTACCTTCTTCAGCCGTTTCTTTTCCTTGCCAAAGCATACAATTACTGAGGGAATTACTGTCCTGTATTGATGGTGTTTGGTTTCTGGGTGTTGCCAATCCCTCCTCTAGTCTTTACAGACACACAGACCTGTCCCCATTTTTTTATTTTAGAAGAATGCGTTTGAGGCTGACAGACCCAGAACCTCAGACCAAAATCACAGTGACTTGTAAACTTCATGTAAACTTTGTTGTATTTGTATGGAAGCAAGAGGGGATTGTAGCGGATTGAGATGTTCCTATGGAATGACTAGCTATATTGGTCAAACTGCATAATTGTTTTGGTCCTCTTCCTCATTATGATGCATTAGATGTTTTGCTTTACTTGGGCAATACAGTTTCAGAGGGCAATTGAGTTCTCATAAACGTAAATTGACGGCCATGGCCCTGGCTGACACGCATCTTCATGTCTTTATAATAGTAAGCTTCCCAGGCTGAAATACAGCCTGGCTCTTCACTGCAACCAATTAAAAACCTCCGTCCCAATTAGGAAATTATGGTTATGTCTAGTATTTGTCACCATGTTGATGATCCCTGCTAAGCCTCGTTACTCTTCAGAACTTCTCTGCTGCTTACACTCTTAATTATGTGATAAACATATCTGTTTCCTCCGTCTTATGTGTGTGTGAGGGTGAGAGAAAATAAAAGAGGAGACATTGTGGCTGAGAGTGACACTGACGTCTGATTTCAAGGGGGAACGTTTACACACCACATACCTCTCATAGCTTGCTCCATGTGAGGGCCTTGGGGTTGTGTTCGTTGGCCCCAGGGAAAAGCATCTCATCTTGGGAGGAATGTAGGAAAGGGGGCCCCTTGTTAGGCTGAGTGCCAGCAGGACAGTAGGTGCTGTTATAGCTGCTGAGTGCAAATAAATGGGAGCACAGAGTGGACAGGGAGACCGTTATGTGGGAGCACACATCCCACCTCACGCAGACTGCACACTGGGACACTAATCTCATTCAAATATATGCAAACCGGTATGTATTATGCATGCAACCAAATGGTAAATGGCACAGTACTTTGAAATATTCAATTTTCTTATAGTAGCTTTTCTTCACATATTTTATATAAGTTTTTACAGCATGAAAAACAAGATTTTATGAAAACAAACTTGCAAGCATACCCCTAATTTATTAGCGTCTCTAAGATGAGTAAGAGCTAGGAGAACGTTCTTGGTTGACAGGAGAGATCAGGCTGTCTGGGACCCTTTATATTCAGTTTAGGAGGGCACTTAAACTACAACTCGGTTCCAGTCTGGTCTACTGTGTAATGTGGTTGCTACTATAAAAGCAATTATATACATTTTTTTGATATGTATTAAAGGAGCATGAGGCAAGAATAAGAAATGAGTCTTATTAGCGCCACGACGACCGTCGGGGTTACTGCAGCCAACAGCGAAGCCGGCACGGGAGCGCGTGTGTAATCTCATGTGATTTTCAAATCAAGCTCTAAATATGACTTACAATGTTATCTTACCTGGTCAGTAGGAAATGAGCCATGTCAGCATCTGTTTTCAGTCCCAATTCAAGTTGAAGCTGCCTCCATGACTCAAACGCGTACAGTATCCAATGTTTACTCGTGCGCCGCCGAGAACGCGCATGCAGCGTCATTTGACGTCACATCCGCAGCCCAGCGCGGGAAATTCCGGTCCGGAATTGCAGCACATTTTGCAGCACACAGCCTGTTCAAGGCAACGGAGAGATACGCTAGAGGGCTCATTCTTTTTGGTATGGAACGCTTCATCTGACATTATTACTAGAAAACTTAAAACGTATATGCATTTTTTTTCATAAATCCTGTCTCAAGCTCCTTTTAAAACCAAAAAAATATCCTGAATCCACAGGATCTGATGACATTGCATCAGGATTTTGATCAGTCATCCCAAGCGCTGCTCACTCTTAGTCTCATTAAGACCAAAAGAGATTTTCCTCTGAACGCATTTGCATGCATCAAGTACGTTTACATGCACTTAGAGAAAGTCGAATTATTGCCTTAGTCCGACTGATACAAACGTCTTAAAAGATACTGTATGTATACACCTTAGCTGGGCTGTAGTCGAACTGAACTGGAGTTCTTGAAATTGAGCTATTCGAGCCAGATAATGCAGTTCTAAATTGAGCTATTTTGGCATGTTTACGCAAACCACGGTTCACAGAGCTATTGACTGGCCTGTGACTCCCCCTTCTGGAAGTGACGAGACTGCGGAAGCGGGAATAACAGTCACGGCGTCTCAACAACAGAGTAGCAGAAGAAGAGAGCTGCTGCATCGTTGGCGGCCATATCTCGCGTGTTGTCGTCCTCCTTCTACGTCTGCTTCAAATGTGCAGCATTTGTTTACTATTGTTCTAACTAACCAGTAGAATGCCACCTTGCCTTGCGGAGTCGTACACATCTCACTCAATAATTTGATTCTCTTCCTGCACATGTATACTCGGTTTTCTCAGAAACTCCAGTTACTGCACATCCTTAGTTTGATTATTGCCAATAGCTCGATTTAGATGTGCATGTAACCGTAGTGTTGACAATCTGATTTGACATTTTTATTTATTTATTTTTGTAGAGATTTCTCACCTGAGTAATTTAACCAGGGACAAAGAGCAGGACAAGGTTGAACCTTGATTAGGAAGTTGTGGCAGGGAGACTGTAAATTGCTTATTCTGTGAATGGGATTGATAGAATGGTTTAATTGGAAAATGGCTTTGTGTTTTGTTCTGTCCCTCAGGTGTTTTACATTTTTATGAAAGCTCAACAGTTCTTTCTGGTGCTTTTTTTCAAGCCACCAGTCCTGGCTCCTGACTTTAATTAATCTCTTATCTTTTAGCAAAGCTTAGAGCCTTCTTTCTCTGACTCTCTGGAAAGAAGACGAGGATGTGAAGAAGAAGGAGGAGAAGAAGAATAGCTCATAACTCACTTCCATTCCCTCCTTCCTTTTGGGACACAGCTCCAGGATGGACTTGGGGATTACCCAAGTCCAGCTCTGTACGTTGATAGTGATCAAATTGACTACCGTAGTCTCCTCTTAAATAGTGTTTTGTGTGACCCTTGGCCCAGACCTTGGTTGCTGCATGATCATTACTTTTCCATGAAAAATAGATGCTGTTATTATGTATAACTGATTTTAAATATTTGGAACTCTCTTTCTTGTAATGCACAAAAGATTCACTCTCGTCACTTTCTAGATTGATTGAGCTGATTCTGGAGGTCTTGAAGTAGTAGTCAGTATACAAATAATCAGGTAAACAGACTGTGAAAGACAGCTGCTTTTCACTAAGGTTAATCTTCCCTCCCCTAGTCTCCCCACTCAGAAAATGTGAGGAATGTTCCCTCTTCCTGTGGGACCTGGAGTGAACAAGGTTTGGTGCGTGTGTGCGTGTATGTGTGTGTGTGTGTGTGTGTGTGTGTGTGTGTGTGTGTGTGTGTGTGTGTGTGTGTGTGTTCGTGTCGGTGTGTGTGCATGTGTGCTGCTATAAGAACCCAAACCATACACACAGACAGGAAGTCTACCAACCATGTGGAAAGACACTGGAAAGGAATGAAGGAAAAGAACAGCAGGTTGTAGACCTCGGACTGTGGTTTCCATGATATCAAATAAAGCAGAGTGTTTAATCTTTTGCACCTGTCTAGGAATTGGATGAAATCAGCATTTTCCTCACATGTGTTTGATCCAGATGTGTTCCCTTTTTTATTGTAGCCTGCTCTGTGTCCCGGCAATATCATATTAAAGCACCAGCACGCCACGGGCATTTGATTTATTTGCTCGGGATTCAGCAGGATATGATGAATATTGTAAGAGGGCCTATTACCTTGGAATGGCTGTAATTAATCACTACTGTCCTCATCCATTATAGCTGTAACTATTTTCTGAGATTGAGCTCATGCAGAATTTTCCACAGTGACATTTCAATATTTTTTGTCATCGACTTACCTTGTTCTGATCTGCTTCAATCTACTTACTCCCCAATCTTAATAATTAACAATCACACCTTTCCCATCTGACATGATGGGTGCTTAAAACAAATAAATTAAATAATCTTTGTAATTCATATTAATTCAAAAAGTCTTTTCTGTTTCTGCAGGTCGAAGACTAAGAGGGAAGGCTTTCTATTATGTTGGAGGAAAGGTTTACTGTGAAGAGGACTTCTTGGTGAGTGTTCAATGTAATCAATAAGTAACACATCTCACTCAGGATTTGTGATCTTTTTATAATTTATCTTGAGGCTTCAAAACACCTACAGATACCAGAAAGTAGTTCAGACAGAGCCTTGAATTTGTGGGGTGTTTCCTTCACCGACCCACAGTACCAGTAGCGTGTGTCTGTCTGACCCTGTGACCAGTTCCTAGCCTCTTATGCAGCCGCTTCATGTCACTTTCCTCGGGTTGAACTGGAAGGAGGTTAGAAATTGGAGAAGCTGTTTTGCTTTTATAGTTTCGAGGTCAGTCAAACCCTTTTCACCAGTGAGTATAATCACATTGGAATATACATCTTAATGATATTTGTCATTACTTGACAGAATTTACAGCCATTGCTCATATAGTTTCATATCAAAACAGGCTTCTTCTGGGATTCATACTCAAAAGCTTTGTGTGTTTTACCTTCGGAGCGCTCACTGTATAAAAGCTTATGAAATGCTCCTTCCAACTAAAAGCTCTGCACAATGAGAATCATTATTTAAATGCAATTAAATTGCCTCTGCCTTTGCACTCTGAATGTTCTGTTTATTGTGTGTGATATTCCTGCAGGCCTGCTAGACCTTGTTGATACATAACTACAAATGATACTCCTTCAAATACTCTACACGTTTAGTGTTGTTAAATTCAAACATGTTATTGACGTTAAATGGTTCCATTAATCTGCTTTTTATATGCCTTATTTTGCACACCCCAAACACAAACCCGTTGTTACAAACTGTTTTAAATGCTTTATCGGAGGGGAGATGTGCTTTAAAGCAGTTTTAGTTTAATTTCTTAGGTTGAACCGTATTAAAGACTGACGAAGAGCTCATTCATTTGTAAAGAAAGCAAATGTCATTGACATGCAAGTCTTTTCTCTGCTCTAGTACTCTGGTTTCCAGCAGTCTGCTGACAAGTGCAATGCCTGTGGACATCTAATCATGGACATGGTAAGTAAGAAACTGAGTTCCTTTCGACTTGGACTTAGATTTGTCCTTCACATATACAGAGTATATGGAATGAATTTTTGTTGCATGGCTCACAAAAGCAATAATAAATTAACAAAACATGCTAAAAAAAGATAAATAAAAAGTAACTATTACATTTTCACCTTTTTTAAGTGACAAATCTGCTGCCCCCCTTCTAGACATGTGATCTAAATCTAGCAGATTATGAAAATTTTTATTTATTTTGATTGTCTCTGGAGGACTAGGAACTGGCAGAATGAGAATTAAAAGTTTGAAACTTTTATTACAAATTTTTCTCCAGATCCTGCAGGCGCTTGGGAAGTCGTACCACCCCGGCTGTTTTCGCTGTGTCATCTGTAACGAGAGCCTAGATGGAGTACCCTTCACTGTGGACACTGAAAATAAGATCTACTGTGTCAAAGACTACCACAGGTGAGCGGTACTTCTTTACACTTGAGTTTAAATAAATACAAGCAAAAACCATAATTGTTCTGTTATGAATCTGTTTAGTGTGGGACTTTGTGTCTGGAGCTTCATATGTCAAAGCACAGATGGTTGACTTTACTCTGCCGCTGCGGGATCAGACTGAGAAGGCCTGCAGAAGTCGACAAAGCGTCTCTGCCACGTGTGGCAGACACATGAGAAGTGTAGACTGGCTAAACAGTGGAGGGAGGGGGGAGGAATCCAGTTGGAGGTGTGAATAGTGGCATGCAGCCATAACTGTTTCCCGTACAAATCCGACTGTAACACAGTCTGTTAGGACAAACACAGGTCTTCTTGATACCTGGCTGTTAACTGCCTGGCACCCAGCCCCATCCTCTCTTCACTGATGAAATCTGACAGACGTATTGTGTATAAAGTTTCTGTTTGGACTTGTAGCCAGACATCGAGATTCTGGCCACGTGTGTGGAAATTGTGAGATTTCATTTATTTGTCTCATTCTTAGTTATGTGTGTAAAGAAAAGCCAGCACATCTGCAAATCCATCCCTGTATTCACATCAGGATGTCTGAATTTAATCAGAGAGTAAAGACTGGAGGCTGAAAGGGTTAAAGTGCTTGACAAATATGAATAGAATTGTTTGTTTTTACTTATTAATTCAAGAACTGCATTTATTCCATTTGGCATAGTTAACTGAATTCAGTTATGGCCAACAATGTTTTTCTTCCTCCATCTCACTCTCAGGGTCCTTGCACCGAAATGTGCAGCCTGTAACCAGCCTATTCTGCCCTCAGAGGTAAGCCAGGATGTCTACTTTTTCATTCATTTCTACAAGATCACTTGGTTACCCCTTTGGCCTTTTCAAATATAGCATTTTAAGTGCAGGCCTTTTAATATTAAGAGTACCTTTTTTTTTTTCTCTTTCCCTCTTCCATCCTCAGACTACAAAGATGGTTATGCACAAAGTTTTACCTTTTGTCGTTTCTTTTTTTTTTTTTTTTTTAAACCACGTTCATCTGTGCCACACTTCTCAGTCAAGAGGTCATTGGTATCCTGTTTCTGTCAAATGGCCTTAGGCTAGTATTCAACTTGAAACACAGTTTCAGTGCAGGAGTACAACACTATCTGCTTTTTCAACATGAGACTGTCACTCAGCTATGACCAAAATGTGGAATTTAGGAATTTGGTATCCAGACATAATCTACTAGAAAAAACAAGTTAAAGTGGCACCAAACCCAATTATCCCTGAGCAGTTATCTGATGCAGTGGATAATGGAGAAATACCTTGTTTACACACAGATGGCAGATGCTGGAAAAACATACAAAATTAGACTAGACTATGAATTCTATTTCTTTAAGTGTAAGTTCAGAAAATATTAAACTACACCAATAATTGTTTTCTCAGAGATGATTGAAAAGAACTACAGCTCCAAGGCTGTAATGCAGACAAGCTTTAACTACAGGGAATTCAGCTCTCAGCTTTTATGGAACTGCGCGTGCTTTAATCGAGTTCTTAAAGTGGTTATCAGACTCAAAATGTAACTAAGCAAGACACTGGAGTGTCTTCTACTGTCACTAGCTTCTTCTGAATTTGTCAATCTGGATTTCTTTCCAGGGCTCAGATGAAACGATTCGAGTGGTTTCCATGGACAAAGACTATCATGTAGAATGTTATCACTGTGAGGTGGGTAGAAAAATGTCAATTCTCATTTATGAAATAGAAAATAAAGCTTTGGACTTAAATCATCAGTGTATTCATTAAGAGAAATTTCGATCCGTAGATCTTAATTACAGTGTTCGCAATTATGTGGTGCTTAGTGAAGCAGGTATGCCGTTGCTCATCAGCTCTACTTTTTTTTATTTTTTTTTATTCCTTTCAAAGTGTGATTGACTGCTGCTGCTCTTTCATTTCATACAAAGCAAATCCGAGAGCCATGGGAAGCTGCTCCCAGTTAAAGTAGTTTGCAACAGTTAATTGGGACGGCCTGCTTATTTTTTGAGTTGGTCAATATTCACAAACAAATTCTGCCTTTTGTAAACACATTTCTCTCTAAAAAGTACTGCAGGCCAAATGGCACGTAAAGAAACTCCCAGTAGAACAGAGCAGTTGTTGCCGGCAGTTTAGTTCAGAGGTCAGAAATTGCCTCAAAACAGAGCAAAGGTCAGTTCAGTCATCTGTTGTCCTGTTATGTGCTCATTTTGTGCATGTGACCATCTTTGTTCCTGCTTTGTGTTGTTCAGGACTGCAAGATGGAGCTGAATGATGAAGAGGGCCACCGGTGCTATCCTCTGAACGGCCATCTACTCTGCCACTCCTGCCACTTGAAGCACATTCAGAATAGCTGCCCCTCTTCAGTACCTGCCTCCTCATTCTAACAATCCTGCAGCTGGAGGGGGACACCTAGTGGTTTTAAAGAGGAACTGTCAAACTTGGGCAATAGAAGTGCATATTTTCAGTTCTTGTTATAAAGGATTGATCTGTTAATGCATCACATTTGACTGTAGTGTGATGTGTATTTTGACAGGAATGACAATGAAGTCTCACTTATGCAGAATGTTATATGGGTATGACCCAATAATGAAGTATTGTCATACACCAAAGTCCTACTTTGAATGCAGTGGTGTCTTTGCACATGTGTTGGCATATAATTATTTTTGTATAAATACCAGTTGCATTGGCTTAGGTAATGTCATATGTTCTGATCATTTTAGAGGATGTGTGCCTTCAGCTTCACATGTGCACTTCTACACTAAACTACAGTTTGATGTTTGCAATTCTTTAAAAGGTTTCAGATTACATGAAGTCAGTCCTCGACTGTGACAAAAATCACTGGTACCTAAGGTTTCAGTCAGAATCTGACAGGTAAATAAAATGTTGGAAAACAGTGGGTCAATCATAGGTGGATTCATGTGATGCAGCGTATAGAAGCCCTTCATAAAGGTCCTCTTGTGTTCCTTCATAGTAGAGGAGCTACTAGACTGGTGTCACCCTTCAGAATTCACAGGGTTTTTTTTCCCTCAAATGTAAGAAATTACTGCAATATATAAAGCTTGGACAGGTTACCGGTGACCAGATTAGAAAAGCATAAAATATTTGAAGGCATTGCATTCAAGAAACAGTCATTTTTCTATTAGGAAACCACATGAAATAAATAAAAGCAACAATAACTTCTGTGCACAACCCCTTCATATAAACACGAGATAATATCACTATCATCCAGGTTTCTGTTCAAAATCATACAGACCATTTTCATTTCTACTTAAATCTGAATATGAAAGCCTGGTTGTAGTGTTTGTTTTTTTATTTTTATTTAATCTTTTTGTTTAGTTTCATGCAGTCTGATATAAGCACTTAGAGATCAATTACTATGCACCTCGTATTAGGCCTGTAGATTTATGTATTTTACAAACATTGTATCTTTCAAAAAGATATGTATTCTAGGCCTGTAACCATGTATCTTTTAACTTTGATGGAATTAAGACTGACCATATAAAGTATATACAATAAAATACTTGTACACAGGCTATGGTCCAATCTCCATAGATGATGTTTTGATTTGCAGAGTGGACAATTGTGCTTCCTAAAATGTGTTATTCACTCCTTGAGTTTACTAACTTATATTTAGGTTGCCTGTTGTTGAAAACCTTTGTTATGGCCAGCTATGGTTAAGATGAAGAACAAATGAATACATAGTGCTGTATGATTGTTGTAAAGAAAATATTTAATAAATTTCAATGGGCTAATTTGTTTTTGATTTTATTTCTTTTTTTTAATTAAAAAATGTATTTCCAAAAGATTTTGATAGCAATTTCCACTTTGCACAGGCTTCAGTTATCTATTAATTGTGTTTTTTCAGGGGTTTTTAGGACCTTTATGCATTTGACGAGGACTTTCAGTCTTCAGCTTTTGCTTTTTATTTATTTATTTTGCAGACAAAGTGATGATTTGTTGGTATTTACTGTTTCACTCTTGCCATAGAAAATAGTCTTTCCAGCGCCACAACAAAAGTCTTGTGTGTGATCAATACCCTGCCCCCCCAACTATCACAATGTGATAGTTATGTAACGATTAGATTATAATTAAGAAGCGAAGACTGAATTCTCTTAAGAGTTAGTGAGAGTCAACATGTTAAGAACTATTAACATGTTAATTCTGTAGCTTCTTTTAACATATTTCTGGATGAAAGTGAACCTGCCAGAACAGGTTTTGTTTGCATATTGTGTTTTCAGATATTATTTATGTCATAAAAAGAAAATAAAAGAATGTTTTCTGATATCGCCTGCAAGCCCTCTATGAATAGTTAAGAACTTGTCATACAACTTTCTGTATATTTAATGTCCTTCATCATAAAATGTATATTCCTGAGAATAAAAACAAAATTCATTGCATTGATGCATACGCTCAAGAGTGAACTGTGAAAATTATGATTGTACCTAAATCTTTTCACAGATTTCTCACTCTTATTACAATTGAAAATATAAAGAAGTGTTTCAAGGACAAACACAGACTTGTTCACTTAACTTGTGTAACTCAAACTCACAACAAAGTAATATCCTGGCACCTTACACTGCAAAAGTTAGTATCATCCAAATAATGCTTATTTCCATACATTGTATGAGACTCATCTTTTTGTTTGCTTTTTTTGGGGATTATGAGTGTGATGGACGTCTATTAATTAATGTATTAAATATACAATCTGGTACTATAGTTATCACTTTACCAATCCAACTGGTTTGAAGCAAACTTTTCCTCATCACCACCCTGGCCAAGCATGATATCACAGTGTAGATAAATACACCTGGTTAACAGGTGGAAAAAACCATCTTCCAGCAGAGCCAGAGGTGTGTATGATCAGTCAGAGACCTCAGGCTCTGCTGCTGTGAGCCCCCAGTTGAGGCGATGCTGAAGAACAAAGGCCATTTGGAAATGGACAACCCTGGTCTAGATCCTCTTTCGTCTGGAGTATCTAGTGTCCATGGTTTCCAAAAAGAATTTCACATTTTAATTAATCTGACTAAAGAACAGTTTTCCATTTTACTTCAGTTCATTTTTAATTAGCTCTGATTAGAGAAGACAGTTGTGTTAACGACGTATGGCTTTTTCTTTGCATGGCAGAACTCTAACATGCATTTGTGGATGTCACAGGGATTACTTGAAGGTTTCCTGAGCCCATGCCTCGACATCCATTGCAGAATCCCACCTGATTTTAATGCTGTGCTGCCTGAGCATCCAGGTTTTTGGAAATTGGGGTTGTACTTCCTTTGAATTTAGCCAAGGGAATCTTTTACGCGGCTTTGTTAGAAGACTCGTGGATTCTTGACTAAACAAGATTCCCGTTTCCCAAAAGTGAATCAATTGAAATCCAATGGGATCCTTTCAACACTTCCAACATGAAGATGCAGTATCTCAGAGTACTGCCCTCGAAAACAGCTTCAACATCTACAGTCACTTCATGTCTCACGCCACGAGATGGCAGCCAAACATCAGTACACGTCCTTTTCTAAAGTTAAATATCAAAACCGTGACGTTACTCTGAAATAAGTATGGGTTGGTGTGTTTTGTATTTTAGAAAACCTTCAGGAAAATTGTGTTTGTATCAAATACTGATGTAAAGTTGTGGATGTAACTATGTGTATAAATAATACAAATACACATTTTGACTAAGGACTGTGCAATGTATGATTTATTTAAAAAAAGAAAGAAAACGGATAAAAAACAAGACTATTTTTGGAGGAACTGGCAGATGGATTGTTTTCAGTGCATGCATTCCTTTATAAGTGTGCATCATCTTCATTTTTAAAACACTTTTGGGTGTAAAGTTAAATCATAATTAGGTCAGGTCACATATTTGTGTGCAGGACATGAGAATATAAGCCAGTTTTTAGTGGCAAAAAAAGAAGAAGATTAAACTGAAGTTGGGATGGACACTAAACTCTTTCACGCTTGCTGATCACTTCACTGAACAAGTCTACTAGGTTGTGCAAGTGCTGAACAGCGTAGTTGAACATTAGCTACTTCATTGTACATTAAAGACTGGTCTGAGAGACTTTGCCACTCACATACTGAAAGGTCATTGGATGGTGCTGACCAGTCATAAACTGATACTCACTCTATCTCTGTGCAGCCTCGTGATGGATGCTGACCTGTCCAGGGTGCACCCCGCTTCTCAAAGGGAGCTGGGACAGGATCCAGTAAAACCACATGCTACTGGACCTGGATAGTTCAGTGGGTTGAGCGGGCACCATTTGTAGAGGCTGTAGTGCTCATGCAGGCAGCGCAGGCTCGAGTCCTGGCCTGTGGCTGTGCACTGCAATGTGTCCCCCCTCTCTCTAGCCGTTTCCTGTCTACTTACTTTCTCAATAAAAACTCAACAAAAAAAAACACATGCAACTGAATGGGATGAAGCAGACATACATGAAGGATGGCTGTTTCTGTCTAAACACACACACACACACGACAGGAAAACAAAACAACTATTTGTCATATTTAATTCATGACATGTTTGCATTCTCAGTTCGCCTGTGATAAAATCAAACTAAGACATGGATAGGAAGTCAGAGTTCATGCTTTATTCATCATAACAGTCTGAGTTCCAGAACTGCGCTGCGTTCTTCAAATGCAGTTACTGTCGCAAACTGGATTGTCAAGATAGAAGATCTCTATCAGCTTATTTCATTGTTTGGTGAGGAAATGGTAAAGGTATCATGTGTCACATTCCCTGCTATTTCAACTCAACATTCTCAACATTCAACTTTGATTTTCTTAAAACATCCATACTGTCAACATGCAAAGTTCATTGATGTAACTATGCAGAAAAACATCTGTTTGATTGTCAAATCTGCAGACTGTTTTCTAAGAAAACACACTCACCAAACACAGCTACAAGATAAATGAGAAAGAAGTGTTGAATACAGAAGGATCCCCAGCAAAGACTTGTACCACAGGAGTAAAGCTGTCTCCCAATGAATAACTGGAAATTTATTTTAGCTGCAGGGCCCTAAAATGCTAAAACACAAGACACACTACCACACCACTAATATTCCACATGTGGTTTATTCCTCTGTTAAATATATTTAAATGTTTGCATGGAAGTAAAATATATATATATATATATATATATATATATATATATATATATATATATATATATATATATATATATATATATATATAAATATAAATATAAATAAATATAAATATAAATATTGACTTACATAATGCTGTACTGTTTGTGCTTGGTTGAATGAAGCACAAAGTAGGAAGCAGCAGCCAGCATAATGGTTTTCATTACAGGATAATGAACAACAAGCTTCTTAATAGTGATCCTGGTGTTTAGTACAATCCATTTCAGAGAGGATGGGGGTACTTTCCTAATGTTAAGGGGAGCGAATTAAAAACATCCTCCTCAAACAAGGCAGCAGGCACTTCCGATGACATGCTGACCAAGATTTGCAACAATGCTGGACAAACAGTACCTTTCCATATTAAGCGCTGGTAGCTGCTTTAACCATCAGCCTGATTATAACTGTCCTTCCATCAACCTCATTTGCCATCCCAGAAAAACAGAAAACACAAGAAGAAAATGAAGCCAAAGAGCAAACAGGCTGCATTATTGGCAATCACTGCTCCGGCAATGGCACTGACTGGCTGGAAGTGGATAAACAAGAGCTGTGGAGACCTGTTGAAAAAGAACATCTTCATAGAGAAAAAGAAAATAATGACAAACCATCCACAGTATGGTAGTATCAAAACACAAATCATTAGCCATAACCACATGCACACACACATGCACGCACTCACGTCACGCACGCACACACGCTCGCACACTCACATACACACAAAAATTTCTTCTTGTGAGCCAGAAATCACTTTCAGCATAGCTGCACAAAAGCACAGGAGACTTGTGTAATGCTCAAAGAACCTCTGGTGAACCTTCTCCCTACTTCTGTAGTTAGGTTAATTGTCAACAGGCCTCAAACACAATTTGATATAAAAAAAAAAGAAGAAGAAGAGCCGGTCCCAGTGGACGAGTCTCATAAATGTGCTAAAGACTGTCTGGATAGATTCTCAAAATTCCCACAAGCAGAACTTCTTGTTGGGTTTATACTTTCTACACACTGTGCAGTATGCTTTTGTCACACTGATGAGCATTTCAGGGACAATACACGGTTCAGTCACGGTCAAGGACACTTCACTGAGCTGTGGATCGAACCAGCAGTTCTCAGAAAGGAGGATGACCACTTCACCAACTGAACCGTGACCCCACAGGTTTAGGAACACGGCTCTGCTCTGGAAGTACTGGTTTTCCCTTCACTTTACAGGCACACGAAAGCAAGTTGCACAGCCAGGTATTGAGATCATAATCAAAACCCTGTATTAGGCTTACTTTTATGAGTCTTCACTTGAATGTATGTGGAAGTTTATTTAATCACACAGTCCTTTCAAATTGGCATGTGCAGTGTCTGTAACAGTCAGTAGTGCTCCAGGCTCTAGACGTGCTTCAACATGCCCTTTATATCTCTGATAATTGAGCAACGCATGTGAGCAGCCTACATGCCCAGGGCTATTTGAAGATTATTGTTCAGAAAAAAAACAAACTACACTTTGCTCTTTTCAACATCCCGAAGCTCAGCTCTGCCTTTGTACAATCTGCTTCTCCTTTAAAGCCATCAAATCATGGAACAATCTCTCAACCTACCTGAAACTTTTCACAGACTTCACGGTTTTCTCTTCTGCAGTCAAAAAGTGGATTTTAAGGAATCAGACTTGTCAACATTAATTTTATATCTTAACTGTTTTACAATTGTTTTTACAACAACTTATTTCCCCCTGTTTTGTAATATGTTTGGTACATGAGTGTGTGAGTGATGTGTTGATGTGTGGATGTGTGTATGTACATGTGTATAAATGATTGATTTGTTTTATATTTGACGCTCTTACCTTTTATTATTCATACAGTATACCTGCCCAGGGAGTACGGATGGAAAGTAGCTAGTAAGCTAAATCTGGTACAAAGCATCTTTTCTCATCTCTGAGACTAATGTCATTTTGTACATTGTCCCTGACACAAATAAACTTAATAAATAATAAATAAAATACATTTTACATTTGGACTGAGTTGGATGTCCATTTTTTTTGTATAATGCAGTTATTATTGATGTAGCTCAAGACTGACATGACATTATATAATATTTGGACCATCTGGAATTGACTTCTGTTACTATCCCCCCCTGAAATAAAAACGGTCAAAATCATCCCCCCTGTAAAACTGCCATCCCCCCTTTCCATCCCTTATGTAATTTCATCAATGAATGAGGTTTTACTGCTATTTCAACATTTAGAGTCATCACCAGAAAAATAACTTATTTCACTATTTTTACCTGTTTCAAGTAAAATTTTCACTTGAAATAAGTAGAAAAATCTGCCAGTGGGACAAGATTTATCTTCTCATTACAAGCAAAAAAATCTTGTTCCACTGGCAGATTTTTCTACTTATTTTAAGTGAAAATCTACTTGAAACAGGTGAAAATTGTTGTTTTTTTCCAGTGATGAGTCTTGTTTTAAGTGTAATGAGATTTTTTTACTAAAATGAGACATTTGAACTAGAAATAAGACAAATATTCTTGTTAAGATTTTGAGTTTTTGCAGTGATCCATTTTACTTATCCTGTGAAGGACAGAGTCATATTGATAAGTTCAGAAAACTGTTTTTTATTTTTGTGTTTTGATGTATTTGATGTAAGCCCAGTGGATATTTAAAGCTTACAGAAGGCTGCATTTAACTGCTGCTATGTCATTCCTGCAGTATTTCTGCAGGTGTTTTGGTCACTGCTATTATTTGTAATATATTATATTATTTGTAATCCGCACAAATTATCTGTCCCCATGATAAAATCCACCATCCCCCCTGATTTCTTTTTACAACTCGAGTACTGACAATAACCAGTTAATATGCAGCTTTTTTTGTTTTTTGTGAGTGCTCTCTTGTGTCAAGCCTACCCCTCTGGCGGTGTAGGAATCGAGCGGACACAATAGTCTCCGTAGCCCCGCCCCCCCGGGCGACGCCCCCGTGACGTCAGCAGAGCCCTCCAGTGCGGGGCTTTGTGGATGGTGATGGATCCCAAACGTGGTGACACCACTGACAAACAAACCAGGCAGAGCTGCGCTGACAGCCGGACAGCACCGCCGTGACCAGCGCTGCATCCAAGGAGTGCCACGTTTTTATTTCTGGAAAAGAGGGATTTTTTTAAATAAAAAGCGCTTTGACGGATTAATGTTTTGTCCGCCTGCAGATTTCATGAAGCTTTCGTGGAATTACACGCTGAGGATGGAGCCGCTGCTGGAAGACTGACACGCTTCCTGGGCTCTTGCCGCTTCCCCTTTATCCATGCGTTTCCTGGCATGGAGTGATTCATTAGCACATTTGTCAGAGAAGTAATTGATGAAACCGGGATTTTCGCTCTCCATGGTGCTTGAACGGTAAGTAAAATCCGATAGTGTCATAGCGATGTTCACGCACCGAAGTCACCTCCAGCGTGTATAGCCTGATTTATGGTTCCGCGTTAAATCGACGCAGATCATACGCCGTGGGTACGCGGCGACGCGCACCATACGGCGCGCTTCGCCGCGTGCCTTACGCCGTAAGATCTGCGTCGATTTAACGCGGAACCATAAACCATCCTTGTGTCTTTGTTTTCTGTGTTTGCTGCTGTGGCACTTCGAGTTTTGCAGCAGCTTTCACACATTTCCAAGGCAGAGCCAGGGGATGTGTTTTGAAAAAAAACAAACAGAAAAACAAGCACAATATGCTGTGTGTTGCTTGTGTTTGCAGGGAGATGGACGGGATCGGGACCACCATGCAGAAGAAGGCGGCGGAGCTGGAGAGGCTGGCCGAGGTGCTGGTCACCGGAGAGCAGCTTAGGTGGGTCCCTCTCTGCTCCAGTGTCTTTACACTCAGCTCCTCTCATGAAAGTAGAGCTTATTTGATCACTCGCTGTATGCCTGTATGAATGAGGAAGAAAAAAGGCATGATATGACATGACCCAATACAGGCAGAAGTGGGTGTTGTAAGCTTGACATCATGCCTACTGCAGCCGCAGTCAGTGTCAGCATCACTGCAGCAGGCAAACAAAGACATCCACACATGCTCAAGTCTCCCTCTCACCTATATAACTTGTATTCTTGTGGCATTGTCGTCCAAGATCCTGCAGGATTGCATAACAATTTTTTTGTTGTTGTTCTACTAATACAGTGCCCTTTGAGCTGCGCGGACTATGCTGAGCCTGCTGACCTGATGTCATTATCATGCCCTGCCCATTCACCCTATCAGGGAATTGTACCAATAACCTGGCAGCATTGTTGACATGCTGTATCCTTTGACCTACAGTGCTGTATGTAAAGAGAGGCTCCATAAGGGTGGCGCTCCCCGCCTCATAACCTCAGCGATGAATAGAAGCTCAGTAGGGAAGCATGGCACCAATGCCTGGAATTTCAGCCCCCAATTGAACTATGGGGGAAAAATATTTACTACAGTAAATAGCTTTTATCCAGATGGCTGTGGAAACTGGAGTGAAGTCTTTTGCTGTTTCTCTAGATGAAGACACTGTAATGTTCTTGTTTTCTGCAGAACCACAAATAGCAACACTGAAGTAATCGTCTAGAGAGTAATAGTTTGCCTGGACATACTGCACCGTGCAGCATGCACTCTTGCTTAGCTACAGCATTTCCTTCTCTGTTTGTCATTGTATGCTGTTTGTGTGTCAATGTTCCTGGCACAGCTGTACGCTGGAGCTGCCAGCTGGCAGAGTGATTGGTGTCAGTGAACGTAGGGCTGCTTGGAGTTGCTGTCCTGTCTTTGAGTCCTCTGAGATGCAGCTATTATGGGCCAGAGTGCTCAAGACTTGCTGTGTGTTTCTGTGTGCATTTATTTCTGACTCTCACAAGATTCATCTACTGTATACATTTCAGTACAGTTCAGTTCATCCATATGGCACCATTTCTCAACAAATCTCCTCTCAGAAGTCTTTATGGTGAAATTAAAGATGTCAAATTTATATCCAGTTAAGACAGTTCATTTCAGTCTTACTCAGTTTTTATTAAATACAGTTATTTCAATCCAGATAGAAATGATTATAATTCAATTAAGTGTAATGTATAAAACGTACATTTTATGAAAATGATCCAACCTCCTATATTTATGACCATCCAGCTTCACATCATGTTGAATTTGCTGCATCTCAGAGGTGTGTAACACAAAGAGATAACTTGCACAGGGGCATTGCGACAATGCTTAATAGTGGGTTTTCCAATATACTAATACAAATCTACATATTCCTTCCATCTGAGTTCAAAAGTAAGCTGGATGGATGTTTTGACACAGTTCTGCCCCCCATGTATGACTTCATTGGTTATACCAGCTGTGTGGCTGCAATCTGATGAGCTGATGGAGGCCCAACACCTGGAAAGTTGAACTGTTCTCACAGTGACTACAGTTCAATTCAGCCCTCAATTTAAACTCACAAAAGATGGATTAGGTGATTTCTGGGGAGGATGAATGTTTAAAGTATACAACCACAATATTCAGCCTCTTCCTAGTAAGCTTGGTCAAAAACAGCAACTCCAGAACACATCAGCATGCACTACCTTTAAACTATGATCGGTTTTCGGTTGTGTTACAGTCTGATAATGAATGGCCTCTGCTCGTCTACAACACTGATCACATGCACCAAGTGTGCATGAGACAAGTGCACATAACAACAACAGAAACAAGCAGAAACTCCTGTTGAGTCATCCCGTGGGAAATAAATGGGTGTGTTTTTTACAGCACACCCATGTTTTCATGTTGATTTATGAACAGGTAGTTATTATAAGATAATTTAATGTAAAAATGATTGCTAAAACTTATTTGAACCAATAAAAAAGATGTTTATAGAAATGATCAGGTACTTCACCGTTAAGTCCTCACGAAATTTATTAGCTTCTGCAAAAAGGGCATGATGTTTCTCATGATGATAAGAGCTTCATGTGTGAGGAGAGGGATTTGAGATACTGTTTACGATTAAATAGGGAGGCAGTAAAGATAAGCTACGTTTGGCGAAATGTGACGTCCCCGTCCCCAATAATCATTTCAACTCTACATGCAGCTTTTACGGATATTTCCATGGGAACAGCCAGATGATTCACTGTGGTGGATTGTCGTGTCCCTCAAAAAATCACTAACATTTTTAAATTTAGATTTAAGAACCTGTGTTGTTATTAACAGATAATAACCACTTGTGTGCTTATTAATCAATGTCAGCACTTTTTCTCATGAACTAAGGTAAAAGTCAGTGGCAAACACCGCACCTGTCTAGTATTGCCAGTGTGTTTTGTTTGTGTGTGCAGATTAAAATGCTGATGATGGCATTTAAAACAACGCTTTGTTTTGCCTGAATGCAATCTGTAGACTCTGACTTTCATGTCACACACCGGAGAGCTTGATAATTGATGCTCTTGCTCAGTGTTTAGCTTCTTCTGTGTTATTTTTGCTTCATCCTGATTTGATAGCTCAGACCAAAGGATTTCAAGAAAGGCTGAGTAATCATGGATTTAAAATTAGACCTGATATGAAACAATGGACTCTGGTGAATCCACACCTTTGTTTGTTCATCTTTATTATGAACTACGTCCGGGTGCATGTGCAGCGCAGTTCCTGGTACTGACGACAGTACACTTGGCTGTGTCGAAAGTCTTATCACCCATTCGTGTGTCCCATCATGTTGACTGCTCGTATCTCTGGACAGATCTCTCTTGGGGCTGGGAAGTCTGTTGTTATGTCACAGAGGCACATGCAGCTGCCGTAGCAAGTCTTGTGACCAGTTCATAGATGTGAATAGAGAGCTTGTTAGGCCACGGTAAAATGTGACAGAAAATGAGGCCTCATGGGTGTTTTCAGCCTGGGAGCCATTCAGAAAATGTTCCTGCCAGCTGCCATTGTTTGATTCAGCACCATTTTAACAGCTTTTTTCCCCCTTTTCTTTCTACTTACATTGAACAGATTGGATGTCTGTAATTTTTTTTTTTCAGCTAAGTATGTTCGCCACCCCTCAATACTTGCCAGAGCAGTTCAGCCAGCTGTCATTGTTAATCCGGAGTGATGCCGTCCAGCTGTATACAGACTCAGTATGGAGTGAACTAGCGAGCTGCAGGAAGCTTGGCTCTGACCGTGGTGGGCTGTTTCACAACCCTCAAGTTCAGGCAGAGGTCACTGGGATGGTGTGAAATGAGCATCTTGCCCTTCTATTAAAATATGAGTGCCCAAAGCACGGATCTGTTCTATTAAAAAAGGTTAAGGGCACATAGATTCATATGTAATCATAGTTACGTGTCATGTACTGTTGAAAAAAAGATCCTCTTGTTTGTGTAGCATTTGCAACATGACATCTTCATCAGGGAGAAATTGTCTGTCACAAAAACATCCTTTTATTCTGCCAACTGGTGCTCAAGTGTTGATCTCAGGACTGTCAGAGCAGGATAAAGGCTCTTGTCTTGTTTTCTCACAGTCGAGTATCAGTCACAGTTCCTTTGCCACTTATCTGTTTGTCTCCAGGCTGCGTCTCCACGAGGGGAAGGTGATCAAAGACCGGAGGCACCACCTTCGAACTTATCCCAACTGCTTCGTAGCCAAGGAGCTGATTGACTGGCTGATCGAACACAAGGAGGCCTCAGATCGGGAAACAGCCATCAAAATTATGCAGAGGCTTTTGGACCAGAGCATCGTTCACCACGGTAAGGCCGAGCTGTGTGTACAGTATATGTTTGTGTGTGTGGGGGGTTAGTTGTGTGTATTATTTTATGGTGTTTTTGCTTAATGGCAAGAGTTGCTCTTGACATTTTCTGGGAACGAGCGTTGCTTCTTAATGGATGATGCTCCGTGTGTCCTTGCCAGTTTGGCTGCAAACACAGTGTCTAACTACTTGCTTCACATGTGAATACAGACAGAAACAGAAGGAGAGGGCTGTGTTATTGTGAACACTGAGACTGACAACATCACATTAACCCAATCAAACATAACTTCAGTGGCTTAATGATGTTTCCATTTTCATGACTGGTTTCATACAAACCCAATCCAAACTCCTGCATTAACTAAATGTTATTGACTGTACATGTTTGCAGTGTGTGATGAGCACCGGGAGTTCAAAGACCTGAAGCTGTTGTACCGCTTCAGAAAGGACGATGGCACATTCCCATTGGATAGTGAAGCCAAAGTCTTCATGAGGGGGCAGAGGATCTATGAAAAGTATGGACACACTCACATTCAAACACCTGTATACATGTTTTCCAGTCTGTCCTCTGAAGATTGAACCTTAGATGAGAAAACGGCACATTTGGAAAATGCAAAGGGCACACCTCCATAGCAACCAAGACCCTGGATTTCACAGAGAACAGCCTGAATGGGTCTTTTTGTTTTTGGTCTGGAGCAGGCAGTGCCCATTTCTTCCTAAAAAAAGATTTGGTGTACTGGTTTATCTGACCAAAATATACATTTGTACTCTGATGGTCTATCCCAGAGGTCTCTGCGCCTGCGGCTGTCAACTCTGCATCTTCACAAAGTTAACGTTTGACTTCCCCGCAGTTTTGGTTCATGTTGCATTTGCAAATGTAACTGTATATTGTAAAAGTTTACTAAGGGTTTTCCTAAAGTAATCTGTTACTTGTATGGTTATATCAACTGCTGATATTCCATACGCTGCTGGATGGGTGTCGAACGTAGACTTGTACCCTTGCTCTACATATTCTGAAATTCCTCCAGCTTATATTAATTGTTTATGTTCGCATTCACTGCAGAAGGAGAAATGGGTAAATCCTTTCTGGTATTGCGTGGAGGAACATTGTTTTTAATAATTTTAAGGATTTTCTCATCCATTTGCTGACAAAGTAGGGAATATGTCTTTGTCAATCGTTGCTCCTCAAAGACTCAGCCTTTCATGGCTGCTGCTTTTGTAACAAATCACTACTCCTATCACCTTTTTATTCACCTTTTACTGGCACTAAATTAACTTTTTGGGAACCTGTTTCAGGCCTTGAATTAATAAATGTATGTTTATTAACTGCAAAGTGAAGGTGACTGGAAAAACATGAAATTATTGTGCTTCATAGAAAGCAATAGAACTGATAAGTAAATGTGAGAATCGTTGTGGTTTATTTATTTACTTTGTATTTTCCATTATTGTCCTAAGTTTTTATGAATCAGGGTTGGAGATTGATGATTTAATTTTCACTTCTTCATCATTTAGGAATAATGGATTCATTTAGAGAAAACCTGCTTATTTGAGTTATGTTTTAGAGGATGCCACAAATGGGACTGTCCTCAACTCTATGCTTTATGCACCTTTAATGTGATCGAGAGAAATAGTTTGTGTTAAATAGTCAAGGTTTCCTTTTTTTGTCCAAATATAGAAGCACGGACAGAGAACTCCCTATAATAACTGACTTATATTTCATTAGTGTTGCTAAGAAAATAGACTTATATACAGACACAGACCCTGACACAGTTGTTACATAAGAGAAAGAAATAGTGCAAGAGGGGACATCTGTCATGTCAACTCTTTAACCTACGTGTTTATGTAATCACCCTGGTCCAGCCAAATGCCCCCCACCCCCTAATGCACACACAGATAATGTCAAGCTTGAAGTTGAATGCTTCTCATCTAGAGCTGCTTTAGAGTTACACTTACAGCACAGACGATGGTTCTGTCATGTGTTGTCAAGTCATAACCATAGAGTGGATTTCATATATATATATATATATATATATATATATATATATATATATATATATATATATATATATAGTTGAATAAAGAAATTGCTCTGTCAGGACATTCATGCATGTTTGTCGTAGGTACAAAACTGCTGACGGGTTAAGCTTCAGCCCTCAATGTTTGTACATGATGATGCCATTTCTAATTTTGCCAAAACATCTTTTACTGTGTTAGGTTCTTAAAAAAGAAATCATGCATGCCATTGTTGTTATATTTTTGAGGTTTGATGTTGAAAGGTAATATGTTTGGGATTCAGTAAATTCATTCAGCATGAACAGCCATTTCCATCTTTGCACATGTTTACATTATGCTACTTTCTCTCGTCTCTCCTCCTCCGGCTTTGGAGATGCACTTTTTTGGAGCAAGCTTTGTTTCCTGGTTTACTTCTGACAAGTTGAGTAGTTTTGTATCAGCAGGTTGTCGGTTAAATCTCCATCAACAGCATACTTGACGATTGACATGTTCACTAATGTAACCAACCCTCTTGTCAAAGTTGAGCTGAATACCTTTCAAGCAACAGTGTTTCCTCTTTGTGTTTTTAAGGTAGAAGCTCTCATAGTCTAAATGATTTATCAGATGCTTACCTGATCACTGATAACCAAACTCACTGTCCCTACTGTACATATGGCTGACTGCACCGACCAGCTTCGTAAGTCACTACAGTACATATCATGTTTCTCTCACAGCTCCACTCTACACGATTTGTGAGGATTTTTGAAAACATTTTTAAAAAATGTTTTGGGATTTTTAAGTTTGAAAGCCTGTTTATCTAAATGTTTTTTTAAAAGTTGAATTAAAACCACTAGTGCTGGATTCAAGACATGATGAGTTAAATCGTTCACACTCATATGGCGCCACTGGCTGCCTTGTGGACACAATTTTCATCTGTTGGTTTCAATTTCTCTCAAGAAAATGAGGGAAGTGTTGGTTTGGTTTTTGATTTTATGCCGGTTTCAAAACCTCTGAACCCTTACTGAACTGTGTTTTATTTATGTTATGTTAAGGACACATTTCTTGTATTTCTTATGAAGATACCACTAATGTTTGCATATTGAACCATCATGTCAAAAACTGACATGAATTTGAGAGGATTTTAAGATATAATAATAATGTATTTACGGTAATGCCATGACTCTGGGCCACGTTAACCCTTTAAGCCTGGCCTAATCTCAGGTTTATGTTCCTAAATGACATTTGCTCCCTGCACCGGGGGCTCCCGGCTGTAACGAGTTATAAATACTTAAGAGGACGACCATTGTTTTACCACTTTACCTGGAGAATTTAATAAAAACGTAGGTAAAATGCAGCAGCATGTGTTAGAGTAGCCCAGTGTATTGCTGTCATTTTCCAAATGTAGTTGTTTCCAACTCTTCTTTTTATAGCTTGTATTGTCAAAAATAATGTTGTTTTTCATGCTCAAGGATTGACAGTATGTGTATGGCACTGCCAGAGATAGGCAATGCTGTTTTTATCAAATGTCAAGTCTAGAAAAAAATTTATTTTGAAACAAAAGACTGTCTTTCTTTCATTCTCTGGTCTGCCTTTTACAGTAGCTTGAGCCTATTTCAGATTCAAGCAACCACAACCAATCCTCTACAGGCTGAACTGGTGCTTTGCAGGTTGTTTTTTTCTCCCTGCGGCCTTGAATTACACAGTTGTGAAAAAGCAAGTACACCACCTTCATTTCTAACAGCCTCTCATTGTAGAAAACACCTTTGCTATATTGCATCTTATAGTGGCTCCACTCATATGATAGTAAGCGCAACATTTCCATCCGTCCGACTGGTGATTTTGTATTTTTATGTCACAATTGGAAGTTATAGTAAGTAATTTAAAGTTAATCTGTCTACTATTGTGTGTGTTTGCATCAAGAATACATGCAAACGTTATTTTCTTGCATTTTAGAAGTAGACTTCTGCTGATGTGATAATTACAAGCCAACTTAGCCAAACAGAAGAAGTAAAACTCTTATAATCACATCGTATAGTAAGGCCTCCTTTAACCCCTCACTATTATTTTGAAAAAAGCTATAGCTGTCCCATATGAGAGTTGTGATCACATGATCTAAATACACAACATTAATAATATTATATAGGACATATATTGCAACTTGATTAAGTCCATGCCAGCCCTGGCCAGTGTGTTACATAATCAAATTTAAACCCTAAGAGAAACCCTTATATTCATCTTCTTTAATTTATCATTTAAGGGGCATGTGACATGATGTCACATGCCCCTTAAATGACCTCTAATGTCACATGATCATTGTTAAAAGTTTCTGCATGGCTGTAGAGTCATCGCTGCTTCTCAGTGGGTGTAATATAGTCTGAGCTAGGAATACTTAATGTGCAGCTAAGTGCATATCCAGGCCATGGTGGCTCAACATACTGCTTTCATAGTCTCAGGTGATGAATAACACATGGTATAACTCAAGCTGCTTTCATTCAGCATGAAATGCAGTACCTGTCTGCTAACATAGCATGAACTGTTGACTTAATATGTGTTTTAATGGAATATATACCAGTGGCAATTAGCACAAGAGCCATGCAACATCGTTTCCGCCTTCTTTAATATTTGTAATATGATGATGGCTTCGAATGTGAGCTGAGCTCTGCTAAAGCTCCTAATCAATCAAAATTTGGCATTCAAAGCAAGTCATGTGTTCTGTGGTATGTAGACTAAAATTGAAAGATGTATGCACCGTTAAACTTGACAGAAACCAGCATGATGACCCTTGAATATCAATAATAGAGAGCACACGTTCCTCTCTGGACTCGTGGGCCTCTAGCTTTTTATAAGCTGCTGGACGTGCCATGATGAAGTGCCACGAGACGAGAGTTAAAGGTGCTCATGAGGATTTAAGTGTTTTTATAGAGATGAGGCTTTTTACATGCTATGTTTCATTTATTTTGATTTAGTTTAATTTATTAAGGTCCCAGCTTAGCTTACTCAACCCAGAAGTTGGCCTTCCCTTTTCAGTAAAGCTTCTCTCACTAGGGCACTGTATCGAGGAAGACATTATTGTCTGCTCCAAACGTACCTTCCCTACTGCATACATCAACTAATACTGTACATTCTTTGGATTACCAGTTAACCAGTAATTTACCAGTTAACCACCTGTCACGAACAACAATTTTTTGTAGCGATTTTTTGTTTTGTTTTGTCATGGAGAGCTAGACTACAGGACAAGAAGAAGAAAAAAACAAGAAGCAGGTGTTAATGTGACCACGATCTTTGCAGTTTATTAATTCAAGTCCCAATCCAGTCGTCATTCATTTCCTCAGAATTTTATATTAAGTTTGGGGTTTTTTTCATGAAAAACTGTATCCTGGTCTGGTCTCAAAATTAGCATTGGTAATACTAATGATTAGTCTCAAAACACATGAAAAACATCTTAATTTTTCTCAGAGAGGTGCTTTTAAGGAAGAATGCATTAAGTCCAAAGTCTATAAATGACCGTGGGTCTCTCTGCAGCTGGTCGTGTGCTAGTTTTCTTGTCTGGCAGCAAACAGCCACTGGAGACTCGGATCATCTCATCATAATGCTGTTTTAAAGATGATCTGTTCAGTGTCAGGCATCGACCAGGGAGACAGCAGTGGCTCTTCTGTCCTGTTTGCACCGGTCTAATCAGGTCAGCTGCTGGTGAAGTTTCTAAGCTCAGAGCCAACAGCTTCAACCTTATAACGTCTTTCATGTCCTTCGTGGATAACTTTTACGTTTCCATAAAGTCAGGCTACGAAACACTCTAAGCGTACTTATAAAAATACTGCTTTCTGTTCAGACTGTGTTGTCGAGGCGTTAATATGGAGACAAGAAATGTATGTTTGTGCTAGTGAATCACAGCCTTATAAAGATGGCACTGTTAGTGTCTTTTGGTTGCTACAGTTTGTTACTAGTGCATTTAAAAAAATGTACAGGCAAACTACATTGTCACTGCCCCAGCCTGCCTGGTTCCTTTTACAGTTTCTGCATGGAGGTGATATTTTTAGGGTGTGAATGTGTTTTTAATAAAATTGTGTTTGTTTGTTTGTTTGTTTTTATCTGCTACCTTGTTCCATCCAGAAGAGGCTTTGCCATCCACTTTAGCTAGTCTCCTGATGTAAACATGTATCACCAAATGAGACACTGTTGTGAAGTAGATATTTCAGACTTTTAATGCACATTTGTTATATCCAGAGTCAAGACATGTAATTTATGAAGCAAATACAGAATGTAATTACCTTATCCATGCACAATAAGTTTTGCCTGAGAGACATGAGGAACATGACTCTCAAAGCTCAGTCTCAAAGCTTGAGTTATGTGACGTACTAATCTGGAGAAAGTTTATAGTCCATTTTGACCGTGCAGATTACAGAGCGGAGAAAAAGAGCAAATTCTGGAGATTTTCTCTCTTGGAAATTCCCCTTGAAGGAAGTTCACTTTCCACAGTGACCCAGGTTTCTTCTCTAAAATGGTAAAATAGGACTATGGGTTATATTATAGCTATCAATTATGAATGTTGGAGCATTCTTGAAAACCCACTTTATTTTCCATTGACTAGAATGTGCTGCATATAAAGTTGTTTCAGTAAATGGCATACACTTAGACTTTTATCCTTGTCTAGGTCCTAAAAGTGCTTTCTGATACATTTTTTCACTGCTCCATTCATATAAACACACTTACACAGCCTCACTTATTACATATGCCTAATGTACATTAGCGGCCTACTCTGCCATGTGAACCACACCGGTATCAACACATTAGCCAGAGAGTGCTCAAAAAGGACGGTTTGATCATATTTGTGTTTCCATTATATAAATACTCTCCTGCAGATTCATTTAAATTTGAATCAAGAGGTGAATTTATTCACAATCCCCAAAGTTAACTTTTTAGCATCAAATTCCCATTACATTTTTTTGTCTCCACAGGCTGATGAACACAGAAAACAGCCTAATACAGACCAGAGAAGAGGATGGAGGGTCATTTGAGCGGGCGTTGGTGGCCTCGGAGTTCATCGACTGGCTGCTTCAAGAAGGCGAGACGCCGACCAGGGAGGAGGCCGAGCAGCTGGGACGGAGGCTCCTTGAACACAGCATCATTCAGCATGGTGAGACGGAGGGTTTTTACACACACTGAGCCACTGAAATGGAAGGAAAACTGTCTAACTTTATACGCCACTTGGGAAGTATTAAGGTCCCTTTAGTTCTCCGTTGTTGGACATATATATATGTGAATATAATATATCTTTTTTCGGGCCTTTGAGCTTGTAACGTAACGAGCTTGTAACGTCTTCAGCATTCGTCTACTCCGTTGATCCCATCAGCATCAGGTCGCTGTTTTCAGGAAACAAATTTGCTTGTTTGTCAACAGCCAGCCTTTCAGTGTATACTGACTCCACAGGCCTGAGTTGGCTTTCTCGCGATACTCCAGCTTACTCCTGTTGTCCAAGACCTTTTATTTTAGGGTTACTGGTGATTCCATATTGTTTGTAGGAGTAAGTGTTTGCCTTGATCAGAGCCGTCTGGGAGATTTGCGAGGCCCTGTGCGAGATGGCCGGGGGGGGGGGGGGCCCTCGCACGTGAGCGTAGCGAGCCCGCGCGAAATTTTTGGGTTTTTCGAAAAACCCAAAAACCCAAAAACTTTTAGGTTATTCGGGTCGGATCGGGTGTCTATATGCGCAATTTTAACTCTCCAATTAGCAAAATACTGGATACCTTCCCCTGCTTCATCATCATTTGACTTGCCTCGACGTGGGGCCCCACGGCTGCTTGAGACCCGGTCGGATTGGTGATTTTTCTCACAAATTTATCAAACGAGCCTTTCAGAGAGGCATTAAACTCTTCCATTTTCTTTAGTTTTTTTCTTTTTTCATCCCCTGATGGAAATTTCCTGAATCTGTCTCGTTCTCTCGACATTGTGTGATAGTTTGTTCCAACTCCACCCATCAGGATCAGAGCAGCTTGTGTCTGCGCTTGGTCTGATCAGTTGTATTGACAACAGACACGGGCATCATTGCACATATATTTATTGATATGCACAGACTAGTACACATTTAGGTCTGTAATGGAACGTGACTGTTGATATTTATAAGGGAAAAAACGAAAAAAAAATATTCCATTTTTTTTTTTCAAAAACGGCCCATAGCGCGAGGCCCCTTGGGACGCGAGGCCCCGTGCGGTCGCACGGTTCGCACACCCCTTGCGGCGGCCCTGGCCTTGATTGTCTCTGTGTGGCCTGTATTAAACCAATGACACTTCAGGCCCACCGCAACCCTGAAGAGGACTTCAGGCTTTATAGAAAATGTATGAAAAAGTAAATATAACATAAATGCAACTGCTGAATACACCCCCCCCCCCCCACCTCGAGTTAAATTCATAATATGAACTTCAATGAGGTTTTATGTCCGTACTAAATGCCAAATTGAAATTAAATTGTAGGTCATGAAATAATTTAAACAAGCAATTAAAAACATTAAATGTTATTGGCTTCTGCTGCATCTGCTTCAAACGGCTCCACCCAAGAGTGTAAAAGCAACTGGGAAATTTGCTGCTGACAGATTAATGTTCTGCAAAAGACACTTGCTGATAACAACTAATGTGGTCCTGTCAGAGAACTCCACTTGAAGACTGGCCCTTCATAACCTGGAGACCCAGACGTATATGCTGTAGCTCTATGTTGTACTGTATGTGGCATAACTTTGCTAGTTAGGGTTTTCCAAGTTAATGGTAGTGGTGGACACACGGTTTCAATCCTCTCTCAAATACTTACATCTAACTCTGGAAAATAAAAGTCTGTGCCTGCAGCAATTTTAAACGAAAATGGGACTCAGTTTACCAATTTAGCATCTTAGCAAAGGCAACATTGATCTTCCCGAGATCACCTCTAACACCGGCAATAAAAAATGGGCTAATATGGTCTCTAGTGGGTTTCTGAAGACTTTGATATGGAAACTGTGTTAGTTTTGCTGCTAAACCTAATTACTGCTCCTTTTAGATGCCAGCCAGTGTGGATTGACCCACATCTCACACAGAAAAGAGTTGTGTTTGTTGATTTTCTTTGTCTCCACTGTATGACCTGACCTGGCTCTGGCTACGTTCAAGATTGAGGGCAGAATGATAAGTGTGAATGGAATGAGACCTGAACGTCACAAGCTTCAGTAGGTCATCATGTTGTTTGACTTTATTGCCAGGAAACATGCCTTTCTTATCTTTCTGCTTGTCGTTCAGTCACACAAACTGGTGTTATGTGTTTGGCTCCATGGTTAATAATGGAAGGTGCTTCGTCTTTTTACTTGAAAATATTGTCAAAAGTTCTTACCATGTCACTCAAGGCTGAAGATAGTATCATAATCGGTAAATATGATGAGAGTAAAACTATGTGAAGTTTTAATTTGTGTCATATTGTGACATGTACGGTAAACCTTTTCAAGCACTGTAGTCTTTTACAGAGTCAATATACATGATACTTAGTTTGTGAAACCTTTGGAAAGTATTAAACCACTAAACTATGGAGACAGAAACTCTGCTTTAAGATTGGAAGAGTCTCAGAAGCCACACACAGCCAAACACAATAAGTTTCACTTCATTTATGAATAATTTTATCACGCATGCCGTTTTGATATGATTCTCAACTTAAAAGCTGAAGTAATTTGAAAGTTGTAAATAAAAATAGTAGTATTGTAGTAAAGTCAGATACTCAGACTTGAAAAGATTGTTTTTTTCCTCTTCAGGCGTCAATATTGGTGTCTGGTTGAGGAGCGGCAGAGGAACTGAAAACCACATTGTTTTTCTCATTTCTCTCAACAGATTGTTAGTGCTTCCTTTGTGTGCAGCGTGATCAATACCTGCACGTGTGAATCAGCTTGCTGCTTCTTGCTGAATCAGACTGATTGTAGGCATAAATGGAACATGTAGTTTTGAATATTGCAATTAGTTGAACTAATAAGGTTTTTGTTGGTTATATTTTGCCACTTAAGCCTTTAAAACCTTTGTAGCAAGGCTTGTTGCCACTGGGGCCGACCGACAGGACAGAGGAAACAGGGTTTCGTGCAGGAAACGTTTTTATTCTCGTTCACTGCAGACACACGTGCACCAGCACCTTCAGCAGAGACCTCCCAGCAGACCCTTGCTGGTGTGCAGTTGCTCCTTATGAAGGCAGGCAGGGTGGAGAGGCCGATTGGGCACAGGTGTGCCCAATCAACTGAGTGGCTGCTCCTCCACCCTGCCACAACCATTTCTCAGCCATCTTTGGCTCCTGTAAGTGGAGGAGTATCCTTGCATGTGGGAGCTTTGCTTTGGTTGTTACTCTCCTCTTCAGCTTCCCTGAGACAGTTCACGTTTGACTTTTTCATTTAACTAATCATTTTTTCTGTTGGTTCACCACAAGAAAGTAAATTTGATTTGCAGCTGGTGAGTGATAAGATTAGGCAGGGACATTAGACATAAAGATTTGGATCCTTTCATACATTTGTTTAGGTGTTTGATTTATTCTAGTGAAATACTAAAGGATTAATAATTTAGGCTCTAATGTACATTTTTCTATGGATGTATGAGGTAATAAATGGGTATTTGAGGAGAAAATTCTCCACCAAAGCCATATTTTGACATTTTTCAAAAAGTGATTGTAAATGGAAGCCTGGCCAGCTTTGCCCTTTCACTTCCCTAAATTCTCTTTGGTGGAGCAGGTTTGCTAACACTCCCACAGTCACTTCCAACACTGAACTCACTGAACCAGTCACAAAAAGGCGGAGGCTTTATGCAATGACTCACACAGGAGCCAAGAGTCACAATTAAAAAAAAATAAATAAAAAAAGATGGGTGCAAATTTGTTAATAACAATTTGGATCCACATGTTTTTACTGCAAAACTGATAACAGTCATTCACTAGCGTTTCTACTCCACAACATACCATTTTGGATGTCTTTTGTTGAAACTAGCCTGGATGTCACTCTGATTGGATGCATGTCTACCCAATGTCTTCCAGAGGCAGTTTATTATTTAGTCTTTACTGGAAATCTAAACCCAGAGGAACCAGATTCATTCTTGGAACAAAGAGGAAAACAACTATGAACAGGGTCCAAAATGAACAGGGTTTTCCCTTTTTCCATGTCCCAACAGTCTTGCTGCGAAACAAACCTTTCAGCCTTAGCTCTCACCTGGTCAGAGAAACAAATCAGCCCAAGCTGAGTTATTGAACATTTTGAGTATGTTGCAGCACAGGAGGACAGTGTGCCTTTCAAAACACTAGAATGCTGCTGTTGTTGCCAGGAGTTTGTCAAATAAACTGATTTGAGGCAGGAGTGAAAATGATTTCCCCCAGAAGGAAAAAAAAATAAGAAAAAAACTGAATGGAGACTTGGTTGATGCTGTGACAGTTATTTGAGGTCCTGCTTTCACCACACAGTAGGTTCATCTGTTCTCCTTTTCTCTCCATCACCTCCTTTCTCTGAGCTCTCGAGCTGTAGCAGAGCTGAGCATCTCCAGGGCAGAGGAATGTGGTGACACACACACACACACACACGCACACACACACACACACACACACACACACACACACACACACACACACACACACACACACACACAGAGCACTATCACTGTGTTATTGCTTTACTCAGTTAATGTGATACTCAGCGTGATCCTCCTGCTGACCACACAGAGACTTTGTGATTTCTTAGAAACTCTGTGCTTTAGTGTCACTTAAATTATAATTGGAATTTGCAATGTGCATATCCTTTTAAAATGACTGACTCTTATTGGTAATATTTGTTCAGGCCAACAGTTTCTATTGGAAACACATTAGAAACTGATTGCAGAACAAGCTACCAGCTGGCAAGGCACTTCTGTTCTCTGTTCATACATTTATACTCACACTTTTCTGTTTGATCAATGTCTGATTAACTCAACTTAACTTAATTGACCCCAGAGGACAGTTGGCTGTGTCAAAAACAGACGTAGACAAACACAAGACAAAGGACAACAACCCATAAAATCAAGTGTGTACACAACATAAAGTCATGTTTCCATGCATGATATAACCATGTACTACTGTATAAAAGATGCATAGAAAAACATTTATATAGCAGTAGGTTAAGAGTCATAAATAAATTGTTCCTAAGATACCACAAATATACTTCAAATTTGTTTGAATTCCCGTCAGTGAGTTTAAGCTGAGCGAGTCACACAGCTTAGGTCATAGCAACATCCCAACTCCCCAGCAACAACAACAACAACAACACCATAAACTAACTCTGCTCTCTATCTTAGTTTAGCAGAGAAATGGCACCTGGAACAAATGCGTGTTTGAATCTGTTGGTTCTTACAGAAGGGAAACGTGAACCAGAGGATAAATACTGGAATGAAGAGGTTGAGCACTGACCTGTTGGGTCTTTTTCATGGTACATTTATTTTTACAGGTCTCTAAGGCTGCTTTCCTGGACATCTATGATTTTCCCACTGACCTTCACAATTTTGGAGAGAGCAACTTTAGCCTTGAGATTCCTGCACCAGCACACCATAGAGAAACATCAAGAGAGATTTGATGTAGGATTTATAAAATAACGTCAGGATGGTTTTATATACTTGGAACTTCGTAACTTTCCGAAGACAGAAGAGACGTTGTTGACTTCTCTTACACATGCTTTCTGTATTAAGATTGAAGTTAAACTTGTAATCCATCAGAGTACTTCTCCTTAATGCTAGTTGTCTGTGAACGGGGAGGGTTTCGCTTGAAATCAGTGATCACCTGTCTCCGATGTGCTTACAGTGGTTCCCTGGAAGTGAATCGGCCTTCGTCAGGCAACTTTTAAGCAACATTAAATGTTGTGTAGCGTGTATAATAGTTGAAAATAACATGGAAATCAAGCAGTCAGAGTGGAGTTGCTGTATCAGTGCACCAAAGGTAACAATCCAGCTACTGTCTGCAGTCAAATCCATTATAACTTTCTCCATTAAATCTTACACTCTGCTCCTAACGCAAATTTGTCATAAATCACTTTGCAGAGGTAGAGTGGCTTGCCACTGCAGTCTGGGGATGTGAGGAAGAGTGATTTTAGATTACACTGAGAGCTTGATCAATAATGTGTGTGTTTCTTCTTTTCCCATTTGTCAAACATAATAGAGTCATGCTGTCTGTGGCCTTACATCAATATCATGGTTGGTGAAGGAACATGAAGCCTGAGCTGCGTTGTACACTGTACTGTTCATAAATCAATCACTGAGGTAGTATTCAGTAGAAATATACGGATTTAATGAGACCAGCACAGATGACCAACATACTTCTTTCATACTTGTCACATAGTATTATATAACACACCATGTGGCCCTCTGCGATAAAGAAATAACTGTTTCTATATCTTTACTTGAAACGTGAAAGATCAGTGAAGTTGTAGTTTGAGTTAAACCCTGGTTTTGTGGGTCTCACTGTGGAGGACGACTGCTTAAAGATTTGTAAGAGACTTGGTAAGAAAATGTGTATTTTGAGTGACTGATTTGAATCTTGATGAAGGCTTATGGTTGCATCGTCGTCAAACCACTGCAACAGTCCAACATCAAGGTATTTTTGTCCGTTCATCTGGATTTCTGGATTAGATTTGGGGTGTTTGCTATAAAGGAGCATCTTTGCACCAAAATAACTTATCTTTTCTTGAAGGGGTTGAGTGTTTATTTAGATTTAACTTTTTTCCCTCCTCTGTATGAATGGGTAAGATTGATCCCTTACATGCTTTTTAGATGACATCCTAGCACAGCCTGATGGAAATAATGCCGTTTGACACAGTTTATTTTATCAGTGTACATAAGAAAACACAGAAACTGTGTTTCTGAGAAATCTACCATGCGTAATGCCTAATGCAACATAACATGGTGATACTGCACTGTACGTTTATTATCTAAAACAGAGACCAGCACAGAAGCCCAAACATTAATGATTCTGGTTGGTTTAGTTTCCACTTAACAATCTTAATAGATATAATTCAGAGTAACTGGTGCCACTATCTAGTCTTATCAGCCCAGTTGAGATAACAGGGGCCGTTGCTGTCAGCGCTGTGTAGTCAAGGCTGTTCGGTGCTGTTACCAGAGGTAATGTCAGTGTGATGATGGTGTGTTTTGTTTTTAAAGCTACAAATTAAAATAATTATGGCTCAGTGTGAGATGCCAGATTTAGCCTCAATTCTCCTTTTAAAAATTATATATTTTTTTTGTCATAGTAAATTTGACCTGGTTAAAATCTGCAACCCTGAATAGCTTTGAAGTTGTCAAAGTAGATGTCATCAGTGTTGTGAAATAATATGCCCATTCCTACAGTCAAACCTGTCTTATCCCTTAAACAAATTGTCTTAATGGTCTCAATGTTCTTCTTTTTTTTAAGTCACCAACAAGCACCACTTTGTCGACGGGCCTCTCCTCTACCAGTTCAGGATGAACTTCCGGCGAAGGCGGCGACTGATCGAGGTTCTTCACGAGCGCGGCCGTTTCATCCCCGAGAGCCACGACAGTCCCTTTTGTCTCCGTAAGCAACACTCCGATGGAGGAAACACCAGCTTCCTTTCAGGTAGATGTTTCAAATAACACGTAAAAGCAACTGTATTTTTTATTCAATTTTTATACAATGTTAAACTCTGAAAAACATCGAGCCAAGGATGTATCCTTCTCTCCCACAATGTGAAGGAAGCACCACATGCTCTGGGACGTTGTAACAGCCATCTCTTTTTTATTTTTTTGGCCTTGATGATTTGTGTGCTGATCGAGGTAGCAGCCTCATTATAACTCTTGGAAATTAGCCCTGATATTCTATTTTGAACATTGACATATGTGCCTCCTTTGTCTTATCTTCTGTTGACACACATACATAAACTCAGACACGCTCATATACAATAACTGCTGCCCTTGGTGGTGTCTGTCATATAAAGATAACAGAACAGTCCTGTTTGTGGCCCTTGGGAGGGTGGCATCATCACATTTAAAAAAACAAACAACATTGTTACGTTTTTAGTTGCTTGGCGTTTCAATTCAGTTTTTTCCATTATTTTACTTTAGGGTGCTCAGTGTTTAAATCCTAAATATTCAAAGAATGCAAAATGTAAAATAGCTTTACTGCATCTGCGTTTTAGACGCTCGACTGCAATCTGCATAAAACAACCAGAAAAGGCCCTTCAGCCAACTCTCTTTTTGGCATAATCCAGTTATTGGCTATGTTTTTGTGTCAAGTATATTATTCAGAGACATAAGAGCTAAGGAGGACTTCTCATAAAAGTGGCATAAAATGGTAATAATAACCAAACAATGGCAGAGTTAAAGAGAAATTGTCATGGAAATGTTTGGGCAAAATTTATGTTACAAAGAAAAACTGAGGAAGCAGAACTGATCACCAAAAGACATGAAATGCAACTTTCTTCTTTTTTTTTTATTCAGGAAACAAGAGGTTTTTTTTTCATATTTTGCAGAATTGTACGATGGAAAAGGTTTTTGGTCTGACTGCTGGAAAAGATGGCTCCATGTTTGACAGAACACGATTCAGCAATTTAGCAGACCTCCCAAAACACACAGTGTAAAGGCTTCTGCTGCTCATGATAACTCAAAATATACAAAAGGCTGTTTCACGAAGGTGCAGTCCGAGGCCCTTGTTCTCACGGTCTCTAGAATATTACTCATCATTAAAATATAAATAAAAGGCATGATTTAAAATGTAAACAAAAAAGAACAATATATAAAAATCTGGTAAAATCAGTAGTTAAAATATGATCAAATTTCTAACTGTTTTCTAACTGGGAACTGATTAAAAAAAACAAAACAGATCCCCATGACCGGGTCTGGAAGGTTTATACTGGGTTGGGAGGTCACTGATGTATTTTGGTCCTCGACCACTCAGAGCTTTATAGACCAGCATCAGAACTTTGAAGTTTATCCTCTGACGGACAGGCAGCCAGTATAAAGACGTCAGAGCTGGACTGATGTGGTCCACTTTTTTGGTCGTGGGGACACCTTAAAAAAGTGCATGCAAGATGTCACTTGAACATCAGAGAGCCTTTTGCAGGAAGAACTCAAGAAAATCCCTTAAACAAGTGAGTTGTGTGGTGGGGTGTCTGTAAAAATAGGCGTCTTATCAATGCAATCAGCTCCCATTTATGTTAATATCAGGGGAGTCTGCAAAGCAAGTGAATGCGTCAAACTCTTTGTTGTGCTCTTTTAAGCACTTTCCAAACAAAGGTTGAGGGGTCCAGTGCTGGGGGGGGGCAGCTGTTGTAGGGAATGATGTTGCATATTAGTGGGTGTGATTAGTCTGCAAAACATTGTTGGTAGATCCCAAGTGCTGAAATAGCAATAATTTGAACGCTGATGCAGGTTTTCTCAGCAGAAAATTGGACTGTAACAAGATGAGCAGAGGTTTTTATTCACCTGCAAGTGTCTATTTCCCCCGCTGAACTTTTTTTAACCCACTTCTCTTATTTAATTACCTTTTTTCATTTTCAGAGAGAAGCCTGGACGAGGAATTTCCATGAATTCTCATTTTGAATATTAGTCATGTGAAAGCCTTTCTGTACTGACGAAGTGCAAAAAATAAAGACTAAATCATTTAAATTCTTCTTACTTTTTTTTTAAACTTTTCTACATTTTGTCTTTTACTCTAACATCTCACTGTGTGTCTTACTCTCTCAGTGAGTCCCACTCGAGAGATAAAGGTGTCAGTCGGAGGTCGACGGAGCAGCATGAGCAGCAGCTGTGGCAGCAGCGGTTACTACAGCAGCAGCCCGACGCTCAGCAGCAGCCCGCCGGTCCTCTGCAACCCCAAATCTGGTACGATCACATGGATGCAGAGTGGAAAGTTGTAAAGTCTTTTCTAAAGCTGCATTAAATAAATATCTAATACAATTTCCAAGTCCAAAAGACCTCACAAACTCTGAATTATTTAATGATGGTAAACTTATATGCAGCAGAGAAGGGCTTGTTTCAACAGAGGAAGTGATAATTATCCTAATCATTTGCAGATAATGCACTCCAGTCATGAGTACATTTAAACATATTTCAATGAAGGAGTGATGCATTCAGGCCATATGCATGTGCTTGATTTCTACTTTGTGTGTCTTTTCTCCTGTGAGGTTTCTTTTGATGTTTATTTCAAGCAGAGTGTTTGACAGGAGGCTCTTTGTACCAAGAGAACCCCCTTCTACATGCACAATGAACGGGAAGAGGGAGGCACATGCACACAAACGCACTCACATATAAATATCTTGGGGTATTTCCTCTCTCCTTCCTCATGAACCCAATACTGCTCAGGGCTCTGCAAAATTTGTAATTTTTCACTAAGAATGTTAATTTCTCAGCTTCTAAAGAGCCTAGAATCTGACATAAAAGTAATCTAAGAAGTTAAACCTTCTGATCTATTGCTTTTAAAAAAAAAAATTAATCTGATTGTGTGTTTTAAAGAAGTTGATGGGATTTGTGCAATGCTTCAGTCTTGACTGGTAGAAGCAAACACATAGGTTGCATCGACTCTTAATGGGTTGGTCCCAATAACTGTTTGAATCACAATATGGGAAAATAAGAAAAATAAAAAATAATCGAACATCAATAGCAGATGATTCAAATGAGAGGAACATGTTGAAGTTAGTGTGAACTACAGATGTTTAAAAAGTGAGATCAAAGCAACTCCCCTGATGTTGGCAGCAGATATGAGGCAGAAAGGACAAATGATAGCATCATTGAAAGTATATCAAATCAGGATTCCAGAGAGAGAAAATAGAAATGTTCTGATGAAACTGATAAAAGATCAGTTTGTCTTATTTTCCTGTTTCTTATCAGATTATTGTGCAATCTAGTTTAAACACAGACCGCAAACACACACATGCAGGGTAGTTCAAACAGGTCACAAGCTTTTACAAGGAATTGGCTCTCAGGTTTTCTGTTCTTTTAATATTGCTAAATCTTTTTATTTGTCTAAGGCACCTCTTTTCTTAACGGATGATCACAAATAATTCCAACCGTTATCTTCAATTATGGTTTAAGTAACAAAATTCTTTATTTTTTATGTTGAATAATGATAAAAAAAAAAATGCCTGTTCTCAATGGTAAAAAATGTAGCTTTTAACCTAAAAACAAAACAAAAAAAACTTTTTCTTTATAAAATTTGTAGACTCAAATGTCACTCACAGCTTCCTCGTTAAAAAGAAAGAAAAAAAATCAGTGATTTGGTTTGAAGGATTGAAATGAAAATTGGCACAAAAGTCTACCTTAAACCCTCTCATAAGCTGAAGTGAGTAATGGTGAGGGAAGCAGGGGGAGGGGGAAAATACACATATTAAGGAAGCAGAGGGCCTCACGGCTCTGTCAGCACGTGACCAACATTTTCTACATACATGCACATGTTTGGTACAAGTATAGAAATACATGTATAAGCTAAAAAGAGCTCTAAAGACTAGATTTTAGTGTTTCATTCTGGGTGTGTGAGCATGCTCACGCCTGCTGCCGTTGGCCACGTGTTGTTTGTCCATTCACATATATACTGTACTGCCACGTGTGCTCAGCACTGTTACAGCAGTAAAACACTGTGTTGTGGTGGTGTGTGTTTCTCTACAGTTCTGAAGAGGCAGGTGAGCCCGGAGGAGCTGCAGACACCAGGAGGAGCTTTTGCAAAGAAGACATTCACTGTAGGAGTCTCTCTCTCTCTAGATTTAAAGACACATTTAAAAGCACAAATGGTCGTTCCCGGTGTTTTCAGAAGAGCATAATGGTGAAACAAATTGGAGCAGGAAGGTTTACATACCAGCTACATGAGATGATCTGAGAATCCAGCACTTACTTACGTCTGTGATTCAGAACAGTCAGATTTCATCTGTTGCTGTTGTTCCTCAGATTGTTGGCGATGCTGTGGGCTGGGGCTTCGTGGTACGAGGCAGCAAACCCTGTCACATCCAGGCTGTGGATCCTGGTGGACCAGCAGCTGCCGCTGGTATGAAGGTAAGATCCGGGGAGAGCCCTGAAAGCATCCTGGGCCCCTACAATCTTAATGAATTGCATTGCAGTTGTGTGAAAAAGATATTACATCCTCTTTTAATTATAAGACATTACATATCAAAACAACATTGAAAGGAAAAAAAAATCACCTGGTTTTTACCAGCTCTTAAAATTAGGTAAATACAACCTCAGATAAATGAAAATGCATGACATATTATACCTCGTCGTTGTTAATTTAAAAAAAAAATAAGTAAAAAATGCAAAAGCAGTTAGTGATTAAAAGAACTACATTTTTACTGTTGACATAGAAATTGAGGGGTAAATTAAAGCCAGCTACTGGTAATCAAATGCTGTTGATTGATTGATTATCGGAAAGTGTTATCACCTCTGTAAAAGCAGAAATGTTGGCAGGCTGCTGCTCTGGAGCAATTAGGTGTGCGTGCTACCAGGAGAAAGCCTCTTCTCTCTGAAAAAAAGCACAACTTTGGGTTTGCAAATTTGTCCCTGAATAAACCATAAAAGTGCTTGAACAATGATCTCTGTACAGGCGAGACCAAAGTGGACATGTTTGACCGTAACACACTAAACCGAGCACAGCGTAACAGTGGAAACGCCTCATACCAGCCATGGAGCAGAATGGTGGAGTCTTGATGATTTTGGTTACTTGGAGCTGCATGATTTCAACACCTTTTAATCACAGAGTTGACCGCATACTCTTCTAGTATAGTGCAGGATTCTTGTATCAGATTGGAGACTGTCTGACTGCTATAACGTTGCTGGAATTGGGTCATGCAACAGGTCAATGATACTGTTTCAACAAAACGGGTGAAAAGAGAACAAAAAATCCCAGTGTTGCAATGAGTCCAAGCCTTGACCTGATGCTGTGATGAGACTGATGGGATTTATTCAGTTTATCGTAAAACTGTTAATGTAGTTAGTCTTGGTTTTACTAAATATTGATACGGTATAATGTGTAATATGTTGCTATTCATGTGAGCTTATAATTATCTAATTGTATGACCTGTTAAGATTCCATGAGTTTGTTTTTTTATGACGTGCTCATGTATAAAACCTTAGCTTTGGAAGTTGGTATCGTTCCTTTATACATGAACCTAAAGAACTAAATGGTAGATGAAGAGGGTTTGAATTTTTGTGTTTGTGTATGATTCATATTCAACGATACAATTTTGTTCAGTTAAGACGTCCTCACTTTTCAGGAAAATACTGTATGTTTTCTTTGCAACCGTGAGCAGAACTATTTGTATATTAGAGTTGTTTGACTTGAGAACAGAGTGAGAACATGTTATCTGTAGCTCCATGTGCTATTTGATTTTATTGCTACATCTTTGACTACTAACCTTGACAGTGTTGAAATAAAATCACTGGTTTGCAGTATGGAGAGACTGGCACTTTTGTGTTTAGTCTCTTGTCCTTTCTTGGGAGAAGCTTGAACGCTGTTTCTTTAAATGTCTGGTTTTCAGGAGGCAATATATACAATAAATAAGACTGATGGTTCTTGAAGTTCACGCTTGAACCAGGACTTTCAAAATGGAAGCAGAGTCGCTATAAAAGCATGTTATGCCCCTCTGCATCCCTGCTGGCTTTGCTGCACCGGTACAGGAGTCCATGCATGGGGATACGTGTTTCATTGACTGCAGGTGTGACGGTGTGCATACAACTGCCCTGGCACGGGTCCCACCAGGGTCACCAATCTAGCTGCTGTTTGCTATGTTGTACTTTGCACTGGGTTCTTCAGGCTTCTTAATGTTAATTTTTAATAATAAAACCTTGACTCACTTGATTTGTTTGTTCAGAGTCATTTTTATGTTGCAGCCCAACGAGTTGGGTCGTAACATAATTGGGGGCTCGTCCAGGAAGTTTTGAAAAGTTTTTATGGAGACTGAACTTTTTGTGTGTGTGTATTAGATTATGAAGGTTATAGAGTCAATGGACCAGTCCCAAACATTTATAGTGTATGTTGAGTGCGGTATTTCCATAAACTGTTCCCCCAGTTGGTTTTTAAGGGTTTGTGTTGCATTAGCTTAAAGGTCTTTTGGGCCGATCTTCTGACAGTCTTTGTCCTACGGATGTGTTTGGCTGTTGAGAAGCTGAATGTTCTGTTGTTTTGCAGCTATGTTATGGTCTTTAGGTGAGCTACAGTATGTAGCGTATTGGTGTGTCAGGTTTGCTCATGTTATGTTTGATGTGCACATGGTATTCACGGATGATTGTATGATAATGAGATGAGTCTATTGTGTTTTATTTGTTTTTGTGTCAATGTTGGCCGACTTTGGTTGGATCACTTGTAGATGTTACGAGTTTAGTGAAGACGGTAGCTTTGTGGTAGTGAGCCACACTAGTAGTGATCTCTGTGTTTAGGGCTTGGACTTTGAATTTGTAGTTGGTCATGTATGTTACATTGATTCTCATGGATCTTGTAACTGTTTGCGGGATAGAGAAACAAAAATGTTAACCATTTGAGCTGCCGGTTCACATTTGAAGCACTAGTTGCTATTTCTGGGTTGTTTAGTAGCTTAAGTAGCTTGTGGCTGTTTTGTGTTTGCTTTGGTTTTGGTCACGGTTTCATTTTTAAATTGATGCTCATAATTGAGCACATCCATTGTTGGCCAGGGAAATTCTTAAACATCTGGCTCTCATGCCATTTATTTCTGTGTCTGCACATGTCACAATAGGTCACCAAGTTTTGGTAGAAATTGTTCTTAACTCAAACTTTTGTTGATGGGTTTCATCGTCCTGTTTGTGCAGCTTTGTTTCTGCCAGGCTTGGCTTTCATGCTGGCTTTTGGTAGAGGAAGGGCACCAGATCTTACAACCCTTTTTTGGGTTGGTCTGGGTAGTCTCCCTTTTTGTTCATTTTGGCCCATCACAAATGTTCTTTTTGGGGTTTTGTGTCTAGAATAAGTTTGCTCTACTAGACTATTTGAATATTGTGGCAGTAATAAGCTGAGCAATACAGTCGGTATGGCCTTGCAAGGTGGTTTTTTTTGTTTTTTTTTAGCTGCTGCCCTCCATGCTTTTTCTTTTCTTACCATCCCTGTTATTCAGGCCTGATTGCTCTGTGGAGAGGTCAGAGCTTTGGGGCTTTGGCTCACTCTGGGTGGGATTCCTGGGGAATCCTTTTGAGGAGGGTAGTATTATGCCCCGTGCATTCCTGCTAGCTTTGCTGCACCAGTGCAGGAGTTGATGCATGCCTGCACCTGTAGGGTGTGGATACAACTTTCCTGGCATGGGTCACACGGGGCTCACCTATCGAGCTGCTGTTTGCTACAGTATGTTGTTTGGCATTGGGCTCTTCAGGCTTCATAATGTTAATTTTTAATAATAAAACCTTGACTCACTTGATTTGTTTGTTCAGACTCCTTTTTCTGTTGCAGCCCAACGAGCTGGGTCGTAACAGAGCAACAGAAATGTCGTGGGTGGTTAAAACATTTAAGGAGAAGGAAAGCAGGGTCATCGTGGCTCTGCTACCACAGCTGGCATGAAGGTATTTCAATAACAGCAGCAGCTAGGAATGCTGGGAATGCACAATATAGCAACTCTAACCACATAATGAAGGAGGAGGGGACTATGAGACGGGAAAGACTGCAAGGTAGAAAAAGAACATTGTACAACGCGGTGTAGCCAACTTGATGTGGAAAATGTAAAATTCAGATCTTTTAACTGTTGTCTGATAATGGTGTTATAATGAAGAGATTAACTTTTATGAAATGTGTTGGTTACTTAACATGATATCATCCTGAAAACTGTTATCTTTCTCCAGTTCAGATTTGTTTGAGCTACTGTATACAAGCCAATTTCTGTGGAAAATGAGGAAGGAGTTTGTTGTGGAGGAGTTAAAGTATTAGCACTGAAAGAGGAAACAGTCAGTGGAAATATCAGTTCTGCTTTTGTTACTGGTGTTACCATGGAAACATATTCAAGTCAGTCATAAAGTGTGCCTGCCATGTCTTTGTGTTTGTGACCAGTCACACTGAATGCATCGCCGGCTGATTTAATCACTTTTAGTTAAATTCTTGGTGTGCAGCAGTCTGTGCTGCAACCTAACAAGTTTATTTCCTTTTTCTATTGTAACCTCACCTGAGTAGTTTTACTGATATGTAAGGAGTCAGGAACACACTCTATGGGAGGGATTACCACACTTGTGAAGTGTTCGTCCTGCAGTCCAGGCAAAGGGCCAAAGGAGCTGTGTGTACACCCACTGAACTCCGACTGCAGGTTGTAAAATGCACCAGCAGGCTTTTCCAATAAACATTCACATCCTTTCAAACTTTGCATATTTCTGTGCTTTCATTGCACACTGAGACATCATCATTATTATTATTTTGTTCTTAAAGGATCTGAGCCCTTATGTAACCGTCTAAAACAGTCATCCTGGACCACATCTAATGCACTTTTTAATGCAAATTAGATACAGTAGGGTGTTTACTTATCTCCCTCTGTCATTTTAATGGCCACCACGAGCTGAAGTCAGGAAGAAGACTAAGTTCAGAGACGCGTGAAGAAGAGGCCTCAAGTAGTGTGACGTAGGTGGGAGACGTTTGGGTTTGATCCCAGTCAGTTTAAAGTTCCTGTGCAGCTCTGGGAATTTTTTTTTTCTTCCGCCTTTCCTCTATTACTCTTAATCTGTGTTTCCTTTTACTAACTCTGCTCATTTTAGGCTTTTTTTTACAGAAACTCACAAGACTCCCAGAAAACATTTAGGGGTAATTTCTGGACAAATGCTTGAACACAGTGATTTGGACGTTACTGTTGCATTAGAGAATCAGGCTGTAATGCAACAGGTTTAAATAGCTGCTTCCTGTGATTTAGTGTGTTATATGCTGTATCTCTCCACCTGTAGGCTGCACGGATCTTTCTTTCATTCTTTTCATCATCTCCAAGCATCTGTCTGCACTTTGTGGGTTTATAGGCAACCTGGATGTAATAATAGTTTGTTTTTATTTGTCATTCGTCATACTTTTAAACCTTTTGCTGAGCTTTTTGAAAACTTTCAAGAGTCAGCTATATAGGACTCTTCTGTTCACATGTGTGTGTTCTTGTTTTTGTTTCTTTATTTCGGGGTCTATGGCATATTTAACCAACTTTTATGAGACCAGTAATCCTTTTTAGCAGCCAAAGCCTGGTCCTCATTAGATAGAAGGACACTATCAGAGTTTCTGCTTTGCATGAGAGCTGAGGCATGAGTTAAGATCGGGCATACACTGGTAATGGCTGAGATAAGGTTAAGGTTTAATTGTACTCGAAATTGTGAAGCACTCGGTTACCTCACTCATCCGTCAGGCTGCGTAGAGAAAGGAAGATACCCATTCCTCCGTTGTTTATGTTTGTGGCTCGTGTGCGTAACTGGAAGTTCAAAGAGTGAAAGTGAGTGAAAACAGAGATGTGCTTCGGTTAAGTTTAGGGCAAGAAGACAGGGAAAGTGGTTAAGTTTATAGGGACAGAAAACAGTGGCTAAGCTCGGAGCAGGACAATCAGGGTGAGGATTAAGAAAGAGGGGAAACACAATATTGGAGAGGTTTAGAGGAGACATGAGGTTGTTTGAGAATGTGCAGAAAAGGTGGGAGAGGAGGACGTTTGAAGGAGGAGTTGTTTTAATTTTTCTGAATTTAAAAGGTTGCAAAGGTTGAATTTGATTGGACTTGAGGAATCAAATCTCTCTAGTTGTTCCCTTTGGTTTTTGGTTGTGAACCAAGTCATGATTGCTATTTTAGTTGTGCGAGTGTTAGCGTGCCAACGAGGGTCTGCTGTCACGCCAGGACCGTGGCTAAGGTTTCTAGTCTTAATCATGAGTGGGGATGAAGTTGGAAAACGGATGTTTCAGCTTTTTATTGAACCTTTTATTAAGTAATGTGGGAGGTTGGGATTTGGGTTAAGCTTTACAAAATTATTGGAAGTGAATTTTAAATGATGTTAGCTGTGAAAACGCGTGTGTATAACAGTTTACAAGAAGATATAGACAGCCTCCAAGATACAGGAAGCTATTTTCTTTTATACTGATAAACGTAATATATATCGTTTTTACAGTTTCTTTAGAGACTCGGAAGTAAAGACATTTGTGGAGATTTTCCCAGAAAACCCTTTTCCAACAATGTCCAGGTTACCTTTTTAAAATATCCTAAAAGTCTGAATAATTTAAGAGGAGCACATGCTCGGTCTCTTGGTTTTATCAGTGCCTGCAGTGCTGGAGCGGTGGTAAACCGATGATAAGGCACAGTTCAGGCGTGACTGCAGAGTGACTGGGACGTGGCTCTCGTTGGCTCCGTTTACACCACCACTCCGGGGTGATGAGTGTGCTCACTGACACTTTATATGTTGGCCAGCTATTGCTGAAGATCATCAGCTGTGATTGCAGATGAATGTTCCATCGAAACATAATCTTTTAAGTATCAAGTACCCAACTGAAGATGTAAAGGTTGCTGTGCTGCTGTGAAAACCTCATGAAATAACAATGAAATATTGAGCTCCAGATCTGTTTCATAAAGAATCAATTCAGCAAAAATGCATAACCAATTTGTCAGACAATCATGTGCTTGATTAATAATTCCTTTATTAAGAAAATAATAATTTTAAATTCTTGATTAATTTTTTCACTACCCAGTGTTGCCTGTCTAGACTATTTTGTTATACATAAAAAAAAAGCATTGAGTCAGTGTCAGAGGTGCTCAAGTAGAAGTTTTTTTACAGACAATATTAATATTTTGGCAGTAAAATATGAACCCTCAGTGCCCTCTGGAGAAACATATTTATTTCAATAATGAACAAGGGCATCTTATAAATCAAGAAAATATCAGTAAAAGCATAAAATAAAGCACTGCAGGATAATACATTTCTCCACCATTAATCCATCTGTACATTTCATTCCAAACACACAACATCATTTTCATACACATAGGACTAGGGGAGAGTACTTTTTTTCTAATGTCTTCATTGTCTTTATTACTGCAAGATGTTTTTTGGGTGTAGTGTTTCACTTTATTTGCCACTACACTTCATTTATTTGCATGCTTTTTGATCCATTGATACTTTGTATTGCTCCATTGAAATGTGTTAAGTTAAAAGCCCTTTAATCAAAACATCAAGTGCCTCTGCTCTCTGCCCGTCTGTCCCCAGGTCTGTCAGTTTGTGGTGTCCGTCAACGGACTGAATGTCCTCTGTCACGACTACCGGACAGTGAGCAACTTGATCCTGACGGGACCCAGGACAATCGTCATGGAAGTGATGGAAGAGGCGCAAGTTTGAGAAGATTTCCACACAAAACCTCATACATGAAGAACAGACGTGCAGCGAGAGCATGAGGATTAAAAAGTTCGCTACCTGACCTCAAAATCACTCAAACAAGAGAAGTGAGTGACTTGAAAAGCAGCACTCTCTCTTGTTTGGACAAGGTGGATGATTGAGAAACAGGGAGTGTTTAAGAATGAGGGCGTTCAAGTTGAGTAAATGACTCAACCCACAGAGACACTGTGCAGGCTGTTTTAACGTTTTTATTTTCTGTCTTCTTTTTTTTTTTTTTAAATCTACGGGGGTCAAAAATTAGAGTCACAACTTATGTGATCATCATGTGTTAATGCACCCAGAGGGACCGTAAGACTTAATCAAAAAGCTCCAGACTTCGTGTGCGGTGTAAAAAGGTGTATATCTTGCTTGTGGCTGACTTGAATTTCAAATCTTTTTCTGATTATGAGCGATTCTTTAAAATATGTAAAACAAAAAGTTCTGACATACGGACCTGGATATGAACAAGTAAAACTGTAAAAATAGGCTTGTATATTTCATGGACACATTCAGTGACCTCTGCCTCAGTGAGCTGGTGTAAAATAGGTCAACCACGTCATGGTAACTCTCAAAGACTTTCAACAAGGCAGCTGGACTTCTTTTTCTTTTGGAAGTCCAGTGACCTTGTTTTAAGCCTCTCATCTGCCTCAGGGAGTTCCCAGCTGATTACTGAGTTAGCAGGCTGTGCCATGCCGCCCTCTGCTGGTCAGCATTGGAAAATGCACCATTTATACCTGATATGAATTCTGTTTGCTTCATTGTTTTTCTACTTCTAAGGACTACTTGTGTTATGCAGAAAGAACAGATTTCTGATTTTGACACATCAAAACCTAAACTAACAAGTAAACTGATGCCGAACAGGCTGGGAGTTTGCTAGTAAAGTGATAAACTTCATGTGACATCAGTGTCATGAAGGCTTGGAGAAAAGGCTCATCATGGAAAACACATGATGTTTCATCTTTCAAATAACCCTGTTGCAGCACCGAGAAGCTTCTTAACACTTATCACTTAACACAGTGACCTTTGATTTCTTTAATGTCTTACTTGTTTTCAAAGATAACTGATATGGAGACCAGAAATATAAACAGTTAAATGATGTGTATTAATTTGTGCTGTTTGTATTGTTAAAGAAAAAAAAAAGAAAAAGCAGAAGGAGCACTATAAATTGTTTCTAATTAACAATGCTTGTCTCCCACCCACATCATTATCTTTGTCCAATAATGTGCAGTAATTACATTACATTATTAACTACATATAAGTCTGTTGCGAACACAGACGACAGAAAACTGCAGAAAACAATCTTAATGAACAGGAATTTCAGAAGAATATCTAACATCCATTTACTAATTAAGTCTCAGAATGTCTTATGATTTCTAGCAGTAAGAAAAGTGTTTTGTTTGTTTTTGTTTCCCAGATTCTTCACCAATAATAAAACATTTTCTTAAATGATTTAGAGTTGAACCTTAAAGCAAAACCTTTCTCCTGAGTAAAGCATTTCTGACAAACATCTTACTGTAACTGATTGTTTATAGACTGTGCCATCGTGTTGTCAGACATGCCGACACAGACGGATTATGTCTGGCAGATTATTAAGTAAAAAGAAAAGCATAGGTAAATAATTTTCACCTTGTTCCTGCAGTATGTCTGTAATTCTTAGTAAATCCTGTTTCCCTGTTTGTTTATGGTAAAACCCCAGTACGTGTGTCACTAGACAGATACTTAGGTTAGATCTTAAGTAAATCATTACTGAACATTTTAACAATGCAGTAAAGTGAATTTGTTCTACTTAATGTGAACATACCGTGAATTATTGCCAAGCTATATGATTAACTCAGTAATTTACCTTCAAATGTGTCCTATTTGTTGTTTTTGTGTAGATGTCAGAGGCAGTGAAATGCATGGATGGTGTAAAAATGCTCTTATTCTAGCTTTATCTTCTAATCCACAGCACTTCTTCTGTCTCTTGACTTATAGAAATGATTTATCTGATAAGTGATTGTAAATGTGATGTAGATCTGCGGCCCTGAAGTTTTTGTTTCCACATCCGGGGTGAGATGCATGTACCGTGTGTCTGCACAAATTTCTTACACACAAACTGGTCATTGAAATGTTTTAAAATGTGTGCTGACTATGTACACATTTGACAAACTATGCATACTAAAACAACTTAAGAGAGATATCATAAGGTACAAATGAAAAAAATAGTGACAGAATTTAAAAGGAAATACATCACAAACAGATAATTAAGCTAAATAAAGTAGTTTGAATGGAACAAAATATAAATGAACACTTTCATGGAGGTTGGATGTTAGTATGATGGTCATATGGGAAAAAAAAAGATGAGTTTTCATGGAGACTTGTCGTTAATTATGGTTGCTGTAGATAGATGCGGGCACGTGTGCTGTTTTGGTATTATTGAAAGACATTTCCTCATCCACCATCTCAGGTTTCATTTTAGTGTCTGAGTTGAGGAGATCTGGCTCCAGGGATGCTGTGTTTTGATGTGCTGATGCACTTGTTGCCTCCATCCAACACTTTTCCCTTTTTTTTTACCCGTGGAAAAAGCTTCTGCTATTGTCATTCCACTCATTAGTTTCTGTTCTTTGATAAAACAGTCTAAACTGAGCGTTTCAGTTTTGCTCTCTGTAAGACTGCTTCTTCTTTGCTCTACTTTGATCATCACGCCAAGGTTGTGATGCCTACTACAAAGTTTTTCATGTGTAGATGAAATCTTGGGTTTTGTCTAAATCCATTGATCCATGGATACATTTAGGGATGGAAATCGGGCGTTTGTGTTTGTGCGTGTGTGTGTGTGTGTGTGTGTGCGTGCGTGCGTGCGTACAAGTTTCCAGTGATTAAGATTTATGAAAAATAACAAGATGTTAATCTGCTGAAAACAAATCCATGTGCAGGTTTGTGTCTTTGTGAGTACAAAAGGTTTTATACTAAACAGTTTGTAGCCATGACCTGCCAAAGTGTCTCTGTGCAGGACAATGAAGCCCACATTGCCCCTATTGTCCCTCTCATGGTGGCGGTCCCAAGCCTGGATAAATGAAGAGGGTAAAGTGAGCCTTCTGATGTTGAGAGAAAAAATCATTTCAAATCAACTTGCAGAACACAATCCGCTGTAGAGAAAAAGGTGAGAAGAAAAACTATGCATAGTTTCATGCATCTTACCTTTAATCTTCTCGGTGGTTGATAACGTCGTCTGGTTGGATCTTCTTAACATTTAGTTTCATATTGCTGAGTTCCTCCATGATATTTGCACACGATGCCATGCAGTACTGACAACAGTGTTCATCTGAAGCTCGCTGGTGCTTAGTTGGAAGGTTTGCTTTGCTTAAAAAACACAGCCATGTAGAGACCCTGGTAGTTCTTATTCAGTGTTTGTTGTTTGGCTTTTCCATACAGCTAAATGACACATCTCAGTAAAACCGGGTAGTAATACAAATCACCTCTCAAACAAAGCCAGAGATTACAAGTAATCTGTCTGCCGCAGGAATGCTCACCGTCTTCACACAACATAAATGTTGGAATATGTTGTTTCTTTGAAAAGAGGAGAAAAAAAGTTGATGATGGCCACAGTTGGGTTTTTGGGGGGAATATACAGAATATCCTTTACATGTATTATTGGTAAGAGTTGGTTGTGGTGGGTTCTCTGAAAACGGGTTCACTGACTGTCTGAAAGGCTGACTGAAAAGTGAAAACTGACTGAAAGTCTTCGCCTTATGACCTTTTTTTGCTGCTAATCACAGCCAGCGGATGCCTGACTCTTTTTTTTATTCTCCGTTTTCCATTGAAAATTCTTGTTTGTCCACTTTTACTGACAATCATCATTTTATCACCTTTTAAACGGCACAGCAGTGACATAAAGAGCAGCGATCTGACAGAATGTATTTCACTGCCGTTCTTCTACATTGTACCGTTATCAGTTTTATATTTCAACTTTAATGACTCATATAACTAAGGGTATTCTTAGATTTGTACTGTCATCATGGGTTTTCAGCAGGTACAGCGGTGTGTTTGTTTTATCTCAGCTATCAGAGATTGAATGTTTTAAGACGATACAGGCTCTTGATAACAGTCCGTTTCATTACGATGTTGTAATGTATTAAAGACTTAAATGTTTAATAAAAAGACCTGATTTGATTCTGAGATTGTGATTTGATCTGACTCTGCACACATTCCCATTATACAAAACCTATATGACTTATTGAGTTATTATACATATATTATACAGATGGTCTTTCTTCACAAAACTGCATTTGTTAACTGTTCTTACTTCCAGTCTCAAGGAAAAAACAAACATATTTTAATTAATAACAGTTCAACTAAAGGCTAAATGACCCAGTTTACTCAATCAGCAGTCATGCCCTCAAAGGAAATCCAATGTGGCCTTTACTGTCCAACTGCAAAGTAGTGCAATGTTTTTTTTTTCTAATTTCTGCAACTCGTGACAGTGATGAATCATTTATCAAAAGCTGAATCAAGTCTTACCGGATTAGTCCTTTCAGACCTGATGAATCTAATCTTCTTTTTTATAAACAGGATCAAATCAACAGTTTTGACTGAGGTTTTCTGGATGTTTCTGGTTCCTACCAAGACTGAGAACTGCAATATTTTAATTGATTCCTTGGGTCTGAGTAGATTGAATATCCGTATCAAAGCCTTCAAACTTTAACTTCAGTGTTTCTTCAGTCAGCTGGCCTTGAAGGCCTCATGGTGGGTTGAAAGACTTCAAAGTGAGTGATGAGGTGTGTTTGGGGTGGTTTAGCCAACGGTTTTGTATCAGGGAGGTGTCGCTCAAAGAGTTTACTTGTATGAAACTTAATTCAATCATCCCTCTGTAAATGTGATAAATGCGCCTTTTGCCAATGGCAGCAGCACAAGCACAAAGCATGATTTTTTTAGCTTCCTCAGGCTGCTGGGTTTGATTCAATGTAGCAAATATTTGTTGCTGAATTGTTTTTAGTGAAGACACAGAAAGCAGACACTGTAAAACCAAGATCTCCTTATCTTGTTCCAGCCAGTGATTTTCTTGTTTAAACTTCAGGGATCTTATGGTTAAAAATGTTTTTACCCGATGATAATTGAAGTACAACTGCAGGCCTGAAATACAGTTGAACTTTGCCTTTCTTTGTATTGCTGTATTCTTTTTTTTAGATATCCTGCTGTGGCAGCATTATTGGTTTAATAAAATATATTTTTAATATCTCTCGCCTCCCAGATCTCCTGCATTTTATTCTCCTTTTGTTCCACCAGTTCACCATTTCTGTAGCGTGCTTTTTTCTTTCTATTTCTTTTGGCAACGCAAATTAAAAGTAATATTTCACTTCAGCGGCAAACAAAACATTTTCCTGTCTCAGATTTCTTCAAAAGCATAATGTGAATCATCTTTACTACCAATTAAATACAGAAAACATTGTATTTTAGGGCAATAACTTCCAACCAAGAACTAGATAGGTGGAAATATACAAATATATATCTTATGAAGACAAGAAAAAATAACATCTGCAACAGTTTTATGTGTCTCATACTTTCCTGTTTTTATTGCTTTACTATGTCCAACGCTTTCAACAATGTGATGCATGTATTGTTCACACGAAGACTGACTTAGTGGAGGAAAAAGCAGGACCACAGTCCAAAGTTGAGAACAGCTGTCCTGAGCCATTACATTGGAATATCTGAGATGTGAGAAAGTTTTAGACAATTCACATTGTTTGCTTGATTGCACTTAATTAACTTGCAGTCAGTTGTGTGAACGAGCCGCGTTATTTTCCACAGCTCTCGTCGTATGTACTGCTGCAGTACCACCAGCTGCCAGAAGAGGGCAGTGTTGTTCTGCATTCATTTCAAGGAACAACAAAACCATTTAGATTTTTTTAGTAGTGTTTTTCCAGTTCTGCCAAATACTAAGCTATGAATCCATTTGTTGCATTCGGATTTGTTTGTTTTCTTTTGTCATTTAATTTCTGCTCGTCTACATTCAGTCTCTTGTTCTTTTATCATCGTTCCTTATGTGCTTAGCATGATGTTTTTTCCTACTGCAGAAATGGATAAAACTCTGAACAGTCAGGCTCCTTTGCAAGATTTTTTCTGGATTGACACTTCTGATTTCTCAGTCTCTCAACAAAATGTGTCATGTTCTGTAAGGGCTAATTATGGAGGTGTTTGTGGTAAAATGTGCGTATCAGAGTTTGCCATAGAAAGTGATAGACATTACACCAACTGCTTCATCCCTCCAACCAAATTCTTATATATATCTGATTCATCCTGTTCAGGGTCACAGTTGCCAGAAGCCTTTCCCAGCTGTCATCAGGAAAAGTTAACTGCTCCACGTTTCCATTAATGTGATATATCAGATAGAACTCTTAAAACAGGGCTAAGAAGGGGTTTGGTGTCACTGAAAAGGAAAAAACGCTGTAGGAGTCTTTCAGGTACATATATTATAAATAATAAAAACGTGACGGACTTCAGTGACATGCCTAAATTGACTCTGTTTTTTAGCTTTACAAAATAGGCTGTCGGCCAGGGACCTGTCCTGTTACATAATGACGATCTTAGTCAACTGACAGTCTTTGTGTTGTTTCAGGTCACCAAAACTAACAATCGAGTTTTCTCAAAGTGGAGCCGTGCTTGGTATGCCGACCCAGGTTTTCTGACTCTTGGACTAAGAGTGTGTTTGTGTTAAAGGGGTCGTGTTGGCAGCACATGACCAATCCCAGTCACTGATCTAGAGTTTCACATTTCTCTCAAGCATCATGATGACTCCAAACCAGGGATTATACCGTTCCACATATAGTTGAGGTGCCAGTGTCCTGCCAGTATTGTATAATACTGCTAGTATTCACTTTCTTTTCTATGGAGACAAACTGACATGAAATTGAGTGGAACGCTTAAAGTACCTCAAAATTACATCTAAAAGCTTAAAAGCTTAAAATTCCTAAACCATTACAAATGCCATCCTTTTCCATGACGTCCAGGCAGTGCAATTACTGTTGATTTTGCTTTCAACATTTTAGATGTACCTTAAAGCAAGCTGACTTTCATCCATCTTTGTTCTTGAAATTGTGGAAGAAAACCAGGAAGTCAAGACCGTCCGTCTCTTACCTTTTAAAAGTGACTGCCAAGAGAAAACCCTGACACTTCTATGTTTTCCTTTACAATTTATAGTTTCCAGCACAAGTTACCATGGCAATATAACCCAGTAAGAAGAGATCCATCATCATGAGACAAAAAACCTGAAGTTATCTGTCTGAAGCTTTCAGGTATTTGTACTATGGCCCTGTCATTTTTCAGACATGTTCAGGAAGGACTGTCGGTGAGAACGCAAATGTCGGCAACATTACACTGGACGTATTAAGGAGATTATCAGTCAAACTGTCTAACAAGTGTGGATAAAGAGCGTGTGAGCTCATGTGTAAAGAGCTGCCGCTTCACACTCATTCAAGCAAATGCATATTTTCAACCACACTGCAGTTTAGTAAAGTCTTGCTTTGTTATTGATCATTATTGATCACCAGAACGCAGTCGCAGCATCTCATTCACTCATCCACCTCTTTATTCAACTGCTCTGAATTCCCACATTTATTGACCAGCTCCACAACCGACCTCCACATCGCCACCACCCATTCATCTATCAGTTCGATGAGCTGCTTGTGTGTTTGAAGTCGGTTTAAAACGCGATACACACACAGGAAATTAGAAACCATGAAGCAGAAACCCAAAGGCCTGTAGGACATCTCTCTCCTTCGGGGAGAGATACAAAGAGAGAGACCAACGAGTATAACATTCAAACCATTGATCCAGCCTGTCATAAAATGAATCAATACAAGTCAGGTAGAGCCAGGTCGAGTGTGCACCGATTGTGTAGTGTGTTTCTATTATAAATTCAACTTCTGTTTTAGAACAAATGTGTGGCACACTGCAATAATGTATAACTGGAGGGCTGGTGTGCAATTCTATCTGCACACTTTGCCGATTTCAGAAGCCCTTAGAGGGTGATGTGTTGATACCATGTGATGTGCTGTAGCTCTGTGAGTACAGAAGCGCAGAAACCCTGCCAAAGACAGTAGTCCATCAGGGGACAACTCACTCGTGTTCAGAGGAGCCTGCGATCAAAGCGTCCACCAGCAGGCATATATTTTACTGTGAGGTTTGTTAAGTTATTAGCAGGTGGCACCAGTCAAAACCAAGTGATGGATGCACAGACAAAAGGATCTCTGGTGACAGCCCCAGCAGCTTTAATAAAGAATAAAGCTGAAACATAAACTTCATTGAAAGCAGCTGGGTTATCCAACTGCTTCTCCCACGTCTCCATCTTTCTCTACAACCAGGTTTCTCTTCTGTGAACGCGCAGGTATCAGACACGCGTGCTGCTTCAGTCCAGACTCTTCTGTTGTTGGATAATTACATTTCTGACAGCACAAACCCCTGTTGCAAAGGCCAAGGAGGTTCTGCTGGAGGGCAATCGCATGTTTTTAGGCTTTGGGAATATTTTATGGATCCTTTGTCCACAGTCTTCCACGACTTTCAGTGAACTGATGCAAGCAGGATACCTGGAGGTTATTTCATGGACATTTCTGAAGATTAACAATCTTCCTCTCTCAAAATACATAATGTAAATTCCTGCACAAAAAAATGGTTTCAGGGAATTAATATATTTCTTATAACTTTTTTATCATATGATTTGTTACATTATAGCAGAGCAAATAATATAAGAACAGGAAAATTGGCTGGGACATTTTAATTAGCTTCTTTGCACACAGTACAAATAAGCGTGCCAATAGCTTTGATTCAGTAAAGGTCGGCACTCAGTATACCCACCTGTGGGAAATAGGGAATCTTTTCAATGTTTCTAGGAAAAGAAAAGAAAAGACATGCGCTTGAAGAGGAGCTGGTTTGGGGCTTACTGAGGCTGATGGGCTGACTGCCTTTGAGGTGTGATTATAGTGTTTTTGGTGACGAGTCTCCCGGCCTTCACTTCCCTCCCCACAGGTGGAGGAGCTCAGGACAAGTTGCAGCAGAAATGCCAGCCACATGCCAAATGCCATTTGGGCTGAAGCTGTGAGTTTTGTGGATTTGGTGAGCTGCTCTGGCATTATTCTTTTGCAAATATAAATCTAAAGGACAAGGAAAACTGATCCCTTATGAAATTTTTTTTTTTTTTCGTTATCCGACTTTTTGAAGCTTTACCCTGAGTTGGATACTAATTTATTCCATATGAATTTTCTTTATAACATACGACATTAATGTCCACATGTATCTTGGCTTTACAAAAAGAATATTTCTTGGCAAAAAATGAATAAATAAATTACAACTGCAATTACCTAGACGACGAGACAGTTTGTGAAACAACTATGATATTTATGTACAAAGTTCTATATAAATTAATTTCCCTTTAGTGATTAATAAAATATTTTGAGTGAAAATGTTTGAATGCATGCACATGACATAATCATGGATTAAAAAAAAGAACGACTTTCTCCTCATATTTAGAGGGAATTTCAACATACAGAAAATGATCACAACTATTACACATTTTTCATTGTCAACACAAAACAAAGCTGAGAGATTAGAAATTAAAAGCTGCAGGTCCGTTGTTTCCTCCCACGACGAAACCAACAGTCCTGAAATCTCTTTCACTGGTGGAAAAGGAGAATTTGCTAATCCTCAAGAAACACACTCAAACATTCAAGGTTCTCATCTTCAGTTCTTTTATATTACTTTTTAGTTATTTTCCTCATGTCTGCACATTAAAATGTGCAGACAATATTTTATTAAGGGATCCTTTGATTGTCCTGGCTCACATACATCAAAGATTTGTTATATTAACCAGTGAGTGCTGGTTAATTCGGGATAAAGAGATGCTTGTTTTCTGATATGTGTCAGGAAAGCAGAATGAGAAAAATCACCATTTCAATTTCTCTGTTCTTAATGCTTATTTATGATCCAATCCCTTCAGGTTATGTTAGCGGTGCTCTAGGAACAACAGGTCAGCTACCAGATGACGAACTGGCTCATAACTGTGACCAGCTGGACTAATCAGTAGGCTGTGGTCATCTCTGTCTGCTGCTGCCCTCATATTAACCTGCTGCTTGTTATTAACGCAGGCTCAAGAGGACGAGTGTGTGTGTGTGTGTGTGTGTGTGTGTGTGTGTGTGTGTGTGTGTGTGTGTGTGTGTGTGCGTGTCTTTTCAATTGTCTTTGAAGTTTTCAATCTAGAGTTTTAGCTCGTGAGGCAAAAACTCAAATATATAAAAAATAAAATATATAAATAACATTAGTGCATGTTGCACCTTTTTTATTGCAAGACAATTTACAACTTTGAAAATATACATCTTTCTTTTTATATTTAATCATTTTACAAATATTTCATGATATGATTTGCTTTAGATACCATCGTTTCATGTTTCAGCCGCTTCGAGCGAAGACAGGTGTTCTTTTCAAGCCAAATGAAGGGGTTCATGTTTCCTGTGATAAATCCTCTGCCGCTCAGGAAATCATGTTTCTCTCTTTGTCAGACTGACAATGGTGTCTTGTTCCTACCAATTACAGTCCAATAAAGGAAATACAAGAGATTGTGGTATTGTTTGATCATATTTATTATTAAAATATGATGTCCCAGTGCAAACAGGTAGTGGTAGGCACCAATGAAATGATTGTTTATCCTCTTAAACATCACAAAAACTCAGGTACGAAGTGTACAAATATCACATACATTTGATCTTTTATTTTATAAAAGAAGTAGTGTATTTTGTGAATAAAACTTCCCTAAACTTTGTCTGTGTCGTATTAAGTGCACAGTAATTGGTAGTATGGATAAACTGTTTATGTTTTTTAAACAGTGGATGGAGGGTTACCTTCAAGTAACACTTTTTGTTTTTAAATCTGTTTGGTCTCTGCCTGAATCCAGAGAGAAATGCACCACTTCGAGTCCTCTGGTGTGCACACAGTTGCTGAAGAATAAAACTCCATGTTAAACTCTTCCACACTTGTTTGTCAAAGCTTTAACATTTACACGGCAGCAGACTTTTGTAGATGTGTGTCTTTTATTTTACTGGTAAAATTTACTTGTCTGCACAAGAGTAGGTCCATGTCATTTTCTTCATCGCTGGGAGGGAAGAGCACCCTCAGTTTTGCGCAGACATCTATTGTTGTGGCATTTTAAACTTTATGAAGCATTGCACTTAGTCCATATGGTGCCAAATTAAACCGTCTGTAGTTCAACTCTGCTGTGCACATTTATACAACTTTTATTGCCATTTTGAAAGGTCCACATCTGCTTCTGCTCCAAGACATATGAACTTGTGTTATTTTCAAGTACTCTTGGATATGAGAGCTCATAATTGAATGAATTGCCGCTAGTCGGGCGGTGCCCAATAGATCCCAGCATCCCCCCACCCATAACCTTTCCATCACCAATCTTCACGGCAGGGTCTTTTCCTGAAGAGCATTATTTGTGAAAGCATTGCACATGTTCACTATTACTGTGGCCAAAATAATTATTAATTTGACCTACTTGTCTAGAGGACATTTATCCACGGTCTGGGTTTCGCTTCTTTTCAGCCCACTGGCAAACTGTAGTCTCTGCAATGTGCTTTGTTTGCCTGCATGCTCCCTATGCAGGTCAAATAAATTTGTACAAATACTCTTATTGTTGACACTAACCGCTGCAAGAGTTACTTGCAGACTTGTGAGGAAACGTTGTTGAGGAAAGGTTGTTTATTATGACTTCTCACATTAAATAGGCCTCTCTTGGGCTCAGCTTGCTGGTCATGGACAAACTGATAGATACCACTAGTTGATGAGTTTAAATAACCTTTCCAAGTTGTAAGTCAACTGAGACACTTAAAACCACGATTTACCGGTACAGGGATGAACCAACCACTGAAGACAAACAAATGCTGCTGAAACAACTAAAAGCAACAAGGAATAGGGAATTACAATCATTAAGCAAGTGCAACATGGACTGAGAAAAAAATCAAATCAAAATATTTCTGATAATATTCTGAATACAATATCTGCTGTTGTGTTTGCTTACTGTGTAGTCTGTTGCAGACAGGCAACAGATACCATAAAGGGGAAGCGGATGGCAGGAAGGGAGGAAGAGAAGGAAATTGGGAGGAGGACAAGGAATCCTTACCTAGCTGATTATAGACCTCATGTTATCTGGAGAGTTGTTTGGATAAGCCGCATGTGTGTGTATGTGTTAAAAGTATCTGTGTGTGCTCAAGAGACACACCTGGAGTGAAGCCATTCTGTGTTTCAACTCAGTAAGCCAGTGGTATGTTTCACCAGCCTCGGTTTCTCATGACTCCCACTTCTCAACCCTCAGGGCAAGTCAGTCTCTCCAGCAGTTGAGACCACTGATTCATTTTAATGGTTGTTTCTAGTTAAAAGGAATAATTCAGCTTTCATGAGAAATTCTGCTCACCTGTGGCAAGTTGAAGTTGAGACTGAGCTTTTCATGCAAACATGAACTAATGGTGTGTGTCACTTATCTCCGAAGTCACAACCGAGGGGCAACGCTCCAACTTCCAAGTTGAATCTAATGTGTGCAGAAGCTAATTTTGCAATTCTTAGATTGAACAATAAGTCAGTCAGTCTCCATTAACCCCCAGCTGTGAAACAGAGCATAGTTATCATGATTTAATGCTGTTAATTGTACAAGCAGACTGCGAGAAGCAGACTGTGATTGGCTGTCAGTTGGCCTGGTTGGGTCTGAGGACAAAACTAAGCTATGCAGCAGGCAGTTTGTGCTAACTGTCCTTCAGCTAAGTGCTGTGGTCACTTCTGATGTCACTGAAACGACATTTGACACGAGAGGTCCCACTGTGAACATTCGCTTTGGGCTTTGCGGCTGCAGCAGATAACAGTGGACCATTCCAGGACCCTAGTGGAAATCTGCTGGGACCTGCAGTCGATCAGCCGGTATCCTGGCCTGACTGCAATGTGTCGAACCAGCTCTTCTAGACCTTCCTTTCACCATCTTGTTTCAGTTCAGATGAGAGCTGAAAGAGCCTTGGATCTGGTATTCAGAGCACACATTTGAATCCTAATGAATTGTTGTTGAAATTCCATTATAAACATGTTTGAAGAGATTTGATCTGATTGAATTTAAAGTCATATTAATAAACATCACAGGTTAGCATACATCAACCCAGTTGAGCTAAAATAGTTAACTGTGACTTAAATAAGGTGAATGTTCCAGCTGGTTAGTTCTACCTATTAAAAAAAGGTGCTGATGTTTCAAACCTTTTTAAACATTAACTTGGCTGTTCCCGCTGCTCGCCATTGTTAACTGATTCAGCATTTAAAAAACATAAACACACAACAACATTCCCACTAATAAAAACCACTAGCCCCTATATACTGCACAATTGTGGACTGTCACAGGCGAAATGTGGTCTTCATGAAAGAATTCTGTGGAAACATCTTTCATTGGGTGTCTAAAACGGCTGTCCCAAGTCACACAATGTGAGGGGCTCAACAACCACATCACGCTACTAAAAACTACTTGATGTGATTTTTCTGACAGTGTCAAATATGCTACGGTTCTGTTCACTGAGTAGACAATTAAAATGCATCTTAAGATGACATCTATGACCCAGTGCAATTCCTTGAAAAAAAAAAGGAACATGGAAGTGAAGCGTAAAAGAAATCAAGCTTTACGGGAGTTGTGGCAACAGAGGTCAACACAATGAAGGTATTGCCAAATATTGCACATGTTTGTATATGCAGGCTGGGTCATAGTGCATTACAAATTCTTACCTCGAGCTCCCTTTGCAAAACTGCCATCTGAGCTTGGCATGTTCCTGCTAATAATGATTGGGGCCACGCTCTCTTCCTCCTACTATTTTTTAAGTACAGATAATTACCATAGCTACTACAGAGCAGTTCATTTTCATATTTTGTTTGTTTACCATCAGCAAATGCTTGTGACGCATTATCCTACACCCATCTGCATCGGGTCATAGCCTACGACTCAAGAAGGCAACAATGCATACCATTCTTAACATATCAGCCAAGATTAAGCAGATCCATGTCGTAAACTGTGATAAGTGATCAATGATCAACCAACCAACCAAAACCCACCCACCCAACCAGCCCGCCCGCCCGCCCACCCACCCACCCACCCACCCAACAACCAACCACCAACCAACCAACCAACCAACCAACCAACCAACCAACCAACCAACCAACCAACCAACCAACCAACCAACCAACCAACCAACCAAATAAAAATACTGTTATGAAGTGAATCAGAGAATAATGGCGCTTTTGCACTAGTACCGCATCAGCTCGGCTCGCGCAGCTCGGCTCGCGCAGCTCGGCTCGCGCGGCTCGGCTCGGCTCGTCACGGCTCCACCCGTTTTGTCCCCGTTTGTTTTTCCACCCCCAGGTGAGAAGTGGGCAGGTTGGGGTGAAGCTGCTGTGACGTACTCGATTGTGCAACCGCTTTGTTCGTGTCGGCGCTGATGAGAAATCAGCTGGAGCCGCGAGCGGCTGAGAAAAAAACTGCCCGTCTACATCCCTTTTTTAATTCTCTCGTCAGCCACCAGGTTTATGAACATCTGCACCTCAGAGTTGGATCACCAAACAGACGTTTTGCGCTTTATAATAAAATCGCTGCGAGCCGTGAGTCGCTCTCGCGCTGACTCCCGCTTCCTGATTCAAACATATGACGGCCCCGCCCCCCGACCAATCAGTGGCGCGGAGGGTGGTGACGTCAGAAATAGTCCCGGCTCGGTTAGAACCTCGCCAGAATGGTTACAGAAAAAGTATCTGCTTGGAGCGGCTCTACCCGCCTCAGCCCCTAGTGCAAAAGCGCAAGACGGGGCCGTGGCGGGTAGAACCGAGCTGAGTAGATACTAGTGCAAAAGCGCCATAAAAATCTGAATATGACACCGTGCTGTAAAGTGTTAAAAGCCAAACCAAACAAGTGGGACTTCAGGTTGGACTTAAACCGGGCCAGATCAGTAATTATATGCAAGTCAGGTTGCAATGAGACAAATGAACGATCAGCCCACTGCTTGTACCGGGACCTGGGGACGTCTAGAAGCTTTAAAGTACAGCTTGACGGACAGCTCTTCTTAGGCTTTTTTTTGCACTGGTTGCAGAGCATGAAGTGAGGACTGTAATATAGGTGTAAAATGCCTTGCAGTAGTCAGTTCGTGAGCTGATAAAAGCATGCTTCACATTAAAATTCCTTGTCAAAAATCACACCAAAAATGTCCCCAGCTTGGCTTACACTTAAGTTAGGTAGTACGGTATATTATGGTGTAAATCACAGATACTGAAGAGTATTCAGTATATGTATTCAGTCTTACTTTTTTTTCCAAATAAAGAACGTTTTGGGATAACCATTGTTTTATATCAGTTAGGCAGCTATGCAGACAATTGTGAGCAGTTTCAACATTTGGGAGCAGTGACATGTAGACCCAGAGGTCACCAGAATATTAATAAAAGAAAGATTTTGTTTGGCAAAAATACATCAAGTAGTAACCCATAAAGTGAGAAAAGGACAAGACGTAAAATACAAACTTGTGGCACAACCAGAGGACAGAGGAGGATGAAAAATCCTCAATCATGACAACAAAGTTCCTGATGGTCAGGCAGGAGCTGAACCACTGCAGGACTGTACCCTGGAGACCAACAGACCAACTGTGCTGTGTTGTGATCTAAAACCAGACCATTTTTTTCTAAAATAATACTGTATGACTGCAAAAATTGTGCAGTGTAGCTTTTAGTGCAAATAAAATAATATACACAGTTAGCTCGGCGTTTATTATGTTGATCCTAGTAGAAGTCATATTTGATTCTGAAATCAGGGTGATCCGACTTTCCGACTAAGTGGGCATTCCAGTTGTTCCAAGTTGGAACTGAGTACGTGTGCATATTTTCTGTTTTTCTGTTACTTAATTGTAACTACCGATTGTCTTTCAACAGATATACTACGAATCTCCTCCTAGGCCGATTGACTCACTTTTTAACTGTATTTTAGATATTAAGGCCTGGATGTCACAGAATTTTTTACAGCTAAACCAGGACAAGACTGAAGTAATGATCGTCGGTTCAAAAGCCCAGAGAGAGAAACTGGCCTCTAAACTAAATATATATGGAATAAACTCGAGCAAAGAGGCAAGAAATCTAGGAGTCATATTTGACTCTGATTTTAATTTCAAATCACATGTAATACGCTGTGTCACAAAAACAGTATTTTATCATTTAAAAAATATTTCTACGGTGAGGCCGTTTCTCTCTCTGAGCAACAGGGAGAGACTAATGCACGCAGAGCCGGATTAAATAAATGGACTACACTAGGCAGACTGTGATTTTTGGGCCCCCCTCCATCGATGTTATTTATGAAATCTTAAACTTACCAAAGTTACTAATAAAACTTAATTCACATTTTACATAGCATAGTCATAGTCAAGTTGGTTCTTTGTATTCCAAAATAAGTCATGTGTTGTATATTAAACAGTCTATCAGACTATTTTTAGATTTGTATTATTTATACGTTATTACAACGCTCTATTAAATGCTATTAAATTATCCTTATCTTATCGATTGTGAGCATTTTGCAGAAAATCTTAATTAAATGTGTTGATTAAATTGAATAGTTAAATAAGAAGTCAAATCTACAAAGACCAATAAAATTTGCAGTAAGACAAAGTGTGCTGTAGTATGTATGTCTGTATGTGTATATGTATGTATGTGTATGCGTATGCAGAGCCGTCTGGGAGATTTGCGAGGCCCTGTGTGAAATAGCCAGGGGGGCCCTCGCGCGCTCGCTACGCTCACGCGCGCGAAATTTTTGGGATTTTCGGGTCGGAATCGGGTGTCTATATGCGCAATTTTAACTCTCCAATTAGCAAAATACTGGATACCTTCCCCTGCCTCATCATCATTTGACTTGCCTCGACGCGGGGCCCCATGGCTGCTTGAGACCCGGGCGGATCGGTGATTTTTGTAACAAATTTATCAAACGTGCCTTTCAGAGAGACATTAAACTCTTCTTTTTTCATCCCCTGATGGAAATTTCCTGAATCTGTCTCGTTCTCTCGACATTGTGTGACAGTTTGTTCCAACTCCACCCGTCTGGATCAGAGCAGCTTGTGTCCGCGCTTGGTCTGATCAGTTGTATTGAACAACAGACACGCGTCATCATTGCACATATAATTATTGATATGCACAGACTAGTACACATTTAGGTCTGTAATGGAACGTGACTGTTGATATTTATAAGGAAAAAAAAAAAAAAAGTTGGGGGAAAAAAAAAACGGCCCATAGTGCCAGGCCCCTTGGGGCGCCAGGCCCCTTGGGGCGCCAGGCCCCTTGGGGCGCCAGGCCCCTTGGGGCGCCAGGCCCCTTGGGGCGCCAGGCCCCTTGGGGCGCCAGGCCTTGCGGCGGCCCTCTGCGTATGTATCCGTATATGTATGTATACTAAATATAGTAATAATGCACATATATATATGTCTTAGGTTTTTACCGGCACGTTATCAACCATTAATATGTGTGCAGACAAAAAAAAAAAAAAAAAATTTTTTTTTTTTTTTTTGTCCCTCTGTCTGGGCCCCCCCGCTGTCGGGCCCTAGGCACGTGCCTAGTCTGCCTTTGCGTTAATCCGGCTCTGAATGCACGCCTTCATAACTAGCAGGATAGACTACTGTAATGCTCTTCTTACTGGTCTGCCCAAGAATACCATAAATCAGCTGCAACTGGTTCAAAACGCTGCAGCGCGAGTTCTGACTCAGACCAGAAGGAGAGCACACATTAGGCCCATTTTAAAATCCTTACACTGGCTACCTGTTAGTTTTCGTGTTGATTTTAAAGTTCTTTTATTAGTTTATAGCGCTATATGGGCTTGCACCAGAGTATATTTCAGAGATGTTTTTATTCTATGAACCAGGAAGGCCCCTGAGATCCTCTGGCTCTTCCTTTCTAGCTGTTCCACAGAGTAGAACTAAAACATTTGGTGATGCTGCTTTTAGCCACTATGCTCCAAAACTGTGGAACAGCCTGCCGGAGGATCTGAGAGGAGCTGGAAATGTGGACATTTTTAAACGTAGACTAAAAACTCTTCTCTTCGGTCTGGCTTTTATGTAGCATCAAATATTATAGTTTTATTCTGTATAACATTTTTTTAGAGGTATTTGTTTTATTTATTTATCTATTTCTTGTAATATTTGTATTATTATTATATTTTATTGTTGTGGACTGATTATTTTTTTAGCCTTAATTCTTGAACTTTTATCATTATTTCATTTTAATGAATTATATTGTATGTCAGTGTGCATTGTGCTGTTGACGTCCCCGACCCCCAGTCTGGCCTTCGGCAGGAGGGTTCCCCCTTATGATCCAGGTCCTGCTCAAGGTTTTTCCCTCCTAAAGGGGAGTTTTCCTTGCCACTGTTTGGCTTAAGGCTTTTCTCCCACTATGGGAGTTTTTACCTGCCATTGTTTATGTAATAATTGCTCGGGGGTTTATGTTCATGTTCTGGGTCTCTGGAAAGCGTCTAGAGACAACTTTTGTTGCATTAGATGCTATATAAATAAAATTGAATTGAATTGAATTGAATTGAATTCGTTTCCCAGTTTTTATTTTTGTTTTTATTATGCTTATTTTTCAGTCAAAATGTTAAGCACTTTGTATTTCATGTACCTGGATGAAAGGTGCTATACAAATAAAATGTGATTGATTGATTGATTGATTGATTGATTGATTGATTGATTGATTGATTGATTGATTGATTGATTGATTGATTGATGTCTCAGCAAAGACGTTTATGGAATGACGATGTCAAAAAGTCAGTTGACTTCCTCATTGAAAACATGTAGTACAGTAGGCCTATATGACAGTTAAAGTAGTATAAAACAGTTAAAGTAACCTGCTGGCGCAGTGCAACTTTAGCATTTGGGCTATACACATTCCTCAAAATGATACTTTGAACATAAATGTTCCATGTGACTGTATAAATATAATTTCATATGTATTTACAACTTTGAGGCGACCAAGCCTGCGTCATTGCGCCTTTAACAGCAGAGCTGGGTGCGCGCCATAGCGCGGTCAGCGAGGCACCTGCTCCGAGCGCAGTAACAACCTCATACTCACTTTATCCCCCCCAAGTGGAGACGAGCACGAGTGAGTTTCAGTACCGACGCGTGGCTCCTTCAATCCCAGCCACAGACATGTAACTGCTGCCCGACCGACAGGCCCCGGGGGTCCGACACCGCTGTGAAGCTGCAGACACTAGAGGAGGGTTTGGTTTTCAGCGCAGCGCCGCCGCTGCGTCTCCTGTCCTCTCTGAGATGCGCCCGGGCGAAAGGAGGGGAGGAATAGCCGGAGGGAGGGATGGCTGAATAACGAGGAGAGTAAACACCCACTCCGGAGTGACCGAAGAGTCTCCGGAAAGAAGGAGTGAGAGAAAGAGTGGGAGAAGAGGAGTGAAGAGGAACAGGAGCGCTCTGGAAGGACAGCAGGCATATTTGGTTCAGGAGATTTCTGATGAGGATTTTTTTTTTTAAACCCAAAACGCTTGGAATCGATGACTGTAGAGGTATGAAAGCTATTTCATTCGTTGTGGCTCTCAGGTGTGCAGCGCTGCAATATTAAATAAAACCTGTCCGTTGGCGGAATGTCACCCTAACCTCATAGTTTGCCTTAAATGTTGCATAGAAACTTTGATTAAAACCAGTCATCAGTACCTGGAGCCGATCACCGGAGACGCATCTAACCTGTGCTCCGTGAATTCAATTTGCAGACAGGTGGACAAATGTCTAAAAAAAAAAAAAAAAAAAAGAGGTGGTAAAGACAATTCTACAAAAACAACACGAGAGTCTTTCCTTTTAAATTGATTTATATGGATTCACATAGTGCCTCTTTGTCCTTTAATCTATTTCATTGTGCCTGCAAATTGTGTCCCACATGCAGCAGTGAAATGGGCCATGCAGATAGCGATTAAACAGTTTAATCTGTAATGAGGGTGAGGCTTTAACTCTGATTTTCATTAACCAATTAAGAGTTTTTGGTGCTGTCCTCTGAAAAGGACATTATGCCATTTCGTCTGCAGTGTGGTTTTTCTCTGATCTTTGACTCTGAGTTGAAGGAGCTGGTCCCTCTGTCTGTACTGCAGACACAGGGTGCTGACAGAAGTCATTCAAAGTGGAATTACTTTTGTTGCTCATGCTCTCACATTAATGTGGCTGTCATCCAGGTGTGCAGCCAAGACAGAGATGAAGGGATGTCTTTGTTATGTGCATCCTTCTTGTGGTAATGAGTGGCAGATCGGAGAGGAGAGAAGTGACCAAGGGTGAGAGGAGGAGATGAGATAAGGGAGAAGAGGAGAGGTGCTCCTGTGCCCCCCCTTTTTTTTTGTCAGACAATGGCAGTCATCAGATGTTCCCATCAATCAATCTCTGCTCTCCCTTTTTGTCACCCATTCTTTCTCTATCAGAACTTCTCTTCTCTTCTCTTTCAACAAAGTCCTCCACTGTTTGACCCTCACTCTGCTGTGTGTAGGCGGAAAGCTCAGCCGACGCTCTGCAGTCCATCCAGGCTGCCGGCTGCTGTTCTGTAATTATACATAAAAAAAGGAGGGAAACTAAGACACAAAAAAGAGATTCCAGATCAGTGACTTGGAGTTGTTTTAGTAAACTGGGTTTTATTGACCTGCACGGTCTCAGCAGCTGAATGCTCAATAAAACATGTTTTTCCTCCATGCAGATTTAGACAGCCACTTCTCAGGATGTTATCAACGGGCCAGGGTTGGAGGTGTTTGTGGGCTCCACTGGTGTTACTGGCCCTCATTTCTTATTATCCCAGTAACGCTCAGAGTCATGGTGAGTACTTTTTCTTTTGCCTGTCAATACTACTTTCACCTCTACGATTCCCTTCATTAACCCCATCCAAACCCAGAATCGTAGGCTTTCATTGTCTTGTCATCCAAATCTCTTCTCCCCCTTCACCCTCCCCTTTGTCTCCACATCTTTATCTCCTTCACCTGTTGTATCTCTGCCTTCTCTACTGTTTCTGCCTCACTCCTTCCTTTTGTCACTTCTCTGTTTGATACTCAGATCCAATCAGATCACATCACACTCGCGATCATATAACCTTCACATCACTGCGCCGTTTCACCCTGGCAGCGTGGCAATCCCCGCAACCCTGCATGCTGCCAGTGCGGCTACGCTTCAGAGAGGTTTTAATGAATGTGTTGTATCAGTGTGCTTCATGCTGTCATGAGTTTTCTGTGCAAAGTGCTGCACAATATATGATACTCCCTAAATTGTGTTGCAATTTAATCAGTAAGCTTGATTTCATCAAAAAGAGAACATGTATGTTGAAAATCTACTTTGTTCAAAGGAAGTGCATATCTTACTTCTCGGATGAACATTTTGTCATTGTGTGGCTAAGGTGTGCAAATGTGATTTTCTGAATGAAATTATCTGAAATCGCTGCCGCTCTCCACTACTTTAATAACTTTAATGGCTTCAGAGCTGCACGATCCAGAAGTCCATTTATAGTTATTATATTAACACTGAAAGGTCACATGTCCAATATGAATGTTTTTACATTTCTAAGATGGTATGACTGCCAAACCTCTTTCTTTTTTCTTCAAATAGACTCAAGAGTCATTCCTGACTGTCCTGCATGCGTCTGTGTGTGCCATTAAGCCTCCAAAGGCATTTTTCTTCTTGAATCCGTGTGTTCATATCAACATTTGGCATTATGATACAAAGGAATGTGTAAACATTCAACTGTGCTCAAGTGTGTGTGCATTTGTTTATCAGTGTGTGTAACTCACAGTCCTTCCAGGATGTGGAGTCAGAGGAGCAGTTAAGCAGCAGATGGAAATTAAAGGATCATTACACAAAATCCTGAGGTTGATCAAAATTCAAAAACCGCATGTAACAGGAGCAATTTTTTCACCACCAAAATGAAACCTTAAAAATGCTCCTCGAGAAGTTGCGTACCGGCAGTTTTTGTTTCGTATAAACATTTGGACGGTGCCTGTGTCAGTGCTTAGCTGCCGCTTATATTTACTTGTGGGAAGTCCTCAATAAACAACAGTTGCTGGAAACGAAAGCGGGAGTTTCATATTTGCTTTTGTTCTTAGTTCTCATTCTTTGCTCTTTTTTCCTTCTAATACTCTATCCCCTCATCCTTCGTGCTCTGTTTAACTTCAGTCAATTTTCTGCTCCGCGTGGCCCCCCTACCCTCCTCCTCCATCCCTTTTGTCTAAGCAATTTTTTTCCACTTCTAATCAGCACTTCCGTCATGTTCTTCATTGCAGGCGGACAGAAATGAGAAGTGAGACAGAAGTGTGACACCATGAATTAGCCTGGGATTTGATCCCAGTGAATCACAGCTGAGGATGAGCGACTCATTTTTTTTGCGGGTCTGTCTCTGTAAGCTGCAACATCTGGTTGTAGGGGATTTGAGTTTGAGGATTGCAGTGTCGTCTACCCATGCAGTATGTTTGTATGTACAACTCAAATGTCTGGAAATTGTCAGGAACACCCACAAAATGGATTAGAAAGTTGTTTTTTTGTCTTGAGAAATGGAGGAAATGGTCTAAATTTGAAGATTTACTTCATTGATGGATAGTGTATTTGTCTTCAGTGGATTACAGTTGTAAAATACGTTGATAACAATATTTGCTACTTTACTATAAGAACTACATTCACTTTAAGTGACCAAAAACTTTTACCGACGAAACCGGGTTCAGCCAAAAATCAGCCTTTGACTACCGGACTACCAAGGCCCAATCTCAATACTCCCCCTACTTTTCTTCACTCGCCCTTCTTTTCTCCACTCGGACTTCTTTTCTTCCCTAACCCCTAAAAAAGAAGGGGGAGATTTTAGGGCACTTGAGATCTAGGGCACTTGGCCCAGGTGCCTGTCCCATTTCTCCTACTCCCCCTCGTTCTCATCCCTACCCTGATCAGGAAGCAGAGAGCCAAAAGCTGTTTTAATTTCAGCTGTAGCGCTGTTAATATGGCAATTTATTAAGTTTTAATATTTTTTCAGGTATAAAGGTAACCTTAAGATCCACAACCTGGGCTCAGTTTATCCAAATAACGCCTGTTAAGAAATTTGACCCGATGTTTTCGGAGATGAGAAGAGCCGCCGCCCCCGGGGAGCAGCCTCAGCTCACAGCCCGAGAAGAGACGTGTCCGCCGGGTCAAGCTGCTGCGTCAGCCCCGGGAGAGAAACTTTTACCGACGAAACCGGGTTCAGCCAAAAATCAGCCTTTGACTACCGGACTACCAAGGCCCAATTTCAATAGATAGAACTCTCTCCTGGGACGCAGCTCTGTTGAGAATTATGCTGGCTGAAATAAATCATTTAGGAAGATGTTGGTTTAATAGATGAAATCTAACAGTTGTAGCTACGCCTGTTAAGAAATTTGCTCCGAAATTTAGAGATTTCTGTCTGCCGGCTCCGGAGTTTAGGTCCGCGTTAAATCGACGCAGAGCCTACGGCGTAGGGTACGGCGTAGGGTACGGCGTAGGGTACGGCGTACGGCGCGCGTCGCTGCGTACATCGACGCAGACCTTACGGCGTAGGTTACGTAGGCTCTGTGTTGGTGTAACGCCGAACCATAAATCCCTTTATTCTGGCGTGATCTTCCGCAACTTTATCTGAAAGTGTGTAAATTACCCAGATAACAGCTGGATTACTTTGTGGTTTCTGAAGACTATTATATCAGAAACATCCAAAACAAATCTGACGAGTCACAGGATTATTTCTCTGTATTTCTCTGAGGCGAGTCCGCCTGTTTGCCTTCGGTCGGCGAGTCAAATCGACGCAGAGCCGACGGCAAAAGCATTCTGGGAAATTTTCATACCCCCTCGCTCGCCAAGTCAGCATCTGAAATCCCTCGATTTGAAGGGGCTATTCTCAGCCCCTAGCCCTCGTTATGCCCCCTCCCCCTTGGTGAGAAGAGGAATTGGGACACCACTACCTTCACGGGAACGCGCAAAAGTTAGGGTTAGGGAAGAAAACGAGGGCGAGGGGGAGTATTGGGACGCAGCCCAAGTGCTTTAAGTTTCCTCAGACATAAATATTTGTCCAAAGCTTTGCAAATTTGTTCATGAAGAGCAGATGACCTGACGATACCACCAGCTCAGCTCAGCTCATACATTAGGCGCCTCTGATCAGTTTGTGCTTGACCTGCATTCAACTGCCTCTTGTCATCAGCAGAAACTTCAGTCTGCACGTCGTTCTGTTTACCCCACTCATAAACTCATGTGTTGCACTAAATTGCATCCAGTTACTACTTGATGTAAAGTTTCAGACTTACAAACTGTGCTGATTATGGCGCTACAAGGAAAAGAGTGGGATTGACAAAGCAATTAAGAGACTCCGTAGGAACTTAAAAAAAATCTATGGCAAATGTTTATGGCAACACTTAAAAATAAAAGTATCTGTTCAATATGGGAGCAGTAAAAGTCAGGAAATAACCAAAAATATCACAGGTATCATGAGAATCCATCATTGAGATACTTTACTGGATGAGAGAAAATGTGACTCTGCCGCAGGTACTAAAAAAGTCAGAGGAAGATATTAGAATTTAAGCCTAAGTTATCTTGTGGGAAAGCTAAAAACCTGCAGTAATACAGTGGTTTTTACCACACACAGACATGGACATCCAGGTCCAAAAAAATATCTATTCTCTATTTATCATCTTGTGTAATTTCTTTGTGGAGTACTGTACATAAATCAGTTTTTTAGCAGAAGGATTTGGCCACAATATATAGTCCTTGCTGTGCTGTAGTTTTCATCTGTCTGACTTGTGAGAATGACTCTTGGACTGCTACTTTTTGATGAAATGGACCAGTGTGCAACAAAGTGGATGGCTGTTCATTTTTTTTTCCTTTTCCTCTGGCAGTTTCTTTGGGTTTGAAAAGTACTGAAAAGAGTCATACAAATTTTGTTCTCGGTTCCTGCAACTCAGAAGGTGCAGTGAGTGACCTGACGCTTGGTTGCTGTTTCCTCTGCAGCAGTAAGAGAAGCAAGATCAATGACAGACAGACACACCTGAACTCTGACTTCATTCTCAGGAAAGAAACAGCAGACATTATTGCCAATCAAGCAGTTATTTATACATTCGGCACTTCATGAGACAGACTTTGTGAAGATCTTAATAGTGCATGAGGGTTGGTGTGTTTGTATGTGCTTGTATCTGCACACATACTTAATTATTGAGATTGATTTTCTTTTTTTTTTCGTCCTCTTCTTATTGGCCGACAACCTGGATCGATACTTTGCTTAGGGCTTCATCACAACAGATTATGTGCTCAAGTGCACATTTGCACAGAAATTGCACTTTTTATGTTTGTGTGTGTATCAGTATGTGTGTGTGAGTGGTTGAAGAGTAGCCTGATAATTATTGTGAGGGAAATAATATGTGTTATTTCACTGATATCGTGAAGTCAGTGATGAGGGATAATTTGTACAAAAACAAATAAAAAAGGATGGAGCAACCTGTTTTGAATGAAAAAACTTATCCAAATCTCAACTGCGTTCACTCTCCCCTCTGCTTTTCTGTTGACTGTAATCTGGTTTGTCATAATCTTCACTCTCTTTGGACTGAATGGAGCTCTGGATTGTAAAAAAGGGAATGTGAAGGAAATGTTCAGGATTTTTTCATTTTGGTAAGGAAAATGTTTTGTGATTGTAAATGAGCAAAATTAACTTTGTGGGAATATAAGAAGGTACATGTTATAGGAAGCATAAAGTTGCAGAAACTGTGTAGCAGTTGAGCATATAATAACCTCCATCATATCCATTTCACCCCACTGCCAATATGCATGCGTAAATTACACAGTGCTGTAATTACAGAAAGTGAGTCTCAGGTGAAGCAGCTGCAGCGTGCATAAGCATAAAATGGACTACAGCCGTCTTAGGATTTAGATGTGCTTTATGAAATGTTATATTGAGGGCTCATGAAGAGCGGGAGACTCAGGACTGAAAAGTTATTGTTGTACTCACACTGACTCAGATTCACCTTAGCATATATTTTACGGTTGTGATAGTATTTAGAAAAGTTCACTGAATTAACTTCAGGTGGTTTCTTTAGTTCAAGTTGACTTTTACTAGTAATAAATAGGAAATGGGCTCACTCATAAAGAATTGCTGATTAAGGGCCAAATCCACAAAAGGATTGCGCGGCTTTTGCGGCCGCTAAACCGGTGCAAATGAGACAAAAAGAGAGCGTCTAATTCACAAAGCACCCGCAAAGGGCGAATTGCACCACAAACTGCGCTGCCAAGCAAATAGTGTCATGGTGCGCCTGTGCCATTTGCATGCATGTAAATTAGGTAATATTCATACATTCGGCACAAAATTGCCCCCTTTCTATGCAATTAAGCCTCATTTCAAAAACCGTCTAATTCACAAAGGCCAGCGCTATTTGCCACACGCAAAAATAGTGGAGCAAATACCGTCTTTTCGAAGCGTGTATTAACTGCGCGCAAACTCACTCCTCACTCCCCCTCTGTCTCTGTTTCTCTCTCTCTTCAATATCATTCAAGCCTGTGTGATACTGAATGATATTAAGGGTGAAATCTACAGTCAGACATGACTGTAGACAGTCAGATCAAGTGGGGTTGTGGACTTATCTCGGATTTAAAAATAAAAATAACAGGACGGAGCTCAGCATTAATCCATACAGTAAGGGGCTGCTTTATTACAAACTTTATTAAAGCTTTATTATAAACATATAAATCTAGAATGTGTGTGTTTAACAGCTGACCTGTAGGTGTGTGTAGCAAAACACAGAACATGAATTACCGTTAGATCCTGATCTGATCCCGATCCAGTGTTAATGAAGTTACCGGTGCTGTGCCTTGTGCGTAAATGCACACAGCCTCTTAACATTTGACATTTCATTAGCTTATGTCATACATGCGAAATACTAGAGAAGTACAAAATGTGAAAGTTGAGGCTGTTGTGCTCTCTGCAGTTTTCATTATGGACCAATCTGTGTGCTGAAATATGGAGAACACTGGAAACAGCTCCGCTCACTTACTCAGACAAGGGAAAATTGCACTCAGCTGCAAAACTTTATGGGCGTGTTTGCGCCGGCATATCATTAGAGCAAAATCTTTTGTGAATAGGACCTTGAAGCGGGGCAAATTGCGGGCGCAACTGCGGCGCAATTCACAGCGCTATTTTGCGGGTGCAATCTATTCTTTGTGGATTTGGCCCTAAGAGTTCAAATATTATAATATTAAAAAATGTTAATGATTATAATATGGGTTCTGCTTAATGTTCTGAAAATATCAGATATTTCTCACTTTGGACACTACTTCAGCACTTATTGTGAAATTCTGTCTGCAATGCTTTATTTTAGCTCAAGTCTCTGTCAAGAAACCACCTCCTGCTCTTATTTGTCAGCAAAGTACTGAAAAATGGCAGAGAAAGGCAGGCATTCATTTTTTGTAAATGGAAATATGTCATGTGGGATGGTAATAAGTAACATACTGTAATAAAAACCTTTAAATGAGGTGCTCCATGCAGATCAGGGGAAGTATCTTGTCAGACACTAGGTCCATCTGGACTAAACAGCTCTCAGAGTTTGGTGCACTTAAGCTCCTTAATAGGCTTTTATTCTGGTTGCATGCATACTTCAGATAATAACATTTGAGTAACGTACCAGCCAGCCAGCGGGTGGTAGTTGAGTGCAATATCTGCGCGGTACATCCTGGGCTTCGCTGTTGCTCCTTTCCTCAGATCTATGAGCTAACATCAGCCACAACAAATTCACGAGGAATTTCTTCAGTGGCTAAAATGTTGCTGATGTGTGCGCACCAGGCATCAAAATGCATCCCTGCATGCGTTTTAAGTGACAACTTTTTTATTGGATCTCAGTTGCCCACTCTGTATGCAAATGTATACATAGGCTGTATCACACAGTCAGCGGTCAGCTGAAAAACAAATAGGCATCAGTGCATCTAAAGGTGTCTCTGTAAAATCAGTGATGTGTTCAGTGACCTGAACTGTGATTAACACGCTTCTTATATGCAGATTTTTTATTGTTTTCTTTTTTTACTGACAGTTGAACAATCTCAGTAATGTATTAGCCAAAATGGGAGGAAAAATAAAAGTACCATACAATTGTTTTGGCTTTCTGATGTTGTAGAGGTCGGTGTCAGTGATGAAACTTGAAGGTCGAAGCCTTTAAGGCCAGTAAAAAGTTGACCACCCGGACGGGCAGCTTTGACGCTGTGCTCCCTCCTGCCTTGTTCACTGTTGCTGCAGAAATTAACATAAAAGACAAGCAGAAGGTTGAATTAATTCTGTGAGTTTGGATGCTTTATTTGTGTGTGTGTGTGTGTGTGTTTTTTTTTTTGTTTTTTTCAGAAGATAAAAGAGCCAGACGAAGATGCTGGCAGAAACTACTGATTGTGAGGAATCATGTCAGGGAAGGGCTCCGCCTGTGTGACCCAGGACATGTACATGTAGCTTGAGCAATCAGATTTAAATGCACTTTCAGGGCGTCCTGAGTGTGTTCTCACCTTTATATCGGACTGGGAACTTGTAATCAGATCAACCTTGAGTCAAGATGCTCACATCAATTTTTTTAAGTAAAGCTACAGCTTGATAAATATATAAAAAAAATGTATATAAGTCCAGTGTGAATGACTTTTTCCAACTTTGGTTTAAATTTATAGTTTGGCTCTTTTTTTAGTGGTGGTATATCCACTGCATTTACTAACTGCTGGTTTCTGGGAAAATCAACGATTATCACTACACATTAATGTCTCATGAGAGAAATGACAGTCGTACGATGGTGATACAGGGGTGTAATACAAACCTGTTATCATTACTGCATGCTTATGTGGAATTTAAGTTGAAGCTGCCCCAAAATGTTGTTTATACGGTGTATACTGTACTGTAGATCTAAAAAGAAAAAAGGAAAGGTTTGGCTAATAATGGTGTTCCTGTTTGTGCACTAAATTGTTAAACGGTATGATATCCTGAGTGTTGAAGCAACTTTATTGAAGCAATATAAGTGTTGAACTTTTCCTTTGTTTGACTTGGCAAACATTATTCCACATTTGCATAAAAAATAAAAAATAAATAAAAAACACAATGATCCACAACACAAAAATACAATATAGTGTACACTGTAACTTTATTAGGCGACATGATGGAGCCTTGAATAAAATACCCAATGCTGTGAAAAGTTCAAATAGACCTTTTCACAACATGTTAAAACAAGTAGATAACATTAAAGTAGATATTCAGAAATGTTATTATGATTCTCAGGGGAAATGCCAGGAAACAGAGACCTGATTATTCTCTATCTGCATAAGTTTGATATCTTTCCCATAAAAGCTATGTAGACCTGAGCTGATTCGATTTTTTTTGCGCTTCTTAAAGGTCCGACCTACCGATACAGATTTTGACTGATTTCAATTTTATTCTTAGGACTATCATGAGCTGCATATGTGAACTTACTCAACAATTAAAGGTAGCAGAGGCTGCAGACTGTATGCTTTACTATGGTTATTTTTATTTTCTTTATCTTCGTCAGCTTCAGAACACTGAGCATAGTTTGTAGAGTGATTCTGTTTTAGGTTTTTTTTTGTTACTAGACAAGTTATTTCTTGATTTACATGTTGCATTTACTGCTGTTCTGTACTTGCTGCCCAGTCACTGTGACATAGTCTTTTTGAGGAAAAAAATTGCAATTTCTCCGTATTCAAATCTTCTAAGTCATTTCATATCTTCCATTACCATAACTTCCATTGTCATAACTGGCACAATAACCCAATATAATAGTCTTTCATCATAATACACACTGAGAAGGTTGTGCAACAACTTCTAATACACTGTATGCACTGGATGACCCCCCCCCTCACACACACACACACACACACACACACACACACACACACACACACACACACACACACACACACACACACACACACTCAGATCAAATGGAGCAGAGAGATGAGTGCTGAGGCATCACTTACACCAGTATGCAATGAAAGGGTGAAAAAAGACCTAGAAGTCACTAAATCACCAGAGTGGAGTGCTGGAGAGGAGAAGATAATGGAATAAAATGATAAAACAGCAGAAGAGAGGAAAGATGAGGAGGAGAGGTAGAGTTTAAACCCGAAGATGAGAAACAAAGTTGTGACAAAAGGGACGTGTTTCATGAGATCAGCAGAGGAGAAGAAAAGAGCGCAGAGATGGAAACAAGAAGCCAGAGTGGATTTGAGATAAGTGCTAGCTTGGTGAACAGGGTAGTTTGTGTACAAACAAGACGTCGACCACATATATTTACGTGTACCGCTGTGCACGCTGACACACACACACACACACACGACTCCACAATTTCCTTCATGAAGAGTACAGTTGCGATATCTTATAGTGACAGTGCAAGCCAGCGGCTGTCATCTCTAAATCCTGAGTATTAGCAAAGCTGCTGTAGCTTGAATAATCACAGAGGAGTCAGATCAAGGCTTATCTGGGTAGAAGAGGAGAGGGAAACCTGGGACTTAAAGGAAGGAAGAAAGAATAAGGGAGAAGGAAGTGTAGGAAAGAAGATGAAGGGGAAAAAAGAGAAAACTCAAGGTTCAAAAGAAATTGAGAGAAAAAAAATCACAAAGACTAAAGACAAACTTGAGTAAGCAAAAAGAAATAAATTGAATGAATGACAATTGAATAAAGGAGTCTTGAGTAAGGAGGCAGTGGGATGAAGAAAGAGATGAACAGGGGATAAAGAGACCAGATCGATTGTTGAGCAAAATCAGGAGATGGGAAAAGGAAGGAAAAAAGGAAGCTCGCAGTTGAAGTTGAGCGAGAGACAAGGACCCAAAGAAGGGAGGAGGAGCGATTTCCCAGTCAGCATTTACTCACCCACAAGTTGTCCTCTCTCAAACTGGGGCGTCAAGCTGTGCTTGCATCATTTTAACCCAGATCATTTCATTTAAACTGGGCCTCCAGCTAAAAGACTTGTCTGGTTCACGCTCTCTAGACCCGCTGAATTAAGGTTCAGCTGCATGAGGAAAGAACATATTAAATACTGTGTTTGGAAGGATATGCATAATTTTCACACTGAGGGTAGGGTGGGGTTGGGGGATTTCGTCAAGGCCTCTATGACTCCAAGTATTTACATGAGATACATTTTTTGCCATGTGGCGGATGCTAAATTTCTGCCAAATTCGAGGTGTTGGGTTTGTAACCTTTCCAGAGGCTTCCAGTGAGTCCAGTGATGTTTCTCCTCAGATAAAGTGTTTTGAGTGTTCTGCATGAACAAACATGCTGTAAATCTTGGGCAGGTCTAAGCTCTTCAGCCATGGTTTGTGCACTTTTGTGATGTGAAAAATAGAGGCGTAATGTCTAATGTGTTTCACAAAGAATCTCTGCGCTCACTCTCATAGAGAGGAAGCTTGAAATGTGGAGCTCTTGGTTGATATTTATGGCAGAGAGAGGTGGTAAACAAGAACAGACGTGTTTGATTGTGAAGGGTAATTTATATCAGAGACCCTCATGTTCCCTCTGCATCCACAGCTTTATGTCCATATTCATTATTCATGGTTGCCATCTCTGGTTTTGTCTTCAGCATATACATCTTGATTTGTTTTCTCCCAATGATTGTGTAGGTGCAAGTGTGTTCATTCACATGCAAGGCAAAGGTAGAGGTACTCAAAGCAATGTTCTGCTGGTTATTAGTTTCCTGTCTGCCAGCTCACTCCTCCTACTATGAATGCATTAAATGATACCATAGTAGTGCTATCATGTACTTAAAATTATTCATAGATTCTCATTGTGTCGCATCATACCTTTTTATCCTCTTTTTTTTTTAGATATTGGATAGTTGATGTGGTGTAATTACTTTAAAAAAAGCAGCAAGCAAAATATAAAAGTGTGCAGTGCTGCAGGGGGTCTCACAAAAACAGAATTAAATGTCCAACAAGATGTCTCTGAGGAGGTTGGATTCAGATTTTTCTTTCTTTTAATTAAGTAAAAGTTGGATAAATATGCAACTTAATGATTCAACTTGACTGGGTTTCAACTAGCATCCTTGGTATCTTTAAAAAAGAATAAATAAATAAATAAATAAAAAGGAAGAAAAAGACTATGATTAAAAGCATGGCAGGAATTCCAACTGATTACTACAAGACTGCAGTTCATTAAAGGTATTGTTTTTAGACAAGGTATGATTAAAAACAGTGTATGTGTTCTGAAATAAAAACTTTTTTCATCACCCAAAGTTGGCGTACAGTTTTACTGCATCACTTATCCCATTTTTTATTTTGAAATTAATTTTAATTTTGATGTGAGTGCTGACGGGTAAAGTGGTGCTGTATTACATGGGTCATTAGATTCATTTATGACAGCTCATCTATAGAAACCTTTCACAAAGTGTTTTTTCTCATTTTCTCTTGGCAGAATGATATAGAAATATGCTGAAAAGGTGATACGGTTTGCAGGCATAAAGGTTATCAGCCACTGTTGTTTTTATCTGAGGTGAATTATTCAATGATATTATATTATACTCTTCTCTGTTCTTGATCCGTATTTCCGCTCTCCAGTCTTGTCGTTTGTCATCGCTATCTCTGCCTGTGGATTTTAAGCAGTCAAATTTTCCTCTGATTTGTGCAGTCTGTGAATGTAAGTAACGGCAGTTGCAAAGATTCATGAAGAGTGTGGTTGCTATGACTATCATCAAAAGATCTGTGCAGATTTGTAAAGGTAATGCTGATGTACCTTTCATTTCTCCATTACATAAGCCCAATGGGTCAATATATGTACTGAACTGCATAAAAGATGTTCTTGCTGGAGCTGCTTGGTCTGAAAAGTGAAGCCAATTGAAAACTCATTTTGATTTAAACTACCACTCAGTACGTTTACATGCAGCAAAGGTGTGTGTGTGTGTGTGTGTGTCCACATGAGTCAATAAGAGACCACTGACTCAACATGTGGTCCGCATGAACCAATTACAGCATAGCCTCACACACCTGAATTTGACTCGACACTAGGGCTGTAATCTCCTAATAAATCTCTCGATTTATTAGTAAATGTGGCCTGGCTCGACTAACATTCTTATTGGTCAATTCTTTAATTTAATTTAGTTTAATTTAATCTGGAGGAAAGTACCAAGTTCTGATGGGGGTGTTTTCAGAGCACACCTCTCTCACAGGTAACGGTCTATCTTTGGACACCCCCTTGTTTTTACTATTTTGGATTAGGCCAGCCCACTGACTAGAGACGGATAGATTGTAAAGTAGAAAGACAAGGTCCGTTGATTTGTTGAACTCTATCATGTCGAAGACACCTGCAGTGTGGCAGAATATCATAAAAATAGACAAAGGAAAAAAAGTTGAATGCAAACTTTGCAAGCACCAGTTTGGATATCACAGCTCCACATCAAACATGGCGCATCACCTGAAAACGGTAAACAAACTTGCCCCGTCCGTTTTGACAACATGAACATATCAGAATTGACATATTTCAATGTTTTGAGTCTAACAATTGTTTTGTAACATCCCCGCAACAACGGCGGCATCCCAGTGCTGGATGTGGAGCCTCTCACTCCGACACACCGGTGTGCTGTTGACTTAATTAGTCTCTGTAGCTGTGGTGCGAGTGTTGTTTTATTAAATATATTCTGATTATAGTGGCGGCCAATTATTAAAACATGACAAAGATCAAAAATGTTTCAATATAGCACATTTTAGATAAATTCTTGTCCATCGACGCTGATAATCATCTGTTTGGAATAATTTCTGATTTAGGGCAAGCCAGAAACACGTACCGCGGTTGAATTGGTTTGATATTGGATATTGGATATTATGAATTCAACACCCATAAAACTTGTGATACATACCACTGATTTTGGTCAAACCACTTGTGATGTGTTCATGGTCATCTAGACTATATATCACAAGAGAGTAATTATTATAAAATCATATTATGGGCTGATTTAATGAGGTTTAATGAAAACAATCGGTGTTATGTATCACACGTTTTATGGGTGTTGAATTAAACCTCATTAAGCCCATAATATGATTTTATAATAATTACTCTCTTGTGACATATAGTCTAGATGACCATGAACACATCACAAGCAATATGACCAAAATCAGTGGTATGTATCACAAGTTTTATGGGTGTTGAATTCATTAAACCACATGAAATCAGCCCATATATATGATTTTTAATAATTATAGTATATGTTTTTTAATTATAGTATATGTTTTGTGATATACAGTCTAGATGACCATGAACACATCACAAGTGGTTTGACCAAAATCAGTGGTATGTATCACAAGTTTTATGGGTGTTGAATTCATAATATCCAATATCAAACCAATTCAACCGCGGTGAAACACGTAATATGTAAAGAGTGCTCTTAAGGTGTTTCAGCACCACAAGCCAACACAACTAACTTGTTCAACCACCTAAAACAAGTCACAAAGTCAGCTACGATGAATGCATGAAGGCAAAGAAAAACCCTTGCATCCGTTGCAAGCGTGAGTGGTTCATCATCATCATCTCAAATGTCCCTTACAAGCCTCACCATCACCATACCCATTGTTGTGCCGGATTCAGCACCCCTGCAGTGAAAAGCACCCCCTCGTCGTACACACAATGACAAAAATTATATTCTCATTTCACACACTCACATGAACACATACTTAGGAGTTTATATTCAATGATAAGTAGACCAAGAAAAAAAACAACACACTGACACTTCAATATATTTATATATACACACTCACACAAACACATACTTAGGAGTTTATATTATATATATTTACAAATATTATGGAAGACAACACAGTAAGCAGGCTATTAATTAATGACATCAATAACCATTTACCCGATTTTTGTTATCTGTGACTGTGATTGTGGGAAAGTATGACTATTGTGGAATCCATGAGCGCATTTAAACATGAATCATTAACACAAAACTGGACGCTAAACAGTGTGTACGACGAGGGGGTGCTTTTCACGGCAGGGGTGCTGAATCCGGCACAACACCCATCCACCTCGCAGAGACATGTCGATCACTAAAGCAATCACGTTCCATTTGGCCAAATATATGTTCCCAGAATTAACAGAAATGTATGTTAGAGTGTAAGCTGTGTCATGTTTATTTAATTTTGTGTGACATTTATTTTTATTTCTATTTCGATTATGAAGGCACTAAAATTAGTGTGAGAAATGAGCAGCAATTTTATTTTTATGCAAATGTTTGTAAATTAGCAGTAATGTAGCACACAGATGTGATGTGTTTACATGACGGTGCAATAAAAACAAAAATTGGACTTAACTCATTATGATGAGTGATAAATAAACGTGATCACAATATTAATCAAAATAATCGTTAGCATCCAATGTCGTTGTTTCTCAGTAGTGGGAACTTAAGTTATGTAATCTTTTTTTTACCTTTGCAAGTTCACAATGTGAAATGTGAACAAAATAGGTGCTTTTCTGCTAACAAATGATCACCAGTGGCAGTAGCCAGTTAAAACAGACAAATAATTGACCTAAAAATGAGATAAATGTGTGAACAATTTGTGTTAACGCTTCCTTTTTAGGGAGTGACATAAAGTGTGAAATTTGGGGTTGATGGACCTTACACAAATGAATTACAGATACAGTATACCTTGCTAGAACTGGTTTGATAACTTATGAAGCATTCAAATGCAAATTTAAACCTAGAATGTCTGACTTCTAAGTCGAAAATGTTAATGAAAATGCTAAAAGAGATTGAATCTTTTCATTGGTAAATCATGTAAAGGCACCAAATAAACCAGTAGGCATCCAAGTCTTTTTTTTTTTTTTAAATGTATTTATTTATTTTGATCAATTTGCATACTGAGCATGTTGAGGTGAACTAACATTACTGGAAGGTCCAACTTGCTGTTGCTGAAGTACAAAGAAAGCGGCTTAAATGTGTTTCACGTTCAACCAGCTGTGGTTCCTCTTAGCCCTAGAAACTCAAGATGGCAACAGTTGAATAAGAACTTCAAATCTTAAAAAATGTCACATTAAATCCCAGAGGTGATGTTAATTTCTCTTACACTTTGAAAAAAAATCTTTCATATGTTTTTGAGATAACTGTAATGTGTTTCTTGGAACTTAGTTGCCTGAAAACATGTCCCCCCTGAAACATTTCATACCTTTTTGGTGGTGTTTTGATCTGATGCAATCCGAAGCTGAGCTTTTCACCATACTGATCTGCTTCATTTGTTGCTTTCATTGCCGTGGGAACTTAAGAAATGAAATTCCTTCATTCATCTTGTCTTAGAGTCACTTATTTTTTTCTTTTAGCTTTTTGAGAAAAATGTTGTTGCCCGGCCTCAGGCACTGCTTACTTTCTTATTAACACATTATGACTCATGTCTGGGAACTTTTTAATTATTATCGTTTCCTTTCATCACACATTTAAACGCAGCATCAGTTATCAAAGCAATCTGTTTCTTTGCTTTATTGAAGCTGATTAAACTGTCACATTGTTCTTCAGTTCCAGCTCCGAAGAGACTGCGTTTCAAAGTGCTGAGTTCAAGTAAACTCCACGTTTCATGGAGGGAGCCCAAAGGAGATGTCGACAGCTACCTGTTTATCTACAATAGTATACCAGGTAGGAGCTTACCATCTTCACAACACATGCAGAGTAAATACCATGACACGAGAGAGTAACCTCACTTTTACATTTTTGAGGCAGGATCACATTACTAGATTTTCGGTCTGTCAGTGAGGATTATGTAAATTACTTCTTATCAGAACTATTTTGAAAGAATTACAATCCTGAGAGATATGGAGGCCTCAAAGTTTATTCTTTGCATTGGCTAAGTTTGAGACAAGAAAGTATTTCTGCTGCATCTGTAGAGCCTGTCAGCACATTTTTCAAAACTGGGATTAATATATACAGCTGTACTTACAGTTGAAGGATCTATGCTGAGTCATGCTGGGGGCTAGTTCAGGCCAGCTGAATAATAGAGATGCATGGTAATAATTTATTTTGTATTAATCTGCATCATCACTGGACTTCTCATGCATGCATGTTGTCCTGCTTTTATTGTTTATCTGTGGGAGAATGAGTGTGCAGACAGTGCTTTCACTGTGTTTTAGTAATCACCATAATCACCACTGACATCTACTTTGTCATGTATAGTGCACCTGGATAGACATTCAAGGATTCACAGGTGTTGCTGTCTGCATACGTTGTTAATGCAGACATGAGTACACTAGAGCAACACTGGAGTCCTTACATAGCTGATATGAAGCACTAAATAATGCCTTTGGTTTTTTTGGGGGGGGACCTAATTTGGCAATGTGTTCCTTTCTTCTTTTCCCGAGAGGAGAATGAAAAATCTAATTAATGGCCACTTCCTGCTCTGAGAGGATAGCAACAGGAGCTCACTGGCATTTACCAAATGCACTTTAAAACTGAGATCTGAATATAGTTTTGTATTTACTTTAAATGTGATCACGAAAGCCTTATATAATGGGGAAAAAAAGGAAGAAAACACAAAAGCCTGCCCTGTGTTCGGATTTATTCTCTTTTTTTGGCTTATTGTCATTTTAAAGCCAGAATGACAGGAATGGTAAAGCTTATTAAGAATGGGTGAAGTCCTTTTATTGCAAATAAAAAAAAACTTTCAGATCACTCTTGGAGATGCAGATGACCTTCTGGAACAATATGATATCGTTTTTGTAAAAGGATCAACTGGGTGTATCAGATAAGTTCAGCTGTCATAGGGCGAGAGTCCTCAGTGTACGCCCTGGTCCATCACAGGGTTAACATAGCAAGGCAACGCATCCACATTTCAAACTACAGTCAATTTAGGGTCAATATACTCATTTGTGACCCCTGGTATTTAAGATAGTTTGTGTTGTCTCTTTATTTACTACAATAAATAGCACACAATCCAAGTAGTTGGCTATTGTTTTGTGCCAGTCGTAAAACTGGAGACGCATTATTATAAGTCACTTTTTATTGTTGAATAGGGCAACTTTATGATCACATTACTAACTTAATCTAAACAAGTTTCAACGTGCTATATTAGCCTGTGTATGATCTGCTACAGTTGATTTTATAATGCTCTTTGTTTTTTAATTTAATAGTACCTCTGAGTAATAAACTTTAAATTGTAACAACTGTAATATTCGTATAAGAATAATTCTTATATGACATAAGCAGCGCTGCTCCTTAACAGACATGCATGTGCAAAACCAAGTTTGTCCTCATGCAACTGTACTCACCAGAAGCTGAAGTCACTTTTTTTGTTAAAAATGTCTGACAAGCTGCTCAATCTGCCTGGAATTGGACGGTCGCACTAAGTCCCCGGGGCATCATAAAAATTGTATGTGGATGCAGAGCACTATTTCTCTGCTTTCTGGTAGATTTTGAATTTTCTAGAAATTGTAAACAATCTAGAAGTTGAGTATATTAGAAGTATGCAACTCCTGTGGGCAGCAACAGGAGGATCATAAGAGGGGTTTAACTTTATCTTTGTTTTGGGGGGGGGGGGGGGGGTGACCCCCTAATATAAAGCTAAGGGAAATACTGCTCTTTATATTTTAGTAAAGTATAAGTTTTGCCTGCCAGTCTTTTTATAGTCTTATGAACAGCAATTTTGTTTATCATACAAGTTAAATTAATCGTATATTTTTGACTGAAGAATAATTTTTTATGTTTTTTCTTGTTAGTTGGCACATGCCCTAAACAACCTCAGGCTGATTTTGAAACCAACTAGATAATAGGACCCTTTAAGTTATTGAGTATTTCAGAATCTGATAAATTGATCAATCGTTTCAATAATCGATAGCTCAAGTGACTATAAAAAGTCATTTGTTGCACCCTTATTAAGATGCCAAACATAATGGACAACACTGCATATCCTCGTCACTCTTCAGCCACACTGCAGAAGGACCAGCATCAGTCATCTTTGCCAAGAGCAGTAACCTCATATAAATATTCTTTTTGAGTACTTTCTCTTTTTTTCTTCTCAGTAATATACTTCAACATTCTAATGTCTTTTGGGGATTTGTGAAATAACATTCAGCTCAATTCAGTTAAGTTCAAAATGATGTAAAATGCTCACCTCGTATTACTGTAGGTCTGACAAGGAAACATTGCTCCATGTCTAGAGGAGAAATCTAGCTCATCCCATCCGTCATGTGGTAAGATGAGGGTTATACCTGGACAGGTGACTAGAATGACACAGATATAAGTTAACATTTTTGAGAAATATACATTTTGTTTTCAAATAGTTTTGAGTAAACTGAAAAGATTTCCACTTGTAGTACCCTATGGATCCATACATTTTGCTCATTAAACAAATTGGATCCTTGGTCTGACCAGCATTCACCTCTAAAACGCACTCACTAACTGGATATGTTTTGTGTTTAATCTGTTTAGAAGTAAAAATGTAAAATGCCCTTTCCAGCTCGATGGGGAGTTTTAATTGCGGGTTTGTCACACAGCCAACGAGTTTACTTGTACGTGATGTGCAGGATAAATGACTTACTGTAACTTTTGTCTGCCAAGAAATTAAACTATAAATATCAGTGTCAATATCAGGCAATATACATTATTTGCTTCTTTTAAAATACTGTTAAATGTGTTTCTGAATTTAAGAGAAAAATCAGTCTGTTTCTGCCTTGTTAAACATGCAAACTGTAGCTTCATAGGTGATCTGTAACTCCTGGCTTGAAGTGGCCTATGGCATCTGTAGCGGAAACATGCAAAGAAAAAAGTGGAATATTCATGCACTTATTGGGCTAAAGAATAAGAGAAAGTTCTTCATATTAAAAACATGAAGAAACATATGCTTTTAGAGAAGTTAGCAGGCTTTTTTCTGTCCTAACCTAATAAATTCACTTCAGATACACTGATAATCTATTGGTGAGGGACAACATCAGTGCAGTGACCTCAGCTGACCTGGAGAGTTGAGATGAGCGGTCTCAGTATCTTGGTCTTGATTGTAATTTCATTGTAATGTCTGTTCTGATGTCCAGGACGGAAATAAGCACAAGCACAGAGTTGTTTCTCTGTGAGGATTTTATAAGAGGTCCACCAGCACTAACCTCTACCCCCCTTTATTGAAATGTTAACCATTAATCTGAGAAATCAATACCAACAAAACAGAGGTTCAGAAAAATGTCTTGAAATGTGATTTCATTTTTCTTTTTATTTGTTTGCTTATTTTGCATTTGATTGCTTGAGTGGAGCTAAACTATGTGGTCCTTATAAAGAGGAGAACAAATAACTCCAGAATAAAATAGAGGAATATTTCTACCGTGACCGTAATATTTGTCTGCTTTCCCAAAGGAGAATACTCATTTGCTCTTCTGATTTAATTTTGTATTTGCTTTGTAAACTCTTTTTTTATTTCTTTAATTTGTTTTTATTTATTTGCTGGTTCCAAGCTGTTCCAAGCTGACTATATCAACAAAAAAATGAGACGGTTCATTGAGTCCTCATTTTTATCACCATCTTCATCTTTATCATCTTTGTGACCATCTTCTCTTCTTCTCATTCTTCTCCCCTGTTTCAGGTGGTCAGCAGAGGGAGATCATACTGCCTAAAACCAACACTACGGTATTGATAACAGACTACAGTCCTTCTAAAGACTATACTTTTGGTGTCATGGCTGTAAGTGGCAGGAAACGGAGCCGCCCTCTTCAGGGGAGGTTTAAAGGTTTGTGTTATGGTTTTACTGCTGTGTCTGTTTCATCCCCGCTCCATGCCTATGTTATTGAACACTGTTATAGTCAACCCTGCTGAACTTTTCCCTAAATTTTTTTCTTGTCTATTCTCTTCTTCTTTTGCACGTTTTTTTTTTTTTAGTGCTGTCAAGCGATTAAAATAATTGAAATTAATTAATTAATATCTGTAATCAAATTAATCTCTTTTTTAATCTTAATAAATAATCTTTAATAAACAAACACAAACAGATTTCAAAATAAAGCCAACTTGCAAACAGAAAAAGTAAAGTTAGAGATTAAAAAATTATGTAGCTGGAACAGTCTCATAATTCACAAATGCACAGACCGATTCACAAATGCACACACCGATTCGCAAATGCACAGGACAAGATTCACAAACGCACAGACCGATTCACACGTGCGTAGGACAAAATGCATAAATGTATTTTTGATGCTCACACAAATATAACCTGATTTACAAATGTTTTTTTGTCTGTGAGCTGCGCTGGATTTGCGTGTGACTTTTAAAACTCCCCTGCATGACTCGATCCACAAATACGTTTTTTTTTAACACGGAAGGATCTGCAACCAATCAGATGTCTTCTTTGTTTCAGCCAATCATAAGAGCGCACCCCATGTGGGGGACGATTTACTCGTAAACCAATCAGAATTAAAGTTACACCTGCTGTTTGAACTGCGTTTGAACTGCACTTAGAAAAGTGATTCAATATTTCGAGTTGGTGGAGTAAAGATAAATAAATAAATCCTTTTTTCCATAATTTCCTCATCTGTCCTCTCCTCTTCATTTACTTCTCTTGAGTTACACTCGACTTTTTCTTTACATAGCTTGGTTTACTTGAGTCATTTTTTAATAATTCCGTTACTGTCCTGCTAATCTTTGATACATCAATTCTAGCTCATGCAGGTGAAAGGGGTGAGAGTGATGGAAGAGAAAAGATGGAGACCCAAAGGCAGAGTGATTTAGTCGTGTCTCCTGAAGATGCCAATGAGATCATTGCAGGTAGGACAAAACACACACAAATGCAGTTTCCAGGAGAGGGAAATGCAGGCAAATCTTATGCTTACACGAATGTTTAAATATAATGAATAGCGCTGATGGGACTCAGTCAGCTGCCAGAATAATGTTTGGAGATAGGAAAAACATCCGTTGGTGCCGTCAACACCAGCTCCACAGACAAGAAAGCCAAAACTATGTGCGTTGTCTGTTCCCATCCAGTTGGATTGACAACAAAGTTGGAGTGCAGAAATCCATGTCTCAAAGAAATACTCAGGCACACATCGATCTGTCACCAAAGAAGTGAGAACATGAGATGTTAAAAAGTGGCAAAATTGTTCACTGTTGAAGCGGGTATAGAAAATGATTGGATGGATGAATGGATGGATAAATGAATGCTACTGTTGGTATTTTTGCAAACTTTTTTGGATACAACTAGAACGCAGGTTGGTGCGATGCCGTACGACTGTCCTGGTGTTGCCTTTTGTTGCAGGTTTTGCCCTCATGTTTGTTGCCGTTGATATGTTGGGTATGGACGCTGGGTAGTGGTTGTCTTGGCCCTTCTGGTGTTGGTCACGTACCTTTTCTTCCCTCCTTCCCCCCTATCCTCCACTGTCTTCTCCTTTCATATGCTGGTGTCTGGTGGGTGGCAAGAGTAGCGCTGGCTGCTCTTGGCGGTGACTGGGGTGCGGTGGCCTGAGAGCCTTGGGATGGGGCTCCCTGGTTGCGGCCCTTTGGGGGTGGTGGCCCAGGGGCTGCAGGTCTCTCTTGGACAGGTCGGTGGGGGGTTGCGTACCCGTGGTGGATCCGGGGCAGCCAGGGAGAATGGTGGCATCGTTGGGGGTGATGATGATGATATTACCCTTGTTATTGTTTGTTACATCAGACTGTGTGTAATTTATGTGCAGATGTGTGTAAAAAAAAAAAAAAAAAAAAAAAAAGTAGTATCCTCTCAGGTATAAGGCATCTGGTTTTCTGTCTGTTTATTTTTGAAACCAAGATGTTCTTTCAGTTGACATCAAAAGTTCCAGCATATTTAAATGCCTTATATTTTAACGTCTTTTTTTTATACAGTGTCAGAAAAGAGAAGGCATTCACTTTCTCCAGTCAGGATGTTATTGTGCAGCAGCTGTCGTCTGCCTGCTAATTTCCTCCCCAACCTGAGTTCAGTGAGGAAACTTGCAGTATCATAAATTAGTGTAACATGGGTGTCTGTTTGTCTGTCTGTCTGTGTGTATGTGAGAAAGATGAAGCTGTTCAGATGCAGACACGAACAAGACTTGTAACTGCTGACGAATGAATATGTTTGTTTTTACAAGACTTTTATGTGATATTTTCACCGCTGTGTTCTGGTCTGATGTGCATGTAAAGGGAGGGTTTCATTACTGTGGGATAGAGTGCTTATTATTTCACTACAGTGTCTTTGGGCTGTGTTTATTTGCGGGTGATCAGCTATCTCGCGAAAGTAAAAGATGCAAAGGTTGGAAATATTCATAAAATTGCCAATATTTAATATCGTTTAGAGGTGCACCCTTTATTTTACTGCACAATGTGTGTCACCATTTTAAACACTATAACTGTTATATATTATTTGCCAGGTTTTATTTTTTCTTCAGAATTGCTGATTGAACAGATGAGCAATACAACCACACACACCGAGAGAATGAATTGAGAATGAAAATGAGCTGATATTCATTTATGTGTAATAAATTGGATCTTGGTCAGAGAGCACATTGATATTAAATCAAAAAGTCCATGGGGGCTGCAATCTTTTGTAACTGTTGAAGTGTCTTATTGCAGTATATTAATCTGCATACCAAGCTTTTGAAAAGACCAGGAGTCGCCAAAGTTCAACCGCAACAACTCTGTTGTGTTTCTGTAGTTGTAAAACGTACATAAGGATTTTTGTGAATGCATTAGTTAGATGCTTATGTTATGAAGTACTGATACTAATTTGACTCTTTGTTTAATAAGTGCTTATCTATGTTCTCTATGTATGTGCTGCAACACGTGATTGCTTTTCCCCCCCTGCTCCTCCCTCCTTTGATGTATTCAGTGTGTGTATTTGTTGTTCATGGTAGTAACAGCAGATCGCCACTGATCTCCAAAGAGATGTGGAAAATCTTTGTGTGTGTGTGTAGCACGGCCTTCAAGACTTTGTTCCAGAGTAGTAATCAGTTTGCTTTTATGTCAGAGTCGGATGTTGATAAAACCTTTTATTAATAGCTGATCCACGACCATTTTTCTCTGATGTGTGTGTGGACACATTTATTTAAGTTTGTGCATGGCTTTCTTATTGCAGACATCTGATGTGTCCGTTGTCTTTCCAGCTGGGTTTGCAGATTTTTGTTCAGCAACAATATATGTATAATATATATAAATCGGTAACAATATATGGTGCGAGAGTTAAAAAAAACCAGAGACCACAAACTGCTTTTGTGAGCAGTAAAAGGGATTTAAGTCGGGTAGGTGTATCCTAAGGTCTGTTAACCAAATTAGTGCGAAGAAAATTAATGAACTTAATGTCTTAGACATTAACTTTTTGTTCTAAATAGTCTTTGAATAACTTAACATATCTTACAGAACACATGAAAAGGCTGCTCTGAGCTAAATACTACTAAAATAGTGAAACTTGCATCTCTTGGGGCGACAATGACTAATTTGGGCTCTCATCAAACATAAAAGGCTTGTACATTATATATTACTGTAATTTTGTAGTGTGGCAGTATTGATGTCCAGGAGTTGTTCAGGACTCATCATTTTATATGTAAAATAGTTTCCCATTGTTTTCAATTATAAAAAAAGATGGGGTCATACTAATAAGTGGGTCAAAGACGTGACGCTTACTTTTTCTGTCCGATGGAACTTTCTACCTAATAATAAACATAAAAATGAATAAAAAATATAACATGTATGTCTAATATGTTCCTTCTACATGTGCCCACTCTTATTTTATTTAAAAATGTTGGTTATTGGTCATTTTCTGCCATCTGAAGTGTGAAAACATCATGTGGGGTGACCGTCCAGCCTTGACTTCTGTTTGGACAACTGGTTTTAAATCACATTAAAACAATTTAAAAATAATGCTTGCCCTATTGGGCATACTTTCAAACTTGTTTTAGATTTATTGACAAAGTTATGGAACATTTGCACACACATTTCAATCATAATACACAAACTAATCTTGTCCGAATATGTTCATTGTCTGAATTATCATCTGGGGTGACCATGAAAAAAATACAATTGAGGGACTTTTATATTGACAATCATCTCAAAGAGGATGTTGCATCAGCCAGTTACTCCATGAGGGTCCCAGAGAGACAACCTGCAGGTCAGTAGTCTCTCTCTCCTTTACAAATAAATCCTCTTTCTAACTGCTGCAGTGTATACGTCACATTTTGACATCATGTGGGGTGACCACCCTATTCATTTTGAGATAAATGGTCGCCCCAAATGACGGTTTAAAGGTTTAAAAACACTAAAATACCTTTGTTTGAAGTTTTCACATACATGTATGTGTACACTACATTTCAAATGTTTGGAAAATGGCCAAAAATGTCTTTATTTTAAGTATTTTAAAAATGGGCTACTCAAAGGCCTTATACGTCTTTGACCCAAGTATGAGTTTAAATGTATTTTTATATTCACATTTAGTTGCCGTCTGCTGTCAACACTCCAGTTTTGACTTCAGATAGTCCTTTTCTTCTACCACGTTCACAATAGAGATTGTCAGATTAGACATTGTCATAGTTACGAAACGTGTCAGTCATATCCTTAATCTATTGGAAACTGTCACAAATTTCTCTGTTCTTAATCAAATATCTGTACAAGGTTTTAGTCAAAATACCACACAAGTACAGTAAACAGGTCCCTTTTCAACCATGTCTGGAAGCTTTTGGTCATAGCAGCTGGGTTTAGGTGTTGGAGAGAGCAGCACAAACCTACTGTCTCTAGGTGTTTTTAGATTAGACCCAGTTACTCTCCCTGGATGAAGAATTTGCTGGGGGAGTGTAAGGGGTGTTATTATCTCACCAGTGCCTGAGGAGGGAAGAGAAGTCAGGACTGCGTAACATGACAGCCCTGCTATCCGTGTGGTTGGCTTCACCAACATCGGAAGAGTTGGCTAATTCTGTGCTGGGTGCAGTTATCGGATACACGAATAACAACAGAATATGTAGCACAAATCAGAATATGACCAACTTAGTCCTCCTCTGCCGCTTCGGCTGTTGTGGTCGTTGACTGCAAAGAACTTATTTCTTGGGCTCTTCAATTTGTTAATGATCTGAGTTTTGTTTCTTGCACAGCCGTGGTCTGTCATTTTAGTGGCCAGTTGCATTTTACAATTCTCATCAGTTTATGGCGTCTTCAGCTCTGAGGATGAGAAACTGGCGGACCTCTTCGTCTTGTAATCAATAAATCCCACCCAGGTCCTTCCGTCCCACGTCGTTCTGAACCATCAGATCTGTACCCTCAGAGGCGGGTTATTGAGCCTACTCAACACCGACTCAGTGTCAGTTCATGTAAAAAGGACAGGTGACAGGCTAAATTGGGATCGAATGACGTGACTGGATTGACTGAATTTCCCAGGTATCCAGTTCTGCCACAGACACACTGCAGCCCGTTCACTCTGCTGTCATTGGTTACCTTCCTAAACTAATCACACCAGTTACTGCCAGTCATGTCTCACAGCAAAAGAGACCATTGGAGAATGTCTCTTTTTTTGACTTAATCATGTCTGCATGCTGGCTCTCTAGTTTTTGGGGTTAGGTAGCGGTAGCGGTAGCTTAGCTCAGACTGCGATCAGATCTCAAGATTTAGGTCGATTGCTGTTGTTGTTTTGGTTGGCTCCGTGCCGGTTTCGTGTTTTGTTTGTGGTTTTTTGTTGCAGATTTCTAGTGCTTGACGTGTGTTTCCGTGTGTTCCTGCTTCCTGGATTGGCAGTGGATGTCGTCACCCCGCCCCCCCCAAAAAAAAAAAAAAAAAAAAAAATCACTGGGTTTGTATGTATGTGTACGCATATGTATGTGTATATATATGTATATATATTAAATATAGTAATAATGCACATATATATACTTTTGGTTTCTACCGTCATGGTATCAATCATTAATATGTGTGCAGACAAGGGAAAAAAAAAAAAAAAAAAAATCATGTCGAAGGTTGGCAGGGTTGATCCCAAGAGGGGACAGATATATGGACTTGGTTGCAAATGCCAGTCTGCATATGTAATTAATGCTAGTCTAAGTAGAAAATAAATAAATAAAAATAGTATTGATAGTACCTTGTATGACTGCTCTCTCAAAACGTATTTATTGATACTCTTCAATCCTAGATAGCCTGAAAACTTTATATGGCGATAATAGACAATTTTGAATCATTAAAAGTGAACAGCCAGAAGGCATTTTATGGGTGAACTATCGGTTATTTTTTTAGTCGATTATTCTATTGACTATTGAAAGGATTAATCAGATTAATCGGATTAAGAATTGCACAATAATTCAAACCATGTTATTTAGCTATTAGGTCTTGAAATTAGAGTGTTTGAGACGTGTGGCAACTAACAAAAAGACATTGAAAATTATTTATTTAAAATATGTGATTTATTTAACTTTTGTGATGAATAAACTTTGCTGCACATAAGAAATAAAAAAAGTTAAAACCCCTTCACGACCATCCTGTCATCGCCTACAGCAGTGTTTCCCAACCCTGGTCCTCAAGGCCCACAGTCCTGCATGTTTCAGATGTTTCCCTTCATCATCACACCTGATTCTAATTAATGTTCCTAATTAGCTTGTCATCAAGGCCTGCACAATTCTGTTGATGACACAGCCACTTGTATCACGGTGTGCTGAAGCAGGGAAACATCTAAAACATGCAGGACAGTGGGCCTTGAGGACCGAGGTTGGGAAACACTGGCCTACAGGATTTGGCAGAGTTCTCAAAATCATAACTCCTAGACTGTTTAAGATATCTAGAAAATTCAGAAAATACTAGTGAAAGAGGACATGTGGATAGTTGGGGTGAGAGAAAAGGATGCAGAAGATAGGGTTAGATGGAGTCCCATGATTTACTGTACTATGGTGCACCATAAAGGGAACAGCAGTAAGCCAAAAAATAGACCTTTGTGCGCATACACAAAACAACGGACAAAGCGTTAGGCCATGTGACTCATAGGTTTCTGAAGAGCTGCAGGGGGGAGGGGCCCTCAAAGTTGTCATGGAAGTGAAATCAAACAATTAAGACCAAAGCGTTTTTATTTAACCAGGCTATAAATATGTTTATTTCTGCTCTAAAGTTGGACATTTTAACATGGGAGTCAATGGTGATCGACTTGCTTTTGGAGCCAGCCTCTAGCAGCCAGTTAAGGAAGTGTAATGAATCTCAGTTCTGCATGAGCTTCAGTCTTGAAGTAAGATGGGTGGTGCTTGGCATATATGAGTCTTTACAGCCCCTGCAGGACTTGTGAAGTAGCCTATGACCACAGACAACAGACAAGATTTACCACTGGTCACACACATATTTATATTTTATGGTCACATATTTTTAATGTTAGCTTTTCACAACCGTTACTCCCGAATGGTTGATGCAAATCAAAAATGTAAATGGTTTCTGAAAATAGAAAAACAAGAGCTTTCCAGTGCTGTGCTGTACTAGACATTATGGTAAATGTACACTGAGAGACCACCGGCAGCTTTTAATAGAGACCCGAGGGAAACAAACAATAGATATCATGGAGAGTTTTGTCGAGTTTGGGAGTGAACGTCTGGGCCTTGGTCTCAGAAAAAAGAAGGAAAAAAACACGCTAAGTGTGTTTTCTGTCGCATGTTTACAATTTTCCCTGCTCTCACAGCGAGTTTTGTCCAGATTCGCTAACAAAGACACATGCGTGTGCTTACAGGTAAGAGACTCTCACCAGCAGACAGAGTGCGTCAGAATATACAGTATGCGTAAGAAGCGTTGTTCGTTCTGATCCATGTCATGAAGCAGATGTATGATGACGCCACCAATTAATAGTCAGTTATTTAATTAGTTGGCAACTTATTTTGTTATCGAATGTTGTGGACTATGTGGATTATTTGTTGGACCCCGATAGATGACTGAAAATCACCTCATAGGTCCGTCATATACGGTACAAGGTAAACTCGATAAACCCCGGGCTGCTCTGTCACACCAGTCCTTTGTGTTTACGCTTTTAGAGGATAAGATTCCCCTTAAGAACAGAAAATGTTTTTTTTTCATGGTATGTCTCTTTTAAACTAGATTTTTTTTTTCTATTTTCTTACCATAGTAGAAACTTTTTGCACACCGGTTATGCAGAAAGGTGCGTCAGAGGGGGAAAGCTGCAGCCAATTTAAAAAAGAAAACTCCCGCACACGTTCTTCTCACCAGACTACTGTTTTATTGGGCCAACGTTTCGGTCATCGACCTTTCTCAAGGCATCAAAAAACGCCTTGACAAAGGTTGATGACCGAAACGTTGGCCCAATAAAACAGTAGTCTGGTGAGAAGAACGTGTGCGGGAGTTTTCTATTTTCTTACCATGAAATAAAACACACGGTACTCTCATACATGTCCACCATTAAATCATTGTGGAAGTAGGTAATATTCAGATCTGCATCATCTTGTGTTGGACTTCAGCTTGGCGAGAGAGGAGTGAAAGTTTTCTGTATTTTACTACTTTACCCACCAGCCCCAGATGCTCACTGCAAGATGATTTTTTGCATTGTATGACTATCCGTATGAAATTTCAGCACCTCACTATCGGAAATACCATGGGAGGTTTAAAAATCTACACTTACCTGTGATTAAACTTGAACAGATGTGCACATTCATCTAGCAGATATTTGATTTACTTTGACTGATTCCATGATGTCTTAATTAGTAGAAGTTAATCTTGTTCAAATTGTCAATTATGGTTCAGAATGAAACATAACACAGTGAATATTTTAAGGAGAGGCTAAACCTGTCACTTAAGAAGTCTTTGTTGATGTAGTTTTCTGACAGTTTACTGCTCTTTCTTGAGGTACAGTTTTAAAGAAGTGAGACAATTAAAATGTTCAACTTAAGGTTTCAATACAGGGTTAACAAACCAGCAGGTGTTAGTTTTTACTGTTTGTATGCCTGAATCAGTTTGCTTGAGCGTTATGCCTCAGTTTTGAGTGTAAGGCGTAATCTTCATCCTCAACAGCAAGTTATTACTATAACACTCCTTCAAGTATTGTATATCCTTTAACTTTTGATGACTGAAACATTAAAAACAGTAGCACACAGAGCTTTCTTCATTGAACTTTTAAAAAAGCAAAGAGGAGGAAATGAGGGTGAACGGTGAAGCAAATAAGAAATGAACTGGAGCATTTATAAAATGCTTGTAAGCTAGTCTGCCATTGATAGCGCTGCTGTGAAACATGTCGCTTCACTAACCTTCATTGTAGGGAAGCGTCCTTCAAGAAGATATTTCTGCTTATAGATGCAAAGCAGCAGAATGATTCTTTTATTTTGCAAAAACAATTGATGGAAATGGAAGAAAGTCTTAGATATCTGCTTTCTCTTATTGGTAAAACCTTTTGACTTCAGAATGAAGACTTAAGCTCTATAACATAATTTCTTTAAGTGATTGATCTATTCTCCCATTATCTCAGCCGTATAAAAGAAAACAGCAGCATTGGTGTTGGAAATCTTACTTTCTCTTGGAAAATCATTGTCTTAAATCTGCTTCTAATAGCATTAGGACAGATGAGTTTGAAACTTGCTGAAAAAAGGTAAATCAGCTAAGAGGACAGCATGTCATAACTTCTAAATTGTTGGAAAATAATGGTAAGTTGTTGGCTGAAATACTGAGCAAAGTGTGTCAGACATTCACTTTCTGTTTGTTTCTGACAGCTTTATCTTCTGCAGTAAAAGAGTCTTTTTTGGCCTTCTTAGTCATTTAGCTATATTCAACGAAACGACCGCTTAGCGTTAATACTTTATTCTCAGAGTCCAAAATGTCAAAACCTGAACATCTATTTTTCCTCTTAGAGATAAAGAAACAAAGCAAATACTGTGCAAAGCTGTCCAGCAGAGCAATGAAATGACATCAGTTCATGAAGCTGCCTTCTCTTCACTGGAAAATGATCCCTGAGTGATTTCAGTGGCTTTTCCCTCCGATGAGCTAATCATCTTTATTTCCCTAGATAATTAAAATGATTTAGGTATAAATCTTGCCAGCTATTTCCACTCCATTCTTTAGTGTTTTTATTGGAGATCTTTTCGCCCAGTGAACATCATTTGAGGTGAAAATTGTTGTACAGTGAACATGCAGGATGACTGTATTTTAATGACATTTTTCTGTTGCACCATCATATAGCTTCTCCGATTACATTAAATGTTAAAATGTACTGTATGAATGTTGCTTCCACATGCACACATACAGTTAGTTGTTAGTTTTAATTTCAGTTTTATTTTAATTAAAGTGAGAATGTAATTCTGCAGCCAAATACTAAATAGTTTTCACTGACAAAACAAGAGCAAATCAATGACAGTAGTGTACTTTCTTTGGAAAGTTTCCCTTAACAGTGTTCAAACATCGTTGAATTTGGATGATCTTAGTAATATTAGCTCACACAAGAGATGTGAGCAATAATATTTGTTGGAAGTGTTGGTTAGTAGCTTTTAGAAGTAAAAAAATAAGTTGTCAGTCCCCCAGACACATTTCCTTTCCACACTGACCTAGCTGAAATGGTACTGCACTGTCCCAGTTTGGACTTTCAGTCAGGCTGGCATTTGCAGAGTCAGAGATGTGTAAACACAGCAGTTTCTGTGTCCAACGTGACAATAATTCAGTTCTGTGGCTTCCTCGATTGTCAGCTCAGGAATACAACATCACCACTCTTTGTGTTTCCATGTCTGACCAGCAGAACAGCGAGGAGCGACAAAAACCCAACAGGCTGACTGAGTCTGGAAGGAGCACACTGAATATAAATAGACTGATTTCAAAAACACATCTCGTCATTGCTGCTAATGTACCTGTGTCGTACGTATCAAAACAAGGCAGTGGTCCATGGCTGCTTAAATGGATTGACATTGATGTCACTATTAACTTACTTTCAAATCTTGGAATTTATCTCTTACATAAGAGACAATTCAGCGGCTCACACACACGTGTAAATCATGGAGCAATAATTGATTGAATGATTTGTTAACATGTATTACAAATGAACACAGGACTGACTAAAGCTGGCAACAGCACACACAAAACAGACAAAGATACACAAAAAAAAAACACACACACACACACACTTACACACACACACAGACTGAACTCAAGGGACAGACATTAAAGTTGAACTGGAGGCCAATGAGATTCTCCCTACGCTGCTAGTGACACACAGGGGGAATCTTCTGGCATCCATCACCTCTGAAGAAGGTAACAAAGACTCACCTGCAGAGCGAGCTGTCTGAGTTTTGAACCCACTAAATTCTCAAACATGCCTGTGTACCTTCCATTATCTCTCTATATTCATCTCATCTTTAGCAATTAATAAGTCTTAATTTTTCCATCTCACTGTGTTTTATGTTTTGTTTATTGGCTTATTTGCCTACAGATTTATCATTTATAGACTTTGTTGGGGCTTTGTGCATTTTGGCTGCTGAGTCAGAGTAGAACTTATAACGTACGAGATGCAAAATATTTATGGCCAGAAAGATTTCTAGTCACGTTAACAAATTGGGAAAGAAACAGACTGAGGAGGCAATGAAAGCTGACAATAAAGTGAATACATACAACCATATAACATGAGCAAACTAAAAAAACTCCCTCATGAGTGATGCCATTTTCTTTGACTGCCTCTTTAAGATTAAATCAGTAAAGCAATCGGAGCCAAATATGTAAAATTTATGTGATAACTAAGGCCAATCTCCAAGAAATTAAAATAAAATGTTGCATGGGGGTTTAAGTGACAAATGAGAAAATGCACAGATTCATGTGAGTTGTGCTGTCTTCAGAGCTACGTGACGACCGTTCTGGAGGGAAGCTTTTAGAAACAGGATTTGAAACAAACATGAGTGGAAGCTGGGGTGGCTTTTACCAGAACTGAGGTAAATATCCTAAAGAAATACATACCAGTATTACTTCATCTTATTCCTTAATTTCCATGTTTGCAAGTCACATTGTGTGTCCTCACACTTTGTTTGATGTGTGTCCAGAGACATGTGAGCAGGAATCAGGTGCGGGTGGCCGATCAGTGTTTGCTCATTAGGACATGTGTGTGTATATGTGTGTAGTGTCTGTACCAGACATATTTCTGTCCTTGTTCTGTATTTAGCGAGGGCGTTCATGGGTGATTTGAGCTATGACAGTGTTAACAAGTGCATGGATGTTGGTGTCCTGTTGGCGTTTAATTCATCAGTGGTAAAGGACTCAATTAAGAAAATTAGCACCTAAATCCTCCGTTATTACCCTGTAGCTTCTCATCCCTCTATCTTCACGGGACCCTGTCCTATTCAATCTCTCTTTTTGCCTTTGCCCGTTTCTTGCAGAAACACATGTGGTGCAGGTGTTGTTTTGTATAATTTTCAAGCTGGACTAATTTCCATGTATAAATCTGTCATTCATTGTTTAGGAAAAATTAATAGGTAGGTGTTTTTGTTTACCCCCTGCTTGTTTGCTCTGATGCCTCTCTTCCACTTCCATATAGCTGTATTTTTAAGCAGCCAACAATTGACGTAATAATGAAATCTGATCTTGACAAAAAGAGTCAGATTACCCTCAAATACATTTATAGTCAAAGGACATAACAGCTGCCTTATGATCCAGCGTCATTTCTATCCATTCGACAAAGACTTCTCTTTTCTGTTTTCATACCTTCCACTACTCTCTCATTTCCACCAAAATATAGTCTGTTTTAAACCCAACTTTGTAGGTGACAAACCAGATGAACCGGATCTTTTGCAATAACACCAGGTGCCATTTTATCTAAAGCAAATTCTCAGTGCTCCACTAATTTGAAAAACAAGTTTGTTCATTTCATTGAAGGTTAAATGCCTGATGTTTCATCAGTTGTAGCTCGGATCTGATTTGCATACATTTTCATAATTTTCTAGTGGGTCACATTAAGTGGGTTATTTTCCCTACCACTTAGTTATCTGAAATAGCAGATATCAAACAAATAGTCGTCAACAGGCCACCCCGCTTATAAATAATTAAGCCACAGTTTTTTTTTGCAGTGACAATGATGCCGGGTTTTAGCACCACAGCCATATGTGTAGGAAGTTAAAAAGACAATCATTTACGATAAGATAGGTGTAAATAGCCACTAATGACACTTACAGTTCAACAAGTTTTTTTGTGTTATATGTGACCCAAGTATAGAGATAAAAAAGAAGCAAATAGAAACAGAAAGAAGAGAGACAAACAAAAAGTTTGTACATTATTTTACACCCAGACTTGAGCTCACCGGTCTTACAAATATATGAATATGAAGGAGGGTGCATAAACAAGTTTCTGCCTCTACGCTCTTGTATACTTGCTGCATGTTTTCTGTTTTTGTTTTAATGCCAAAAAGAAGATACATTTTATTGACAAAGGTGTCTAATGCTTTTATGGAAGTTTTATTTGTTTCCCCAATGTCAAAAAAATCACAACAAATCAAGATGTTTACTGTCGTATAGGATTTAAAACCCAGCAGTTTGCACAATATAATGAAATTATTTCTTTTCTCATCTCCCTTCACACAACAGATAAAAACTATAATAAAAATAAGGGCTGATGGGCAAAAATAAAAATATTTAAAGAATATTTTTAAGTTTTCAAAGTAAAGTCATCTGAATCTTTTACTGGATGTGAGGTTGTAAACATAGATGTGCACTATCAGATGACTAATATGTTCAGATCCAGCCAGAGTCAGGAGGACACTGCTGACTTTACTAATCCTGAGCCTGATGACCTGTAGGTAGAAGCAGTTTGAGTCTCGTCGTCCTTGATTTCACACTTCTGCAGTGTTGTCCAGACAGCAGGAGAGTGAAGAGACTGTATTGTGGTTCCTTAATGATGCCGGGAGTCCTCGTGGTTTACTCTGTTCTAAATGTTCTGTAATGATGAACACCGTGGCCTTTATCACACACTGGTGAGCATTTCTGCCCTGAGCTGTTCAGCTTTCCTGCCACAGCGTGATTGAGCTGATGGCAACTCTCCATGGCACATTTGCAGAAGTTGCTGAGCTTTTAGTTGCCAATTTCTCAACAACCTTGTGAGTTTACATTATAAGGATTACTTTACATTTTTGTTGCTGTGGAATCATGGATTTTACTTTAACGCTTTGTTTTAGTTTTGTCAAATAAATTATGAAATATTTAAGAAGCTCCCATGTTGTTCATTTGAGGTTGTATTTACCTAATTTCAAGACCTGGTAAAGATGGAGAGACTTTTTTTGCCCTTTTCCTTATAACATAAACCTGTAGAAAGTACACTTAAGTGGATGTGCACCATTTTTTCATATGCATATGTTTGTGTCCACATACAGTACATGAAACAAGAATGAATGAGAATAACATGCCCAAGGCCATCCATCCAATGCTTACAGTATGTTTAACTGCAGTTTACTGAGCTGTTATAAGACTCTTAAAACCCCTGTTGCAGCACATGTTACAGTTCCACAGTAATAAATCAACTTGATTGAGTAGACAGATTCTGAGTCATGCTGTTATGTAAGATTAGATGTTAAGATGGATGATGGTATCAAAGGTTGTCTAAGAATGACCCCCAGAAGGCATTTGAACATAAATCTGCCTACTTCAGTAACAGTTTCAGCTGAATTAATGTAACTGGACATGCTGGCATGCTTTTATGATTTACTCCTACACTTGTTTCAGCGATAAGTTCAAATGTCTGGTACATTTTTTTGTTTTGTTGGCTTGATTTTTATCAAATAAACAAAAGTCACATGGGCAATACTAATTATCCCCACAATTCAGTAGCCTTTAGCATCAATAACCTGAAGTATTTGTTTCTTGCATGACTTTATTAGTTTCTTACGCTGTTGTGGAGGAATTTTTGCCTATTCTTCTTTGCTACATTTCAGTTTGTTGATATTTTTGGTCTTTCCCTTAATTACACATCTCTTAACTCACATCATTTTAATTGTACGAGGGCTGGACTTTCACAAGGTTATTCATTAACTTTATTTTATTTTTCAGCCGTTCTGGTGTAGAATTGTGGATGTTTTGAATAATTTCCTGTTGCATAGACCAAGCTTTAGCTGCTGGAAACATTGCCAATTGCCTCGAGAATATTCTGGAGTTCATAGTCAACTCAGTGACTGCAAGGTGCCCTAGTCCCGTGACCTCAGTGATGCTGCCTGTTCTTTTCAAACAGAAGCGTTTTTCTCCTGGCAGTCCTTCCTAAAATAATGGACTTCTGGTTCAGTATTCTTATATCACAGACTTTAACATTTATCATGCTCATTAAGATGTTCTTTGGTGTTTTTTGTGATTCTCTTAGCATTGCGTGGCCTGACCTTGTGGTAACATTTATTGAGATGTTGGCAGCTGTCTTAAAAGTGTTCCAACTGCAAATAATCTTTCTCACTCTGTCTAGAGCATTAACTCCATATTATTTGGATGTAGTTTTATATCCTTTCCAAATTGGTTTGCCACCACATTTACTTCTCAAAGGCCATTGCTTTTGTCTTTCGTCATGGCATTGTTACACATCTGAATGCTCCAGACCAGAACAGCAGCTTTTATAGAGGTCTGCAAACTTGCTGACGATTATTTCATCTAAGGATGATAAGTAACACCTGGCTGTCACTCTAGTTTTCTTCCAGTGTGGCTTATCTTTGACAACTAAATAACACCATTGTAAAAGAAAAAGGACATTTTTCTTCTTAGGTTGTAATTCCGTAATACTAACATGCTCCACAATTTGATTTTTTTGGGCTCTATTGGCCCTTTATTCAAGTTTCAGACAGGAAGGGGGTAGAGAGAGAGAGAATGAGGATGACATGCAGCAAAGGTGCTGGGATTCAAACCTGCGCCCGCTGCAGGAGGACTGTAGCCTCAGTATATGAGCTGCTTGCTTAACCCACTGCGCCACCGAGCAGACAACAATTTGATTTTTTTATTTGTATTATTTTTGTTTTTGCACAAAAAACGCAAGATTAAAAGAGAGTTTAGTAACTTTTGAACATGACTGATGAACATGACTGAAGTTATTATGTTATAAATATTGTAAAATGTTTTTAGTTGCAGTCAAATCATCTTTCTTATTTTAAAAAGGATCCTAAGTGAGTGAAATGCCCAGAAATATAAAGATATGAGCAGAAGAGCTGCAGTGCTTCCTTTATCTTATCCTTCAGCGGTTACACTGGACCACCCATTATTAACAGGATGGAGATTATGTTCATAGCAATAATATAGTACTTTCCTACAGTCATACTAATGGGAATGGATGTAGATTCAGCTGAGGAAAGTGGGGGAAGTCTGAGAACCATGATAGTTGAGGAAAGAGTGACAACATAATTTTTCACTTTTTTACAGATTTTTATTGATAGTCCTCTGCTTAATGCTCTGTGAATTTTTTTTGTGTAAATGGCATTATATTTAATTTTATTTGTTCAAAGGGAGGAAGTTAGCATCTTATTGAACAGGAGGGACACGCAAGCCAACTTTCACATGAATATTGCATTATAAAGGTACACTGGTGATCCCTGTTTCATTCTGCATCCACAGCGATCCCACGAAGGTGCAATATTCCCTCCTGAGTTTGTGCTTTCACTAAGCGTTATGGCGCTCTGCAGTGTAAAGACGTCCCTTTCCTCTACTTTGTGTCCTCAGTCAGCAACAAGTCCTTAATATCTCTGGAGACCTGCGACTTAATTCAGTCAGTGCCAAAGAAGAGACTGTGCTTACTAAACACCGGTATAAAGAAAGACAAACTGTCTACTTGGTTGTTCCCGTGGGAGACACACAGCAGGGCTGGCCTCCGTTTCCCTGTTGCTGCTGCTGTACACATCAGCCAGGCTTCAGCCTTGATGATGGAGGCTGATTTGATCCTTTGCGCAGAATTTGAAGCCCTCCTCGTGTCCCAGTTACAGCTTTTGGCAATACCAATTCGCACCGCACTCATTATCCCCCCCTTTAGGCTCTGCAACGGCCTCCCGAAGTGGACCGGGGCCAAAACAACGGCAGAATAAGGACACTACAGAGGAAGAACAAACTGGCAGTGTCTCTTTTTCTTGCCTCTGTCTCTAGACAGAAGAATGTCTCTTTGTGCTATACACATTTTTTCTTTCTTTTTTTAAAATTAACTCTGGCTTTCTGGATTATAGGCTTACCCATGTCATGCCTCCGAGTGCTTGCTCTCACAAATCATTACATCTATAGAAAAGTAGCCTGCAGTCTTACTTCATTGTTGCTGGTATTATTGTTGCTGTCATTATTTGCTGTCTTTAAGCCCATCCCACATTTTCATATAGCCTTTGTGGGACACTTAACCAACACACATACACATAAGTAAGATGGATAGACCCCCTTGATTTAAAGTGCACATTTCTGCAACTACTTAAAGAAAACTGCCTACATGTAAAAATGGGCCCTGCATCGTGAAGAGCAAGCAAGACAAATGGATCTCATTAGTATGCATCCTGAAATGATACACTGAGAAATTTGACAGGATTGACCATAAAACTGGCATCACCCACTGCATAATATAATTTCCCATTTCATTAATTCCCTGAAACTTGTGCTGTTTTGGTTAATATGTCAAAGTCAAGCGTAGCTACTTGTCTTACACTTTTGGGAATTTGTGTCCAATTATTTTTGTAATAAATTAGTCTTGTGTTGCAGTTGAAATGTTCTTTTTAAAAATAGGTCCATCCAGGAACCCATCAGTATCTGAGAATAATAGAAAGGCTCCCACTGTGGGGACAGTCGCTCTTCTATCCATCCATCTGTATGCCTGTCACTGCCCCTAATGTTAATTCCAGGCGCTGAAACACAATCACAGTGGCGGGGGAAATAAAACTTAACTAGACAGTGATTGAAATGACAGCACACTCCGTCTAATCCCTGGCTAAATAGAGGTCAGTAATAAATCAAGGCCAGCTGGGAAGATCTACTGTTAATGAGAACAGAGGCGGACAAAAAGAATAAGGAGAAGTGTGGAAAAGTTTCTAAATTAGATAAGTGTGTGTATGTGCATGTGCATTTAGATCTGCTATACATTCTTTAATTTGTCTCTCCTGTACTGTATTGTGCATGTATAACTCTCACAACATTATCTACAAGTTTGAGTGTGTGTCAGTTCTGGAGAGGAGATTAAAAAGCAATCTGCTCTAAGTAATCCTCAGTCTTTAGGGATAAAACGTAGCTGATAGTGCCTGTAAATTCGTACACCTCCATGTGCATTATTTGTGTGCTAATAGCCTATTATGACATGTCTCACTGCTAAAGGACATTAATACCTTTTTATCTTCATAATCTCACTCTCAGCACTGTTTAGTCTTTGCTGCCAATGCAGTCAACAGTGACTTTCATTGTTGCAGTCACATTTTTAGTACCCTTTTCTTCATTCCCACAAAATTCAATGCAGTTTTCATTTTCCCATGGCTTTCCAGATACCACCGCAGGCTGAGTGGTAAAATGTGGCCTGTCGCTCTCTCTCTCGCTGATACCAGGTGGACAGTCTGTCAGATCACACGCTTGTATGCTAGTTGGTGTCTGTCCAACCGTGTGCTCCAGGTTCAGTCACTACTCATGTGCTTTCATGCCAATAGGGTTCAGATAAAGTTCAGCCAACATTGTAGTTCCTAGTTAGTAAACTTAAACTCAGAGTTGTTGATAATTTATGTTGTATGATTTTTTTTATTAATGTAAAATACAAAAACTACACTGTAGATATTTTCATATTGATAAGAAAGTGCTTTTTTTTCTTTTTTTTTTGTGAAATACCCACTGAAACCATTTAGGTAAGCATCAATACCCTCTGTAGCCATGTTTACTTATCTTTCCGGCAGTAATTATTCATCACATTTCAAGATACCTATGCAAACTTTGGACACAGAACACACAGGGGAAAGAAATTATCCATGAGTGGAAATCTTCCAGTAACCATCAAACGTTGCTCTGTTTCTCTTAGTTTCCATAGTGCAGTGCGTTGGGCATGTTATAGGCAAGTAAATAGATGTCCACAACGGCTTGTTTGGTTAAGTGGGAAGTGGTTTCATCTCCAACAGCAGGCTCAGCTGTAACACATTTGTCAGCAGAAAAGAAATTCAGGAATTGTTGTTTTCTACCAATGACATTTAAAAACGTCGCTGGACCGTGAAACTATAAAATGGCTTTTTGTAATGTGTTTAATGGGATTTGGCAAATTATTGAAGAACTGATATTTCACACTACTACTATCTGAAAATGAGAAAATGTGTAACACAACACAACAGAGCACAATGTGAAAATAAAAGACATGATGATGGATTTTAGGAGGACCAGGAAATAGCTGAGCACTGTCTCCATCCTGGGAGAAAAGATTAAACTGAAGATGTAACACAGAGACTGTGAACAAGAAGATACTCAACCTATTGAGGAAGCTTTTTGCAGCAAGATGTTGCAAATATTTCTAAGAGCCAGTGTTGGAAAGGGCAATTTGATCTGTAGTCATCTGTTGGCAGTAGCAGCATTTGAACAAATGACTCAAAGATACTGAAGAAAATTGAAAAACAAGGCTGGTTTTGCTCTACAGGCTGATATGGAGCTGCTGGGGATTCTTGTGCAGTGACCTGACAGCAGTCCAGATGTGTTACTTACTGGAAACATTAAGTTCTCACTTTAAAAACACCCAACTGGTCTTCTCATTTCCTGAACGTTAAGATCAACACTTGATTCAACAAAGTGGTCACCATGCTCCTGTCCCAGTGATTTTAACATGTGCCAATTGCAGAAAAAAAAACTAAAATTAAATTAAAAACAATAATTACAAAAAAAAACCTATGAATTGAATCATGAGAATATGCTGTCTTTAACCTATATTTTCATGATTTTGATGCCTGAGTTCTCTTTCTAATTATATTGATTTACAGAAAAGGGGTTGCTGGTGTCTGGTGTGTTCCATGAGACCAGCTGTTGTTCCTTCTTCCTGTTTCAAGTGTTTCTCCACCTCGATTTCCCAATTTTCTTTTTCATTAGCCTTGTGCACACAAATCCCCCCTGTTTGACTAAACCTGGACTTTGAACCAGAGCTAAGGTATTACACAGAAAAGGAGAAGTGGTGAGAAAGAAGAGAGGAGGAGTTCAGAAGGAGCAGTTTAGCCTTTAGCCAACCACCTGACCTTGTGTTTAATCTATTACTATTAAGCTTTCTTTCTTTGAAAAATAAGAGAAATAATGCAGTTTTTAACGTGTTACGTATCAACCGACAGTAACTTCTGTTTCAGTCCCTCCGACCATTTTTATATTGGAGTTAGCTGCTGCAATGGTGACATGTCTCTTTAAGTGTGTTTGTTGATCTTAGATCTGCCTGAACAAATACTGAGTTGCACAAGGTGACGAATCATTAGCCCAGAATTTTTCCAATATCAAGTATTTTAGAGTTCAAAGTGAAGCATATCATTGCTACTCTGACTAGGTTTCAGTGTGAGAGTGAGAGGAGGAAAAAATAAGCTAAAATTCCAGGGAAAAAAACATGTTTTAGCATTTAAATGGATGAGGATGTCTTCGTGGATCAGAATAAAAATCCTCCTAAGTTCTTTCTCAAAATTGTGATAGACTGAATTGCAGGAAAATGCGTCTTTAAGCTGAACAGACTGTTTACAGATACAATTAGGAATAATGTGAAGGACGGAGCAGGCTTAATTATTGGTTCAGATGTAAACACTAGCATTATGGCGAGCTGACATTCTCACCCCGCAAACAGTAAAGATGGGAATAGTGAGCAAGCTGTAATTAGCTTTAATAAACAACCTTCTAATCCTCTGTTTACCACCTGGACTTTCAGTCATGATGGTTTTACACATTTAACAGCCCCCTTTCTTTCCCCTCTGACTGCTCCTTAACTATTAAGTTCCTCTGCCTCTCTGTGTAGCCTTGGGTTAAACTGCTGCAATAGATGCTTGTGTCTCTCACTTTTAGTCAAATAATAGCTACTCAGTTGATCTGTGGCTTTTTGTCCTTTGTCTTCTCTTTTCTTCTATTCATAATTATTATGGCTTTTTTCAGCTATCTTCTGAGTTGGTCAACATTGTTGTTTTTATCTGTAAAATCGTTTTTTGAAATGAGTAACTTTGTGGCTTACATCTTGGGTTTGAATACATTTGACTTTATGAATGTACAGGCTTGAGTATACATCTGGCATAATGGTGATGAAAAGTAAAAAAAAAAAGAAACACATACTCGCACACAAACACACACAAGTCCCTGTTGAGTTCAGTTTGGACTGAATTTGGTGTAGCCACTGCCAGCTGAATTATTTACTGTATGTCGACTCATCACTCCCCTCCAAAATCTGTATCTTAATCGTTTGAGCGTACTGTTCTGAGAATAAAATGCCAATAATTCACATTTGTTAAAGTCGGCATTTCCTTTTATGGCTTCGCTTCATTAAGACACACATCTCATTTTCGGGATCTAAATCTGGGTGGGATGGTAAAATAGGCAATTATGGAATTATGATGAATATACTAATGAAGTGCTTGCGTTTGTCCGTGCGTGTGTGTGTGTGTGTGTGTGTGTGTGTGCAGGTGAGTCATGCTGTGAGGAATAAGCCAGGATATCTAGATAAAGTCTAGTTTATGTAAACCTTTCAGTTTGGCCAATCAAAATGACTAACTTAAATTAAATGGTATTAAAATTAATGCAAGTCATATTTAAGACCTCTGAAGTATTGAAAACAGAAATGTTTGTGTGTATGCTTTTTGCAAATATTGATTAATATTAATCCTTCCTCCATTAAGTGTTTTTCAAGTCATAAACATTTTCCAAACAGTGGGGAAGCAAAAATCACTACCGTTTTGAGGAAGCTCTCAGCCATTTATGTATATAAAAAAAACCTCTTATTTACCTTTCTAATGAATTAGTGCATTTATTGTGTTTACACCAAGGAAACCTGCACTTGTGAAGAGAAAAATGTATTTATTGTGACTTGAAATTTGCCAGTTATCAATTCTTTTTTTTTTCGGCTGCCAGGTTGAATCTATCTTCTCTTCTCTCTCTCTCGTTTAGCTGACCAGTTTGTGTGCCACACCGGAGCCATGGCAGATATTGTGATCCTGGTAGACGGCTCGTGGAGCATCGGCCGGGTCAACTTCAGACTGGTCCGCATGTTTTTGGAAAACCTGGTCAATGCCTTTGATGTTGGCATCGATAAGACAAGAATAGGTGGGTCACAGCTGCTTTCCACCATGAACAGAAGGGAACAACATGGTATCAGTATTGCCACGTGATCCTGCCCTTTAAGAGATGCTTTTGCTCAGGGTCCAGAAATGATCTTGTAACCCCGTGCTCACACGTGTATGGGGACTGTTTCAAAGCATATAAGGGCTTGAAACGGCACCATGGGGGAAGATATCTGATTGGTTGTCTCTCGATATGTCAAAAGCACGTCCAAAACACCCATAATCAAGCTTTGCTGCAGCGCTGCTGTGTATGCAGAGTGCTATTCTTACAGTATATTTTGAGTCAATTTCAGAACCAAATGAGTCGAGTGTATGTAAATGTGTGTTTGCAGGTCTGGCACAGTACAGTGGGGATCCAAGGATAGAGTGGAATCTGAATAGTTTTTCTAATAAGGATGCAGTTATTGATGCTGTTAAGAATCTGCCTTACAAAGGAGGAAACACTCTCACAGGTACTGTAGCTTTTATCTTGCAAAGAATTTAGTGGAAAAAAACAACTTTCTCATTTTCAATTTTTTGTCCTCTGTCTTTCTGTAAAACCCAGATGGATAAATGAAGATTGCATTTGACCTTTTTACAGTTGTCTTCAACTGTAACTTTAATCAAACTTTAATCTCAGTTAACTATATCATCTGATAGTTTGCATTTGTTTTCCTTCCACATACAATGTCTTCTCTTCCTATGTTTCCCCCTTTTCTTCCTCTCCATCTGTTCCTGTGATGCTCCCGCAGGCCTCGCCTTGACGTTTATCTTAGAGAATAGTTTCAAGGCTGAGTCTGGCTCTAGGATTGGTGTACCAAAGATTGGGATCCTCATCACAGATGGAAAGTCCCAGGATGATGTTATACCACCAGCAGATAGACTACGAAAGGCTGGTGTTGAGCTGTTTGCCATCGGTGAGTCAGCCCCTTAACCTTTTTTTCTACGTAATTGTCAGTTTCCTGACCGGCTGCGTTTATAGTACATTTATTCTTAGACTTTCTGTTCGGGCTGTTTGTCGCATTCTGTTTCTTTGATAGATATTATGCTAATTTCCATGTGTACTTACCCTTCCAGGTGTAAAGAATGCTGATGAGAATGAACTGCGCTCCATTGCTTCACAGCCGGATGACACTCATGTCTTCAATGTGGCTGACTTCAGCATTATGAGCTCCATATTGGAGGGACTGACGAGAACAGTCTGTGAACAAGTGGAGCAGCAAGACAAAGACATCAAGCAGGGTAAGAGGATAACAGGAGCATAGAAGAGACTATAGAGATGTCACAAAGTGTATTTTTGTTTACTGGTATGCAAAGCAGCATAGTAACGACACTCTGCAACATCAGCTGTCTATCATTAAATAAAGAAAGATGTATGCAGTGTAAACATTGTTGGCATGTTCATTGTTTGAATGAAAGTCAAACTCTGATCTAAGTAGGTTTGCTTATTGTGAAACAGACTTTTTGGATATAGAACGACAACTGAGATGCTCATGTTTAATGTGTGGAAAATGGTGTCAAATAATTTTAAAAAATAGAAAAAGCAAAAAAAAACATTATTTCATGGAAAATTGTTTACCTTAGTCCTCTCACTAAATCCATCTTTCAATAAATCACTATGCAGTACATATAAAGATGCACGATTGAAAATCGACACATCGGATGGCTTTAAATGGATGTCATAAATCCAGTCAGACATCTTTTATTATATTTTTGTGCCATGTTCTTAATCCTGATCGTCCGTTCATAGGAGATATTTTTCCTCTGTGGGAAAGATTGTTTAAAATGCCATGTGGGGTTTTGTATACATGTCGCTTTTTTTTTTTTGGCAGATTTTATACCAGAAAAAACGGGAATGCCGCTTAACTTGGTGACATCAGAGGTTGCAGCCAAGAGCTTTCGGGTCTCATGGAGACCAGCTCCCGGAAATGTAGAGAAGTACCGAGTGGTTTATTATCCTGTTCAGGGAGGGGAACCGCAGGAGGTAAATACTGTGTTTCTCACAACATCACTACATTCACTGTTCAGCAGATCTAAGAAAAAGACGAAAAACAAAACTTATCAACTACATAACACTGATGAATAGGGCTGTGAAAAATATAGATATGATATATTGCAATACTTTGTCATCCTATCAAAACATTGATTTATCATATCCTTATGTTGATTTATTAGGAAAAACATATTCCACGTTTTTGTGTGGGTAACAATTACCTTATTTTAGATATTCTGTGTTCAGTGACACATTTGGCTACCAATTTCAGTGTCTATGTTCATTAATTTGCACATTCATTTCTTCATATTTTTCACCTTTGACCAAGTTAACGCAGTAAAATACTTATAAAATATATATCACAATGTTACAACAGGTATTGTATCATGATACATGTATCGGTATACGCATCGTATTGTGAGGTTCTTGCCAAAACACACCCCTACTGATGAATAATAATGTAAATCTATGCAATTGAAAGTATATTTTATTGTTTAACAATCAATGCATGTTCTGTTATGTGAAAAGTTTTTTTTCAGGTTTTACATATCAGGACAACAACACATGACAGAATGAACTCTTATTTAAGTACCCCCTCACTGCATCCATAGTATTTAGGAAGGCTAGTTGTAAACAGTAGCTGCTAATCAAATGTTCTTGATCAACTAATAAGTAAGCGTAAATTAAAAGAAGTACTTCTGGCGGTTTGTTGGTCTGATACATTTTATACAGTGTTAACATGATAACAAGGAGAAAAGCCAACAGCAGTGATCCCAAAGGCAATTGTTGCTGCCCATCAATCTGGGAAGGGTTATAAGGCTGCTTCCATTTGGCGTCTGTCATTCTACAGTGAGACAGATTATTAATAGTTGGAAAACATTCAGGACAGTTGCCAGTCATAACAGGAATCAACATCCTCACAAGATCACCCCAGGGTCAGGCTGTGCAAAGCTCTGTGAAATTGAAAAAAAAAAAACTACAAAAAACAAACCAAGAGCTACATCACAGACTCTACAGACTCTACAGACCTCAGTTAGCATGTTAAATGTTCAAGGTCCCAGCAGAACAATTTAAAAGAAATTTAATTTCTTCTTTTAAAAGATTTAACTTGTTTGGGTTGTTTGGAGTGGTTGCAGGGAGAAATTGCATCATGCCATGTTTGTTAAAATCAAACACAAATAGTTCATATCAAAATGTCAAAGATAGCAGTCTATGAGTCAACTTTTGAGCTTTTTTATATCTAGAAGTACTGTACTCCAAAGTCTAATATGAGGCCACGTGTCAGATATCTAAAGCTTTGCCCAAATTCCTACAGGATCACGATCCCAGGAACACCAGCGGATCTATAAATGATGGCTGGAACAGAATCAAAGTGACGCAGGGATCCCATAAAATATCAGGAAACCAACTTAAATGAAATGCTGAGACTAGCCCTAGTCTGCAAAACCAAAGTAACTTAATTGACACTGCAAAGCAGAGTGAGCCAAAATGAATAGATTGATCATCTCAAACAATAAAATACATTTACCTGAAGTTACTGGTGCAGTGGTAGTATTGAACTCTAATGTTGTTTTGCATAATGTCATGAATCTGTTTGATTTTTACATTTTGCTTCTGCATTGTGGCTTCAGTTTTATTTGCTAATTGATGATGTCATGTAATATCTCAAGTATTGTTCTTCATTTTAGCTCGTATTTACAGTTACATTTACCTGTTCCTTATATTAAGACCTGGTAGGAACCAAATTTGTTCTTTTTTCCTTATTACCATTTTCAATTGTACAGTATTTACGTCACTGGTGACGGTAATCTGGGATGGGGTGGGTTTATAGTTTGACTTTAGCTTTCTCTCCAGACGCTGCTGGTGTTGCTCATCCAAACCCCTTTCTATGACCCCTCCATTTACAACTCCCCAGAACATCAGTGCATTTTACGAGTGCTCACTAAAAATGATACTGTTACTGATACAGACACCTGCTTCATTTTTCCAGAGCATTTGACCATAGAAAGCATTAAATCCTTTGTATAGCTGAGTTTACAGGGAGCAGATGTTCTGGAGGGGCATGTGATCAGGCCTTTCAACTGTCTCAGCCTGGACCTAATCTAAAACTGTCATCCTTTTTATTTTAGAAAAATAAAACAATCATTCAGTTTAAGTTTTTTGTGCTATATCCTATTCAATAAATCAATTGTGTTTCCTCTCTCCTTTCCCATTTTATTTCAACCATTTTCCCCCTCCTTTACTTTCATCATTCTTTCTTCTCTTCTATTGTCATTTTCATCTTCCTCCATTTACAACCCTAATTTCCATTTTTGCTGCCGTTCTTTGTTCCCTCTACCTCTTCCTCGCCCCCCCCCCCCCATTTATTTCTGCCCTTCCTTCGCTTCCATCAATCTTTCTACGTATGCCTCTACCTCCCCAGGCTGTAGTGGTTGCCAGTGAGACTTCGGTGGTGTTACAATATCTTAGGCCTCTCACTGAGTACCAGCTTGCTGTGTTTGCCGAGTACGCAAACGATGCAAGTGAAGCTCTCAGAGGATCAGAGACAACCTGTAAGTTTGCTTTCACACATGTGCAGAAATGTTCTTAAGGAAAAAGCCCAGGCAGATGCCTGAAACCACATCTGAGAACAAACATTAATAACAGTGGTTTAAAAGTTTTAAAACTGTCAGAGCCAGACATATAGAGACATATTGACAATACAGAAGAAAAAAAATATTCTCAGTGAAAGGCAGAACTTTTTTATATATAAAAGTAAATTCTAACTCAAAATCCAGATTTTCAGCATGTGATTACGGGATTTCTCCTGGACCGAAATGTGTCTTTGTGTGTGGCTGTGCACATATGTGTGCAGTGGCTCTCCCTGCAGTAACCAGCCTCCAGCTGTTTGATGTGACGCACAGCGCTATGAAAGCTAGATGGGACAGCGTGGATGGAGTCTCGGGGTACATGCTGCTGTATGCCCCAATTACAGAGCTGGAAGACTTGGATCAAAAGGAGGTAGAGAAAGAAAGAAAAAAGACTAATAAAGAGATTTTTTAAATCAAAATAGTTTTGATAGAAAGTTTTCCACATCATCCTGGTAATGAAAAGTCCCTCTTTTTTTTTTCAAGCCTGAGTGCATTTTAACATTCCTGTCTCTACTGTAGATCAAGGTTTCTGATGCAGTAACGGAGCTGGAGCTGAGTGGGTTACTCCCTGATACTGAATACTCCGTCACTGTTTATGCCACGTATGACGGGGAAGCCAGTGACCCTGTTACAAATCAAGCTACAACATGTAAGTAATGCACATGCAGACACTTCTTAAAGGTGAATCTTTTTTTTTAAGTGAGGTTGTGTGAAGTATTTGTGAGTTGTTAATGTCTTACCATCAGTTAAGGGGTGATATTCTGATGAGGGTGCTCATATCTACTCTCAACGAGGTCATTAAGGAGCCAATTTTCGGCATCTAAAACAACTCAAATCTCTTAAATTTCATAGCACGTTTGAATGAATGCGGTATCAGATCTACTTATACTGCATCAGTTTTGCAGCAGAGTTATTTACTTTATAACTATTTTGCATGCATGGTGGCAGCACACCATGATACCTTGTCACCCCTCATCTGTGGAGTGGAGTTAGACCTGTTGGATACCTTCCTGCTGGATATTACTTCTGCATATTTAGAATATCGTATGTGCTTGGGTTTTTCTACGCCTTTCGCAAGCAAGTTGTCATTGTCACTTACATGATCAATTATTTTTGCTGTCTCATAGTTGATGTTCTGGGATTAGCGGGGTGGAACTGATTGTTTTCAAGATAACAAGATGGGCTGCTGTGCATGCATTGCCGCAGAACAGTATGGGTGCTCTTGGATTGAGCAAACGGTGACAAAATGATATATTTTGTGAAATGTAACTTGATCTTCAATTTTGATCTTTTTTTTAAATTGAAACTTTCTTTTCAAAAATATCCTCAATTTCAAAGTGAAAAAAACAGACTCTGAGGGTTTAAAAGCTTATGCAAAATATGCATTGAATTTGTGTTCTTGTTTGCTCCAGTACCACTGAATCCTCCCAGGAACCTCCAGTTTTCTGACATCACTCACAACTCTGCTCACCTCAGCTGGGATTCAGCATCCGGTGGAGTGAGAGGGTACCGCATCATGTGGGTTAAGACCGATGAACTAATTACAAACGAGGTGTGTATGACCCAATGTTTAATATTTCTTGAGATGATTTAATTCATTTGACTGAAACTTTATTTGAACAATGAGGAGATCACTCTCATTGATTTCAGTCAGAGATTGTTCTGTTCGTTATGATGACATCAGACCAAAACGACTAACCATACAAATGCAAACATTTTTCAAATCCTCTCTTAAAATATGCAGTTACTGCAGTGTGCAAGGACATTTTCAACAAATGGCTCATTCATTGTTTGTTTGTTGCCTCAACACTTTTGTATATGAAAAGATCCAGAGAAAATACACCAGCAGATTTTCTTTTTCCTTTTTTATGACTGAACTGAATGTTTTTGTTGTTTTTTTAACAGAGAATATTGAGTTGAGAGAGTGTGATGTAGCTGTTTGCCTTCTGCAGGTGGATGTGGGCCCAGTGACTTCTTATGATCTCAGTGAGCTCACGTCTCTCGTGGAGTACTCGGTGGCCATCTTTGCTCTGTACGACGAGGGCCGGTCAGAGGCTCTCACCGACGGCTTTACTACAAGTAACAAAAAAAAGTTATTTCAATCATTTCAGCTGTTTAAATTTTCCCCTGCATGTTCAACCTTCATTATAGCAAGGGTAATCATTTCTGTTTACCCAGTTTTCTTGATAAAGATTTCAAAAGTTATTTTCATAGGCTTACCTTGCTTTCTCAACTTTCTCATCTTTTGGCTCACATTTAAACTTTTTTACCTGTAACACTAGATAATATCAACTTTGTATTGGTATCTATAGCTGATTAAAGCTGTTGATCTTTGCTAACTAACAGTCTCACACAACATATTAAACTGTTTATTCATTTCATCATCTATGCTACAAACAACAGTCTAACATGTTCATCTATACTTTCAACAGTTCCAACTGTTTAGCCATAATATTGACACTTTCACCAGTTTATAACCACTGTTATTGACAGTTTCATCATACTGAAAAATAATAGTTTCAACTCACAAGTATTAGCTCACAAGCTAGTACCAATTATTGTCAGTCCTTTATACACAATGATTTTTTTTCTCAATAAATACACCAAATAATTTCAACTGTTAACCTATTATAATGAATAACACATTTAACAGTTTATTCAGGCCAGTAGATTACAGTTTGAGCAGTTCCTGTAAAGTCCAATGTAGCATTTACTGCTGAATCTAGTCATTTTTGTATTTTATTTCAGCTTTGGTCACTTTAACAAAACAATTTAAACTGTATTAACCAGTCTTGGCATTTTCACATGTTTGACCGAGCTGTCAGTTTACAACTCTTTTCACTGCCTCAGCTACCGATCTCATCCTCCTGTTAACAACTCCAGCTGTTAACTCTTCTGCTAACACTTGACAAAATTGTTTATTCAGACAGGTTAACAATTCCAGATTTTCATTCATGCTTTGAACAAAAAAGTATCGTGCCCATAATTTAAACTTATAATTTTTACCATTTTTCCACTTGTACTTATTTTAAGAATTTAGTCCTTGTACTTATTTGAAGATATTAGTCCTTGCTGCTTTTTAAGGTCAGTTAAACTAATATGAAAACCGAATGAAATAAAGTACCTCCGGGGAAGTTAGCTTGTACACAGTACCAGTCAAAAGTGTAGACACGTGTGTGCGTGTATGTATGTGTATGTATGTGTATGTACATACACTATGGATATGTAGTTTACAGAAAATAGCTGTATTGATATTGCCAGAAGGCAGACATTTCTTTTAGTGAAAAACAGTCCTGAATTTTATTACCCTCACTGGTTCTTCAGCCATCTTGGCAGTCTGCCCGTCTCATTTACACTTCAGCATAATAGCCCAGTCACATAAAAAGGTCATTTCACTGTCCCTGACTGTTCCATCACACTAACAGCTATTGATCGGTAGGAATATTCCTTTAAGCCACAAGCAGTTAGGTGCAAATGATGAGTCAGCTCAAAGAAATGCATGTGTTTGGAAAAAAAAAAAAAAAGAATTGAAATATGCACTTTAAGAGTTGATTTTTTTTTTTTCATATATCCTGACCATCTCGGCTTAATGGAGCACATTTATGAAAAGGAACTTTAGCAAATCTGCTAACATATGAAAACGTTTTTAGTGGAGGAGTGGGTGTTGGCGTGAATCTTCAAGAGCGGAGCTCACAGCTTCATAAGCCCGCTCTTGTTAGTCACATGCTCAATTTATGATTTAGAGTCGTAGTCCTGTGTAAAAACATGTTCATAATGCATAAAAATATACTTACAGACTAATCAAAACATTATTAAAAATGGTATTGAAAGGATAGAAATAATCCGGGTATAAAAGGTACTGAAGATTTGGTGTGTCTTTCAGCTCCAGTGCCCGGTCCGCTCAATCTGCGCTCCTCTGACGTCAGCACGAACAGCTTTCAGGTCAGCTGGGATCACTCAGCCAATGACATTGTCCTCTACAGACTGTCCTGGGCTCCGTTCACAGGCGGTGACACAAAAGAGGTCAGTGTAACTGAACTATTATATAGTATTTGAGCTGAAAAAAGTCTAAAACAAGCAGGGCAGTGGGTGCTCAGGACCTGGACTGAAGAACACTGATACAGAATCAATCGATCACTCTTGATCCTCATGGGTTATATGATCTATAGTATGTAGATCAAGATTCAAGATGCTTTATTTGTCACTGAGCCAATTTCTTGACACGACGACATTCAGTCCAGTACAAATAGAACAAAGATAACAAACAAACAACATAAGACATTGGTAGACAAGTGCCTGAGGCTGCAGCCAATGAGTCAACGTCGCCCTTTCATTAGGTCAGAAAAAGGAATAGGAAAGAGGAAAAAACTAGGGGTGTCAGATTAGCGCGTTAATTCAGATTAATTAATTACAAGCATATTTAGGTTTATTTATGTTTTTTAATTGCTTAATCTATTTTTTAATCTCTAATTAGGGCCCGAGCACTTACAGGGCGAAGGCCCTATTGTATCTGTAGGAGTTTTTGTTTTTATCCTCGTTTTTCTTGTTTTTCTTCCGACAAAAGGAGGGCCTTTTTGCCCCCCTAAACGTGCCCCAAAAGTCACCAAATTTTGCACGCAAGCCAGGCCTGGCGACAAATTTGATATTTAATGGTTTGCAATAATGGGCGTGGCCTAATGGCTCAACAGCGCCCCCTAGAAAACTTTGTGCCTCAAACCCCACAATACGGTTTGACGTACATGCACGAAAATTGGTACACACCTGTATCATGGCACAACTTAAAGAAAAGTCTCTTGGCGCCATGGCCGAAACCGAACAGGAAGTCGTCCATTTTGAATTAATCGTGTAATTTTGGTGCAATTTATGCCATTTCTTCAGCCGCTTCTTTGCCCGAACCGTAACGTGCACCCAGGTGTGTTATACATCAAAATGTGTGTCTCGATCCTGCAACGATGGGCATTACTTTTCTCAGTCAAAAGTGTTACCGTTGCGACGATAGACATACCTTCATCTGATTGGTTCATATTTGATAGTTCCTATTTTCTGCCATAACTTTTGATTGGTTTGAAATAAAGAGTCGTGGGTGGTGTCATCGGACTCCGTTTTGAGTCCTTGACCATAATTGGTGCAAATTAGCCCCGTCCCTTCTTCTGATTGGTCGATATTTGATAGTTCCTATTTTCTGCCATAACCTTTGAAGGGTTTGACATAAAGAGTCATGGGTGGTGTCATTGGACTTAGTTTTGAGTCCTTGACTTTTATTGGTGAAAATTGCACGCACGAGGGCCCGTTCATTGCTGCTTGCAGCTTTAATTTTCCTTGTTCTGTTTGCGAGCTGCGTTTATTTTGAAATCTGTGTTTGTGCTTTAGTTGTTGTGGGTGGAGAAAACTATGGTAAAAATGGAGGAGCATGTCAAAGTTGTCTGTCCAGTGAATGGTGGATTTACATTTCAAAAACGCCCCAACGGCCCCATTAATAAAGGTAGCGATATATGTGTTCTTTGTGGAAAGTACTTTGCTTACCACCGAAACAGCTCAAGTTTAGTCTACCACATAAATGCAAAGCACCCGGTCGCGAGCGCAGCCACAGCTAACGTTAGCAGAAACGATGTTACCACAGCAACGCTCTTCCCCAAACTAGACTCGAGGAGAGCACTACGCGCATTATGAAGCCACTTTTTTTTATTATATATCAATGTTTTGATCTGCCACAATAATGTAATAAATTTAAAGGAAAACGGCTAAAATTGAGGGCTTTTCTCAGCAATGTTTAGGTGAGATTAAAAAAAAAATTAATTAGACTATTAATTACAGATTTTAATTAATCTCTTGATTTATTTTTTTTTTTTAAATCGCTTGACGGCACTAAAACGGCCACCTGAGTGAGTAGCCTCCTGGAGCGTTATTAGGAGGGGTGATACAGGAAGAGCCAGTGAAAGCGTTGAATAACGGGGGGGTGTGTTTATTATTGTGTGCATCTGTGTGTGTGCGTGTTTGTGTGAGTAATTAAGTCTGTGAACTATGCCCCAAACACTTTCCTCAGCCATTGTCCTTGATGGCGGTGTGTGTTATCAGCTGGCTTGGTGTAGTTTCCTATTCAGTTCCACAGGTGTCATGGTAAACGGAGGGGCATCTTGTTAGCATAACATCCAGGGGGAGATTTGAGATAGCTAGCCTTCAAGGCCGGCAGCCCGGGAACCAAATCAATGGCACAATTGATTTGGGTCAGACCAACTCCAGTCATTTTTCTCTGCCTTTAATTAAAGTCTCTCTGGTTCATCTCAATGGCGACTCCAAACAGCCGAATTTGTGGTCAATTTCCTTCAAGCCAAGCTTGCAACTTCTCCAAGGTTTTTTTCCGTCCTGCCAATGAGTTCGAAAACCGCAGCTAGCCTGCGATATGGTTCGATAATCACATTCAGTTTGTGATTTTGTTTGCACAGCATCTGAGTCTGAGTGTTGGTAGCACGACATATCAATCACACACACCAGGCAGCCTTGAAAGGGCCAGAATAGTCGTCGAGGTTTTCCGAATTTGTCGGTGTGCCAGGTAACCGCCAACTTCAAAACGCAGAAATCCTGTTAACAGAGATCCAATTACGTAGACATCTTCAACATCCTCGACCGACAGTATGGACAGACACACGATTCTCCACTTCTGCAAGGAGTCCATCGTGTACAGTATCCAGCCGCAGACGTCCCATCGGGGTATGAGAGCTACCCTCTGCCATGTCTTGTTGTCGAGAACATTTGGTCAATTGCATTGAGAGACCAGTTAACCAGTTCCATGATTTTTTCAAATTTCTGAGGTTATGCTGGGAGAGGCTCCAAAATAGATTGACAAGACAGCAAAAGGCAGAGAGCAGCAGCAGGGCAGACAGGGAGGGAGTGGAAGAAAAAAAGTGGCTGTGTTCGCAGAAAGCAGGAAGAAAAAACTTTGAATGAAAATAGAATAACTAACATAGATCTAGAGCTTTTCATTAAGCCAATGGTCTACTTATTGTCCTATTCTTAGAGGAACTAACCTGTCCTCTATAGACTTGCATTGAAAGGCTCATGACTGAGAACCAGGCATGGCTGGGTATAAATAAAGGCTGAATATATCTAGAAATTAATGACTTGGGTGTTTTATTACCATAATCTGGGGTTCAGAGACAGCTGGGAGGCAGTGATAGAGCTCCCAGTGTGTGTGTGTGTCCGTACACACGTTCATTGTATGTGAGCGCCTATGAGTAATCAGAGATGAAATTAACCCTCTAGGGATCTTCAAAGGTATGCTCATGGCACTGAAAGCTTAAAGCGAGCAGCATACAATTTTACTCTATTTCAGGAACACATAATATGCATGTGTTCACGCACACATGCTTTTCATAACTTGCTCTTTACTGTAATATGTGAAAGGAGATTAAGCATAATGAATTTAAAGTAATGCAAAAGAAAAGGGTTAAAATGGCTTGAAAAAGACACGCTTGCTGCAGGGAAAACATATGGTCTCAGTGGTGGAATTTGTACTTAACTGTACACTGAGAGCCTATTTAAAGAATAATATTCCTACACAAAATATGCTTATTTGGCATTCTTAAATTAATTTTCATGATTAATCTGTGTGAAAGAAAGCTTGCTTTCGGTGACCTCCTTGTATTTTGCCCGCAGTCGGATGTGTTGCTGGAGCTCTTCTTCATTATTATGGTTTTATTGTTATAAAAGAAAAAAAAATAAGGACTATGTGAGAAAGTGTAGGAATCTGAACAGTTCTGTTAAATTGTGTTTGTAGCATCTTTGTCTACTAAAGCAAATACATGTTATTGATTTCCGGAGTTGTACAGCAACTGTTTTTCTTCCAGCAAATATATTAACGACAAATCAGGAGAACGAGACACAACAGCACTTTGTAAAGCACAACTTTAAAAACAATGTGAAATACTTAAGATTAACATGTTTTTCTTTTCCAATTAACATCCATTAACACTTGTTAATTATTTAAAAAAGGCTCCTACTTCCTACTCTGTAAAAGTTTTACTGACATCAACACTTTAACAAGACAAATTAACTAAACTCTGCAGACTTCTGAGAGACTATACTGACTGAAATAATGTTTCTCCGATATATTGTAGGTGATTTTGAGTGGAAGTGACGATGGATACGTCCTGACTGGTCTCAGACCCTCGACTGAGTATGAGGTCATGTTGACGGCCATGTTCAGAGACGAATCTGAGAGTGACGCTGTTTCTGTCATAGAGACCACATGTGAGTGATTACAGATTTCAGTAGCGTATTTGTTTTGTCTAGTCAATAAACAGTTTGATAAGTCCCCGCGCCTCCTTGCTTATCAGAATAAATTACTGCATTTTGAGATAATAAAACTGCATTTGCATTTTTAGCAGAGCTCAGCATTAACACGTTTGCATATCTCGGAAGAACAAAATCTATTTTGCCATAAATGATTTGTGGAATATTTCTTTCTACAGTAGTTTGACACTGGGAGTTATATACCAGCGTTTGTACCCAATTATCTGATTTTTGTTTCTACGTTTTCCACAGCGGCAAAGACAACAACTGCTCCCACAACCCAAGGTATGAAATGTCCAACTGTTTAAATTTTTATTATAGCTCAAACCGAGGTTTTAGTCAACAAAGTCTAGACTTAAATCTAAACAGGTCTGCTGAGGTTCGACATCATTATTTAGACTTATGAAATTAAACAAAGTATTTGGTTTCAGTTTTTCAGTTTTAGTTTCAAAGCCTATTTCACTATAAATTGTTCATTTTATTCAATAAGTACGACAAAAAATTCTTAATTTCACACAATTATGCTATACTAATTGTTATGGCTAATGCACGTGTACCAAAACATTGCCCTAAAATCTACACACTGAAACTGTTAACCAACGCTCTTTATGCATTTTCTTTTAATAGTCAATGTTGTTTAAGGCTGTACAGTAACTGTTTTCTGTGTTGTCACAGTTCTACGCCAGGCTGTGAAAAACCTTTATGTGAGTGATGAGACCACCCAGAGCCTAGATGCAGTGTGGGAGCTGGAAGATCCCGGCGTGGCGAGTTTTAGGGTCTCCTACGCCAGTATCAGCAGTGATCATGAGGAGGAGTCTGTGAGTTGTTCAAGTTTTAAAGCCTTTGCTGATGTAATATGTGAATAGCAAGCTCTCGAAGTTTAACATTTAATGTTCAACATATGAAAACACACATATAATTCTAATTTGTGTTTATTTGAGGTGTTAATTATATATTGAAATCAAAAACACTTCCAATTTTGCATTTAACAACTTCTAAAAAATTATTTTCCTATTATTATAAATACATTAGGTTGGTTTATATATGTTTTATTTTTTTAATAATTTTTTGGTTGGCATAAAACTTTTTTTTCCTTCTTTGATTATAATAGAGGTCTCAGAAATTCATCAAATATGATACATGTGGCAGTATAGGGTTAAACAGTCATATCATCCATTTCTACTGAGAGCTGTTTAGAGACGTGTCCTCTTCTTTACTGCCTCCTACAAAAAAATAAAAATGAAAGAGTTTTCAAATGTAGTGCATGTAAACAGACATAAACATCTCCCCAGGTCAGATCTGAGCATTGATCATGTGGAATAGTCGATACTGAAGATGTATGTGGAGGAAAATCGTGCTTGTTTCACTCCTTCACCTAACTGGATGTTACTACAGCAGTCCGTGTTCAGTCACATGCTGCAGTCAGAAAACTGATTACACCTTTAGTCGTGGTCCACTCAGCCTCTCCTTCCTGATCCCTCTTTCTCTCTTAAAAACCCCTGAGCTCAGTGCCATGTACTGACTCCTGATCACTGATGCACACGCACACACACACACACACACACACACACACACACACACACACACACACACACACACACGCACAGACACACACACACACACACATACGACCACTTACAGCCATACTCGCCTCTCCCCTCCATCCGCCCCTCTGTCTCTGTTTCATTCTGCGGTGCTCTTGCTCTCTCGCCACCTCCTCCCTTTCTTTTCCCCTCCGTTTTAATTTCCCGATGTGGTGTCAGAGCCGTAGAAGATGGAGAGGCCGGGCCTGGCCAGAAGACATTCCATTATCTTTTCAGCAGCCATTTACCTCAGTGGGAGCAGAGATGGAGGGCAGCTGAGGAGAGACCAAAAAGAAACAAAAACAGAAAGAGAAACAATTGCCAAACAAAATGTAAAAAAAACTAAACCCTGTCTGCCACGTCATATATAAAGGTGTATTTAGGTCAAAGTTTGGACTTGTTTTGACGTGAAGTTGTGCAGGAGACATTTCAAAGATATCGTGTGTTTGTCCTTTGACAGCCTCAAAGCCAGCTCTACCATTTTCTTTCATATTCCTCTCCTTTTAACAAAGAGTGAAGTTTATGAGAAGCTTGTAGTTGCTGCGTTGAGTATCTCTTTACTTTGAGTTAAGACTATTATTAAGGCTAACGAAAGAGAAACATTTTGTTTCAAAACCCAAGCTGCATTGTTCATTAGAAATGCTCCAGATTTGACTTCAACAAGGACATGTTGGAGCGTCATCTGTGGGTGTGAGGATTTTCTGCTACAAAGTTACATAAATGCAGATTATGAATCATAAATGATCTACACTTCCTGTTTATCGCACCTTTTAACCTCGTTTAGGTTCTAAAGAGTGTTTTACAGTGTGTTTCTCACTGTTCCACTCATCCAGTACTTTTTATTTTACTTTTTCGTGCACTTAAAATAGAAACGCAGTGCTTTTGTCTCTGCAATCACACATGGATAACCATGTGGAGGTGTGAGTTCACCATCTCTTCCAAATACTCCAGAGTCACATCCACGACCAAAACAAGAATTTTATTTCTTTGTTTTTGGGATATAAATTCTGTGGTAAGTCAGTACAGAGTCTGCACTCTGCTGTTGAGTTGTAATATCAAACTGTGAGGAGCCTTCAGCTGACTGACACATGCACATAAAACACCTTTGTATGTACTGTTTAGCATCTTGTTCACACACACACACACACACACACACACACACACACACACACACACACACACACACACACACACACACACACACACACACACACACACACACACACACACACACTCAAGTTTGAATGGTTTATATCTAGAGTTTTTTTTTTACAAATATTATTGATGAACAGCACTGGGTTGCAGTGACATTTACGAATCAATTGAAGTGTATGCAATAATATATATTATATATAGGTATAATAGCAATGAATTATTTACTTCTTTCAGTAAGATGGAGGAAGCCACTATTTTAGCGCTAAGGGGGTTCTTGAATTAGTTCAAAATGCTAAAGCTCATCTCACAAAGCATATTAAGTCAGAATCAAAAGTGTTTAGCGTATGGGGTCCGGATAGTGAATGTATAACAACATAGTTGCCCTTAGGCACTTGGCAGATTTGAAGAAAGAGATGCGATGAAACTCAAATGACAAAGAAATCAAGGCCCTCCTGGCTGCTCATGACGTTTCTCAGCAGATTAAAAACACTGTACGCGCTGGAGTTACCACGGATAAAACCGTTGAAATGCTCTGCGAAACTACACGAGCACATTACAAATGATAAAAACCGTTTTAACGACCAAAGGTTAAAACTTCCAATCTGTTTTTTCACCTTCAGCACAATTAGTTTGTGAAATATAGACAATGAAAGACTCACAGAGAGAGAGAAGCTGTATCCAACATCACCCCCTACTCACTATGTAGGAATCTACACAACGCAGTCACTATTTTGTTGCGCATTATAGTAAGAAATTCTTTATTTTACTCAATTTTAGCTGCCTGTCTCTTTTTCCATTAAAACTAAAGTGTTAACATTTCAAAGGATGTTTTTATTTCAAGTTAAGTGTGCTTTGATTTCAGTTGTTTGAAATATTCAGTCTGTTTCCCATCACTAAAGTTAAAATTACAGAGATATGCGCTCTTTCATTTGAAAAATACTCCAGTTGTAACAGTATATTTACAGCAGAAAAAAGCTTTTCAGTGATTTATGAGGGCAGAAAAATAATTGAAGTTGAGGTAAAATGTTCAGTTAATCGTGGTCACATATTGCCCAGGATTAGACTGAAAACTCTTAAGTATTTAGTACAGAGGACTTTTAAGGTTGCTAGCATATTTTAATGGTATCTAAAGATCTGTTTCACATTTTCTCTCTCCCATAGTGTTGCCAAAGAGCAAATAAATAGGATTTGTGTCTGAAAGCAGTTTTTGAATATTTCCTGTTTGATGCTTTTTTCAAGTTTTTATGGCTAGATATGTTTTTTTGAGAAAGTAGGTAGACAGGAAATGGGCAGAGGAGGGGGGCATTGCTGTATAGAGTGACAGGCAGGGACTCAAACCTGCGCCTCCCGCACAAGGACTATAACCTCTACAAATGGCACCCGTTCAACCCACTGAGCTATCCAGGACCCTTTGGAAAACATTTGTAGTTGATACTACTGCATAGTGTTACACATGAACACTGTAGCATAAAAAAGGTTTTGTATTCATACACATTTATACGCATTTATACAGAATACTTTATGAATCCATGAACACAGTGTTGTCAAAACTTCAAAGGAAGGCAGAAAATTCAACATTTGGTTTCTCGCAGCTTTTCAGCTCTTTCTCTTTGCATCAACTGACTTTTCTCCAAACGTTCCTGCAAGTTATGAGCAAAGAAAATCAAGAGATTTCTTATAAGCAGTGCTGAAACCTTCTTAGTTTGTGCGCTTTCACATGTGTTCCTTAATCTCAATCCGTCAAATGTTCCCTGACGGTGTTTGTGTGTTTAGGTGTCGGTTGGTGGTGATCAGAGAAGAGCAGTGCTCCAGCCTCTACTAGCAGACACCGAGTATAAAGTGACGGTCACACCACTGTACGGAGATGGAGGAGACGGCATCAGTGCCTCTGCTGTGGGCTCCACATGTAAGCCTGAACACACACACACACACACACACACACACACACACACACACACACACACACACACACACACACACACACACACACACACACACACACACGCTCTCAAACATCTGCATTTACTCCTTACTCATCTGAAACAGAAACGGCATCAACTCTGTTACTTGGTTTTTAGTGCATTAAAAGATGTAATATAAACATAAATATAATCATTTTGTTTATTTCAGTGAGCAGGTGTGTTAGTCTGCTTTGCCTAAACTTCATGTTAATGTATGTTCATGATTGAGAGCGTGGAATATGTGGATAATAAATACTGATGTGTTCCTAATTGTTTTCCTGAAGGCTGTTCATTATCAAAGTGGCTCTTTTACCACTGAAATGATTAAATCGCTTTGCTCAGCTCTAATTCATCATCTCAACACTTCTCTTGATTAACCTTTATGAGCCGTATTCTCCTGATTGGATGTAGAATTTAAATGCAAAATTAAACACGTCATCTGTTCAGATGAGAGGATGATCTCTTACTATAAATACAGTCAAAATCTCCACTTAATGGGGAAAGTGGAGATAAATCAGAAACCAGTTATACTTGATAAGTGTGTGTTTCTTCGGAACTGAAGAAAGTAGGAATTTACTGTGCGTTTAGTCCTGAAAGCCAGTGTGCTAGTGCCCTGTTTCAGGGAAACTGTTCTTGGCTGCTACAAAAGTTGAATGGATGTTCTTTCTTTTTGCCTTTTTTTCCTTCTGAGCTCCACTCCACTCTGCTTTCCAGTTTTAGAGTTTTACTCATGGGTTCAGGTTTAGTGTGCAGATAAGGAAAACGATATATCACAGTGGGGAAAAGAAAATAGTTTGTTCATCAGCCAGCAAAAGTGTAGCCTTAGAAAAGCCATGTGTCTTAGCTTACCTACGTGAACAAGCGGAGTGTGGCTTCCTGCATTTACATCCACACATGGAAATAGCTCTCGGAGCAACAGTGGACGTCACACACACGCACACTAAAAAACAAAAGTAAAGAAAGTAATTACATAATAAAGACTATGAGTGACCAAATAAGAAACGGATGAAAAAAAAATCTTGTTAAAAAAGAAATGGCAAAAGATTTAAAAAAAAAAAGAACAGTTTTGTAAAATTGATGTGATCTTCCAGTCTACAGGGGGACCTGCCGAGATAAAGATGACAAAAGTTCCTGTAGGCCACTTTAAACATTACATGGAATAAACAAACTGAACTGCATTCTTAATGCAGATTACGATAACAGTAATTTTTGGCCTGATTTTTATTTTGTATTTTTCCATTAGTTAATAATATGATATTAAATATTATTATTACATGTATCATTAATTATTATTAATATTATTATTACATGTATTTATTATTTAATGTATAAGAACATTTTGTGGTTAAACATTTTTCTATTCCTCAGGAACTTATTGGAAATGATGAATTGCACAACTGCATGACTATTTTGTTCTTGCTAGAGAAAGTTTTTTACCAGTAAAACTATTATCTCAGCATTAGTTCAAAAACATTCCAATTGTTTGTCCCAATTCATATTTTGTCTGAATTCACAGCTTGTACAGAAGAGGACTGAATCAATTTCCTAAATCCATCATATACATCTGTATTTTGTGCATCATTACATCATACTTACCTCCATATTTGAGAGACTTATCTTGTTTCTGGTTTTTGTATGACACTTGCAGTGCCGCTTTTGCCTCCTGAAAATGTCCGCGTGTCTGAGGAGTGGTACAACCGCTTCCGTGTCACCTGGGATCCCCCTGAGTCTCCTACAATAAGTTACAAGATTGTTTACCAGCCCATCTACGGTACGTGGACACTCACATACTCACAGATGTAAACACTTAGGCAGTGTTTCTCCAACCTGGTCCTTGGGATTTAATGAAAGGGTCCCCTCATCAACCTGTCATCAAGCTCTGCAAAAGTCTGGACTATAAATCAATCATTGGAGCACTCATTGGTCCTTGCTGGTCACTGGTTCTCAGGACCCACTCAGATTGTGGAACTCTGCACTATGGTTAATCCCAGTGTCTATCCTTCGAAAGTACACAGACACACACACACACACACACACACACACAGACACGCACACAGACACACACACTCAAGCAGAGGCATTGATGGACAGTTAATGTTCTTCACTGTGGCTCTTAAGTCTGTCTTACACACAAATCTGCCTGATAGTGGGGGCTCCAAAAATGACACATCTGTTAGAGATGTCAAGGCATTCTATGCTCCAAAACCCAAATAATCCAAAATGATTCCAATAAAGGCCGTCAGTGGTAACAGGTGGTTTGTTTGATGAACACACTTCCACAACTTGATTGTTTGAAAATTATATGTACTTTATTTTTATCAAAATTATAAACAAAACCAAAACTATCCTACACCTTAAATGTAAACGAAAGTTAACTTAATCAGATTTTTCAAGTTCAAAGAAGTGGTCAAAAAATCATTTTACAAAAACTTCCCGTCATCACATCGGACATTTGACAAACAAAAGAAAAAATCCATCACGCCCCCCGGTATGTTCTTAACTACTTAAAGCAGCACTAACTTCTCCACCTTAATATAATATTTCCAGAGTCATTGTGATGGTACATCAACTTCCAAAAGGTTTAATGACACCTCTGTCATGGTCTGAGGGGTCTGTATCGCCTTCACTGGCACTATGTAACTTGGAGGTGCATGGTAGGAACCCTGCCACACTAAAAAACTACAAATTTTTACGACTTTGACTGCTTTAAAGCATACGTCACTTCCCCCTCCTTCTCCTTCGTAGTCGAGGCGAAAGCTGGGCGGGTCGTGGAGTGCAGAGCTCAGCAGAACTGGTTGTGAGCTAAACGCAGAGTTGCTATCATGGCCGAAGCAGCGAAAAAAACGAAGAAAATAAAAGTTTTATCGGAGGAGGCGAAAAATAGAAAGCGGGAGAGTAACAAGCTAAATGCCCGGACAAGAATAAACATTGTCCCGCCGTTCACTCGCTACAAGCCCTTGTAGCCGTCGTCTTGGACAAGAGATAGTTGAAGGATGTAAAGAAGTTCATCACCTTCAGGTATGCACTTTTGTCAACACCTATAGTACGTTTACTGTACATGCAGCAGTTCAATCGGGTTTCTGATTGTATAAGACATCGTTCAGACTTTTAAACTGCATGTAAACACCTGAACCCGATATACTTCGGACCTATTTCGGACCTATGTCGGACATTTAGAAATCGGGACCTAGATAACCCGTTCGAAGTCGGAATGTTAACGCCATGTATACGGGGGATCGGATATTGCAGTCTGCGCATGCTCGAGAATTTCCTCTGGGAAAACAAATGCACGCGACAGGGACAGGATCTTTCCGGCAGTACGCGCTGGTGCTCATGGGAAATGTAGTGTTCTTTCTGGTAAAGCACTACCACTTTTGTCCAAAGGAGCCGCCAAACTCAACAAAAGCTGAAAGTTACATTGTGCTGTTTTAAATAAATGAGAGGGTCTAAATGTTACCAAAGTACATGCCCCCTCTGGCCAACCGGGGCGCCAGATGGGGTGGGGAGGATCCGGCCGGAATAACGTGATCCTTCCACGCGCTACGTCCGGCCGGAGAAACCCCACCCTGTCTGGTGAAAAGAAGCGGCCTGCTCACTCCTCAGCATAAGGAGGAGACCTGAGCTCAGTGTAGGGCCCTCCTGGGGTTGGTAGAGGATGGCAATGCCCAGGACTGACTGAAAAACCGGGATAAAAATATTGAAAAAATAAATAAATAAATAAAAGTTACCAAAGTAATATTAATTCAACATAAATGGCCTCAATATACAGATATTTTAAGATGGTAAAAAAACTATCTGGCGTTATGTGTTTAAGATTGTCATTTTAGATTATTTTATTTACCAGGAAGCTTGAGGCTTCAATGAAAATGTCAGCATTGGAGTACTAAAATAAGACATTATCCTTCTTCCTTCCTTTTCCGGTCTCGATCCTTCCCTGAATCCCAAAAAGTCAATTTTCACTGTTCTGCTCCTGTTTCTAATGATTTCATCAAGTCTAAGCTCCGGTCTTTATAGTTTCCCATCTCTGTTTTTAGTCATCTGAACCCGATTACTGTGTGTCAGAGGGTCCAGCTCCAAGCAAACTGGTTCTTTTAATTTAATGTTAGGAATTTGATTAGAGGGAAATAAACTTCACCAGGCCGGTGCTGTGGAAGGAAAAAAAGTGCCTATGTGGGCAAATTTCCTATTTTGTTGCATTAAACCTTGTAATTTAAATGTGCATGGAATGGAATTTTTTATGCGACAGAACAAGGGGGATGAAAACTTTCTGTGATCTTCTTTTACAGAAATACGGATACAATATATTTAATGTGAGCATAAACTGTTTAAGTGAACTATAGCAAAGACATTAAAGAGGTGCACACACTCAGAGAGATACACATCCTTCTTCCCCATTTAACACTGTCCCATTGGGTGGAGTGTTGTAAAGATAATTGCTTTTTCTCTTTTTATTTCGGTTTATACGGTTTATTTTTGTTTCATTCATAATTTATCGCTTTTAATGTGCAAGTTTTATATTTATTCGTGAATCTCTAGCAGTTATTTGGAAAAACAGTGGTGAAAGTTGTCTGTATTAATGTTTCATTGGATTTATTTGAGAATGTATATGTTTGTGTGTATTGGTATTGTGGTTTAGTGCAGAAAGAAGCTCTGTCATGGATCAGTAAGGCCTTATCTATTATTGCATATTTAAATGCAATTTTTTTTTTTTACCTTATTAGCAATACATGACAAATCCAACTATCCAACTAGTACCACTGCCTTCTTTTAGTAAACTAACATGTATAAAGTATTAAATGCTCAATTCTGAGCTTTAAAGTTCCTGTTGTTTGTATTGCAGGGCAACATTTAGCTAAACAGGAAAAGTTTACCCAGATTTGTTCAGGAGTTTTACAACCCGACAAGATTTAAAGTCAAAAAGAGACTTAATTTTACTTACACTTAATCAAAAATACAAGATGAAAGAGAGCAACGAGAAGACATTCCTACTATTTTTTTTTTTCAATTTTGTGCGAAGGGTTTTGTCCTATTTCTTCTCTGGTCTTCTCCCCTTTCAAATTTTAAAGGAATTAGTTGTTTGTCAGAGATCATCTTTCTCTCCCTCTAGTGTTTAAAATAACTGTTCTCACCTTCTGTCCATCATTTCACTGCCTCGGTGTATTTACATGTGTGTGTTCCTTAGTTCAAGGTCCAGTCTTGGAGACCACGGTCGGTGAAGATGGAAACTCTATGCTCCTCCTAAATCTGCTTAGTGGTACAGAGTACAACGTCCAGGTGATGGCTTCCTACCCTGCAGGACAAAGTGAACCTGTTCTAGTTAATGGGAAGACATGTGAGTATCTTTATTATAAACCTACGAAAACAGCATTGATGTCTTCGTAGATGAGTGCATGTTATCTTTGACAGCGTTGACAGCTGTTTTCTTGACTGAAGGTTTTATGTCGTCTGACTGTGAATGAACTCGATGTTGGTTGATAAGGCAGGAGGTTATGAAGATAGATAAGATCTGAGAGCACATGTAAATATTCTGCAAGTTTTTACACTATATATTATTTAAAACATGAAGGTTTCAGTCTTAATATGACACAGTAAACACTGTACCATTTGGATAAGACAGAATGACTGAATAAGGTAAGAAGATGCTGTACGAGTCTTCGATGCCTGCAAATACCAAACAGATTTACTTGGACACAATCAAAGAAACAGCTGGATATTAGGATTTTCCAGCCAGCTGGCGACAACAATCCCTTTATCATGAATTTGGTATCACTAAAGCAGGCTTTAATTCCTATTTGTTCTAAACAAATGTATTTTAAAAAGAGAACTATACAAAAGATTGTGTATTTTAGATTATTATCATACGTTGGTTGCTGATTATTTCTTGTAAATCTGGCATGGTGCAGTTTAAGCACTAATGCTACACTTATTCGTCTTTTTACCTCAGTGACTTTATATTTAGTAGGTGAGTGTGTGTTTTTCAGAAAGCTTTAGTCTTGTTCCTTTTACAGTAAATCTGTTGATTTCCTTTGGAGCGTATTCTCTGATAAGGGAAAATATTCCAAATAGTGAGGTCGAAACTCATTTACACTGATTTTATTAGCTCAAGAGTTTCTCAGGAACATGAGTGTAGACTGCAACCTCTTTAGTTAAGAACCACGTCCACTATCTTTGAAGGAAAACACTGTGAAAACTGAATTTCAGGTGATTGTTTTATTTACAAAGCATCATCAAATGAAGGTAAATGCTTTAGAAATACCAGTAATATAAATGCTTGCTGTTGTTGTGATGTACCATCTCTTATCTGTTTTTCAACCACACCGCTGTGGGATGAGTTTTGACTCTCCGCCTGTTTCCATGAGTCTCTCACAATGAACTGCTTAATGATTGGAAAATACAAGCTGTCCTTATTTGACCTTAATACACCAACACGGCATTAAGTCCATTTATATAATCAGAAAAGTGGAATAAAATCATGCCAGTATTTTTAATGCCGACCTATATACAGTATTATACAGAGAGCTCTGTTTCCTTGTGTGTATTCATTTGTTCACGTAATATTTTATGCCACACTGAAAAAGAAAAGGACTATTTTGGACTATTCTTAAACGGCCCTCTATGAGGCCTGATCCTAATCCTGTAGAATATCTGGAGAAATGATGTGAAAAAATGCTTTGTGAAGAAGCTACCCTTAAAACCCCTATCAAATCTGGGACAGCGAGAGCAGTTTGCTGAAGACTGGGACAACATATCTTTAGGAAGATATAATGGTCTTACTGTGCACTACAGAGAATTTGTTGGTAGTGGCCACTGCTGAAGGTTGTTCAACAAAATATTGAGCTAAAGATATGACGTTTTCATTTATTTTATAAAATACATAGTCTAATTCCTATTACACATTAAATAAATAATGATGATGAATGAAATCAGTTCAGACGAAGTTGTGAATTATTTTTATATTCATCCAGGTGGGATGCTGACAAAATGTGCTTTTGTTACTCAAGTTTAAGTGAAATGTTTTGTCCTTATTTACTTAGGACGGGAGGATCTGAATCAACTTATGTGTCATTATAATAAAATGAACATAGTAGCATATTTCCCCTGGGTATTATGTAGCCTTGGAACAATGGAAACCAGCTGGCATGTTTGCACCAATACATTAACATGTAGCACAAAATCCAAATTATAGATAACTAGATATTTCATTATAATTTCCCCGAGATAAAGTTAGGCGTAGTTCAGAACGACGTCTTAGAAGTTGGTGTTCGAGGAGTTTCACATTAGTGAGATTTTGTGACAGCTGAATGATTCTCAGACAATCCTGTTTCTGTTCATTTTATAAAACTTTGTTCAGACTTTAAAATATATTTTAAGGAAAGTAATATAACTCCCTCTTAGAAAAAGATAACACAATTAAAAACATTTGCAATCATCAACACATTTTTTTTTCCTATAGTTGTAGGAAAGTTAGCCTAATTCAGAGATTCATTTTGCTCTTTGGTAACATTAGTGATCAAAATTACCAGATCGCTATTGTTGGTAAGTATGTAAACACACCCACCTGCGTGTAGCAGTGAATTTTCTTCCATGTGATTGTGCTTAAGTTCATATTTGTTTGCATTTTTTTAAAGGAATGGCTGAATTACAAATTCATTATTCCAAAGTTTTTAATATAAAGCACCTGCCACATGGCCCCAGTATAATATGTCTGTTCAGTGCTTCAAGAGCAACGTTAATTTTATATCATCAGCAAGTTTTGTTAACAAGGACGAAAGTAAAACAGAGACTCCTGGGACATTTGTTTGCTTATAATACACTAAAATCTACTACCAAACAAGCTGCACTTATTTAAATAGCTTGTGTTGCTTTGCATTTCGCTGCATCATGCCTTATTATTTCTTCACGCATCGAGCCAAACTAATTTTCTTGGTTCATGGTAAGTTCTGAAATTCACCACACTGAATGTTATGAGGTGATAATATTCACAGCTCCAACCCTGTAACCCAGCTCCCCACCAGAACGCCTACTGCAAACCCTTGCTTTATTGCAGTTCGTGTTTTGGGAGGAAAAAGCAAAAAAAAAAAAGATTTGAGAGTATGTATGTAGTGTGCCGTTTCTTATCACCAGTTTACTCGAGTAGAACTAGAGTTCGGGGTACTACTACTACTACTACTACTACTACTGTCATTTAGCTTTTATCCAAAGCGACTTACATCTGAGAGAAAAACACAAGCAAGAAATCACATAGGAGTAGGAGCTCAAAGACTCTAAACACTTCGTGGAGTGAGAACATTTCCAAGATGCTTGAGATGTCCTACAAGAATCAGGTGAGGAAGAGAGGAGGAAGAGGGTTGCCTGACAGATAATCTGAAAGGCAGAGTGACAGAATAAGTTGCTATTTAAAGAATGAGAAGCATGTGCTGATTGGCTCAGAAAAAGCAGGCTATAAGATTGTTTGAGGCGAGCAGTATTGTGGAAATTGAGGATGAAACAAATTTGACATGGACGTGGTAAAGAGAACAGACCTGCAGGAACATCCCAAATTCACAAGAAAGGAGCAGAAACCGATCAGATTATAGTTTAATCTCGGTTTTGATGTCAAAACATCTGCTGTTTGATGGCGGAGCTGATGATACGCTTTTAAACTCAAAGAGTAAGGGTCAGATTAAAGAACCAAAATGTGGAAGAGTTTGTCACACACTACCGTACCGATTGCCTGTCAGCGAATGGTGACAAACTAAACCATATGGCGCTACTGACGGCTGCACCATGTTCCTGTTTCTTTTCATAAACACCCCAATTAGTTCCCTGACAGATGGCAGTCATGAATCAGGAATTGAAAAGTAGATGACAAATTAATCTGGAATGTTCTCATTTTGTCTTTCTCCAGTGTTCCTCGGTGTCTCTGGCTTGTCAACCTACCAGGTGCGTCCTGACAGCATGTGTGTTCAGTGGCAGCCTCTACTACGTGCCACCTCATACAGAGTCTCTATACAGTCTACACTTAGTAAGTACAATTACTAACTACTGCTTCTACTATCATTTCAACCAGTTACTAAAAATGTCCCCATCTTAATGTTTTTGACTTTTCACCTTTTCTTTGTCTTGTGAAAGGTTAAAGATTTCAGTTTCTAAAGTCCTGCAAGAATAATTATCCGTATAATTTAGAAAATAGTAATCTGATTGTTTATGGGGACACAAATATATTTCATCAATGAGATTCTGATCAGTTAGGCACATTTCAGCAGAATATTTTGTGATACTGTATATAGGCACCCAAAACACACAGAAAAAAGTGAAGAGATAAATTAATGAAAAATGTGTTTCCTATATTCACAGTACTGGGCAGAAGTTACCTACTGTATATTGGTTATGTTTTTTTTCACATTAACTCATTAGACTGTTTTCAGGGTGTGTAAACGTATATCTAATCATGAACTATGATTTTCAGATCAGAATTGTGACGCTGCAGTATTTGATCCTTCATCGGATATATATGCAATTTATGTATCTTGCAACATGTGAATGGGCTTTTCAGATGTTGTGTGATGGGAATGCACGCTAGGCAGGCATGCAGAACGCTGCATTGCACCAGCCACGCAGCGTAAATCAATTAGCAATAATGAAAGAAAGTGGCCGTAATTAGGAATGAGATGTCACCACTGACCGCTGCGCTATGTTCCACTCTACCTCTCTTAAACCTTTGACTTCATTATGACGAATATGATGTTTTCTATTGCTGTGGATACAGGATGATGGATCTGGTGCTCATGCCATTTTAGAGGGTTATCACATTCACATGAAAGTATGATGAAAGACTTTAGTAGCTGTAGTTATTGAACTGTCGATGTAGATCTTTATCTAATCAGAATTAGTCCTCGTTGCTTTTAGCATGAATGTGACAAAATATACCCTGGTAAAATTAGTATATTGAGGTAGGATCCCAGCGGATGTCTCTTTCAGTGCCATATCTGTTCTGGATTAAACATAATGTTCCATCATCAGGCAAAAACTTACATATTAGTTTGATTGCTGTAAATTGTCTGGAGGAATGAGTGTAAGCAGACATGACTGTTTGTCTCATTTGTCTCTGTCCTGTGATGGACCAGAGGCCTGTCCAGGGTATAACCCTGTTCTTGCCTGTCGACAGCTGGGATAGGCCCCGGCATCCCCCTGACCCTGGAATGCAATTAAGTGAGCGTATGTAATTAATGAATAAATGAATATCTCAGCTGTGTTTCTATTACATATGCTTCCTGCCAAGTTACTGGAATAATATTTAATAGATAACGGAAAAGCTTTTATTAGAGCTACGAAACTGGCGATGTGGCTGGATTCAAACTCCAAGCTCGCAGCATGGTTGCTCAGCGATATGAAGTCTGACCTTGTGAGAGCGTCTCTTTTGTGTATTATTAACACAAAGAGCCGTCAGCTCAGGACTTGGAAAGTGTTACACATAACTTTCTTATTCTTCTCGATTCATATTGATATGACACACTGAGGAATAGAGTGTGATGTATTTCTGACATTCTCACTTGGCAGCGGTTTACTTCGCAAAAGGATATCCATAAATTAACCTGTTTGCACAGAGGAAGGGAGGAGTGACATACACAATAAACATCTTGGGAGGAAACTGCTTTGAGATCACATCGGAAATGAAACGCACAAAGTGTGACCTTCATATTCTTTATAATGTAGCAGCAACTTGGGATTCGAAAAAAAGAAATTGAACAAAGGTACATGCCAAAAATATGCAGGTGTGTGTGTGTGTGTGTGTGTGTGTGTGTGTGTGTGTGTATATATATATATATATATATATATATATATATATATATATTGTTTCAAAAAAATCTATGCAATCCAAAAGGAATCAATCGAAAAGCCACATTTGTTCAATTTTGTACCCTGCAGTAGAAACAAGTCTCTTGAATTCAAAAACCGATATATAACTTGAACAGTTTCATCAGTTCATGAATAGACAATTGAATTGAAGCATACTTTATTAATCCCTAAAGGGAAACAATATTGTTGCTGTATAAATCATTGAAGAAATGCATGGATCAAAAATAAAAGGAAAATCAGCCAGGAAACTGTTGGAATGCTGGAAGTATAGGTTAGAGAGCGGTGGTTGTAATGTCAGGGATGTGTATGAGTGGGAGCTGCTGCTGTGTTTGTAGCCTGGGATCAGCTGAGTTAGCTATTATCACATGCAGCATCGCCAGGTAACACTGGTGAACTCGGTGGGCAACATGGACAGTAACTGACAGCCAACAATTAAATGCAAAGGGCTCAGGTGCTCTGCTCCATCTATAGAGCCTGAAAATATGGGTCAAGATTCAGTGAAATCCACGATATGTTCATCCAGCCACACAATACTGCATCTCCAATATCCTAGCTGTTTCCTGATCGGTACTTCAAGCTCATCTATTGTATGTTGCTTCTCCTCCTCAACTGGAATTCAGTTCTCACTCCCAGTATAACATAGGCTTGGGAAAAGCTCAGTTAGCTGCAACTACATGTAAACGATGTCCCCATCATAGCAAAGACCAAACCAGAAAAGAAAAATCCTTCAACAATCATTTTAACAGAAAAAAGGTTCAGTAGAGAATTATAGATACAACATGACCAGAGCTATAGTGACAGCCTGCCATTAGACTAGTGTCATTTTACAACCAATCAACACCAGGACATACTTAAGAGTAGTGTGAGAGTATTTGAGGTCTTCTTTGCTTTGCACAACCAGCCCTACGACATAGAAGCTTGTTTATCTCCAAGCATCTATGTAATTAGAGTCATTATGATCCTCTTTACACTTTGTTTTGTGCCCTGTGTTTCCAGTTTATATGTATGATGGGCTGCCAGCCTCATCAAAATTCATTACTTAATTAACATTGTAATTGCCCTCATGGACCCAATTTATTGAGCGTGATCACATCGCATAATGTGTAACAGTCACATACTTGTGGAGGACAGCTTCCATGTGGGACGATGGGAAAGACGACCGGTGAATGATTTTAAGCTTTAGCCATATAAATCGTCAAATCCAACACTTGTCGCGTATATCAATTCTAAAACTAATCATTTGCAACAGAGAGGGAGCTAAAAAAGAGAAATAACTGGACAACAGTGTGTGCTGGATGTCACACCGGGCTCTAGAACTGGAGACACTCTTTCCTCATTGCGAGCGTTTTTGGTCCAATGAAAGGTTTACATCATCACAAAAACAGACATTAATTGCCTACAACATCATCGAGAGAGACATAAGCCCCGAGTCTGCAGGGATCTGAGTCAGGACAATGTAGTCGTTATTGTTTTTATCGTAAGCAGCAATAAATGTATGTGCAGCGTTTTGGGCTGTGGGTCAGTGTAGCTGTTAAAAACTCTACTGTTATTAAGAGGTAAAATCAAATCTCTGGATATTAAAAGAATAAGTTTGAACTATGTGTGTGCACTTGAATTTGAAGCAGAACTTGTACTTCAAGTTCAATAATTTCTTTGTCACAGAGCTTTGTATTTGGTCACAGAGGCAGGTATTTTACAAAGTAAATATTGTATCTCTCGTCCTCTTAGTTGACTGGTGACTAATGTAATCTTTGCAATAACCGTTTGACTTGTAAATGTAGCATGCGATATTATAGTGTTTTATGTTCGCAAGGTTAAATGCAACCGTGGGATATCTGAGCAGCATTGACATGAATAAAAAGCTGCTGTTATTCAGAAGAAACATGCAGAATGAGATAAAATAAATATAAAATGTTATCACTGTCATAAAAATAACAACAGGAGGTGGAAACTCTCCAGAAACACACACGTGTCTTTTTCCTGTCTGAGCAGACGCTGAGTGTTCATCCCTACTTGAAGTTTGGAGTTTTGCTTTAATCCACTGAGAGCTCACTAGCTGCTTAACCCATTCAGACCTGAGTCCTCATTTAAAACATCCTTTTCAAACTTGAGAGGTTTCTCAAAAACTTAAAGCTGACAACTAAAGCCTTTTCTTTGTATTCCTCTGGAAAAAAAAAAAACTAGACACATGAAATTAAACCATTCGAGAGGATACACCTTCTTCTTTTATAGGAATTTTATGACACGTGTTCTTGATATACTACTGAAGAAAGTCCAATGTTTCAAATATATTGAAAATACTGTTGTGACATGAGTCACTCCAGGTTTGAAAGCTTCATAATGGATTAAACATATTTTTGGATGGAAAAATGTGGAGTTTTAGTGGTAAAACTTCATCAAACCTCATTATAACCTGTGGTTATTTCCTAGTGGAGGAGGAGCACATTCATGAGATACATTAGGAAACAGAATTAGACTAATGAAACTGACAGATGGCAGTCATTAAAGTGTGTACTGTATGTGAGCCCTTTTTTGGCTGCCAGTATAAATTGTTTTCTTTCACTCTGCGATCCTTGGACTTTCAAAGCAATCACCAACTTTTTGCAATTCAAACTTTCAAAGAGAAGAGCAGAGAAATAAATGGTGTGGTTCTTGTCTCATGTGTGTAAAGATCTTTTCCCATTTCAACTGTTCTGCTGCCTTACTTTTTGATGAAGCGATGCATTTTAGGGGTATAAGCTGAAGGTTGTCTGCCAGACATTGAATTACTTTCTTATATCAGTCAATCTTGTTTTGAAACTTTAGGAGACTTGAAAGTCTCTAATCACTTCCGTTACCTAAAACAGATTATTAATAACATTAAAAAATAGAAGGTCAGATTGTGGCAGCGAGTTCGATTTTGCAGATGATCTGAGCGTGCCTGTTCAATGTAGTAAAGGTCAACACATACATAAAGTTCATTCAAAGCAGAATGCAGAAAGTTTTTTTTTTTTTTTACTTATTAGGAGTTCATGACTAATGATATGTATCCTGTTTTTTTGACAGATGGCCAGAGCCAAGAGGTGAACCAGGGAGGCAGAGCTTCACGGCACTGTTTCTATGACCTTACTCCCAGTAGCCAATACCAAATCAGTATTTATACACAAATCCCAGAACTGGAAGGACCTTCAGTCTCCATAACTGACATGACTTGTACGTATATACACACCCTTTTATTCTGAGGGTAAAATATGAACCTGGAGTTTTGACTACTATATCTGCTACTTCCATTTTCACCAGCATTTTACAGGCGCAGACTTGCACTCGTCCCTTTTGATCCTGCTCCCATTTATCAAAATACTACCACGCACTTACTTTCATCTTCTTTCTTTTAGTCCATACCTTATTTACCTGATCCATCAGTCTCCTATTACGTCTCTTTTCTCCATCTGTCCCTCCTGTAGTCGCCCTCTGCCATACATCTAGTTCACCTCTGTAACTATCTCCTCCACCTATAGCTTGCCTTTGTGCAGTCAGCCTGTCTGAGTCTGTGAGAAGATAGATTCTGCTGTTGCAGTTCATTGGTCAGCTGATGAGCTGAGCTGAACCGCACACCCCTAAGGACAAAGAGGACTCACCTCACAAACAAGGTTACAGATAGATAGTCTCCCATAGTCTCTGTCACACAGAGCTGGTCATTAAATTAAATTCAGCTCAACAGTTTGGTTGCAGCTGTGGAACTTGTGTAGCTCATCCTCAGAAAACAAAAGAGCTCCAACTTGTATGTAATCGAGACTGTCTTTTGGAAAATACTTAGTAGTATCCAGTGTATGTATATTCAGTATGCAAGATGGACATTTTTGAGATACTTTTAGTATATATCTGCTAAATGAATTTAAAATGGGTGAGAAAAAGTGTGGTGTTTCCATCTTAACCTCCCAAGATCTGGCACAATTTCCTTTCTTTTTGCTTTGGGGCCCCGTTAAGAAAATTAAATATTATGACACAGACAACACAGCGTGTGATGTAATCATACGTGTACGCCAGGTCTTAGGAAGCTAAATGTAGTTGAGTGACACAGAAAATAGTAATACTAATAAAGCAAAGGGCACATCATAATTATACCTCTGTACTTTTTAATTGAAGTTAATACACTACAGTTATGTTGGTCTGATTAATTTGTGACTCTAACAATTATATAATTATATTGTAATAATTATAGTTTACAGATGAGTGTAGTGTGAAAACAGAGATCAGGCAAACACTCAGCCACACTAATGAGTAATGAGATGACCGTCTAACGGGAGCTCGTCCCAGACTCTGAAGTGTTTATTTCTTCAAAGCATCTGTCACTACACCATACAAAACAGATAAACTCAAATAGTAAGGTTCACGGTTGAAGCAAACACATTAGTGGCTAATTAGTTCTTTTGTCTTCACAGTGTTATTTTGTGGGAGTTAAAGGGACATCTCTTGACAGTTTTAGCTTTCTTTATAAAATATGTGCCCCCTCTCTCTGCGGGTGCTGTCTCCCAGATGATTTACTTTCTGAATTTTTTCTTTCTACCATGTAATTGACTTGGCAATGGACTAATGAAAATAATGCCTTTGCTGTCCCCAACATATAGATGATAGGGGAGAAAGATCAAGTCAGACGCAATTTGCTGGTGGGAGACAGAGACTGAACAAAACACAGCAGCTGGACGGCTTCTGCTCCTATAGTTTTATGTGCAGAATCTCTTTTCCTTTCAACAAGCACAGATCTCGACTGTTGGGGGATAAAAAAGAGTTGGGGGAACTTTTGGGTTAATAGAAACAAGCAAGTGTTGTCAGTCAATGTGCCAACTTATTAAGTGTTTGTTTGTGTGCACACACATTAGTGTGTGTTTGTGGGCTGCAGATAAGCCCAATGACTTGTCACTGCCATCATGATTGATGACCTTGTCTTATTTTCCTGTGTGTGAATCTAGTGCCTGCGCCCACTCAGGCTCCCACTGAGCCACCCACCACAGAGCCCCCTCCAACCATCCCACCAGCTAAAGAAGGTGAGCAGTAAGAATTACAAAAATACAATAAATACACACACACATTCATTCTGTCTTATGGGCAACATTTATGTCTGTTTGGTTTTTTTATGATTCAGTTTTTTAATGTTTTATGATGGGTGAAAATCCTTGCAGGTGACTGTAAACCAGCAGATTCAGTACACAGACTAACTAATCATCTCCAGCTGTCAGCAATATATACCTGACTAGTTTATTGCAGTTCATATTCAGTCCAATAATAATGTATTAACCCCCAAATGAAAATGATAACAATACATATAATAATCATAAATGGATTGTGTTTTTTGGAATTTTATAACTTGTTTCATGATGACCAGTGAGGAGGGATTTTTAAAGTGTGTTTATAATATGAGCTTTTGCATGTCTGCATACTTTCAACATAGTAAACTTTTTATCTGGACAAGGTTGTGCTGCTGGAAGACTTTTGGTTTGCATTTTAGTCTTTTTGCAGTTGAAGTATTATTTCTGGGTTGACCGCTCCCCTTTATGTTGCATTTAGATTGTGTGAGATAAACATCTTCCGGATGCCAAATATCTTGGATAACTTTGGCCAAAGCACAATTTCAAAAAGACTAAACATTGTTAATTTATATTTTAGTTTTTCAATAATTATTACAAATGTATCTGCATTAACAGCAATTAGTCAGTGTAGTCAGCAATTAGCCATTTGACACTGATCCCAGAGGCTACATTTCCGAACAGTACCAGCGAGTATCTAGCAGGGACCTTGAAACGGCTGCGCCGCATCAGTGGCTGTAAATCACGGCCTTTCTGATCAATGAGGGTGGTCCCGCTTTGAGCCATTTACAAATGTCCCAGAAGTCCCCTCTGCTGCCCTAAAAACCCGTGATGAGTCTATTTTGGGACTGCACCGTGTAAATGTACTCATAGCAGATAAGCTGGCAGGAATCGAGACACCGGATTGGCAGAGAGGATCTGGTGAATTGTAAAAATAAAAAACAAGTAGGCTCTGACTCGCACATTGACATTATATTAACCTGGCCAAGCTGTAGGTAAACATTTCTGAGTGAATTTTAAAAGAGACTTAAACCACATATAGGCAGATGTTCAGGTTAGAAGATGAAAAACACATTTTATTCAACACCACTCATCACTTTTATACGTATATTTCCAGAGAGAACAAGACATGGCAAGATATACTGTAAGTCTTTCAACAAGCAGAACGCTGTGGGATTCTCACGTCTCCACTCATAAACTCATAATTTCGCAAATCCAGAAGGAAATCTGTCACTAAACTAACTGGACCACTCCCTTTGACACTGAGTCTTGAAACTCTGTCAGCAAAATAGACATACTGTACAGTAAAAAACAAGGATCAGGAACTGAGTTATGAACACATACTGTAGTTCACTCAGACTGTCCTGCTCTCTGTTGAAAGATCACCCTGCAGCATGCGGTCCACGGACATGAGCCGACAAACCTGCAGAGCCCGTCTCTAAGCATTTACATTTGAGTTTCTGACCTTTGCCAGACCAGGGATCCATCTGACGCAATCTTAATCACGACGAGAGAGAAAAGACAAAACAAATAGCAGAAAGATAGACAACTAATATAACAAGCAAAAGAGAAAGCGACAGAGTAAAACACACAGAGATAGGGGATGAAGACATCAAACGGAGTGAAACTGGCAGAAAGTGAGACGAATGGAGAGAAAGGCACAGTGGTGGTGACAGAAGCGTGAGAAAGACTTGCAGCACAGAGTTGGGGAGAAAATTATTGAAAGTGTTTAGGACAGATGGTAACACAGATATGATATAATCATTGCTGGACTCCTCTCGCCTTCTTTTGTTGCATTTCGAATTACAACCATTTTCCTTTTTTTTGTGTGAAATTTATTGAGGCCAGTGCAGTCATAAACAAGGCTTGGGATTTAGCGACTCTGAGTTTGAAAACTCGTTAAAACCCCACAACAACTTTATAGCAGCAATGATAAGGCTCCTGGGAGTCGTTGAAAAACCTGACAAGAATAAAACAAAAGGAAAAGTGTCACTAGGACCAGGGATATGAGTAAGCAGCTGATGTAATAGGACAAAAAAATACACAAACATGTTGGAGGCAGTTTTGTGGGTTCGAAACAACAAATGCACTCTTCTTTTAAACTTTAAGAAGTATATGATATTCTGAAGGCCTGGCCTTGGCTTATCTACTCTTTTAAGAAGATGTATATTTTTCTTCAGTTTGAAAACGTTAGACAAAACCATGTGCTAACTCTGTATGTGTTGCTTTTCTGTCTATTTAGTATGCAAGGAGGCCAAGGCTGACCTGGTGTTCCTGATTGATGGGTCCTGGTCCATTGGAGATGACAACTTCATGAAGATCACTCGTTTTCTTTACAGCACCATGGGATCATTGGATCTGATTGGACCAGATGGCACACAGGTCGGTTGTGTGGTCACGCTCACACGTATGCCATTTTACCTCACAGTGACTTCACCTTAAATTCCCTTCTGGAATCTCTTCTTTTTGTGGTCCAAGTAAAGTTACAGTTGGTTTCCCTTAAGTGCTGGTATTTACATTTATGACCACTAAAGGTTCTTGTGTTTAGTCTAAATGTCTGTATCTGGCGAAAACTACTATATAGCAGCACTGTAATTTAACTAACAGAGATACAAAGATGCCTCAAGCTTTTAATTTTAGTTTACTCTCTCCATAATGTATTCCCTGTGTTTCTCTTTTTTTTTGTCCCTGAAAAAAATGCATTTTAATGGGAAAAGTAATGCAAAGCAGATGCTGGAGATCGAGACGAAAGCATCCATAATTAAACAAAGGGATGTTGAAAAAACAAAATTACACATGTTTGTGTAAACTATGGAAAAGCTCATTCCGAGAGAAGAAAATGTTTTGTTTGAAAGTGATAATCCCTTCAAAAGAGACATTACAAATCCCTGTAAAACCTGCTTGTTCTCCAGAGTCTGGGTTGTTTTGCACTGTATTCATCATTATTCCTATAGATGCTTTTATCCAGAACAACTTACAAGTGAAGAACACAGTGGAGAAGGATTGAACATCTTGACTGAAGACACTTGGGCATGTAGTCTGGGGAGTCCAGCATCAATCCAGCAGTGATCACTGTTACCCAGGAGCTACAGCTGCCCGGCTGTTTTTCAAGCAGTCCCTCAGCCTCCAATATTTCCATTACAGTTCCACCACAGCCATCTATCTCAACCTCTCCAATCTTTCATGAGCCTGAAATCATTTCATCCCGTGCTACTTAACAAAAAGAGAAAAACAGATGTTTTTTCTTTTATTTATTCTATTACGATCTGCTTGAATTTGGCTTTTCTTCCTTGCATAATGACGTATTTGAGACGGGATGCTGTTTAAAATGTGACATCATATGATATCATATCAAGATCTGTTAAATGTCTTTTTTTTATGGAAAAACAAATATGGATACGATGTAAAATGAACCCAAAGATTGACTATTAGATCATTAGTCTCTTTCCTTTTGACCCATGTGCTTTTACAGTAGCTCATGTTGCCTTTGAGGAAGGTGCTAATCCTGGTATTACTTTGCGAGGGAGGTTTCCTTTTTTTCCACTCTGTTTTCTTTGTCATGCCCTGAGAAAGCAGCTTGGCCAAAAGTTAGTATCTTCTGAAAAGCTCAGGATTGTACGAAAGGAACTTACCTGAGTGTGTCATTATTAATTTCCTGGAAGGACTTGTTGCTCAGCTAGATTAACTTTACTTATTGCCACCATTCTGTTCTGTGTCAGGAAACATTACTTCTCTGGCATGAAGTTAGGTCTTGATGCATTTAAGGCTGGAATAAGCATCAAGTGGTTCAATCAGAGACTAATGCACTTTAAGCAATTCTCTGAATTGTGTTACCGAAGTATAACCGTTTTTACTGCTTGAGACTCTTTTTTTATTTATTGAGTTATTCACTAGTAATACCAGGATCTAACTTGCAGCAGCTGCGTCCCCACTGTCACTAAAAACGGATCTATTTGTGCTTCTTTCCTCCCACTATGTCAGCAGACCTCTGTTGGTTCATTTGTCACACCGTAGAGGTGCTTGCTAAACCTTTTTGTAAGGTCTGCTGTTAAGCACTTTGCTGTCCTCTCTGTTTCCCAAAACCCTCTGGCAGCAGAATACTAACGGTGAAACCCCGGTAGTAATGTGAGAAAGTTGTCTGCACAGTAAAGAGGGAGTTGGCTGTATATGTCGACCACCCTGATCCAACAACAGCACCATTAGAAATAGAAAATAGAAATAGAAAGCCTTTATTATCATTATACTGGTACAATGAGATTCGTCCAGAGATGATGATATTCGTCCTTCCATTTATTTTACTTGAACTGTTCATCATATTATGTTCTGTAGGGAAAAAAATAGCAACGTTTTCCAATAATACTTAAAGGACCATTATTTTTAAGCATCTCAATGACTCTCAAGCATTTGTTGACAAAGTAAAGATCCTCTGCCATCTATGGTCCCGAGGCTCTCAGGCTTTCCTGGATATTGTTTTTGTGCCAAATCATTACTATAATCACATGTTGATATCCATATTTCTACAGCTTTTTCTGATCTGGCATTGCAGTAAACACAGTGTTTGTAGACAAGGAGCAGAATAAGGCAGTTGTGATGAGCCTTAACTGATAATAAGATCAGAGAAAAAGAAACAAGAAAAGTTGGAGAAGCACCACAGACTGAACGACAGCTGGTGTGTGTCTGTGTGTGACAGGTTAAATCCAAAATAGGTTTACTGGTGACAGACTTAATAAGGGCTGTGATACCTCAACTGGAAAAGTGGCTGTAGCAAATTCTGGGTACAACATCCCAGGAACAGCTAAGCTTCTGCACAAAACCCTCAAACTCCATCTCCTCTGGTAGAGAACCCTCCGCAGAGTTTGTTAAAAAAAAAATAATGCAGAAATTGTGGGCCAAAAAAAGGAATGGACATTAGGTTTCTGGACCCATACCAAAGTTATCGTTACCGGTACTACTCAAACAAATCTGCACACACAAATGTAGAAAATCTGCAGGGATATTATGACTGACATGACTGTGAACAGATGGTGACAGAATGTTAATTCTTGGGTATATTTTGAATAATTTTGTATTACATGTTCTCTGAACTTACTTCGCTATTTCCGTCCCGACAGGTGGCCATTGCTCAGTTCAGCGATGATGCACGGACAGAATTCCAGCTGAGTTCCCATGGCGACAAAGAAGCGCTGCTGGAAGCTATTCAGAAGATCAGATACAAGGGAGGAAACACCAAGACAGGTTAGAACAGGATACTTGCAGGTTTATTTTGGTAACAGTCCATGCTGCAAAAGCTGTAAATTCAGCATAACCATTCATAGCTCAGTCTAAATTCACCTTGACATGTTGACAAAACAATCTCACCACGCAGCTACTGAAGCAATAACTCTGCAAAAGCTTCTATTGGAAATATTTTTGCCATACAAAAAAAATGTCCAACATGATGGAAGCAGCATTAAGGCTGGAATATACTTGCTGTTTGACCCTGCGTTCGTGTCCGTTCGTGCTCACAACCAGTTGCATTGTGAATGAAGTTCACTTGTGCATCACGCGAGGAGAGCGCGTCATACCGGAGGTAACTGGCTGGGGGCAGTATGCAGAGCCAGAATTGAAAAAATAATCAAGTATTTAATAGTAGAAGTAGTAGTATCATTAAAACAGCTGGCTGGACAACAGATAAATAAACACAGCAAGAGTGGATGAGGAGGAGACCACTGTATTGCTTTGCTTGTGATCTCCGCAAAGGAGACAGCGCCATCAGAGATGGTATGTCAGGCCGTTCAACCAAAGCCTTCGGGAGACTGGATAGTTCTTCACCCTCGCCTTGCGGATGCGAGCAATTGGTGATGACAAAAAACTGAAATATTTCCACATGTCCTTGGTTTCGTTTGAAGACTTGTTACATCGGATTGTCCCGCTAATTCAGCACAAGACCACACACGGCGAGTACGTGACCGCAGCAGAGCGGCTGGCTGTCATCCTGCGCTACATGGCGACAGGGATGAGCTATCACGCTGTAGCAGCCAGTTACAAGATTGGAGCATGCAGGCACATCAGGAGATGCACTTACCTAAATATCTGGAGCAAAATTGGTGTTGGTCAAGTGATGACTGACGAACCTCTGTAGCCAACTCAGACGTTCAGTGGACAAAATATCCCAACAGAACCTTCACCACTGTGTTTGCCCTGCATCTTCCGACAAGCATGACTCCATATTCACACTCAGAATTGTGCCGATTTGCCGCCAACTGTTCTGACACGCATGTTTGTCACTATACAGTGGCAATATCACATCATACAAGTGAGGATAACAGCATAACTGCTCAGCCGGCCTCTCTTCAAAACATTCCACCATTTATTGACCTCCCCGGCCAGTCACTTGTGGTTAACCGACCAGCACCAGCGCCGCTAGCAGCCAGTGCTATAACAGCAGATCACGTACGCGTTCATATCATGTCAGGCATGATGCGGTCGCGTACGCATGAACACGTGAACAGCAAAAATATTCCAGCCTTAGACATGAACCTTGAAGGGGCAAGATCTAGACTAATTTAATTTTTTCAGAATCGGTAGAACAGCCTAACTTGCATTTATTTGAGAAATATCACACTCAAATGTTCCTGAACTCCTACTTGTGGACATTGTGGTGTTGTTGCTTTAACGCAAGCCTTGCGACAGCTTTCCTTTGTCTCTCACTTAAACTTACTAAATCATGTACACACACCATTTCCCGCTGCTTGCTGGTGTTTCCACTGATATATGATAGTGACAAATTAGGCTTGAATGTAGAAAATAAGCAAATTCAAGCTGGTGCTCATGGTAAACTCTCTTCTCTAAAAGTTGCTTTAAAATCCAATTAAATGGTTGCAGTCTGGAGACTGGCTATCACGTACTGCAGCATGAAGATTATTTACTCGTGGTCAGAATGCGTGACAAGCACTCTTGAAAACTCAGGTGGACGTTTTCCCTGTTGTAATAAATAAAATGAATCCCAATAACTCAGTGAGAAATGTGATTTCAGGTAATGTTGGTTGTTCAGAGCTCTTTCCTTCTACTAACATCGGTGTCTGTTCCGAGTAATTGTGTACTTGATATCTAGGATAATAATGCTATCTACTTCAGGGTTCATATCATCTTAGTTCTCTACTCTTTCATATTCCTCTACTTTCCTTTCCTCTACTTTTTCCCCTTACTTGCTACTGCCCTCTCCGCTCATTCTTTGTTTCCTCTTTTTACTTTCATCTCTGTCTTCCTCTCAGGACTTTTATTCTCAGAATTTCTCCTACATTTGCTGTAATGTTTTACGGTTAGACAATAGAACAAAGGAAGGGAGTGTTTTAGTTGACACAACACACATGTGGTTCATGCCAGAGGAGAAAATAAGGCACAAAATTTCATCCCCACACAATGAGAGTTAAGAGGCAGACGAGCAAAGTTAATGCTGTCAGACATGCAGTTTTTCCCTGCGTGTCTTTCAGTCATGTGCACACATTCATAAACACACAATACACCCTACAGTGCATTTTCAATCAACAATTTAGTTCATATAATGAAATAACTACAGCACAACAACAGAACATTGGTATTAAGCATATTTAAGTTTGTGTATTATCCAGTGTTTCAAACAAAGGATCAGATTTTTAGTCTCCCGCTTTTCTCACTGAATCTTTTTCATGGCCAATATTTTCCATTTTTTGTAATTTTGCATCCCTAATATAAAATAAAACCCTAATGCAGCCACTAGTGATCATTATGGTGTTATTTTAATGGTGTAAAATAAGCTGAAACCAATCAAATACTTACCTGAACTGAGTGAAGACTTAGTGTGGATATAGTGAATAAAGCTTATTACACATTTCTGCTGTTGATGACCAAAGCTCTGTGTTAATATTGTATTCTCTGGTCCACTTATAGGCCAGTAGTACAAGTATTCAAGGCTAGGCTTGTTTTCTAAACATAATCTTCATGCAAAAATAGCCTCCCTGTAAGGAAAAGTTTCACCCAGGCAGATATGTGTATGGGATGCAGCTCGTGGCCCCAAGGACTGTTCTTTAATACTGTTTTCAATTTGCCTTTAAATTATTTTCAAATTCTAGTTTCTACAGTATATGTCCTATGATGTTTGGGTAAAACAAATATACTCAAAATGCACTTCCAGAGACTGAACATTTGGTGTTTTTTCTCATCCTCTTTTATGCTGAGAAAAGTTAGTTTCAACCTGCATGAAAAAGTAAAGAATCTGCTTGTAATCAGGTCTCGGATCTGCCTACGTTACTTCAACAATAGCAGCAGAGTTGGAGTTTCTTCCCTGATGGCATTTCAGAGGTTATTGTTAAGGAGACGCGAGAAAGCATCTGATTCATCCTCTTGGCAAACATCTATTTATAAGCCCTTTCTTTCTATCCATTTCACAACCAGTATGTACAGGATTCTGCCTCCCAAAGACTTCAAAGTGTGGGTTTTCTTTCTCCACTGGCTATACCCTCTGATACAAATATGCTTGATGAGCATTTTGAGGATTCAAGCTGTTGAAAGTGATATTCTTGGATTTGGCTTCTCTCTATGAATACTTTCATTGAGGTATTAGTGAGCTTCAAGCTGGCTAAGGGAATGGTTGTGTAATGCAGCATTAGTCTTTATTCCTGCATACATGATGTACACGTGAGTAATTGTGCTCATCCTTGACACTGCATAAATGTACAGAACACAGACTGAGAAATTGCTTTCCACAACATGTATTCTAGTGCAAATGAAGATACAATTCATCTCGGGGTGTGTCTGTGAGTGTGTCTTCCTGAGTGTTAAGGTGATTTATGGCATATAAGGTAGTGTTATAATTCATCCTTTGCTGTCCAGTTATATAGTATTATTATACGTTCGATTACTTTTGCCTCCTGTGGTTTTACTTAAATGGCTTCAGCTGCAAGAATGCCCTCACTTAATTTTCAAGGTCTGCACAAAATGAGGATGAAAAGCCCAAGACTGTTTCATTAACTAGAAAAGCAGTTTACCTTCCACATTGTGTCTTTTCTTCTGAATTTAGCCATATGAACTTGCAGTAACTTTATGAAGAGTAGATGGGCCAATATTCTGGAGAAGATTTCATTTTATTTTTTCCAACAACACCACTCCAGAAATTAACAGTCAGGAAAGATTGTTAGTATGTTTTGCAGCAAACCTTTGATTACTGAAACAAGAGATATAACATCTACTTTTTTGTTTTATCCTTTTTTGCTGTACCAAAAACAAATCATAATTGACATTTTACATTCAATAGTTGATGAATTACTCATTGATGGTGAGCTTTTAAGCATGCTTCCTTGACATGTTTCTGTTCTTTCGTTTTTTTATATATTTCTTTTCAACATGCTCTCATCTTCCCCATCAAATCTCTTTTTTTCCGCGCTATCAATAACCGGCATCTACCAGACCTCCACTCCACTCTTCCAGCCTGTATTGTCTCATGTACTACTTCATGCCTTCTCACTGTTTGTAATTTCAGTCTCACCCATCATGATCAAAGCCTGGTGCAGGAACAGATGTACCACTGGCAGATGTCTAACATCACAATATTTTACCAGTCAAGCGCTCCATCATTTATCACTGACAGACCACAGCTGAGGAATAGAAACAGAAAGAAAAAGTAACAATGTAGTCTTGAGAGTTTTGCCTCAAAGGCAAAGGTGCTGTTGAAACTCTGCATACTGTTGATTCATTAATGTACAATCATGTGCAGTCGTTACTCTTGTTGGCTATTTGCTGTTTCACCTATTCAACATGTCTTAATAACTCTGAATAACTTAGACACATGCCTGAGAACACAGAAGTGAGGGGTGAAAGTAGAAAAGAACAGACAGCAGAAACCGTTGTCCTTTTATTCCTTATTCTATCCTGAAAAGGTCAGGCGGAGATGAGCAGTGAAGATATATGAACAATTAATGCAAATTACAGTGGAAAATATGGTAATATTGGCATTAAATAGAAACGATCTGTGTGATGACGAGAAGGCTTACCTTCTGGTTTGCGTTAACATAATGAATTTTTAAAGTTTAGATGAACTGAAGCCATCAAAGACACCACACATGTCAGTTTCACCTCTTATTTTCAGTGGTTCTACCTTGTACTGTTCCCAGCTTATAAAAATGACCATCAACTGGTCAGAGTTCTGGTTTCAGCAGCCGCCGAGCTCAATGCACTTGACAGCAGCAGAGAGCTATTTGAAGGCACTTAGTATGGCATTGTCTTGTTTTTCAAAGCTTCAAGATCTTTTTTTATTGTTTAATAGCCTGAGCAGATAAAACTGACAATTCTGATTCACGGGCAATTATGAAAATAATTATTTGTTTTGAGTGGGTCTGGGAAACTTTTAAATCTGTCTAAACAGATTCTGTTTACTGATTTAGGCCATTAGCAGCTCATCAACCTAAAATGTTTCTACTGAAGTACCTAGATGCTTTTCAATTTTTTGACATTTATAAATATTAATTATGGAGATATAATAATATATTAAAAATAAAAGCAAATAAAAGCAAATATATATATATATATATATATATATATATATATATATATATATATATATATATATATATAGTTTTTCCTTATACATGCATTCCTTTTTTTTCTTTACCATATGCATTTCTACCTCATTATGCAAATGAGGGGGGCTGCCCTTCTTGGTCCAGCTCATCTATTATTGGTGAATAAACAGGAAGAAGCAGGAGCCTTCCCATTTATTGACCAATAGTAGAGGAGCTGGACCATGTATAAGGAAAAGGAAAAACAAAAAATGAAAAATATTTGCTTTTTAATTATGTTAGTATTGGTCCTCCATAGTTAATAGCCTCTCTAAATAATATTATCTCAGGAGCTTTTCAGTCATGTGATAGTTGTTGGGTAACAGTAATGTCTTTCAACGATATGAGGTTTTTGATTAGATTAGTGAAGAACTTCAGGTATATCTATGTTTGGTTGGCCTGACATTTATCAACATCAACCCCCTTGTGAGAGAGTGAGCATGACTTAATGACGCTCCTCTGAAATGTTACCTTAGTGATAACCTCAACTTTCACATTAATAATGATCTCAGAAGTGGCGAGCAAAGGGTCCTAAGCATCAAAGGATAGAAAACTGTAGTGTATTTTTGAAGACTTTGTACGAGATGTACAACTGTATTATGTCCACTTTAACAAAAGTTTTCACATTCTCACAAGATCTAATAACAAAACTTTTCTATCACATTATTAAGTTAAATATTTTAATGTTGAATATGAAGTTGTCATGGAGTAATTATGCTAAAGCAAGTAAAGCAGATAATAGTTTCTTACAGAGATGCTTGAGTTCAAAAAAAAAAATTTAAATAGAAAAGAAATATGATGCAACTTGTGGCCGACAGGGTTCTAAGATTGGTCTTGAATGGGTTAATGAAATGTCTGTTTATGTCTAACAATTTTAAGAACAGTTTCGTGGGAGAGATTTTCCTGTTTGAAGGGCTCTCAAAAAGTCCAAACCTCAATGGGGCCAATTATGTCCTAACAAGCAGGAAAACATATTTTATGCTGGTTTTATTCCCAAGATGTAGCTACATACAGTAAGAAGGAAACTTGTGCTGATGAAGAGAGCAGGAGCATAATCAGCAGAGTAAAGAGTGATGCCACAGCCTTTATTGTTCATGTTTAACAAAGTGATGCAAACTACAAAGCTGTGAAGGAGTTAAACACTGTGATCTGTTTTGGAAATAGCCGGTGTCAGTTACTTACTGTAAGTTTAATATACTATAAGTGTAGCAAGTGAAGACTGTGAGAACTGAAAAAGGCATCCATTTCAGCGCCTTGGCTAAAACATTTAACTCATGTGGTATAAATGTTTAAAACATGTAAACACACTGATTCAGCACGATTTTGGCTTCTTGTGTCCTTTCTTAGGTCGAGCCATCAAACATGTGAAAGAATCTATTTTTACCCCTGAGGCTGGAGCCAGAAGGGGTGTTCCTAAAGTCCTTGTTGTTCTGACTGACGGACGTTCGCAAGATGATGTCAACAAAGTGTCAAAGGAGATGCAAATGGAGGGTAGGTATTTCATTTCCCCATAAACACATTTATAAAATGACTGTTACAATTCAGAATATAATTATTCTTAATTATTTTATTGTGGATGCATACATTCATAAGCTCTGTGTGTTGATGCACCACAGGCAAGAAACAGGACTCATTCTCATCTTAGCTCCTGTTTCTTTGATAATTTTTTAACTACACGTGGAATCTTACTCTCTGAATGTACGATAAATATTTTTTCGTCAGTATGTCGTGTCTAAATTTGTAATGAATCTTCCTTTTCAATACCATTCTTAGGTTATATAATCTTCGCAATTGGCTTTGCTGATGCAGACTACGGAGAGTTGGTGAACATCGCCAGTAAACCCAGTGATAGACACGTCTTTTTCGTTGACGATCTGGACGCTGTGAAGAAAATCGAAGAGCAACTCATTACGTTTGTCTGTGAGGCTGCGACTGCAAGTGAGTAAGACTAACTCATGTTTTAAAGCAGAAACTGAATGAAGTTTGATTCCACTGGTGATATGAACAAACTCACGTGTTTAGACACTTCATATGATTAAAAATAGTAAGAATGAACTAATAACTCTTCTCTGTTTTATAGCCTGTCCAGCTGTTTTGATGAACGGTAATACACTGGCAGGTAAGAGATTCAGTGACAGGAACAGTACCAGAGAGGTCCATCCATTACGTAGTCAATAATAATGATATAATCATGCTCCAAATGGTGGTGCCATAAATGATCACAGAGAGCTGCTGTTCATCATGATGAAGATGATGATAATGACATTCCCTCAGGTTTCAAAATGATGGAGATGTTTGGCCTGGTAGAGAAGGAGTACGGCACCATACCTGGAGTTTCTCTGGAGCCTGGTTCGTTCAACAGCTACCCCTGCTACAGGCTGCACCGGGACTCCCTGGTGTTACAGCCTACCAAGTGAGTAAAGTGCACACTTCAGGGGAGGGATCAAATCCTGCAGTGTACCCAACATGCTAAGACAATCTGTTTTTACAAAGTTGTACTTACATTTTTATTGGCCCGATGGTACCGAGACTATTCTCATATATTGCTGAAAACATCACAAAACATTTGTTTTCTAAAACAAATAGATGCAATCTGAATCAGAACTGTTAAACCTTTTTTGTAAAGTACTGTGCAGATTTTTTTTGATGATCACAGTAAACTGCTGTCTATGATCTGTGTTGATTTTGACCGTGTAATTATTGTTGGTGATTTTAACATATATGTGGAAAACACTCAGGACAAAAGGACTAAAGACCTGAGTAACACTCTGGATAACTTTGGGCTGACTCAGCATGTCACAGAGGTTACGCACAATAGGGGGCACACTCTAGACTTACTCATGTCTAAGGGTCTGAGCATTTCAAAGATTAGTGTGTCTGATGGGGACCTGTCTGATCATTCCTGTGTTTTCTTTTAGAGTACAACTTCAGTGCACACAAATGTCTCAAAATCATCTCAAAATGGTGTAGAACTAAACTGATGAACTGAGTGAGATCGAGTCTTCTCTCTAACAGCTGCTCTGTTCAAGGGTTCAGTCAATGAGCTTGTCAATAGCTTCAATGCTAAAATATTAAATGGTATGGACACTGTTGCTCCAATTAAGGTGAAGGTTATCTCTGAAAGCAAGACGTCTCAATGGCGAAATTGTACACTAGTGAAAAAAATAAAAGGATGTCTGAAAGCTGACCGCAGATGGAGAAACCAAACCTCCAGGTTCATTATATCTATAAACAGGAACTTCACTCTTATAATTTACAACAGAAGAATGCAAGGAAGTCCTACTTCTCTGACATCATCAACAAAAACACAATACTCGGGCCTCATTTACTACAGTTGACATGCTAACAAACCCTCCTGTCTCCATGGCAACTGAACTTTATTCCACCATGGCCTGCAATGACTTTGCCAAATTCTTCACAGACAAAATCCAAAATATTAGACAAGCAGTTTGTATCATCAGCAACATAAACTCCATGACACAGTTTCATACCATTAACAGCAAAGACCTGAAGAACATCATAATTCAACTGAAGTCCTCTTCTTGCTGTTTAGACATCCAGCCAACAGATTTTTTCAGAAACGTTTCAAAGATTTTGGAGGAGGACCATTGAGGCAGAGCCACTGAAAACAGGTGTTTATTAAGCCTCTGCTGAAAGAGGACCATCTTGACAAGACACATATGACATATGACAGGCCAATTTCAAATCTTCTATTTTTAAATAAGATCATTGAAAAAGCAGTTTTTCAACAGCTAAATGACTTTTTAACACAAAACAACTGCTATGGTGTCTTCTAGTCAGGTTTTAGACGGCACCACAGCACTGAGACTGCTCTGACCAAAGTGTTTGAGGACACATGTCTGAATACAAACGGTGGAAACATGTCAGTCTTATTTTTACTTGATCTCATTGCTGCACTTGATACAGATGACCACAATATTTTACTCAAATGACTGGAGAACTGGCTGAGTCTTTCTGGAACTGTACTAAACTGGTTCAAAACATACTTGGAGAACAGGAAATACTTTGTGTCAATAAGTAACTTTACATCTGAGCAGACAGGAATTACACATGGAGTTCCCCAAGGCTCCATCCTGGGACTTCTTCTGTTTCACATCTACATCCTCCCACTGGCACAGATTATAAAGAACAACAAAAAAAGTTACCATTGATGACACATATATTACAAAGTCAACAGGAGACCGAGACCCTGTACAGGCTCTTGGTTATTTCATTAATGAGATTAATGACTGGTGTGCCAGACATTTCTCCAGCTAAAAAAAAACAAAACTGAGGTAATAGTCTTTAGAGCCTAAGAAAAACGATTACAGGTCACCACAGAGCTTCAATCTATACACCTAATAACCACCAACCAGACCATAAATCTGGGTGTAGTGAAGCTCTTTACAGTGGCTGCCTGTCCGTCAGAGGATAGATCTTGAAGTTTTGATGGTGGTGTATAAAGCGCTGAATGGTTTAGGATCAAAGTACATCAGTGACCTCCTGACCCAGTATGAACCTTCCAGACCCCTCAGGTCATCTGGATCTGTTTTTTGTTGGTTTTAATCAGTTACCAGAGTCAGAACCAGATATGGAGAAGCTGCATTCAGCTTCTATTCTCCACATATCTGGAACAAACAGCCAGAAGCCCTCAGATCAGCTGGAACACTCAGTTTATTTAAATCCAGGCTAAACAGATACCTGTTTTCTCAGCTGCATTTGAATTAAGCTCCAAATCTGCAATGTTACTTTTAGGTTTGAATTTCAAAACTCATATTTTAACTACCGTCTTTATCTATTTCTCTTTTTTCTTTCTTTCTTTTTGTTTGAATTTTAAATCATGCTTTTATTTTCTGCTATGTGGTGAAGTTCTAATGTTTCTCGAAAGCACTTTGAACAATCTTGTTGTTGAATTGTGCTATATAAATAAACTTGCCCTGCCTTGCCTGCAAATAGTAATTTGCTCAACACTGGTTTACTGAACAGTTGAACCAAAAAGTAACAGTATGTGCTCTTCAGTTTTAATTTACTTGATCTGTTCAGTGTAACTGTTTATCCCTGCAAGCTTTTTTTAGAGTAGTGATTGTGGAGTGATGTAGTGTGTCGTGATCAGTATTTAGTCAAGTTCACTATGTATTTTTGCTGGATTTTTTTGGAGAGTTGGAAAACTATATATTTTTGAAAAGTATATTGTATAAGCAATCAGAAAACAAATGTTTCCATTTGCACAGGTGTCTGTATGGTGGCCATATTGGATTTTTCAAAATGGCGTCCAAAAAACCTACATTTTGACATTTCTCAGCTTCTGAATAAGCTAGAACATTGATAGTAACTTCTAAACCTACATTTTCAGGGACAAGGAATCCAATGGCAACAACATACATTGGATAGGTCTTAACAAAATTTATTTTAATACAAATTTTTTTTTTTATTATTTTCTTTTATTGATTGTTTTACAGACATGCGCACATGGTCAGTGTAATGGAACGTCACACATGGGAAGGAACATGCCCTTTTGACAGTCTCTACACCTCATCGTCATCATCATCATTGTCACTTTCGTACGTGATGTCTTGAGAGTCTTCATCATTCTGGCAGTGGCTGCCACACTGACAGAGATCTGTACAGGCTAACTTCTTTGTTCTGCAAGAGCACCTAGCAGAGGAACAGTCTGATTTGCACTGACATCTCACCATCTCAACAATGGCTTTTGGAGCTGGAAGGACCTCTGTGGTGGTAGGTTTTAGCTGACCATCTGAGTCTTTGAAGTACCCATTTTCCAGAGGATCCAACTGTGGAACCTGCTGAGCGATGGCTGCCTGTCCCCACACCCGTGTTTGGATATGGACTCTCAAGATGTGCTGTTTCAGAGCTCCGATTGTTGGAGGGAGCTTGTCACCTTCTGCCATGTGCTTGCAGAAGAGATGCCAATGTAGGTCAGGGATTGTCTTGATGCTGATGCCCTTGGGTGTGTAGGCTGTACATACAAAGGTAGCCAGTGTTGAAAGCATTCCCTCTGTCACGTATGCTTCCTCCAGAAGCATCTGCAGAGCATTGATGACATCCTCATCAGCTTTAAGGTACACCTGGAACCATGTTGTCTTGCCTATGCTAGAGAACCTCCCAGTGTTGTCAGCCCCTGTGAAGGCGTGGAAGGCAGGCAAAGCATTTGCTCTTTCTGGACTTAGTGCACTCCACAGTAGTTCAATTTGCACAACACCAGATGCCATAGAAATGGAAGTGTTCTTCAACAGGACATCAAAGTTTGCTATGACCAGCACCAAGACATCTGTGTCTGGTGAGAAGAACACCAGCTGTGCATCAGGTGGGTTTCGCTGTGACGCCAGCACTGCCTGGTGGATCAGCAGTGTGTCTGCTTCTTCGTGGTTGTTGTCCTCAAAGAGCAAGTCTTTGTTGCTCCTTGTGTGCCCAGAAGCAGATGTGATGATCAGCTTGGTGGATCCCATGTTGTACTCTAGGATTTTGGCAGCAAGGTAGCTGGTCAAGTCGGCCTTTGTTTTCTCATGAGAGAGGAACCTGCTCATTGGGATGCTTGATGTTGGTGTCATCTCTGACTTGGTACTGGACAGGAGCTTTGCCTTGTCTTCATTTGTCTCTGGTAGCACTCTTCAGAAAGTCTCCTCTGTAGGTGTCAAACACGAGAATGATCTCATCATAATCTTGTGTTAGAGACATCAGGCGGTCAATGAAATAGCCACTCAGATCCTTGACTGTTACTAAAGTCACTGTTTTTTTGGTCAGCGTCTTCACAAGTACCATCCCATCCACAAGTGCAATCTTCCGGCTTGGGGGATCATTAGATATGGAGTTTGTGATTCCCATGTCCCTTGCATCTTGGCTGGTGGCATTCTGAGACTGCTGAGAGTCTTTCTCAGGCATGTCTGTTCTTGCCAGCTTATCCAGGAGATGGATTAACTTTGACTTGTCATGGCATGGCAGGACTGTTCCATCAGGAGAAAAGAGTGCCCTTGGTGTTAGAGTGAATTCATAGTTTCCAATGGCCTCTTTCTGGTTGATGTCTCTGTTTGACCTGGCAAGTACCATCAGCCTCCCATATAGGTCCTTGGTCTCCTTCAGATCTACAGTCTTGTCTCAGAGCTTAACTGTTGTATTCTTATTCCCAGACAGGAACATCTTGTTGTTCTCCTTCTTCACTGGGGCCCAGACACTGACATCTCCATTGATCCACTCTGCCACATAGTCTTCATACAGCTTCTGGCCAGTGACATCTGCATTCAAAATCTGTGGTACATACTCATCGGGAATGTAGGCATGGGTGATAATGTTGTACAGCTTGTCACCATCAGCTGTAAAGGGGGTTCCATGACTGAGTATGGCTGCCTTAATCTTGTCGACTGCATGATGTGCCCTCTTGACAGCACTTGGCCCAAGCTCATGGTGCTCTGTGGTTCCATCAGTTTCCATGTGAAATTGGCTTTTGAACTCCTTCGACAAGCGTGCAAGTTCTGGTGTCACCATGAAGAATTTCTGTCTGGCATTGGCATTGTTGGAGATGCCTATGAGTCCAGAGTGGACCTTCATTAGCCTGTTCAGCTGTTCACATGCGTGGTCTGCTCCAAGGGACACAAAGGGGATGCCGCTCTTGGTGACTGGTATACTGCCTGCTTGGAGTTCGTCCCAGGTCTGTGGGTGATTGGCCCTCAAGTCATGCATGTCTGCAATGTATCTTGGCCAAAGTCGCTTGTATTTGATGCGGTCCATGGCAAAGAACAGCTTGCTCAGTGCTTCTCCAGCTTGCAGGTGCAGCTCTAGATCAGCCTTTCGAGTTGTTGCGATGAAGAGCAGGATTGTTTCTACCCGATGTAGGTAGTTCATCATGGACTTAAACATCACATTCTGGGACTTCTGCTTTTCCCATTCTTGGAATGCAGTGATGACCTTGGCAGTGGTCAAGGATTCAAGGAGGTTGGTGTTTGCTTGCTTCACAGATTCAGCTTTAATGGATTTCTTCCTCTCTGAGCAGGCAGTTTCTACTTCAGTTGTTGCCCTCAGGCACACATCTTTCAGTTGTGGGTTGTCCTTGAAGAACAGCTCTAGAACCATCTCATAGAGAGCTACAAAGGAGTAGATGTGAGCAACGAGAGCTCGCTTGTAGTGGGTGACTTTCAGGATTTGTCTTGTCGTTGAAGAGCCAAACACATCTGCTTCGATCCAGGCATCATCTATGCCCGAGTTACATGACACTCAATACATTCACTATGTGGCACTGCTCCTGTATACTGGGTACACTGTAGTAGTGAGCTTTGCACAGGCAAGCTTGGACATGTAAAGCAAAATGATGGACATGTAAACTGCACCAGTTTTGCATATTCCAGCAGAGATGTTTTGTATGGTGGGCTTGTCAGACATGCATCTACAGTACTTGTAAGTACTTTATATCACCAGGGCAAAGAAATTAGTGTAGTAACATGTCTGAGAACATTAAAGCTACCACCATTGGATTCAGTGGCCCTGAAAATGTAGGTTTAGCAGTTAAAATCGGTGTTCTAACTTATTCAGAAGCTGAGAAATTACAAAATTTAGTTTTTTTGGACACTGTTTTGAAAAATCCAAGATGGCCGCCATGCAGACACCTGTGCAAATGGCAACATTGTTTTTCTGATTGCTTATACATTACAGTTTTCAAAAATGTATAGTTTTACAACTCTCCAAAAAAATCCAACGAAAGTTACAATCCAAACGTAATGGACTTGACTAATTACTAGATTGTGAGTATTTCGAGCCCAATAACGCTACACAGAAGTCAAAAATGTATATTCTCTATCAATAGTATAAATCATTATATCTGAGATTGTTTTGTATAAAAAATGTATTTAGACTAATAGCCCTTCAGTAATTAAAAGTTTGAATAAAAAGTTAGAGTTTTAAGGTCAGATTTTATGACAAGTTCAATTTGATTATTTCAAAAGGGTTTCATTGTGCAGATATCACAAACTCAGTAAATTCACTGGCACCAATAGCTTCAGTAGCTTCAATATCTAAAAATCAAATATCAACAACAATCTGTGCATGTTGAAGCACGTTTTGAACATTAACGGTTATCTTCTACTAAACTACAGAGGAAAAGAAAATCAACACATACGAATGCGGAGCAGTAACCTCTATGCGTTCCTCTCTGGGATGTTACCATTTTAGGAGCTATATTTTTTTCTTCTCGGTGCCGTCAATATGCTATAATTTCAGCTTCCTGCTGTGTGGTTGTCTGGTTTGTGAAAAGTGTCAGTAAACTGAGATTTAAATTTGAAGTGCTGAGAGGCAGTTATTCAAAGAAATGCTCGGCTCAGTGATCAAAAAGAGGCATTCATATATAGTCAGACCGAGGCAGCAGACAGTGCTCTACAAGCTTGTAGAGTTGCTAAAAAAACAATAACATTTTTAAAAGACATCCAGTAGATATTTCTATATTCTTTAAGGCACGACTAAACCTGCTTTCTGTTTGTGTGTTTGCCTGATCCTGTATTCATGTACCAGATACCTTCATCCTGAAGGTCTCCCCTCAGACTACACCATTTCCATGATGCTTCGCTTACTTCCTGAGACGCCGCAGGAACCCTTTGCATTGTGGGAAATCCTAAACAAGGACAATGAGCCACTGGTGGGACTAATCCTCGACAGTGAGTCTGAATCACTTATATTTTTCCTCCTTTAAGCTCCTGCTTTCTTTCAAACAAACCAAAAAACTTCACAGTGAAGGCAGTTGTAGAAGTGAAATAGCAGAAACGTCACTACTTATTGTTTGGATGCTGCAATACTTAGATTTTTCTTTATTATACCTGTATAAAAACAACACCTTTACTCCCATTTTTTTTAACTTTTGTTTACTGAAGGCTTTCACTTTTTTACCACTTCCTAATGGGATTAACCATGGCATCACATGGACTGTTGTTGATCCTCTAGTGCTGAAGATTTTTTTTAAATATATGAACCCAAGTTTTTAATATCAAAGAAAATGGAAACGTAATGGTATCTTAGGATTTATGAGGATGAAGTGTCTGCAGTCATCTGCCGTAAGGTTGTGATGAATGGTGCCACAGAAAAACATTGCTCACTAGATGAACTGCCCCCAACTGTCAGACCTCAGAGGTGTTTTGGACATTATTGACTTGGAGCAGACTCGGGGCTGATCTCTGGCCTCCTGCAGACCATAAATTGCTATTTTGCCTTCATGACTTCTGGATCCCCAGGAGTAGCTGAAACATGAGCAGTGGAAGATGATTTATCATTCTGTCTAAAAATGCAGACCTATAACATTTTGGCCTTATCGACCTGCCGTATATCTGTTGGTATTGATGTTTAAAATTTGCTTTGTTTCACTGAAACGATTGCCACTGTTTTATGAACCACCTGTTCTTTGCTGAAGTTAGTACAGATATTTCGTGTTCAATATCTTCACTCAGTAATAATCAATAAACCGTTGTTGAACTAAGGGGTTAGGGAGCACAGATCAACTATTATATCTGTAGATACTGTATCTTTTGATTTTTTTTTACAGAAAGAAGGAGTTTGCCAGCAACACTAATTTGTTTCTTATGTGACTCAAACTCATTTCTTATAGCAATTAATATCACATTAAAAAGTTCTGAGTTAGATCTGTGTTACATGTGAATATCAGCCTTTTCTAATGGTCCTCACCAGCAACTTTGTTCACCTGCAGACTCTGGAAAGACGCTGACGTTCTTCAACTATGACTACAAAGGAGACTTCCAGACTGTTACCTTTGAAGGGCTAGAAATCAAAAAGATATTTCATGGCAGCTTCCACAAGGTTAGTTTCCAAAAACTGTCTCTAAAATTTTCTTGAATTGTTGAATTTACATCATAAAATAAAACACAGTATGAATTTGTTTTTAGGGTTGACAGCAACAAACCCTATCTAGAATGTTTAGGTGGTTGCATTTCAGAAGAATATTCATGCTGCTGCACTGAAACTCCACACAACAGAGTGAGACAGAGAGAGCTGGAAGCTTAGTGGAAAGCTGCTGACAAACACACAAAGACCTACCATGTTTATATGTTTTTGCAGTTATGGTTTTCCAGCTGCTATTGGGCTTGAATGATTGTCTTGAGCCGTCAGCTGCCGTGAGGAGCATGTATGTGCACCCGAAGATAGCCCTTTTCCTTCTTCTCAGTTTTATTCTCTGTGTGTGTGTGTGTGTGTGTGTGTGTGTGTGTGTGTGTGTGTGTGTGTGTGTGTGTGTGTGTGTGTGTGTGTGTGTGTGTGTGTGTGTGTGTGTGTGTGTGTGTGTGTGTGTGTGTGTGTGTGTGTGTGTGTGTGTGTGTGTGTGTGTGTGTGTGTGTGTGTGTGTGTGTGTGTGTCAGTGGATTCCCCTACTTCAAGGGCGCTGGACGACACCATATTGGCATGAGTCTGGCCAGCCCCACTTAATCTAAAAATGGGCAAATGGACAGAATTAAAAGCCTGTCAGTTGGTTGGAAGACGTTCCTGACCAATGTTACTACAGTCTGGCTGTTTAGAGCTGTTAAGAAAAAAGTTCTTCTCCTACAATGGCATCAGCTCCGAAAAACCAGATACATGTATTGCCTCTTCATGAAACTTTGCCAATTACAAAAATATATTTTGGTCCTTCTAATTACGTTTCAGCACTTGTAAGTCAAAGTGTGCTTCTATAATTAGTTTTGACATATCCTGACTTGGAATTAAAAAAAAGGAAAAATCAAATTGTTTCAGAAGTCTTGTTCATTTTGTTTTCAGATGGGCCATACTTGTTTAGTCTTTTCTTCTTTTACTGTCAGATTAGGATTAGCACCGAAGGATAATGGATAATATCTTGTTTCACACTCCAGTCCAACAGCGGAACGGTTACCCAGCAATGTCAATAGTTATTTTAGTTCAGACAAAATTGTTGTGGTGGATACATTTATTAAAAGTTGTTGTAGTAGTAATGGCAATGAACTATAATGCTGTTTTTGTACAACCATAAATCATTAGCAATAGGTATAGGAACTGTGACAGTATCTGCAATTGTTAAACTGTAATGGTGACTGAAGTAACAGACATAATATAAGATTTAGTTGATAAAATAATCAAGAGTGAAGTAATAAGATTAAAATTAATGTCAACAGGACATTGGCTCTGGTTCTGATTGAAAAAGGATAAATGTTCACTATCGCCAACACAGACATAGCAGCACCTGTTTAATATAAAACAAATAAAACTGTTGGTTGACTGGTCCTATAAGCGCTATACCAGAACTCGGTAAGAGCAGAGGAATAATCCTACCCCCATATCAAATGTCAAGATGGAGAGTGAGTTAACATCGGTGTTCTTGGATCATATTTATGTGCTTGATCTTTTCTTTGTGCATGCTCAGTTTTCAACAAATTCAAGTCTTTGAATGTTTCCACAAGTGAATAATCTTTCTCACTGTAGAATCTCTAATTTGTTTGTAATTGTCCATATAACCCTTCTCAGTTTCATGGGTAGTTTCTTTAGATCATTGCTGATCATTGCTGGTCTTTCCTATTTTTTGTGTTGTGTTAATGAATATCTGAATGCTAACAAGCAGAGCGTTTGATTTTATAGAAGTGATCACACGTGCTGAGGATCAGTTCCTCAAGTGATTTGATTAGTAGCTCTAGCCGCTGTTTAATCTCTTGCTTAACCTCTAACACTTTTTCTGCATCCTTGCTCAGTATTTGTTAAAGAAATAGACAAAGCGTACAGTACATGTCATGTGTATTTGTTAAAGGATCAAAAGTCTACTCCCTTCTTCTTCTGACTGTATTTAAAGGTAAATTTAAGATAAACATCAGTAAAATTGTTTTATTTCTGCTTTAAAAAAGCTAATTGCAGCCCACTAGTTCTTGGTATTTCTTTTCTCTCAAAGTCAGTTCTGAAAGTGTTCGGAAGTAGCTGTCCATCATTCTACATCTTTTGTCTTCTCCGTTGTTTTTCTGTAGTTGTCAGAGAACATGACAATGCTAGAGAGGGAACAGAAGTGGAGGGCTGCCAGACCAGTGGAAGCGTTCGTCTACATTTAGACAGGTTGACAAGTGAATAAGAGGATTGTTAGTGCGCGTGGGCTTGTTTGTGTGGCCTTTATAAACAGATTACCATATGAAGACACAGCGCGTGAAAGCAGGAATTCCCAGCAGGATCTGTCATTGCTCAGTGAAGCACATGACACAGACAGATCCACAAGCTAAGAGAGAAAAAGAAAGCAGGAACAGGTAGAGGAGAGGAAAATGAGAGCAGATAAAATAAAATATATGACAATGAGTGAGATTCACAAAAAGAAAAACCTACACAATAAATGTAGTTGCATAGACACAGATGGGAGAAATGAAGCTAATCTTTGCTTTACTCACGTATTGCTCAGAGCCATATTATACTGCAGAACTGTGTGGACATTATTTTGTGCCTCCCAAATGATTAAATGCTTCATATAATAAAGTCGCTCATCGCGCCACAGGTATAGTAAATCACTCATATTGTCATTTAGTTTCAGGAAATTGGCTTCAATACTTTAGGAGTTCCAACCTCACAGCAATCCGTAATAATAAATCACAATAGGAGTGAAAGAAAGAATTCCCTGTCAATTCATTCATCCATAAATTTCTATAATAAAGTAATAACCATAAATGTAGGTAAATTAATAGAAAGAAATGAGATGATGATGATGATGGAGGGGGGTTTGAGAGGACTTAAACTGTGTTTGTTTGTAAAATAAATAAATAAAAATAAAACAAAAACAGGATCTGAGAAGTAAACCCTAGGGGTGTTTTACAGCACTGATGAAGTCGTATAGTGAAGAAGGTTTGAGATGTTTTCAGGGACTGACGGTTTTTAATTAAACTGCAGCTGTGCACTCCTGTGTCTTTATCATGAGATAATAAAGCGATATACAAATATTGTAAAGGAAATTCAATGAATTAGATTTTTTTTAATTAGTGCTAGATTACTTCTGCTATTTAAACAAGGACAAGTTGTATCTTGGAAGGAAAACACACGAAGGTCATCAAGTGCAAATTATAACATCTCCAGTTTGACTCCTGACTACAGGAACCTCAGTTTCCTGGTGGGTGGGGTTCATGACAGGACATATGCCCCCATCTGCATTGGTTTCGCCCTCTGCAGAAGGATTACCCGTATTAATCTTAACACAAGGAAGCTTCTGAGCTTCCAAAAAGGTATCGTGTCACCACTTGTGATAATACCTGGTGTACGGGAGGTTAAATGTTGATTACTTAAAAGTTAAAACGAACTGCAACAGTCATGATAAACAATAAATTATCGTTTTTTTTAGAGTGGTAGTCATGAGCTTAATATTTCTCCTTTTATGACTCTTTTTACTCATTCATTACATCCCAATATTGAGCCCCTGATTCTGTCACCCTCATCTGGCTAATTTATTATTTGTTGACCATGACAGAGTTGATGACAGTTCTTATGTCTAGTATTATTTATGACACTGTCTAAAAATAATTATGTCATCAATTCATTCTGATCAAAACCCTGAAACCAAAATATGCACTGGCATGATTTCTGGATTCAAATTGACCCTTTAAAAATCATTTTTTTGTTATATCGTTGTTTCCAGGACCTGAAACTCCTCAGAAATTGTTTCACATTTGAGATTCTTGTCAGAACCTCATACAGATGAGAAGAAAAGAAAATCTGAATAAGAGAAAAACTAAAACAATGCCAGAAAAACGGAAAGAGTTGAGGTACTTTCTGTAACAGCGAGGTGCTGTTGATGTTTAGGACAGCAGTCTCAGTGATAGTGATGTTATCCATGTGTGAGAGAGGACAGGGAAGAAGATAGGATAAATTATGTTCTGCTGGAAAACATATTAACTTATCTGCCAAAAACAGCAACAATGCAAATAGTGCGCTAGTTTTACAGTCACGCAGAACAAAGTATGGCCTCTCTTATTTCAAGGTTTTATGTATCAGAACACATCCTCTTGTTCTTCAGCCATGCTTCTTGCACTTACCATATCGTCCCAACTTTTTTTCATTTCAAGTCGTATAAAACTTAGACTTCAAAGAAAAAAAAAAGAAAAAAAAAGACTTCAAAGAATCAACTTTCCCGATGTCCCGAATGGAGTAAATGGAGGAATTAGCCATAATCTAAAGAACACAGACAGGCACACACACGTTTATATACCATGCACATTTCATTGCCCTATATTCATTCCCTAACCAGTAGTATTAACCTCAACTGAATCCACTAAATGCCACAAAATACCAGCAAAATGCCTGCACTTTAGAGGATTTTCATCATGTTTTATGACAGAAAAGTATAGCATTTATCGTGCCTAGTGAAGGGTGCAAAATAGGGGATGCAAACAGAAAGTCATTATAGAGCAGATGTTCAGATGTCAGTAGGAATGGGCTGTGACGCTCAAATTTCAACTTTGTCCATTTCCATATAAGCTGTACCTTGTTTGTGTTTGTGTACTTGGATGTACATGATGCAGACAAGCACTTAATGTGCATTTCTGTTTTCCTAAGGATGAACAGTAGAAAATAGGCTGCATAAAACTCCCACAGTGAAATGTGAATATACAAATCGTCAATTTTATTACCAACCTTCACCATAATGCAGCTTTCATTCTTCATTAACTGTAAAACTAGCAAAATGTGATGAGTCAAGGCTCTGGCAGTGGTTTCCTCTTAGTAAGCAATTTTAGCTCCGACATCCAGGACAAGACAATCATTTCAGTTCATAAATGATATGTGGTGGATAAAATGGTTTTCTTTCTTTCTTTTCTTCTTTGTTGTTATTGTGGAGAGAAAAAAACCCATGCCTAAGAGACTTCATGGTCAGTGTAATAAGTAGCATATTGTTGAAACACTCATGGGGAATTTAGTCCAAACGTTTAAACTCAAATACCTTTTATACAAGAGCTGCACTTAAAAGATTTGTGGCTCTCCTTGTGTGACTGTTTTGAATATACTCCCAAGTTGTGGTATTCTTGCTGTTCTCTTTCTGTCATACAGCTCCATGTAACCATCAGCAAGACATCTGTGAAGGTGATGTTGGACTGTTCTGTAGTGGGAGACAAATCAATCAGTGCATCTGGGAACATCACCACAGATGGAGTGGAGATACTTGGAAGGATGGTTCGGTCCAGAGGCAGACGAGACAGTTCTGCTCCAGTGAGTTCAAATCCTTGTTTGTATCACCGTAAACTGCTGATAAAACAAAAAAATATTAGGGCGGGGAATAGTGTCTGAGAACTGTTTGCATCTTCGAGAGCTGTTTTCAGTCTTTGCTAAAAGAATGATGAATCAATTGCTCAGTTTCACTGACATACACACTTGCACACTGTGCACCCTCCTACATACAGTAAGGACTTTGTATTGATTAAATAGGAACTCCAGGGTATTACAAGTAGAAACACAAGGTAAAAACAAGTACAAATAAAGGAACACTTGGCTACATAGTTTACAGCAATACTTCTTACATAACCCTGCTTTCCCTTCGGTCCCAGTTGCTGGCATTAAAGAAGCAAATAGGTAAGAGCCTCCTACTGGAAATTACTGCAGCGACTGATATGTTTCAGCCGGCAACAAACTATTTCACTAAATGATGCAGCGAGTAGCTTCTGATTCCTAGAACAACCATGTCTGAAGATGCATCCTATGGTTGAGGAAAAGTGCTATTAGTCTGATTCAAGCAAACAAAACAAAGAGGACTACACAAATTTGATCGAAAACTGAAAGAATTATTTTTTTGGAGGCTGTTTTATGATTGTGTGTTGCATAAGTTGGTCTGGACGAGATTCAGCAGAGTTATGTGCCAAAAAAAAGGGAGGTCAGGATCAATAACCACAGTGAGTAAAGTTTCTGTGTTGATGAACAGTGTTATTCATTTCAAAGCACTAAATATATTCTTCGTTACTTGAAAGGAAACTATCAGCAGTCCAAAACATGAATTAGATTTTATAAAGAAAAATATGTTTAGAAGTACCTGGTTTCTAATGGCATAGTTTCATAGTCTCATGTGAAGAAGTGCTTGTTTCAGTCACCACAACGAGCAGGGTTTCTTTATTCTCTCAAGGTAAAAATGTTTGACCCATTCATAATGCCCCGAAGATAACAGGATTTTCAGGTGATTGAAAAGGTTATGAAAGACAGTAATAAAAAGATGAATAAGTCAGTCATAAGACATTGGAGCACTGTTGCTTCACAGCAAGAAGGTTTGTGGTTCAAATCTTAGCAGGAGTATTTCTGTGATCTCCCAGTCCTTGTGTGGATTTCTTTCTCAAGATACTGTGGCTTCATATCAGATTAGTAGATCCAGTGGATCCACATGGCCCTTGAAGGAATACGTGTTTTTTTTTAAGTTCACGTTTCAGTGTGATTATGAAGTCTGACTTGGATCAGAAGGGTTGATGCTTGTGATTGATGGACAGATGTTTCAGTGTAAACCACTCCTCTGTAAAATAAACTGTGTACATTGACAAGACTCCTACAATTTTAATGCTTAATTTTGAAAACAAGCTTCTATGCACTTTGGTGTAATATTGGATAATTTTCTAGAATATTGTGTTCATTAAAATGATCAGTTAAACTGTGTATCCATCCTCCAGTACATTCCAGCTGCTTTACAGTGAGCAGCAGCCAAACTGTCTGCCTGCTTGCTTCTTATCACAGAAACGGAATAAAACCACATCGCTCCACAACATCATAGCTGGTACTCCACTTTCTGCTGTTACCCCTGCTTTATCTCTGTGTTGTGAAATGTGTAAACTGATAAAATTCTATTTTCAGTATTAATAGAATTGGTCAGGGATGTGCACGTGTGCTCATGCTTGCATGTGTGTGTATTTACAGTTCCAGCTCCAGATGTTTGACATCATCTGTAGCACATCCTGGGCCAGTAGAGATAAGTGTTGTGAGCTTCCAGCATTGGTAAGAAACTAGCGCATGGCTCACACACACACACACACACACACACACACACACACACACACACACACACACACACACACATACACACACAGTCATATGTATTCTTTTCTACTTCTCGGGTGCGATAGTTTCTGTAAACAACTGTCTCGAGCAACTGTCTCTGTTCTTTATGAACGCAGCCAGGCTACTTATTTTGACTAATTTCAGTTTATATTGGCACATTGAAAGTCAAGATTTTTGTTTTTCTCACATAATCTTACTGTGTGGGTGGGACTTCCTTTATGAGGATGGCTATTTTTATGAACACTACCAGATAACACCCCAGTAGCAGATTCATGAACAGTTGATTACTGGCTCAAACCAGGTCAAAGCAATGCCTATGCATGTTTTACTGTGCTATAGAACTGAAACCAGTCTGAATCTGAACACCTCAGATAAATTGTCCAGATACTCAGTTTTTGCACACACGTGTTTTCAGAGAGTTGACGAGCAGTGTCCTCCATTGCCTCATGCCTGTTCCTGCTCCCAGGAAAGCAAAGGACCTCCAGGACCCTCTGGACCCCCTGTGAGAACATTTTCACTTATCCATTCTTTGATTCAGTTTTTTTGTACATTTCCAAGTCTGCCCTCGCCATTACAGTCTCTTTACAGCGGCTACAAAGTGCTACAGAAAAGTTGTTTATACCGAATGTCCCTGAGAAATGTCATGGTTAACCTGATGATGAATCACTGTATTAAAAGATTTGTTTCCAATTGAAATTACAAGTTAAGTGTAAATATGATTAACTCTAATTCACTTTAATTCAGTTTAGTTATTTTCTCAAAGGGAAAGTTTAATGCAACTTGTTCTGCAGACAACTTACATTAAAATTAAAGAGGGGCCCAAGTTTTTCTTGCAGAAAATTGCTGTGATCATTTTTTTTTTCACTTCACCTCTCAGTGGTTTTAATGTTTTAATCGAATGTCAAAAAAGTAAAACAAATTGCACCTAGAGGATACGCACTGTTTACTTGTCATCTGCTGTATACACACTGGTGTGTGTAATACTTGCTAATCAATTACACAGCTTTTTTACCGGATGTTTTTAGAAATGTATGGCTGTTGCAGAGAGGGTGGACGAGCATTTCCTCTCACAGAGCAGCAGGTTAAACCTGGCAGAGGCTGAGAGATGAAGAGTAAATGAGCTTTGTGGAGTATAGATTTATTTGTCTGTATTCGCCCAACTTTTCTTTCCATCCCAGCACTTTCCTCACTTTTTAAAAGTTGTTTCACTTTGTCTTTGTCCGCGTCTATGAGTAGATGTGGTGTGTATATCAACACTGGTTTATTTTGACACATTATTTGTAAAGCCTTGCCATTTATCTTAGCCGATTACAATCTTCCTAATTTTCCTCCGTATCTGAAAAGGGAGATGTTCTTTCTCATCTGTATTTATATGTACAGGTAAGAGCCCCACTTCAAGCTTTCTCCATCTCTCAGTTTTTGCCATCGTTTAAGCCTTAATTTTCATTTCTATAAGAGAGGCATTGATTATATTTACATACTAAATAAAATACACTAATAAATAGTCTGTGAAACATTTAGCAGCAATATGACAAAAATGAATCATATTCTGCTGTAACTTTTCAGACAGAAAAGAGACGATACATAAGGGTTGAACGATTCGATTGTTTGAGAATTTTTATTTCAGGTTTTCTCTCCACAATCTGTTACCTCAGTCTCTTTCTTAAAGCAAGGGATCAATAAAGTATAGCAAATAGCTTAGCTCTCAGCTTTTCATTCGGCTTCCCCACGCCTAAGGAAAGATAAAATGTAGTGGTGGCATGGTGGTGTGCTGGTTAGAAGTGTTGCCTCCAACCAAGAAGGTTCTCAATTTTAGATCTCCGCTGGGGACTTTCTGTGTGGAGTTGAGAGATTCTCTGCGGGTCCTCCACCTCTAAATGACGGATGGGATAGGCTCTAATGCCCCCTCAACCCTGAACAAGATGAAAAACATATGAAAAGGGAGAGCCATTCGCCTTACTAAACATAAAAAGTTGTGCTGTAGCTTAAGTTTCTATGCTTTGAATATTTACTCAGAAATATCTCCGTACTGAACATCAGCCAACATTCAATCTAACAAATGCTCACACTGTATTCTCCTTTTGTTAAAATTGAACAATGCCAATGACATTTTAGATCTGAGGCTTATTTAAAAAAAAATATTTAATTTTGCCTGTGGCCTCAAATTGCTTATTTAAATCGTACGAGCTGTTTTTTTTTTGTTTTTTTTTAATGGCCGCTGGCCATTAGCAAGTGCTAATACAAATATAATCATTTGTATTTCTGCTGCTGAAAGCTGATTTCAGTTTCTGTGCAGGTTGTTCCTGCTGTTGTCCATGTTGTTGTCATTTTAAGAATAATCCATGAAAATAAGAAAAATTACTGTATTAATGAACACTTATCATCCATTTTGAGTCACCTTTTTCCCCTTACATTAATTGTGAAAAATTATTATTTATTAATATATTTGATCATCTATAGTTAAATATTTAATTCAAGTCCAAACTGAGGGAAATTTTGTTAATTTAGCCTGCTTTGAGCAACGAAAGGATAAATCTTAACCATTTCCTCACAGTGAAATGCTGACAAAAGCAGAAACAGGCTTACTGTAAATAGTCTGTTTGATGTCTTGTTATTCGGTTAAAGGCCCATGTTTCCTCAACAAGCTGTTTAGAAAAATAAAGTGGGTACCCATTAAAAAAAAAACGTTTGATTCTGACCCACTAGTTTGATGGGTTTGGATTTTTCTTCAGAATAAATGAAGAATTAAAAAAAAACAACTAGTGATACAGCTTGTGGAGTTGAGTTGCTTGTCTACTTGTCTCTTTTCATATTCCTCTCCATTTGCCATTTCTGGGTAAATCATACAGGATCTACCATGCCACCCGATGGTTTCCAGAGGAGACTTATTTAAGCAAACATGGAAAGGAGATATATTCCAAATGGGCCAATGATGAGCAGATGTATGTTGTTTGGCCCCGGGTGAACCTCAGGTCCTGAGAGGTCAGCCTGAGGTTGACGGCTGTCGACTACTGTCATGAGTCACAAATACAGCATAATAAAATGCAGGGCCGCAAGATCAGTGCTGGCCTCATTATTTCAAGAACCCGTTTGTAATTTTAAATGCAGGGTTTCACTTTTATTATATTTCTAACACGTTTAAAGGTTTTTTTTTGGAGGACTCTGTTTGCCAACTTTTATAATGTTTTTAGAAAGACATATTAACTAATCTCAACTTTGTTTTTGGTCTGTTTCAGGGTGGTCCAGGCATAAGAGGAGCCAGAGGGGACAGAGGAGAGCCAGGAGTGACGGTTTGTAAAATATTCGGAAATCCAGAAACATTTCTTTTCCCACAATGTATCAAGAAAAAAAATAAGTCTCAAATCTTTCACTATGTCAAAGAGGAGAAGTAAAATCACCCAAAGAGCTAAAGGTCATGAGTGTTTGAGACCATTATTTCTCAGGGAAAAATTGTCGTATGCTGAGTGTAGAATTGGGCCAGCGTTATTGAGGGGGCCAGCTGTCTCTATAAACTGGGAGAGCTATCATCATTTTTATGATTTTTATGGATGAATAAATTGAACTGTGAAGCTTGAAATCACTTTTTCTTGAATGATACCAACCACGGCAATTTCTGAGTTCATCCTGGCAAACTGTAGTGAGACTGCCCTGGAGATCAGTAAGTACATTTAACTTTAATGAAAATAACGGGGAACCCACAAGATGTGTTTACATTTTGCTTTTAATCTGCTCTACTTTTCTAGTGTACTGATGCCCCCCCTCTGTATCCAAGGGCAGAACAGCCCTCATCCTGTGTTTAACCTAGTGTTTACATGATACAAAATGTTAAATGATTAGCCGTCTATCAAAAAATGAGACTTTACGTCAGCAATTACTCTACCTTTAAACTGAAATAGTCATATTTGGACAAGCTGCTCAGATCAGATGCTGCTTAACCCAGCATTTCATCACCTGTCAATAACCCCCCCAATACAATAAAAGTGTTATTGAAAGTATTATTGAAAGATTTACCGTAAGGCTTTCACATATTTTTTGTGTTACAAATCAGCCGAATACAGCAAGATACAGAAGGAAATGTCTGAATCCTAATCCGTTTCCAAGTGTCATCTAATTTTCTATTTTAAAATGTGTCTACGCTATTCCTCTGTGGTTGCTGCTCAGACATGCACGGCTGTTCCTCTTGGACTTTGTTGATTGATCATCAAGTACAGCACATAAAGCAGTGCATCCAGACCTTAACAAATAGCACGGTTTTCCTCAAGTTTCAAGGGGAAAGACTCAATCTCACGTGAAGTTGACATCATCATCAAACATGGTACACAAGCCCATCAATCATGACGCACGCACGCACGCACGCACGCACGCACGCACGCACGCACGCACGCACGCACGCACGCACGCACGCACGCACGCACGCACGCACGCACGCACGCACGCACACACACACAGAGCAAATGAACTTGAAAGTCCAGCATGTGAGTATATCACATTTGATGGGTTTAATTGTCTTCGTTTTGAAGAGAGATGTGGCTTGCACATCCTACAGGGTAGAATATTCATTCTTACCTGCCAGATTACTATTGTTGTAGTTCAGCAATTTTTGCACCTCTACAACGTCAGCCAAATTTATTTCAAAGCTGGATTGCCCTGATTTATGAGACAAACCGCTCCATGAACTCATCCTTTTTCAGTCTCCCTAACCCATTGGGGTGCACTTATTACAGAATCAGCAATGATAAATGGCTCTATTATTGGAATAAGACAAGTAATTTCAATTTCAGTCATCTCTCATGTAATTCAGCACCAAGGATAGCTTGGAGACATTTAGTATTTCAGTGATATTTATGGTGTAGTTAAACATGATGAAGCACGTTTCAGTCCTTTCTTTTTATTATCCCATCTCCACTTATGTATATCTGATCAATTGTTTGTTTTGATTGTTTGCAGGGGTAAGAAAGACATGAAGCAAGAACCTTTACAATAGCTGAGTAAAACATAAATACAGCCAGAGGCTAGATTGTTTAGTCTACAGCTGCCACTGAACCAATAAGCTACAAATGCTGACAGTCAGTTGTGGTTTGCAGGAATTTCTCTTTTTCTGGCACCTTTCAAACGAGACTCCACATGAGTACAACCTAATTGTTAATGAATGGACCGAGTCTATTTTAAAAGTAGTTTGAGTGATCTACAGTTCATTTACCAAGCATAGCAGGTCCCAGTTTACACAGGTCACAGGTTATACATTTAACTTAATTTTGTTCGGTGTTGTTACAGGTGCCAAAAAATAAGTAAACCCCCATGCCATACTAAATACGCTTTTTTTTTTTTTTTTTCTCCTTTATTGATTTGTTATAGTTTTAAGAAGGAAAAAAAATATGATTTAAGTAAATTATCTTTTAATTCAAGAAATGATCATATAAATGTAGTATGTTTGGCTCTGCATATCGTTCATCCGGAGGAGTCTGAGGAGGGTGCTGTTGAGAGGCTGCAAAACTACAGTAATAGTCTATAAATCATGTGGAGTCGTAATGGTACTTTGCCTGTGTCAGTCCCAGCTCAGCGCACCATCCTCCACGCTCCAGCTTCAAGCAATTCATCAAGCACCTGTTAGAAAAGGAGAACAAAGCCTCACTCAAATCTTGAGCCATTGTCCTAACCCAAACCAGTATGTTTTACACGGTCTTAGAATTTTAAATTAATTTTAAAGCGTTGAGGTTTTTGTTTGTTTGCTTGTTTTTCTTGTTGCCTGGAACTGGCACTCCTTATCTTCTGGCAGTAACTGTCCTGGATTGTCAATGTTTAGATTCAGTATTTTTTTGCCTTAGTAAGTGTAACAATGCGTTACGTTCACAGGGTCCTCAAGGGGCTACAGGAGAAGCTGGCCCTCCTGGCCCTCCAGGGCCTTCAGGCCCTCAGGGACCCGACGGTCTGTCTATTCAGGGACCCCCGGTAAGCCCGAGTTTGAGTACGATCACATTTTCAAGAGTGAAATGCTACATGTTGGACATTTCCCAAGTTTTACTTTAGCATGTACTGTATACGCTGATAGTAGTAGAACGATACTCGTGTTTAATCAAGTAACTGTGGTCCTAACATTTAATTGGCTTTTGTAAAATTACAACGATGGGATGTTGAAGTTTAAGCAAGCTGTTACTGGAAGTTCTGCAGAAAGCCGCTGTCGATGATCCTTTTGGCAGCTCGCGTAAACCACAAGTCAGCTGCAAGTATAGTGACATTGTTTGCTTTTCAGGGAGCTCGTGGGGAGAAGGGAGAGAAAGGAGAGATTGGACCAGCTGGACTAACGGTAAGAATATTTTTCAGAACATCATGAAGGGGAGATTTTGGGGAATGTGTTGAGATATGCTGATTGCTTTACCAACATAAGTAGAACACACAGGTGCAATTTCACAGTTTTTCTGACACGAAATGTGTTGTATAACTATTTCTATCTTCACTAAAAACATATTTGGGATTGTTTATCACCAGAGAATAATCTGAGGGGAGATGAGATGCCATGAAATGCTTTTCTGTTAAATGACAAAAATAAATTCTACTTGTTAACTTTCCCTCTCTCCCTGTGTGAGAGGAAAGAAGACAAAGCACCTTCTGGTTATTATAAACTCAGCTGATTGGGCATTGTTTCACTTTGTGTGTATGTGCGGCGGATACATATTAATTTTCCACTGAGGTGCCATGTGCCTCCAGGCTCACAGAAATCAGACTTGTTGCTCAGTAAAGGCATGTTTATGTCATCCTAATAGAGGCTGAAATTGAATTCGTATATACATTTTTTTTGCTAATGTCTGAATTATCTGTCTAAATGTAGCATCTTTTAGAACTATGAATAAACAAATGAATAATCAAGTCATTGGAATAGGGCCATTTTGTGTTTGAGTGTTGACGATGAATGCAGTCGTCTCAGAGCCTCAGGAAACAGAGGCAGCAGAGTAAACACTGAATCTTGTACTAATGTTAGTTTTGTTTAATGTTTTTCATTAAATAACTGCCTACGGTGAGAATTTTCTTTGAACACGTATATTTATTTCATGTGAACCAGTTTTTGAGATGGAAGTGGAAAATGTTAGAAATAAAAGGCCTATTATGCAGGCTATGCAAGCATCAGATTGTCTTACAGCGAGTGTGCTTTCATTCAACGTTGTTGCAGCTGCTATTCGCTTAAACAACAATTACGGGGTACCTACTGTACCTGCTATGCTTTGTTTCTCATCGTCCATCTTTTGTCCTAATAGATGCTAAACTTCACTATGTAAATGAATAAGAGTGCCACTGTAGAGGAGAAGGAGAGGAGAGTTAAAAGGAGGATGTGGCAGGAATGTGGACTAGAATGTTCAAGCAGCGGTGTGTGTGTGGGTGGATATGTAGGTAAGTAGTAGGGGGTGTTTTGTTGCTTAGACACAGATGTACATGATCACAGAGCAACCTAATGGAGTCACTGAGATGAGAATAATCATTAGCAGCACTTCCAGCGTTGGACAGTGAACCAATGAACGTTGTAATGAATTAATTTTATGGTGTTCTCCTAAGGAGCCCTGGACACCAGCAAAGATAGAATCAATGTTATATTAACTTAGCACCATGAGACCATATTATTTTTCAAGGAAGATTTGTGGTGCCAAGCGTTTTTGTACACTGCTCTTGCATATAAAAGTTTATGGTTTGTAAATTAAGACCTCATTTAAATTCCAAATTTTGTCCCTGTTCACAGAGATCACGTTAACTGAACTCAGGTTACTCATTTGTGCATGCAAATCTGGCCAATAAAGTGGATTCTGATTCTGCTGCATTCAAGATTGTGTTGTACCAAAAAAAAAGTATGCATTAAGTTGTATTAGTACTGTATGTTTTTGCTTTGATATCTTTTTCTTTTAACCTTTTTTCTTTTTTCTTTTTCACTATTCACTTTTTTGATTGTTCAAGTGCTTTACATTTCTGGACACACAGGGGGACAGATTAACAATGGCTTTGCACCCACCACAAACTCTGTTATACCTTTGATAGGTGGCCAGAAATATTTACTAATGACGCACTGTGGTCATTTTCGACTCTCAAAGGTGCATTTGTGTTTGTTTCTTTTTTTAGTGCACCTTTTTGTGTAGTGGATGGCATCTTCAGTTGGGGCATTTTGTTTTTATGCCGAGGCTAGATGTACTTGCCAGAGAGGTATATAGCTTTTTAATTGTGGCTGAGAGACTTTATTGTATACTTAATTGTGATAAACAGACATTCCTTTGTCCCTAGAGAACTAAAGTAAGAAATGGAGAAAGATGCAAAGCAAAGGTAATGTTTGGACATAGTTTATGACCAAACAGGTGATGCCTGGCGTAATTGAATTATTTTTCACTGACATGCACCATTAACGAAAAATAATATGGTCTCCTGGTGCTGAATTATTGGAGTGTCATTTATTAGCGTGGACACGGTGATGTTTTGCGTGCAGCTCTGGTGCATTTATGGAAGTTTTCTTTCCAGAGTGCAAACTTTAAGGAGGAGAGTGTTAAAATGAATCACTACAGACATATTTACTAAGCTTTATGCTCACGGCTCACTGCTGATTTTGTCATTATTTACCACCTAAAATAAGAGCGTCTCTTAAATTTTGTAGTAAAGGGGATGCAAAGATGTGACACATCACCAGAAACAGAAAGATGGAAAGTGGGAAAGAAGAAACTTTACATTTATGCACTAAATCTATTTGTAATGCCAGAAGATCATTTTATCAGAGCATATTGAGCAATGTCATTCTTAAAGGAGTGGTAGAAATTTAAGATAAACCGGCATCTCTAACTAGAAAGACTCAAAATATGCAAAATGTTCTAACTCTTAATGTTTTGTTTGTTCTTATTATTTTTTTTTTTGCATTGGATGCATCACAACTTTAGTAGGATTGTCAACCTTATTTCAGTTGGGTGCTGGAGCGCAGTGAGTCTTCCTCACTTGTGTATGCTGTCAGATCCTGAGCCATTAAAAACAAAAACACATTTGAATGTATTAAACTAAATAGGGAAGACTTACGACACTTGGGAAGAATTTGACTTTTCAGAATATACCCCAACACAAACAGTTAAGAAACATTAAAAATATAAATAAAATCTTTAAATTTAAGCCGAATCCTTATTGTTTCAAGTAAACAGACAATCAGGTTCAGACTTACATGTCCTGTGTTGTCATAAGATAGTGTTTAAACTGTTTCTCTGGCATTGATGATTTACAGGCTGTTGTCAACAGGTCTGCTTATTTGTGGCTGAACACAAATCTGCCCTGCTTCAGTTAGACTGACTGGATCATTACCCTATACCCAATAAAACTGGCTCTAAATGAGATTAACTTGTTGGGCCAATGAACAAAACATATTAATACATTTGTTTGATTTCCAGCTACTTCTTACATTCTGCAGGTTTTTAGCATACAAATAATACACTTTGTCCCTCAGTTTAAGCAGAGTAATACATTCATCCATCACTTCAGATGGCATTACTTTCTGAGACTTATACTGAACTTCACCATACTGTAAAATCTTGGACTTAAAAGTTATTGTTTTACATAATGAAGACCTTCTCTATCCATGATAATGTACCATGTCTCCACAGCGCAACAGATTTATGTCCTTACAGCTAGTCTAATTAGAGCAACACCAAAGGGTTTTTTGCTTTTTTTTTTCGTGTTAAAATATCAGTTTCATTTTCATTTGAAGGTATGCTGGATTACTTTCTGGGAATTTTCATCTAACTCTGATGCTCTCCTGCCATTATTTGCTGTAATGCACCCAAAACGGCCACATGTAAACACATTAAAAACAATGAAACTAGCTCAAGGAGCTATTAAGCGATCCTCATGACAGAGGTGAACTGAGACTCAAGAAATCAATGACAGAAGAGCAAACTGCATGACCAAGCAAGAGTAAAATCAGGACATTTCATAAAAGAAACTTAACCTCCACAGCTATAAAATAACCAAATAAAGTCAAAATTTGTCAAAAAAAAAAAAGTGGTCTTAAATTATATTTTTACAGTTTCTCCGTTAATCGATCATTTTGGGCCATGATGAGGGTATAGTTGTATGAGCCAGACAACACAGTAAATCTGACAATTTTTCCAGTTGGTTCCTGCAACATTTTTTTTAACGTTTTATGGCCTTTGCAGAGCATTTTTAATTTTAGCTTTATTTTATGATCTAAACAAATAATAACAGATTGCTGATTTTCTTGATTTTACTCCTAAATGTCACAAGATATTTCCTTTGCCGGATTTTAATTGATTTATTTTTTGAAAGTGGAGTGCCAGAATCACTTAATTCTTTCAGCCTGTGTTCACTCACACGGAGTGATAATTGCTACTGATGCAGCACTCTCTTCTGCACAGAAGTTGAAACAGTAGCTTTTACCAAACCTATGAAGTGGAGAATGAAAACGTATGTCAACTGTGTAGTTTCCTGGCTGAAAGAACAAGATACATTTAGTTCTGGAACTCAGTGCAGGAACTCAAAAGTAGTCACAATTATTATTAGCTGCATGAGCTGTACATGAAAATAAAATATACATAAAACATTATGATTTAAATAATTTGGGGGTGAAGGTTTAAGTCACTTCTTTAGCACCTAACTCATGTCACTACGATCTTTTTAAGGAGTTTTTCCCATCCTGCATCTTTATTTGTTCTGCAATAAACTAAAACCCAATTCACTTCCCTTCCTTCAGCTCAGTGCATCCCAAGATAAGCCTTGCCAAGTGTTTTAGGGAATTAGATATTTTAGTTAATGGATGGATGAGATTATTCTAAGTATATTTGAGGTGCATCAAGAGAGCTCTGGCAGAGAGCAAAAAGATGCAGCGTTATATGCTTTTCCGCACTACTGAGCATAACTTGTTGCAGCCAGTGCTTCCATCTGTGATAATTATGTCAAACTGGTACGTTAACTTGCTTCAGTGCAAACTGTATTACGACCAGATGGGGTTTTCCCGGGGTTTTATTCAACTATCAAGTGGGTTACTGCTTCAGGCATTTTCAGGGTTGTCAAAATTATATTTATAAGAGAAAATGTAAGAATTGAATTACACAGGTGGTAATTACCCCCTCCCCCATCCCGAGTTGTCTGCATATCTATCAATGGTAAATACCAAATTTGCCAAAACCTGAAAGTCACATATATGCATTTTGATCTTGCAACAGAGGCTTTTTTGTTTTTGTTTTCTGTGCATGGTGTGAGTGGGAGTGCATTTCCTTCACTAGCCGTCTTGACAGTCTACCATATTTTATTGACCCCTAAAAAAGAAAAAGAAAACAACAAAAAAAGATTCTGTCAAAGAGGACTCAGATCACTGACAGTGGGACATGAAAGAGCAGGAAAGAGAAGACAAGACAGTGATGGGTGCAGCTGGGTGACTGTGTGGTGTGTTGTAGTGTATGTGAGTGAGTGTGTAACGTGTTGTGTTTAGAATAAAAGGATAAATCCATCACGTTTAATGTAGGACAAACAGGTATAAACAAACCGAAAGGAGAGACAGAGAAGGGAAGGGGGCATTCCTTATTCAGTTGTGTAATTTGTGTGTGTGTGTGTAATGCATGTGGGCCTGTGGGTATATACAAATGTCTGTCTAGGCTGGAGGATGATGCATATATACATATTGATTACATGAAAGTAACATTTACATACTATCTGTGTATAGAAATATATGTATATTTAAATGCATATGTAAATATACAAAAACTGAAATTAATAAAAAATATAAATCTTTTCCTTATAAATGCATTCCTTGTTTTTACATAGTTTTTACATACTCTTGTCTCCTCTTTTTACTTTACCTTATGCATTTCTGCCTCGTTATGCAAATGAGGAGGGCTGTCCTTCTTGGTCCAGCTCCTCTACTATTGGTCAATAAACGGGAAGGAGAGAGAAATCACTTATCCATGCTGTCCCCCCTAGTTGATTTCTTGCTTGTGTTGTTCTCTCAGATGTAAGTTGCTTAGGATAAAAGTCTGCTAAATGACAGTAGTAGTCGTATCAGATAAACTAATGTCAGGAAAAACTGCCTTTAACAGAAAAGGTTATGGTACTGATTGAATTGTTGTTCTGTAGGTTTAAAGTAGAAAAATACCTTTTTTGAGAGCGGGGGACATAGGGAGAGAGAGAGTCTTGTAACAATTTAATGAGATTTCAGGAGCAGGCTGAAGGTCACACTTACAATGTTTGTTTCTGCTAGTCCTGTTTAATTTTTATGAGAAGGGAAACAGTAGCAGCACTCACAAAGCGAGAACAACACATCTTTGAACAGAGAGTTGCAGAACTTCTTGATACAGCTCTGCCCAGCTCTGCGCCTGCACAATCCTATTAATAAAAGCTGATGGTGTTGCCCTGTGCTGCACCGTGTTACTGAGTAATAATGTGTTTTGTCATAGAGAGGATTATGAATGGCTGTGTGTGGTATAGTAGGAGAATATAGTATCTTCCGGGGCCCTTTGTAATATACAAGGGACCACAGAGGATATCACAACTCTAAAACATCATTTATCTTGCATTTTATTTTCCTCTTGCTGTTTCCGTCCGTCTCTCTTTGTCTCCTGTTATAGTAAACACAATGTGACATTGTCCACAGTGTCCCCTCCACATTAGTTTCAAAATTATGCCGAAAAAGGACCCAGCTACAGTGAATAAAAGAGAGTAAGCGTGTGGTTTCATTTCATCATTCTCGCCTTTCACATTTATTTTATTTATCAGTTTAGGTGTTTGAGTGGGAATTTCTTTTTTGAAGTCTTGGGCGCTCTCATAGAGACGAATATACGTGTTTTATGTGATTATAATTAAATGGTTCTGGTATCGACACCTATGTGTGGTTGCCCTTTAATTCCTTTTCATACTCATACTGTGTGTGTGAGTGTGGTCTTGAATGTAAATGTCTAAACATGACTAGAAAAAAGACACTTATACAGTTTTTAGACAAATTGCACATATTTTAGGCCAGGTTAGCAAAGCAAAGGGCAGATTATTATATTTGTTTTGTGATCATCACATTGCTTTTTTTTTTTTTTTTTTAAATCAACAACTAGGGAGCAGGGTTTTCCTTTGATAGTAATAATTTCAAAGCTGTGATGTCGAGAACTCGAGAATATGATAATATTCTTTCCATCTTTGCATCCTCAAAACAAAAACCTTGTTTCACACAAGTAACTGGTGAAATTGCAAACTGCGATTCAGCAGTCTAATCTCATTCAATCAGAAGTCTAACCGTACAAGACTTATCGCTACAATGTCCTCCAGACAAAATCTAAAACTGAGACTGGGATTTGTGACCACTCCTCACTTTGTCGATCAGCCCGACATTCTCAATCATTTCGAGCAGCTCAAAAAAGACCACGACAACTGCAAAGCACAGAATGCTTTACTGAGCAAATACAACAGCAGTCAGAGACATCGAGTTTAAGAAGAAATAAAGAGACTCCAGTTGACCAAACCCGACACACAGCCGCAGAGTCCAGATACACCCAAACTGAATGAACTGTGGAAACAACTCATCCTGCTGAAGTATGGAAAAAGCCACAAACGGAGAGATGGAGCGGAAGAGGGAACACTTGAGAGGAAGCCGTCACAGGGGTTGACGTGGCAAAGCCTTTAGGAAGTGATGACCAAACAGCAAAATGAGAAGGACATGTTGGAGCAGAAAGAGCAAGAATTGAAGGAATCGCTGAGAGAGACGAAAAGAGAAATCGAAGAAGGGAAATGAGGAAAAAATGAGACAGAGAAGATCAATTTGGTGGAGCAGAAAGAAGAACTGAAAATAGAGAAAACTGGATATGGAGAAGGAAAGAGAAGAATGGAATGGAAAGAAGAACCTGGATCTGGACAAAAACTGAGATAGAGAAAACCTGGATGAAAATGGAGGGAAAAAATCAAAAACTACAGGCAGAAAACAGAAAGCTGCAGCAGGAGGTCAACATGTTAGAAGACGACAAGAAATGACTAGAAGAGGTTAGAAAAATCTTGGAAACGGGAGGATCCAAGATAAAAGGGGATGAAGCATGAGAAGACTCCTAAAAGAGAAGAGGAAACTGCAGTGGAAGTAGAGGAGGAGAAGACAGCCTTGAAAGTACAGAAAAGTATAATAGGCCACAAAGTAATAATACAAGACAGCAAGAAGAAAATCCCAAAAGACAAGAAGAAAATTGGAGTTTGTATGTATATGTACAAGTACAAGTATAAGTATATGTATATGTCCTAACTCCTTGATCTCCAAATGTTTGGCTGGGTTCACTCCGGGTACTCACACAAAAAATCCCCAACTATTTTGGTTAATTGGAAACTATTGATTGCCCCCTTATTATAATCTTTAAAACAGATGCACCAACCAATAAAACTTCTCCATTATATTCTTTTAGTATTGTTTCAGTAATAAAATGATATGATGCAACATTCTGTCTGCTGTTTGCTGTTGTACAAACACTTCTACTTTAATAAATGAAAAAAAACAAAAAAACACCTAACTGAAGCTTATTTTAACTATATTTCTTACAGGTACAACAAAAACATATCTTCACCAACCCCAGTTAATCCAAACATTGGCAAAAATGCAGAACAAACAGCTCTGGCATTCAGTCGGAGCACACCCGAGTCAGTTACCACAAACTGCCTTTAATAGCTAAGCTGAGCTGCCGTTGACCTATGACCCGAACGAACGTTACCTTCCATTCCTTATGATTGGATCCGACTTTGTTTCCGATGTTCCTCCCGAAATGGCATCCGGCTTAGCTCCATCAGAGCTACCGCAGAAGTCCATCATTAACCTAGCATTTGCCTGTCCTGTTGGCTCATACAGAAGAGCCAGCAGGCCCTTCCTGACTGACCCTGAACTGTTTAGTGGATGCCACAGCCAGAGCAGCCTGAAAACAGCGGAGATGGATTTAGTTGCTGACCTGACTCGGGGCCAGGGGTTGTGAACTGAAGCCTTCATCTCCAGACCCTCCAAGGCCATCCCACGCCCACCCATGGTGGTCTGTTAGTAGGATTAACAGCACACCAAGCCATATTATATTTCAAATAAGACTGGTTATGGTCTGTAAGCTCTTAATTCACAGACAAAAATACCCCCAAAAAAAGTGATGACAGCAAGTCATTAACATCATAGACTGCAATAGAGGTGTCACTCAAGAAAAAAAAGGGTAATGATTTGTGCATATTGCAAAGAATATGTGATGTGTGGAAGTATAGTCCAAACTTTCATAAAGTATGTTTCATAAAAACAATAGTTTTTATGAAACAGTATAGAAAAGCACGAAATACCCTGGCACCGCTGGCAGGTATTCATATTTATGACGGTACTATTGTCATTTATAGACAATGTATTTCTCAGTTTGTGTGTTTTCTTTTTTATTGATAAGTATTTTCTGATATGTGAGTGAAATTAACAGCGATACGACTGCAGATGTCATGGAAGCATGCACATTATCCAACATCTGAGCAGCAGGACACCATTAATCATATGAGGCCTGTCTTCTATGACCCTGTCCTGTAATTTGTAGAACCTTTAACAGTGTTAACCGTCGTATTTTATGAGCCTTCCCACTAATACTGAAGTGCTGAGATAAATCACCTCAACACTTAATCTATGACTGGGTTTTAGAACTGACTGAGTGTATTGACCCGTGGAGAGTTGGATGAAGGGTAAATGGGCCAGGAGATGGAGCAGCAGGGTCGCTTGCTGGGGTAAAAACTGTCTGTGTCCAGAGGGCAAGGGGGTGGCTGTATATGAATCAGATTTACTGCCACTTCTGACAAAGCATAGTGAAGCAAGGCAGCAAAAACCTTCTGTTTTGACCTTTGATTCATTCTTTTTTTTTTTTAAGAAATACATTCTATGTTATGCTTCATGGGATTTGGCAGATGTCTCAGAAATGACGGGATCTAAGCACTAATGTTCTTGAGGACAGATAGATTTGAGTTTGCTACAACATCTGGTTCTCTCTTAACGTTAGCAGGATCCAATGCAGCCAGATAAAAATCACAGCTTTCCTGAATATGAAACACATTCAGGAATACTGAGATTAGAAAATTGTTTTACTATGATGTTGATCAGTTGATCAACATCATAGTAAAACAATTTGTCGTGCCTCTATCATAGAGTTCACGTTAGCTGCTTTTAATCAGCTTTTTCCCCCCTCTGTTTAACTAATGGCTAAGATTTACTCTATATCAGTGTGAGTGTGTCTCGCTTTAGTAACTCAGACATGTGTGTTTGTTTGTTTTTAGGGTGTTCCTGGAAGTCCTGGCTCAACTGGTAGAGATGGCCCTCCAGGACCGAGGGTAAGAATCTCAGTGATGTATTTACTGCTCACTGTTGCACTACTGTATATTACAGCATGGTATACGGGATAAATGTTGTCATTCATACATTTATTTATTCTGAATTCAATATGTGGAAGAGAGGTTTTTTATTATTATTTCAGGTCAATGGGGTGTGAAACTAAATTTCCACAAAGTAAAAGTTGAAAGGAGCTGTTACCAAGTAATTTAAAAAGAAAACGTGCTTGAAAGACTGTAACTATTCAAATAAATTTGATGGTGTATATTTCTGCCAATTCTATCACCAAACAAGATGCTTTCACATACAAAGAGAAAATGATTGGAAGTAATTCCAGTTCCAGTTGAGATCATTTTTGTTTTCTTTAGTTTTTCTAAACAGCTTTGTGAAAACCTGGGCCTAAGAATGAGTTAGTTTGTAGAACTTGTGGTGTCAGAGATTCATATGTAATTTTAAAAAGTTGCATACATTCAAACAATTATTTTAAGAGTTGGCCAAGTTTCCATCATGAAGAATGTCAGCCTGATGTCCTGAGCACATGGATATTGTGACAGAACTGGTTTCCGCATCTGTAGTGCTTCACCAGGCAACTGCCTTCAGATGCTGTTTGTTTGTGGTTGTTTCTGCTTTCAAGCTTGTCCTGAGAGAGGAACATGCAGCATGATAATTCTGATAAGATAATTGATTTTGCTATTGCAGAATATTCCTCATCTCATCCTCATCCTCCATGTGTTTTAGGCTGAATCTGAGCTGACAGTATACATCCCATTTCATTTGGCAGATTTTGCCTTCTATCATATGGTGTTTTGCCACTGGAGACCCATGTCCCTGGAAGCTGTACTTGATCATGTCATCACACTGCCTCTGTGTTTAACATTATACATTATTAATACTGTATGTCTGCAGTCATGACATTTCCAAGATTTTTCTCCTTCCCACCAATCTGATTACAGATATATCTGAATTTCATCCTTGTAAAGAACCCTGTTTTTAAGCTTCTTAGTGGTTTGTATATTCCAGTGAACCCTCTTCATTTCTTATGATGCCTTCGTGTGACGCTAAATTTGGTAAACGATATCTACTTCAGTGTCCAACACTGTGTTTTGAAGGGAATCATTTACCCATATGGACTTTCAGATCTTTTTTACATCACTGAGCTCTCCGGTGTTTTTTTTCTTCCCTTAGACTCTACCAGACTGTTGATTTGGCCACTTGTCCGCTGCTCATCCATCTCTGATGGATTTGTTTTTGTTTTTGCAGCTTAAGGATACCTTTTTCCACTTGCAATGAAAGCTGCTTTGACTGCATATTGTCAGTCCACAGCATTAGCTTCCAACTGCACATTTCCAGATTGCAATCCACTTCAGACTTTGAACCTGTTTAGTTGTTGAAGAAATAACAAGGAAACCCCCACACCTGTCCTTGGAACAGCTTTTGGACAGCTTTCTAATTGCTTTTGGTCACGTGAGAAAAAGAGAAATCAACATGTGTGCTCTGTGAGCAGATGTTTGTCATATAACTCCAGCTTCATGACGTTTTGATTATCAGCTAAAATGTATGAAATCATGCCAGTCACCAAATATTCCTGGTTTTAACTCGATTTACAATGCTTTTTCAGCCATATAAATCCCCAGCCGTGTTTCTCTATTTGGCTTCATGTCCCTTCATAAAACTGTACAAGTCTTCCCCCAGTTGTTGTAAACTATATTGTGCCCCAGTTTGGAAAACAACCACAATCAGAGTTGAGATCTCATTCATAAAGGCTCAGTGATGCCAGCTGACTGTAGCTGATGCTGACAGTAGAATATGACCTTATAAAGATAATCTGAGTTGTAGCATCAAAAACGTCAGTGGGCTGCAAAAGAAGCTATTGTGCAAATATGTATTAATATGTATGGGTTTTTCCTACCCCTGCTCCTGCAGAGGTGAAACATCTGCTGTCTCTTTGCTGACTGACAGGGATCCAAGCACCCATCGTCACAGTGGTTTTTATTTTCATGCCCATCATGTGGGTTTCTTTAAAAACTACACTAGAGTTTCTGCACAGTGAGAGTTTTTGAATTTTTAGCTATAAATAATTGAATTACATATTTTGTTGGTTCGTAAGGTTTGCAGGTTATTTATGAAGTCTGGCACATTTTGGGAGTGATACTTGTGAGTTTGTCACTTCACATGATGTCTAAATGCTTGAACCAATTCTGACATGACTGTAGCACTGCCTTGCTCTGTTTAGCACTCTAAACAATAATTGTCTTTGCGGGTTATACAACTCATTCAATCACCATAATGATTAAGTAAAGCAGAAAAGGAAAATTACACATTAACCATTTCATAAACAGTCTTCCTCCAGTTTGGGCATGCATGATGCTCACAAAATGCACTGTATGTTTACGCATTGCATCACTTAATGTAATTGTGTAAACTTACTCACCAGGGAGCCATTTTAGATGCTGCCAACAGGGAAAGGCACACACTTCACAGCTCTTACAGGGTTCATCTCCACTATTTATTTAGTTGAGCAAAAAAAATTCAGATGTGTTGGATTTTTTTTTCTTTACAGGATGACTACAGACACCTTTAATAAAATCCACAATATTAATACAGTATAATTGTATACTCACAGATAGATCACTGTGATTTATTTTCTATAGAAAACAAGATATATTTTGAGTATGGCAGAATTAACTCTGAGGTGTCCAGCAGCATTCTCAGGAAGACACTTCTCTCAAGAGTGAAATGACTTAAAAATAATGGGAAATGCAAAGAAAAATCAATTCATCTGACATTATCAGTGCTGTAACAGTTTCTCCTATCAAAAATAATTTAACAGGAATATAGAAAGTAGATTATTACAAATAAAGCAATGATTACAGACAGGAACAGCTTTTGAGAATGCATATTCATGGTGCTTGTCTCCAGTGGCTCAAATTGGCAAAGATTTACACCAGCATTCTGAATATTATCCAGTAGATGCAGGACAGAACAAGGAAAGCAGATCGCTTTTACTCATTTACAGTGAAAAGTGTCTCTGGTTCTTTGGATATACACACTTATGAGATTTATACCAGCCAAAGACAACCTGGCTCACAGTAGAGAAGAATCTGGCTAAAGGTTTGCTGCTGCAGCCAGTTAGATCATCTGAAACAACAGCAACTGTCTCCTGGGTGCTTCATTTATTCATATCCCCGTAAAATAAATAAAGGGGGACTATAAATCTGGCTTTTGTCACTGTTTTATACTACAGATTACATTACACTACATACCTTCTTCTCAAGAACAGACTAAATAAATGCAGGTATTTCATGTTCACAAACGCTATCTGACTTGTTGATGCCAAACTGTTTTCAGTTTACTACATATCGGAGTTACTACACTGTGTGTCCCTTTAGTTAGGTAATAGGAATGAGAGAGCAAATCTGCCCCTGTTTCACGTTTGTGCTTACATACAAAAACTGTAATTTACCCCTCTTTTGTTAAGACACTCTAGAAACCTGCTGTTGCTCAAATTTCTAAATATTAGAGCAGCTCATTTTCATGAGCTTCACTTCAGTGTAGGAAGGCAGAGTAGCTGCATTTCTTATTTAAATTCAGGACTCCTTGTTATTCTTTACACTGAAGAAGATGGTTCCTAATGACATCGGCTGTACGTCTAGAAGTGTTGTCCTGCTGCATAATACATTTGGGGCCAGACAGACACCTCCCTGGCAGTATTCAATGATGGATAAGTATCTGCTTGTATTTCTTACGTCTGATGACACCATTAACCTCGACCAAATCCCCAACTCAATTTGGAGAATTGGAGCCCCATTCTTGGAAGAAACGTCAGTGATGCTTCACTGTTGCCTGCAGACACTCATTATTGTGCTCTCCTGTCCTTCGGCAAACAAACTGCCTTCTACTACAGCCAAATATTTCAAATTTTGACCCATCGATCCAGAGCACCTGCTCCATTTTTCCGGACCTCAGCTCCTATGTGGTTGTGCATAGTCGAGTCACTTGTTTCCACTTCGGAGATATAGATTTTTGGCCCCAACTCTCCCATGAAGACCGCTTCTAGCCAGACTTCTTCAGACAGTAGTTCAGTGTACCTGGCTCCCAAGGGTTTCTGCTAGTACTGAGGTATTGGAACTACTGGGCAGCTTCCAATTTTAAAAGGAAATGAGCATAACGTATCTCTCCACTACTGCACAAAATGTTCTTAGTTGACCACTGCATCTACAGACCCGAATGTTGCCCACATCTTTGTGCTTCTGTAAAGAGCTTGAACAGCACATATTGACAACACCTTTGCATTGCAATCTTTACCTGGAATCTGACCTTGCGGATGCTGATGCTGATGCTGATGCACCTTGTGTCTTGTTGCTGTGCTGAGGTTTGCCATACTGTACGATCTGTGACACAAAACTTCCACAACTTCAACTTGGCAACAGTTTGGCTGTCCCTCACCCCGGTCTTAGCCTCATACACAGCTGTTTCTGCTTCAATTAATGATTATGTTTCAGCCTACATTCGGAATTTGGAGGGGTTTCAAAGAAATACTTCCTTGATTCTGTTAAGTTTCCCTACTGGCTGGATCTTAAGGCCTCCTCCTTGGTCCCATTAGTGACTTGATGAAGATGAGTGTGTCCTACGTGACAAATGAGACTCTCAATGAGGGGTTCTCCTATTTCACTTTTCGGACTCAGCTTTTTTTAGAGAAGCGCCTGAATTTGTTATCTAGTGTGATAAATGCTGATCGACTGTTATGTAGTCACAAACTTGGCTTAAACCAAGACACACAAACTAGAGTCATTTGTAAAATGAGAATTAAATGAAGATCAGTGTTGTACATAGCTGCTCTGGCGACCTCAGAATAAAAGAACTGCAGGGGGGTTTTCTTTCTGTCACACGGTGTCATATTCTAAATCATATGATCAGTTTTTATTTTGTTGTATTGTGTTTTTGAATTAATGACTTCCTGCCCTTGGAAAGGCTGAATGGAAAACAGTGTTAAGTGGGTGTCATTCCTGGAAACCTTCAGTGTGACATCACAAAGTTTAGACGTTATCCTAAATTAATTGGGAGGTTTGGTTGGACTTCATCTAATGCCGAGTTCAGCTTCCAGGCTGTTATTAGCTCTGGCCGTGCTCCATTGAAATTACTCTGGCCTACAGAACAGCAATATGCATCAGAGATGAGAGCTGTCCTTAACTTACTGGTGTGGAATTGTGTTATTTTGGTGTGGTATTTGTTAAAACTCATGTAGAAGCCGTCAAGAGATGCCTCTAATCATACTTAAACAGCCAACTACCTGATGCCGGGTGTACAGCATGACCCCGCTCTGATGTGGAAAAAAAAAATCCCCCAAAAATGAAACACGGCCGGAAAAACCTGAAAAATGAAGGCGATATATTAGTATACAGAAAAGGTTTCCCTTTTCTTATTCTTATTCCGCACTCTTTTTTCGTCCGTTAATACGGCCCGAACCGCAACGTGCACCCATGCATGGCATACACCGTTAGATGCGTCTCCATCGTGCCTCGATGGGCATTACTTTTCTCAGTCAAAAGTGTTACCGTGGCAACGCTAGATGCCAAAAAGCAAAAAAAAAGGCGAAAATTGGGACGCTTATTGCTCGGCCGAACTTTATCGTAGAGACATCGTTCAAACTCTCAAACACTCGGCCCGATTGGCACTAACTGACCGTACAAGCTCATTATGCCAATTATTACAGTTTTTGCGATATTGACCTTTCATTCTTTTTTTTATATCCGATTGACTTTGGACCTTGTTGCTAGGCAACAGATTATCGTAGAGACATCGTACGAATGTTCCCAGACGCGGCACGGTGTGGACTTCAACATATTCAAATTTCATGAAGCTGCGATTTAAGGAAATTTTATGTCAAAATCCATGCCAAATGTCCCCATTCATTCGGATGGGGTTTTTTACCATGGTGAAAAAAAAACCTATCCGTTAACGTAGCCTGAACCGGAACGTGCACCCATGCATGGCATACACCGTTAGATGCGTCTCCATTGTGCCTTGATGGGCATTACTTTTCTCAGTCAAAAGCGTTACCATGGGGACGCTAGATGCCAAAAAGCAAAGAAAAAAAGGCGAAAATTCAGACGCTTATTGCTCGGCCGAACTTTATCGTAGAGACATCGTTCAAACTTTCAAACACTCGGCCCGATTGGCACTAACGGACCCTATAACCTCATTATGCCAGTTATTACAGTTTTTGCGATATTGACCTTTCTTTTTTTTTTTATTTCCATTTGACTTTGGACGCTTGTTGCTAGGCAACAGGTTATTGTAGAGACATCGTACAAATGTTCCCTGACTCGGCACGCTGTGGACTTCAACATATTCAAATTTTATGAAGCTGTGATTCATGGAAATTTTATGTCAAAATCCAGGCCAAATGGCCCCATTCATTCGGACGGGGTTTTTTACCATGGTGAAAAAAAACGTTAACATAGCCTGAACCGGAACATGCACTCATGCATGGCATACATCGTTAGATGCGTCTCCATCGTGCCTCGATGGGCATTACTTTTCTCAGTTAAAAGCTCTCTTCAAGAGAGAACTTATAATTTGAGAGGATGTGGTGATTTTAAAATACCTAAAGTTCGAACTACTCGCAAAAGTTTTTGTGTGTCTGTATGTGGTGTGAGACTTTGGAACAGGCTGGATATCCAACACAAGCAATGCCAAAACATTCACAGATTTAAATTGCTATATAAACACATGGTCTGGTCAAATTATAAAGAGAGCGGGTGGTAACACTTTGTTTAATCAACTTCGGTCTTGAAATGTTTGTGTAATTGTTGTTCCTCATTTAGTAAGTTTGTATTGTCCATTACCTACTGGTACTGTTGTTCTGACCATCATTGGCGTGTATGTATGTACAATATGTCCATGTCCATTACCTTTGGGGATTGTTACTCTTACCATTGCTGGTATTTATTATAAATATAAGTTAACGGTTTATTATAAATATAAGTTAACGGTTAACTATAAATATTACTATATACATTGTTCCTGGATTTGCACGCATTGTGGCCATGAAATGCATCTGCATTTCGTTTATAATTTCATATAGGTCTTTTTTTCATTTTTTTTGGTTCAAATGTTGAGACAGGAGGAAGCCTTAAAAAAAAAAATCTGTCAAGTTGTTAATGAGAAACAGGGGTGGGATTAAATAAGTTTTCTTCTTCCCACTCCCTTTCGAGTGTTGACGAATTAATTTGTATTTTGAACCTGCACCTGATAAACCTGATAAAAGGTATTTGTTTAATTTTATGTTGCACGCAGGTCATTTATGTTATGTTCATTGCTCGAAATAAAATATGAATTGAAATTGAATTGAAAAGCGTTACCGTAGGGACGCTAGACGCCAAAAAACGCACCCCATTAATAACTTTAGGGAGCACAGGAATGAATGCAATACAACCGTAAACACCTCAAACTGACATAGAACCACCCCAAACACAAACACTACAGCCCCAAACCAAAGCAGCGAGAGGGGACGAATGGGCAGTAGGGCATGCCCATATCAAAATTTCCTGAAATGTTCTAGTTGTTGTTGTTATTATTATGTCTTTATTTTGTTTGTTTGTAATTGAACAGCGGCCTTGTTAATATTATCTGGAAACTTTCAGGAAATTCTTCTACGAAAAACAACCAGGAATTTGGAAAGAGCTGTTACAGGATATATTGAATCTATCTCCATCACTCTTTCAGGGTCTGCCAGGTAATAATGGGCCACAAGGACGACAAGGACCCGCTGGACCTGTTGTAAGTCACTTTTCTTATTATTCTCATCATCCTATGGTCTATAAAACAACCTTCAGCCACCTCTCATTTCCATTCTGCTCTCTCTTGATGTTTTGGGGGGGGTTTTCAGGGAGTCCCTGGTGCTCCAGGAGCTCCAGGACCAGGTGGACCAGCAGGGTCTCACGGGGATCAAGGACATGCAGTGAGTGACAATGCCATGTTTTATTGATTGAGACCCATCTGGGAATTATACTAAATAGTACATTCAACACATTCAGGGATTCTTTTGATTATCTATCTGAGCTAACCTTAACAATCAAGATGGTGCTAAGCTGTATCGTGATGCTTCCTATCAACTAGATAAATTATGCCAGGTTTTTGAACTCTGTATATCTGTGTGTTCATGAAGAAAGGGCAGTGTTGGTATCAGATAACCAGTCACAGTCATTGATGTAAAGCACATTTATGTAAAAATATGAGAATTTAATATTTTTAATAATAGCGGACAGAAAGCAGCACAGCTCCTGCAGCCAAAGCAGGAAGCCAAAGCTGGCAAAAAAGCAGAACGCTGACTGCAGGAATGTGTAAATTGATATGCTGATCAATATCTCTGTCACATCATTAAAGCATAAGTAGAACTGACAATTTACGATAGCATATTTTATTAAATGAATGTGCTGCATATGCTGCCTACTCTCAAGCCATGTGAACAAGATTTAGTGTTATTGTGCCTCAGGATTTTTCCATTCAAAAATGTGAAAACAAATGAACAAAAGAAAATCCAATCAATCTTTGAGCTAATTATAAATGTCTGAGTTCATTTTATGACATTCAGGATGCAGAAATACTGAATTGTTTTAATGGCTCTGAATATAAATAGCTATGTAAAGGACATATTTTCATGTAATTTGACAAATAAGCTATGATATATGATGAACTTTCATAGCGCAAGGATGTTTTATATAATTAGGAATAATTCACTGTTAGATCGAAATTGTTGAAAGTCAAAACAAGAAAAACGAATCAGTCTCTCATTTACATAAGCGTTCCCTTGTCCTGAGATATCCTTCACAATGCTGCTTCTAAGTGAAGGTCTAAGCAGTGAAGATGCTTTTACTCCGAGGGGTACAGAAGAGACACAATAGCCTCTGATTGGTGCTTTTACAAGTGTCAAACTTGTATCTGGAAAGGTGACTGGACTGGGCTTGGTTTCCCATCTAAGTTGCCATGGTAATGCAAGCTCATAAGAAGTGACCCAGCTTCATGGCTTTGAAAACTCAGAGTCTGTTGAGGGAACAGATCCTAATAACAACTGTATAATTATTAACAAGCCAAATATTCACACACTTACTTCATTTAGTGAGAATTTTTGAGAAATAATAAATTAAAAGCCAGAATATTTTGGCAGAGCTTTCCCTTCAAAAGTACAGTGGGGTAGATTTGTTTAACCCTTCAAAACAAGAAAGATTTGTGCAAGTATCACAAGCACAGGCTACGACGCGGAAGAGACGTTGGGATCCAAACTATGTGAAATACTAACAAGAACAGATGATACTGTGATGTTGGTGACAGCTAATCTATTCTTGGGTCATCTCTGCAAGCCAGCAGCAGGTTTGGCTCAGAGAGTCGAGCTATAAATCACATACTCTCTCTCCAAGTCAAACACACACACATAAGGGAGAGTCCGAGACAGAGTGTATCCACAGTCAGCTAATATATAAACAGGGTTATTTCACTTCCTGACTTTATATTGACATTAAAACACTGATTCAGCCCCTGTCTAACTAGTTGAAAGCCTATGTCAGCACTTCAACAGAATCTTTTTCCACCTGAAAAAATTGTTTTTTGAAGTAGCCAATTAATTCTTGGGAATATTTATAGGAATATTTATATTATTTTGCCAAAATGAATCCTATCTGCTTTTGTGAGGTAGAGTCGTACATCTGTCTGACTACACTGACAAAATGTTCAAACAGCTGATTTATGCCAAAGAAGGATTGATAATATGTCAAGCTGTATTGTAGCAGATCTTCAAACACTCTTAAATTTTTTCGACTGAGCTTCTAATGTCAAATCTCAAAAGGTTCTGTTTTAGAAATAATATGATCTACCTGGAAATGTTCTGCTTCATCTATCAAGATCAGTATTTGTGAAACTGTATAAGGATGAAGAGAAAAGCGTTGTCCAAAAGGAAAAGTCTAGATTTAAAGCAACACTAGTTCTTTTATTAGATGGTAAGGAACATAAACTTTTTATTGTCACCACTAAACGCAGTTTTAAGGGAAAACAGAATGTGTGTTTGCAGTCAAATAGTTTGTAGCATTGGTACTTCATCTACTTAAGGCAAAATAAAATTGAATTTTTACTCTCTGACGAGTCAAACGCATTCCACTTAAGTGATTGTGTGGATGGATAAACCGAATTAACATTTTGTAAGTGAAAACATGAATCTCCTTCCAGTTGCGGTCCTTTTAGTAACAAGTCTGTTTAAGACGACAACCACCAAATTTCACAAAAACCAATGTCAATAGACACAAAGAGTTCATGGCCTCTGCTTCTAACACTTAAAAAGTTTGTCGTCAATGTCTAAGTTGTTGATGTCATTTCATAGTTTAACTCTTCATCTCATCTTCCTTTAAGTCTTTACTTTACTGTTTGACCATTTCTTAACTTAACTACTGTCAAAGCTCCTCAGGATGTCGAGCCTGTGTGAGTGTGTGTTTGCCTCTGAATGTGGTTTCGAGATCATCAACAAGCCAAGATTTTTTTTTTTAAGATCTATTTGTTAACTTCATAGCGAGCAGCCTCATGTTTTCCAGTCATGAAAGAAAAAAGCAGCAACCTTTTTGGTTCTTCACCAACTCACACTTTCTGTAAAGTTATCGTAGGTGTTCTATCCAAAAACTAAATGCCACATTTTGAATGAAAAAACACGGACTAATAAACCCTGCTTGTACATAATATAATGAGATGACATGTTTGATTGTACAAGAAATGATGAAAGAGATCATCCCTTAACTGGATTTTAGCTTCCTGTTTGACTAGGTTTTTCCACGTAGCCATGATAAGAAAGCAGACTCGCTGGATCATCCAGGCACACAGGAGAGGTCCAGAATCAGATTTTTATTGTTGAGATCTACTCTTCAGTTCAGTGACTGTGTTAAATGTTGGACATGTCCTTTTTATCATCTGCAGTATTGTATGCAGGCCTCATATACATCTTTATCCCTGGCTCCCTATTAACGTTGCATATAAACATTGTGTCATTTGGTGGTCAAGGGCATGTTTCCCCAAGATAAATACGCCTTTATTCAAAATGTGGAACAGCTTTTGAATAAAGACATTGCAGTGGATGTTTATTATATCATCACATAGTATTGTGGCCAGGAAATATTTTGATTTATTTTTTTGTTTTTATATGCCTAAAATACAATGCTTTACACCCTGATGTGCAGAGGCTTGGCAGGTTTTGCATGAATGTGTGTTTTGAACAGATATTAATCTCTTTGGATTAAAGTGTTGACACTAGCAAAGAAGCCAGTTCATCCAAAGGATAGGTGTTGCCCTGTGTTTGTAAGCTCTCCAACTTTGGGGCTTAATTGTAAATTATATTAAAGACAAAGAAAGGGACTGTTTCTTAGGGATATACTCTTGTAAACTGTTTATGCTTTTGTTTTGCTTTTTATGTTCCAGGGTCCTGCTGGGACCAAAGGCGAAAAGGGGGAAAGAGTAAGTCATTTCACTGTTAGCCGCTGTTTGAGCAAATCAAATTTTATTGCTTCATTTTACAGTGGAAATGCTGTTATTTGCTGAAGTAAAACTCAGTTCTGCTTCACACTCTTGTTTTGAAGAAATTGCATTACTCTCCAGAATACAGTCGCTGTTACCCGTTTGTCTTTTACACAAACATTCACTTTATTTTTCTTCCACTACCTCAAACTCATTTAGGGCAAACCAAATAAAATTGTGTTCATGGTTGAAATTTGCAGCAGCCCAGACTGCAGTTTTGCTGACATGGTAGCGAGGCCATCACTGCCGAGGGCTTGAGAGACACGCTACTTGCAGACTTGAATCAAACTTGTAATTCCTGTTTCTGCTTCATTATGTCAGCTGTTGGGGGCATTTGCAATTGTGCTTGCACATTGCGCTTAAAGTTAATTCAAGTTCCAAGTCCCAGCATGAAGATCTCTTAAAAATAACATTAGAAGAGTTTTCTCCACAGTTTTGAAAATTTTAGTGCAATAGCATGGGTGTCAGTTTAGATATTTTTAGTGTTTACCAAACTTAAAACTTAGAAAGGATGAAGCAGACATTATAGATGGATAAAAGAAGGAGCAAAGAAAACAAATAAGTAAATGGCCTTTTCTTTTAATATATTTCTTCTGTTATACATGCACATTGTCACATCGAATTAATGACTATTACAAGGAAAAAGCAGTGGCTGAAATTATAATAAAACCTTTCCAGCAGTGGTCCCATTTCTCATACATACATTATATTTAAGGCTTTCATTCAAGTATGACATTTAACCTAATGGTTGAATAAATTAAACTCAGTATCATTTTAATGTAAGATCATTTCAAATGGGTTGTTCAGTTATTTACATGTTATTGCAATTAAGATGAATTTGATGCCTGTATATTAAAAATGCTCCATAGACGACTGCAAATCTATGAAGTTTTGGAAAACATCTCCAGAGCTACAGAGGAAAACATGCAATTGTCCCTTTTTTACAGACCAGTAAAGTTAAACCCAAATATCGACCATTGAATGCACTTTTTTTTATTATTTAATGAATAAATAGTGTAAAATAAAGGTGGAGACTGCTCATTAAACACCCATTAATCCACCTTTCCACAGACGGGTTAAACACTGGTCTGAAAGTTTATGTTCCTGTGGTTGTCTAAATGGGAAGGTGATATCAGTCTGCTGTGTGAGTACAAAATCCTAAGAGCTCTGTGTTTGTTCTCCAGGGGGATGTGCAGTCCCAAGCTGCAGTTAGAGCTATTGCACGACAAGTGTGTGAACAGCTCATCCAGAGTAAGTAACTGATTTTTACTCTTAAAACAAGTATTTCTGCAGTAAAAATGTTTTTACATCCATAAATGTTTATGCATAGCTTTATTAGCTTTACTTTGTACTTTCTTCATTTTTCTCAGAACATCAAACAGGAACAAGCTTGAAAACAGCTTTATGATTATTATCATTCAAGGTTTTATTCCTCACCACTCCCATTGATGGCTTCCTTTATGAGCTAGCAGAACTTTTCAGTTCAAAACATACACAGGTCATTGAGGCTCTGATCCAATTAATTTCAACACTTAAAGGAAAAAAAAGTAGATAAGTCAAAATATAGATGTATAATCTCCAGGTTCAATATGACTACTCAGAGTAACCAAACACACTGCACCTCTCACTTTTTTTATTTCTTTTGTACAATTTTAAATTTTTTATCTTGTATTTTTGCATAATTCTTGTCTGTAGGAATTGTAAATAGGTCATATTTTTTTCTTATTCTCACTACCTCAAACTGCTGCACCTTAAAATGTTTATAATTTTGTACATAGAAATTCCACATTTGTCTATTGTCTATTTGTCTATTGTTCATTTGTTTATTGTTCACCTTTACCATAGAGAGCGAAACTACCGGAGTCAAATTCCTTGTTGGACAATGTTCGAACCTGGCCAATAAAGATGATTCTGATTCTGATTCTGATTTCTATGTTAAGAAAATACTTCAATTAATCAGTTAGACCATGAATCTGTATTATTCAACATCTGAGGCCCTTATCATGCTGTCTTGATGTTTTAGCTAACTGTATTTGACAAGTTTCTGGTTGCTTAGCTTAAGATGCTTATATGGTTAGAGCAATAAAATGGTTTGAATCCATATTCAAAGGCACACATCAAAATTGGCAAAAACAGCATGGAGTACCACAGGGTTCTATTCTGGGTCATCTTCCACTCAACATCCTAAATCCCATTGGCTAAGGTCATGCAAGCCAACAAATGCAGACGATGCACAAATGTATATATTTCCAGGGGATTATAATCCATTACAATGAAGAAAAAGGTTCATCTTAACTCAGCTAAATTCTTTTCTTTTTTTTAAATCAAATATTTACTTTTTTTTCCTGACTTCAGCTCATTGATTACACTAAGAGAGGATTTAAATTTATTGTATATTTTACTCTATTTGATATATAATTTTATTTTCATTTTTTACTGTATTCATTTTTATTGATAGTTTGCTTTAATAATTATGTTTTATGTTAGGCACTTTCAATTTTCATGTTCCATTGTGCATAAATACATTTGCCTCCTTCACCTCTTGCAGGCCACTTGTCCCGCTATAATTCCATCTTGAACCAAATCCCTGTTCAGTCATCGACGTCGGTCCGAACAGTCCCCGGACCACCTGGAGAGCCCGGCAGGAAAGGGCCGCCAGGTCCTCTGGGAGAGCAAGGCCCACCTGGCAGGCCAGGTTTCCCTGGTACTAATGGCCAGGGTGGCCAACCGGGTCAGAGGGGTGAGTAAAAACCGTTGTTCCTGAGTAAACTAGCGTTTACATACGATTATAAGCATGTTTCCAAAATATGAATTCAACATGAATAAACAGCAGGTTTTTTTACTACCGCCGTGAGACATGAGTGCAAGGGCAGGGACACAGAACGCTTTTACAAACACACATCTTGCTGTCATTTTTTGTCACTTACCTTCTTTGTCTACGAGTTAATGCATTACTTTAAATATTGCAGTCTGTAAAGTCTTTTATTTTTTTCATGTTAATGACACAATATCAGGAAAAAAAGATATAACTCAATTGCTTACCTTTTTTCTAATCAGCATTTTAACATGCACTATCCTGATACCAGGTTGAGTCAGGTAACGTAACATATTTATAGGATGACTATAAACAAATCAGAAATACAAGAGAGGGGGATAAAAGCTTTTCATCGTCTATTGACAACCTAATGAAAAAAGTACGGTACCAAAATGAGGCACTACTTAGTATTTTTTCTATTTCTTGTGGTTATGAAATATGTTTTCTGCTCAACCTCGCTGCATGCAGTTAAGACCACCATAAAAAGCAGCAGAACAGAAAATCCCCATATTACTTTAATTAGGTCCTGCAACATTACAATGTGTAAAAATCAGGCCATGAGATCATTGAAACAGCTACATGACAGAACAGACTCTGGGTTCATCAAAGGCTTTATGACATCACATTTTTTCAAATTCAAATTGAAAAGTGTGTAATGTAATACAGATGCTTGGATAGTAGATTTTGGAGCATTGACTCAAATGCTTAAAGTTAATCTAGCAATGGTAGTAAATATAACGACTTATAGGCTAAATGAAGTTTGAAAGGCCGAAAAATCATCTCTGTCACTTGAATTAATGTCTAAAAACAAAATTGCATTTCAAATAGATATTGGTGTGTGAGTCCACTCCTCATTTTCAGTGAAGCTGGCCGAGCAAGAGCAGGCTTCTGCCAGTGTTTATTCAGTACTGTATGAATCCATCACACCAGGAACTAGATATACTTGAAGAGCAGTAACGTATTATTGGTAGAGAAAAAGAAAACTGAATTGTCTTCTGACTTTTTTCTCTCCAGGTCTCCCAGGAGAGAAGGGAGAAAGGGGGAGTCCAGGCGTTGGGAATCAGGGACCTCGAGGACCGCCCGGCCCTCCAGGTAGGACATTTTCCTGTTTCCTGAGGACAAGCTGAACCAACACAATTCACCATCTGTTTTCTCTGTTCAGCCTCAAAGCTGAAATAACATTTTGAGGTTGTGTAGTTGCTTCCAAGCATGACAATTTACCGTGATTCTATTCTTGAATATTTATTTTTGTATCTGCCCCAGCCCCACCACTTTTGCAGTGTGTTTTATAGTGTTCCTTCTGAACAAACCAAAAGTGAGTCAAATATTAAAACAATGAAATGAAATAGCCTGGAGACTATATATGTTTTGGATTTACTTCACTCTATTGAATCTTTGTGTGAATAAAGCAAGCAGACGCCGTATTGATTTCCCTGACTGCAGTGTGGGATTTGGGTTTTATGTTATGAAAATATGTCAGTGCTGGGATTTTTCTGTTTACTGCGATCAATAGTCACAGAAGAAGTCGACAAAACTCCAACTCCCTTGAAACTGTCAATGATCACATAAACAGAAAGGGGGGGGACTTCAATATGTTAAAGCGGAAGTTTTTATTCCGTGTGCTTTTTCAAAACATTTGTGGGATGATAATTTCAGTTCTTGCCAAGATAAAGTGCCTTTCAAAATATTGATTTCATATTTCTGCTGACTGCTGAAGTAAGTCCTGGTGTGTAAAAACATAAAACAGAAGCTTCTGACTAAATTTCAGCTTAGAACTGTTATTACTGCTCCTACCCTCAGGACATTCACCAGCAGCTGTCTTATCCAGAAACAACAAGCAAATGTTTGCAGACTCTTTTTTTAATGTTATAATATTGCACCCACATAGAGGGTTAATGATTAAAAGCTACTGAAGGGGTGATATCAGTGACAGGATGTACCCTGGATGGTGCATTTTCATCGGATTTTCCTCCTTTTTTCTAATCCCTTCTCCCCAGGCGTCACCCTGCAGGAATCCTTCTTCCAAATGTCAAATTGCATTGTGTTCTCGTTTGTCTTTCAACTCAAACTTTTCATTCTATCTTCAGGCCTACCGGGTGAAGGACGAACTGGCAGCCAGGGTTCACCTGGTCGTCCTGGTAACCCAGGGACAGCAGGTAGGCCAGGAAATCGTGGAGCCACGGGAGCAGCTGGCCCACCAGGTTACTGTGACCAGAACTCCTGTTTGGGATACAACGTTGGAGGTAAAAATCATTCAATCGTTCTTCATGAAAAGGCTTTGACATTTATATTTACTTGTAACAGCTAATTCAGCATTTATTAATATCTTTTTTTCAGGGTATTATGACTACAACTCACTGTGTAAATATACATACTTTTTGTATTGTCTGTTGCAAATCAGTAAATCAGTCATGCAAGCTCTCAGATGTAGATATATTTTTTTTTTTATATTTCGGTGTGTTATAAACAGTTTATATCCTAGAGCCTAGGCTTGGGAGATGAGCTAGTCTCTGTATTGGTCTCTAGTTCAAATATCAAAAGACATCATCCAGAAATTGCTTACCGTGCTTTTAAATGGCAGGTCATCTATTTGAGTCAGCGTTGTTTTAGAGGCCGTGTCTACTGGCAGTCAGCAGTACAACATTTCAAAGTTCTTTCTCATTTGATTGATTTTAAGAACAAGTACATACATCCATTTATAATTGACAGTCTATAGTTTGTACAATATGTGAGTGTGCTAAGCGGGTGGCTCCCAGCTGGAAACAATCATCACAGAGAGCATGAATGTGATTCATGTAAGAGGACAAAGCTAACAAGTGTGATTCTTTGTATTTTTCTGTATTTTCTCATACCCCATGATCATAATCTTGTTAGTTGGATTGAAGACAGAACAAATCAACTGAGCACATACAACCCGTGTATGCACACTGCAGTTCAGGATCTGGCAGCTGAAGTAGAAATAACATTTGAACTGGAAAATGTTCTTGAATATGGTCAAAAAACACAAAGTATGCAGACCTTACGAAAGCACTCTGCTAGTGTTTATTTAGCCGCGTGTCCTGATTTGTCCTTTTGTATCAAAACAACAAAAATTGAAGACTATTTTAAGTTGTTTTATATATATATATATTTACTGAATTATTTGTATTAATTGCATAAATCTGACCCTGATCAATTTCAAATGATTTGTTTTATGTGTAAAGTAACATCTGATGCTCAAATCGTGTTTTTAAAATTCTCAGTGAACTGGAGATTTAATTGTTCCACTCTGACATTTATGGATTCATGCGCACACTGATGGATTTAGGAGTTTACAGGACAGAGATATTTGCTGTGTTGCTGTCATAAATATATAGTTAAGAGACGGGCTCTGCAAAGTCCATTGTCCTGCGTCATTTCAGCATTACACCACTAAAAGCTTCTGAAAAGACACCCTGATGATGGATCATCTTCTAAAAGTAACTGATGGATCAGATCATTAGTCGTTCATTAATCAAACTACATTTATTTGATACTGAATAAATCGGCTTCTTTTCATTTTTTAACTCAGCATCTCTGAACACTTCAAAGAAACACTTTAGTTATAGAGTATTACAGTTATTTTTCAATCTTAAATTGTTGTTTAGTTCTATTTTCCCCTCAAGCTCAAACCCACTGTAGCTGTTTCTGTTATTTTTGTCAAACAGTAAGGATAGCTGATTATTGCTCAGTTACTGGAGTTCAACAGGAACTCAAATGTTGTTTAAAGTCAAGGAAAGCATCCAGTCCATACTGGGCTTTCAATTATTTATTTGAGCCTTTCTCTGTCTTGGGCAGAGTGTAAATCTGTTAAAGAAAATAACATTTACATTTACTGACAGTTTGTGAAGCCAATACAGGTTAAAAGCGATATACATATATATTCAAATGTATAAAGATATGTGGCATCCTGGGATACCAGGTTATGGCTGTGTGGGACAAAGATAGTTATTTTCCACAAAGACCAGAGGTATGTCTGGATGACTAAAAGTGAGGCATTTATCAAGAACAATCACAGTGGTGTTAGTATCAGGAGACTGTTTTGCTGCCACAAGAACTGGTAGATTGCACAAATAATAAGGAACGCTGAGGACTACCTCAAAATTCCTCAGCACCACCTCAGATCTTCAGCCAAATAGTTAAATCTTGGAGACAACACAGAATACATTTCTATCTGGGGCTCCTCTCGGATATAAATGTGCTAAAATGAGGACCCATATGAGATTTTCCACTGATTCCATATTAGCTCTGTGTAAATGGACTACTTGGGTTCACTTATGTGGTTCGCCCAAGTCAGACCCAGTTAGGCCCATTCGGGGCCCGTGCTCTTTCATCGCAAATGTACCAGATCATACAAATGTTAGCGATGATATTACTCATTTAAGATATTATTGAATGATCTTTCTGGCCAAGAAAGAAATGGCTCTAAGAATTCATTGAAAGTCTGGTTTCGCCATGACACCCAAGACCTTCTTCAGTGCTGTAAGCCTTCTAGCTGAGGCTTGAGTTTCTTTTTTTTACCCAGGAATGGAACAACAATATTAATAAGGGCTCTCCCAGCAGCTACTTAGAAAAGGCAGATATGATGGGATAGCTATTTTCTCATGATTGCAGGATTTATGTAAGATATCTGTCTGATGCAGCAATTTTATATACTCTACTATCATTTATATTTATGAAGCAGACCTTTCAGTAGCATTGATCTTTAAAAATAAAATGTATTTCCCACTGATCAACTTTTATGCCAACCAGAGAACTAAATTTAGGTCAAATAAAATAAAAAAAAACCTAAGTTGATAAGGATTATCCCCTTGATGCCTGATATTTGATACATACCTTTTCAAGGTCTGTGCACCCGCCCCAGCTCCACAATCAAAAGATTTAGACAATTAAAAAAAAATCTAAAAAAAAAGCAAAAATAGATACAAAAAATATGTAATATATTTCTAGAGGTACAAAATATATTGAAGAGTTAAAGACAGAATTGGAAGTGTTTTTAATTTCAATATACAATAAATATTTAATTTTACATTTAAAAAAATATTTTTCTGTATATGATTTTAATTTTCAGGCATCAAGGGTTTAGGAGTTATATTAGCTGGTCTAGTTTCTTCAAATTAAGTTTTATTCCTTCCATATGTTTTCTCTGTTAGAATCTTTGTTTTCTAACCAGAAAGAGAAACTGACATCTGACAGAATTCTTGTTTTTCCCAGTCATTTTATATGAATGTGTGTGAATATTTTTACTAAACTCATTGACAGGATTACTCCAGGTGTGCATGTTTCCCTTCTCTACTAGAAAAACCATTTCTGGCACTAACTTTTCTACCTCCACAAACAAGCCTCTGCAGCTGGGGACGTTCTGTCAGGATGACTTGAGAAGTTAAAATCTTTGGTGTTGCTGGGTTTTCCTCTTGACATGAGCTAACGTCTCTTTTCACTCTTTTTTTTCTCCCCTCCCTGGGTCTCCACCTTCTGATGTGAAGTTCAACAGGGCTATGGGAATGATTACTGAGGAGCAATCTCCAGACATCTTCCTCTCCCTCTCCTCTCAAGCTCACCTCCCTCAGTCGCCCATTAAAAAAAAAAGAAAGAAAGAAAAGAGAAATCCAATCATTCCTGCAAGGCTGCCACGTCCTGGGATGGATGAGCAATCGCAGCATTCCTCAACTTCTAAACCTTGCAGCAGCAGATTGTTAATTTCAGTTCTGTGTTGTTTTTAAATTGACGTGCCCTAAATGGTTTGTTCCAAATTATTTTCTACATTTTTTAAGAAGCAATTCTTAACAATGATTTTTGATTTTGAAAAACAATGCCCATCATATTTATCAGCCTTTACACATGCAAAACCATATAATTCCTGACTGATAATACCAACTGGATTTCTGTTGGCTCTCAGCTGAATTTCTTGATAGAAACAGGTTGATAAAGATGCCTGTTATGTCTCAAGGACAAAAATGGATTAGCTAACTGTCCCAGAGGTCCCAAAAAAATCCCCTGCAATGTTGCCGTGACGATCGCCACCACTGATTGCATCGTATTTTTTCAACAATTACTCATGTACTCTGCTCTGCTACAGCAGCCTCCACTCCCCCTGCTTCCAGCTCAAATCCCTTTACAAGACTTTGATGCCAGCTGGCTGCTTTCATAACAAGAGAACAGCTACCTGTTTCCCCCCCAAGAAACAAAATGCATCTTAAAGAACAGGATCCACATGTGCAGAAAGACTAACCCGAATGTGCGGTTACCTTTTTCCTTGTTTTCAAAAAAAATATCACATCTTAGCAGTACAGTGTAGAAATTACATTTTTATTCACCCGTGACTTTGACTTGAGTCCCATTTCCAGTTATGTAATCTCAGATAACTTTCTTCAGAAATAAGGAAATTAGGTATTAAATCAGAAAAATCTTTAAAACTGCTGCAAAGCATCCTCTCAGCCTGCATGTCTCACATTCCAGGTGCGTCTCTTCTCAGTTGCCCCTTCAGCTTGTTTTAACAGCACACTCCCTGAATGTTTCTTTAATGTGATGGTGGCATCTAACACGGTTGCAGTTCCAAACCTGGCTTAAAATGCGCCAGTTTTCAAAGATTCCTACTGAACCTTAATGTTCCCACCACTCTAGTCCAAGCCCTGCCCCGCGGCGGCTACCAGCCCTACAACCCTCCCTACAGGCAGCCGTACGACCCCGCTGCAGTGGCATACAACCACAATCAAGGTGAGGTGGACGACAATGAGGAGGAGGAGGAGGAGGAGGAGGAAGAAGAAGAGCAGGATCCCTACTATGGTGGTTACCCCTCTCAGTATTACCCCCAACAGCCTTCTTACAATCGCCATGGTTACCACCCAAGCTACTCCGACGATGTGGAGCTAAGGTCACCTGGCGTGATGTCTAGGAGGAACTCTCGTGATGTCATCACGGAGCAAAACTAGGAGGGAAGACTGAAGAAGAAGGATGGACTCGCCTTAAGTGCTTGAGCCGTACACTGACACGATTAAACCTTTCCCAGCAAGTGAAACAATGTAAATAGCGCCGTGGACTCTTGTACGATATCTCTGTAAAAGGGAGGTCCGAAAAGTGCCTGATCTGTTAGCTTTGTCCAGTGGTGATGTAACGGCGAGACAATTCCTTCCCAACTTACAGCCGATTTCAGGACTAAACTCTTCTTGTCGTGTGAAGCTGCATGTCTCCTTGAAACTGACCAGCGAGCGTGTAACTGGACACGTGCATCATGCTCTGACTGAAGCTCGCTTGAATATTTCAGTTCAATCAATAAGGATGATAAGGTTCCAACATTTGAAGAGGATGCTTTTTCTAATGATAAATCATGTGCGTACCGCATCTACGATGTCTTTCTGTAAAACATTGTTGAGAGGTGATTTCTCTGTATGGTACTGTTGAGTTTGCTCCTATTCATTTTTGTTTTTTTTGGCTAAACTATTAGTGTATTAATTATTAGGGGATTAACTTTTATAAATTAATCCCCTAAAACTGAATACAGAACAAGATTTAGTGTTTTGTTTTTGTACATAAATATATTTTGTCTCGTGATGTTTCCCAAAGATAAATGATTTATCCTCTGGGTTTTCATACTAACCTACATAACAAATCTGTGTTTTTTGTATCTTGTGTTGCAGCCCTGTTTATTTTGTTCTTATGCAAATTTGAACCCACTCACTGTGGAAGCTGAGAGCAAGCTGCTTACCAGCTGAGCTCTGGCCTCTTGCTGGACTGAGACCGTAACCAGTTACTATTAAACAGAAATAATGGGGAAATGAAAACCGCCCCCTCCCTGTCTGAACAACAGCACTAAAAGTTTAGCCATTGGCCCCGGTCTTGGCATAAACTGTTGGGCATGGCTCGCTTTCATACGGCATGTCTGGGAACCACACCCCTCCATACAAAACACACTTATTTATTTTCTATTTTGTTTGCTTTTATAACCAATAAATCTGTGATGAGACTAACAAACTTGTTCTAAAGTCATTTTTAACCAGACAGGTTGAATAAATGGGTTTTACAAGATGTATGTAAAAAGATTTCTTGACAGGAGCAGTTTCATTAAAATGTTTAATTGTTGATTTTACAATCCACACACAGACTTCGTACATTTATGGAAACGCAAGAAGACGAGTCCTGACCAAAGTTAACATTTGCAGCACGTTGGTATTATCATGGTGGCACATTAATTAATTCTAACAGATGTCATTTTCATGGGCCAGATCTGATGGTTCCTTGGTGATATAATCAGAGGACACGCCACAGCTTCTGATTTTTCTCTGATCAGAGCGGAGCCACGTGGTGAAATCTCAAGCTGTTCCTGGATAATTCAGGTCTCCTGTGGTCATGTCGGGGCCAATACCGCTGACAGAGGGGTTGTGTGTGTCACCCCTCAGAGAGGGAAGGGTGGAGTGCTGTTGGCATCCGAGTCGGGGCTTAGTGCTCCAAGTCCAGGCCAGCTTTGACTCCAGTTTTTGGAATGAAAAGTTGATTTACACAAACAAAAACAAAAAGCTTTTTTGACTTTTTATGACACCAGACCATAATTTGTGTTTTGTTTAAATCCTTTAGCATTTTTTACCTATGGATAATATTGTCAAACTTGAGGATACTGCTGTTTTCAGTGTTCAATATTTAAAAAAAAAAAAAAACTGCTTTTGTCACGTTGAGCTGCTTTGATTTCATTTCATCTTATAGTCTTCAGGTCTGTGGAGAAAACACAAGACAACGCATTAGTATTGTGATGCATAACAGTGACTCAAAGAAAAACATGGGTAAGAAGTGATGGATGAGAAACTGGACAGATATTATCGCTATTTTTATTTTTTTTCCTTTTCAAAATGAGTTCAAGCCCAGCATCCTTTTGGTGTTTTTCTTCTTTAATTTCAAGTTCGCACACAGACAGATTTTATCAGCATGCTGTATTGGGTTTGATACAAAACTGGAAAAAATGATATGAAATGTAATAGCTCTGCTATCATCTGCAGCAGTGTTTATGTTCTCTGTGTGTGTGTTTGCAAAGATGGAAGGGTGGCTCATATCTAGCAATCATCTCTCACTACTGCTCCAGTGTTTTTTCACAGAGAATATTAATTATGTGTTCAATACAGGCTAGCAATTTGAATAGCTCATAATGACCTCAAACTGGACTTCCCCTGACACGCACACACTGATGTTTGATCGGGAAAAAGAATGCGAGTGAATTTTAACTAGACAGACGAAGATCTCTAAAATGAACCAGGATTAGTTTGACCTTGATGGCCACACAACAACAAGCCGAAACACAAGCTGATTGGCTGCTGAGAATGAACCAGTAAACAATAAGCAGAGGGTCATTTATCACTTTGCGCACACACACTGACAGCAGCGCTGAAAGGACGACAGACACGCTGTACATATCTGTGTGAGCCGCCAACGCTGGCTGAATGGAAGCTGGGCGTGCATATTTAGCAGACTTTTAGGCCAATGGTGGCGTGTGTGCTGTAAACGTGCTTCCTTGCTAAGAAAATAAATCTTTTTTTTTATTCTGTAGTTTCAGGGTTTTTTGTTTTTTTGGAGAGGGGGTCCCCCAACAATCAGTGCTGTTGATTGTTGAGGCATTAATGTCCTGCAAATGTTAACTTTGTTCAAATGCTAAGTCCCTCTGGTGATCTGGGAAATCACAGACAGACATCTGAAACCCTGGCAAATCCAGCCAAGACTACTGCGTGACTACTAAGAGCAGGAGGTTCAACATGAAAGAAATGCCCAAATAAAGACTGTTCGTGGCATTACTGTGCTGAAAAAAGTTACATTAACTTCCCCATTACTGTTCCAGGTCTCAATAAAAATCAACTTGAAAGTTAACCAACTTATTTAGTTTGTGTATGAAATGTATAAAACTAAACTTTCAATTTCAACACCTTTGTGCTGAGCAACTGTTTATTTGAATAAGGAGCAGCAGCCTTGATCTGCACAAGCAGCTGGACGACAAAAGGATGAACTGGCAGACAAATGGATGCAAAGGCTACTGCTGGTCAAGTGAAGACGGAGTCTTTTTAGCTGACCCGGAACAAAAACGGTTTACTGCAGGTGAGAGTGGAGAAATGCATGACATTATCGTGCAACCGAACCACGGGTCACAATGTCAGTCTAATCTCCAACCTGAAAATACTCCAGTTAGAAAAGCCAATGAATATGATTATGGAGAGGAGCAGATGCCTGCACTCACACATTCAGAGAAACCTTGTAAATTTAGTCAGGAAAGGTAGGAGTTGACTTTCTTGTGTGCGTTTGTGGCTTTGGATCATTTTCCCACTTCAAGGTTGTGGTACAGCACACAAAGAAAACTAAAATCTTGGAGCTCAAAAGCGCACATCTAAATGGCAGTGAACAGTGGTAGCCAGTCCCTGATCAAACTGCATTTATGTCACAAAGCAATAACTCTCAGTTGGCCGAAGCATTCACTCCACACTAGCATGTTCCTGTTTATGTTTTTTTTCCATGTACATATCAAAGAGGCCACTGCTGAATATGACAACACAGAGATGTCTAACTGTTCACTACTGACAGATTCCAGCATAATGAGACCCCCCCAGGTCAAACCACTGGTTAAAGGTCAGAGACACCACCTGCAGCGCCTCTTCTCTAAAGTCAAGCTCACGAGTTAACAGTCCACAGGAGAACAGCTGCTAACAGTTTTAAAATCTGTATTTATAAAAGATGTACAAAGCAACAATTTAAGCCATGTTTTTCTTTTTTTAATGTTACTGCATGATTTACATTCAAAGGGAAGGTCAATATCAATAGCCTGTGTTATGACATCAGAGAAATGTCCAAAACCAGATGTGTTTATTTGGTTCCAAAAAAAAAACCAAGACAAATCTCTACTGAGCTAAATTAAGATTTTTACTCACATGTTCAGTTGGAACTGGGGGAGAAATGTCCAACAACAAAATTATTAGCCTCCGACAATTAATAATCAATAAAGCGGCCTTGTAAGTTACAACTGACAAGAACCTTCTTAAGTTGGCACAATGTCTCTGAGGACTGTAGCCATGGAAAATAGCTCCAGCTCATCCAAAATAGTTTTGAAGCATGAACATCAACCTTGAGGTCCTTCCACAGATTCTCAATAGGACTGAGATCAAAGCACTGAGGACCCGCTCCAGTCCAGGACCTTCATGTTGGTGTTGGTGTCCTTTAAAATGTCAGAGACATTTATATGTTTTGTGTCACTGTCTTGCTGGAAGACCCAGCAGTGATGTAAAGCTAGATTAGCTGCAGATTTCTTAACATTCCTCAGAATATAGTATATTCACATTTTTTATGATCCCATGCAGCCAAACAAGGTTCCCTGGGGCTGAAGCAGCAACACAGCCCCATAGCACGATGCTCTACCATGTTTCATTGTGGGAACTATAGAGTCCAATCAAACCAGCCGTGTCTACTAATACAGCGCCTATTGAGTCATGGGGAACGGTGGCAGGTGGAACTGTCAAACTGCACTATTTAATATCAACATCTTCTGATTCATCCTCATCAATACAGGAAACAAATGATTAAAAGTGTGTTAATCACTGATATAAACATCCTCAAAAGACTGAATGGTGAGGTTCATCTGTGTATTGTCTACATACGGCGTCCAGAGCCTGGGGAAGGCATCGATCTCCTCCTGCGTGTACTCGCTGAGTTTCCGGGGGATCTCTCTGGGTTGAGGAAGCTCCTCTGTAAGGTTGGCTAGGATGGCATCTGGCAGCACCTAGATGGGGGGGATTAAACACGACCTTAGAGACATTTTAAGCAGGACACAAAAATCACCGGTACCGGTACAGGACGTACCTACATGAACCTATAGGACATGCCTACACGGTTGTTTAATGGGAACAAAGTTTCACAGTAGAGGTTTTTATATAAAAAAAAAAAACATTAAAGACATGTGCACTGAATGTTAAAAAACCAAATACCCATGACTCAATAGTTTCAGAACCGTTTGCAGCACCAACTTGAAGTAATGACCTATATGAACAGTGATGTCAGCGATTTTATTCCCCTCTTTCTTATAGGGTTTCTTCTCTCAATTGGGGTCCGAAGTCATATCTTTATGTATAATTCTCTTTAGGTCCCACCACATCAGTTCAGTCAGTTTGAGGTCTGGACTCCGACCTGGACCCTGCAACACCTTGATTCTCCTCTTCCTCAGTTATTCTGTTGTAAGTTTGCTGGGCTGTTTGGGGTCACGGTGACTTTGCATAAGATTTAGCCAACAGCCGATGCCTCACATATGACAGCAAAGTACTTGGGCACAAAGAAGCTCAGAGCTGATTCAGTGATTAGAAAATCAAGCTCAAATGTAGCTCTGAGCACTGCACAGCCTGACCTTTATTTGAACTTGCTGGGACATCTGGTGCTGGGAAGATTGACAAACACCCCGACTGTTTTTTTCCTTGGAATAATCTATCTCACTGCAGAATGATGAACACCAAATTGTGTGAAAAGGACTTCAAACCCTTTGCCAGATTGATGAGCAGCAAGTTACCAATCTTCCCAGAAGTGGGTTTGCCAACAAGTGTATCCCAAGGTCAAACCATGCAGTGCTCAGAGAAATTGAAGGCAAAAGAAGAAGAAATGAAAGCAGAGGAAAGAAAGACCTACATCTAAAGAGTCTACAGCCCTTAAAAAACATGTTAAAAGTTAAACTTTGGTTTAAGAGTAAAGAGGCTTAAGATCCTCATCGCAGCCAGCCCAGATCTCAGATCCTTTCCCGCTTGTCGGCCCCCCTTTCACAAAAAGGCTACAAGTGCCAAAAAAAAGCTTCAAAAAAATGTTAATGTTCATGACAGTACAATTAGAAAAAGACCGCACAAGTATAGAGGCTGACGGGGGAAAAAAAGCTACTTCTGTCCAAAAATAGCATGAAGTTGCATCTGAACAAATCCCTAGATTTCTCCAAGAATATCTTTGGGCAGACAAAGCCAGTATGGGGACATTCAGCCATGTTACCAGAAACAAAAGCAGCATATCAGTACAAACATGTCCCACTAACTGTCAAGCGTGGTCTTGGGAGGGTGAGAGACTGAGTACGCTGCAGTCTCCGAGTGGATCATGAACTCTATGAATTCTAGAGACAAATATGAAGACATTTTTACAGTTGTCTGGTGTTCATGTGGTACAAACAAAGAAAAGAGAGACAAACTAAGAACAGCTTAAAAACTAAGAGGTAAAAACTATAGAGCACTCTTGTGGTCCAAGAGCATATTTGTAACAGTTCAGAGGGGTGAAGTGAAACAGACTTACATCTTCAGGAAAGATGTGCAATCGTTGCATCATGATACGTCTTTGCAGATTTTTGGGAAGCATGCCATAAACAGCCAACTTTATAATCTGGAGAGAAAAACACATTTTCAAAAGATGATGCACAGTCAACTCTGACTGTGGGAAAATAAAGGGTCCATTGCAAACTTACATATTTTCCCCGTGTTCTTATTTATATACACAATCAGCTTTTGTTATGCGAGGTGGTTTTAACAGCTGGAGCAAAGTTATTGCCCCTTGGGCTGCTGGACAGCGATGTTGGAACCAGTGCTGACAAACTATATGTCTGTCCAGTTTCACTTTTACAGCTTTGCTTTCCAATCTGGGAACTTCACTTGAACTAAATCACCAGCGGGACACGCGTCTGTGGTTTGACCTGAAACCAGCAGCAGCAGAGAACAGTCACCAGCAGAGTGAATGTCACTCCTCCAACCGTCAACTACAGATTGGAGACCAGAATGGAGCATTCTCCTGCTCTCACACGACAAGGACAATTTTATGGTATTTGTTTTAGCTTGAACAAGCCGCCAGTGTGAAAACAAATGCCGACTCTTGCTGGAGAGCACTTCTGAATCCATTGCAGCCGAGTTTTAAATTATTATTGAATGGACCAGTTTCTATGTTTTAGTAGCAAAACAGTCCACAAATCAGCCCTTAGAGGAACCGGTGCTCCGAACACAAACTACCGTGGAGAGGATTCGAGTCAGTATTTTAGTGTGGAGCTGTCAAACGTGAAAATGAAGTAACGGCCGATAGTCTGATCTAACAATGACGAAACTCAGCCCCTTTATTTTAAAGAATTTATATATATACATATTATATATATACTGCTTTAAAAAAAAAAAAAAAAAAAAAACGATATTTCCTAAAACAAATGGATACAGTATTTATAAAATGATACGTCGCTCTGACAGTAGGAATCAGGACGTTTGTGGGAAATGTACCCAGTGGAGCGGCGATGTGTTGATTTACTGTCCAGTCACTAATTAAACACTGACACGTTTAATTAGTTTCTAGATAGTAATAAATGTAAAAGAGAGAGATTAATCACCTTGGCTCCTGAATTGTTGTTTTTACAACTGTCTCTTTTATCAAGGACCCAACTTTCGATTAAACAGGTGCCAATTTCCGCTCAGTTCTTTTGTTTGTAACATAAACTCTGAAAATCACCATCAACGATGTCAGATTGATCTCTGAACCTCCAGAACACTGAATGTGCAACACAACCAAAACCACAGGAATTATCCTGAAAGTGGCAGTGAGTTTGAGAAAACACCAGCCGCCAGCACCACCAGCACAGATCCACTTCCACTTAATCCCACTTGCCGCCACTAGTCATTAATATGCACCAGCAGCACGTAAAGCATAAGAAAGGGATAAGTGCCAAGTCGGCAAGTCTCTGCTCAGCATGTGGCACGCAGAGGTGGTACTAATCTCTGTGTGGAGCTTAAATCACAAATGCAGAATGAGGGCTGGCGTATGTAGCAGCAACATTTCTGATATTTTAGAATTCAGTCTAAACAACACAAAAAGGGAGAAGTGAGTGATGGTGCAGCTTACAGCTTTTGGATCCTTCTGGTGAAGCTGAGCTGCTGTGACTTGTTTGAATCCACCTGGAAACCTTTGGAAGAAGACAACGCTGTCAGTTTTTGGATATGTTTCTTAAAACCATCAGCCTTATCCCTAACCAGCAGTACGCTTTTAAACAACACAAATACATTATTCATTCAGGGTAATTTATGCAGTAAGTTTTTTATCCCTTTCAAGCAGCTTAAAAAAATATTGAGACACTTAATGCAAACCTTTCTCTGTGTTTCTTTAAAATACCACACTGTAATAAGATGCTGCACTCTTGGTCTTTAACTTTTGTTATTTTGTAATACTTTCTAAGTGTTCCAAGAGCTCTGAATGAAAGAGACGAACTTAACCTGTCAAGTAGGATCATAAAATTTTCACTTACCCCGTGTGTGAAGAGTAAACTTTCTGCTCCCACTTGTTCCCAGAGAAAGCTATCTCTCTGGAGTTTATTACAACCACGTGGTCTCCACAGTCACCTGTAAACAGAAGTTTGATTCTGGTTAATTCTTTTATTATTCACAAAATTAAAGTTTATTTTTGCTAAATGGGCTTCAGTGTTCTCATTTGGCTATATTATAGAGTACACTACAATAGTTTTATAAAGCAAAGGCAAACATTACATTTTCAACTTGGGTTGAGACATGAATTTATACAAGCTTGTACAGTGGATTTGACTTTACCTTGATGTATACATGTATACGGTCAACAAAGGAAAAGCTCATAACGTTTATAAGATTTGTCCTCTGCTGCCATCTATTGGCAGTTTCATACAGCAACAACCTTACACTGCGTGTCACTATAACTAACAGGGAAAGAGTTTTTTGTATTCATACGAGGGTTAAGTTAGAGTAAGAGAGGCTTTCTAGCAACACTTATTGTTGATATGAGCATCCTGTGATTACAGATGGAACTATTACTCACTCAGAGCATGGTAGATGGGCTTGTGCTTCCCTTGTAATCTAACAGCACACATGGTTGCAATCTTGCCTGGCGGCTGCATCCTGGCATCAACGACGAACCAGGAACGGGCGAAGGTCGCCCATTGCTGAGGGAAGAAAATGAGGAACAAAGGAGAGAATAATGTAACAATCATGATATTACTTACAGTGACTCTGGGACTTCATGTGACTACAACGTTTTTTCATTGAAAGCATGTTGACATGGAGCTTTGCTGTTGTGGGATGTGAATGGGGACAGGAGATTTGGAGGATTAGATACCTCAATATTCTCCTGGTAAACAGATTGGACTGGAAATGCAACACAGAGACAGTCCACGAGACAGGCCAGTGCAAACTCTTGAGGTAGCTTAGGCCCTTCAGCGTTTGAAGCAAGATCTTACATATCATCTATACGTAAGTTTGTGACGAAGATTCCAGTTTAGTCTCTTAGGTAAGTGACGGTATGTGAAAATTAAGGCCAGTTCAATATCCGATTCACCAAACACTACAGGTGGAGATTTTACTAGAGTTCCTAACCCTGTATTCAACAAAGCTAACAATCCCAAAGGAACATCTGACTCCCAATCTTCAGAAAGAATTAAACAAGTCCTGACAGATCTTGGTGTTGCTGATGGATGGAGGTTATAGCACCTAAAGAATGTCCTTTTCCTCACAGGATCATCATTCCTGTTCCATACTGACTTCTTCTTAATTAGCAATTCAATCATCTCAAAAATAGTCGAGGTAGTAATACATCCCATCATCATTGTGATCACGCCCCTGTCGCCCTTACCTTGAATATCATTAAATCTGTCAAAACCAGAAACGGGTGGCTACGTAATAATACATCACTACTTAACGACCCTGACTTTAATAATCACATTAAAAGAGAGTGAACCTCCTTCCTTGACATAAACGATTCACCTGAAATGGCACCGTCATTGTTTGAGGGAACAGGAAAGCTGTACCAGCAGGTCAATTATTTCATAATCCACACATGAGAAAAACAAATTAGAACCGGATGAGAAAAGACATTTGGAAAAAAAAAGTTTTGTTAGAAAACATGTACGCAAATAATGGCACAACTAAAATTTAGGCGGATTTACAGAAATACACATCACAGTTGAATAAACATAGAAATAAGATGACTAAATTCTAAATACAAAGATGTAGATATGGCCCTTTTTAGTACAACAATATATTAGAGAAATATTTGGCAAATCGAATCAAAAGCAATAAATAAACCATTTCCAGACTCATTAATTCAGCAGGGAATATCGTGCAGAGACCTGACAAAAGAAGTGAACATTTCCAAAACTTTTATAAACAGCCTGTATTCATCCACAAATAAAGAAAACAGATGCAAACGATATCAATTTACCTCATCTCACAAAGACCATGTAAACGAACCTCTCAAACCATTTTTACTTCAGCAAAATTGCCTAGAGCATTCCAACTCATGTCTGATAACAAATCATCCGGTCCAGACGGCTTCCCTGCCGCGTTTTACAGACAATTTTGCAAGATTTTAGTGCCAGTATTTATCAAATTAACTGCTTAGAAAAGTCTGAACCCCCCTACAGCGTGGTTTCTTAATATTAAAACCAGCCAAAGATCATACATCTCCACCACTCCATCATCCACTCTCTCATATCAACAAAGACACAAAGATCTTCAGCAAAGCATTAGCCCAAGAGAAAATAATTCCATCTATTATTCACTCCGACCAAGTGTCACTCTTCTAATAACCTACCATTTAATTGAATTAGTTATATATCTCAAACACACCAACAGCAATAGTTTCAAAGGATGCAGAACACACTTTTAAGGAAATTAATTGGGAATTTCTATTTCAAGGACTTGGAAAAAAAAAAATCAGCTTTGGCTTATCGTTTACTCAGTGGGTGACATTTTGTACACTTCACCAATGGCCGCAATCACAACAAATGACAAATATATCGCTATCACTTAACTCTACACACAACACGGGCACAAGGCAAAAGGATGCCCAATTAGGAAATACATTACATATGATCAGTCCACATGCAGATGACATCTTTCTAATATCACTTATCCTAACCATCGACTTGATAAACGTCCTGTCAGATATTTCAAACCGTACTTTTAACTGGTCGAAATCGATCACCCATCACTCAACCCCGTAGATGGGATGCAGTAACCCCAATAACACCTCTCTAACTTCATTCAGGCAATATTGAATATTTAGAAATGACTATTTCTCCCAGGTTGTCAGTCTTGATTTTATTCGATTTTTAAATTAATTTTCCTTCAGGGAGTAATGAAGTATTTTGGAATTGAATTAAAAAACAACAGAGGGAGACTTTAAATGCTGGATGAACCTTCCAATACCACCCCACGGGCAGAAGTGCCACAACCATAACAACCAAAACAACCAAAGTTCCCATGATAAATGATCTATTCTCATTGATCCCCGTCAAAGCCTCACTCTATTGGGTGAAATCTCTAGACTCAATGGTTTCCCAAAATTACTGGAAAAATAAGAAAGCTAGAATCACGTTAGCAACACAGAAATCCAGATCTAAACGTGAGCTGGAAGCCTCACACTTTCTCCATTACTTCTTTGAGTACAAACTTCAATCCCATCCCAAAAATATAAATTCAAACTGCTCTGACAGGTCCTGGATAAAACAAGAACAATCATTTCGCAATGAAATCAGTTTGTCAGATTTACCATTCATAAACTGCTCCATTACCCACCATCGCTCCTTCAAAAACCCAACCACAGAAGAAAAAAAACTGGCAGCCTGGGGAAAACTTCACCAAATAAAATACATAACATGACAATATTCAATACCATTTGGACCATTACTTACTTTCTAGAAAACAGAAAGCTATGTTTTTCTTCATGGATCATTAAAGGCATCACACACCTTAAAAATGTCTATGAAAACAACGCTATTGTTCCATTTTCCCACCTGACTATGTGTGGAAAAATCAATTTCTTGAATATCCTGTATAAGATCTATACTTAATAATGAAAGGCAACCTCAACTTAGAACTTTAACAGTATACATACACACACACACATATACATATATATATATATATATATATATATATATATACACATTTTACTGCACAGGTTAGAGCACGTTGTTGGGATTAAAGGGACAGCTCTACGTTGGTTTAAATCATATCTATCTGACAGGTTCCAGTTTGTTCATGTACATGAGTTTTCTTCAGAACAGTCAAGGGTCTGTTATGGTGTTCCGCAGGGTTCAGTGCTAGGGCCAATCTTGTTCAGTTTATACATGCAGCCATTGGGAAGTATAATCCAGAATCACGGCATACACTTTCATTGCTATGCTGATGATACGCAGCGCTACTTGTCTATGAAGCCGGATGAAACAGAACCGTTAGTTAAACTTCAGGCATGTCTTAGGGACATCAAGGACTGGATGTCCAGAAATTTCTTGCTTCTAAATTCAGATAAAACAGAGGTTATCGTTCTTGGTCCAGAGCATCTTAGGAAGGGACTAGATGGTGTTGCGATGGCTTCCAGTGCAACTGTGAGAAACCTTGGTGTTGTTTTCGATCAGGATTTGTCGTTTAAACCATATGTCAATCAGGTTTGTAAAATAGCATTTTTCCATCTCCGTAATATTGCGAAGATTAGGAAAATCCTCTCGCAGAGTGATGCAGAAAAACTAGTTCATGCGTTTGTATCTTCTAGACTACTGTAATGTGTTGTTAGCAGGATGTCCAAGTAATTTGCTGAATAAGCTCCAGCTGATCCAAAATGCAGCAGCACGAGTACTGACAGGAATCAGCAGGAGAGACCACGTCTCTCCAGTGTTAGCGTCGCTCCATTGGCTACCCGTAAAATTCAGAATCCAATTTAAAATTTTATTACTTGCGTATAAAGTTCAAAACGGCTTAGCTCCGCGTTATTTGCAAGACCTGATAGTGCCTTATGTTCCTGTCAGAGCTCTCCGTTCTCAGACTGCAGGTTTACTCGTAGTTCCTAGAGTATCCAAATGTAGATTTGGAGGGCGGGCGTTCTGCTATCAGGAACCGTTACTATGGAACCAACTTCCAGTTTGGGTTAAGGAGGCTGACACCACCTCCACTTTTAAAACTAAACTTAAAACATTTCTGTTTCGTAAAGCCTATAGTTAGTGTTTAGTAAACCTCTAGCTGGTGTTGATAAATCTCTAGGTAGTATAAACTCTAGTGTGTTAGAGTCGTTCCTGTAGTTTCTTGTGCTGGCCCCCCCTTCTCCTCCCTTTTCTCTCTTTTGTCCATGTTGCAGCATCCTTTGCCGGACACCGGAACCTGCAGCGCGGGAGTGAGAGAGGCAGGGTAACAGCCCGGGCAGGCGGGGGAGAGGTTTGTCCGTCAAGACTCCTCTCCCTGGCCCTGCCCCTTCTCAACCTTTCCCCGACCCTGCACCCCAACCTGGGACTTGCTGATTGGGCCGGAGCTTCGGGAGCTGCATGCTGGCCTGCGGTCCCCACCCCTGGTCATCCTGTTGCTGCTTCCACCTGCCTGCTGTGCTGTTGCCGTCCCTGACCCACCAGTCTGGCCTTCGGCAGGAGGGTCCCCCCTTACGAGCCTGGTCCTGCTCAAGGTTTCTTCCCTCCTAAAGGAGAGTTTTTCTTTGCCACTGTTTATGTAATAATTGCTCGGGGGTCATGTTCTGGGTCTCTGGAAAGCGCCTGGGACAACTTTTGTTGTATTAGACGCTATATAAATAAAATTGAATTGAATATATATATATATATATATATATATATATATATATATATATATAACACACACACACATATATATAATAAAATACAATCATTCACACACAGACAAGTCACATACATACATACATACATATATACATACATAATCATTAATTTGTGAACCTTTGATTCTTTCTTTTTTTTACGAAAAAATGTCAATTTCTCTGCCTTTATAAGTTAGATAACCCTTTGCCATGTTAAAACCAAAAACCTGGACAACCTGGACTGCTGGAATTAACTCTCTCTTAGATAATAAATACCACATCTGAGATGGCCTCAATTACTTCAAGAGGGTTCGCCTTCAGGCTTCTCGTGAAACTTCCGTGTTATAATAAATCAGAAAGGTTAATGCAGTTGATAAGAGAAGTTTACAACAACAAAGCTCGTGTGAGCTGTAGTAATTAGCCGTCACATAAACATGAACATAATCCGCGGCTGGTTTTCTCGACAGCGGCGCTTGCAGTCACATTAACATAAAACATAATATTCAAATGGCGCATTAAAACCAACATATCAAGCTAAACTACAAATATTACCTGAGCAGATCTGGAGAAACTTGACATCTTGTCAACGCTACCTTCTCATCCTCATAACATCTGACCCTCAGCGTGAGATCAGGTCCGTTTGACAAACTTGTTCGGCTGGAACATGATCAGGAGCTTCACCGTTCCTACAGTGTCTATTGCCGCGTTCCATTTGTCCTCGGAAGTGGGGATTTCCCAGTTCCATTACATCCATAGACAGGTATTCCTACGTTTGTTCGCATCGCATTTTACATTTCATAGCAGTATAAAAATGATTTCATTATAAAGGATGCAAAGTATAATTCATCTTAATAAAAAAAATTCTTGCTTTGTACTTTTTGTGTTCAGAAATATAAACTTCTAAAATATAACACACGTTTTATGCTTTTTGAGTAGGCTAATCATAACTTTTTATGAATATTATTTTTTTATTCCTTCATTAGATTGCATCTAGAAACCCAGCAAGTCAGCGTGTCATTTTCGACAGTACTTTACTTATTTATTTCATATTTATTTCATTTTATTTTGTTTCTACTAATCTGTACACGCTTTCATTGCCAAATTCCCTTACTGTTAAATGTACTGCTTTAAAATAGTATTAACTTATGATTTGAGTTAATCAGTTTGTTAATCAAAAATAGATAAATAAAAATAATAAATCTGCCAAATAGTTAGTTTCTTAATGTGGTTATCTTATTTTACTTAGGTATTTCCTTTTTTTTTTTCTTCTTCTTCTTTTCTTTCTTGGTCATGTGAATTCACTTGTAAATTTTGGAGGGACTTCCACAAGTATATTGTTGATTCTGTCTTTTCTGATTTTCATCTTTATTTTAAGAATGTTATTTTTGGCGTTTCATAATTTTAATCACAAAGATAGGGACGCTTTCTTTTTTTATTAATCTGTTTTTATTTTTAGCTAAATTTCCCTTACACAAGTCCAAATTCATCCACAGAAAGCCTGAACTCCTTGTACTAAAAAAAAAAACTTGATATAAGGACAATTTACCCATCAAAAAACACAAAGGCAGCAAAAAACCATCGGCATCTGTAAATCGCTCAATTTGACTACATGAAACTTACTCTCGCACATTATGTTGTTTTTATTTTTATTTATCCTTTTAATTTACAAACTGTCTTGTCCTTAATATATTATTTTATTTCTTTTCAATATGGTGGTCGAATATTACCCTTGTTCTTAATTTTTCATTATATTTAAAGATTTAAATAAAGAGTTAAAAAAAGGGTGTGAGGGTTCCAAATCAATTTAGTTAATTTCAAGTTAATTTAATAAATCCATGCTCCAAATGGGACAGCACTGAATAGAAGAAGAATAGTAAGTTTCCGGTAGTTTAATGACGTCACTTCCGTTCCGTTCCTGAGAGCGCGGGGAATTTTGACCGTCGACCTCGTTATATACTACGGAGCCCTGGAGGTGACATGGAAATTATTATTTTTATCTCGTGCGCACGACTTTTTATGTCGTGCGCACCACTTTTTATCTCGTGCGCACCACTTTTTATGTCGTGCGCACCACTTTTTATCTCATGCGCACCACTTTTTATGTCGTGCGCACGACTTACTGAAAAGTGGTGCGCACGAGATAAAAAGTCGTGCGCACGACTTTTTATCTCGTGCGCACCACTTTTTAGTCAGTGAGAACAGAACACTGGATTGAATAGGAAGGAAGGCCAAAAGGAAACCCCCAAAAGTGACATATCCGCTCACTTCAACATATACAGCTATTGATGCCAAGCATTTATCTAGTCGTCGAAGTCCGATCTCGGGAAACTGGCTTCACAAACGACGTTTTAAAAGTGGAACTATTTCCAGAGGCGGAGTTGTCACAAAGTGCTTCGACATTGTCACGTGAGCGTGCTGGACCAATCAGAGTGGCCGCTGGTCCAAGATCGCTGCCTACAGTGCTGATTTTATTTGTAGAAATAAGCTTTAAATTGCACTAAAATGACTACAAACAATGTTATATGTAAACGAAAATTAATCTGAATTATAAACCTAAGAGACCTGCTGAAACAGTGATAATTCTGTCATTAGACAGAACATTAGACAGTGATGATTCTGTCATTAGACAGAACATTAGACAGTGATGATTCTGTCATTAGAAATAGGGGGTTCTCCCTAATGATGGGAATATAATACCCATATGCTCAAAACCTATGTTAAACCTGCAATAATAACATGTTTTCTATTTTCTATTTTAATAGAAAATAGAAAACATGTTATTAATAACATGTTTTCTATTTTCTATTTTATTATTATTTTATTATTATTTTATTATATTATTATTATATATCTATTATATTATTTTATTATTTTCTGTCTATTATTACTATCTATTATTTTTAATAGAAAATAGAAAACATGTTATTTTTTATTAAAATAGAAAATAATAAAATAATATAATAGATATATAATAATAATATAATAAAATAATAATAAAATAGAAAATAGAAAAAATGTTATTAATAACATGTTTTCTATTTTCTATTAAAATAGAAAATAGAAAACATGTTATTATTTTTTATTAAAATAGAAAATAATAAAATAATATAATAGATATATAATCATAATATAATAAAATAATAATAAAATAGAAAATAATAAAAAATAATAACATGTTTTCTATTTTCTATTTTAATAGAAAATAGAAAACATGTTATTATTAACATGTTTTCTATTTTCTATTTTAATAGAAAATAGAAAACATGTTGTTATTATTGCAGGTTTAACATAGGTTTTGAGCATGGGTATTATATTCCCATCATTTGGGAGAACCCCCTATTTCTAATGACAGAATCATCACTGTCTAATGTTCTGTCTAATGACAGAATTATCACTGTTTCAGCAGGTCTCTTAGGTTTATAATTCAGATTAATTTTCGTTTACATATAACATTGTTTGTAGTCATTTTAGTGCAATTTAAAGCTTATTTCTACAAATAAAATCAGCACTGTAGGCAGCGATCTTGGACCAGCGGCCACTCTGATTGGTCCAGCACGCTCACGTGACAATGTCGAAGCACTTTGTGACAACTCCGCCTCTGGAAATAGTTCCACTTTTAAAACGTCGTTTGTGAAGCCAGTTTCCCGAGATCGGACTTCGACGACTAGATAAATGCTTGGCATCAATAGCTGTATATGTTGAAGTGAGCGGATATGTCACTTTTGGGGGTTTCCTTTTGGCCTTCCTTCCTATTCAATCCAGTGTTCTGTTCTCACTGACTAAAAAGTGGTGCGCACGAGATAAAAAGTCGTGCGCACGACTTTTTATCTCGTGCGCACCACTTTTCAGTAAGTCGTGCGCACGACATAAAAAGTGGTGCGCATGAGATAAAAAGTGGTGCGCACGACATAAAAAGTGGTGCGCACGACATAAAAAGTCGTGCGCACGAGATAAAAATAATAATTTCCATGTCACCTCCAGGGCTCCGTAATATACACTTACGGTGTATATATAAACTATATCCATATATACACGCCGTAGACAGCCATAGATATATATGGTAGATAGCATCGACGAAGTTACGTCAGAAACGAAGTTGTTACCACTCTGGAAAGGCTGTTTTGGGGCATTTCGTTGTTTTTATTGTACAACATTAAGCGATGATGAGGACGCTGGAAGAGGTGCAGGCCACGCTGCAGGCAGCCAAACTGAAGGAGGAAGATTTACAGCCAACCATCCAGTGTTTGTCATTTGGGGAAAATGTTTCATCGGCCGATTATTGTCTGATGGAGCTGGACGACACGCTGTGCAAACACATCGAAGCTGGCCAGAGGTAAAACCCGTCAACAATGAAACATGGTTGTTCTGTTTATTCTGTTTTATGACTTCATTTTTTTAACGTCATGACTGATTTAGGTGTAACGTATGCAACATGCTTGTTTTCTCTGTTAACAATCTGAAACCCAATTTTCAAAGACTGACTAATCGAGTAATCAATTATTGGAGTAATTGGAGTTTTTTTTTAAACCTGGTACAGTTCAAAAAATGACTGAAGTCAATTTTTAGTGGACTGACACCAGATGCACTGGCAGCAGGATGGATGTTTATTGTTTATTATTGTTATGGATCCCCATTAGTCCTCATAGATATGAAGACTATTCTTCCTGGGGTCCACATTAAATCAAACAATTAATCAACAATACAGCATTTATACAAAAAATTACATGAAAATATTAACATGAATTTCTCAGTGCATTTGAACATTAAATAATACTAATAATATGAACATTGAATAACACAATGCAAATTAATATTAATTACAGAGTAGAATGTAATGTAAGGAGTACAATGTAAATTAATAAGTAACCTGATTGATAGAAATATTAACATGAATGGATTCCTTTAACGTAGTTTTCTAATAGACTATTGTAACAGAATATTATGTCGAAACACAGCTTCTCTCAGTTTAATTTTTAAACTAGCCATTCCTATGGTTGAAATCAAGTGTGGGGGGAGACTGTTCCAGTGAGCTACAGCCCTGTACATAACAGACCTTTTGCGTGCGTTGGTTCTCGGTAAAGGCAAGGTGAAGTTGTTTGCTGAGGCCTGTCTAGTTCTATAATTATGTTTCTCATTTGTCGGATGAAGTTGTAAATGCAAAAAAACAGGTTTATGTAAGGTGTAAGTCTTTCTCAAAAACATTGTCATGTATGTGTAAGTGATCCATAAATGCTTATTTTCCCTCTTGAACAGTCTTGTGATCCGCGGGGATAAAGATGAGCGTGCGGTGGTTTGCAGTGGGGACAAGACCTATGATCTGAAAATAGCTGACACCTCCAACCTGCTGCTGTTTGTACCTGAAGGCAGAACTCCAGACCAGCTCAGCAGCAGCCAGGACGGCTCTCAAGTAGCTCATGCTCAGGTATAGAAACCATACGCGGAGGCCCAATGAGCTGATTTGTGATTTGTTGAAGTGTAAATGGTTGGAGATAACTGTACTCCTCCTACCTCTGTTGTAGATCTGGGGATTTTGTAACAGCTACTGGGAGCTAAGGAAACAGCGGCCTAAGGTGAAGAAGCTGAAGAGGCTTTTAATGGAGAATCCTTATGAAGGACCTGCACTCAGTGGACAAGAGGAGAGGACGGAGAACAGGGTGATTAGATTTCACTGTAATCTTTTATGTTGCTCCACCTTAACCATTTGTATTACTTTGCTCTGTTAATAGGTCCTATAGTGTTCATCTGTTGTCTGGAATCTATTTGTAATACGGACAGAAAAATAAGAGACAGCTATCCATCTCTTATTTGAAGAACAATATACTGTTTTCTAGAGAAGTTTGGATGCTCAGACAAGGGACCCAGTATGGAGCTAGAACAGTCTCATAATTCACAAATGCACAGGACAAGTTTTACAAATGCACAGACCGATTTACAAGTGCACACACAGTTTCACACGTGCACAGAACAATTCACACGTGCGTAGGACAAGACATACAAATGTATTTTTGATGCACACACAAATATAACCTGATTTACAAATGTTTTTTTGTCTGTGAGCTGCGCTGGATTTGTGTGTGAGTTTTGAGACTCCCTTGACGTGACTAGATCCACAAATGTGTTTTTTTTTAACACGGAAGGATCTGCAACCAATCAGATTAAAGGGGCGGATACACCTGCTGTTTGAACTGCGTTCGCTTAGAAAAGTGATTAATATTTCGAGTTGGTGGAGTAAAGATAATTAAACATCAACAGGAGATAAAAGATAAATAAACAGGATGGAAAGGAGATCGTTGTTCTGCTTTTCATGTGATCTCGGTAAAGAAAACAGCGCGATCTGAGATGGTTTGTCGGGCTGTTCAACCAGAGCCGTCGGGACTGGAGAGCTCTTAGTCCTGCCGATGCAGCAACTGATGATGAAACAGCAGAGATATTTATGTATTTGCTCCGTTTGTTTTCACGACGTATTACATGGGATTGTCCCGCTGATTCAGAACCAGACAGACAGCAGAGAGCTGCTGCGCTGCCTGACGGGCACGAGCTGCAGCGCAGGTGGAGCAGCAGCGCATGTCAGGAGATTAATTTACCGAAATATCTGGAGTAAAGTCGGTATCAGTCGACTGATAACCAAAGAACCTCTGTATCAGCTCAGATGTTTCATGATCGGTGGACTAAACCCCGACCAGCATCATCACCGCTGCATCTTCCCATGAGCACGACTCTGCACCAGGACTGTCCTGATCCGCCGCTGTTTTGACATGTTTGTCTCTGTGTGGTGGTAATGTCACATCATAAATGTGAGGATAACAGCTGCTTGTTTCTGACCTCCACGTCTGGTCCCTGTGGTCAGCTGGTCTGACCGGGACCAGCGCCACTCGCGGCCAGAGCCAGAACGAGACCTGCAGCAATATTCACCCCCGTCAACAGGCTCGTTCTCCTGAAAGACACCTGTAGTTCAAATACAGAAATATCTCCGCTGTTTTTCATCATCAGTTGCTGCATCGGCAGGACTAAGAGCTCTCCTGACGGCTCTGGTTGATCAGCCCGACAAACCATCTCAGATCGCGCTGTTTTCTTTAGATCACAAGAAAATCAGAACAGTGACCTCCTCTCCATCCTGTTTATTTATCTTTTATCTCGTGTTCATGTTTAATTATCTTTACTCCAACAACTCCAAATATTAATCACTTTTCTAAGTGAACGCAGTTCAAACAGCAGGTGTATCCGCCCCTTTAATCTGATTGGTTTAGAGTAAATCGTCCCTACGTGGGTGCGCTCATATGATTGGCTGGAACAAAGGAAGACATCTGATTGGTTGCAGATCCTTCCGTGTTAAAAAAAAAACCACATTTGTGGATCTAGTCACGTCAAGGGAGTCTCAAAACTCACACACAGATCCAGCGCAGCTCACAGACGAAAAAACATTTGTAAATCAGGTTATATTTGTGTGTGCATCAAAAATACATTTGTATATCTTGTCCTACGCACGTGTGAATTGTTCTGTGCACGTGTGAAACTGTGTGTGCATTTGTAAATCGGTCTGTGCATTTGTAAAACTTGTCCTGTGCATTTGTGAATTATGAGACTGTTCTAGCTCCATAACCCACATCTGTCAAGGGAACTATCAGTGTAGCAGTGCAGCTTTGTGTGTTCCCTCACTTCTGTTACTGTAGCTGGTTGTAGCAACGGCTAGTGCTACAGGGGTCACCCGACAGGACAGAGGACACAGGGTTTAGTGCAGGAACTCCTTTATTACACCCAGACATGCATGAACCAGCAGAACCTTCAGCAGAGCCCTCTCCCAGCAGACCTCTTGCTGGTGTGCAGCTGCTCTTTATGAAGGCAGGCAGGGTGGAGAGGCTGAGTGGCTGCTCCTCCACCCTGCCACACTGGTTAAATGGTTTACTCTGTTGGCAGTACACGATGCAGGACCTGTTGGAGAGGATTCAGGCGAGTGAGGAGGAGATAAAGACCCACTTGGAGACCCTTCACGCTTGTCAGATCGATGGTAAACACTCATATTGCTGTTATATTTCCTATAATCAATTGTTTGTATCATGTGTTCTTCATTTTACCATTTGAGGTTTACAGATCCTTCCTCCCTCCAGGTTACTGGCGTGTGCTGGACTTTGACTATGAGATTAAGCTGCTCGGCCATCTGACTCAGCTGGTGGATTCTGAGTCATGGTCCTTCCACAAGGTCCCCCTTCACACCTGTCTGGAGGAGCTGGCCCTGCTGGAGCCTAAGTTAGTCCATCTATGTCACCCTAGCAGTGTTTCCCAACCCTGGTCCTCAAGGCCCACTGTCCTGCATCTTTTAGATGTTTCCCTGCTTCAGCACACCGTGATACAAGTGGCTGTGTCATCAACAGAATTGTGCAGGCCTTGATGACAAGCTAATTAGGACCATTAATTAGAATCAGGTGTGATGATGAAGGGAAACATCTAAAACATGCAGGACAGTGGGCCTTGAGGACAGAGGTTGGGAAACACTGCCCTAATTCATTACTGATCAAAAAAGTGAGAAACAGGTTGCATATAGTTTGAAGTGGCATGACATTTTAGTTTTGTTGAAACTTTACAGGCAAATCCACATTGTTGATATGAGTAAAGAGTTGAGTTTTTTTTGTTTTTTCAAAACTCTTATCAGGTTAGTCATATGTGAGAACATAACAGAGTCTCAGCCAGATGTAAATGACGATATCTTCTTATTCACAGAGAAATGATCGAACACTCCTTGAACTCTTATGGGAAACGCTACACTGAAAACGGTGAGTATGTGACGATCCATTTGGCAGAGTGTAACCTTAATCTGATTCTCCAGACTGGAAAATTAACATCTTCCTTCTTTCTCCACAGACGAGGTTCTCTATGCATTGGATGAAGATAAAGTATGTCGTGGTGTGGCTCTCATGCTGCTGCACAACGCTATCAAGTTCAACCTAAAGGAGTTTCAGGAGGTCTGGCAGCAGAGCGTCCCAGAGGGGATAAGTACAAGACTGGACCAGCTAAAGGTGATTTTCTTCAGTATAATCTGCACTACTGTTGAAGCGAGAACAGGAGAAATCAACACACAAAGGGTTGACACACTTCTTTTAGCCGGTGGGGGAAATGTGGGCTTCAGTGTCGAGTCCAAGCACTTGCTAATACATCACCTGCAAATGTAACTATCAATCTTCTTGTTTAAAAATAATTACTCTGACCTCTGAGTTACAGCTGCCAGCATTAGGGGGTAACATGCAGATGTGAACAAATGTATTAGTTTAAAAAGGGGGGGGCGGAGCAACCATTATTAGAATAACTTGACACTGACTACATTTAGTGGTATCCATTATGATTTATTCAATGTTTAGAAATACAAATTTGATTTCTGAATCAACTGCTTTAAATGCCAATGTTCTCATAGTGCCATGCCCAGATAAATGCGGTAAAAGGCTTCCGACATTACACTCATGCAAATTCAGTATGTGGTAATGAGGAGATCCGTTGTGGGGAAAAAGCCAAAATAAGTTACTCTGGCATTAGTCTAAAATATGACTGTTTCAATGAGCTGTAAGGGTACCAAACAATTTGTCCACATCTGTGCTTCTGTTATTTGTGGTAAAGTACTTTACTTTTAATCTGTAAAGCTCCCCCTAACTCTTAGTTTTTATTTTATTCTCAGCCACCTCTCTTTCTAGAAGGTCTGCAGGCACTGATTTATTTTCCTAGAAAATGTATTTTCCTGACCCAGGTGCTGGTGGGTATGTAAATCTTTCAGGGAGTCGCTCTAGTGGACCGCACCTCCCGCCCAGAAACCATCAGTCTTCTGCGAGTGGACGACCTCCCAGAGGACACAATGGAGCGCTTCAACCACCTCTTTACACTCAGGGAGAAATGGACAGAAGACGACATCACGCCATACATAAAGTCAGTGTTTTCTGTTTGAGAAATGAAACCACAGAAGTGTATCAAAACGTTACCTGATCTCTGTTCTGGTTCATGATGATGTTAACCCTCTTCTCTTCTCTTCATCCAGGGATCTGTGTGGAGAGAAACAGACCACTGGAGCCCTCCTGACCAAATATGCTCGATCCTCAGTGCAAAATGGGATTAAGGTGTTTAACTCCAGAAGACCAGTGGTTACATGAGTGACACATTTCTTTTTTCTTTTTTTTTTGTGGCGGTGGTCCAACATATTTTTATTACATAAAAAAAAAATTTATTACAACATTATATTATACGTCTTCTTGGATTGGACGGACAGCGAGCGGCGTCCGGCCGCGAAGGGCCCCAGCTCGGCGGCGGTGAAGGCGGTGGAGCAGCGGGGCCAGAGGGGCCGGGGTTCAGGGAGGAGTTTAGCTTACCTTTGGTGGGCGACGCTGACAGGCTGGAGTTGAAGCTGGAAATGGATGACGAGGACGAGGACGACGACGTGTTCTTCCAGTCCGCCGCCCTGTGGACCCGAGGCCTTCATGCCCGACGGGTTCCTCGCTGTCCCGCCTTGGCGGGCAGGGCCAGCGGGCGTTTCCCCGCTGGCCCCCCGCAGGCTGGAGTTCAGCGACTCGCATCTCGTGTCCGACGCCATGCTGGCCGAGTCGGAGAGCAGGTCCTCGCAGGACGGCGCCCTGGCGGCGGGACGCGGTGCCCGGCTTGGCTTCAGAACCGCTGCGTTGGTGGGCGGGGCCAGCGGGCGCTTCCCCGGCAGGGGAAACGCCCGCTGGGCATTTCCCCGGGTGTGACAGACGATTATACACTGTAAGACACCTTGATGTCCTTATCTCACTTTTCATTCATCTCCAAGCACCAAGTCTCTAACTCATTGATTCCCCCTCTGATGTCTTAAGGGAGATCTCAACACTTCCTCAAATGTGTCAGCGACTGAGTGACACATTTCAAAGCAAGTCTACATTTGGAAATGAAAGTCACATTATGTCCGTTGTTGACTTTTTTCAGAAACTCTGCCGTCAACTTGTGAAATGTTTTCAATCCTTTCTTTCTGTAATTAGCTTGTATAATAAGAAATAAACACTTGTTTTCCATATTCAATGGTTTTTGGCTTAAAAATCAATCTGAATTTAAAAAAATACTTATAATTAAAAAGCTCTGAAATGTCACAAAATTGGTGAATTATTTTCTCTCGTGTTGGATTTGTATATCAGTTTAATTGGCACCTAAAATGAGAAGTCAGCAGGCGCTGCTCTGGTATTTGTCCACAAGGTGGCGATCCACACTGATAGATGCTGCACATCAACTGACTGGATCGTTGTGGCCTGTTTTATTCTGCATACAGATGCCAATAAAAATGTGTTGCTTTGTTTAACTGACCAGGTCATTGTCCTTGGTTGTCTCAAACGACCAGGTTACTGTAGACTTCCTCTCAGCCTCATGCAATCTTGAAAATATTTTTTGAGAAAGCTTTTTGCTTGGCCCCTTTTTGTTCACTTAATAGTATGCTACAGAAGTGATCATTGTTTGGTTTCTGACGAAATAAGGCAAGTGCTCATCCCTAATCTTTGTCAAACAAATTAGCCTTTTGTATAAAAAAAAAAGCTCGTAAGAAAATCAGTTTTTTAGTGTCACGTTTGAATTGGTGGTAGTTTGATTTAAGATTTAGTGCAATCATAATGGCTATTTAAAAGTTTAAATATAACACATTTTAAAAGTGTAAGTCATTGTCTGTAAGTTTTGGACCAAAAGGTCTACCTCAAATCTGTTGAACCTGCCTTTAAAGAGGAGACAAAGGCAATTTTAACAGAAATCATACAAAAATGCTTTAAATATAAATCCTGATTTATGTGTGAGCAGAAATTGACATGAAATTGGAGAGTAAGATATAAATTGTTGGAGAATACAAGAAGCACGAGAGAAAAATCTCAGTTGAAAAGGTGACAGTCCAGAGAAGTTGTAACACTGCAGTGTGTTCACATGGACGCCTTTTGCTAAAAGTTCATGTAATATTTTATTTCAAGTTAATCTATTTCATTTTAAAAGCTGATTGTTGGCAAAGGAGAAACAAAATAAACTACATGATTCCACAACACAGAATAAAAGCTTAGTTAAAATCAAATCATAACTGTGTGTGTGTGTGTGTGAGGGAGAGAGGACGTCTCATTTGTGTACAGGTGTGTTCTTTTTTCGTTATGTCCGGCACACATGTATGACTAAGTTAAGACACAGACACAGACGGCTTTCCTTGACTAACAAAACTGTTGGTGTGTGAATCAGCGTTACTGACACAGAAGGAAGGGGTCAGCAGCCAGACAAGAGGATACGCACATTTCTGGGTTTTAACACAGACACGCACATACACAATGACCTGATGTGAACTGTCTGACTAACCCTGACATCACCCACTGGGAAAGTTGATTTATCTGTGCATGGGGCACGAGCTCCCAGCTGCTTGTGTGTGCTGCAGCTGTTGTGACAATTTTCATAACACCCGTGGTGATTCATTCTCTGTACTTCCACTTCTCTGTCAGTTCTTCTTCTTTTGAGTTTGTTCTTCCCTTCACGCCATCCAGACTGGTGATGTTTCTGAGGAAAATGTGACTGGTCATATTATCTCATCTTCCGCTTTTTTTTCTCTCAGAAGTTGTGTCATTAGCAGAACTAAAAGAATTGCAGAAGTACAACTATGTTGAGCAATTACCGATACTAAAATAATACACTGATATTTTATGTGCCTGATCTTCAAGTCTAACTTTGGGTTCAGGAAAACAAAACATTTTGTTTTCAGAAATGGAAATTGTATTTTAATCAAGTTATTTTCAACCATTGTGTCTGGAAAATGCATCTAATTTCACATGATCATTCAAAGACAAGACAATAGTCAATAAGACAATAGTTTCTTAAATAATGCAAGGTGGAGGTAAAAAAACATGCATTTTTCTTTTTTTTTACTCTTAACAAAATGTGCATTAGCTCTAAAAAGTTTGGAAACAATGGACATAAACCAAAAGTACATCAACAAAATGATTGCTTCTCAACACACCTCCTTTTATCACCATCATTGTTCACTTACGTTGGTTTACCACAGGCCAATATTGTTCATGCAGGAGGAATCTTTCAAATAGTTTTATCTTTAGTATCTTTCATAGGTCTATTATCATCCCCTCTAAAGCACAGTTACCATTAAGAACTAGAGAAAGTGCACAGTTGTCCTTTTCTAGCCTTGTCTAAAATAGTAGCCCAGAAAGGAAGATTTAGTTTCCCCTTAAAACTATGCCAAGTATGTCTTATGTCTAAAATCACCTCGTAGCTTTATCATTTAAGAATTCATCACTTTGAACTGACTCTTTTATAAACCTTTTCATAGTGTTGGGAATATATTTGGCCTTTGCATCTGGTATAAAGAACTAAAATGTAGATGGAAAGGTCGAAACATCAGTTGGAATTTGTGACCCTGCTCAAATGCTTACACATGCAAATTCTTAATCACTTGAAGTTATAGTTGCCTTCTCTCGAGCCTTGAAGAGGAGACGAGCATTAAAGAGTGGTTACATGAGTACAAAGCGAAGGCCAGTGTTTGGGGAACGAAAGACGATGAAGTGAGTGACTGGGACCAATCAAGGCTCCAATAAAGGGAGAGCTAGTCTAAACCACAGCTTCCCTCTATCAGTTTATCCAGTTATTTTGTAATATATCGACGCATTTAAAATTTTTTCAGCGGAAATCTCTATGTACATTAAAAAATCCTCTTTTTCTACAAGTTGTTTGCCAAACAGAAAAGGTCCTTGTACAGGCGTGCTTTGAATCTCCAATAGGAACAACTTTAAATGAGACAAGTTGTTTGTCTTTATTTCTGGCTTTTTTCTTATATCAACAAGCACATAGGTTTCAGAAACCTAACAACACCCTCTCTCTCTTAATATTAGCACGCTTCAGATAAAAAAAAAAAAAAACGAAATGTTAGAAAAGTTGTAAAGTGACTGCTTTTGTCTTCTCTTATTACTCAAAAGGAAAATTCAAATCACCATTTTAATCAGAAATTGAAGTCCAATTTAGAAAGCTTGTATTTAATTAGGTGTTTAGAATCAGCCAGTGCAGCAATCGGCATTGCTTGTTATCTTGGCAGCATGTCCTGCAGGTCTGCTACGACGTAGGCAACCACAGCCCACAGGGCCGAGCACAGGTCCATGTCTCGAGGGTCTTGAACTGCCATGGTGTCTCCTTCAGTGTGGTGGAACCAAAAGTAACGACTGTCTGCCACATGGAGGCTTGCGCCTGAATAAAGCAAGGAGCAAAAGAGTCACTCACAGTCATTAATGATCGACACACAATCTGCTTCATAGAACAAACATGGACACAACAAGGAGTTAATGATTCAAGCAATCCTGGACTCAAATTATAAAATCCCTCATCATCTGAAGAGAAACTTCCTTATGGATAACTGCTCAAAACCTGTTAGACATGTCACAGTATTTGGAAAGTAACTGCAGCTGCTAAAAAGTAATAAAATATATATATATATATAAACTTAGCAGAGCTGAGTTTGTAGTTTGTGCCCATAAATAACTTGCCAAATATTCCCTGCCAATGCCAAACAAATTGCTGTTGCCATTGACTCTTGTTTAGAGTTCCTGGTACTCCCAGTTGCTGCCAATCAGGTGCCAATCAGGCACTATTGGCGTCTTCTACTGATTTGCAGTCAATGTTTGCAGGACGATATGTCCGCCGGCTCTCTGCCCAGACAATCCAGAACAGACAATCTGGTCTCATTGGGCTGCCAGGAGGCCTGCCATGACTGCTGTTACCGTCAGGCCCGTTTGCGCTTATGTCATGCAACACGTGCACTGGAACCTGAATATGTGGAGGAACATTAGGTTTAGCAATGACTCCAGATACGGCAGTTGTATCATAGGGTTCAAGGATGGAGAACAGTATGCTGACACCGATAGAGTAACATCTTTTGGTGGAGGCAGTGTGATGGTGTGGAGCGGCATCTCCCTTCCTGGAAAAACAAGGCCTGTCATCATTGGAGGCTATCTCAATGCAGAGATATCAAGATTCTGCAACCAGTGGCGATCCCATATCTCCACAGTCTGGGACGAACTCTATCCTCCAAGATGACAACGTTTGTCCCCACAGAGATTTATCAGAGATGACCTCCAGAGTTTGGGAGCGGAGAGGATGGAACGGCCTACCAGCAGTCCTGACCTCAACCCTATTGAACACTTGTGGGATCAGCTTGGGTTGCTGTTCATGCCAGAGTGACCAGCACAACAGTTTGGCTGTTGTGCCACTGATGCTGGTTGAAGAACGATGCCATCCCACTGCAGTGTGAGCAGACTGGTGACCAGCATGAGGAGGAGGTGCCAGGCTGTTGTAGCTGTGCATCGTTTTAAGTTGTTCTTATGCTTGTTTTAGCATGTCTTGCTTTCTAGACCTACTTTTCGGATTTTATGTTTTACTTTTAAACTTTTTTAGTATGTATTTTAACTTCATAGCCTATCTTATCCTGCTTTCGATGTACGATTTTGAGTGTTTTGTTGTTTTTATTTTCTGTGTTTTATTAATTTTCTCGTAACAGTTATTAATTTTCCGCCAGCTGATTAGCAGCGCTGTAGTTTACCGTTGCCAAGGCAACCAGGCAGCGCGCAGGCTGTCATATGTAAACAAGAGGATAAATGGGAGAGATTCTATTATTGATGTAATTGTTGTGTGAAGGCATAAGGGAATAATATAATTGTTTTATATAGACAATAATAATAAGAATTGTAGATAATATAAATATAGAATGAGTACTTTCATTATCCTTTTTTTATTGTTTTTTATTATTCTATTTTTTATTGTGATTCTATTAGCCTATTGATTTTAAATGGAAATATTTAGTGAATGTATTGTTTTTAGCGTATTCTGAAATATTAAGATTTTTATATAATACTGTTATTTTGATATTATATTGTTATTGTTTAAATTGTCATTTGTATTGGTCCAAATGAGTTCAGTTGACTGGGACCAGTAAAAGCCACTCAAATTTCCGTTTGTATTTATTCTTTCAGAATAAATGATTTTCTAAAATATGTCACCCTATGAGTCAGCTTGCACTCTGTGGGCGTAACATATGCAATATGCTCCACCATCTGTACTATCTATATATTATTATTATTGTTATACTATATTAATCTACATTTTCTTCTTAATATTTTTTTAATATGTTTTTGAGTTTATTATGTTTTTTGATCTGTCCAAGAAAATAATATTTATTGTAATGCAATGTGCTGGCAGAAACATTTGTCATTTTCCTTTTTTGTTTTGTTTGTTTATTGCTTTAAAGGGGACATATCATGAACAAAATCCCTTTTTCTATTTTTCAGCCCATATGTTTGTCTGACTTAAGTAGCTAGCAAATCAAAAACTCCTACACAAAGCAGTCCTTTCACTTTGTCTGGGGGCTTCTAGGTGTTAAAATATGTAATTCCGTGATCTGTTCAGATTTGCACGCTGCTCAGACGTCACAGCTAGTGCTCTGAATTATCCAGCCCCCTTTGTCTTTGCCTCCACCCACAGCCTAACAACCCTCAGCTAACTGCCACCATTTTTTTTCCTTGCATGGTCTGGACCTGCCAGGAGAATGAAGCGGGCTACTTATGCAAAATGCTCCGTGGTCAGCTGCACATCAGATCACCCATCATTACATCGAGCCCCAGCCTCAGAGGATGTACGAGCTCAGTGGGTGGACTTTATTTTTGAGGGCAATGTTCCAGCAACAGTTAGCAAAAAACTGTTTGTGTGTGCCAGCCACTTTTCCTTGGACAGTTTTACTAACCTGGGCCAGTTCAATGCTGGACTTGCAACAAGACTGTGCCTAAAAGAGGGATCAGTACCAACTGTCCGTGGACAAACTGCAGATGAGGGAGATGTAAGTGTTTGAGCCTTCAGTCAAGTTAGCATGTCAGCATGCTAGTTGTAAATAAATGCTCTTTAACTTGGCCAAGGCACTTCTTTTGCAATGTGTAATTTAATGCATTTGAGTGTTTATTCCAACTCTAGAAAGACTTGTCATTTCTGAAAAGAAAACAGCTGAAAAATTCCCAGAAAGGTATATTTAGTGTGTGCTTGTGCAGGTTTGGTGTGCAGCTCTCGGGCTGAGACCATGCATGTATTATATTAACTGAGACCTGCACGCTTTTAGGTTTCATGTGTTTTGATGGAAACTCCGTTCGCTGATGGAGGTCACGTGACCAGGTCGATCACCACAACAAACGCGTGTCGGGAGTTTGAAGTTTCCATCGTTTTGCCTTTTGTCTTCAGCCTGTCTTCCGCTTCCGTATTCCATTCCAACAGAGGGCGACACTGTGCACAGTCAGCGACATTAATCACGAATTAGTGTATTTTTGGCTTTTATCTTGTTTAACTAGAACAGAAATGCGCCGGTACAGAAGCACCGGGAGGGCGGCACATGTCACTGTCTGGCAGACAGATGGCACTCTGCTGCTGCTCTTTTTGTGTGTGCAACCTCCACTTTACGGGATGCTGCACCTCTAACCCTTGACAAGTGAAAATGGGCTTCATGAAGCTGCTTTTCCCAAAATAATAAATAAATAAAATAATAAATACTGTGCCTACAGAGGTGGTGGAATAGGTGAGTTAAGTTTGTACACCAGGAAATGAGTACATCAGCTTGGTTTCATCCAAAACATTAATACTATGAAGTGTGAATGGGGCAATACATACGTTTGTTTTTTGTTGGTTTTTTTTTATTATTTTTTTTGTGAATTTGATAGAAACGTTCAGTTTCCTCTGGATGGTCACATTTCCAGGGGATAGTGAAAGCACCACTGGAGGACACAGAAGGAACCGCCCCCTGGACGGTGTTAGCCAATCAGGTGCCAGAAGCGTGTGACGTAGCCAACCCGAGCCTTATCAACAAAGGGCATCCAAAATGGCGTATAGCGGAGTAGCAGCACCAGTGAACAACTGCTGTCGGTTTTGCAGCAAAAACCTGATGAGCCACGGCGCTCTTAGTAATTCCGCAAATATTTTTTTACGACGTAGTCAGGAAAGGTCCGTTTTTGAGAGGCTTTCGGCTCTCGGTTTGACGATAAGAAACGTCAAGGAAAAGTCGATGCGGACGTGCAAGAGTTGTGTAAATGTGATCGGACGACTGGAACGAGACATGGTATCATTTAAAAGATGGCAACTAGAAGAAGAAGCTGAAGAAACAGACGAAATTGCAACAACATCAGCTTCATCTCCATTAAAAAGTGAAACAAGAGAGCACTCAATATCAGAAACACCGAGGGCAGTGGAGACGGTTCTCCATAACCGTGAAACTCCCACCCAGGTGTCAGCGCAGCGGAGCATTACACAGGTGAGCTCCATGCTGATACCCTTCATTTAGAAACACACACTGCTTAAGCTTTGGCTCCATACCAGTAGAAAGGTTTTGAGCAGAGGTGTCAAAAGTATTCACATTCATTACTCAGGTAGAAGTATAGATACTAGAGTTTAAAAATACTCCTGTTGAAGTATCAACTCAAGTTTTTTACTCAAGTAAAAGTATAAAAGTACTGGTTTCAAAACTACTTAAAGTATAAAAGTAATGTAAGGGGGAAAAAAGCCATTAAGGACAAAAACCATTGAAAATGAATGCATCTTAGTATAATGCAAATATATTAAAGAACCATATATGTGTACTATTGAGCATTAAAGAGCATATTGCAGGTTAGAATTTTTTCAAAAATGATACCTGACCTTATGTGAAAATGACTATGTGAGAAGTTAATGTAGGATTTAATATGTTTTACAAGACATAAGGGCACTTATTCAGAGGAAAAAGTGGCTGATTTTAGCCAAGCTCGTACAAACGCTTTTTTTTTCGAACACAGCGTCATATGACGTCACACCAGGGAGCATCTCCACAGCTCTGCCCCATCTGTATGCCCAGACCCCGTACACACGTAGCCGGGTATCTGCTAAACCCAAGATATTTTCCTATGTTTGGACCTGTCATCCACATGAAAACGCAAATAAACGAATGTTTAAAAAAACTCCGGGCAAAGGGAAGATTTTTGAAAACTCTGTTTATGTAGATGCGTGTAGACCTGGTGTAAACAGAGACAACCGGAGTTTTGCGTTTTCGAACGTCACATTATGCTCCAAAACAACAACAAATCTGCTCTGAGTCTGACGTCTAACGTGCGATCCAGAACTGCAGATGATCCACCATCTGTCCTCCAAGCTATTTATTAAATAAATGGTCTCTGCTCTTGACACCGTTACACCGACGCGGAGCCTACGCCGTAGGGTACGCGGCGACGCGCAGCAGGGCTGCAGCTGGGCTGCAGCTGGGCTGCGTCGATTAACGCGGCAGCTCCGTGGCGGACACGGGGAAACTCCAGCTCGTTGCCCGAGGAGGAGGCGCGGATCCCGGGGTAACTGCGCCGCGGAGGCGGCCCGGAGTCCGGAAGACCAGATGATCTACAGGTCTGTGCTTATGAAAGTGGTCGAAAACGCAGATCTTCGGTTCTGTGTGGAAGGTTTTTTTTTTTTAACAACGATGTAATGTGGATAAACGAAGGGGGGGAAGTATTCGGTTTTAAAAATACCCGGCTATTTCGGATGCTTTTAAAAAAAAAGAGAAGATAATAAGCCTGTTTTCTGTTTAGAAAGTACAAACATAGACAGATTACAAGTACTCACCCGTTTTTAAGGAGTTATTTTCGGAGTTTCTTTCAGGAGCACGGGTGCTGCAGTGAATAAAGGCGGATTTATGGTTCCGCGTAAAATCGACGGCGTAGCCTACGGTGTAGGTTACGCGGCGCACGCAGCGTTCTGTGCGTCGCCGCGTAACCTACGCCGTAGGGTCTGCGTTGGTGTAACGCGGACCCATAAATCAGCCTTTTAAAAAGCGAGTTTCAGCTGTCAATCAAAAGAACGTGGGGGGACTAACGGGTTCGTAATTATAAGGCTGTGGCCCGTCATATTGGTGTGAATACACATTCACAACCTCTTCAGTGTCACAAATAACATTAAGATCCACTATTTTTCCTATTGTTGAATTCACCGCGCTCCCCAATGCAACGTCACTTCCGGTTCAACTTTTTCAGATGCGGAAGTAAAATACTCTCACAAAAACAACTCCGGAGGTCACTGTAGTATATATTTATGCGTATTTCAATGAAAATTCAGTTCCTACATTATTTTCCTACACATTGATTCACAGGGGTCTCCAACCTGCAATATGCTCTTTAACATGTGTTTCAGAGAGCAGAAGATATGATGACTAGTTGCCTATAAGTATTGTAATGGTGCAAAAAGTCAAACTTCAGAGGCATGTTCATTTAGAAACGCACACTGCTTTTGTTTTCGTTATTAACAGTGGCTCTTGGGTGTGAGTCAACCCGTGCATAAACTTGAACAAGACAAAGGCTGTGAGTTAGGATTTTATAAGTGGGAACATTTCCATCTTCAGAAGTGGTTGTGGTGGAAGACTATAAATATCTGTCTAATAATCTGGAGAACAAACTGGAAATGTGACAGTGAGGCCAACTACAATAAGAGACAGACCAGACTCTACCTCTTGTGTGTCTTTAAATTAACAGCAATACATTGCATTAAAAAAAACAGTACTTAGATTTGCAGTCATCTTTTGGGGATGGAATCGAATAGAATAGAAAGCCTTTATTATCATTATACTGGTACAATGAGAATTAGGCAGCAGCTCCGTAAAAGTGCACACATGCAAAGACTATGTCAACAAGGACTGTAAACAACAAAATGAAAAACAGGAAACATAAATATATATATACACTATAAAAAACGAGTGGATGAGAGGATAAAAATGCACATGAATGAGTGGAAGAATATTGCACTTGAAATGATGGAAGAATGTTGCACATTATGGATAGAAAAAATACATAGTGTAAATAAGTATATTTATATAAATATCTATATGGGCATATGTGTACAAATGTATAGAAATATTCAACTATGTGTATGTATGCATGTATAAGTATGTGTGTGAGTATAATTACAGTATATAATAGTAATAATAATAATAATAATAATAATAATAATAATAACAATACTGCTACTTAGCAGTGTGAGTACAGTGTGTGAATAATTATAAATACAGATTAAATGATCAGTGAATGGGGGTAGGACTAAATAAGTTTACACTTCTTCCTACTCCTTTTTTGGCACATGTAAATCAAGTTAGCAAGTTTTAAAGGATGAAATTCCTTGTTTTGTTGTTGTTTTCTTAAACTTCTCATGAAGTGTTTTTTCTTTTTTTTTTTTTACATGTACAAAAATAAAATAAATCAAATCAAAAAATCAAAATAGAAAATATTGCACAGTATGAGGTAGTTGAGGTAGTCTGAAGCATCAGAGGGAGGGAGTGTTTTACAAACCTGGGGCAGTCCAACCCTGGGCTTGTAAGGACCTCAGAGGGAGCTCCTTTATAACATTCCCTGGATCAACTTCAGACGAGAGCAACGTGACGACTGGAAACATTATTAGTCTGTGTGTTTTTGTTTTCCCTCTTTCCTCTGGCACAAGTTGCCGCTAACACCTAGGGCAGTTTCAGTGGTGGACAGTAACGGAGTAAATTTACTTGAGTACTGTACTTAAGTACATATCCAGAGGATTTGTACTTTACTTGAGTATTAGATTTCTTTGGTACTTATTACTCTTACTTGAATACATTTCCAAGTCAAATATTTTTACTTTTACTCGAGTAAATTTCTAGGAAGGCTGAAAAGTACTCGTTACTTTCAGGTCTGCTCTTTTTTCTTCTTCCCTAAAATCTTATTGGACACAAGCTGTTTTTGTAAAAGGAGGAGACCTATCACAGTGCACGCTCTCCACTGGGATGTACGTAAAGAGGAAATACGTCAAGCCTCCTCAAAACGATACCGCCAAAGTAGCCTGCGTTTGTCTTGAAAGCAGATATGTAGTTTTTTGTAAAGCAGTGGTCTTTGAGGGGGATCCAGACTTAGTTGGATGGTGCAGGTTCATTTGGTTTCAGTTCATGATTGTTAATAAACTCTGCATCATCTGCTGTCCTCTTATGATCCCATTCATTTGATTTGTTTTTGGTGTTTCTGAAGGTTTTATATAACATAGTGGTTCTAAAAGCAGCACATCAGTGCAGTTGGTTTCAAAGAGTTAATTCTCAGAAACAAGAGTTAAAAGATCCTTAAATTAATTTAGAAAAAATATAGTAATTTACTGATGTGGAAAATAAGAAATTTACTCTTACTTTTACTTAAAGTGAATTTAAAAGCATTTACTTTTGGATACTTAAGTACCTTTTAAAAGCAAGTAATTTTCTACTCTTACTCGAGTAATATTTTGACTGAGCTACTTTTACTTGTAACGGAGTAAATTTTGACAAGTAGTATTTGTACTCTTACTCAAGTACTGGGGTCGAGTACTCTGTCCACCTCTGGGCAGTTTGCGGTTGTGAACATGTAGAGATTTATCTCGCGTTACTTTCAGTAAGAAAAAGAGGCTATAACGTGATCTCCGGAGAAGCGGATGGCAGTGATATGCTGGTAAAGCCTGAATTATGGTTCTGCGTTAAATCGACGGCGTAGCCTACGGCGTAGGGTACGCAGCGACGCACACCGTAAGGGGCGCGTCGCCGCGTACCCTACGCCGTAGGCTCTGCGTTGGTGTAACGCGGAACCATAAATCAGCCTTAAGTCGCTTGTTTCTGCCATTAAACAAACAACACGAAGAAGAGTTTTGTCGTCACTGTCGCCCATGGATGTATTATATAACTGGATACCGGATCGAAAATGGCCGCCCATTCATTTCAATGGAGTTTGCTCACCCAGCGCATCCGCCGAAAAAATTTCTGACTTCCTGGTTTACTTCCTGGTACACGGGCCCATAGAGCATGCGCAGTTGAGTCACCTCCCATGATGCTCTGGGGCCTCCCATCATGCCCCGGGGCAATGTGAACGAGCGCTGCGCGCTCTGGACAAGCGCTGCGCGCTCATGAGTCCTTCAGACCGGTAATGACAGATGTACACAATGAAATTAGGGATTTATAGGGCAAATCAACCGATGCTGTTCTCAAAGTCATGGTTATAGACTATACATGGTTCATTTGTGTGTTTTTTTTAATTAAAGATAAAACGAGTCATTTTTATTTAAGATGAGACACCCCAGGTTAATAGGCTAAAATAGGGTAAAAATGTAAATAGCAGGTATCACCATGAAACTTCCCAAGTTTATTACTTACATTAAGACAAATATTTTTTGTATTACAAGTTTTGTCAAGTATTATGTTTAAATATGTCAAATATTATGTTTAAATGTGGTTAATTTGTGGAGTTTAATTTTTTTGAGTAAGGATAAAACGAGTCATCTTTATAAAAACAAACAAACAAAAAAACACATGGGATTCCCCACAATAACACAAGCTGTCATATGCTATTTATCTATATACCTTTGGGTAAATCTTTTTGTCTATTAATGATCGTGCAGTCCGAATGTTAGGCGTAATTAACTTTGCATTTTCTCTGATTCTTTTACAGCTTCTGGGCTCACATTAAGTGTTATTCCTGCCTGATATCTTATTTTCACAAACCATACACCGTTGCTATTAAACATTTCCGTCTGTGATCCCCCTGGGGCCTGTACTACGAAGCAAGTTCAACATATCCAGGATATCTTTTCCTTATCCAGATTCACTAAGCGGGACAATTGCAATCACGCTAAGCGGTCACACGACGGCGGTTATCAACTCGGTATATCAACCCAGGTTTCTCCAATCTGGATATGAGCGCGTGCACATAAAAGGGGCAGTGTTTTCAGCGCATGACCAATCGCAAGCATGGAGAAGTCCGCTGTCAGAGCCGCTTATTTCAGTAGCGAAGAGCAAACAATAATTTTACGGAAATATGATGAGTATAGGCATATAATACAGGCAAAAAGCAACACAGTTGCAGCTGCAAAATGCAGGAAAGACAGCTGGCAAAAGATCGCTGACTGTATAAATGCGTAAATTCATAGGGATATAAACATATATTTGAATATTCTGGGAATCTTAATCTTAAACTGTAAACCATGATCAGCAATATTAAAATAATAAAAGGCTTGCAATATTTCAGTTGATTTGTAATGAATCCAGAATGTATGACATTTTTTTTGTTTTTGTGTTTGCATTACAGAAAATCACAATATTCTAATTTTCTGAGACAGTCTGTATATATTGGTTCTATAACTATTGTTGTTGACCGATAACTTGTGCTGATGCTGTACCAAAGAATTTGGTTTTTTTATTTATTTTATTTAATTTTTTATTTTTTCAGGAGGGGGGTATTTAGTATTTTAAAGTGACTTCTCAGAATGTTCGAGGGACGAAATTGAAAATCCCTTTTTTGCTATCCCCTTACAAATGCATCTTCTTTTTGATTTCTTCTTGATTTATTTATTTAATTGGTATTAGTTTTGGATTGACTGTACATCGGATTTTGGGTGATGATTTGTTTTATTTATTCATTGATTGATTTATTTTTTATTTTCTCCTCCACCTCTTTTTTCTTTTTTTCCTTTTTTTTTGGATCGTTCATACAGGTACTCTTCAGGGAAAGCAAAGGGGTTTTGGTGGTCCCTGAATACGCGTTCTCTTCGGAGGGATCCTCTCACGATCCGCTTCGAAAGGGCATGTCATTTTCCAAGAGAGCTGATTGGTCAGTGGGCGGTGCTTTTACACCCGGCGATCTGTATCTCGAACATAACCTGCTCCGGAGCAGGTTAGCGGTTCAGCATAAGTTACCATGGCGATGTGCCCCGCTAAGAAGTGAACCACCGTCGTAGTCCTGAAAACCCAGGGTTAAACCTGAAGTTACCTCGCTAACCCCAAATCCCGCTTCGTAGTACAGGCCCCTGGTCAGGGCGTTTAGACCGAGTGTGACCTGAGCGTCCCACCTGAGCTCTGTGCCATAGCGCGCAGCTCCAGCTCAATGAATGACAGAGGGTCTCCTGCTCAGCTGCTGCTCAACACTGATCAGAGCAGCTCCCCCTCGTTTACTGAGGTTTTATTATAAACCCAATGTCTTTTGTCATGGAAAAAAAAATTAAGAGACCACAAAAACACACCTTTGAGCCGTGTTTTCCACTTTTCTGAGTGATTATTCCGCCGAACGGTTTAGATTCAGCCATGCTCGTTCCCGAGACACACACGACCGCGCTTTGCGAGTGCACGGACAAAACCGTGACGTCACGCCCAGAAAGAGACTTTTCTTTGACTTTTCTGGCCGTTATAAAATATTTTTGACGGATATAAAGTCCATGACTTAAAAATATAGAATACAAAGATTAGTAATTGCCGGTGATTACAGCTGGAGGTGTCCTGTGAACAGTTTTAGAGGCTTCTCTTTTACTATTGCGGTCTATGGGAAAAAAGCTTTCTGGGCCCCATGGGATTTTTTGTTGCAGTACCGCGGCTGGCCACTGGAAAAAATCGGCGTGCCTTCTGAGCGCGAGACTGGGGGCCTGCTGTCGCCATGTCGAGGACGAGGAGACGCTGCATCCTGCACTGTGAACCCAAACATCCTTTGTATGGATTTCCGAGAGAAGACGAAGTTAAGAACCAGTGGTTGAAATTCATCTTTAATACTGTCCCTAATCAGTACAGCCCCCACCTCGCGTTATGCTCACTTCATTTTACCGAGGACTGCTTCCTGAACCGGGCTCAGTTCAGTGCTGGGTTTTCCAGCCGGTTACTGCTGAAACACGGGGCAGTTCCCACACTAATGAGCCCGCCTGAAGACTCACCTGCCCCGCAGTATGTAAGTGCAGAAGTTTGCAAAGCTGTTGTCAAGAGTTCAGGAGCAGAGTAGACGGTTAAGTGTCGCTGCACAGCCACTGCCCAGACATGCAAAGGCATGGGTTCATTCATTTATTGAGAAATATAATATAAATTGCTCTTCCAGAGAATTCCATCGTATTCTAAAAGCCATCCCACTTCCTTTTTAATACAACTGATACAGAATACATTAATATACTCAAATGTTTCAGTCAAAATTCCAGAACTAAAACTTGATGAAATACACATTAGTAACCACAAAATGTAATAAGATTATTGGAAAAGCTCTAAAATGCAAATTATTTTTTGATTTTAACTCACCAGCCAAATTAAAAATTGGAACTGACAAAATAATAACTAATACATTCTGTACATTTATCAAATGGCCAATAGCCCCAAAAATAAAAGAGATGCAATTTAATAACAGCAAACCCTCCATTGTACATCTAAAAGATGAATATAAACTGTACTTAGCGTCTCTTAACTGATGTGTGAAAAAAACCATATTGCCAAAAGCTTATATGAAACAATGTCTTTGTTTCCAAAATTTTATTAATACACATTCCATAGCTTGTCAGTAAATGTATCTTTTTTTTTTTTGCTCTTAACCCCCCCCCCCCCCCCCCCCCCAAATGTTGAATGTCTGTAGATAATTGATTGTTTTGTTTCATGTGCTTTTTATTGTATACCCTACAGAATTTTGTTCAATAAAGTTTGGAAAGAAAAAAAAACATGCAACGGCATGCCTGCCATGTCACCCGCCCCCCCATCCCAAACGAAAAACATCCTAAAATCGATCACCATGTCCTCCGAAATGGCATTTGAATCAAATTTAAAGGAATGAAACGACGATTATGCACATAGTTTTGGTTAGGTGAACGACCGACAGACAAACCCTAACCAATCAAACCAGTGGGTGTATCTTTTCTTATTGTTGTTGTTGGTGTTTTGCTCACGCCCCTCTTAACACGTGTCACATAAACACATCCTCATAACAAACACTGGATCATAAATGAGAGGAACGCGTGGCATTGTTTTCTCCAGGATCCAGCTTATATGCTCCCTAATTAATTGAACCCTTCATTCTCAATCACCCCCTTTTGTTTTGTTCAATATATTTGCGTGTTGCTTGTGAGGATGCTCCTAATGGCTCTCAGATTCGTTGGCATAAGTTCTTATTATATTTCACCAAATGTTTACCTAGGGTGCTTCACTTCTATGTATCTATGTATTTCAATGTTGTGTTCTTTAATTAGCTTTAAATAGTGGTGCACAATACTGCAAATTCAAGCCCACATCATCAACCAATGAAAAGTGAAACAACGTGGATGAGTAAACCAGACTGGCCCACTGCTTCCAATCACATTCACACACACTTTATTGTACTGAGTGGTTGAACTTTGCATGAGTGAAATAATTATCCATCTTGAGGCTAAGCCAGTTATAACATTTTCCAGAAGCACCAAGATGTTTGAAAGTCCAAGTTGCAGGCAGCTGTTTTTGTCAGTGATGCGATATCAAGGGGAAATGTGTTCACCTGCCTTTTTTGTGGTTAAACCAATAGAGTTGTGTACAAAAAGAGTACATGAGGTTGGCTGCAAACAAAAGGCAGCTTAAGAGCAAATCAGATCCTCAGAACCCAAAACAGACAGTTACTAAAAAACTAAATTACAGTGACATTAAAGTTAATGCAACCTGAACATAATTCACAATATGAGTTTAAATGTTTCTGTTGATTCAAATGTTAAAGATAATGGAGGTATAAAATGTCCCTATTTTTTGTGTTTAACTATTTAGGAATGTCGTATGAATGCCAATTGTCAAGTAATGCCAATCGTAAGACATGTGGCCTCTCAGACGGATACCCCAGACTTTGGATTCCCCAAGATGAGATCAGTCGGCACGCAGCTGTCCATGAAAACTTTGCAAAATCACGTCCGAAGTACAGGTAAGTTGTGCTTAAGAAACAGCTGTTTTTCCTGCTGGATAACACCTGTGTTTATCTACTTTTCTACTGTAAAATTAGACAAAACTGTCAATTTTACTTTTTGCTATTTGTACCGAAGCAACCCAGGTGAAAATGTCCAGCAGAGACTGCGGCGTGTGCACCATCACCCTCCCCCTGAATAGTCGATTGCTGTTTCTACAACCGACCCTGGTAAAGAGACCGTCCAAAAGACCTCGACTCAGTGTTCCAGACGAGGAAGAAGGCCCATCAGATAGGAGCATATCTACAGTAGTTCACAAATCAGAGGATTCAACATGAAGGTGTTTGTGGTTTAGCATTTGTATTTCTTTTACCTTTTCAGCAATTTCTTCTTGGAAAGGAGCTTGTGAATGACAGACCGAAACAAACAGCATATATCAATAAACTGTTTTTCCGTGGTGCTGGGAAGGACTTTATGCCTAGCTCCAAATCAGCAAAATTGCACAAAAAAGCTTCTCAAACAGTTGCATCTTTTACTAGATGCACGTGGTGCAGCTTCACCAAAAAAGAGTAAAGAGCTCTTTCTGTAAAGTGTTTAATTTACCCAATTATGCTCCCCTCCTTGTTGGGAATAATTCAAAACACCCTGGTTCTCAGAGGAAAAAAACACTATCGACAAAGATGCTGGCTTCAGATCAGCTGAGTTGCAGAACTGCTACATTTGTGTAATCACACTGCCAGCCAAAACACCATGTGTTTTTTGATAATGGCCACAAATGCAGAGACATGTGTAATGTAATGTTGATAGGATTGAGATATGTGAAGAGAATTAGCAGTTGCAAGTTAAGATCAGTCACGTGCAGCTGCTGATTAAAAACAAAAAAACATCACAGCAGATAAGCACTTAACATCAGTGATGCATTAGGGGAGAAAGTAGGTTGGAGCGTTCCTGAACTAAATTCCAGAGCTGATGCTTGTAAAATAATTTAAATAAATAAAAAGCACTATGCCAAAACACTACATTAAACACGGTTGGAGCCATGGCCGAGGCAAGCTGGACAGTGTGTGTGTGTGTGCGTGCAAGCAAGCTCCAGTCTGTCAACATGAGAGCAAGAATGAAAATCTTAGTGTTTTATACACACACACAACTGGTAAGAAACTGGCTTAATGCCAGGAATGCAGTGAACTAGGATTTTGGAGTGTGTCAAGTGCCAAGAAATGATGTTACCTGCTTTAAAGGTGCCTGGATGCCAAATTATTTACAGTCTAATGGGTTGGGAAACCACCTTAACCTTTTCAAGTTCTCATGTTTCCTCAATATTCCTTCTGATATACTGTATAGAGGTCCATGCTTTCAAATCCCAGACTCACCAGAAAAAAGAAGGTATGCATAAAGCAACTGCCTTTTGAAGTGTCCTTTTCCAACAAATGTTCAGCTGCTCCATTAAAGTTAATACAAATAATGGACTTTGATTGTTTTTAGGCAGCTAATTCTTGTATCTGTTCATGATTTTATAAAAGGGCCTGTTTCTTATCTGTATGACTGAAGGTTTAGATGGTTGTCGTTTTTTTAAACTGTCTTCAGGTTTTACATTATTTTCCTTAAAGCTGTAAAATTTTACTTCTGCAAGAAGTACATAGTGATGATGAATATCTTAATCTCCAACAGAAACAATCACATATATAGATTATGTGGTAATACCCATAACTGCTACACAACATTGTAATAAGAATGGAGGTAGACTTGGCTAAACAGTTGGCCTGCATCAAGACTGACTGGTGTCCACTGGTAAAATATTAGCCATCTTTTCAAGGTTTGATTCTCTTGGTATGACTTAACTCTGCTCTACTTTGCTTTCCACTCCCGATTCTGTTTCCTCAGATGTTTATTACTTTGCTATACATTGATCTGGTTTATATACAACACTAAACTACTCTGGTTGTTGATCGGTACTATGAGTTTAGTGTCCAGCTCTGAATACATTTATTTTGAGTAAACTGGATTACAAAGCTTGGCACTGATCAGAGAAGAAAAACAACCACAGGCTAAATCTGTTCTCTCATTTTAAAAAGTGAGCTCTTTGATTTGTTAGTGAACATTGATATGCTACCTGTACGTACATCTGTGTGATGTTTGTTTAGTAATGCGTTTCCATAGATGTGCAGCCTGAGTTGGCTGCAGTTAACTTGGGGTGTTGGGGTGTGTGGGAGTTTGCAAGGCTTTGTCATTTCCACAGAAGAAAGTTCTGACTATTCAACGCTCTGCATTGTTTTCATGTCGTTGTCATCTCAGCTTGTCCTGGATATTATGTTGGTAACTGTTGGTAACAAGTACTATCTGTAGTGGAAAACCAAGACAAATACAGAAAAGTTGAGACAAACCATGCTAAATTGAAAAATAGTTTCATAAAGGTTGCAGGTTCATTCACATTTTATTTTTATAAAAAAAAATATGTATAAAACTGTTGTAATAAAACAAAGTCCTGTTTTACTAATTATGACTGATTGATTTAGAGATGTTCTGAATTGTTTTGTTTCTGATACCTAACCTTTGGGTACTGGCTGCTGGTGAGTACTGTCCTGAAACCAATATCTTTTGTTTCTATTTATTATTTTGTATTATCCCATTTATTTTTTTAAACACCATACTACTTTTTATTGCACAACACAAAATAAAGAATAATTATTAAATAAAAAGCAGTTTTGAAGTTGTCTTTCCACCCCAGCAGGCTACCATAGCTCCAGATGTTAGTTACAGTTACACAGTGAGCGTTGTCGATTTCAATGCCCACCAGGATCTGGTCATTTCAGACAGTAATTCTACAGTTTTGTCTGCTGTTGTTTTTGTTTTAGTCTGGAAACCGTTGCATAAGGAGCATGCCATTTTAAATGCTAGGATTTCCCAGGCTGAAATAACATACCAGATGGTGCACAGATGTAAATACTCAATGATGCTCTTATTGTTGGCTGTGTCTGCAAGTATTTCCAATAGTGGCATCAGTATTCCAACAATTCTAGTTTCATTGAGCTGTCTTACGGTTGGGAGGATCTTGCATGTCTCAGCGTGATTCACAGATGTCAGAAGTCTTCTAAATACTTTTTTTAATTAAGCTTTGTGAAGCTGTGAGCTGCTTTTTCCACTGAATTCCACTGAGTGCAAATGAGTGGCACTAATCACTATTCCAACGAGACACAGGAGGCTACAGGTGATGGCAAGTGGTAAGTGAAGAGTATATATCAAAGAAAAGTTTGCTGTTATGGAAATGTCGTTCTCTGACAAGAAAACCACTGCCTGCTTAGACCAGCTATGGGTTATGGAGCCACTTAAACCCATCTAGTGCTCCTTGGGAAGTTGTAAGGTTCAAGGCTTCCATGAAAAACCCTTGAAACCCTTGGGTAAATTGAAATGTTGAAGTGGTAAATAAAGGCCTGGGTTTTCTGTTAAGATGTTAACTTAAAAGAATCCATTCTTCCCTCCGGCCATAATGAGTCCAGTGCCACTGGGTCCATAAACAACCACCAAACAGCCTATTCACGTTTAATTGAACATCTGACAAATTGTTATGTAACTGTTTGTCCCCTTTTTACTCGAAATATGACTGATAAGGGAGGTCAATTTTGTTTGTCCATCATAATAATCTGAAACAAGTTTGACAGTTGTTTGAGGTTTTACATGCTCAATATGTTTAGCTTCAACATGTTTTTCAGCACTTAAAACATCCACGGATCTGCACTTTAATTAGCACTGACGCTGACATTTCAGACTAAGTTATGAGATGGAATCTGTCTTATCTCTTCCCCTTTCAGATACAAATGGCCTAAAAAAAATCTTCCTGTAATTATTGAGATGTGCTCTTGGCTTTTGCTAGAGTTTGACGATAATTTGACTGAAATCTGAATCTGCAGACAATTCTTCATTTGCGTTACAATTCTAATAATTGTGGCTTAAAGAGTTAACTGCACTATGGGCTTGCAGTTGCTGCAATAGTAGAATTAAAAGTATATTTTTATGATCTCACTTTGTACTTCGCTGGCTTCAGAGAAGTACAAAGTGCAAATGTCTGTCTGTCCTCTTAGCAACTCCTAACTAAAAGCTGCAATGTAATCATTGGACGTGGGTGGCCATCTGTGTTTAAAGTATAATTTGTTACGGTTGTTTTAGTTTCACGTGGTCCAACACTAATGAAAACAGACGGCAGTTATTAATTTTGCATTGTATTTCAGGTCATAAACTTCTCTGCATATTACACAAGAACTTTGATAGGAATCCTTTTAATGTTATATTTAATTAGAAGCAAGAAACAAAGAGGTGTGTGTGTGTGTGTGTGTGTGTGTGTGTGTGTGTGTGTGTGTGTGTGTGTGTGTGTGTGTGTGTGTGTGTGTGTGTGTGTGTGTGTGTGTGTGTGTGTGTGTGTGTGTGTGTGTGTGTGTGTGTGTGTGTACACACACACACAATGTATGTGTGTCCACATACATAAATCTACATACGTAATATGCTTCACCATATTGACTATCATGTTTTAATCTACATTTTTTTCCTTAATATTTTTTTTAATGTTTTTGAGTTTATTATGTTTTTTGATCTGTCTAGGAAAATATTTATCGTAATGCAATGTGCTGGAAGAAACATTTTTCATTTTCGTTTTTTTGTTTGTTTATTGCTTTAAAGGGGACATATGAACAAATTCAATTCAATTCAGTTTATTTGAGAAGGTACAGTGTACATTCATATACATTTAGAATTAAAAATGCAAATGCCCCAATTTTAGCTACAGAGCTAGTTTCCATTGGCAGTCCCCCGTCATCCCTTTTTCTATTTTTCAGCCCATATATTTGTCTGAATTAAGTAGCTACCAAATCAAAAACTCCTACATAAAGCAGTCCTTTCACTTTGTCTGGGGGTTTCTAGGTATTCAAATATGTAATTCAATGATTTGTTCAGATTTGCACACTGCCGAGACGTCACAACTAAGGCTCTTGTTGAGGTTTTTAAAAATATTTGATAGAAACATTCAGTTTCCTCTGGATGCTCACATTTCCAGGGGACTGTGAAAGCACCACTGGAGGACGCAGAAGGAACCGCCCCCTGGACGATGTTAGCCAATCAAGGGCCAGAAGCGTGTGACGTAACCAGAGCGCCAACCGGAGCCTTAATCCAAAATGGCGTGTAGCGGAGTAGCAGCACCAGCAGCACCAGTGAACAACTGCTGTCGGTTTTGCAGCAAAAACCTGATGAGCCACGGCGCCCTTATTGATTCCGCAAATATTTTTTTACGACGTAGTCAGGAAACTTCAATTTTTGAGAGGCTTTCGGCTCTCGGTTTGACGATAAGAAACGTGAAGGAAAAGTCTATGCACACGTGTGGGAGTTGTGTAGACGTGATCGGACGACTGGAACGAGACATGGTATCATTTAAAAGATGGCAACTAGAAGAAAAAGCTGAAGAAACAGACGAAATAGCAAAAACATCTGCTTCATCGCCATTAAAAAGTGAAACAAGAGAGCACTCAATATCAGAAACACCGAGGGCGGTGGAGACGGTTCTCCATAACCGTGAAACTCCCACCCAGGTGTCAGCGCAGCGGAGCATTACACAGGTGAGCTCCATGCTGACACCCTTCATTTAGAAACACAGGGCCGGTTCTAGAAAATGATGACTAGGGGTGCATTTCAGATCAGAGGGGGTGCACATGCCTGGCACCTTATTCAACACTAAATTATGCATTTTCCCATAATTTCAAGCGGAATAATAGTGAATAGAAAAGTGTATTTCAAGTGCATTTTTGCAGCAATATCGCTGCAGAACAAAGAAAATGCTACATTTAGTCTGGCCTGCCTCACCCATCAGACAATCTAGCAACAGAAAATACAACATAACAAAAATAAATAACCATAAATATACAAGACGGTCTCAGAAAATTAGAATATTGTGATAAAGTCCTTTATTTTCTGTAATGCAAAAATGTAATGCATTCTGGATTCATTACAAATCAACTGAAATATTGCAAGCCTTTTATTATTTTAATATTGCTGATCATGGCTTACAGCTTAAGAAAACTCAAATATCCTATCTCAAAAAAATTAGAATATTCTGGGAATCTTAAACTGTAAACCATAATCAGCAATATTAAAATAATAAAAGGCTTGCAATATTTCAGTTGATTTGTAATGAATCCAGAATGTAATTTTTTTTTAATTGCATTACAGAAAAATAAAGGACTTTATCACAATATTCTAATTTTCTGAGACAGTCCTGTAAACTTGCTTGCGTCGTTGTGCTTGAACCACTTCCGAACATCCATCGTTACTTTGTGTTAACGGAGCAGCAGAGAGCAGCGTCTTGCTGGTGCAGGTAACGCTGGAAGCAGATGAGTGACGGACACTGGCTGATTTATGGTTCCGCGTTGCACCAACGCAGAATTTACGGCGTAGGATACGCGGTGACGCTAACGTATGGTGCGCGTCGCCGCGTATCCTACGCCGTCGATTTAACGCAGAACCATAAATAAGGCTGACGCGTGCGCATTTGTCAGTTTTCTTTTCGTATTTTCAACTGAGCATGCAAACACATAAACTGAGGGTGCAATGCATGCTTTTGCACCCTCGTAGACCCGGGCCTGAACACACACTCCTTTTGTTTTTGTTATTAACAGTGGCTCTAGGGTGTGAGTCAACCCGTAAAGCCCACCCCTTTAAGCGTTGGCTCCATACCAGTAGAAATGTTTTGAGTGGGGGGTAGTGGACCACCAGACGAGCTGGAGAGAGTATTCACGTCGTTGAGAGTGATAGGAAGTGTGTGACATTGGTGTCTGAAGGTAGAACTGAGTAGGGTTGCCACCTTTTAAGAAATAGAAATAAGGGACGCCCTGATTTCAGCAGCGCAGGAGCCAAAAAAAAAAAAAAGCCCCAAAACTTCTAAACTGCATAGAAATGTTTATTTTATATGAAAAAACTAAATGCTTTGATTTAAAGTTTAAAGTGCTTTAATAGCATTGAACTTGCATGGCTGTACAGACAGCCAACCATATAGCAACTGAAATAGCCTCCTATTCTATGTATGTCAACATCAGCCAAGATGTAAAATATAGCCTACAGGTGAAGAATATGGTGTAAAAGTGAATTTATTTCAATAATTCAACTAGAATACGTTGTAAAATTTAATTTATTTCAATAATTCAACTAGAATACGTTGTAAAAGTTAATTTATTTCAATAATTCAACTAGAATATGGTGTAAAAGTTAATTTATTTCAATAATTCAACTAGACTGTTGTCTAGTCTAGTTGTCTAGACTGTGAAGAGGAGTCAACTGACTCCTCTTCACATTGAGAGGAGTCAGCTGAGGTGGCTTGGGCATCTGTACCGGATCCTCCTGGACGCCTCCCTAGGGAGGTGTTCCAGGCATGTCCCACCGGGAGGAGACCCCGGGGAAGACCCAGGACACGCTGGAGAGACTATGTCTCTCGGCTGGCCTGGGAACGCCTCGGACTCCCCTCGGAGGAGCTGGAGGAAGTGTCTGGGGTGAAGGAAGTCTGGGCATCCCTGCTGAGGCTGCTGCCCCCGCGACCCGGGAACGGATAAAGCGGCGGACGATGGATAATTCAACTAGAATATGGTGTAAAAGTTAATTTATTTCAATAATTCAATTTAAAAGGTGAAACTAATATATTACCTAGCTTATTACATGCAAAGCCAGATATGTTAAACCTTTTATTTGTTACAAATTTGATGATGGAATTGTTTATTGATTTCATAAAATATTCTCTAATTTATTTTTTATTTGGGGTTTTATAAACTGTGAGCCATAATCACCAAAATCATAACAAATAAAGGCTTGAAATATTTCACTTTGAATGTAGTGGGGAAATAATATATTTGTTTCCCCTTTGCACGTTACATTTACTACGAATTACGTTTTGCAATATATTCAAATTTTCCGACCGTCATCTGTATATTATGACATCAATAAATAAGAGCATAATATATGTCCTTTTTGGTTCAATACGGGACGCAACATTTTTTTTCTCAAATAAAGGACAATTCCGTATTTTACGGGACGGGTGGCAACCCTAACTGTGAGCATCATGTCCTCTGGCTCCGTCCGTGTGTTCAGCAGGATTCAGTCTGCACTGCTGAGTCAGAAAGTCCAGCAATCACAGAAGGATGCCAACACAGTTGCCCAGATAGTTGAGCGCCCCACAAACAGACCAAGGTTTAAAACTGAAGGTAGTTCTGAGTTGGTACTACTGTATGCAGGAAAGGAGCACCACAGGGGACTGTACTGTCTGTCTTCACTCTGCACATCTCGGACTTCAAACCAACTCACAGTCCTGTCATCTCCAGAAATACTCTGGTGACTTTGCTCTTGTGGTGAGCAGGAGACACGGTTCAGAGAAATTTAAGGTCATTTTGTGGCACTGTGTAGGGGAGGAAAAACGCATAAACTTGAACAAGACAAAGGCTGTGAGTTAGGATTTTATAAGTGGGAACATTTCCATCTTCAGAAGTGGTTGTGGTGGAAGACTATAAATATCTGTCTAATAATCTGGAGAACAAACTGGAAATGTAACAGTGAGGCCAACTACAATAAGAGACAGACCAGACTCTACCTCTTTTGTGTCTTTTAAATTAACAGCAAGACATTGCATTAAAAAAACAGTACTCAGATTTGCAGTCATCTTTTGGGGATGGAAGCATCAGAGGGAGGGAGTGTTTTACAAACCTGGGGCAGTCCAACCCTGGGCTTGTAAGGACCTCAGAGGGAGCTCCTTTATAACATTCCCTGGCTCAACTTCAGACGAGAGCAACGTGACGACTGGAAACATTATTAGTCTGTGTGTTTTTGTTTTCCCTCTTTCCTCTGGCATGAGCTGCCGCTAACACCTAGGGCAGTTTGCGGTTGTGAACATCTAGAGATTTATCTCGATTTACTTAGGCTATAACGTGATCTCCAGAGCAGCGGATGGCAGTGATACGTTGGTAAGTCGGTTGTTTCCGCCATTAAAAAACAACACGAAGAAGAGTTTTGTTGTCGTGTGTCGCCATGTCGAGACGCTGCATCCTGCACTGTGAACATATAGTTTTGGTTAGGTGAACGACCGACAGACAAACCCTAACCAATCAAACCAGTGGGCGGTTTGTTGAAAGGGTTAAAGGCAGCACAGATATCTCACACTAGTTTAACCTGGGTGCATAATAATTGTATATTAATAACCACACGAGCAAAGGCCAAATCGTGAAATGTAAGGGCATTGCTGAGCCGTGTTTTTGTTTGTTTTTTTGTGTTTTGCTCACGCCCCTCTTAACACGTGTCACAAACACATCCTCTCATATTAAACACTGGATCATAAATGGGAGGAACGCGTGGCATTGTTATCTCCAGAATCCAGCTTATATGCTCCCTAATTAATTGAACCCTTCTTCATTCTCAATCACCCCCTTTTGTTGCAGCTGTTTTGTTCAATATATTTGCGTGTTGCTTGTGAGGATGCTCCTAATGGCTCTCAGATTTGTTGGCATAAGTTCTACTGTTTTTTTTTTCTTATTATATTTCACCAAATGTTTACCTAGAGTGCTTCACTTCTATGTATCCAGGTTTCAATGTTGTGTTCTTTAAATAGTGGCGCACAATCCTGCAAATTCAAGCCCACATCATCAACCAATAAAAAGTGAAACAACGTGGATGAGTAAACCAGACTGGCCCACTGCTTCCAATCACATTCTCACACTTTATTGTACTGAGTGGTTGAACTTTGCATGAGTGAAATAATTATCAATGTTGATGCTAAGCCAGTTATAACATTTTCCAGAAGCACCAAGATGTTTGAAAGTCCAAGTTGCAGGCAGCTGTTTTTGTCAGTGTTGTGATATCAAGGAGAAATGTGTTCACCTGCATTTTTTGTTGTTAAACCAATAGAGTTCTGAACAAAAACAGTACATGAGGTTGGCTGCAACCAAAAGGCAGCTTAAGAGCAAATCAGATCCTCAGAACCCAAAACAGATAGTTACTTAAAAAACTAAATTACAGTGACATTAAAGTTAATGCAACCTGAACATAATTCACAATATGAGTTTAAATATTTCTGTTGATTTAAATGTTAAAGATAATGGAGGTATAAAATGTCCCTATTTTTTGTGTTTAACTATTTAGGAATGTCTTATGAATGCCAAGTGTGAAGAAACTCCAATCGTAAGACATGTGGCCTCTCAGACGTATCTCCCAGACCTCCCCCACATCCTCAAGATGAGATCATTTGGGAAGAGATCAATCGGCACGCAGCTGTCCATGAAAACTTTGCGAAGTCGCATCCGAAGTACAGGTAAGTTGTGCTTAAGAAACAAAGCTCTTTGTCCTACTGGATAACACCTGTGTTTATCCACTTTTCTACTGTAAAATTAGAAAAGAACTGTCAATTTTACTTTTTGCTATTTGTACCGAAGCAACCCAGGTGAAAATATCCAGCAGAGACTGCGGCGTGTGCACCATCACCCTCCCCCTGAATAGTCGATTGCTGTTTCTACAACCGACCCTGGTAAAGAAACCCTCCAAAAGACCTCGACTCAGTGTTCCAGACGAGGAAGAAGGCCCATCAGATAGGAGCATATCTACAGTAGTTCACAAATCAAAGGATTCAACATGAATCTGAAGGTGTTTGTGGTTTAGCATTTGTATTTTTTTTTACCCTTTTCAGCAATTTCTAGAAGCAAAAAACAAAGAGAAATGTAAAAACTAACATAACTAGCGTCAGTATTTCTGTCAGATGTTTTATTGAGTTGCCTCTCTGTAAAAATGCTTGAAATGAAAATAAAGTGGACATTTGTGACATTTTATTGTGGAGACTCAATCAAGCTTGATGATAATTGTAATAAACTCAATACATTTCTCAGTTTGTGCTAAATTGACAGGAAAACCGGTGTTTAATGTGTTGTTCTGTTCACGCAGCCATTATCCGAGGGTCTGGAAATAACTTAATGCAAATGAGGGGTGAAGGGGTGCCCGTACTCCACTTCCATCGCTCCAGAATCGTTAGCTTTTAGGAGTCAGTTCAACCTGGGCTGATTGAACTGACTTCTGCGTTTGTCGAAAGCTGAAAGGAATTAACACTTCTTGTTTTATAGACAGGAATTCGGAATCACTATAATGTTCAAAAAGTACAAAGAAAGGTTCAGAGCGATAAAATTAGATTTTTGAGAATGCACCAGTCAAATCTCACAATTTTTGTGCTTATCGTTCTATTTCACTGCAGATGACTACCAATAGTACAAGCTGTTGGGGCAGATTGGAGGCCCCGTAAAAAAACAAACAAACCCAAAGACAGAAATTATTGAAGTCAGAAATGGCTTTGAAGAAGCGATATCAAAACTGACGCCGACGAAAAGCTGCTGTGCCTGCATTTCTGAGGGGTGGTTGTTTGTCAAAAAACACTGGGGATTTACTTCTGAAGGATGATGCTTTGCACCAATATGTAACAGAGGAGTAATGTTGGCAGTGAAGGTAGAATTGTCAATGTTAAAATAGGTAGTTGGCGCATAATGACACAAAAATAATTGGTTTACCAGTACCATCAGTCCAAGTCATCAGATTAAATGCATTTGGCTTAATTAAAAGTGAAGAGTTAAGAGTTTGAATAAGAGACCTGTAATTACATCCAGTCTGAACGCCTTCTTATACGGGTCTGTCATGTCCCTGCTCATGTCCCTGCTCTCATCTCATCCTTAGAAACATTCATATTACTCTGTTAAACTGTAATCTTCCAAAACTTTGAGCAGAGACTGGTGATCAGCTTTAAAGTAAGCACCGCTAATCCTACTACAACTATCATACCTCAGTTGTGTTTTAGATGATAATTCTGTAGGTGGGTGGATTGTGCGTCACTGTTTCCTGCATTTAGGTCAGTGAGAGGAACAGCAGCTCATCTCACATTGCAGCTGTTTTAAGACATGTGGGCTTTAAGTCTGACCCTTCAGCAAGAGGATTAGTTGGCACACGACTTAACGCCAGAAATACAGGTTATGTTAAAGGGACTAGCCATGAAAAATATTTGCCCTCATTTTGGTGCCACCACACAGCTGTTTTTCTTAAAAGTTTCTGTGCTCACTCCTACTGTTACTAAATCACAACGGACATGTTTACATTGTGCGCATATCAGCGCTATCCAAACAAAAGTGCGGAGCAGAGATTGTGGTGTTTGCACCCTCACCTCTAGTCTGGAAAGTCAACAGCGGTTCCTTCATCCAACAGTAACAGAGCTCACATCTAAGAAACCTTGACTCAGTTGAGTGGGGAGGACCCTCAGAATGCAGCTCTTCTATGGAGGTCTGTCAACCATTCAATACTCCCTGAGACTGGTTTAAAGAGTTTTGCTTTGAAGATCAGTCAAAGGAACAGCCATCGATGAAAAATATTTGGATTGTGAGATTAAAGTGCAAACAATAAAAGAGGCTGGACTGTTAAAATGATTTTTTTTTTACTTTTATTTTTTTATCTGTTGAGATAATTTCTTGAGGTTGTGATGTATCTTTGACATTATTTGGTCAAAATACCACAGGATTGCAGTACCAGCTCTTTTCTCAGCCTGTCTTTACATCTCTATTCATAGCAGCCAGATTTAGGAAGGTGGAGGGAGCTACTTGACTCCACTCCTATCCTCTTTAAATAAGATGTGTGTGCCTTATTTGAGATCAGCAATCTTAAATTTGGAGAGAAATTAAACTGAATAACTCCTGAAGCTCTTTATTACCATCTGAGAATATAGAACATCTAGTCTCATGCTACCACACACCATACCACATACCATAAAGTGGTTACATGACCGGCAATTTTACTCTCAAATACTCACATTTCCTATGTCTGCAGCAGATTCTTTAGACACAATTTTGCAGCAAGTCATGGCTTAAATGTGTCCAGGTTGTTGCCGTTTCTAACCGAACCCCGTCTCAGGATGAAAGCTGTACATTTCTATCCATGCAAATTTAGATGACAATAAAAACCTTCCTGGATTCTGTAACTTCGGCCTAGTTTGATCAACAACCACTTGTTTTCAACGTGTTTTCACTACACTACTAAAACTGCTCTACAAACAGGAAAGCAGAAGTACTAGACCGATCAAAACTCACATTGTCGTTCGGATACCTGCATACTGTAGCACATATTGTCAATAGACCTGAGCTGTAATAGTCAGTTCTTTAAGTTTTTGAGGATAATGTTGCTTGTGTGGTTTTTCCCCAATGTTTGCTTCTGTCAGACAAACAGGAACATAGAATTTCAACAATTGGAGGAAAAAAAAACATCAGAAACTGTTGACATGTTGAAAAGTGCTTGATTTTCATAAGAAAACTAAAGAGGAAGACCAAAAAATGTTGAAATGCCACTTTTGAGGAGCAGCGAATAAAGAAGGATTTGAAGCTTTGAGTGTTGCTAACAGGTGGAGATAAAGTCAAGGAGCTGGATAATTCTGCTCTGAGCCCGTGAAATATCAACATATTCAAACTGCTGAATCTCAGCCCAGACTACAAAGTTAGAAAAACACTTCTTGGTTTTAAGTACAACATCGTTGACATTGATAAAACTAAAACTACTGATTCAACTTATTTATTGAAATTAAAGAGAAACAGTTCACTAGCGGTTTTAATGCAAAGCTAAGTGAGCCTGAGGTCAAAATGTAAATTTGAATAATATTCACACTCTTAATTCAAATGTAAGAAACAATTAACTGAAAATAATAAATAACTTAAAACATTATATGTGGAAAGAGCATATCATTTATAACAATCAAGTTTTAAAACAGATTTTAGTAGTTTTAGATTTTAATGATACTTATAGTAGGACCTTAGTTATGGTACACGTGGATGGTGTTCATTCATATTTGGTCACACACATTCAGGGGTCTGGATTTAGAAACTTGACGCAATTATTCTTTTGATTCAGATTTTATTTTTGGAAAATCTTTAACTTCAGAATTTCAAAAGGTTCCGCTTAAAGTGAGTTTCTGATCGCACTTCTCCATACTGTATCATGTCTGTTTTTGGTTTAGCAATAAGGATGTGATTCTGTGAACACAGCACTTTCAGGAGATCAAATTAAGCAGAACCAGAACAATCCGGATAAGGAGTTTCCCCATCTCACCTTTTTTGAATTAAATACACATACTTCAAATTCATGAAGAAAGCTCTGGGATATTTTGCAAGTGTTTAATTTACACAATGTTTTAATGATATAAACATTAGCTGCTAGTTACTCACTTAGATGAGGATTAAACTAACCTGGGACTCCTGCTTCCAACCATGGACCGATGTCTGTCCCCTCTCCATTGGGCTCCAGTTTGGTCATGTTAATGGGAGCTAAAAGTTTGACAACTCCTTCCATCACCTGTGGAAATGAACACAGCAATGTACTTCTCTGTTCATCACACTCCCATTATCAGGTCAGGGCTCATTACATTTGGTTCAGTATTAATGAATGTACAGAACTCCGATTCCAAGATTTATTATTCTGTTTTTAAATTAGATGACCATTGTACAGATTGTAAACTAGTAAAACATGCTAATAATGTTATGGCTTTGTGAAGATGTCATGATCCCAAATAAACAGTACAAATACTGAGTTAAGTAAACTGTGTTTAATCTAGTAAACACGGTGTTTGACTGACAGCAAAATAGTACATATACACCCTGCAGAATCTGTTTCTTTTAAGCCTTTAATAACTTGTGCATGCATTTTTTTTATTTACATTCGTGTACAGTAGGTTGGCCTTAAATTTCACCTTTCGTGCTGCATCACTGCCAGTAAACTGCAGAGCCACTGGGGTGAATGTACCCAAATCAGACTCCATAACAAGGTCAAAGTTGGATATGTTCACCTATGTGAGGAGAGGGAGTGGAACAGAGGTGAGAACAGAGCAAATAAAAGAGGGGAATGACCAAGTAAAAGTAAGATTATTTACACACCATGAAAAATATAAGAGGTTTGTTTGATTAAAAACCAAAGAAGCTTCAGTCCAGTGAATATTACATTCCATTATGTAACCACATCTACGTCCAGACAGAGCCCCCACTACACCATCGTACAGCCACTAGGAGCTGCTAGAGCAGCAGCTATAGCTAATTGAGGTCATTTAAATTCTATTTGTACATTAAATATAAGTACTGAATCTGCCCTCTGAAAAGTTATGGTACATTGGTGAAAATTGTACGTTTTTGTGAACAAAAGTGTACCAACCCTGTTTCTTTGGTTTTGAGAATGTGGTTTATTACTGGTCAGAGCCTGGGAGGCAGCCAAAAACTCCAGAGAAGGAAACTGTACACTGTGGACTTGCATAGATCCTTTGCAGGGGGAAAATCCTGGGAGCAAGCCAAGGCCTCTCTAGTTTGCTGGAAGCACATTTCCACACTCCTACACTTTGCTTTCACAATGTTCTGACCCTTCCTGCTTCTTATTAGCAAGAACAATATTTGCTTTACAGCTCATGCACTGGGTTTTCTTGCAACTGCCTCGGTAATGGACTGCAACAGTACCTTGTGCAGATTAAAGTACTGCTGTGCTCCGACTCCACCCTGCTCCTCTGCTGTCCACAGCACAGCTCGCAAAGTTCTCCTTGGACGCAAACCTACAAATAGCAGAAGACACACAGGTTTACAGTAACAATAAAAATACAAAATATATCCATAACTATAGGTAAGACTGAGTCCTGGGTATAAAAACCAGTCAGCAGATCCTGTATTTATTGTATAAGTCGGTCCCAGTTGTGATTTTATTCAACTGCATCCACTTGTCCACAAGAGCAAGGTTGCTCCTCCAAATGAAAATATAAATGTTTACAGTTCCAGAAATGAGTGTCTCCTTTTTTTCCTTTACATTTGTAAATAGGCATTCTCTGTGCCAACACCATGATAGCTGTGAGCAAGCTTATAGGACCATCAGTACACAGGTACACTCTGAATATTCACAGGTACTAAGTTACTCATTAACCTTCTTCTTTTCCACAACATCGTCATCTCGTCAGAGGAGAACTGAAGGCCGTGACTTTATTCCTGGAAGGATGAGCCATAAATGGTTAATTAATTTTATAACAACTCAAAAGAATTTCAGCATTTTTGTTTCATATTTACAGACAGATAATCACACTATTCTTAAGTCTGAGGCACGTTTGAAAGAAATTGGTTTATTTTGGTCTAATAACCTGTTTCATAGAAACCTCTCAGAGGAGAACAAACCACAAAAACATTTGTGGGGGGCCTCAGTTGACTTCAGCACATATTCATCTTTTAAGTTATTTTCAGTGAGAAGGATTGCTGTTTGACACAGCAGCTATAATTATTTTCATTACCACGAATCACTGAGTTCAACGACACACATTCAAACTAACCTTTCTTTTTTTTTGACCAACAGTTCAAACAGTTCACAATTATGTATTACAAAGAAACCAAATCCTCACAGTGAAGGAAGAAACAGTCTTTAAAGCACTTCGAACTGTCATTTAAGCCGTTTGCTGCTTTTTCTGCTATATTTAAATATGAGGTCAGGCAAAGGCGAACAATGTAAACGATGGAAGGGAAAGAAACGTCCAACAGCACACTGGAACACATACTTCTGCTAGGTGAAGACGGTAATTAAATCTGTAAGCTGTTTTATTTTCAAGAAAACATGTAGAATATGCTTGAGTATGCCCGATTAACACAGACAATGTGTGAGACGGAAATCATTCAAAGTGGCTTAACTGGTGAAAGGCGTCTATTATCCCTTCATGCTAGAGATGATATGAACCAGATGCTACTGTGAATAACATTACAGTTGTGATTCGGGAAAAGTCACAGTAAGGCTATAAAATCATTTTTTTAATCACCGACTGTAGATTTTAGTTGAATAAAGCAAATTTTCCTTCTTCAAGTGTCTGAAACTCTACTCCTGAATTGAATCCCCACTGATTCGTGATGAAGTCCCTCTAATGGATGAGCCATCAACATACACTGTCCATACACATAGTTAAGTAGTCAAACATTAGAGGATCAAGGCAAACCCGCTACAGGAAGTTAAACAACTCTGAAAATGTTTACAAGCTGGCATAAACTCACTGCCGTTTGCCACAGCTGTTTTATTCTTTTCCAGAGTATGTCCATGTGGAAGTTTATCCGTCTCGATCTGGAGTTCCTGTTGGTCGTTACGTGTTCTTTACTTCATAACTTCTGTTCTGTCCTTTGTTGTTTTAATGTTGTGATTTTGATCTTGAATTTTATTTTCTTGTGTAGTATATAGGATGAGTTGTGCCTTTTATACTGTTTTGTTCAGTTTTTGCTGAATAAAAAAGGACTTTGTTTGATTATCCCTGCCCCCCGAGTCTCCTGTCTTTGTGTCCTAATTCTGCAATTCTCCCATCATCTGTATTTCGTACCATATGTCCATCCTTATTACCTAGGTCTTTGATGAGTGACAGGGCCTCCCAGGAAATGATGGCTCCACCTCCATCATCCATAGCACCCTGGCCCACATCCCAGCTGTCCAAATGACCACTGAGTAAAACGACCTAGGCGGGTGTACACATATAGAAAAACTGTGTAAACAGAGAAGAATGCGCATATTTTAGCTGCACGTTCAGGTTTATCTGAAAACATTTAAAAATCACACAACCTGATTCATATCCTGCCTCAAATTGAATTCAGTGCATCTAATGAAACGCACTTATCAACGAGGAAAGAGTCCTGAAAACAGAATAATAGAGGCCAAAACACAGAGTTCCTGGTGTTATGCCCTCTTCCAGGAATGTAAAAAAAAAGAGGAGGGGGGGATTCCTGTCAGTGGGATGATCCTGACCTCATGCTCCCGGTTAAAAAAGATTTTCTGACCTGAACAACCTCTGAGTGGACAACAACCCAGCACACAATCATTCCTTTAAAAGTAAGGGTTTTCCTTCTCATGGAGGATAGATGCTAAAATGTATGTTTAGGCATTTTAGTGGGAAGGTCTTCAGGGAGACAATGACTGTGTCTTAGTTGGTTAACCACTTTTGTTCAGACTGAAATGTCTAAACAACCCTGTACAGATGCTGAGCTTTGTCTCTCAGTGAATCACATGAACTTTTGAAATACCTCATTTGTTTCTCTAAAGCTATTATATGGAAAATACTGTACTTTGTTTACAGTTTTTGTTTTTGCAGGATTGACCTGTCGAATCAATCCTGTCAATCTAATCTGGACCTTGTGTTTAGAGCAAGCTGACATTTCCATTGAGATAATGAATAATGGAAGACTCCTGTTCTATCTTCTAAGAGCGGAAAATGCCAAAACTCAGAAACAGACAGTTTACTGGGGATGCCACGTTATGAAGTCTCACTTGGCCAGCATACAAGGATATATTATATTATGACCACGTGTTCATGATGCGAGGATCCAATCACTGGGAACACAAGATATTCTTTAAATTCACATGGTTCTTGGACAGAAATGTGCACTCAAAGGCACATTGCTATCTGCAAGTTCTGTCTGTCACTTGCATGGTTCAGAATACCAGAACTATCTTCTGTACATCTGTTTCCTCATTTTTATCCCAGGCTGTTGCATGCACCAGAGATTTTACAGCACAGGCTTCTTCAAAATGAGCTCATACTAGGTCCTGCAGTACATCACCCTTGAGAATTATCATGTCAGTGCAGAGCTTGGAAAAGTGGAAAAAATTCCCAAAACTTTTAAATCTGGACATTTTTACACCTTTAATCCAATTTAAGAGGAAAATACTTCAGACTAGACACATGTTTCCTATTTGATGTTCCAGGATTTTAACATATTGTTTTGTTTATGCTTTGTATTTTCCATGCTGATTGGAAAGCATGCTGGCCTATACAAAGATTACGAAGGAAGTAAACAAATACACTACTTTCGAAAAGCTGCACAAAAGAACTTCTGCTATTTTTAGCTCGGCAGGTAAGCCCCCCTTACTGGTCAAGTTACCTTTACAAAACTGTTCAGGATTTACTCTTGTTTACCATCTTACATTGAGTCACTCTCAATGTATCTCCCTTCTTTACTTTCTTGAGTCTCTTTCTTTTGCTAGTTTCATCATTGTTGACACGCTACACAATATCACAACACCCGATAAAGCGGCACACAGTTGATGCAAGAAACAACTTGGACAGGAATCCAAAGTTCAAAGTATGGCCTGTCCAGCCAGTCTTTGCTTCTCCAAATACTGTGGTTGAAATTCTGTTGGAGCCCATTACAGTCCCGCCGCCACCTCCAAAGACAGTACAGCTATGGAACAACACTGTATGTCATTCTGCCTCCTGTGGTATTCACAGGGCAGAGCAGGGTGGAATAAAGGTGCTGCAGAGGCGGAGAAAACTGCTTGCGCGGACGGGGCTTTTGGCTGTTTGTTTCCGATAGCAGGAAGGGGACACGGTGACAGCTAGACATGACTGTTTAAAAGTCTTTACAGACCAGCCTGTTTTTTGTTGTTTGAGGAGTGTTAAACAAACCACCATTCAAGAATTAGGCAAATGTGTTTCACAATGATCCATTCAAGTAAAAACTATAAACCTTTGACTGCAAACAATGAAGGAAGTACAGAGAAGTAAGAACAAAAGCTCCTGCTGATGAGGACTTTTTACATGCACCAAATCTGTATAATACACTGAAGCAGAGTGAAAAACGTGAAAAGCATAAGAAGGGAATGACTAGAGGTTGAGTGGTTGGAAAAAACATCAAGCAACTCAGCAGACTCGGGTGACTCTGAAGTACAGCCTGAGCTTTGGAAATGACTCACTAAACCTCATATGTACATTTTTTTCTATGAGCTAATGTGAACACACACTCGGTCCAGCCACAACTGCTGAAACAGGGAGACGCATCGCAAAAGTCTCAGGGCCAGAGATGATGTCAGCCACGCCATGTGTTTCAGTTCACTTTTTGAAAAAGGAAGAACTAAGCGTTCGTTTCGAGATCAGAATAGTAACAGCTTACATCAGCAACTGGCCTGGATTTTGAGTCTATGATGTATCATCAAGTTAACTAATTAAGTTAGAGATTTCAAAGGAATAAGAGGAGTTCCTTGACTTGCAAACACTGGAAACCACTTAATCATACTGCACATAATGACAGCCTGGGTTGCTGCTCTGTGTTCAAGAGAGAAGATTCTTAAGCTGAATCATGTTAGACTTGACAGGTAGATTATCATTTTCTAACATTACTGACTGAAAAAGGCTCATAGTTTTGTAGGTGTACAACTCTCCTGGGAAATTCCCACAGGAAACATCACATCTGCCAAAAGATATTACACGAGTTACGGAAGTTTTGTCTGAAGTCTATCACGCGGACTTCCTTAAGAACAATAAAAACATTCAGGCAGCAGGCAACCTCTGGCTAAATGCAGTCCACATTTTGATTCACAGATCACACAATGAAGATTCACACATGCCTACATGTGATACTTAGAAACATAAAGTGGGAACTGAGTGTAGTTATATTTAACAACAAGCTCCTTGACCTTTGCTGCTATTCTGTAGTTTTCTTTCATAGATTTTAACATCAATCCTTTTGGTTCAGTGCGGACCTTTGAATTGATGCACTGTTTTTCTATTTAAGATGTTTTGGTTTAGTACTGCTGGGGCTGACTGTGGGCAAGGGGAACATTGATCAGACAGCAGCTACAATCTTGAGTAAATACAGAAGTGCACTCAAGCCTTTAAGCTCCAATGAAATCAGACAGGGATGTCAAAGTATTTTTTGAAAGCATACTATATGCTATATACTATATGTCAACTACGTATCAAATATATGCTAGAATCTGACAAAATAAAGATTAAATAAAGGGGGATATCCACAGTTCATTGTCTAAGAAACAATACAATCTTGATGAGTCTACAATGCACACAACCTTTGACTCCAGTAAAAACACTTTTTCAAACTTTTATATCCCTCAGCTCAAGTCTACAAAACAAATACTTTACTTCCCTGTAGCACAGGGTGTGGATGCATGCAGAAGCAAACAGTACTTATTTCATGGTCATTTTAACTGTGTCCTCATCTGGGCACCTACATGGAGCATCATGGGTCTTACTGCTGAGCTAGTACATTCTGGTGACCTCCACCAGTGCAGTCCAGCTCACAGGAAGACATAGAAATAACTGGGATTGCATTTGTGGGCTTTATTGTAGAGCACTCAATCACATTGTTGTTGAATTCTGCTTTATAGATAAATCTGCCGTGCAGCAGCACCTTATCTGTCTTCTGGTTCTACTTGCTATCTTCCTGTTCGGATCCTTATCCTCAAATGTGCAAAGGACCTGTGACATACTGTACTCCATAAATGCAAGTTGGGTCAGGTATGGTGTTTGTTCCGAGCATTTACACCTCAGACTTATAGCAAGACTCATTCTGCCCTCTCTTTCCATGGCTATAAATGTAACAGCAAAAAAAAGGGGGGGGGGGGGGGAAGCTCGCTCTACAAAGTATGGGCTGTCTTTCATAAATGTGCACCTTTTTTAAGAAGGCAAACACACTGGACAAAATCTGTAGCAATGTTTAAGTACAGCAGTAGCACAGTAGGTCTGCAACGGATCTGAACATTCAGCTGGTTAGTTGTCATGGTGACTCCTTGGATGCTATGATAGCTACCACAAGCAAGAATGAAAACAACACAAAAGATAAAGATACAGACAGGGGAGACTCTTTACTACCGCCGCTTAGACACAACTTTGAGGGCTCAAGGTAACTAGTATTCCTCTTTTTACATTGCAGTTGAGAGTGGCATAATAAAATGTACATATTTTAGAGATGTTGTAAAAGATACCAACTATAAAGTATTTCACCAACAAATGAGCACGAGACTAGTATATAAAAGAAAAAACAAAGATAAACAATAACTACTAAAAGACGCTTTTTTCAGCCCCAAGTAGTAACAAAAATATTTGTGAATTCCTGGTCTTGAAATAAATCTATCCATTTGAAGGAACATTCAATGCCACACTTATATAAATTATTTGTTTTCTTTTAGATTGACAATTAACTTCTGAGTTATTCTGTTCACAAATGCATCTCCCCTGAATCGTATCATACCCGATGTATCCAGGTACATAACCCATTCATATGAATCAGGTTTCATATATTGCATAATCTCTGCTTTCTTGTCCAAATGTAATCCATTCTAGCTCCAAAAATAGACCAACATGGTAACCACCAAACACCAAACTCGAGAGTTCAAAACAAGAGCCTAAAAACCCCTAATGAATCACGGCACCTTCTTCCTCTTTGGTAACAACTTTAGGGGTTTTTTGATATCTTTTACACAGTACCAAACATAAATCAGATTATTTTATCTAAATTGTTCACTGCTGGTTCTAGCTAAGCAAGACTCTGACCACTGAGTTGATATTTCATACACGCAAGACAAAAGATTTAAGGTATCAGTTTGGCATGATTTATAAAAAAATAAAGAAAGATTAGAAAAAAGTTTGGATGATATAAATAAGCCAATAATTTTACTTGGACTGGACGTTTTTTTTTTGTACTTTACAAAAATGATCCATATTTTAAAAAGATGAGCGTTAGAAAACTTATAAAAATGAAAGTTCAATCCAATCAAAACATGGAATATATAAGAAAATAGCTTCTGGAAAGACCTGAAACAGCATAATAAAGGCTTCGGGAATATCTAGATTCAGCAAAGCTGTTTATTCAATACTCTCCTTATCCACCAAGATTAAGTAAAAACAAAGAAAACAACTGATTAAAAAAGAAAACCCCTTTCACCTTGAACATCCACCCATATTGGCTTATTCTGACACCAACCCAAAAACTCGACTGATAAGAGAGGTCTGATGAAACCAAAGATAAACAAGTCAAGCATGCAGGCATTCGTGATGAGGGAGCAAATGTACCTGCTCAGGGTACTGCCAGCCTCTGATCTCAGACACCGTGTTGAAAGAGTCAGCATCCGGCAGGGTCTTGGCTTCCATTGTGAGTCGAACTACAATCTTCTGTCCCCTCTGGGCCAAACGCCACATCAGCTCAGCATCCTCTACAGTGATACAGGCTGTAGGGATGCGCTTCACTCCTTCTTGGTAATCCTGCTGGCCCGTGTGGGGACTAGTCAAACAAAAAGAAAGATAGGAATGTATTATTGTTTTGCCAGTCCCACATGTACTTAAAAAAGCAGTTGGTATTGAAAAGGTTAGATACCTGTTTATGGAGAATGGAGTTATAGAGCGAATTAGTGTAGCCACAGCTCCCACCTCTGCTGCCTTTGAGGCACCAAAAGCACGGTAAGACACAGTTTCTCCGTAGCTTACAAATGGCTGGTTAAAAACTACAATCCTCCCTGCAGCCTCACTGGCTCTGTGCTTCAGCTCCTCAAAAGACTGAACCACCAACACCTCTGCTTTTATACCTGAAGTGATAGGGTTGATCAGTAAAAGGAAGGTAGATGACAGATATAGATGGCTCTATTATGTATTGTCCGTACCCTCGGGAGGTGTTCCTACACTGCTGCCCAGTCCCAGTATAGACAGGCTCTTCGCCCTGGGAGCAATCATTTCTGCACTCTCCTTTCCTCTTACCCAGTGTGGGATTTTGACTGGCTCTGAAGAAAAACCACATGAGAAGAAGCAAAAACAAAACAGCTGTTACACTGAAGATCAAGTTCCCTTTGAAAGACTTTGTGAGACATATGTCCTCAATACGTAACTCACTTCAAATGTCAAGCACACTCACCCAAATGTACATCCAATCCATCCTGATACATGGCATTATACATGTATTTAATAGCCCTGTCCAGGTTGGATGAGCCGCTGACACGGTTCCCTATGGTGTCGGTGAAGTCAGCTAGTCGTCTGTAAGAACGGTTGTGGGCCGCACCGGACACAGCCAGCTCAATGATCTGTTTGGCCACATCAGCGTAGGCTGCTACCTCTTCTGCTACATCTGCAGCTGAGGTCAACAAGAAAGTCAGGTGTTAACCCCAAATCTTACACATACAGAATAGAATAGAATAGAATAGAAGACTTTATTTATCTCCCAGAGGAGAAATTCAGTCGTGCAGCAGCCAAAACACACACACGCTTTATACAAAAAATTTAAAATAGAAATAACCAATAAATAGTTAAATAATAAAAAGAGCAATATAAAAATATATATATACACACAATGTTTCAGGGGAGGAAGATAAATATGTTGTGACTCATAATTACAAGGTGCATCATGGTCGAGTACTTTTGCACAACTAAGGAAAAGATAAAATATTACCTAGTAGTGCATATCAAAAGAGAGATGACAATCACAGATAACACTTCCCTGATCCATTAATTCAAATTCCATTCACATTTTATTGTCAACACCCCCCTATCAAAACTGTAAAGACTTGTAGTGATTTGTGTCAAATAGCTGTGGGGTCTCTAGCACATTTTAGAGACAATCAACACTAAGAAAAGGAAAAAGAAAGTGTAAAGAGTACCTCTCTTCACAGTTGTATTAAACGCAGCCCTGGTAGCAGATATTGAGTTCAGGGCTGGAGCAGGATGGATGAACATGACAGACATGAGGAAGGGGAGGATGAGTGTCTGCCTCCTCCTCACAATCATCTGCAGGCACACAAATAATTACACAAAATGATTACCAAACAAGTAACATTTAATAGGGCAACTTCCTGTAACCAAGATCATATGTAGGCTACAGCATAACTACATAACCCAGCAGAGACGGATCCAAATCATCATAATTAATGTGTTAGTTATACTCTAATTACTTCCTGGCAGCTTTAGTTTCAATTAGGACTTCAAGTTCAATCCCCTAAAAAAAAAGAAAAAAAAAGAAAAAAACAATGTTATCATAAAGGCAAATTCACTGGTGGTGTTATTTTTCAGGGCCAACTCTGCAGTTGGTCTCCGGATAACAATGTTTTTACTACAGAGGAACTGCAGAGCAAGTGAAAGAAAAGAATAGAAAAGAAAAGAAAAGCAAAACCTCAGCGGAAGTACGACAAAAAACACCAACCTTTTAGGATGGATAAAGGTCTTTGTTGTCTGTGACGTTCTCAGACTTTATGAGAAACAGGTGAAAGTAACCAGTTACAACTGTAAAAACACTACAGTACAATGTTTAAACACAGGTTTTAGTATGAACGCATTTAAGTCCTATTTCCGTATTTACGTGCTCTCGATGCTAAATCTGCATTTCCGGTGCAACTTTTTCACAATAAAAGCACAGCACAAGATGTGTTATTTGAGACACCGCGAGATGCACGTGGCAGACAAAAGAAGGCATGCAGTTGTGTGTTGTTCTCTATGGAGTTATGGTCTGGGCCCTAAGGTGGTCAGTCCATGTGTGGGCACGTTGTCTCATGCTCCCTTAACCACTGTTTCACAATTTAAACCCAACGAATCCTGGCATTTACTTGGAATATCCCTGTGCCACAACGGAAGAAAAATCTATTAACGGAAAAAACATTCAGTAAACTTGGGCAAACAGTTGAGTTCATCACCTAGCAACCTGTAATCATGCCACTGGGCTCCCAGACCCAAGGGAAAGGTCTGATGGGTGCATCACGTCATTCACCTCTCTTTTCGCCCTGAAATGGCCATTACTCTGGAACAGTGTACATCTGGACTCATCAGACTACATAACCTTTTCCACGTGTAATTTTTGTGCTCTGTAGTAAATGAGGCATTTAAATTGGTTTCTTAAGATTTTATAGCTGATATTCTCAATATCTTGAGTCCTTTGAGCATTGTGCGTGTAGAAATGTTACTGCTTTGACAATGACACACCCCTGCAAGTTTTACTGGTCATTTTTGTTGATTTGAGTTAAGCAAAAATGAAAGTTATCGACAACACTACTCAGTGTTGGGGTAAAATAACTATTTGCTCAGCTTTATCTAAGTGTTGACATTATTATGACTATTATTTCCCTTTTTTCTGACCTAAGAAGTGTCTAGGGAGCATTAAACTCTACTGTGCAGACACCAAAGATTATCCTAGCACTCTCTTTGCCACTGACAGTGCTATTATTAACGTGCCACACTCTTCTTGTCAACATATCAGTCCCCATAAGAATCCCCAGTGCACTGAATGCATTGTATCAACCCTGAAGAAAACAAAGCACTTATCTGCCCACATCCTACTCTGCGGTTTTCATTCTTATCTTTCTTTACCACAAACATTCTGCATTAATTTCTTCACAGTTACTGCCATCAACTGCAAGTGTTTCACCCATATAAGGTCAGTTTCTGATACATTACTAATATATTGTTATAAACTTAGGTGGCTATTTAGCTGTCATTTTTTTGTCAGTTACTTGCTTTCTGCACAATAAGAGTCTTTTCTCACTGTCTCCAACATCATGTGCATTTTTTTCCCTTTTTTTGCTGCATCGCCAGGTCTTTGAAAACATCTATTTGGCTCAGCCTAAATGCTGGTCTTTTTTTTTTTTATTGCCCAGTGGTTTGAAAACTTTGTTTTCTCTTCGAAATGCATTTGTTAAAGTTGGCTGGGAGGAAATGTTTTCCTGCAGTATTGTGCAAACATGTGGAACAAAAGCTTTAACTGAAGGCTTTTACGTGCAGCTGGATTTGAACCTTTTTTATCAAAATCTTTTCACAATTTAAACATGCACGTAGACAAATTTGTTGTCACCTTCCATTAAAGAAAGACAAAACCCCTAATGGTCTTTGACATAACATGAAACTGCCAAAAGTAATAATTGCGGTTCAACACAATTTTTTGGCGTCATGGTGTCCACCACAGTGAACATGGACCAGAGAAAGCAATGGAGCGTTATCTGAGCGGATCAGAGAGAACAGTGTAGATAAGCATGTTAAATGTAAAGGCTGTCCAAGTAGTTTGATGTTTCTGTGACTACAGTTGCACATTTCTTTCAGACGTTTAGGGTCTGTAGCCAACTGGCTCGGTTGTAGCCACAAGAGGAAAAGTGATGATAAATTAATGATGATATGATTGTTAAGCAAAGCGATTCAAAAATGCAGCATTTAAAGAAAAAAAGACTGTACATATGGTTAAACATGGAGGTGGCTCACTTATTTCATCAAGGTGGCAAGGTGTCAAATCAATACAAGCAATGCATTCTGAAAATGTGCTGTCCCATATCAAACATCTTGGTGTCAGTCAAAGGTCATAGGCTCTCCAACAGGAGAATGACCCAAAACACACAGCTAAAAGAAGCTGGGAATTTTTTTTTGACTATTCGGAAGTGGTCTTGTATAAGTCCTGATCCAAATCATACTGAACATCTGTGGAAAGAGCTGAAACATGCAGTCTGAAGAAATCCTTCAACCTTTTTTCTAGCTGGAACAGTTTGCTTGTGAGGAGTGGGCCAAAATACCTGCCTACAGTTGCAGAAGTTTCATTATAGAAATTGCTTGATTGGAGTGATTCCCTCAAAAGCCTATGCAACAAAATATCATGGGAGCACCAGCTAAATTGTCAAGTACAGGTTCATTAGTTTATCTTTTTTAATGATTGTGTTGAACCATAATTCAAAAGCAATGTCTGATTTTCATTCATCAGTTTTTTAGTAAATTATTTATTCTACGGTTTGTCAATTTCAAGTTATTTCAGTTAGCATTGTGGGTTTTTCCTTCTTTGCTGGAAGGGTACTGTGAGAAAGTGAACATGTCCACTTCCCCCCTTATGTGTTTCAGTATTATGTGTGGGTCACTGTCTTGGGGGTGATTTAGTTTTAAAGTGTGGCAATTTGGGTATGTGATGACGTAGAGTATGCGCATTTTGGCAACGGAAGAATATCAGCGATAAACAGAAAAAGGGTCTATACTGTATATATATATATATATATATATATATATATATATATATATATATATATATATATATATGTTTGTTTGTTTGTTCATTTACTTACCTTGCCACATCTTCTGTTTGTCTCTATACCACGTCTCATTGCGGTAGTGCACTCCGCAGTGAGACAGGGTATTTATATCATCCCTGCAAGGGGAAGGGGCAAAGGCGTGCAAGGTAATAGGGGAAGTTAAGTAATTCATTTATCATTTTGCACACTGGCGATTATTTTGGTTTGTGTTATTTAGGTTTGGATGGATTATCGTAAAGTGTATTTTTTGGTCTTATTGTGTTTATGGGATTATGTTTGTTTGTTGGCACTGAGCATCCCTCTGTGGAAGGTAGCTGCCCAATTAAGGTCATTTGGGTGGGGCCCTAAAAGAGGGTGGTGCAAACAGAAGGCGTCTCCTTGCCTCCTATTAAATTCCTTGTGGAAAAATGTAATATTAAAGAACAAAGTATATCCTCTCAGCTGAAACTAGCATCTCCTTTATTTGATTTCCTCCTGAAACCATAAGTCCACATTGGGAGGAGGGCATGGTATCTCACAGGTACCAACACGTTTGTCCACATCTGTATGTAACAGAACTCAAATCCCAAGTTTATAACACAGCAGTTCCAGAGTACAGGATGATTGATGACTCGATGAACAACAAACACGTGGATCACATGTATGCTGGAGAGAGATTGATAGCAGGGGCGACAGAAGGAAAAACAAAGGTCAATAAAGGGGCGTAAGATTATTGTAATAGAAAGGTGTTTAAACAGCAGTACACCCACTGTTGACACAGTACACACGTCTTTTTGATGTGTAGGGGAGCAAAAATGTTACGTATGCTCTTACACTCCCCCAAAGCAAACACAATAAAAAATAATGAAATAAAACAGACACTGTTATCTCTGTTTCAAAGCCACATCTTTTATTCAGTAGTGAACCTTATAAAATACACCAGCAACCTCAGGAACACAGTTCTCAGTCAGCTGCCTCAATAAACATCTTTTTGGTGAGGCTATGCTTGGTATATAATTAAGGCTGCTGTCCCATCTTATTCAACTTTGGTGAAGATAGATCTAAAGCTGGATTCTTTTTACTAGCAACTATTTATTCTGTTTATTTATCAAATGCATTTGTGTTAAAATGGTATTTTGGATAAATGGTAATGAAGATGAAAATGAATAAGACTCGAGAATTTCAAATACACAAAAATCATGAATATATATGTTTATAAAAAGCTTGGGCAATAGGTATAAAGATGGTTCTGTACAAACCAGTACAACCCTTATTATCCCTGACTTAATATCCTGGCTTCCAGGCTAAATTCGTTTAAGTTAACATATATATATATATATATATATATATATATAAATTATAGTGTAATCTACATGCGATATAAAAAGTTAAAGATCCTAATATGTAAAGGTTGCCGTGTCTCATCCCCTGCTGATTTGCCAGGAGCTGCTTGAACCTGGTGTGTCTGAGTTGTGGATCTGCTTCACAAAAGACAGAAAGTTACCTTAAACTAACTGATTCAGTGATATGTAGCCTAGAAACAGTAGTTGTGATCCAGGACAGCTTAAAGTTTGAGGCCTGACGCTAATACTAAAACTGCACTGCATATGAAAGTACATGAGACGCAGTGGGAGGCACTGAGGATTCAAGAGTTCACTTAATATCACGTCAACAGCCAGTCACAGTGCTTTGGTGACCATGTCTTCCTGTTTATTCCAGCCACAGTTAAAAGATAGCTTGTTTTTGCACTCAGATAATTTAAAATTGCTTTCAAAAGTGTCATTTTCAGTAACAGAGGGAGAAAAAAAAAGATTGACATTGTAAGAAGACCATTAACATTGACTAAAACCTACCAATAAAGAAAAATGGTAATTCAGTTGAGTTTCATAAAGAAACACATAAAACAATGTTATATCTGTTAAATGACAAACTAAAACAAAGTGTCAGAAAAATTTATTTTGATGACAATTTCTCTCTGGGGTCAAGTCTACTCTCCCCTTTTATGAATCAATTACTATTCTCAAATTTAATTATATAAGCAATGTAAAAAAAACTAAAAGAAACCCTAAAATACAACTTCAATAAGAAGCTGCTGTGAAAGTCTCTAAGGTGTTATAAGCAGTAACTGGCTTATGAAAAGGCAATACATAAGGCACATTAAACATATCTTAAGCAGAGTGTATATTGTGTTATTAAAAGGGGATACCACCCTTTTGTCATCGGTATAAACCATCTCCTGTAACTGTACTGCAGCTCCAACCACACTCTTTTGGCTGTCTGAGAATGAGGCAATACGTTTAGAAAACCTGCATGCAGAGATTAGCTGATGTAAGAGTTTTTGTATTACAGCTGAGATTGAGACATGTATGGAGGATTGCATTTTTAAATCTCCCACCCTGCTGAATAAACTATGTCTCTGTAAAAATGGTAAGAAACATTAAATGCTGTTACTGTTCCTTTAACTTTAAACCATCTACTACAGCTGCTTACAGTGGATGGCCAGAAAGGAATGTGCTTTGGCTGTCATCAGAAACATTGGTCAGTTCTATGGGTTCTGAATTATAGTCATTAGCTTTGGCTCTACCTGTCCCACAAGCCTGCAGAACTCAGTAACCAAATAAAATAATCCTAAAAATTTTATAAATGTTCTAAAGATGAACACCTGAGGGACTTTTTTTTTCCTCTTCCAACCAAAGCTATCAACATATCAATATAAGAAATTTAATCTCTTTAAAACTGGCAAACAAAGAGAATCACTACAGATTAAAACATTGAAAAAGCTACAAAAATTACTTTCATAAGACAAATAAAGCACATTTACAGTATATTTGGTCAGTTCTTTAAGTGTCAAATATCTATGAGAAGACACACATGTTTGTACCTGCAGAGTAACAAAATCTCTTTTAGCAATACTGGACTGCATATGAAAATACATACTCAATATCATAACAAAAATACTCATTTGAGCAAGAAGCGTACAGAAAATTAAATGAAACACATACAAAGCCATCAACAAGCAGAGCAAAAATGACTTCAAAAGGAAAAAGGGGAATCAGCTTTAGAAGGCTCTTTATAATACTAACCCTATATAAAGTACCATTTGAATGAAAACCACCGGAACAAAAAAATAAGAAAAATCCAAGTTTGTCAGGTTATGCTTTAGATCCTGAAAAATAAAAACAGTGTGGTTCCAAAAAAAAAAAAAAAAAAAAAAAAAAAGTACTAAAGATGGTCTGAATGAACAGTTTTCTCAAAAAGGTTACAAGTTAACAACTTTCCATGCTAGAACGGATGTGATCCACTGTGATAGTAAGGAAAAATCCTTTTAATAAAAATGCAGCATGTATTTATGGCTAAGCTGTTCCGTTGCAGAGAATGACAGCAACGCGTTTTAAGAGCTTTGCTTTGTTTCCTTATTATGCCGTCTGCACAAAACTGAACATTATGTAGAGAAGAAGACAAACATTGTAGGGGATGAATGTGGGATTGACAAGGAAACGAATCCCTGTAGGAGGACTCGATAAGAGCAGAGGTGTTTGACTTCAAACTTCATTGAAATGATTCATCTTCAGCTGGTCATAGATCCATATTAGTCCAGATTGTCTTTAGATTGTCCCCATTGGTTACTTTAAGCATAGAACTCTTTGGTAGGTGCTTTGTGATAAGCTGTTGCAGAAAGTTTAGTGTCTCCCAGGTCATAGCTTCCTTCATCCTTCTTTTTCATGCGATAGGCGAGGAGGAGCAGGAGAAAAACTGCACAGAGGAATCCAACCACTCCACATGCTATCACAGCTGGAGATGACAAAGAAAAATTATGGTTTCTTGAGTTATTCCTCATACTAGCAAAAGTTACACAAAACTGCCTTCTAATGTTTTGACTACTGCCAAAAGTAGTCAGTTTTGATTAAAAGTGATGTTTGTAATGATGTAATATACAGTCAAGATTACATTTTACATATCAGGACATAAAAAATATGTTGTGATACATACAAAAATGTGTTTCTGCTTTGTTTTAGAAAACTCTTGGTCATTAGTGAGGTGGATTTAATCAGCAGAGCCTAGTGGGGATGACTCACTTTTCATGAGGACTTGGTACACCATGCTTCTGCATTTTAAATTTGTTTTTGTAAAACAAATAAGTAAATATGTCCCCCCCCCCCCCCAAGATTGTATTTACTTTGTGACCTGGCATAGACAAGGTGATGCTTTAAAAAAAAAAGTGTCCTGAAAGACAAGCCTATAGAAAGCACAATCATTTACTTTGTCACCTGAGTGTCTTATTTTTAGCACTATGTATTATTTGATTGTTGTTATTATAATCCTGTTAACAGAAATAAAAAAGAAATAAAAAAAAAGAAAAAAGGAAAACCTTATGGAGTTTTATAATTACCTGCCAGCACCTCCGTCCTCTCCCACATGTTCTCAGAGGTCACTTCCTGAGGATTGTTGAGTAATCTGCCACCTCGAGCCCCTTCAGCAATAATTTCTTTTTCAACCTCGTTGTTCATGTCTCTCTCTTCGGATGTGCCATCATTCCAATTATCCACTCTGTTATCACCATTTTTTCCCACACTGATGTCCATGTTGAACTCAGTAGTAGCTTCATCGAGAGGCTCGTTGCTGGGACCAGAGCTGTGAGCGTGTATGACAGATGTTGGTTTCGCACTGGGAATCTGAAAGAATAAATACCGATAAAGTATGAGATGCAACAGATAAAGGACAGAACAGGTCTTAAGCTTTATCTGGTTTTAAAACAGTTTTTAAAAACACTATTTAGACCATGATGTTAAAGTGGGAAACACATGGTTTTATGCTCAGTTCCTCTGATTGTATTGGTGCAAATTGCAAAAAGCATTGTCTGTTTTTAAATAGTTTCTTTTCAACATCATTTAGCATTTAGCCCAGGATGTGGAAGTGAGAAAAGAATTGTTGAAGCCCAGTTCATTTTAGTTTGATGCTGTATGTTGCAGAAATAAGAAAAAAAAATCCCCTTGCATATCAATATTTATTACAATAATGTACACTATGAATTATAAAGAACATTATAAAATCTGTATATCATTGCCCTGCTAAAAAACAAAAGCACTTCCAAGTATGAAAGTGCTGAAGGAGCTCAAGGTAGCAGTTAAAAAAAAAAAAAAAGAAAATCAAACATTACATATATTTTTTCTTTACATCTAAGTCATCAAGATTTATTTATTTATTTATTTTTTTAAAATCATAGTTAAGTGTTATTTTTACCTCACTCTGTCTGTTCCAGTCATCACTGTCCTGCTCTGAGAGCGCCAAATCTTCCCCTGTGGTTGTTGGGTTCTGTGGAGAGTTCGATGTTGGCTGTGGCATTTCATTGGAAACTGATGACTTAGACGCGTTAAGGATCCTCCGAAACAGTTCCTCACGATCGCGGAAAGCTTAAAAAGAAAAAGGAAACAACAATAAAAAAAAAAGAATACACATTACAGAGCAATTTTCTTTGGAATTACCCCGCCCCAAAACAAATCCAAACTAAACTGGTTTTCTACCAATACTGAAACCATGCAGTCTGGGAGTTTTAAAGCTTACTGTTGATCCCAATAAATGTTTGTACAGATTATTCACTGGGGTATACAGGTGAGTCAGTCATAATAAAAGCAAAGATGTCAAAAGACCTGTGGGTTTCTAATAAAAGTCTCACCTGGATGACTACATATCGCCTCAGGACAAACATCTGGCTCATTGTGAGTGTTGTGTCACAATGTACAAGCAGTAGTGTCTGCTGCACTTATTGTTCATATGTCTACATGTGAAACTAAGTGGAGTCTATATCTCATTTTTGTAAGTAATTCTATCATTATGAATATTAATAATATAAAAAGATATAAAGCTTAACGTCCAAGTTCAAAATAATATTCAGTGTTTTCTGAAAATACGAAATTCATATTTTGACAAACCTTTTGAAAACAAAGAACGCTGCATTCCACTTTCAAAATAATTTCCATTTTAAATACCAACAACATAAAGACAGTTGACAAAAAAACGTGCTCTTACCATAGTCTCCAGATCCAGAGCCTGATCCATCAGCATCATTATCCTCATCATCTATGGGGAAGCCACCTGATGTTTGGCCTTCCATGTACAGGTCATCTGCAATGGTAGACATTGACTGGGACAAGACAAAGATCTGCAAGAGGAGAAAAAAAACCAAACCAAACAATTATTATTATTCAAGAAGAGGAGAAACACTAACAAAAGGTGGGAGGGGATGAGAGAGATACACACATGAATTCACACTTGCAGAATTCCACCCACTAATCGAAACCATGTGAATGTCTCTGCAGCTCTGGAGTAAGACAATACCTCTCACAACCAGTGATGTATGCTGGACAAAAATGGCAGAGTGTGTACCATTGTCCGTGAGTGGAACCATAATGAAGTGCATACTGCATCCATACCGTTTTATGTACAGTGGATCAGAGCTGGATACATGCTCATTTCATGTGTCATGGCAGTAATTTGTGATACTTTGCAGAGCTAGATATCAGAGATCTAAGTGTTTTGTGAGAAGGAGGAGGGGAGGGAGAGAGAGCGCGGCTTCAAAGACAACACAAAGAGACGCACATGGGGAAGACAGTTGCAGCTCTGGAAAAAAAAAAAAAACCCTACTAACACAAACAACAAAAAAGGACTGACAAAAACTTTTTTTTATCTCAAGCCTAAATCAGACAATAGAAAAAATAAAATGACTCAGGTGCATGAAAAAAAAAAAATGGTTAAAGTTAATGTTTTTTTTACACACTCACACGAAAGTAGAGTAGGGGGGTCTCACACATAAGGTGGTATTAAAACAGACACACACACATACCCCAACACCGACATGGATGAATATGGTCCTTTGAGACTTCAAGTATGTCTGGTATGTATACTATGCTTCCACTAACACAGGTGCTGATAGTCAGAAATGAGAGACTGCAGAAGGAAAGCAAAATGAAGGGAAAGAAAGAGATGGGGAAAATTCTGTCTCTCATAAAACAGGTGCTAAAGACAAATGAAGCAGCATCTAACAAGGTGAATTATTCCATCTTACTGCAATAACCATGTACACCTTGGGGAAAGTTAAGACATCTTATTTAAATTATCAGTTTTTGTTTTGGTAGTAAATCTTTAGTCGTAAGCCTAAAGATTTACTAGAAGCCTAACAAGTAACCCCCCCCCCCACCAAGAAAATAAAATAAAAATAAACAGAGCTGGTAGAGGGGACATAAGGGTGAAAAGACTGTATGTCAGTTGTTAGACAAATATTTACGTTGCAATTGTTCACAGAGTGCTTTATGTTTATGCATTCTGTAGCATATGTAAAAGTTAAAAGTAAGCTCTGTTCTGGGACATAAACAGACTAAATTAAGAACACACACATTTATTCCAGTCTCTCCATACTAAAGACAAGTGTAATCCCAGAGGTAGCTTTAAGTGCTATCAAACTCTTCAGGCTGGACATCAGTACAGTCCGTAACGCTGTGAGACAGCAGGTCATTCTCAGATCTATTCTGATTTAAGAGCCTCACAGAGGGAGGAGAGATTCCCATGAAAGGACACAACTAGTTCTGCCTATGATCTGAGGTGATGTACATCTGACAAACCGCTAAACATACTGTTACTATAAAGTACACTATGAACAAAGTCCCTCCACTACAAAGCAGTATGGTTTTAAGTAATAAGGTTGAAATTATAATCATCATTAATATGGACATCGTCTTACATGAGTGAATATGAAAACAAGGCAGCAATACAAATCACAAAAACCATTCTAATCCACAAAATAAATGAGCAGTTTATTTAACATTTCTGAGAGCAAAGTCTGCTTCTCTACAAGTAAAACAAGATGTTTTTAAAAGTATAGTTTTTCATGCGCAGTATATTCAACAATGGTGTTTTATGTGCACAATGCATGATGTCGGTGACAAGGTCATGCTTATCAGATGGTTACTGTTAAAAATAATATAGACTTTAGTAGCCAACAGTAAAGATACCAATTCGATAATGGAGCCAATTTTTACTTCAACTTGAAAAGCAACAAGGTGATTAATAGAATATTAGTAGATCAAATCATCCTGACACCCCTAAGAGAATTTTTATTAAAAAACAAACAAACAAAAAACAAGGAAGCAGACAACTATAAAGAAAGGGAAGGAGGAAAAAATGAATAAAGTGCCCGAAGCTGTACAGCTACAGAGAACCATTCACCTGCTACAGCGAACAGGAAAGATTTCAGAGTTGTTCTTCACTGTAATAATGATCCATACGAAATATTGTGTCCATTATGTCCCACTCCGTTTCTAAGTGTGGCAACATTCTAACTTATGAGTTGAAGGGGAAAAGAAAATTTGCAGTACATCAACTGACCACTAGGGACTGACTTCAAAAGAAAAGATTTCCACTTGTCTCCGTTTTAAAACATGTAAAGGACCTTGTGTAGCACAAGTTGTATGAACAGTGCTATAAAAATAAAGTTTGGCTGTATGGTAGTTGGACAAGTGCTCAGTCACCAATAAGATGTGCCCTCATCCTCTAATGCTGACCAATTATCACCAATTCCCTCAGAAGTGTTAGCTGCAGTGCTTCATTGCTTATTCAACCTGATCCTAGTCTTAGCCATTAAAACCTTAAAACAATGGAAATCAAATGTTAAACAAAGCTAAACCACAGACGCATTATAAATATTGAGAAGTTGAACTAAACATGAGCCTCTGAACTAACCGGTGTGAAATAGTCCTCGATCACACCGTCAGCCCTCCTCGGGTCTGTAATGTTTATCTTTAAGAGGCGATGACAAAAAGGTGGAGCTCATATGTTCAACACCATCTCGAGCTAGCATTGAAAGACATTAGTTGTGCTGCCACCAAATACTTTGCCTCAGTTTTACTTACCACTTCTCACCCTGGGTTACATTTTGATTAATGCCTTAAATGTCATTTTGACCACTTATCTCAAAGCTAGGGTTCAAATTGAGGGGAAAAACACATTTACATGTTTATCTCTCTGTGAGGTTCAGAGACCTGGATGTTCCAACCAGCTGATCTCATCTCACCATCTATAATGCAATAACATTTAACTATCGGTGGAAGAATTTTCCCCAATACCATAAACAAAGACATTTTGAATCTTACACATCACACCTCTATATTGAATGTTAATCTAATCAGCCATATGAGCTGGGGTTCATTTTAATGAATGACCTAATGATAATCATCAACCCGTATAAGGGCAAAACATCATAACATCTTTGCCAGCTTACTATGTATAGTCAAATCCTTTTCTGTATAATGAAAATTCGTACATTTTGACAAACCAGAAAAACTAGAGTCGAAACAAACACCAATAACACAAAGCAGCCTAGCATTCTCTGCGTTTTCCATGTGGCAGAGCTAAGTTTCACATCAGCATTTACAGAAAGACTTGAAACAGAGGTTATAAACATCTGGAATACATACACACAGTCATATATAACAATGTGGCATTCTAGTACTTTGTCACAGTAAAGATGGTTTACTGGAAACAGTTGGATCACATTGGTATTCATCTACAAAAACAACAGGGAAAGTGTGTTGGAAGAGTGCATTATTAAATCTTGCAGTTAACAAATCACATTTTCTGTCTGCCTGGCTGACTGATAAATATTTCTCCATTGAGCTGAAATTCCGTGAAAGAACAGTGAAGTCAAGAGTGAGGTTGTGCAAGAACCAAAAGTGCACAGAAGCCCTCATCAATGAGATAGCTGAAGCAGCAGCGATTTGTAAAGGGATTAATGTTTGACCACCAAACATCAAGATATGTTTTGCTGTTCAACAGTAGCTGGGATTTAAAAAAAAAAAAAAAAAAAAACAGTCACAGAAAGAGCATTTTGTTGCAGCTCAGGAGGTCTGGACAGCATTCGGAAAGACTCTCTCTCTTTACAAACATCTATGTGTGACACAATAGGTACTTTTGTCTGACACGTGGACTGTGTTTGGAAGTCCTCCACAGAGATCATGGTAATCTGAAACTGCTGACCCAAAACTAAAAGGTCCCAGTTCACACCACTTCACAACAATGCTCTTGGTAATATTTCTGTCAGCTGTGTGATGGTAAAAGGACAGGAGGCTACAAAGACAGTTGAATTTCTATGTCCTGAGAACTAAATGTATTTCTCACACTTGGTAGTCCAGTGGCTACAGAGGTGGGGTTGGGTCTGGACCCAGGTTCAAGCCCCCGCAATAGCAACCAAGATGAACCACCTTGAGCCACCTTCCAAGTAAACTATTTCCTACTTGACAAAGTTTCCCCTATGGGTAGGGTGGGATCCGAACTCAGGTACTCAACCAACAAATCGACAAAAATGGATGTGTACAGTTTTCCCTACAGAAACTGAACAATGTTCTGGCTAGGGCTGATAACTAAAGCATAACTACCACACTTGAGACTTCACACAAACCAAAATGATCAGCAATTTCTCACAGCAAAAGATGTCAGTATAATTTTATGTTCACATTTCACATGGCCTACACATTTCTTTTCATATATTAAGTTGGGTTTGACGAGTAGTTTTGGATGGGTAATGTGTCTAGGAGGGACTGTGAAAGTGATCATACATAATATAGGGAAGAGATGTCACTCGCTTCCTATTTCCTTTTGTGGTAAGGTACAAAACTGTACGTATCCCACGCAGTGATACTTGTCTGAACTAGCCCTAGAGCGAGTCACTGTGAGTCATCCATCCAGAAAATGTCAACTACCAGCCCGCATATTGTCACAGGCAAAAGGCCTGTTTCAACATTCATCTTTCAGATGTAAGCAACATCACAGTCTGACTAACCAGCAATTCCACAGCCACCTCGACCATATTCTGTGAAAGACAGTTTCGTTTCTATGATGCAACTCATCACACCCAGCAATTTAGGGCTGAGGGAATATTAGACTCAAGAAATAGCAAAGGCCATTAATTTCATTCTGGTAAAATATAACAGGGGCCGGTAGATTTTGCAATGCAAAAATGATTTGGTACTGAGGGACAGGTGAATTTGAATAACTGGCTTTGGTCTGTCATGTTTACCCTTCAAAACAAATATGCTTTAAAGAAAATCCAATTTTGAGTGGATTAATGTTTTACACACCCATTACAAAATGATACAATTGTAAAATTGACAAAAATTGAGCTGAGAAGTGTTCCTAGAGCTTCTTAGGTCTCAAGCAGCAACATGTCTACAACTCCAAGCCCTATCCTGCTTTTTCCTTTTCATTTGTATCCACCAGCACACTCTCAGGTTTCATCCCTTTCCTTTTCACAAAATACAGTCCATAAATCTTAAATATTAATTTCCGGAAAACTGGTGAAGTTCCCCGTCTTATCATTTGGGACTTTTTAAGGATCAATAAATTATACAGCTAACTGGAATTTTTTTTTCCCTTTCAATCCATTGTGACAAAGAACAGAGCTGGGCTTAAACCTGTCATTTCCAGGTGTTTTCCCGCTTTTCAACATACAGACCTGGATATAAAACACAGGCATTTCTATTGTTTAAGATTGATCTTAAAAAAAAAAAAAAAAAAAAATCAATCAGCCTGGGGGATTTTGATTTATGGCAACTTTGTTTTTTAATCCTGCTTAAATATTCTGTATTTCTTTTGATTAAGGACAAAGAAAGAAATGGGTAAGTGTTGGAAACTTGTATGGATAATAAACGCAGCCAGGTGTGGAGGCTTTGGTTTAAATGTCAGAGCTGTGAGCTCAGGCTGAACAGAGTAAAGGCTGATTTATGGTTCCGCGTTACATCAACGTAGACCTACGGCGTAGGTTACGCGGCGACGCGCACCGTACGGTGTGCGTCGCCGCGTACTCTACGCCGTACCCTACGTCTGCGTCGATTTAGGCTTAAAGCGAACTTGACACCAACTGGACGCCTGAAGTTGGCTTGAATACAGTGTACGGTTGAAAAAAAAAACATTAAAACATATTTAAATATTATGGATATAGATGTGTGTCTATGTTTTCTATGTTTTCCGTGTAGAGAATGTCGAGGGGTAAAAGTCAACTGAACAAAATCAAACGTTCTGCTTCAACAAACGTTATTTTAACAGCTCGAAAGTCCTTTTTTTCTGGTCAAAAAAAAAAAAAAAAAAGACAAAACGACGACGACATCGACCTCTTGTCTGGATAGAAAACAAAAGAATAATGTCCAGGTGCTTACCTTTTCATTTATGAACCCAGTCGACAGTCCGACGAGAAACAACAGCCACAGATTCTTCATCTTAATGACCAAAGAGAGAAAGGAAAAAAAAAGAGGGACAAACACTAGAAAGGAGGAAAAAAAGGAGAAAAAAAGTTCAACTGTTTAAACTAAAAAAAAAGGAAAAATATGACCAAGTCCTGGTGAAGTTGGTATTTTCGCCTGCTTTGTTAAATCTCAGCGTTTTTAACGGGAGAGTCCGAAACTGCTTGTGGTCAGAAGTTCGTCTGGAGTTGTTTAGACTGGCTTTACAGCGTGGCTCGGCGGTGACGTCAGCGCGCAGTGACGTCAGCGGCGTAGGTCGGGCTGGGAGTGTTTCTCGCTCACGCCTGAATTATGGTCCGCGTTAAATCGACGCAGAGCCTACGCCGTATGGGACGGCCTATGCAGTAGGCTCTGCGTTGGTGTAACGCGGAACCATAAATCAGCCTTCATGCATCCGCACCGATCCGCACGCACACGAGCTTTATACAAATAATGGAGGAATGATTTTATGGATTGGACCACCGTTTACCCCAAATACCTCAAAATCAAATCTTGTTATACAGAAGAACGAGCTGTATTTTACGACGGAGTATTAGGGCCAAACTAAGACAAAAAAATGTGGAAATTACGAGAATAAAGTCATAATATAATGAGAATAAAGTCGTAAAATTACGAGAATAAAGTCATAATGTTGCGAGAATAAAGTCGTAAAAGAATAAAGTCGTATTATGAGATTAAAGTCGTAATATTACGAGAATAAAGTCGTAATATTACGAGAATAAAGTAGTAAAATTACGAGAATAAAGTCGTAACATTACGAGAATAAAGTCGTAAAATTACGAGAATAAAGTCGTAACATTATGAGAATAAAGTCGTGAGAATATAATTTATGAGAACTCTTCTCCCTGTGTAAAAATGAGGAATATTGAGCATTTTGTGAAGTTATATTTATATATTTATAATATATTTAATATTACGACTTTATTCTCGTAATTTCCTTATTTTTTGTCTTAGTTTGGCCCCAATACTCCCTCGTAGTATTTCTTTTGTTTACGATAAAGTATTTTTAAATACATTTTTTTTTTTGAAAGGATAATAAATCCTGGGTTAATCGAAAGAAAAATGAGACATCAGTAAATACGACTGTGCAACTTCGATTACACTGTATTTCTCCATAAGAAACAAGACAAAAAGTCACATCTTGTGTAACAATAGCGTCACATAAACATACTGTACATTGCATATTCAGGAGAAGATGTTCTGTGGAGGCGACTCCCTCTGGTGAAGGATGACAGTTACAACAGCCACGCAAAACAATTAAAAAAGAAATCAACTATACCGTTTAAGAACACCCGTTTAAATCATTTATGTTTTGAGCATCTGTCTTTTTTTTGCACCTGCCCTAATTCTGTTCATGGTCTCCTGGAGCTTAATTCAATAGGCAAAAGTAAGTACACCCTGGACAGGTTCAATGTCCATCATAGTGTTACCCATGGACGCTCACACTCCCTCCTAAAGTTTAATTAAAATCACCAAAAACAGGTGTTTTTGGACTGTGGGAAGAAAAACTCATACAAGCACAAGAGAACATGAGATTCCCCAGCTGAGACTTGAACAAGAACCGTCTAGTTGTGCTTCCTTTATATCAAGAGAAATGTCCTTACTTCCTTTTAAAAATGTATTGCAATTATTTCTAAACATCTTTAATTTAATGCAGTTAGTATTAAAGTTAACACAATATTCTTATTTACAATACATGCAAATTTATAAGCAGTAGGTTTAAAAAAAAAAAAAAAAAAAAAAAGAGACAACCTAGGGTTACAAATACTGTATCAATACTGGTCAATAATTTTAAGGAGCTAATGGACCTGTAAAGTTTACTTCCCTGCCCTGTCCATCATCTTAAATGTTCCCTGACTGGCCATCCTCCTGAAGTGCATTAACTGCTCAACTTTTAATACACCTTTTAATAACAGTCTGTTTTATTCAGTAACTTCATATTGGCATTTTTTTTCCAGATAACACTACCCCCCTTCTTTATATGGCTTCCTTTTATATGTACCGCTTAAATCTTGTCATGGACGTTTCATCATTACCATAACAGGAGTAAGTTGTCTATTAAGCACAGTACTTTATAAATCCACCACTTAATTTTGTCTGGAGTAATTTAGAATAACATAACAACCAAACAGACAATTTCAGACAGAGAGGAAGTGAGACGATGGTGAGAAAACCAGCAAAGCCACATGGCGTGCTTTGTAACTTTCAAACTAGGAGGCAACAGTGCTGACCATCACACCACAATGCTATCATATTTGGATAACACTGATTCAATATGACAATTATATAATGAACACAAACTGCTGTGACAGCTTTTTCATTGTTCCCCAACAACAGTTCCTGTTATTCATTGCTTTTAATGTGTTGACAATTACAGTCCATGTTATCCTAAAACTGGAAAAATTCTTGTTTTCTAGAACCTACATGTTGAACTTTATAACCTATTCTGTTTAAAAAAAAATAAAGCCTTTCTGATGTACATAGAGAGAATAAAGGACATTCTTAACATCACAAACACATGTATAAGTTTCAGGTTCATTTAAATAATAGAATTCTATCTTTGAAGCACAGTTCTTCACCTTTGAAATGAAGGACATTTCAACTGGGAGGTAAGATGGAGAGGTGTTTCACCTCCAGTACGACCATTTACCACCACACCTATGAAACAATGATGAAGTAAAAGTCTTTTCAGGCTTGTGTGTGTGTTTGTGTGTATATATATATATATGTATACATAAATAAATCCATCCAGTAAAGCACCTGTTATAATCACAACAAAGTGCAAAAATAGGATGTTGGAGACTGACGCAGACAAAGTACAGTAGAGCCACCAGACGTGGAGAGGACGTCTCAACCTGTGTTGTGGTCATGGAAGAGTGACATAAAGAACTTTACTAGTTAAAGGAAGGAGCTGAAGATGGCTATTGTCCTTGCAGATGCAGAGTCCGTGGTATATTACCGAGAGGCGGTAGAGCTTCATCTGACTCCAGGTTTGATGTCTGATGGTTTCATAGTTCTCTTCCACACTGGAGGGATCTGTATCACATGTAGGAGAATTTATCTTTAAACACACTACTCTCTGAGATCACCAAATACACTCCTGCTCAGCCATTTGTAGAGTAATTCAGACTGGGTTCAGAATATGAAAATGGACACCTTTAAATTAAGTATTATATAGTTTATACCGGTGGGGGAATTGAAGGCTCCAGATGTCGTCCCAAAAATGACAAGAGTCGTCTCCATATCAACCCGCTGCCCAGGAACATGAACCCTGTTACCAGCCAAAATGCACGAGGATCCTGCGATAAAAATACAGGCCAGGCCAGCACATGCATAAATGTGTGTATTTTTACAAAAAGGTAATCCAAGTGAATGTAAATAGATGGGCAAAATAAACAAAGCAATTTCTAAACATGTGAAACAGTCCTCACCAGTGAGAAGACATTAAAAACTATGTGTAATATAATATAATTATGGTATTTAACAGAAAAATGCCTCACATCTTCAAAAGCTGTTGTCAAATTCATTCCAAAGGCAACACCGATCAGCCCAAACAAGGTGAGGGAGAAGGAGCCCATCGTCAGCTGCAGATTCAGACGCATCATCACGTTACGGTGGCTAGAACAAAGTAGAAAACATAAAAGTCATTTTGGAACAGTTTTTGCTACAAATCTGTAAATGTTAAGATAATAGAAACAATTAAAATAGTCTTCATATGCTGCAGGATTTATAAAAACTAAAATATATTTAACCATGATTTAACTATGCTGAGGAGTCACTATCCACAGTCATGTGACAAACTAAAGTACATTTCCAATATAATATATTCCAAGAAAGAGATATATGGTTTATGAAACAGGACAAATAGAAAATAATCTGGTCTTATTCGGGGCCTTAACATGACATAAAGACAACCTAAGATTGCAACACATGACATCATACACTGTATCACTATTTATTGACAATAAAACCTTTATTGTTACCATTTGAATGTAGTAGGTAGCAGCCAGGTGCTGATAATCAAAGGCAGTAAACTGATCATCAGCAGGTGTGACCATCTATTTCTACAGTGCATAAGATTATTCACGAGTGAAAAAACAATCAAGACTTTTGCTTATCCTTTCAGAATTGAAAGTTCAAAACAGTTCATTAGAGTAAGCACCGCCTGTCTGAAGCATGCAACATGATAATGATCCCAAGCACACCAGGAAATCTCCTCAAAACTGTCTGAAAAATAAAATAGGCCCATATTTCCAGTTGACTGGAATGCTGAGAGCTGGGGATAAAACAATACAACCTTCTAAAGCGGAGTAGGCTAAAACTGTTCAAGATGTGACAGCCTTCAACATCAATACATACTGAAAGTACGCAATGACGCTGTATAATATAAGTGCTTCTGTTCAAATGTTCTTACTCACATTACTTGATGTATACTGTACAATCAGTGCACGTACCTGTCCAGATTGATAAAAATAACACTCTCTGAGTCATCTATCAGTCCTTTCAGCTCTCTGGCCTTGTTCCCCAGCTCCTCAGCCTGAATAAAGCACAACAGTCACTCACTGGCTGTCCAGCAGATCCAGATTAGATTTAACAAAAGCACTCAAGTGAACATGCTCATTACCACAATAATAGGATTCATATAACAAAATAGTGATAATAGTGTTCCTGTGTATTCAAGTGTGTTCTTGTACAGACGTGCAACTATAACATAATGCAATTGCTCTTCATTGATCTTTTTTGATAAAAAAAATAAATAAAATCTAGTACCTGCAAGTAGTAATTCTCCAGTAAAAGTTCCATCTCCTCAGCGTGGTCAATACCCAAACTGCTCTCCTCGCTGGAAAAACAGACGCATGAATTTTGTGCAGCGCACGCACGCACGCACGCACGCACGCACAAACACACACACACACACACGCACACACACACTAAAAGGCTTTCATAAACTGCCAAATAAACCTTAGTGTAGCAAAAAAAATGCACCAAGCAAATCAAGCCTCCGCAGGGTTTCCACAAAGCCTCACTGCTTCCTTTAATCATGTCCCGTCTTCAGTGAGGTTTGTTGGATATGAACAATGGCAACGAAATGCTAGAATCTTGAATAAATATGAATTACCAAGTTCTGCCACCTGCTGGCTTGCCAAAAATAATGATAATCTGTAGATCCTAGGAAAGTAAAGATGAAGTGTGTGAAATTTAAGATGCAATTAGATAGGATTGCAAACCCCTGGATCAAAACAAAACGTGTGGTAAACGAATTAAGGCCAGGTTTTGCTATTCAAATCCAATTAATTAATGTCTGCTGCAGATCCACTAAATCAAATCACGTTGGTTGGAGGTTTAACTTCAAATTAAATTCATCTTTCATTCGCCTCTGCAAAAATCAATTAACTCTTTTTAATTTAATCTAATTGAAAGTACAACACCCATATGTTCCATTGGGTCTTTATAGGTTGTAATGGCTGGATCTAACTATCTTTTCCATCTTCAAATCTGCTCAAAATTCGTTGAAGTTGATCAACATTTTCCAAGAACATTTAGTAGAAATCATTTGTGCATGAGGAGAGTCACATAAGACACTTTAAGCTAAATTTGACACATTTCTACCACTTGCAGGAAAATGCATTGTCTGTGTACAGCAATATAACAACTGCTTCACCTGTTTGAAATGTCTTAATCTACTTTTAAGAATTGCATGAAAATCTGTTGATTTTTTTAGATCACATCTAAAACAGAAATGCATAATATTCTAATTGTTTCATAAATGTTTAAGAACCACGTTATTTCTGAAACCCTCATTAACCCTAACATCGACCAGAGAGGACAATAGTACAAAGAGCATTAAATAAAGGGGAGGGGGAAAGACTTCAACCCATTTAGGCTCAATACTGTCTTTATCTTTATCTTGTGCAGTCACTGACTGGCTGGTTGGTTGGCTTTATAAGAGTTTTGAACAGATTGCACTCAGCATTTATGTATGTGAATTTATAAAAGAGTAACATACAACACCCTTGGATCCGTCCACTTTGTGAGACAGAGCTCCTCAATGATCTCATCTTCATCCAAGATCTTCAACAAGGAGTCCTTAAAAACCTTTATGTCTGTTTCCAGTTCTGATAAACTGTTGAGAACAAGGGAGAGACATTAAAAACAAAATATGTTAGTATATCAACGTTTAGGTTTAACATTGGAATGAAATCTATGTAATATGCTGGTGTACTTTACCTCTTGCTGTTCTGCAGCAATATATGTAGCTTACTTCTATCAGCGGAAAGGATTTTGGGATCAACGAGGGATTCCAGGGTGTCCAATATTACTGGCTCAACATCATTCAAACGGGTTTGTAACGTGTTCACCTATTGACACAGATACACAAAGACAGATGTACAAACAATTCATTTTTAATCAAAAAGCAAAGTCTCAAACATGTACTTTATATTGGATTGAAAAAAGGCTTAAATGGGTAGACATGGAGTTTTTCTATGATCTGACCAACCTTGTGCTGTAGAATGGCCTCCAGTGCCCTGAACTCAAAAGGTAGAGAGTGTGTCTGTGAAGCGAGCTGAGGAGCAAGGTCCAGTACCAACCAGCGCTCCAGACCCAGACCACGAAAATCCAATACCAGAAGGGACTGGGGAGTCAAGATGGCCTTCAAAGACTGAGTAGAAACAAGGCTGATTAGGGATCCACATAAATATGGATTATAATCACAATACTGCATGTAAAAGCTTCTTTGTTTTTTTTGTTTTTTTTATTCAGCCAACGACTTCAAAGTTGAAAGTTGTAAAGGGCTTTCTACAAGTTGCTCTTATCTATGTGACATTACATGTTATACTGAATATGCTGTGTACGTGCTACATTTCAGCACATGCATTTCAAAGCATAGTGTCTCCATAGTTGACTCTGATCTGCAAATATTTGCAGCTGGAGACCTGATCAATAAAATCCTGCTGATTCCCTACAAGTGCACTTCTGCAGGGTTTTTTTTTTTTTTTTTTCAAAAGCAGGGGTTGGCAACCCAGAGCAGGTACACCAATGAGGATCATATTCTGATATTATACTTTGGATCTTCATCAGCATGTGGAGGCTGACAATACCAGTGTTGTGTCAGACACACATCAACACACTCTCCAAATGTGAATCTTAAAACACAAAACATAAAACATCAAAGGCTTACAATACTTCAGGTAAAGTACTTGCATGGATCTACATTGGTTTGTTTCTATTTACCTCATTATCAATAATAATTGCCCAACTGCTGCCTCAGTCACCTCAAGTCCTACTTGCACTTGTTTATGTATTTGTCTTGCTTTTTGTTTTAATTGCAGTTGCTGTGGCTCAAATCTAAATGAGAGTGAGCAAATGAATGAACATCATGCAAATGCTTTACTGTCACTGCAGGATGGCTGTGAAATTACTGCGTCTCTCCCTGCTGCTGCTTTTTGCTATGTCTCAGCTGGGCCAAGCAGCAAACATGTTTCAAGTATAGTTCCAGATAAGCATAAGCAATGTGCCAGCTGGACTGAACATCACATTTGACAGCACAACAAAAGCAAACCCCCAACTCATACAGGTCAGAACAGTAATGTAGAGCAGATAACATCAGGATAACGTCCTTGTGAAGTGCCTTTACATTACTACTATGTGGTAGTTGCCAACAGTACAGCACAGGGCCCTGGTCTGTCTTCATTACACCCAGAGGCTTTTCGCTGAGTGTGGAGTTAGAAATAACTCTCCTATGCGAGTCAGCAGAAACATGCAGTCCAAAAGCCGAGCATACAAAAACATCTATAAGATATGGACAATGAAGTCAGTCCAGTTAAGATAATGTAGTAGTTCAAAGGTCTACTGGTAAAAATCCATCAACAGCAGAAACCAAAATGTTCAATGTGACCAATTTAATTTGCCTTCCACAGGTAAATGTAGCTGTGATGAAAACCGGGAGGAAAACAGCCCTGGCTGCAGTGGGAATGGGGATCTTGTGCGTGGCAAATGTCAGTGCAATGCACCTTATATTGGAACTCACTGCCAGGTAGACGCTGTCTGGAGCTTACTACAAGACGAAAGAATGTGCCATTCAGGCCCAAATGCCCCAGTGTGCAGTGGCAGGGGGACATGCGTGGAGGGCTCCTGCTCATGTGAGGAGCGGGCAGATCCAAAGCAACGATACAGTGGACTTTACTGCGAGTGTAAAGACTTTGACTGTCCACGTCATAACAACAGGTATGAATACAGTCAGAGGTGATTTGCAAGAATTACATATTATCAATTTAATTCCACTCAAACACAATCTTCAATTTCCATCTGACAGAATTTGTGGGGGCAATGGAAAATGTGTGTGTGGAAGATGCATGTGTGACGATGACTGGACTGGTGACGACTGCAGCTGCTCCATGGAAACAGCTTCCTGTATGGCCAAAAACAGGCAGCTCTGTAACGGGAGAGGGCTGTGTGAGTGTGGGACGTGTCGGTGTGAGCTGCCGTACAGCGGCCCGACCTGTGAGCAATGCCCCATTTGCTCTAACACTTGTCAGCAACATGCTTCCTGTGTGGAGTGCCGAGCATTCAGGACGGGAGACAAGATGAACACGTGAAATCAGATATTTACTTACCCTGAAAGATCTTCATACTAAGAATGAATGGACTTGAAATGGGTCAATGGTTGCCAACTGGAAAGCCTATGTGGACCAAATAAATGGGGCCCATAAAGGATACAACTGTACTAAATGGGCCAAGAGGCAATTGTATGGTGTTATATAGATTCAGAATCATAAGCCCCACATTGGAAAACTAGCCAGTTGGGCTCCGCCTACTAACCATCTAGATCTCCTTCACAGTCCATATGCGTGAACACAGGTAGGGACACTATGTTATCAGCATCCGCTGTAAGTTATTAATTCCCCCTACGGTCTATTGTATTCCATTCTATCTGTTCTGGGAACCTGAGGAGGAACCCAGGTGGGACCCATTTTGCAGCTTTTAGTTCATATGTAGCCCACATGAATGCTGGCTGGGAGATAAAAGTTCACCAGTAGACAAGGTTTGAAGTAGGGATCCTAAAATCATGTGAAGATGATGAATCCAAGTTGAATTACCAGCATTGCGTCTTTCACTAGACTTTTTTTTTTTTTTATACACAGGGAGCAACATGAAGAAATCAACATTAAACAAAAGAAAGTGCTTGGTGCTATAAACATTCTCCCACAGTTTCTTGAACTTGGCTTCTTGAAGCCTACTGGACTTTGGATTTTAATTCCAGTTAATACTGTTTAATCAGAGCAGGTGTATGGTTTTATTTCTTAGTGCAAAATTGTTCTGACTTTCATTATGTCCTCAATTTTCATCTGAAACAGCATTTTAATCTGATTATAATGTTCTAAATACAAGACTTTGCAGACATGAAAAAAAATGTTTTCCCAGTTTTCATTGTTTTACTGTACTAGATCTTCACAAGCCGTCTCTGGTTTAAAATGGAGCTGTATCTAATGCTGCATTTGTGGAAATAGACGAAAGCCCTCTTTACAAAAATACTGTATTATTATAAAACGCCTAACAACCGTTATATATTGTTTGACTTAAACGGTGTCCATATTAGGAAGCAGATTAAAAATCATTCTGATAGGATGAAGTGTCTGTAAAGAGAGAAATAGACATTACCGCCATTCGTATGATTATGCAGTTATTTCTAGCGGTGAGAGTTGTGCTGTGTTGGAAGCGGAGGTCTCTGGCTTGCAGACTCAGCTCCTGGCAAAGCTCTGTCTTTTTCTTTTCTGTAAAAGGAGAAGAAATTTGAGTAATAATATAGACACCACACCATTGCATAAATGTCTATATTGTAAAGACTTGTAAGTCTACTCTTAATCACAGTCTATTCATGTGTTTAGTGCCTTAATGTGGGAAATGCATTCCAGTTGGTATATTATTTAAATAACATCCCACACTGTAATGTTGGCTCCACGCAACAAGCAAAACTTACTAAATAGCTATTGTTTTCTTGCAGTAGAACAAAAAACAAATTAAGTCTGGTGAACTGTGGTGAACTCAATTAACTGAAACCATTGATTAAATGGATACATAAAAGGTCACAGCATGGATGACTCTGTTTCCAGTTCTGAAGGACTACGATTAAGAAGAGTGTTTTGGATATTGGTGGAAGCTGACGCATGTGATCTGTTGAAATCAGTCACACTGATAGATATAAGAGATCAATCTCATTCTCTACTTTAGTTTTTGTTATTGAGCAAGCTGATCTGTAACAAACACTCACCAAATGATGTCACATTTCCCTCTTGGTCAAACTTCATCTGTTAAGTACATAAAACACAAAACTGATTACTGACATTTAGAAACCAAAGCCTTACCAGACAACTCACAAACATTGCTTTTATTGTATTTCCCAAAATGTGCAAAAGTTCAAAAACTGTTTAGATCTAATGTCTCACAACACTTTCTCAAAAAGCCACATAAAGCTTAGAAAATCCATCCAGATAGATCAGACCCACATCAAGAAAGATGTAGGTGCAGGTAGATGCTACATCTAGATTTCTAGGCTAAGGAATACCTACAAAACTGAAGAAACAGCAGTAGCTATAACACAGCAGGCCTTGAAAGTGTTGATTAACTCACCACTACAAAGGTTGGAGACGCACTGGAAAGAGGGACGTCCGTCACTCTTCTGCGGATAAAAGGCACTGTTGAGGAAAAAATGTAACAAGTTAAGAAGAATTTGGCGTTTAAAGAAAAAAGCGATCCCAAAAATCCATCCATTTTCCACCGCTTATCCGGAACCGGGTCTCGGGGGCAAAGATATAACACTTTATTTCTGAAGCAACAAAGTTTTTTTTTTTTTTTTTTTTAATGTATTTATTTATTAACATACAGTGCAAACAACGACAAAAGACGACATCAGTTTGTGTGTGTGTGTGTGTGTGTGTGTGTGTGTGTGTGTGTGTGTGTGTGTGTGTGTGTGTGTGTGTGTGTGTGCGTGCGTGCGTGTAAATAAGATGATGAAAGTAGATACATAAATTAAGAATATTAATTTGAGAGTAAATAAGTAAACAAATAAATAATTATCATTTAGAGTGGTGTAGCACGATATTATATAAATATAGCATAATAATATAGTAATATCCTAATATAACATCATTTTTATAAATTATTATAACATATAACCAAATATCATCACCATACTATAATACATAACAATATAATAATACTATAGTTTAACATCCCATGAGATTTCATAACTTAATATAATAATACACTATGAAACAATATATCATGATAATGCCAGGAATAATTATTAGAGTTAGAATCGGTAATTTATGTATTGAAATGAGGGGTGAGGTCAGACCGGGGCGTCAGGGAAGCGAGCAGGAGGCCCCCACCAGACTCCTTTTTTAAGACGAACAACACATTTTGGTTTACTTGGTTTCTTCAACTGCAGTAATATATTTTAGTAACCTAAATATAAAAAGTCCTAAACACAGAAAACCCAGGTCAACCCCAGGTAAACAAATAGACAAAAACACACTTTTTTTTTGATTTTGTGAAAACCTTAAAAAACCTAATTAAACAGGTATTCGGCACAGTTGCGTGTGCATTTATATGACTCTTACCAGGCCAGGCGGCCCCTCCTCGGAGCAGGGTCTCCTTCCTCACCCCTGCAGACTCAGGCCTTGGGGACAGGAATCTTGACACAGGTGTTGTTTGACAGCTGAGTGTGTTTGAGCAGACATCACTGCAGCTCCTGCTGAACCTGGCCGAGTAAACCACTGAATGTGTGCTACAAAGAATAAGGCTCCGAGTGTGAGTGCAATCAAATCTTGAAGGAAAAATGCAGAAGGAACTGAAAAGGCGCTTTGGATGAAACGAGCCAACATGTGTGATCCTGGACGAGCTCCTGCAGCTCAGCAGCAGTCTGGTCAGGTAAACCTCCACACACACTAACATCCTGGCTCTGGAGCACTGACTTCCACCACTGCCAGGGTCATGGGAGATGCAGCAGCAGCAGGAGATGGAGGAGAACACAGTACAGTCTCATAGGAGAACCAAACCCAGGGAGGTTCTGCACACCAAAGTCATCTGTTAGTGTTGCTGAATCCAGTCTCACCTCTTAAAACAACAAAAAAAAAGGTCTCACTAATGCTTTATCATGTTCAAATGTTGGTTGACGTATATAATGCCTCAATTCACCTACAGGTACCTGCTTATTTAAAACTTTTTTGCAAACTTTTCAGAACAGGTGCTGCTTGTTGTGTCAACTATCAATAACAGACATTTCTTCCTCTCCGTAACTTCCAGGACCTGTCTTGACATTGCACGAAAGCACGAGCGTGTAAACCGATTACCTGCTGCTAAATGACGACTGTCATTAATTTACATGTAAAGTTGTGCTTTGGTCGGAAAAAGATGTTTTGATTTAGCATGTTAGCAGGTTAAGCGAGTAGCAGACTGTACCGCCCCACAATGCACCGCGGCTGCCAAAGATCGTCTCTGCACAGGAAGATCACTCCGACTGCAAAGTGTCACTGAACGCAGCACACGCTGATTATAATGTGTTTGACGAAAGAAAGATATGAATTGTTATTAACTACTAATTACCGAAAAGTAATATGACCGCTTAGACATTAACACAAATGAAGTAGTTTGACCAATTTCACTAGCTGTGTTTAATTGCCATAGTCTTCACACATACAGTATGTCACACACAAAGTACTGTCCGGCTTTATACAGCCATGTTTGGACACAATATAATAAACAGGGTTGTTCTCAGGTCGAACCTCTAGACTGCAATATTGAAGACGGTTTCCACCGGAAATTCCAGAAATAGAAAGAAAAATAAGTCATGAAAAGTAGACTAGGTCTGATAATGTCATGGGAAATTAAAAGCCTAAATAGGCTGTGACTGCCAGTCGTGTCGTGTCTATGAAATGATTGTGTCAGTTTGATTGTCAGTTAAATGCCACGAGATAGGTTGCAAACATTTATGAAGACGATCAATAAATAATGTCACGATAATAACTAGTCCAAATAATTGTAATTTAACCGAGCCTAATAATTAAAAAGAAATATAATAATTGTCATACTTTGAGCTGGGAACAGTTCAATGTCTTCTGCTATACATGTTTTTATTATTATTATTATTATTATTATTATTATTATTATTATTATTATTATTATTATTATTATTATTATTATTATTATTATTATTATTATTATTATTATTATTATTATTATCATTATTATTATTTTTTTATTATTATTATTATTATTATTATTATTATTGTTAAACTGGGTTTCACATCCCACTTGGCCGCTTAAAAAAATGCTGTGCGCGCTGCGCCGCGGGGTTTCTTAAGGCTGATTTATGGTCCCACGTTACACCAACGCAGAGCCTACGGCGTACGGTGCGCGTCGCCGCGTACCCTACGCCGTCGATCTAACGCGGACCATAATTCAGGCTTCATCAGCATCCCTCTGCAGGCAGGATGCAGAGCACCGGAAGGATGCTGCGGCTGAGAGGAAAGCGTGGGGATTGTGTTCTTTGACGTTGTCTCCGATCATCTTCTTTTATTTTGCTACATCAAACCAGTATTTTTCTTAGTTTAATACAGTTCTTATCCGCCATGTTCCCATCTTGTTACTCCAAATCGGACAAAGAGAGCGGAGGTAAGAGGAGCTCGGTGGCGAAGCTGCTGTTCGGGGTGTTTTTCGTGTACATGCTCCACACCGCCTGGCTGCTGTACGGCTTCCTCAACACCAAACCCTGCGAGGGAGGCAGAGGAGAGACCTGCATCACCTCCTACCTGGCAGCCAGACCGAGGCTACAGGCAAGCACAGTCCTGCTTTGGGATTTTTAGCAGGGGATGAATCATGTCATCATGACATTTACATGGGATAACTCAACAAGCAGCCCTCAAAAAAGAATGTGTTGTATCCTTGACATAATTTCCCAGTCATATAATGTGTTTATAAGATATAAAGATTATGTGTTGCTCAGTGTAAAACAGAATTTACATAGAGGAGCAAAGTTTATTATATTTAGCTGCATGCAGGAATTCAGATAGGATTCATAATAATTCATATTTTAACATAATGATGAGTGTTGGTGTTAAACTTAATGATGTTTTTACAACTGTTTCATCATCAAAATAATATTTTTTCATTTAGTGATGAACATCATGTGTTCACATTTGGAGCACAGTCTTGTTTTGTTTTTATTTTCAACATTCAAATCAGTGCTTGCATCACATTTTCAAAAGAAGAATCAGATCAGAATCAGATTTTATTGGCCAAGTTTGAACATTGCCCGACAAGGAATTTGACTCCGGTAATTTCGCTCACTGTACCCAGATTTAAAAAATAGCAAACAGTAAATAAACAAATGTGGCACTTATTAACATATATACAATTAAAAAACTGAAAGGTGCAGCAGTATGAGGTAGGCTCTAAATAACATATGTACAATTTTTTTAAAGTGAAAGGTGAAGCAGGTGCAGCAGAATGAGGCAGACATGATGATTGTTGGAAGGATTTTGAGACAATTTTGAGATTAAGCTTTCAAAGAATAACTTTCTTTCCTGCTTTATTCAGCTGAGCATCTACACCTGCCTCGTGCCAGACAACAGCCAACTCAATTTTGCCGTTAAAGTGGACCCCTTTGACCCTCACTCTTCATTTGAGAGGTGGGCTAAACATCACAATATGGGTACATTTTATTTCAGCAATTCACAATTTCAAAAGCTGTAATAGGTAATTTTTTCCAACTTCTGTGCATGTCGCTACCTCAACAGACAGGTGAACATCTCTCTGTCAGAGGAGACGCGAGCCAATGGGACTCTGTATGCTGTTGTTTATGTTCACAAAGTGGGTGTTTCACCTCTGGAGGACAGAAAAGAAGTCCACTATGCAGCTCAGCTCACCACCTACTTGATTCCTCCTCCCACAGAGGGCCAGAAGGGCACAATGAAGGTAACTTTTGAAGTCAGCATGTCTCAAATTGCCTCATATTTCAACCACAAGTCACCTTTGTGACGGATGTAACCATGCAACTTTGCTGCGAATCATTTATTTTTGTGGCGTCATCAGAAGCCTGGATTGGACCGTCCAGTGTCATATTGGAGGCCGCGCTTGTCGATCACTATGATGTCAGAGGAGTTCAGCTTCAGCAAGGCGGGGCTTCCCAGTGATGTACGCCGCTACATGAGAGTGTAAGTCACAAGAGGCCAGAAATAGATCAATGCCAACTGTTTAAAAAAAGAAAAGAAAAAATCTTCAGAAGGTAAAAACAAAATGATCTTTTCTGGGAACTTCATTGTAAAAAAAAAAAACTAAAGTTTTACAGTCTGGAACAGGCGTTATTATACAGAAACAACATTACAACAACATTCTTGGCAAAAAGTAAACTAAATCTGCCTGATTTCAACATACACACAGTATATGTGTCCGTTCATCTGCCTCCCCCCTTAAACCTCCCTGGCTGTGAACATGCTTGCAGAAATTAAACTTCCTGTGTGTGTCTATTTTTGCAGCTCCCAGGACGCCAGACAGACAATCTACCTCCCCCTGCTGCTGGTCAATGAGCTCAGCTACAGCGTCAAAGACCTTGTGGTGGGAAAGCTTTACATGCCAAGTTGAATGCACACCGATAAAGAAAATGTTTTAATTTGATTGTGCTTGTCCTGGATGACTCTCTCTAACTTCCTGCTGGCAGGAGATCAGCAGCAGCAGCATGAAGCTCCCTCTGACAGTGTCATATGAGGGACTGTCTTTGAGAAGATTCAGGTTTTGGGTGCATCTAAACGACATAGTTTATTCCCTGCGACAGTTTGGTGAGATAACAAGTTTACAGATTTATTGTTTATTATTTTGTATGCATATAACGTATTAAATGGCTTACAGTTACATTTTGGGAATAAAGATAAAAAAAGATAAGTAAAGTAAAGATCAAATCTTGACCGTTGTGACAGTAAACGCCTCTCTGTGCTCATAAAGGCTTCACTGAGGAGAACATTGATGAGATTAAAGAAACTCTAGTGGGATCCAACCTTTACCTTCTAGTGCTGACTGCACTCATCACAGCTCTGCAAGTGAGACGATACAAAACCCCATCCCGTATCAAATATGCTGTGCCTGTTAATAGAGGATGACTTGTTGAATAGAATGTGATAGATCTGGGCACATAACAGCACAGATCAATATCAAGTCAAGCCTGCAAAATAAAGAAAGCATGTTTTCTGTTTTTGCACCAGCTCATCTGTGAATTTCTGGCTCTTAAAAATGACATCAGTTCATGGAGTAAAAAGAAGAGCATGGTGGGAATGTCTCCGAAGTCAGGTAGATATCACTGCATTGCAACAATCTCCACTCTTCATTTACAGAATTTATGAGAGAAAAAAAAACGATTTAATAACATTAGCTTAAAGTGATGTAACACACAACAATTGGCACAAGGAAAAATCTGATGTAACTTTCCTAATTTTTTTCCCCCTTTGGACTGTTTCCAGTTCTGTGGCGTTGCCTTTGCACTTTGTTGATTTTCCTGCATCTGCTGGAGGAGACCAGTCTGCTGGTGCTTCTTCCTGTAGGACTGGGAGCGTGTGTGGAGGTACTTGTTCTAACTGGTTCCCATCAGACAAATGAGAATCACACAGATCAATAAAGGCAATTTAAAACCATTTATTCTTCACTACACAGGTGTGGAAGGTGTTTAAAGCATTTAAGATTCAGATAAGCAAAAGGTTTCGTGTGAGTATAGAGCATTTACCATCCATCTTCTCAGAAGTTGTAATGTGTAGAATGGAGAAAGGCTTTGAACCACCACTGCCTCCTGTTTTACTGTGCAGATGAAAAAGTTGGATGAAGATGAGCGGAAGACAGTGGAGTACGATGCACAGGTATGTCCAAGGTTGTCTCATTCTCCCCAGTTGTGAGGTTTCAGTCTGTTTTCATGCTTTGTGCTTTCCCCTCCAGGCTTCCAGGTGCTTGTCCTATCTGGTGTATCCTCTGTGCATCGGTGGGGCGGTTTTATCGCTGGCCTACTTACGCCAGAGGAGGTGAGCTATCATCGGATTTAAGCCCCCTGCTTGGCTCATGTTGTTTTCACACATAGCATCAAAACATTACATTTTTACCACCAACCTTTAACACTTCAACACAAACTCTTTTGTTTTGTTTTGATTTTACTTGCCATGGAAGCCGTCAGATCCAAGTCAGAAATGAATACTTCTTGAACAGAATTCATTCATCTTGGGTACACCAGCGTGCATATGTATAAAGCTAAACAGTTTAGTCTTAATATGCATTTTTGACTAATTTGATAACATAAGATTGTATTGTGTTGACAGTTACTATTCATGGTTGATCAACAGCCTGGTTACTGGTGAGTTTTTGTTCATTGATTCTCATTTTAGCTGATGTTCAGGTGAATTTCACTGACATCCTTTAAAACGTTACTAAAATGAAAGGTTTAATTTGAAACACCAATGTTTTACTGATGCTTTGATACTCCTTCCCTCAGGAGTATATGCATTTGGCTTTTTGTCAATGGCTCCTCAGCTCTTCATCAATCATAAGGTAAGATAAACCAGAAGCAGATAAGTTTCTTAGTTAAACACAAAAAAGCTCCGACTACTGTGCTGAATGTGTTTAAATCATTCAGATATTGTAAATCCTATCTGTACTGATGATCATCTCTGTGTATTGATGTCTTGCTGTGAAACAGCTGAAGTCCGTGAGTCACCTGCAGGGGACAGTGTTGATGTACAGAGTGAGTGTTTTTCTGACTCGTTCACAAACTCCCAGCATGCTTTTATGCAGTTGAGAACAGATCAACTGCATTTTTTCCAGCAACATTATTTACAATAATCCATCATTTAACTTCTACTCTGAACATGATTTGAGGTTTTCCAGCAGCTGTAATAGATCCTCCTCTCGTCCGCCAGGGAGTGAACACGCTGATTTCAGATCTGTGCTCCTGCGCCTCCCTTTTCTCCACCTCTGTGTCCTTCTCCTCCTCCCATCAACTGGCCTGCTTCAGAGATGAGCTCCTCTTCTTCCTCTATCTCTACCAGCGAAGGTGTGACAACAATGCAATAGTATAAAAACACAAACCATGCACGACCAGATATCAGACCCCGAAATTATTACCCTTGCATCGATTTATATGTTACGTTATTTTGCAATTACATGTAGCATTATACTTAAACCAGAATAACTGTTGCTTTTTTTCTATTTGGATCACACTATATACCACTGTACTATATTATACTGATTTCTGTTCAAATTTGAACTAAAAGCACCTTCCTGCTGTCATTTTTATATTTACCAGACTTTATGGCTGCAAACCCAGAAGACGAGAATCAGTTACCAAGAAAGTGAAGACTCAGTGAGAAGAAGATAAGAACATGTGTTCAATAGCACAGGAAGCCAACTTCATAAAACAGATGAAAATGAATCAGCCTAAAAGATGTGAAGCAGAGGCACGTCCAGAAAATACACCTGGCAGCATGATGTGCGGCGGTGGCTGACTGATCTCAGACCAGCGGACCAGCATCAGACTCTCCTCTGCAGAACTGTATCATCATGGAGCTGCTGCTTTTGGATCCCCGTTGATGATCTTTCTTTTACCGCTGTGCACAGTGAGCTCATTCATCTACAGATAATTCCTGGTTACTTTTCAACAGTTACATCAGCATAATCAAACTGCATTTTGAGATGTTTTTTTCTTTTTTGTATGTTTTTTTTATTAACTCGATTCTGCCCGTTCTGCTCACATGAAGGAGGTGGAGTTTTCTGGTGTAAAAGTATGAAGGGTTAACAAATAAGTCATTGCACCTTACAGTATGTCTTTGATTTCTATGATGTCCCAAAGGCTTAAACACTGATTCTCCAATTCATTTTCAATTCAATTCAGAAGGAGGAATTATTTTGATTCTAAATACTGTTTTCACAGCTTGAATATATGCACGAAATATTTTACATACTCGTTCTGGCATTTCACTGAAGCTACTGAAGTCTGTCCAGACTCTTATGTATTCATTTAATTTTAGACCATACTAAAGCAAATGAAAATTAACCAGAACTTCCTTCTTTTTTTACCCAAATGGAACAAAACACATTTTCTTTGGAAACCTTTCTGTACTTAATCCTGACTTCAGTATAAAATAATTTATAAAAAAAGCAGAAGATTGCAAACCACCAAAGAGAAGAACGGGTTTACAATGCGAGGCCCCTTTTCTCTGATTTTGTAGATTAAAAAAAAAAAGACTGTGAATGAATGTGTAAAATATCAACTTTATAGAGCCTGACATTGAAATGATGTGAATCTGCCTGATTTTAAAAATATGTACATTTATTTTTTCTGCTTGCAAACCTCAATATGCCATGAGATAACATGTTTTCTAATATTTGCTATCATTGATAGTGTTTATCATGCTACATTGTAAGTGGGAAGGCTGAGTTTGATGTGTGAATAAAGTATTGTATATTCAAAGTGAATATAGATGCAAAACAGCGGCAGACCAAAAACGACCCACTATGACGGTGGAGAAGGGCAAGAACGAAGATGTCGAAACAAACAGATGGAAAATGACGATAAATAGATGCAGCTTCATTGCAAATAAGCAAAAATGCATCATATGTTGCCTTTTTCATCTTTTTAGGATGTAAGGGGATGTTGGGGCATAGCAGTCTACCAGTTAAGCTGCTTAGTTGAAATATCTGTTACGTTTTACTAAAAACACAAACACACCAGATGGTAAGAAAAGCACATATCAACAGCAGACAAACACTATCAATGATTTCCTATTTGTTCTATATATTTGTGTCGGTACTAATGTTTGCCTCTTCTCTGTTTGAGTCAACTGCTGCATCTTGAACCTTTTTTTTTCAATTTCTTTCTTCAAAATAAAATACATTTACAAACATTAGTGTGTGAGTATTAACAGTTATGTGTATGGACCCTTTACGTTGAAACAGCCTGACTTGTATCTTGGTATCTTTATGCACAAAAGTATAAATAAATATCCTCTTTCTCTTGTGTCACTTTCACATTTGGCCTGAGGACGTGTACATTTATTGAAAGCATGTTCTTAAGAAGTGCTTTTGTACATTATGTTAGATTCGCAGTGTGAGTGCTGGGTGTGTCCATTTCTGCTGCCAGCAGACAAAAACAGGTTTGAAGATAAAATGACTGGCTGGCAGTTGCAACATAAATATGTGGAAAACAAACAAATACATGTTTTAAACCATATATTATAATGTTAATTTTAGGTCTAGGTTTAGATGGTGTACACTTTTATCTTGTCTGAGAAGACTCATTTAGGAGGAACTGAAGAAGGATGCCAGAACAAAATGAGGCTTCAAGTCATTTTGTACCATTTATTAAAAGGTGGCATCGCTTCAGTCTCCGTGACATCCTGCAGCACTATATGTGTTCCTAGAGTGGTCATCTTCTTACTGTCATGTCTATGGTTTGATCTCAGGACCCTCCAAATGTGTAAGTGTCTGTGATGGAAAATCTAGCCTTTGCCACTTGGATTAAAACAAAACTGTTGCGAAGAGCAAATTTAGCCTTTTACAGAGTGTGCAGACTGACACTCTACCTCCCCTAAAAGATTAGTTCTGACATTATAATGATTTCTCTACCAGAATCGTAGGGATGAATCATCATTTATGCCTTGAAATCAATATGCTTCCTGTGTTCTGTGTCATTTCTGCACTGACATGCCTCATGTATGTTCTGACCCATTTGCATGCAGATGCTTAATTAAATCTACTCAAGTATTATTCTTGGTAACTTAGATGCACTCGGTTCAGTCCAGAGATTCAGACATTAGTTTCCACAACAGTGTCCACTGGCCCAAAAAAGCTGCCTGTGAAGATAGAAGCTTGGAGTTCTGTATCCAAAGAGACCACATACTGTATATATGCAGTATATGACAACATGTGGCCCATTTGTTTCATTTCCCATTTGGGCCCATTTTTTTTCCCATTTTCATTTCCCATTTGTGGCCCATTTGTTTCATTTCCCATTTGGCCCATTTGTTTCATTTCGCCCATTGGCCCTGCTTTTTTGCACTGTTTCTTTTTTATTTTCATTGTGTTAAGTGTACTGCTGCAAACAAAGTGAGTTTCCCCACTGAGGGAGAAAATAAAGGATTATCTTATCTTATCTTATCTTTACATAATACCTGCCTGCACAGAGAAAGGAAACGTCTTAGTCAAGTAATGCCACGCTGTGTCTGTGATTAACAGAAGATAAATAAAGATCAAGTATCTGCGAAACCAAAGAAAGCTTGAGGAATGTTTATCATTAACAGTGAGACGACATTTATGAGATTCTTTCAGCTTTATCCTGTGATGGTGGTGGATGTGGGAGGACCTGCTTCAGGAGCTTGCTTAAAAACAGACCACAGAAACCACAACAGGTTTGACCACAGACGGCTGACATTCAGGCAGGGAAGAGACTTTATCTTCTGCTGAGAGGATGATACTTGGCCTCGTGTTCCTCTTCCTCCTCGTTTCTCCAGGTCTGTGAGTTAACCTCAACATATTCACTTTTAGCAACTGTTAATGGAGTTTGATGGACAGGTGGAACAAAACGGTGTGTATTTAAAGTATTGGAGTTGCAACAAAAATCTATACTCGAGAATAATGACTGTTATTGATGAAGTGCTCTGATTTCCAGCTTTTACCAAAATAAGAAATTTAGTTAAAAATACAACTGTTTCCTGCCACTTGCTGTTTGTTTCTGGGAGATTTTTACTGAAAAACATATCTCTACAACAGATCCAAAGATAATCATAGAATAAACAAAGACATATTTGAATTTCTTTCAAGCTTGTATGCAGTAAGTAAACATAAGTAAAAGTAAACAACTTATTCAACAGGACATTTTGTTCTGTGATACTTGACTATTTTCTCAAAGTTGATGAATATTTAACTCCAAAGTTTAGATGCTTGAAAACCAGTTGTATAATTTGTTTTTAAGGTTAATGTGTGCACAGGAAAAAAAAAAAAAAAAAAGTTTAACAGTTTGTGGTAGCATTTCACTGGATGCCACGTTTCATACCTGTTATATAAAAAAGCACATCAAATATACTCATTTGGCTGATGAAAAGAGAACTTCACATGTGATATAAAGTGTCAGTTTGGAAAAGAGTTTATCTACTGGATGGGATTTAAGACCACTGGCTCGCTTCACTCATACAGTTACTTATTCATGAAAAAATATACTTCTTAAGGAAACTGACTCATCTCTCATTTTACTATTTATTCATTCATTTTTGCAAAAGCACCCTGCAAAAACTAATTTCTGAGAAAGAATCTTTTTTTCAAGAAAATTTTGCTAGTTTTAAGATTCTAGTCAAGAACAGTGTTTCATAGGTAAAAATATATATTTTTGCTTAAAATAAGAAAATTTCTGACATTTCATGTCCCGGTGGTGTCTTGGCATGGCCATAGGAGGATTCTTAAGATTGCAACCTGGAAAACACGCAAACGTAGGACCTCTGGATGAGGCCTTTATCCAATAAACACGCAGAAAATAAAAATGTGCGCAAAAGACAAAACCAGTAGATTATTTCATTCCATTCAAGTATTTGTTGAAATATTCTTCATTTCTAGACTTGTTTTTATCAAGAATCAAATAAAGATATAGTTGGTAGTTAAACAGGGCCAGCATCTTACCACATCCGACAGATCTGAAGCCATCACAACTCTCAAGCTATTACTTTTCTGTTCAATACTGCTATTTCGATATTTCTGCATCATTTATATATTATAAGAAGTATTAACAGTTTTGTGAATCTTGTGAACAATAATATAATCTATGTATCAACACAGAGCCCCCTACGGCAGGTTGTGTATTAGCAAGACCTCATGAATATTCACCAATCAGAAGAGTGTCCTCTCACAGCAAGAAGGTCCTGGGTTCAATTCTCGCCGGGGACGCTGTGGGCGCTGAAGTGCGTGTTAGTTCCCCCATGACTTCAGCGCCCACACCCTGGGTGGGGTAGGCGAAAGGGCCTTTCTGTGTGGAGTTTGCATGTTCTCCCCTTGGGTAGCAATGTGAGCTACCCTCACAAAAACATGCAACAGTCCTGGGCTATACTGCCCCCTCTGGCCAACCGGGGCCCCACCCTGCCTGTTGAAAAGAAGCGGCCCGTCACTCCTCAGGTTAAGGAGGAGACCTGAGCTCAGTGTAGGGCCCTCCCTGGGTTGGTAGAGGATGGCAATGCCCAGGACTGTCACTTAGGTATGAGCACTGGGTGATAAAATGGGAAAAAATCAGGGATAAAAAATATTAGATAAAAAAAAAAAAAGACAAGAAATCTAAACCTTAAAAGAGCCATAATCTCACCACACTATTTTTATGCTCCACTGCAATATTAGGACAAAATATTAATACATTCAGTTAATTCATCTATTTGTTCTGTATCCAAGACAAGTTTATCCTATTAAAATGTAATAAATAATGTTGAACATAATTTCTCCATGTACATGACCAGTATTTTAGATGAATAATTTCAGAAAAAAAAGCCACAATAGAGCAGATGATTTGTACATATCACTTTCCCACCAATCGAGAATCACAGTATGATGGAAAGATTGATGAAAAAAAACTCTCGATTTTAACTCCTTTTATTTATTCTATAATAGGAATGGACTGATTTCTTGAAGTAAAAGTTAATAATGGGAGGAAACCACAGTAAGCCGGAGAAAACCCAAAACTTTTACTAAAAGTGAACATAAACCTCTGCGATGCTCTTCATCTAATTGGTAAAGCACTTTTCATAAAATGAGTGCTACAGATACCAGCAGACAAAATAAACAAAAGGAATAAAATGTAGATACATAAAAAAAACAGAAGTAAAAGCATAAAAGCACAGAGACAATAGAAACATCAATAAAAGACCAGGGAAAGACTTCCTGAACAGAAAAGTTTTCAGCCCCTTTTTAATGCAATAACGATTGTAATAACTTAAATAAAGCACAATCAAACTAAGTTTTGCTCTCGCTCTATGTTTAAATACGCACACTTGTATGCTTGTGTGTGTGTTGTTGCAAGGCGGCGCGCCATGTCTGTGTGTAGACGGCGCCTTTTCGTTCGGTGCGCCATATGTGTGTTTTAAATACAGAAATGACACACAAAACTGAGGCTGCACTTTTCCACACGGCGCGCCGTATGGTCGCGAAAATACGATAAATGGTATTTTTCATTTTTAACCAATAGAAGTCAGCAGGTAAGAACCAACAACACCCTCTCAGAGATCAAATCAATTAGCACAGGTGCCCCGCAGGGTTGTGTCAGTGCTCCTGTCCTTTTTACACTTTACACAAAGGAATGCACAGACCCGGGAACCTTGTTTTTAGCCTGGTATGGGAACCTTACTGTCCGTCTGAAAACCAAACTGGCCCGTTTGGTGCGTACAGCCGTGAAAGTGATGGGGAAAAGGGACCGTCATTTCTTGCAGTTCAGCTATGATCAAACAGTTGTCAGGCAGGCCCAGAGGACGGTGGCCGAGCCTTCCCACATCCTTTACTCGGAATACAAGCTACTGCCCTCTGGGGGACGATACAGGGTTTCCAAGTGCAAATTGAATCGCTTTAATTAGTGCCAACCTCCATCAAACTCCTGAACAATCCTGCATGAGGCCAAAAGACTTGCGATCCTTTTATTAATTAATATATTTTTTTATACTGTGTTTTATTATGGTGATTTTTAGCATGTTTCAATTGGTGTAATGTGTGTAATTGTTGCTGAAATGGTGTGCCCGCTTATGTATTTTTTTGTCACTGTAGCTGTCAAGACATTTGTGGCTCAGCTGTCGAGTCCAAGACAAATTTCCCCAAGTGGGACAATAAAGTATATTGAATTCAATTCAAAAATGGTTTAAAACGGTGTAATTCCATGTCAAGAGACTTGCCATAACACTTGTGTGCACATTTTTGGTCATTTACTCCATCTCCAGAACCTTAGAATGTTATTTTCTAATATGCTTATGATGATAAATTGACTTTGGTGTGGACCCCAAAGGCACTTTATAGTGATATTAACCCAGGAATGTGGGGGCACCTGGGGTGGGGGGCAGTGGCCATGAGTGCGAGGGGTCCGATCAACGCTGCCCGCAGCTTTAATTCTTCTTGTCATTCAATGAGTAACGTGACAGTATTAACAAGAAGGGGAGCTATTGGAATTTATTCGCTAAAAAAGAAAAGATGCAGCTCAGGAGGGGAGAAGTTTGCCAGTTCTAGCTGTTTCTTTTGGGCTTTCCTCAACATTGACATTGAGGATTCTGCATTGTGTCTGTGAAGTCATCGTTCCTGGGTGCCCACCTCCTCGAAAATTGGTCACAAATACTAAACTGGGTCCATTTTCAGATCATTTCTCTAGCTCTGCACTAACACATGACAAAAATACTAAGATGACCAGGTCAGCTACTCTCGCCTGTTGTCTTTGCACCTCAGCACTTCAGAAATAGACCGTCCAGCCATTTTTTAATACAGCATCACATTACTTTGTCATCTAGTACTACTGTGAGGAATTGTGAAAGTGATTTCTGACCAGGATTTGTCCTTCAAATCACACATAAAATACATTTCTAGAACTACTTTCTTCTACCTCTGTAGTATTATCAAAACTAAAGGAAACTAATATTTTCGTAGTCCGGAAAATTTAGTCCAGTCATTCATAATGTTGATTAAGTAAAAGTTAACTGGCTCCAGTAAACTTAAAACTGTTATTCAAGTTAAATTTAACTACAGTCAGCTGGTCCCAGTAAGCTTTTAATGTTAATCAAGTTAAAGTTAGCTGGTTCCAGTAAACATCTAGTTAATTAAGTTAAAGTTAGCCGTCTTCTGTAAGTTTGAAATGTCGATCAAGTGAAATTTAAGTTGGCTTAAGTTAAAGAAATTTAATTAGATGTAGCAGTTTTCTCCAACGATTTCAATGTTGTATTCCATTGAGGCCTCTGAGTTGCTCTTGTGTTTGAAAGGCAAGGCAGGTTTATCTGTGTAGCACATTTCAGCAACAAGGCAATTCAAGGTGTTAATAAAATAAAAATATGAATAGTGAAGAAGGGGAAAAAAGGTGCTTTATAAACAAAGCTGAGGTTAAAACAAGAAAACTATCAGGAAGTTCTGCCATGATCACTTTTTACACGCCCTCTAAAGGTAAACCTAAAATGATTGTCTCAGAAAACCCCGCGCTGGCTTTTGTAGTTCATGTGTTAATGTTTAGCTGACCGTGAATGGTGTTTGTGTGCAGCGCTGCCACTCAAGTGCTACGTGTGCAGCTCCTCAGCCACCAATGAAGAGTGCAACCTGACCACGCAGGAGTGCCAGCAGCCGCTCGACACGTGCATGACCACCGTCGACACTCTGGGTAACAACTGCGACCGAACATCTGGTCAAACACACACACACCCCTGGTACCACTAAATGAAAGTGTGGCTCTTTGCAGTATTGGAGCTGGTTGTATGATTGAAAGACTGCTGTTTGTGTTTGTGCCGTTGCTCAGGGGTCATGAAGGCCATCGTGAAGCAGTGCGCCAGCATGGCCACATGCAGCGGAGCTGCCTCCAGCGCCTCCGTGGACCAGGAGGGAAACGGGAACTCAATCAACTGCTGTCACGGCTACAACCTGTGCAACTTCAGCGCAGCAGAATCCACTCACACACCCACGCTCCTCCTCTTCACTGTGTGTGTTTTACTGCCTCTGCTGCGTTGAGCTCAGTCACACTCACCTGCGCTGCTGTCTGTCTAAACCAGGGGTCTGCAACTCTGGTCCTAAAGAGATTACAGTAGAGCTTTATTTATCACTGAGCCAGCGAAATTTCTGCCAGTACAACCCATCAAGACAACAGAAAAAAAGCAAAACAGATGACAACACATGACATGGGTACACTGGTGCAATTAGCTGAGAAAGGATGACACTGGGATGGAGGAGGGAAAAAAAGGCATCTTCACACTGTGTATAAATACAGTGTGAAAGTGCAAAAAAAAAAGCACAGAAAAGCAACATACTCATAACAAATTTAACAACATCATAACGAAGACTTGCATGTGTGTGTGTGTGTGTGTGTGTGTGTGTGTGTGGTATGTTTGTGTACTATGCACCAGATCTACTCCTCAACCATTGTACTTGATGTTATCAGCCGGTATAGTTAGTGGGAGCCGAGCGTCTTGTTTTCATTCATCCAGGGAGACTGTGACTGGAGCGGCCTGCCAAGCCGCTCTGTCAAGGTCAGGTTGTAGAATCAACTATTGAATTTGCAATTTCCAGCAGCAAACGTCCCGTCGGGGCAAGAGGGCTCCCCTCTGCCCGGTCAGAGAAGAGCCGCACTCCTGCATGTTTTAGATATCTGTTTGCATCACCACACCTAATTCTAATTAAAGGCCGTCATCAGCTTCTCATCCAGTTCTGTACAAGTCTGTTAATGACACAGTCCTTTGTATCAGGGTGTGTTGATGCATGGAAACATGGAAAACATGCAGGACTGCGGCTCCCTAGGACCAGGGTTGCCTTCCCCTGGTCTAAACTCTACTGTTGTGTAATATAATTCTTCCTGTAAATACCTTTGGAGAGAGGTTGGAGACACAAATTGTTATATATTTCCCATGTTTATAAGATTGAAGCTATGTGTGATATAAAAACGAAACAACTCGTAGATACTTAAATATGCCTTTGATTGTTCTAGCATTTTGATTTCCACATTTTTTAAAAAGCTTTTTGTAGTTTAACAATGTTATCTCCTCCATAAATCATGTTGGAAAACAATCAGTATCTTTTTTTTTCAGATACATTAAGAATGATTATAAGATTTCTTTAATTAATAAAGAGAAGACTATTTTGTCTTTTTGCACCTTAGTATAAAGCTACTATGTCTTATTGGTGCTTCTTAATCATTTATGTCACAATAAAAAATGCCTCATACCAACCATCATTATTATCATGGCAGTGTAAACAGGAAATAACAACTCAATACCTCTTCATATTCTCAACATAAAACCTGAAAGGTTTCCAATAAAACTCTCATGGATAACAGACTCATTTCCATTTCATAATTATTTTATTTCATTGTTTTTTTTACTCCTATTTGACAAGGTGGCTGATTGAGCCCAGAAGACAAAATAAAAACCAGTGTTTACTAGTACGAGTTCTGTACAATTCACCAGTGATACACACCAGTATAGCTTACAATATACCAACATGAGCAGATTTACGCAACAACACTGAGATAAAATAGATTGTATTTTTTTGTGTGCGTGTCATTTTTTTTTTTTCTACAACAATTTAATCCATAAAACACCCAGATGTTTGATAATTTCCTTGCGTGTTAAACACAGAAAATAACATCAGGGTAGAATAGGATTAAAAGTTGAGGATGTGGGATTTGTTTTTTCCGGTGCTGTGCAAATATGCTCTTCTCCTTACCGGTATATCATGCTATACCAGTAAAGTCACCAATATATTTCATATAGCAGTCTGTCAAACTCCATGTGGGGTCAGTACGAACAAAGACACACGTGATCCGCTGCATTTTCAGTTCAGTGTTTTTGTGACTCCACGGCGAGTTTCAGTCATGCGGCTCCGCATTTCAGGTGTGTGTTTGTTTCCTTGGAGACTGTTGTTGGGAGGGACTTCGTTAAAGTGTAACACGCCTGACAGAACCAGGGACTCAGAATGTTACAGGTGCAACGTGTTTGCCATGAAATGCAGTTTTTATGTCACTGCTTTGTGACTGGACACTTATAGGTGCGACACCAGTCATCTATGAGGAACATATGAACCGTACTGGGACTGCTTGGGAGCAAAAGAGGAGAAAAAGAGGAGGTGGTTGCCCCACAGAAGCAGTTCGGATTAGTGCAATCAACTCTTTGCTTAGTTGATCGCACTTCTTTGATCTTCAGTCATAATCAGAAATATATCCGTCTGTATTCCGAGTTACAAACAGTTTTTTAGTAAAGAGGAAGAAGATTGTGACCGCGAAAAGAACACAACAAAACATGGAGCCAGCCGATAAATAAAGAGTAAACTAAACTGAGAAGTTTCCTGTAGTGTTTACTCCGACAGATTTAATTCTTCACATTTGGAGTCTTTAGAACCTGCTCAGAGAGCAGCTGAGGAAGACCGCAAGAAGAGACGACCACGAGAGGGAAATGCTGAGTGAAACAGAAGAAAGAGAAAAGCGTGCTCTTTCTCAATACTGCCCTGAAGATTTTATCTGCTTTTTCTGTTCCTCCCTTCGCCTCCTCCCCTGTAATTTCAGTTTATAAATAAAAGCTGGTGGGAACAAGTGACCAGATTCAGGAGGGAGAAGGTGGAAGGTATGAAGGGTGGAAGCTGCTTCTCCGGGCTGACTGAGTGGTCTTGTGGAAGTGTCTGCTCGAAGCATCACGCATGATCGAAGCAGAATAGAAAAAACATTTAGTCTGACCTGCCTGTATTATGTTTCACAACCACAGATCAAAACATATGCTGGATAAGCACACTGACACGGCTGCTGGCTCAATTCCACTGTGAAAATTCATAGATATGTTTCCGACCAATCACAGCTCAATCAGGTTCTGATTGACTCCAGTGAGAAATCCTCCGCCAGCAACTGCAGCCCAAACCGCTCCCAGGACAGTGTCGGATGCAGTCAAAAGTTTTTACTTGCATTAGACCTCCACAGACGTGAAAAATGTCATCTTGTTTGCATTTCTCCTCCCATTGTCATAGTCCAGTCCTAAGAGAGTGAAGCTGCCAAGTCTCTGATTCAGGAAGTGCTGTTGCTTTGTTGTTGTTGTATTTGTTGTAGAAAAGTCACAGTGGTTGAGAATTTAATCCCAGGTTAATGCAGGATTAAACATGAAATGATTTTTCCTGGGATGTGATCAGAAGAGAGGAGCCATTGTTCACTCCAGCAGGGTAATGCAGTATCCTTTGTCAACGACTGACGCCACTAAACCAGGAGTCTTTTAGTTCTGCTCTACCAACAGAGACCACAGAGGGGCCGCGTCTCCCGCTGGTCGGCTCAGCCGGCGTGGGGCTAGTGTGGGCGAGAGTGGGCCATCATCTTGAGCCGTGATTGGTCGATGACGTCCAGGAGGTTCTTGGCATCAACAGCAAGAGCGTGAGCTGCTGTCAGCATCTGCTTCTTGTAGTCCTGCTGGAGACTACAAACAGGAACATTTGTTAAGCAGCAGCAGTAGTAGGTACAGTAGATGGAATTAACACTGTAATACTATGTGCTGAACTGTGGCGCCTCCTTTAGGTGACAAAAGGAATTACAATGAAGAGCAACAAACAAAATAAGTGAGAATGAGAACAGAGGATAGATACATAAAACGATTCTTTGATCATATGGGTATGATGTTGGTATCTACCTGGTCATCACATATTGTTGGGCTAACTTCATCTTCCCGATTAGTTCTGCCAAGTCAGAGTTCAACAGCTTTTGCGCCATCTCAATCTGCAAGCAAAGCAGAACCCGACACATCAAGCAGGGAAATATATGAAATGTAGATTGTGTTAGTATGAACGCTGGCAGCAGAGTGTGTTCCTACCTCTCTGTGTGTGCTGGCTGGAAGCTGAGGTAGAGTCTCATCTACTGTGGCCAATAACGTCCTCAGCGCCAGACCCACATCCTGAAACACAAAGACACATATTTCTTTTCAGAACAGAAAAATACATTTTAATAACATAGTGAGATTGTGACCAGCATAGTGATGTCAGCAGTTTCTGATACTGACGACAGAAACAAACACAACGAAATATTAGCCAACTGGCTGCAAAAGTGTCACCGCTGACTATCAAATTCTGTTTGTATAAAGTCTAATATCAGATACTGAAATTACATAATTAGGCTGTTGATTTTGGGGAAGTACAAAGTAAGCACACAACTTGGAATGACAAAGTCTGAATATAAACTATTTTTCCTGTTTTCCTGAGTATTCTACAACAGAACCACAAAACAGTATCTGTAAAATCCCTGAAGGGAACTAAAATACGTCAAATAAATAAGAACATATGGTGAAACTTGGGCAATAAGGGTGCTGAGGTTAAAGATGGAAAAACAGATAATGATCAATCGTTGCAGGTTTGTTGTTCGTCTGCATTGTGTAAGCTGCACATTCAAAGACATATTCAACTTCTAATCTTAATGATAATTACATATTCACACCATTACTTCCTTATTCTTTTTAAACTGTGTGCTTTCATAAAATACAAAAAAAGATCAGGTCAGTATCAGTGAAGCACGGTTTCCTCTCAATGTCAAAAAATAAGAAATATTCTGTCAGTGAATTAGTTTTAACTTTAAGTGTAAATTTGCAGTAAAGGATGGGGAAGTCCTCCCTTTGGTGAATAAAAGGTCAAAAATAAATGAATAAATGTTTGGTTACCCTGGTTTTCCACCACACATGTACGTATGCTTGTGTGTTAGGAGTTGGTGCTCAGTACTGTCAACTTCAGAATCACATGATGACTATTTAAAAAAAAGAACCATAAAAACAACTTAATTTCACCAAGAGCCACAATCTTCCTTTGTTGTATTAAATTCCCCTGAAAAAGGGTGTTGTCTCTTGAGCAAGATTAATGGTTTCACAATGCTTACTCACGCTGACTAGCCCACCATGGTAACTGATGCTTAACACACAACGGTCCGGCTCAGGAGGCGTCTATAGTTGCTGCTCACAATTTCAGACTATTCTGCAGATCTTTATTTGTATGTTGAGATAAAACGCTACTTCAGTGACACTGATCGTCCTCTCAACACACTGTGAATTAACAGCCCATCTGAATTATGTAATCTGCCTTTACAGGTACATGGTAGACTGCATGGGAAGGTGGCGTGATGTTTTATGCTTGGATGAAATTCAAGCACGAGATGAGCGGCAGATGGAACACAGGCCTTTACTTGTAAACTGCAGTAGAAGAGAATGAACTTACAGACTGATTATGCCCATTGAAGGCATAAATAGTCTATCAAAACAAACAGCATGGGCTCAAAACCACTACACATGACATACTCTTGTATACATTTCTTACTAAGTATATGATAAATGTAAGAATATTCATTCAACATGATCAACTCTGAATGCAGTTTAGTATGTGTGGCCTCCACAATGTAGACTGATTTACAAACCTCAATGGATCAGAGATAACTTCCATTAATGCCTCTGAAAAATGTGAACTTCTTCATTTTGAATTTGAACTCAAAATGGAAATATCAGAAATCAATGTGTTCTCTTTTTTTCCCAGTTTGATTTTAGAAGCAAATATTGGCAAAAACAAGTTTAGTTTTTTTCTTTTTGTTTCTTGAATAGACTGTTACCTTGACCATTGGTACATATTCCTCGGGTGGAGCTGGCTGAATCTTGCTTGACATCTCTATCACAGCTTTAACCAATCCCGTCACATTCTCGTACACTTTGTCGTTCGAGCGGTCCAGGTTGGCTGTGGGGGGCGGGCTTATTTCTTGAGGCTGCAGCTAAACAATGAGAGAACGAGAACATGTATGTAAGACAGATTTGTGGGACGAGATGGAGGAAAAAGGACCACCTGACTCCCTACACATCCAATGATAAAAACTAAGAAAACTTCTATCTGCAACCTCAGGAAAATACTGTGAGACATAGTTCAATATTCTGGCCACTAGGTGGCAGTGTCCACTGTTTACAGGCGAGAACCAGACTTTGATCTTCATGTGGACTATTTACTTCTTCTGTTCCACTCTGACATCTGTCCTCAAGTCTAAAGTTACTTTAACATCCCCAGACACAGCTACTGCTTCTATAACAATTCAACTGTATACACATGATGGTCAGCCTTTATCACTTTAACTGTTAATCTGCTATTCCAAAACAAAACAATGTATTCCGTACTAGAGTTGTTTTCGTAATAATCCCTAAATTGCTGCAAAGGTCTTTACATACTAATCAAAAATAACGCAGTGCCTCATTGCAATGAGGAAAAACTTTGAAACCCCTTTAAACTGTGACCAAACTATGAAAGAACTAAATTTATTTAAAAACAAAAAAAGTGATCAACAGGAATTTCACTCAAGCCTTAGAACAGTGTCAGTAGTGCTCAATTATCTGAAATCCAACGAGATTAGGATGTTAGTTTGGAGAAAAAAGGCGATTAAAAACCCATCTACACACCAGGGACAACTGCAGGAATGGAATCAGCATGTTATGTCAACTATGTAATAAGTTGGACAAGGAAATCAAGGAGCTGATGGACCACGAGGTGACAAAACACACTGTAAACACACACGGACAGTGTGCTGCTTACCCGCCAGGGCTATGGGTCAACAGTAAGGCAGAAGAGGAGGAGGAGGAGGAGGAGGAGGAGGAGGGAAGAGAGAGACGAAGCAGCCAAAGACAAGAAGATAAAAGGGAGAACATGAATGCAGTCAGCATTAAAAACATGCAATGTGTATTTCTGCTGTTGCATTATTGAAAAGTGTGAACACTGCTGTTTCAGATGCTCACAGAAGAGCGAGTGTGGACTTTTTTTTTTTTTTAGGTAAAGACTAATGCACATTATTTATGTCCTTGTGTACCTTGACTCCATCATTGTACCCGTCTCCAGTATTTAGACTTGCCAAACTACCCACTTGGCTCTGGGCTCCAGGTCGAGGGGGCTTCTTTGGGGGGGCTGGGTGTTCTGCAGAAAACACCACGTAAAAGGTAAAAATGACTTCATGCTCAGTTTTAACTTCTCCAGTTCCCCAGCAGCTGTCTTCTATTATGTTGTAATTATTAATTACCACTTTAATATGTGAACGATATAATAATCTATCAACATCTGTGAGTAGCAGATAGGAAACACGATAAAATAACTTAATTTAGCATTTAGGAATAAAATTAGATAAAAATAAATAAATAAATACCAATAGAAAACATTTTCAGTATCAATCTATATGGATTTTCCCTGTGTCGAGCATAGCTTGGTAAATTGCCACTCTGAGCCCTGACATGTCAGTGCAGATATACAGTGGTTGGCTAGTTCACTACCAGGACAAATGGCAGCAAAGTTCACAATCAGATCTAACATATTGAAGCAAGAAACTATAACCGGTGCAGGCACATGGTGCCACACACACGCTGTAACTCGACCTGCTGCAGTAAAGACAGAAAGGCTGCAGATACACAATCTGTACCGTGAGAGCGAATAACAGAGCTATGTAATAGATATGTGGGACCTACATATTTTGGAAGATTAAGGATGAGAGAGGAGACTAAAACAATAGTGGTTATGTGGCTCAATTATACAGTTATGTAAATTGTGGAAGCATATCTATTACCTGATTTGCCAACAGGCTGGTATATGTGCTGGTTTCCTGTCTGCACAAACAAACAAACAAAAACATTGGGTTAGCAAGTGCACAGCCGGAGACATAATCAGAGACTGCAGAAAATGAGAACTTCAGAGGCAAAAACCACCAGAAGAATCCAGTTTAATTTTGTCATACAACACAAAGTCTGTATTTGTGCACAGGAGCTCCACATTTTTCTCCAGCTTTCCCTGCTGTGTGGTCTGTTACTTTTGTTAGCAAATCATTCCTGTGATGATTAGGGATGATAAGGAGGTGTCTCCTTTCTTAGAGCTCCAGCTTCTGAACTGGAAGACAATCACGCAGCACGTCTTTATGATTTGATAACTATGGGCATAAAATGCTGCCATAAACTCTCCATCTACTTTGTTGTATTATTTCTGCATATTTGTTGTTTTAGTACTGTGGAAAAAAAAACCAACAACAAAAAACCCCCCAAAACAGCACAGAGGGCTCTGAAAGTCTTGGTACCATCAGTGTTGTGGTCTGACAACCAGCGACACCCAAAAATACTCCACGCTGCAATTTACACATACATGCATGCACAAACGAGGGAGATTTTCCCACCACAAGCCACAACCATTCAATGGGAGGAGGAGGAGGAGGACATGCAGAGAGATGAATTACAGAGATGGAAATATCTGGCCCGTGGCAACTTCAGGCTGCTAAGACAACTTCTGCTGGCATCAGGGAAACAACAGAGATTGCATGAAGCTCAAGGTTCAACTCTGCATTCTCCAAGTTTACAGTAATATGACCACCAACAGAAAAAAACTATAAAAGGATTTACAAATGAATATTCTGTACGAGAAACTATCGAAACTATCAATAGAAGAGGGAAAAAAAGTTTTCAAATTGTGTACTTTGTATAACTGAACATTTTGCAAAATAGTACAAGCACAGCTACAGACAGACTACGCTAGTAATTCCTTTTAATGCCAGTATGCGTCTATTAATACTTAGGGACGCTGTGAGAATGCATTGACCCCGCATAGCTGACCCCACCCCCCACGAGGTCACTTCCTGTCCCTGCGTCGTGGTCCGCAACTCAAATCATAACAAACACATGCCACAGTGAGTTCAAGCATAACACTGGCTTTGGCTAAGATTTGCCTTTATCAGACATCTTCTCTGCTTAGTAACACAAAAAGTTCAGAGAAAAGAATGCAAACGGTCACAACTCTAAGAGTGAAGATGGGAAGACGGCAGCTAAGACAGAACAGCCACTGACAAGCAAACAGTTAAATAAAGTAACGTACCGGCGGCTGGAGTCCACTTTCCTCTCGGTCCAGACTTCCTCGAGAACTTCTTGTGTCTGGTTTCTAAACAAGCAGAAACAATGATAAGTGGTCATTCTGACAGCAATAGTAACATGAACTAAAGTCACATTCAAGGATGGTCATTTCAAAGTGCAACTACTTGGAGATCCAATAAGACAGCTTTACTTATCATTACAGTAATTATATCAATAATCACAATTATGTTAAATGACTGGGTTGGTTTTCTTCCGTTTTCTAGCACACGGTGAACCACATTGCTTTTCCTGTGACCTTACAAGGAGAGTAAGATTGTCATTAGTGTTCTATTCTTTGAGACAAAACTGTTTTTATGGCTTTCGTCTGTCGCTCTGCAGCAGTATAACACTGTGTGAATATTGACTTAATCAGGTCTGGATTTAAAGATTCAATAACATTTTTGGGATAAAATTAGGTGCCTTGATCAAAGAGACTGTCCCACTCTAAATTCATGTCAATTGACTAAATGATTAAAACACAGCACACAAAAACCATCAACATATCCATTCAAACATGATACATAAGCCACATCCCTTCGAAGTCTAGGATTTTAGGAGCTTCTGTGCCTTTCTCTGACTTCATATTTTTTTATGGGTTTGTATGTATAAATACATGCAAACAAAGCCAAAACAATATTGCACATAGTTAATTATACACATGCATCCAAACCGGACCACCTCACCAGCCGGCCCTTCACACACCCATCCTCGCATACCAGTTTTCCAAGACAGGATTTGAAGACCAGCATTGCCACTGATTTCATTCAAGTTGCTTGATGAATCGTTTGTATCCAAAAAAGTCTGATGTGCTGTGTCTCAGTTATCTTCTGATCTTACAGAATCTCTATCGAAAGTCTAGCGGCTTGTCTGTTCCATGAAGAAAAAAAAATAATTCAGATTCAACGATAGCTTCCTGCCTCCAGCACTTTTCTATCTAACACAGAGAGAAAAGGAGGAGGAGAGATGAAGCACACTGCCAACGATCTGTCAGTAAGTGAGCATGTCAACTGTTCTTTCCCAAACCCTTCTCCTTGTCTCCTCCCTCTCCCACCGATGTACCAGTGGTATTAAACTCAGCCTACACTGCACACTTTCACATGTTTGTGCTCTCTCTCTTTCACACACACACACACACACACACACACACACACACACACACACACACACACACACACACACACACACACACACACACACACACACACACACACACACACACACACACACACACACACACACACACACACACACACACACACACACACACACACACTTCAGTAATGCTGTGTGTTCTCGGTTAGTGGTTATGAGTCAAAGACAGACTGTTGACTGGGCTGTCAGTGTCTGAAAGCCTATCATTATGCCTGGAATTCACACAGGCCACACCTGCTTACAAACTCACTCACACACACGCACGGGAAAGTTTCTTGAGTAAAACTCCACTCAGCTACTTCCGTCGCTGTGCACAGAAAAAAAAAAAAAAAGGAGCAGCCTGAAACTCCTCCCTCCTACCAACCTCTGGCAGGGTGAGTCTCCATCAAAAATAACACACAATGGTCTCTTACAGTGTTCCATGTAACCACCTCCCAAAACAGAAGGGTTAGGATGCAAAGATGAAAATGACTCGTGTGCATATTGTGTTCAATCATTTTCTTGAAGCATTAGTGATGATAGTTAAACTCCATTAACAAACGACTGCATGACTGAGGCTCTAATTGAGTTTAAGACAGGAGAAATTTAAATCACATAAATGCAGGAAATAAAACATGCGAGTTCATAACACACAGCTTTGCAGCACAGACATTCAAAGTGCTGCTTCTTAAAGAATCCCTAGTAGAAATCTGTATAATTGTTTTGGGGAGCCAGGAAGTTGTATGATGCATGTCGTGCCCTTCTCTGTAATTGTCCTCTGCCGATGTGAGTTTTTTTGCAAGTGCATATTTGCATTTATAGTTGAGACGGAAATACTGTGTCCAACAAACATAAACATTTATAATATTACCAACAGAGGTAAGCACTTTTGTGAAGCCATGGTGGACAGTATAGGGTTGATGGTGAAGTTGGTGAAGGTGCACAGCAGAAATATAAAAAGAGACAAATATTTCTGTACATTAATTAGGAGCTAAATCATCAAATTTGAGATATATAACAAAAGAAATCAGATTTGACAAGGGGAATGAAAATTGTTTGATTCATTGATTACTTGAAGTTATGTTTGTCCCATGATTCATTCAGGTAACAACCTGAAGTCAAAACATGGAGAAGAATCGAAAAGAATCGCCAAGAAAGTGAAACTCTTTCCATCCTCTCTATAGTATAGCTTTAAATAACGTCCTTTGATAATTGTGGCTTATTGCAGGAGATCAACCAGCAGTCCCAATGACAGCAGCACCATGACGTCAGTGTAGAGGTTTCATACGTTTTGTTGTCACTAACAACAGTAATTAGGCATCAATGACAACAAATTTATTTTGTTTTTATTCGCCATGATATTTTAGGACTGTGATTTCCTGAAGTGTTGATAATCCTTTTTATCTGCAAATACTCACCTCAAATAGCTGTTTTACAAGAACTTTAAAAAAGGTTGCTCGACACTGCCGCTGGTTTCAACCTAAAACCTGCCTCAATGTTAGCGTTTCTACAAAAATATTAAATTTTGCTCTGGTTAAGTGAACACAAATGTGTAATCATAAATTAATGTCTTTGCCTCTGTACAATTTATATTTTTTGCCACAGAGTACTTTCTAGGGATTCTAACTGTTGTCAAATCACTATTTATATTGTTAAAGAGAAAATGCATATTCTAATGTATTATTGTAACATACAAATCTTATAAAGCATTTTTCTTGAGATTGGTTTTCTATTGTATTGTCATGATCTGATATTTGCTCATCCAAAGTTCTCCTACAGTATGTATTCATTATGTCTTCCCTACTGTGTTGATCTGTTTGTTTTGTCTATCCAGGGACTCCAGACGCAAATTAGCTGCAACTAACTCCGGTGCAATTGTAAAAATTGTGCACAGTTCCTGTCAAATAAATAAATAAATAAATAAATAAAAAGCAATCAATTTTAATTAAGGCTTCAGTTTTGGAAAAAAAAAATCTCTTTAAACATAACAAAATGTGAATATGTCTAGAATAAGATCTGAAAGGTTTTATAACACCGGTGATGATTCAGCAACATCATCAGTTAAGGCTGTGACCGCTAACTTGTTTCATTGCTTTTTATTCTCTTTGTGCTTCTTGTAGCACTTTATAAATCTGCATTTATTTTAACTACAGTTAATACAAATGCTCCACAGACTCTGTCAAAACTTTATCGAATTAGTTGTAGAAAAGACAAGCATGACATCATCCAATTTACGTGAAATAGTTCATTGCAAGATTCCAAATCCATTTTTTAGTTTAATAATGAGTAACGGCTTAAGTATGCTGCACTGAAAAGGTGATTTTCAGAAAGATGACATAACATATTTACAAAAATAAGACAGCATGCAAGAAGAAACTAAGAAACAGCGTAACTGAATAAAACAAATAGCACAACAGCAAGTAAGCATGACATCTTTGATCTAACATGCCATGCAAAAACGATGCTGTAGTAAAAACAACAACAATACAGGAGATCCGTTAAAAATGGTTCTTGTAAAGAAAAAAACGATCACAATTATACAGATACATTTTTTTTTTGTTCAATCTTTATGCTTGAGGATGAAACATCCTAAAATTGCAGAAATACAAAAAGCTTGTTGTATTTTGTGAACAAAACTTTGTTAATCTGCTCATACACCTGCAGAACAGAAATAAGCAGTAGTGTGTTAAACTACTGCACACCTACAGTTACATGTTGTTGTGCATGTGTCACTTGTGAGTCCTGCTTCCATGTGTGTGCCGTGTGTGTTACCAGCAGCCTTTCCTCCTCTTCCAGCCACCTCTGATCCTCCTCCATCTGCTGCTGTTGTATCATCAGCTGTTCCTCCATTAACAGGCACTGCTGGCCTACACACTGCTGCATGTCTACTGCCAAGTCCTATGCACGCAGAGGCGCAAACAAAAGTACAACAAGCGTAGCACAACGGTCATGCACACAAACATGGTGTAACACAAACACGTAGACAAGAAGAGAAACATGCGCACAGTCAACAGACAACAAAACAAAGACAGACAGAACTGAGATGGTGGAAGCACACACACTAAAAAAAATAAATTCAAATAATAATGGAAGGCAATGGGGTGCTGATTTGTACCACAATACATATATGAGTAATCTGGGACCCAAACCTTTTCTTTCAAGTAAATCTGTATGGAGATGAAAAAAGATTTTGTGTACAATAGTTCTCACTATTTTAAAACTTTTAAATGCAAATTTGACGTCTTTTAAAGTCATGAAACAAAGAAAAGCTTTCAGAGAGATTCATGATGTACTGGCACTGCCCATGACAGTAAATGATAAAAACCAGCCTTACATGTGTGTGTGCGTGCGTGTGTGAGAGAGAGAGAATGTCAAAGTGCTCTCTTACCTCCATAGCAGAGCCCCATAATGCCATGTCTTGCGGATGTGGCTGGGGAAGGTGCTGTGCGTGCGAGTGAGTGTGGACATGGTGGCGGGGGTGTGTGTGTGCATGGTGCGTCTCCAGCATAGCAGCTTGTGGAGGGTACAGGGCGCTGGGCACGGAGGGGAGGGTGTGAGGGCCAGGATACCCCGCCATCTGACACAGGAAGGAAGACAGAAAACAAGACACTTGGTTACTGTGGTATCAGTTCTCTTTTAAGCTTTGAATTACGTAAGAAAAACGGTTCTGCAGAAAATACAAGAGCTTGTATACAAACCTGGTAGTGTCCAGGATGTTGGGGACTAGGATAAAAACCTTCACTCGAGCGAGGGCTGGGGTAACCTGGTCTACTCGGCTACAGAGAGAAAGAAGAGAGTAGAAGGAAGAAAAGCACAGGTATGATGCTTGTTCATCTTTTTCCCAAATTAAATGTTAGAGGATGGTACATTCAGACACTCAACACACAAACCCCTGGGAGCTGTTTGTGTGGCCGGGTTAGCTGTCAATCAAAACAGGGAACACCCACTGGGCTGCAAGTCCACCAAGCAGTTAGTTGAACTGGCACAAAATACTGCTCCTATGCTTCAAACACAACCACCCATGGACTACTTGGTAAAAAAACAAAACAAATAATAATTAAAAAAATAAAACAACAACATTTTTTATATTTCTGGACTATTGATCACTGGTTAGATGCAATGCAGGTGTGTACAAAGAGTGTTGCGTGTTCACCAAAGACCTCTCTTTGAAGCACAAACTGTACTGGTTGTCCTGCTGCTGAGCAGGATGAGTGAGGCAATCAGTGTAACAAATGGGGAGTTCAGTGTTGTATATCATTTAAAATACAATACATCTCAGGCTTCTGCTGGATTATGTTGACCACAGAAAGAGTTTATCGACTGATTTCCCCCTTTCTAGTACTTTCAGCTAAAAACAGAAGTGCTTGGTGAACCCACTATGTTGGTTCTTCTGTTGGCTTGTTGAGATGAAGTCACTGGAAGTTGATGAAAAGTTTTGTCTCTTTGAATGACTGGAAACATTTCTCCCAATGAGGCAACGCAGACATAAATGCTGTAACAACAGTGTTGCAACTGCTACCTTCCACAGTGTCTCACAGTAGCTTTCTCTGGACCACACCTCCGACAGCAAGACAGACACAGAGACACGCAGGGAGGGAGGAGGAAAGGGAATAGAAAAAAGTAGAAAATAAATAAAAAAGGCAAGAAAAGGAAAAAAGGAGGAAGGAAGGAGAAAGAACAAAGAGAAGTAGACAAGACAAAACATTGAAGACGAGACATACACGAGCTTTGAGTGTGCAGACGCGAGACCGACAGACGGGAACAAACATCACGATTGTGAACAAGCTCACACATAAGAAGAGAGACGGATCGTCATATTTGGAAGATAGTATCTGCACCAGCAGACTGGCTTTCTTGTGGCAGTCAATCACTAGGGAGAAAGATTTCCCAGGGAATGCCCAGTTTAAAAATGGAGAGACAAACGTGGGGTCAGAGTGACTGGAGTTAATCAACGGTTTTTCAAGAGTCAAGGTAAATGTAAATGCTGTTGGGCCTGGTGTGAAAAAATAAAACCGTCTGAAAAGCCAAGGCCCTTAAGTACTGTATTTTAAAAATGAAGAATTTTCAAGGAGCACACTTTTAAAAACAAAGTAAAGAGAAATCTTTTTAAATTAATATATATTTGTGAAACATATACAAATCAAACATTCAGTTCAATTTAAAGACTGAAAGAATGATGTGTAGCGCAGTGTAGTTAAAGCTCTTTTTTCCATCATGTATCACTCAGGGCTAAAGCTCACCGACTCCTCCACACACATCCATCACCACAGAGGGCAACAGTGTGGGGCAAATATACGGTAACAGCTCTGAAACTGGAATGTTTCATGTACGATTACAACCGCTGTGAGGATTTAGGTCTGTCTGCCAGACTGGAGCTGAGCAGAACAGAAGGCCAAATGAAAGCAACTCACTTTTACGACTCACCATTATCAGATATGAAAAATAGTCTGGAGGGGGTCCGATATTTTGACGGCTCAAGTTGAGTTATGAGTAGTACGACAGGCTTACAACTAAAACCTAGTTCAAGGTAACGCTGTAATAAAGAAGGTGAAGACAGACCTTTCAGCAAGCTCTGTGTATTTATGATTACTGTCTTAAAGAAACACTAAACATACATTCTTATTAAGATTCAGAAATAAATGTCTACATGTAAATTAATTCAACAAATAATAAGGAACAGATGAATTACTGTATGTGTTATCAAAGAAAGCTCTGCCCTTAAACACTGCTGAGACATAGACCTAGAGAGTGGGAAAGGTTTGTATTGTAAATGTTTTATCTCTTCAGTCAAAATCATTCCCATTTTGTGTAAGAATGGCTTTGATGTCATTTTAAAATGCAAATTAAAATCTGTGTGATATCTAAAAGGTGACCAACAGAGACAACAATGTGTTTCTCTATTTCTGCGTGTATGAAGACTAAATCCTGTCATCTGCAAGGGACCCCCACTTCCCACTGTGAGCCTGCATTTGTGAGTTTGCAACAGAGTAATCAGCTCAGCTGTGCTGCTGTAAAGAAGATTGACTCCATGCCCATGGACGGGAACCCTCAGTGCAGCCAGCCCGCGAGGTGCTATCAGCAGAACTACCAGGTCTGTTGTCCAAATCAGTTCGGACAACAGACCTATCATGGACATAGAAACCATGTAGGAGGCTCAACACATGTGCGACATGAGTAGAACTTAGTAGAAGAATGGATTTAGGATTTAACACAGCCATCCTGAACAACTTGAAATAAAGTGTGAGAATCTAAGGAGCCCTCCCCTGATACAGGCAAAACAAAGTCGACACATTCGGTCATAAAAGAAAGAACATTTTATCTACATATCTGAGATAGTTAAAGCATGTCACCGATGTAGTTAAAACATGCTCAGCTGATCCATGCAGATTTTACTGGGTTGAAAATCGATTATATAGTGAACGAGCAAAAGCCATATATTCCAGTAAAACACAAAAGATTGGTTTGATGGTGCTTGACCTGGAATATTGAAGCTAAATGTCAAGAGATGGTGCAACATCGCCGCTTGTTTTTGGGACATGGAGGTTTTGCTAAAGACTGACTGGTCAAAGGTTAAAAAATTGAAAGACCCAGAGATCATTATTTTGTCTGTTACTCGTCCAATAATACAACTCTTTCTACAGTGGGAAATGGTTTGTGTTATTTCAAGACATAAAAAAGATGTTTGGAAGTTTTGAGCATTAAACTCTTGAAAACCAAACCCAAAAACACTTTTACATTTCAAATCTGGCAAAAGATAGCGTTCACAAGTAGAGTGTTGCATCATAAAAAAACAACTAAATACAAATCTGTCCAATCATACATTCACCCCTTTATCAGTTATACCAAGTGTACCTAATAAAGTGGCAGGTGAGGGTATACACAGGTTTGGTTTGGTTCTTAGAAAAGGCTCCAGTGCTATCCAGCAGCTCAGCACCTGCCTTCAACACACTGGACAAGAGTCTTTCAGAATAGGGGATGGAAAACAATGTGTGGATATTTACAGGCAGTGTGGATGTTGGGATGGATGGAAGTTGCTTGTTAGAGGACAGATTGCAGGCTGTGAGCACTGAATGGACTTTCTCTGTGGGTGGATGGACCAGTGGGGGCCTCCCACATGACTGCACAGCAGGGTGTCGGGTCTCTGGGTCAAAGTCAGGTTGAAGGGAGGCACTGGGATTAGTCTGGCTGTCAGGGTGAACGCAGGGGAACAGCAGAGTTTCAGGATAAGAAGTTGACTTGGACTGGATCATTTGGAGAGTGTGGGGACGAGCACTTGACGCGGTGCTGGGCAGAGAGTCAAAGTTCAAACTAGATCGGGCCTGGAGTGAAGAAAAGTACAGAGGATAGGAGTGGGAGCTGTCTGATTGGGATGAGCTACGCATGTAGCCATTAGCTGGTAGATTTGTGTTGTGGGGGCAGCTGCTGTTGGACAGACTGTTCGAGCATATGTGAGGTGAAGCCTGGAGCAACAACGAGGGATACGGTTTACACTCAGGATTTAATTTGGCCTTATACTGAGACAAAGAGCAACTGTAGCAAGTGAAACTTTGAACACAAGGTGATGGAGACTGAAGAGCAGAATATGAAAAGCTATGGGGACATTTCTGAGGTAATGAGCAGAGTGGAGGTGGACAAGAGGAGGGGCAGGGGGGTGGTGGAGGCTTTCCAATGCAGAAGGAAAGCTGTGAGGCAAAGAGCTGGTTTTGTTGGCAATGAGGAGGGGTAGAAACGCAATCCTGACTGAAGGTGGGCTGCGGTGAGGGATGGTGGCTGGGCTGCAAACAGAGAGACAAAAGCAGAGGAGGGACACGTAGGAAAGAAAAAAAAAGTATCACACAAGGCAAAGATGTGTAGTATTCAGGTGGAAAAGACGGCTGAACCAAGGTAAGAAATGTATACGCCTTCATTCCAAGCCCTGTTGTAAATACTTTTGAAGAATATATCTAAATTAGTTACTAGATTGCTGCTTTGTTTTAATTACTTTTGTTGTCTATTAAATGAAAAGGTTATAATTTTCAATACCTTATAATAGCAACTAAATTCAGTTTTTAAACATGGACGGCTGAATAACGGAAAGCTTTAAAAACCACATCTCTCAGCCACCTGAACTGCTGTTCATGAAAAATGGCTTTAGTTGTAACCAAATGAAGCAGTTAAGAGATGCTGACAACAGAGAAGTGGCGGCAGTAATATGGGGTGTGAACCAGAAGCTGGGGCAACAAGCTGGGAGGTGGAGGTGGGGTTTTCAGATGTACAAAGAATTATTAACAAGCGATGCCATATCTAAACTGAGTTGTATTTTTTTTTTGCAAAGCAGGACATCAACCTTGACTACAGTTTAAAAGTCTTTTTTTTTTTCTTAAACAAGTTATTCATCTGAAGGACAACCTCATTTCTTTCTCTTCTTGGAAAAGGTTGCAGACTTTTTACCCATGTGTAACCCAGCAAGATAGACAAAAATTAAGCACATAAACACACACATAAACCTCTCTTCTGAAATGAGACATGCATGATTAACGGCTTCATCATCTATTAAAGCAACAGCATTCAGACATCAATCACTTGATGAGGAGAGCAAGTGTGCACATGAGATTGAAAAGAAAATCAGGTGAGGTACATTAATCATAGTTCTTTCACAACAAATCATATCATCAAAACAATTCACATGAGCGAGGAGTGGTGGTGTGAAAGATGCTGAAAGTGGATGGAAGCAGCTGAAAACAACTTCTTTGTGGTTAAGGTTATTGAACAACTCAAGGGCATTCACTCTGCTTTTACTGAAAGATGAAAATATGTGCAACCATCTAAGAGCTCAGTAAGTCTTTTGTAGTTAAATATTTCTTTCCTCACAAGTCATTCCACCGTAAAAACGATATATCAATGTAACAAGAAAACTGCACCGTGTCGAACAAACAAGTGCTGGATGAGCAAAGTTGAAAATATGATATTCCTTGCCTGGTCAAAAAAAGTCACAGCCTGGCTTTAGCTGAACCACCAGGCAAGATGATCCCACTGGAAAATTACTGCAGGGATTAATATTTTTCGGCCGACAACAGTTTATTTAACCCAAACTGATGCGGTGAGTAGCCTCTCATTAAACAACAATGTCAAAAGACACATCCTGTGGCCATGGAAAATATGTTACTCTGTTTCAGAAGGGTCAAATTATTGGTCGACATCAAACAAACAGAACAATGATGGACACTGTTGAAACTACAGAACCTGAGTGAAGAGCTGTCTAACGCATTATTAAAACCTGGAGGAACTGTGGTGAACCGTCATATTTGAGGAAGATAAGTGGTTGGGGAAAAAAAATCTCAACTTCTCGTAATCAGATATCATCTAAACATTTGGTAAAATCTAATTTAAGAAAATCTGCTTTAAAACTCATGGCAATGTTCAATAGTGAAAGCAAAATAATTTTGTACACACAGAGTGGAAAGAGAGCTCAAAGTACTGGGACTAAATGCCAGTGAGGCCTTAAGATATCAAGTTATCATTGAGGGTAATCAAAACACAAAACGCTTCAGAGATTGAGCGCCGAACAAAGGAAAAAGGCCATGAAATTTGATATGATGGTCACTTCAGATTAAGGAGGGTGCATGAAGTGATGCACCCATTATGTCTAGTGCCTACTGTACAAAACTGTGAGAGCTCTGTTTTGATCCGGTCTTACTTCGATTGGTTCAACAATGCTATGTGTCCAGAAACTGAGGTCAGCTGACCTGAATGTACTCGCCTTTCCAACAAGATAGTTTTCTGTACAAGATTACAGAACCCAACTCTTGAGTACAGGGGATGACTTACACAGCAGCCAAAATCTCCAAACATCTATACAAGATCTTGGAGAATCACTAATCAAACTTAGAATGGAGACTTAGGATGGTTTGGCCAAGTACTGTATAATCAGACAGGTAGAAGAAGATTCAATATACTTTTTCAGCCATTTTTACTCCTTTATTGAGATCAGACAGAAAAAAAAATGACCTTGTATCTGAAAGGTCTGAATAAAGACAGAGAAAAAAAAGAAAAGGAATGCTATTAACATAGCAAACTATTTTACACCCATACACACAGCAAGAGGCTAACAAAAATAGTGGTGTAGTGGTGTCTTACTTTTGGTGGTGCTTCATCAGACCCTCCAGAGTCCCAGGAAACAGTGACCTGTCTTCTCATCTCCATCCTGTTCCTCTCTTTCTGCTGGAGCTTCTCTTCCTCTAATATCGTGCTGACATGAAAGGAAAGAAAAACAAAAACAATGTTATTATTCATAGACATAAGGCATTATACTCCTTTGACCATCACACCCAGTACTATATACTGATTTGTTGTTCATCTTCTGCCAGGTGCCATTATCAGGAAGAAAACACTTACATCCCTTACATTTTCTGTTCATTATTATAGAACCCCATAAAAACCCATTTATTCTTGAAGAAAAATTATAGGGTGCAGAACCCAGATCAAGTGGACTATATATGTAAGGAACTTTTTAGGACATTTAAAGGCAGCGTGACACATTTGTCACCGTGGGTCCTACATTGTTCTCTGTGTTGCGGTTTTATTACACAGCGCTGTGAGTTTATCCAAACTTCTGCATATGGAGCATTCTTCACACACTGTACAAACTGATTATGTACATTCAAATGGAGCGAATTATTGCTGCCTCTGACCACAAGTGTTCATTGCTGAACACTCAAATAATTCCTAATAGCATCCTGCAAGCTACCAAGAGTAATTGAACCACTCAACAGTTCAGATGCCTGAAAAACTGAATTGCTTCATCCATCTGACAGGAGTTTTGGGATCTCTTTTTTTGTAAAGCATCATCTACTTTAACTTCAACATTTTTGTTTTTGACAATACTGAATTTGGGGGAAAATGCCTGTTTCAGTTTTACAATTCACTGTACATTCACACAAACTATCAATATGATGTGTGTGCTGCAGTTTCATGGAAATTCATGCAGACCCAACACAGTAAATCTTTGACTTACATTGCTCAAAAACATTGCTGAATCACTGACTAAATAAGCAATGCCCCACAACCGTTACCCAGCATTTTCAGAAAGTATATAGCAAAGCATAACACACTGAACTTGATAAAATACTTATACTGACCCACTTCCATGGAAAATTGAGGCGAGAGGAAACCAAACCCTATATCTCAGACGAAGGAGGCAATTCGGAGGAGCTGCTCTTCCGTAGGACTGTAGGACCGTACTGTCAAACCATCCAGCATTTACAAATTCAGCGCTGACACACGCTCAGTCTACTCGCCTTCCCTCAACACGGGTGTAAGAGCTATTTCTAGTAACATCACTGCCCTCCTGTTCTGTTGTCTCCTGCTGAGTACCCTTGCACCTGTCCATGTCAGTCTCTGCTCTTTTCTTCTGTCACAACACACAGTCACTTTCTCTACAACAAGATTAGCATATGAGGCAACCCTCCACTATGATAAAGACACACTAAATGCTGTCTTACAAAATCGTGTTGTGTACAACTGCTTAATGATATAAGTTATTCAAATTAGGACTTACAATTTATTATCTTCTTACATTAGACAGTTTAAAACATTAAATCGTAAATAATTTTTCCACATTCAGTCCACTAATTCCCCCCCCCCCCCCCTCATACATGTATTTTGCACCTTTATGCTAAAAGTTTTTGTATATAAGAGCAGTTTTGATTTCATATCTTATTTCATCGGTTTTCTCACATTGTTCGTTAGTAGTTAAACTAAGAAAAATGTAAATACAAATGAACTATAAACAGTTTTCTTCCTTGGGATTTGTATTTCATGTCTGTTGATGAAAGTGTTCAGTTCATTAGAAATTCAGATAGGATTAGACTAAATCTTGCTTAACATGGTAAATGGTAAATTACATCACCCATGAACATGATGATACAATCAGACCTTGCAACACGCATGTTTCCTCCCCCACAGCATCTGGAACAACAAGCCCCCCCTTTGTTTATTTACTCAGGATGGGATGACTGAGCAGTTTCATGATTTTCTGAGACAGGTTCTCCAACTACAAAGTGGCAAAGTATCCACTCATTCACTACATCACCTAAGTATCCCCAAAAGCGTACCGGTAAGTGTAATGCAGGGATGAAAAAATTAACTTGAGTAGTGTCTGGTGCATTTGTCAAAGAGAGAAGATTTGTCAACTGTCCCAAATGCTGTGAGTGTAAATGGGTGAATGAGAAATCCATCGCAAGGCAGGTTTGTAGAACTGAGACAAGGTTATAAAGATGCTATAAAAGTGCACACCAAAAAAAAAGGTCCTGGTATAATCTAGTCAGTACCTTTAAAATAAATCATCATGAAATCATTAGAAAATCATAAATAAAAGGATCCCCTTTGCAGAAACAGAGACAGCATGGAGGGCTCTCAATTCTTACTCAACATATTCAAAAAAATCAGGTTGTCTGAAAACTCCGGTCCTGGCTCCGATGGAACTTCTTGAAAAGGATAATCACCAGGGATTTCATATCAAACAAATCTGTCTCTGAGTCTGTTAGTTATTGTTTTTATTGCTCTGTACCGTTTACCTGAAGGCAACAGTGTAAAGAGTGTCCAGGGTGAGAAGTGTCTTTTGTGATACATCTTACTTTTTGAAGACAACGGCCGCTGTGCAAGTCCTCCAGTGAGGGGAGAGGGCAGCCCATGATTTTTTGGGCTGTATTCACAACTCTTAGTAGTCTTCCTTTGAGCCACCGTGCTACTGGTATACCATACACGGATACAATACGTCAGTATGCTCTCTATGGAGCACTTGTAGAAAACACCAGCAGTTTTTCCTTGATATTGTACTTCCTGAGAACCCTCAGGAAGTACAGTCTTTGCTGGGCCTTTTTTGGGGCCTCCTAGATCTGATGATGTATCATTTATCAAGCTGTCTTAGTTCTACAGGTTTCTGTAAAAATACAAACATTATGGATTATAAACTTTAGCCAAATCTTCATCAAGGAAATCTGACACCTTGATGGTGTTGTATTTTATTACTTTTTTACCCGATTACCCATTTGCTATAGAACACAACATCTCTCTTTACATATGCACTCTAAAATGGTATCTACCATTACAAAAAAACTAACTTACACTCATATGTGAAACCTATCCTATCCTAACAGTTCAAAGTGACCCCTAGAAGATAAAACATAATGCACAAATGGACCAACAGAAAAGCACGGGGCTATCAAAGCTACATGTGGTGTAGATGCTGTGATATCTGTGTCATTACCTCCAAAGCATGGGACAGCTCAATTAAGACCACCGGAAATTGTGTCAACTTCAAAAAACCCAACATCATATGTGTGCTCTAAACACCATAGAGGATTACCTTCATTCCACCTGGTCCAATTGCCTGTCCATTCAGGCGTTCTGGAAAAGCACTGCACATACACATTCCTCAGCCATGTGTCACAACAAATGTCTACGAGGAGGTTCCTCATCTTTTGAACCACCAATGAAAAGAAGCCAATCAATTATGTCTGCTACATCAATCACTAAAAATCTAAATCCTAAACTCAGAAGACTGAAATATGCTCTCTCAGTCATGTATTGCCTTCCACAGTGAAATAAAAGATGTACATGTATGAAAGCATTTAAAGTTTCTGATATACGTAAAACATCCAGTTCCAAGAGCTGGTGGATGATTTTACAAACAGAAAAAAAAAGGTTGAGCATTTAGTGAAGCTGAGGACTCAGAATTAACTTATAGGTACTGGAGGATCCACTAAGATAAGATAAGATAAGAAATCCTTTAATAGAGGACTACATCTCAAACACTACTCTCTACACGTTGGACGTCAATTATTAGTCCCTATAAAAGAATAAAAAAAACAAAAAAATCTGTGAAAGAACGGCTTGTTGATGAGAACATACTTTACCTTCGAAAAAGGCCAATCCAACTGCACCACAGTGTATCCTCTTACGCAGTTTCAGAAGAAAAAGCAGCCATTAGAATGATACAACTAGAAGCACTCAGCACTTACCAAGGGTCAACATAAACAACTGTTAACAATTCAAACATCCTTTTCCCTGGAAGTTTAATAAAACTATGCTCTGTTGCAGCTGAACATCCGCTAGACTACATGGCTCAATTATCTGAGCATCAGATGCATCGGTGGACTAGCTCTGACCGTGCGAGCACACCGCTGCAATAGTTCTGATTCGCTTTTTCCTTTCTTTAATCCTCTCTGCCCCCATCCTCCCTCTGTTCTTTGTAAAGTTATAGCTCCTGGCAGTTGTCCACTGTGTAAACACCCTCACAAACCCACTCATGTAGGTCCTGCATCTAGAAAAAAAACTCTAGTAGTAGCTGAAAGCTGCATATTTGGCAGGAGAGACCTATAATTGATATTATGATACAAAAGCCAGCCAGACCAAACTTTATAACCTTATATGGCAAGAGTTTCTCCCATTAATAGCCAGCAACCATAATGAATATGGTCAATACTGACTCTGTATCTGAGATATTCAATGAGGGCTATTAAGGGATCTCTAATTTTTCCAATATGCCAATCTGTTAGAGTCAATCTGAATAAATGTTCTTCATTTTGTCAACTTAGCACTCATGCAAAGCAACTTTTCTACTCATTTTCAGCCTGCAAAAACATGTAACCATAAACACATGGTTTGTGTGAAATTAATAGGAAAAGCTCAAGGAAAAGAGACTATGAAAGAGAAAGTGAAATCAGGAAAATACTATGAAAAGCTGAAAGATGTCAAAAGAATAGGAAGGGAAAAAAGCACAAATAGTTAAGTCGAAAGGAAAAAAAGGCCATAAAAAGGAGTGGAATTAGAAACAGCAACAAAAGCTGATGACGAGGCTATCAGAGGTGTGAGTTAGGCTACTTTTCAGCAAACTCGTAAAACCACATGAGTTAAAAATGCCCTCTTATTTCCTGTTTCTGTACGAGTAAGAAAGAGTTAACAGGTAGAGTAAATTCAGGAAACAATGACAACATCTGGCTGTGCTGCTGCTTTGCTGGACATGTCAACATGAATTTGAGTGAAAAATGTTTTATACTGGAAAAATGTTCTTAAAAAACAAACTGCATATCATGTTATTTTCATTACATTAATGTAGTTTTAAGTGTGAGCAAAAAGGTAGGGAAATATTGCATTTCAACTACCGGTACTTATGAAGTTATTGAACACTGTTTTCCAGCCAAAAAACAAACAAACGAGAAAAAAAAAAGAAAAAAAAGACAGTCGGCTTGGCCATATTTCACATATTACAGTACAATAACCTCACTTTTCAGGTCAAAATAGAAATAAATAAATAAATAAATAAATAAATGGTCAATTTAAAAAATATATCTCTGAAATTGCCCTCTCTAAATGGCAAGAGACTGACTGATCATGTCAGTTAAAAGAAGTGCAAAGTGCAAGTGTAAAAACTTTTACTTCACATATTTCAGGCTGCACTCAAAAGTTTAGCAACTGCATTTAAAAAAAAAAAAGAGGGTATTAAAAAATGTCTCCAATCTGCATTTTTATGAATTGGAAATTGGTTGAATTTCATCCATACAGTTGTGTTTTATACAAATGATGCAGGTAAAGAGAATATAATTAGTCATTTTAGTAAATAAAAGAAGATAAGAAAAAAAGGAAACCTTATACATGGTAAGAAGCCCTAGCTTCTCTCTAGCTCAAGTGTCTTATCTGATGAGCTGACCTTACTTAAATAAGCCTGAAGTGAAAACATGTACGGTCTGCAAATACGTTTGAGCTGCTTTTCACTTCCTGCTCATGCTTTACACTAGCCATCTTTGCTTTTTGATTACTCTTCAGGGTTAACACTGACACATCATTTCTCACAAAAAGGAAGAAAAAAATGCAGGTCTGTTCATGTCTTGGTGATATTGACTTGTTGAGTAATGATGGTGAGGAAAACTTCCAGCCTGGCTGAACCCAGACTGAACCCAACATGTATCCTTTACTGTTTACCAAGAAGAAGAAAAACATGAATGAAATTTGTAAAAAAGTTGTATTGAACAAAAGAAAAAAAGTTGCTTCACTCTTCTGACACAACAATATCACCTTTAAACTAATACTGTATCTGTCCTAACAGGTGCCCCTGGCCCCTTACAGAAAACTTTTTTTGCATTTTCAGAGCTGCCGATACCATTTCAGATTCTAGCATATAATTACCATGTCTGGCACAAATCACAAAACATCTCAACCTTTTGCTCTAAAATCAGTCTTTTTCTCTGTGCTTGAGGCAGTTTTTTTAAAGGATATTTTCTTTAAGTTTTTCTTGAGTCACCGATCATAAGTGCTGCATTCAATACCCGATTAAAAGCTTTCACAATCTGAACTGCACCCTCTTTTAGTATCATTATTATTTGACTCATGAAAAGATTGGGCCCTTCCTATTTTGTGTTTTACATCATTCTGGGGATTACCAAGTAGGTCTTAGAATGACCAATTTTGATGTCTAGCTCTGCTTTATCTGATAACAACATGCCCGGGAAGTTGTGGTTCATAGATATGGTCTCCTTCCAGGTAAGCACTAAGGCAGTGATGTATCATTTACATCATTGAGAGTCAAAGCTTGATCTAGACTTGTTTAATCTTTCTCCGTCATCATCACAACTCTGTTACCATCCCAACCAGAATGTCATCAGCTCAAACAAGAAGTTGAGTTGAGACTATGGAGTCCTGCTCAGTGGATAAATACATCCCCGGAGCTCATTGCTAGGATTCCTTTAGTAATATAAATACTCTTTAACAACAATAGGAATGAAAGTAAATTGTTCAAACTCTGTATTGGTTACCCGCCTTCATGTGGGGATTCCACACGCTAAAAAAAGATGATAAAAGGTGGCTCTATAACAGGAGACACAGGAAGTGCAGTGTTGAGATTGATGCCATTTCATTGACTGTGAAATGTTAAAAGGAGAGTATGTGACTGCAGTGGTTGCAGAGAATCATGGACTTCAATGGCACATCAATAAGATAACCACACCCAGGCAAAGCACAGATTCCTGTGGAGAGCAAGCTTAAACTTAAAAAAAGAAAAAAAAAAAAACCTTTACACAATCAACTAGAGCCCAGGAGGATTTTAGAAAGGGGCGACCTCTGTAGTGCACAGAGAGAACTGCAATGGCTTATCACACCACGACAACTTATGTATGAGCATTCAAAGTACTATCATCCTGCAGGACAGTCAGATCTCAGAAAAAGCCAAAATAGAAATCCAACTTAGTTTCTTTACACTCCTTAACATGTCATATCAACACTGTTCGATGGCAGCCACAAACTCAAAAGAAGCTGGGTGGAATGCTTTCCATTGTGTTACATTACCCTTCCCTTTAATTACATGTCTGTTTAGGAACTGAAGATACTAATTGTTGCAGCCTTGCAAGATGAATCTGTGCTAAAACAAGAGTTTAGCTGAACAGTGTGTGCTCGTCAGATGTGGTGTCCATCACCAGTCTGACTGAAAACACAGAAGCATGATATTTTGGCTACATCACCCAGTCCCATTTCACACATTTGAAAGTCAGCCATGTGATGGGCACTGATACATCCCTCAGATCCTCACAGATGTACTTTTCACTAAAAACAGCTTGGATGGTGGCTCATCTTTGGCACATAGAAGATGAAGTCTGTTTTCCAATAGCAAGTTCAAACATGGGCTGACAATTGAACACATGTCCACTATCTAACCATTTGAGATTAGCTCGTTGCCTGAGCTCTTGGATGTGTTTCAGGTCAGAGTTGATATATGGCTGCCTCCTTGCACAACAAAGTTTCAGGTTAAATGTCTGGATGCTGCAGTGGACGGTGCTGAGTGAGAATGCTTTTCCAAGGTACTCATGTGCCTATGTGGTTATAATGATCATGGTTAAATAACAGTTTCTCATACTGTGCTGCATGAGAGCTCAAAGGCCACATTCCTCCAACATGAGCTTCTAGACTTGAGGTTTACAGATTCGCATTTCCGCAGAGTCCCTGAATAACCTTGGCTGAATGATTTAAGTTCTTTGCAGTTTTGCAATTTTTTATTTTCTTATTTCAAAACTGTTGAGTAATGCTCTGTTGGAGAATACTGACATTAATCTGTCCTATAAAAAGACTGAAGATCATTTCCTTTGTACTTGTGTCTCTTAAATAAAGATTCAAAATTACATGTTCAGTTTTTTTGAATTTTAGAAAAGGTTTTAAGGAAATTGGGTTTGAAAATACGTAGAAAGCTCTTTGTAGTACATAAATGGGGCTGTTTCTTTAGCTTCATTGTTGCATTTCTCTAAGTTAACTGTTTCGGTGTATTATAGCAGCTTTTTAGACTCATTAGTAAATGTGGCACCACAGCAACATTTCAAAGGTCAGGACAACCCTCACGTTTCAAGAGAGGACAGGAAGAACACCTATCAGGGAGGCAACCAAGAGACCAACTGCAACACTGAAGCAACGATAGGAATGCCTAACAGGTACTTTAATCCTAAAAAGGTTTATCATTTTTGAAAAAGCCAATACAGACCATTATCCAAGGACTAATAAATCAATGGTATGTCAGGACTGTATACCATTGTATGGCGGGGGTCGCATTATAGTTTGGGAGTGTTTCTCTTCACTGAACCATGGCTATTATCAAGATAGATGGCAAATGAATAGGTCAAAATACCGAAAAACTTTGGCACAAAAACCTTCAGTGCTCCAATGAAAAGTTGAAAATAAAGAGGAATTCACATTCCAACATGAAAATGAGTCAAAGAGCAGCATATGCACTAGTCAAAAAAAGAAACATTCAGAACATGGCTTCAGGAAAGTAAAATCAAAGTCTTGGAACGCCCCAGTCATAGCCCAGACCTCAATCACGAAGACGCCGTAATACAAGGCAAAAGATGCTTCCAGAGAGTATTAGTTGGGAGGGGTGTTTAGATTTATGTTATCTGTGGTCTGTGTATCTGTTAGCTGTGGTAGTAATTTTTCTACATTTAAAATGTTTTTTAAATATTTCCTTTTCCTCTGAATTTTTGTTTGTTGGAATATCAAAAATTGAATGAGTCTGATATTTATTTTAGCTGTTGTTTGTGTCTCAACATTATCAGTCATCTGGCTGTGTTCTCAACTCAAGACATTGTGATTATATTATGCAGAGAGCGCCACCTGCTGTTGGAGATATAAAAGCTTAAAAAGCTTGAACTCATCAACGAAAACCACCTGGGATTTACGCCCCCCAAATGAAATTTAAACATTGTTGAGCTCAGTTAAAGAGTAAATGGACCATAATCATGCACAGCTTTCTGAGTCTTGCTGACTAGTCAAAGCCACTCCTCACCCATGTTCACAGCATTCATACGTCATTTCTTAGTCTAAAAAGACTACTGCTTTTCCTGCTATCACACAAACATTCACACTCCAATGAACGCATTAGTGTCATTATAGAAAACAAACAATCAGGTGGGGAAGATAGCAAATGAACTATGAATCTTCCAAGTGGTAAAATACATCTACCTCTTGTGCCAAAACCAGTAAAGTCGTAACCATATTTTTTGATGATCAAGATTTATAAAAGGACACACAGAATGGAAACCAAAGTACTCAACAATCCAACTTCATTCAGTACCTCAGTTGTGTTTTGAGCTCATTAAAACGTGGCCTCTTGCTGGGGTCGTAAGACCAACACTTCGTCATCAGGCTGTAGAGAGTAGGAGGGCACTGAGGGGGCATAGCCAGTCGCTCGCCGTTCTCTATCCTGCCAATCACGTCGTTGTTCTTCACACCCTGGAAAGGCTTGATGCCATACATCAGAATCTCCCACATGCAGACGCCTGTGAACAGTATATATAAATATATATATTTTAATTACCCCCCGAAAGAGATGGTACACAGGTTGTGAAAACACAGGCAGTGTGTAGAACTGAATAGAAACCTGATGTAAATGCTTGCTGCTATTAAACAACAAATCGGGACCAAAAGAAAAAACGGGACAAAGTTGGAAAAAAAGAAAAAAAAAAAAAAAAAAAGAAGACAACCAGGGATCCTTAAACTTACCAAACATCCAGACATCACTGGCTGTAGTGAATCGTCTGAAGTTTATGGATTCTGGAGCCATCCATTTAATAGGTAATTTACCTTTAGATGCTGGGAAACAGAAATAAAGAGAGAAGAGTTTTACTTCACTGATCATTCCAGTTCATAATCCTCCTACATATAACAAAGGAGCTCATTCCCGTCTGATCAAACAAAGAAACTTCCAAGTGCCTGTAGTGTTGATTTTATACCGCATTACCTTTATAATACGAGCTATCTTCCATGTATCGTGACAAACCAAAGTCTCCCAGCTTTACACAGTCGACCGTAGATACCAAGACATTTCGCGCTGCGATGTCCCTGGGGGGGGTGGGGGCAAACAGAGTTACAGGACAAGTGAGACCTGCTGACATTTACACTACATGACATTTTCATGTACTGTAGGCAGAGCAGTTTTTACCCAAGTAAAAATACGCTTGTTTTCAACAGAACATCAGTGTTTCACTGATTGACTTTGTCCAGTAGGTGGCAACAGTGGATCGTGGATATTTACAATAATGTCATGGTCACTGAAAAATGGCTGACCTATTTTATTACAAACAACTATTTAGAGTGATAACTACTTGGTATGAATTATCTGTTAAAATTGATGCACTATTATGATGGTAGCATGTTGTACTGTTTCAACATGTGCTCATTTATACCTGTGTACAAAGCGTTTGCTCTCCAGGTACGCCAAAGCTGTGCTGAGCTGGTAAGAGTACAAGATGAGGGTTGCCAGGTCTAGACTGTATTTCCTAACCTGGAGAAATGATCGTAGCTGTGGAGAAGAAAGGGGGGAGAATGCAGGAAAAACATGTGAGAGGGGGTGTAAGAAACACTTTGACTGAATATAAAAATATGCAAAAATAAAGAGAAAAAAAAACAAGAAAATTAATGTGAAAGAGTTTAAAATGAAATATGGGAAGTTGGAAATTGAAAAAGAAATGTAAATAAATTAGTAAATCAAGAAACGAAAAAGTGTGATAACAGATAAAAAGGTACAAAGTTGTATAAAATAAGCAACAAAGCAAAAACTATTTGATGAAAGTTGCATTAAACCAAACTAAATTTAATTCTGAGAAAAAAACTATGTCTTTAAAAGATGATTTTTACTTCCTATGAAACTAAATACCACAGTTCAAAAATGTCAAAATACATCACAAGTAAGACAAAAACCTGGAAAAGAAATGTGTTTAATTCACTTGAAAACATCTAAAAAGTACACAGTTTAACATTTCCCCCTGCAAGATGTTTTCCTTTCATAATTTGTCCTTTAAATTAGACTTTTGAATAAATGTGGCTTAAAATGAAACTTTTCTACTTCAACATGTAGCCCGTACATGTATTTCAAAGATGCTTCAAATGATCTTTTAAAATGCATGCACAACTTTGTGTAAGTTAACATCATGTCCTACCTCCCCGAGTGTGCAGAGCTCCATGATGATCCACACCGGATTCTCAGTGATGACTCCCATCAATTTCACAATGTGAGGATGGTCAAACTGACGCATGGTCACTGAAGGGAGAAGCACAGAGTGTTTCACTATTTACAAATTACATATAGAGTTGTTCTTATTGAGATCATTTATCATTATCCCCATCTACTGTACACTTAGCTAATGTCAGATCAGAATCTTACATGCTTCCTGGAGAAATTTTTCCCTGACACTGTCTGATGTGGAGTTCTTGCACGTCTTGACTGCCACAGATAGAGCTGGGTTCTCCTGCAAGAAACAAATGCATCCAAACAAAATCCGCAGTTGCATTACAGAGACATCCACGGGCAATATATTCATGTGTATTATTACATTTATTTATCCGCCAAACTGTCTTTGATTGTGAAACAAATAAACCTTTGTGTTCTACAAGAGGCAGACACTACAGTACATACCGGGCTGATGTAGACTCCTTGATGGACGTCTCCAAATTGACCTTCACCAATGCAGCGTCCCAACTCAATACAATCCCGCTGAATCTCATAGTCCCGTGCTAGATATAACATGCATCGTCATGAAAACACGCACAGATATGGATGGACAAACATATGAGAACAAACAGAATACACTTTCAGATCAACTGCAAAAATATGGTGATTTCATACACAGAGGTTTTGAACTTTCCAAGCTTGTTAGAGCGCTTAACAGTTTCCCCTTGACTATTCAGCTTAATCTTTTCTAAATAACTTATTTCAGTTTGTATGACAGTTCATTGATGTCAACAAAAAGCAACTCAATAATGTCATATGTGAAATTTGATGTCTTTTCTGGTAATATACAGTACAGACCAAAAGTTTGGACACACTTTCTCATTCAAACAAATGGGGAAATGTGTCCAAACCTTTGGTCTGTACTGTATGTTTAATAGTCTTGACATCGACTCTGACAAGCTTGGTTTTATTGCGATTGGCATAGCTTTTCAACAGCATGCAAAAATAGCATCAGCAAACCACAGCTAGACATGCCATGTAACACGGACGAACAACAGCCAATCAAACTCAATATACAAGTGAACATGAATTACCCCTGAACCTTGAGTTAAATATAACATGGATAAAGTCAGGTGGATTGTATAATAAAGAACATTATTTTTTTAAGAATTAAATGCACCCAGGCTGATTTAAAACGTGATTCATTCAGTATTTTCTTGAAGAAAAGAAAGAAAAGTCTAACCATGGTCATTCAAAGGGTCTGTGAAACATAGGCTGTTGAAAGCTGGTGGTTTGCTCTGCCTAACAGGCGTTACAATGTTGACCTGACTTTGTCCATTGTAATAAAAATATGAATATAACATGAAGCTATAAATGTCAAGTCACAGGAATCAAATTTATAATAACCTCTGATGTCCAAATCCAGTACGAGTGCGACTTTTAGAGACAATAACGTCAGGCAGTTAAAGCCTGCAGCGAGGCTGTTCTAAATGTGGAAATGGGCTGCAACATACAGTCACAAAAATGTACACTTGGCCATAATTGTTGTGCTCTTATTTGTGCTCTGCCTCTGAATGTCGCCCATGTAGGTTAGGAAAATCTACTGGCATGGTTAAATAATGAAGTTGGACTACCATGCTTGTTAGTGGTTTAGGTTTTAAATTTTTTACATTATATAATTATATGCATCTATTTAAAACGTTCCCTCATGCTGCACTTCCTTCTCCTGGCCAGAGTTGTAAAAAGGAACATGTTCTGAGTCAACTTGCCTGGTTCAATTATATATAGAGGATGTTTTTCTTTTTTTAAACTGCTCCTATGTTGTTAGTTTGCAGGAAACAGTTTTTAAAAGATGCTCACACTATCATTGATCTTTTTTATTATAATTGATACAATATATATATATATATATATTTTTTTTTTTTTCCTTTTTCCTTAGACATATTAAATACAACTAAGATTAATGTTCAACTGGTATTCAGCTCTTTAACTATCGCCAGTTTATCAAAAACTGACAGAACACCAAACATCAACAGAGGGAGGTCAAATCAACAGGGTGCAGAAAATATTCTGACTTTTAATTTAAGGTTGCAAGCAAACATAAAAAGGATCACAACAACCACCAAATCAAAGTTTCATCACAATGGCATGTTCCAATTTTTACCTTGATCTAGTCCATAGTATTCTGGGAAAATGGGTTAGTGATAAGAGACAGAGATAACTAGCTGTGAGTACAGAGAGCCATTAATTGTTGCTGCTGTCTTCATTAATCATGTCAATGTCAGTGACATAAATGGGTTTGGGGAGCTGTGTGTGAAAAACACTCTTTGAAGGAATTTCCCTTCACTAAAAATGTTAAACGTTTGTTTATTTGGGGGGGGGGGGGGGGGTCCATTTTCTAACACCAAAAGCTAATTTAGAAAAGAACTCAATATCTGGATTTTTCATTTGAATACCTAAAATAAAGATGCAACATTTTCAACAGACTAATGTAGAGATGAACACTGATAAATGGTCTTTCTACCAGTTTTTTACATTTTAAACTGTGTGTCATTTATTGACTGTCACGGTGATGGCATTTAAATGAGTTATAACTGTAAGTGTGTATGACTGTGGTAACAGCTGCAATACATGAAAGGTCAAAAAGCAAAGCTGAGTATTTGCTGCATGGAGCATGTGCTGCACAACATTTTGTGGCAGTTTAGGTGTGAAAATTATTTTAAAATAGGTGAAACATGTTTTCAAAATTCAGCTCCTTTTCCCGTATTAGGCTTAAGTGATATAACGTATATTTTCTGCCTCTCAATGTTGTAAATTTAGCTGTGAGAATAATAAGAACATCCCTCATATACCCGTTGAAACTGAACAGGCACTACCGAGAGGCCACAGCAGTCACCCTTCATGTACAATCACTTAAAATAAAGTTACAATCACAGCATCACATTGAACACTGAGATAAGAGTGATAAACCCAATACAAAACCATCTGTAAATGTTGACTATAATTCGGAGAATCCGTCAACATTACCTGAAGAAGCAGATATTTCCACCTAATTGTGTCAATTCCTCAAAATAAATGCTGATGGCAGCCACAATACACAGGGCATGGTTCAATCTACTTCCTCTTCTAGATACAAAAACCGCATGTGGTTAAAGAAAATGTAGTTTCATTCTTCTCAAAATCATTCTTCTATACAGTAATGTAAAAAGAACTCAAATCAATGTCTGAATTAAATACTTTTCCTCCTCAGCTTCAAAATGATGAGCCTCAGGTCTTTTTCAGTTGTGTGTGGTTTCGTTTGTGACTAATATTTTTCAAAAGATGATGAGCTGGTATTGAGACAGAAATATTAAGACCAACTAGATCAAAGTCAAATAACTCTAAGCAAAATTTGCTACTTTGCAGACTGCTTGAGATGATAATAGCCACTCAAGACACATAATCTATAGTACCAGCAAGCACATCCCCTGCAAACCCTGACATCTTTCACTGACGAGTAGAGAAGCACACGCTGACACGCGAGTGACCTGCACCAATTGACTGCATGTGTATCTGCATGCTTACTTGAAGGCATGGTGTAAGTATCCTCCTCGTCTATGATCTCAGCGTAGTCGTCTGTTTCTGCAGAGCCAGAATGAAGTCACAAAGGGACAAAGAATCAAGAAACATTAAAACAGAGTTGAAACAAGATCACATTGAAAACTCAGGAAGAAGATGAACATCGTTGACACAAGTTGCATCATCTTTTTGTCTCATCAACAATTCAACCCATCACTACCACCTCCCACAAACACAAACATTGCATGCAATTAAAGAAATCAAAGAGACGAAAAGTTGCAAACTTTAACAAACCCCCTCACCATTTGAGACAAGTACCTTTTTGAAAGACCGCCACCATAACAGACTCAAAGTATAATTACAACAGGTGAAATGCTCATGTACTATTGAATAGATGCACACATGGCAAGGGGCAGAGCAATGCAATGGTGAGAGAGAAAGAGCAAAGGGGAGGGACAGGAAGCTTCTCTCTTTCCAGAGAAACAAGCTGAAGAAAAAAAAAAAAATCAGCCTGAGTCATGGGTCACAATCAAACACTTGCATGCATATACTGACAGACACTGACATTGATTTCCACACATGCGGTCTAATACAATTGCAGAGAAGGAGCAGGTCGCTAATTATACAAATAGAAAGAATGAGGTTTACCATCGCCACTAATGTGACCTGTAAAAGCCACATGCAGCATGTAAGAAAAATGTGTTACAGGGAAAAAAGAAAAGGGAGAAAAGTATTAGTCTTAGTATGATGAAAAAAGGAAAGGTTTACTATATCATTAATAGTGCACTATCGCATTTAAAGTATCTTCATTTCAAACTATGTAAAAGTGAGTCAGAGGTCAGTAGGCAGTCAGAGCAGAGACAGAGTGACAGTGACTAAAGCTCTCCACCAGGACATCTGGCCAGACAAGGACTCTTCACTGCACACACAGATGAGGCTTTATCAGGGAGACTGGGGATGCACGCATATCTATGAACCCTTTATCTAACGCTTAGCACTTACTGTCATTCATGACATTTAGAGCAGAGACTAGGGAAGCGAAGAGTCAGCAGACCAAGTGGCTAAGAGAAAACAAGACTTATACCTGATATGCAAACGGCTCGTGTTCGTACTCCATCCATCCGTTTTTCCATCCGCTTCTCATGATTTGAAACTCTGTTTGAGAGAGGGAGGGGAAAAATTACTTAAGGGACCCTGCTCCTATTAACTTTACTTTGAATTCAGAATAAACCATTATTCGTAAATATTAACACAGCAGGGGAAGCAAGCACAAGGATATCCTGTCATTGTTAAAAATGATCAAATTAAGAACTCACATGAGTGCGTTTATATATTGCAAAAGTATTCAATTCATGTTATTAACAATTCAAGGACTACTTCAACTGGAAGCAAAAGCTAAAAAGTGACATTTCCACTTAATCAGCTTCTTCTCAGAACAAAATTTGTGAAATCACAAAATAAAATCCAATAAGGACAAGTTTCTCTGATAAAGTGAAGTAAATCAGACTAGTTTTCTTATCCATTACCAGACCACCGACAGAAAACTGTAAGTGAAAAAAAACTAACAACATTGTACACAAAAATGAATTAAATCACTTTACTTACTTTGGTATAGATGGAAGAGCTCTGTCACCCTCTGCAGACACAGAATATGCAAAATGATAAAAAAAAAAAAGAAACAAAAAAACAAAAAAAAACATATACGCTAGCCCTAACTAAGCTACAGTATTTCCATTTCTTTGCAGCCATAGCTATTTTTAGAGAAAACTAGTCACACACAGGATGATCATCATTCAAAATGACAAGCACAAAGCCTGACTAGCAACAGTAAGACCTCACAGTTTGAAATTTGAGTCAGGATGCTATTTTTACTATAAAGTAAATTCCCTCCTCTTTTTAAAAGTCACTGTTACCAGTGAAATAAAGACAAAAATGATCACAATGTTGCTCGCGGTACTACACACAAATCTGTGACTATGTATCCTACTGCAAAACCCTTAAAAGTATTGCAACTTGGGTGATTAAAAAACAACAACACAAGAGTATAATATGATAACAGAGTACTTGTACAACCTACCTTTATTGACTCTGACAATGAAGGAGTGCGTGACTGACGAGACGAGTCGACAGTATCCGTCAATCAAGTCAGCCATGTTTTCTGCAGTAGTCAGCAATGCTGTAGTAACAGTAAGTGGCTACACACACACACATAACACAGAGGGATTAGTGTAAGAGTGGGACAGGGAGTTACTTCACAATGGCACAATGAAAGCTTTATCGGGAACTGCATCCCATACCACTGGCCACGCACACGGCCCTCTGAGCACACTCCCCAACACTGATACAGTTGCAGTGATGCACACATCCTCTTCAATCACAAGCAGCTAGCTCCAAACACTTTTTGTACAACACAAGACTTACTCCACTTTAAATAAGTAATATTTCATAATAAGCTACCCTCCAATGAAAAAGGCCAGTGAATGAGTATGTTCTTACCTCTGGAGCCCCTGCCACGTTCAGCTGCAGCATCCCTTTCCTGTCCTTCTCTTCCAAAGCAGAGTACTGGATAGACTGTACTTGATTAAAATTAGCCAAGTGTGTAGGCTGCAGAGACAAATACGGATACATATATTTAAGAGAGAGAGAGAGAGAGAGCGAAAAAAAAAAATGATATACCATTCTCAGTATAAAGTGTATTTTTCTTTAACTTAATCATAAAGTTGGAATGTTCATAACAAACAAACATTATATAAAGCAGGGTGTTTTCACGCTTTTTTTAACAAGTAAACTGAAGAAATATTTTAGTCTATTTTTACCTGTCATGTCAGATAATGCGTTAATAATGCAATTCTGCACCATTGATCATGTTAAGATCTTCAAACAAAACAGATTTCATGAAATGTATCCATGAGTTGTATCCATTAAACAGATGTGTTTGAGTCAATTCACTTGCAGCCTTCAATGTAGAACACTACACTTCATGTTTTTCAGCATTGCGTCACGAGTCTACGAGTAGCACTGTGATAGTTGGAAACATGGTACTGACAGACAAACGTTCTCAGCAACAAATCATGGCTACACTGAACATCTCTAAAAGTGGGCATACGAAGAACCGAACATTTCAATTAGTAAAAGTGAAAAGGACATGGTCCATGAATGTTCTCAGAAGACAAGGAGTAGTCTCCAAACCATCCCTCACAAGATGAAACTAACAACAAATATTAAGATGTCTCATAATTTCCCTGCAGCAAAGTCCTATTCAGTGATGAATCCAAATTCCAAAATCAAAAGCACAGCAAAGCAGCATTACAACTAAAAAAAAAGTATAAATAATGGATTTTTCTACAGGAAAATTCTTAATCTTAAATATGATTACAATACTTAAGGGAATTGTTTTTTTTCCCCCACACCTCTACCATAAAGAGATTTCATTTTCATACAAATACGCATTTCTGAATTGAACTGCTGTCATTTGTGTAGCTTCTTAAGGAGAGATTCAGTCTAAGTATTTGGATTTACTAGTATGTACCTGCTTCCTTTGAGTCCTTACTGCAGTACCTGCTTAATCCAGTTGTTCAGTTTCACAATTATGTCGTAATCCAGTAATCACTACAGGTAGTCTGACTTTTTGTGGCTCATTACATCTGTTTTATAAAACCACATGACCTGTTTGGCATTTCAAAACTCATTAAAACAAGTGTGCAGATGAAAAGATCTGCCTGGGAGACAGTCTGAACATTAGAAGTCAGAATGGTGGGTGGCTAACGGCCTCCCAATTAAAATATACAGGATACAAAGATACTGAAAGCCTTTTTAAGATCTTCAAAATACTAATTACCACCTTGTGAACAACTGCACACATACTCACCGTCAAGCCCTTATCTGTGAGGTAGCTGATTCCTTCCTCTGGTCCGATTGCCAACTCTACTGATATAACCCAACTAGACTAGAAAGGAGAAATAGGAGAAATAGGGAATTCAAATATACAGTATTTCACATCTCGACACAATTCCAACTGATCTGTTCTCAACTGCACTTACTGTCCCCCCAAAAAAATAGTCACCACCTGGATTTAACGCAGCAGATAGGTATGAGCCTCCCATGGGACAATTACTACATGAATGATTATGTTTCAGCTGGCAACAAATTATTTAAACATAACCGATAGAGTGAGTAGCTTCTAATTTCTTAAACAACAGCATTGGAAGACACATATTGGGGTACTGGAAACGATGTTAAATATATTTCAGAAGGGTTTGATTATTAATGCAGCATGCATCTAGCAAAGAAAACATTTAAGGAGATGGGTGAAACCACTAAAACTGGATTAAGAACTGCCCAGCGCATTTTTAAAATCAGAAAGGATGGTGGGAGCACCATCATCTTTGAGAACCAAATGTGGTTTGAAAGAATATCTTGAATAATCATAATCAGGGATAACTTGAATGTTCTGTGAAATCTAAATCGTAACAAAAAAAAACAAACAAAAACAACAACAGTAGAACTTTAAAACTATATTTTATAGTGAAAGCAAGAGCATTTCCACACAATGCGAGGGGAAGTCAAGGGATCGGGACTAAACAGTTGTGCAGCTTTAAGAAAACCACTTATCAGTGAGGTTAACTGTATTAATAATTTAAAATAAAATAAAAAAGGCCTTAATTTGCTAGGTAGTATAAAGATTGGACTCTGGAGCAATGGAAGAAGGTAATGTGGTCTGATGATCATCAATACAAGATATTGGCTAAATAGATAAATAAAAAATGGTGCAGTTCTGGGTGGAAATAAATATTGTGACACTGCAAGAACTTATCAGAATCCACAGCGAATGCATGCCGTAATCAAAGCTAAAGGAGGTTCAATTAAATATCAGTGTGTGACTTTTTTTTCGGGGGTGGGGTAAACAAACTATTTTCACAATACACTAAATATATAGGGTTTGCTCTATAAGAACAGCATCACATCAACACAGATCCAGAATTAGACCAAAATAAATAAAATTACAAATGTTAACTGGCAAAAACACATTTTGCCATCAATCTTGTGTACACTAAAAGCTTTCACTTCCGCTTTATTGATCTTTGAATGCAACATTATCGCTGATACTTGTCAGTGAGCCTACCCCTAAAGCACATTTGAAGCACTCCTTGTCGAAGCGGTAGATGGGAGTGAGTATCTCAAAGAACTTGTGGATGCTTTGTTCATCATTGAGGTTGGCAAACTGCTTAAAGGTCTGCTGGATCTGCTTACGAAGAGTCTTTGCCTGATAGAGAGTGGCAAAGAGGAGAAAGAAAACCCATTACAGAGAGAGATGAGCATTGCTGGAAGGACGTTGGCTCAGAGCCATGAAAAGAACAACGAATAACTGATGGAGCGTGCTGCGAGTTGACGACGGGAAGTTAAACTTAATTCAACATAATCAGATAATCAGACATTGAGCAAGAAATCCTTTCAGTCATCGCATCTGTCATCCTGGCAGTCAACTGAACGACCTGCCAGCTGTAATTCAGCCAGCACGTGAACTGAGGTCTATAAGGCTATATATAATTTCTGATTTTGAGAGCTCTGTTATCAATTAGTGAGTGACATTAAAATAACCAAGTGTGTTCTTGTGTGTTTTACTGCGGTTTAACCTCACCTTCAGGGAGTCCAACAGGCTTTTGGGGAAGAATCTTCTCAAACCAACATCTTTCCTAAAAATATCAACAAAACAACTTTTATGTTTGGACAGTTACAAATTTACCAAAACAAACATTGATAAAATATTAAAAGCAACAAATATGACAATGTGGACTGAACACTACAAGTCTTACTCTAGTAGCTCATAGTTGGACTTCTTATCCAGCGCATTGCCTGGCATCTCTCTAAAGAACCTCCTGTATGAATCGCAAAGAAAAGAAGATTTTTATATGAACAGGTAAAAGAAATGAAAAATATTTTATTCTGTATATGATTTATGCAACAACTTACAAGCTCAAAGCATGAACATAGTTGTGGAAGTTAAGTTGATGTGGCACAAATAAGCAGACACCAGTTGTTATTAGTCGTGTTTCAATCGATTATTGATTATATGCATGCGGTACATTTAAAAAGAATTGATAAATCCTAAAGAAAAAGGTTAGGGTGACTTAGATTAGGCCTATTTTAAAGAGCTGATTGACATCAAGGTCTTTGAAAAAGCCACTGTGAAAATAAATAACAAATACAATTTTTTTTTAAATCTGGTGTTGCAATCAATTTACTTAAAATAACTAATCACATGAAAGATCATTTCTTTCCTTTGGCAAGTGCTCACTTGTGTGAAAGAACAACCATAACAAAGTCAGTTTCTGGGTTCCTTGTAAATTACCTTCTTAAACCTCTCAATTGTTCTCCTGTAAAATTTGCTCTCCTGAAACAAATCTTCAAGGATGTTGTTTCAAAATTGCTTGAAAGTTGAATGGAAACACAAGTAATGCGTGTGTTTGGGCGTTTTCTCACCTTATTTCCAAACAGCCTAGTTTCAGTGCAACATCTTGATCCACCTGGTCTGCTATATGCTGCATATAGTCACTCTTCACCTAAAGAGAGACAAAGACACACAAACTAACATGATTGCAGAAGATACAGCTAAACTTTATTAATGTAAAATGTGCAGTCACACATGACATGGTAGCCTAAGTCACCAATCAAGCAGATCTACACAGCTATAATGTAAAACAAAGTATGCAATAATATCAAACAAATGCTGAGTAGGTACTAGTTTAAAAGCGCCATCTGTTGCCCCTTTTCCACCAAACCGGTTCCAGGGCTGGTTCTGGGCCAGTGCTGGTGCTGGTTCACAAGTCAAACGAACTTGCGAACCAGCTGAGAACTGGTTTGCTTTTTCATAGCTCGGGTGCTAAGGGGAGCCACGTCATTACGTCACCGCAAACGTCAGTTACGTCCCTGCATTTGCATTGGGGCGAAAGTTGAAGAAACAACAACGTATTTGCTCTAATATGGACTTGATCCGCGTAGCACGCATGGAACATATCGCTAAAAGACAGGTTGTCTCCTCCACAGACCACTGCTGCTTTGCTGCATCCATATTAATTCATTGCTTATTTGAAATTGCCGCTGGTCTTAATAACTCCGTCCCACTCCGCTTATGTAAGCGGTTCTTTTCTCTAGCCCAGCAAAGAGTTGCTGCTACCTTGGAACCACTTTTCTGGCCCAAAGCCAGTTCTTTGTCAGTGGGAACAGAAAACCTGGTTCCAAACGCAGCACTGGCCCCGAAACAGCCCTGGAACCGGTTTGGTGGAAAAGGGGTATGTGATGCAGCTCTGTGTCCTCACCTGGTGATAGAGGTAGTTGAGAGAAGGTTTGTCTTCAGAGAAATGGCTGAGATAACCTTTAGGAAGGTACCGTATCCGTAGCTCGTACCTGCAAATGACAGGGAGAATGGGAAAGTGGGAAATTTCCCTTTAATGCAGTGTTTTTCCCCGCTGTTCCTTGAGTACCCCTGCCCTGCATGTTTTAGTTGTTTCCCTGTTTCAACACACCGGATTCTAATTCACGGCCCTCATTGGCTTGTCATCAAGGTCTGCACAAGTCTGTTTATGACACGGCTGTGTCTATCAGGTTTGTGTTAAAGCATGGAAACATTTAACACATTCAGGGCAGGGGTACTCGAGGAGCAGGATTGGGAAACACTGTTCTAATGGGTCAGGTTAAATTTCATATGTATAACTATGAGCATTTGCCAAAACAGGCACATGAAACACAGACTTGAAGGAGGAAGATGTAGCCCTTTCTACTCATTATATTAACAGTGAAATGTTCTGCAGTAATTTGCAGCTATGTGAATTAAATGAAAGTCATAAAGGATTAAATAATAAAATATAATAATAATAATAATCCAGCGATTACTCCTTCCCCACTGCTGTGTGAAAGAAAGATCCATGGGGCTGTTATTTCATTATTATTATGTTTTTTTTTCACTGACTTATTTGTTCATGAGTGACATTCTGCTGTGAGAAATGGGTTAGGAGTAGTGAGCGCAAAGCAAATGTGATGCTACCAGCCTGAGGTTAGATAACGAAGGCTGAGGACCAAATTAATAAAACATTCTTTTCTATTATGAATGAACCAAACAGATAGAAAATAATGTGTTTCAGGAAAAGGCAGGCACATAGAAGAAGCGACGGAGTGAAGGATCAAAGTGAAATAACTGAGATGCATAAGAAAGAATGAGAGAAAAGATGCAAGGGAAGGAGAAAGGAGTGGGACAGAGTCAGTCCATCCCCTGGGCTGCTGCTGCTGCTGTTCTAACAATAGCTTGGCAGCAGCAGAAACTCCTGTGGGCTTGCAGCTCTGCCGCCCTCTCAGGCACAAAGGCTGCAACAACTGGTAGAGCTCTTCTGCTCCATCTTAGTCATTCCTGTTGAATTCATTTCAATTTTAATGACTTCTGGTCTGACATCAAACGCCGGACAAAAGATTGAATTTTAAGGAGAACTGTTAACAATATCAGCTGAAAATGGCCAACTGGAGGAAGAGTTTGAATGTAGGCGGAAAGTGGACCGAGCATTATTCAAATATTGAACAATAAGGCCGCATTCAGACTGCAGGCAAATATCCGATTTTTAGCCCATCCAGATTGAAACTGGATGACTCTTTTGAAGTCTGAACAGTCCCAAACCACATGATATCCGATTTTTGCAAACCAGATGGAAACCACCTCCAGGAGGTAGTTTCATATCCGATCCATATCTCATTTGGGCAGATGCGTGTCAGTGTGAACAGCTCCAAACACTCAGATCGGATATGACTGTCCCAGACGCTCCAAACCACCCGGCCATTTCCAGTTGTGGAGCTACTCATCCTTTCACAGAGAGCATGTACAATCTCTGATGTCACGTCAAAAACTATTATTTGTAGTTTAAGTGTTGCAAATTCACATTACAAGTCATGTTTTAATAGCAGAAAAAAAGACCGCATTTCCACGTAGGTGCGGGTCGCCGCGTACCCTACGCCGTAGGCTCTGCGTTGGTGTAACGCGGAACCATAAATCAGCCTTCAGTCGCGCTGTGAGCCTGAACCTGCAGCCCGTCAGCCCCTCTCCTCCTAGGAGGACAGGTTATGGAGCGGGGCTGCCAGTTATTAATTGCTGGTTCGTTTTGTTAACTCTGAGCTTTGTTGGTTGGTTTGTTAGTTTGCTGGTGGTTTTGTTCTGAACACCTTTCTCTGTTTCTCATTTTGCTGGGACGCCGGGTCCCTCCGCCGATCACACAACTTCTGCGGTATGCGTTCATTTTTATGTCTAAAAATGATGCGCAGTGCCGACCCAATCAGAAACGGTAGGCTACAGATATTTTGGGATTTTTTATATATATAAAAGAAATACATGACTTCACACAATACACGCGCTGGGTGACGCCTGCGCTCCGACGTCGTTGCTACGGCAACCCGTCAGATCAGTCAGTGATGTGGCCCAGTCTGAACAGAGCCATATCCGATATGGACACTTGCTAAAAACAGTGTGGACAGTCAGCCCTGAAAATCGGATATGAGAAGGAATCAGATATATATCAGATTTGCCTGCAGTCTGAACGCGGCCTAAGAATGGTTGAGAAGGTGCATGTTGTATTTCTCATACGCTGATGTGTGGCCCTGGAATAGACCTGCTCTAATCCCCATTGGACAGATGGATGGAGACTTAATGAGAGGGATCTAGCAGTAGTTTGTAAGGTACAAATTATTAAATTATTAATTTCTCTCTGGGAATAAATAAAGTAGTTAGAACTGAATTGAAATAATAAAAGACTGTAAGTTATTATTTTTTTTACATTTAATTTGCCATATCAACCCAAAAGCACCAGAGAAACAGTCAAACAAAAATAAGCCGTGATTTTAACAACTGTGACATTTCGACTGTCTCGGGTCAGTTGGAGCAAACTTCAACAATACGCTCTACAACTCCAAATAGAGGAATGGGCAGAGATGACAGGTGGGAGCAGAAAAAGAGCAAAAACTGAGAATCCTGAGAGTTTTACCTCCACTCCTCCTGGGGATGCTTTTTCTCATATTTCTCTCTAACATGAGACACACCCAAATCAGGGTGTAACCAGTGCAGAGCGTCAGATTTCAAATGGGTTAAGCGGAGGCCCAAAGAGGACACACAGCGCAATTTGTGGATTTCTGCTATCTTCTGGATAACACCCTGTTGAAACAAATGAAAATTAAAGTCAGTTAGGAAACAACTTAGGATTTTACAGCCAAGTAATGTTTGTGCTTCTTACCCTGACATCTGTGGCATCTCCGTGCCTGATATTACTCGCCCAGGTGCATGGTTCGCTGTTAGTCTCAAAGTAATGGAAGATCTTGAGAACCTTGTCCATGGAGCCTGGGGGCCGCTCTAGACCTCCGGCAGAGCCGCTTGTGCTAGGACCACCAGGCATTCCAGGTCGAGACTTGACCCCACAACCACCCGCTGCAGAGTGATTGAGACTAGGTTCCAGGTAGGAAGACGATGCCATGCCTGACTCAGATGGTCCTGCTGGGGCTAGCTGGCCGTCATATTCTAAAAATAAGGCAGACAATTATTATAAAACACAGTAATCTGTGAAGAATGTGTCCTGTTTCTGTAAGAGAAAAGATATGTTTTTGTGAGAAAAGCATTCCACAGCTAATGCAATAAATCAAAAATCTTCTCAATCTTTTTTGAAAAATAAATCTGAAAGCCACAGCCTTTCAATTATGATCAAAACACGCAACAATCATGAACATATACAATGGAATAAATCACAAAATAAAGAGAAAAAAAGTCCAGGTAAAGAAGAAACTATATACCTGCATAAGGTAGTAACTGTAAGATAATTTCAGTGAGACAAATTGGAATAGATAGACATTTATACTAGAACTGAAATCAATAAACGAGCAAAAGACGGAGGAACCTGTTAGAAAAGGCTTAATGGACTGTAAGTCCATTTGGTTAAAGATATATATCAGGGGTTGTGATACATGTAAATAAATTCTCAAACACCAGGAAATACGGCAGTAAAAGCTGACAGCCAGTGACTAAATCAGCCAAGTCAACAATTTTGTTAATCCTTAGGTTCAAAAGCCTGTAAGTGAGGGAGTCAGTCAGTCCTTCCAGCAGTGTTATATGTAAACCTAACCTGAACTGGTATTCATATCACGTTTGGTCTATTTGTCAACAATGATTCCATGTCTGTGTCCCAGCACTCGTGTTTCCCTTAGACATATATACCTCAATGAGTTGACATCAATTAAATATATCTGTTTATTCATGGTAACATGGGGCAAGGGATTTCAGTGAAGCTCAAAGTTGAGAAAAAGATTCCCAAACAAAAGAAGTCTGTCACTTGTGACAAAAATATTTTTTCATATTCTGCATCCTGGAAGCAAAAGTGTTTTTTTCTTTTATCTTTAATATTTCTTATTCTTGAGAACACAATAAAAATGCAGCAGCACATAAGAGACACAAACAAACCAGAAATAAGCAAGAACAAGAACATTTTAATGTCTTTACCTCTGTCTCATCCATTCACACTTTCATAGCTTTGCATTTAGCCCTGGTTTGTTATTCTAAGCTTGTGAATGCATATCTATATATCCTGTATGGATTTGTTCAATCATCATCATTACAGGAACTGGGATCCCTTTCCCTTGCTTCTAAATTTGACCCTGTGTGTGTGTGTGTGTGTGTGTGTGTGTGTGTGTGTGTGTGTGTGTGTGTGTGTGATGTCAAAAGCTTAAATCATCATCATTGGCAATAAACATCTTACAAAGATTGCAACTGAGATAACTATATTACATTACAGTTGCAGTGCAAGGTCATTGCAGTGAATACTTCAGTTCTCAGTATTGCAAGTTAGACGAGACACAGCCCGTGTCATGTTAAATTAATAAATAAATATGAATAGGCTTAACCATAAAACTGTAGTATCCCTCTTTGGTTCTCCTTAATGGACAGATTGCAGAATAAGTAGAATCAAGACTTTCAACTACTTGATCAGCTACTGTACCTCCTAAAGAAAGAAAATGGTCAGACCAGGTTTCATCCCTGGTCCAGGGTGATCTCTTACTGTTAAGTGAACATTAAATTCATTCACACGTTTGATAACACCTGCCATAAAATACGAGCCCATGAGCATCCTGAGTGGTCACTTGGGATTGGTTCTCAGTAACCTGCTCTCTGGGCAAAACATGAAACTAACAGTCAGCTGTGAGTTTAGCAACAAATAAGATATCCAATTAAGGTTTCTATAAAATCCCAAATACATTCTGTGATGTAAACTACATCATTATTCAGACATCAACACACTTCAGATTTGCCAGATTCTTCACTACGAATGTTGGGAAAAATAAATAAATAAACCAATACACTCCATTATGTAACAGACTGGATATAAGAATCGTAAAAAGAAAGTGAAACAGTTGATTTGTGATCTCATACAGCTCAGTGTCAGTGCATCTCTGCGACTAAAGACACACAACCTGCAGCTTTTATACTCTACAGCTTACATCTGAAATCAGTCTCTGGGGAAAAACCTAAGAACTTGCTCACAATCAAGAGCAACTTGAATGCATCCATACCCTTTGTGGACCTAGGAATTAGGGCTGCACGATTCTGGACAAAATGAGAATCACGATTTTTTTGCTTAGAATTGAGATCACGATTCTCTCACGATTTTTTTCCAATATAAAATTTATTGCACTTATTACTTTAACTTTGCAACAGCTGAACAAAAATATAATAACAATAAACATCTCTTGTCTTCTTTACACAAACCTTTGAATAATTTAAACAATAATAACAATTTTGAACAATATTTGTTCCTCCCTGAGTTGAACACCCTTTCAGAAAGGGGACTTGTAACAGATCCTGTAGTTCTGAGGCAACAAATTATTCCTCTGGCTGCTTTTTGCTGTAACAGCTGACATTGAACATAAAAACAATAAACATCTCTCTTGTCTTTAAATAATTTTAACAATAAAAATTTTAACAATATCTATGTGCAATATGTGTCAGGTGATGAGAAAGGTAGATGTTTCTCCAAATGTAATCCACAATCATTAACAAAATATAACAAACATGACAACATGATAGTTGACCATGACAGGACTACAACAACCTAGAACATAGGCCTAGTCCTTTTTTTATGCAGCCATCTTTAAATTTTTTTTTTTTTTTTTTTTTTTTTTTTTTTAAATCGTCGTCATTTGGAAATGAGATTGCGTTCAAGCATGAATCGAGATCGCGATTTTTTTTAACGATTAATCGTGCAGCCCTACTAGGAATTCACACAAACATCTTCTCTTCTCACTGTGACACTCTTGACTTCAGTTGTGCACTGTTACACTATGAATGAAGTTGTGGGAAACAGAAATATGCATGAGTCCCATCACACCTCTGCATGTGGCCTGAACAGCTGGATCTGGATACATCCACGGCTTATTTACAAATGTACTTCGTGTTATCCGCTTTTGAACAGTCAAGTATGTTAGAAAAAAGGTTTCCATTTGACATGAACATGTGCTTTATCATCACTGTGTCATAGTAGTAGCTGTGTGTGTTATTGTCAGACTATCTGTTTTGTATCAAGTGCCTGAAGTAAATGTTTTTGTTTTGTTTGTTCCCTTGCAATAGTATCTAAGCACAAAATGATTGACTACGGTAAAAAAAAAAAAAAAATCCTTGAAACAAAAGAAGTGGTCATATGCCATTTTTCCTGAGATATGAAACATTTGTGACAGGCTACAGTGAAAATACTACAAAGCACCCTTTCTAAAGATATCTGTAGCAGCCAGTTTTAGGGAGTGTAGAAAGCCACTAAACTGCACTCCAGTCCACTCTCATCTTCAACAGGGTGTTCCCCACTACCATAACACAGCAAAAGGACATTTCCTAATTAATACTTTCAATACAAAATCTACAAAATATGTTAAAATTACATTAACAAAATATTAATTAATGTTTGAAAAAAGTACACTACAAAATATCTAACAAATTAAACCTTCTTAATTAAACTAAGTACACACACACACACACACACACACACACACACACACACACACACACACACACACACACACACACACACACACACACACACACACACACACACACACACACACACACACACACACACACACACACACACACACACACACACACACACACACACACACACACACACACACACACACACACACACACACGCGCAGCCCACTCGCCACCACTCCCTCCGTGGCTCCAGAGTGACAGCCAGCCTGTTAAACCACAGCAGGCGACTGTTCAGCCCTGGCCACATCAGTGCACTGAGGATGGTTAACTGGTCCTTTTAACTTTATCATTGACTTTGTAAAGTCTCAGATGCTGATTCTTCCGTTTTCTTTTCATTTATTTCAGTCCTCACCTAGCAAATTACCTGCATTCTTCTCTTCTTCCATCTTCTTGGTTTTCATCTCCACCTCTTTTTTTCCCCTCTGAAACTGTTCTTGCCGCTTGTGTTATGCTTCCAGGCATAATAGTTACTGGCTTCTATCTCAATTTGATACTCCTGTCCTATTGAACCACTTCTCTTCCTTCCTGCCTCTCATCTTTCTCTGATCCTCCAATAATCCCCTCTGACCACCCCACACCCCTCTTCTCTTGCACTATTTATCCATCCTTTACCAAGGACACACATCATCTCTACACCAAATGACCAGTTATATACCTATAAACATCTATGAATAAGGGACCAGCTAAGTTTGGGAGTGTGGTTATATGAATGCTTGTACTTATTATGTATAGAGACATACATTACACAATCACACAGAGGGGGAAAGAAGATAACATAAATCCTTAAATCCTGTGTGAGTGGATGCTTTAAGTAAGGTTCCATGGTTACTCTTGTCCTTACCCTACATACAAATGTTGTTACAATTCAGAGTTCACCAAATTACACTGTCCTAAATTCATAACAAAACAAAAATACTGTTGTAAATAGTTACACAAGATACATTTCTAATTGTTGTGGTTAAGTGTCTTTCTTATTCCATTAAAACCAAACGCTGTGAGCCTGTCATGGACTGCTAAGCAATATTATGTTATAATGTATTTATTACATATACTTAGCAAGCAGTTATCCTGCAACGACAATCAGGAAACAATCTTTATCTTGATCAAGCACAATCAAAATAAAGTTAAGTCTGTAAATTGACAGCTGATCATGTAAAACTCCACTCCCTCTTTGGAAGCTATTGTATTCTCTAAATTGTAAAGTACTACAAGCTACATATTCTGAATTTAGATGGCTTGTTAGTACACTATATGCATTTCCATTACGCTTTTGTACAAAAGAAAATCGAATATCTGAAAGTTCAATAAAGGTAGCGCTGCAGGGGGTTAATGTTTCCACTGATCACTGTTTTTCAAATATAAGTAACGCTGTATCTCGTCCTGCGAGACTTCTCTTCAAAACAACGAAAAAGAAATTCTCAAAGACGAAGAAAATGGACTACAACATCATTAGTCTTTGATAAATTATTGCTATTACCACTACCGCTGTTGCAAAAATAGCCAGATGATGAAGGCAGCTGATGATCATTCAGATGATCACTCAGAGGCAAAGCCCTTATGTAATGTACGGTATAATGATTGAGTGGTGTTACAGGACAACTACATCGTTAACATATTAATGAGGCCAAAAACAGATGGAAATTAGATTTTGATTTCTTTAGATTGACTGGCTACGTCACATCCAGCACTGACAGAGACGCAAAAATTTTAAAAAGTGCTTCCATTAACTTTTACACATAAGTTGATCATCACCTGAAAAAAACAGCTCCTGGAAGAGTAAAAAGGTTATTTTTATATTCTGGAGTTTTTTCAAATTAGTGCCATTTCCATTACAGGATTTCTTTTTTCGATATTTGGTTTTGCGCAAATCTAGGGGTATTGGAAATACACCTTGTGATGGTGTTAGTATATGATGTTCTCCAAAATCAAAGGTAATCAAAAATACAATTTTATTTTTCGACTGTGTGATTTTTGTCATTATAAGGCAGCAAGTCTTTTACATCCATCTGAACATGGCACATAAAGGTATTTTGAATGATGGTAAAAATTAATTTCCCTTCTGGAATTAATAAAGTATTTTTGAATTGAATTTGAAAATAAGTGCATACTATTAAAAACACAGAATATTTGAGACTAATATTACTATAATTGTAATATGTGCAATTCATAAATATCAAACATTCACAGTGCTGCATGAGAGATTCTTTAGTACATACTTGGTAAGGGGTGCTGGGCATAGATGCAGGCCCCTTTGCTCCAGCAGAGAGGAATACAGCCGCTGTTCTCCATGTTTCATGTAGGGGGAGCAGTTCCAGGTTGGGCCACGGGGCCAAGACAAAACTGCTGGGCTCAAAAAAAAGCATAGAGCCAAAGAAAAGGACCACTTCCTAAACCAAACTGTTCAAACTATAAAATATATTTATCGACAAATCCAGATGAGCCAAGGAAGAGCAACTAGAGGGATGTCTAAAAATGCCTCCCAAAAGTTTGGAAATTGAGACTTGCTGCACTGGAAATTGGGTTTATTTTGGTGATTAGGTGTACATATTGCATTATTATTTATTTTTATTTTTTTTTTTAAATACAAAAACAATAGAAAAACAAAAAAGACATCAAAACCAGTATCCCATTGTAGTAGCTAACGCCAATAGAGAAAAGGATCCAATAAGAGAAACTGGGCAATGTCAAAATATGCTGTAAAATCTGAAGACACAAAGTGCAGGAGTGACCAGCCGTCGTTACGTCAGGGACCAGTTATCACGGTACAACTCCAAGTGATAGGGAGGATTAAAATGTGTTACTGAAATAATGGACTTCCTTCCACAGGAGCGCAAACAGCTGAATCTTTCCAAGGAAAAGCCCATTTGAAGGTGAATCCTTCATCTGTACGAATGGGATATCCCCAAATTGTAATGGGATATCCCAAATTGATATCCCCAAATTGCAACTCAGTCCTCAAGCTCGCTGAGACATTTTCCTTTCTTAAGTCACTTGTGCTTAAGGGTCCGAAAAGAGAATCCATCCATGTCATGTCATGACCCTTGACTCAGCAAAATACCTTTCCCATGACACAAGGTAATATGTAAAGATTCCCATCAGGAAATTCTTCTTCATAAGCTTGTTTACCTCAGGGATCAGTCTTGGAGGATGGAGATAATTAAGTTATGTGCTGAAGCAAGCTTAAACAGTGTAGCTGCTTTCCAATCAGATCCTCAAATTTTAGTCCTATAGTTGACAGGTATATCAAGTCACACTCTTACCTAAAACATCTCCACAAAGCATGAAATTCCAGTTATCAGCGTAGACTTAATAATTCAATTAATCAATCCTTTACATAGAACACAAAGACGGTCTCTTCCATCCAAGCAAAAATCCTAGGTAGTTCCACGTTGAACAAAATTCCCACGATACAGGGCACCAATTGATGCATGAGTAGGATCCATACGTCCGTGCATCTTCTATACCTGCATCCTCCTGTTCAAGCTTGTGGAGGGGCTGGAGTCTATCAAAGCTGTCAGAGAGGCAGGGTACACCCTGGACTAGTCAGGAGCCATATAATCACATCAAAGTCAAGATTCCCCCAAAAAAGACAAGTTTTGTTTTGTAAATCCACAATGCCGTCCAAAGGAGATGAAGGGGAAAAAAAAAGAAAATCCAAGAAAGTAGATAAGAAAAATGAGCATCGGTGGAAAAAAAAAAGGACTAAAAATGTAGGGCAGAGAGGGGCGCAGAGAACTGGAGCATAGAGAAGGAGAGGAAGATGAGAGTAGCCAATGCAGGAAGAAAAAAAGAGATCAAACACAACAAATGAAAGAGGAGGGGAAAAAGAGAGTAGGAGTCAAAAATGTGAAGAAAAGAAATATATGAAAAATGAAAGAAAATATTAATTGTAAAGACAAAGAAGAGGTAATAAAACAAGTTGGAAGCAGACAGAAAGCTCAGAAACCTGAAGGAAAAGATAAGCTTCACATCCTCCAAATTTTTCCAAACCTCAGAGCCTGCAGGAGGTAACCAGGTCAAAGCGGGTATCTGATCCAGGAGCGCAACATGACGTGACAGATACATTTATGAAGAGGCGGAGAACAAAAAAGGCAGCTCCAAAAAAGCCTTGATACAAAGCCAGAAGAGATAAGGGTCGGACTACGTTGAGAAAATGAGTTTACGGGAGTGGGTGAAATGCAGCAAATCCACTTCAAAGTCAATATGCTGCGTGTCAGTCAGTCTGGTTTTTTGAAGGGTTTCTTCCGTAGCATCGGAGAAGAGAAGCGAAATCACAACATCACTCCAGTCGCTCACACTCACTGCAGCAAAACACAAACAGCGTTCATCCGGCAAAATCCTTGAGTTAAGTGCCCCGAAAAGCCTCTAGAGGGTGAAAGTATGTGCATAAGCCTAATCGAAGGTGTAGACAAGTGTGTGTGCATGTTAGTAAGGAGGTAGATAGTTGTGTGTGTGAGAGAAACATAAATGTGAAATCGGGTGAGTGCATGTGTAGGTGTCAGCAAAAAGTGAGAGCAAGCCAAATGTTTCTCCTCTGCTGTGTCCACAATGTGAAAAGGCTGCTCTGATCACCTACGGGGAAGTGGTGTGTGTGTGTGTGTGTGTGTGTGTGTGTGTGTGTGTGTGTGTGTGTGTGTGTGTGTGTGTGTGTGTGTGTGTGTGTGTGTGTGGTAAGGAAAGAGACAAGATGAGGAAGAAGGAGAGATATTGTAATTGAGACGATGCAGTGGAAAGTCGACAAGCGGAGGCGCCACTATGCAACAGAAGACCACTCCTCATAAACACTTTCACAGACAGGCAGTCATATATTGTACACACTGGCAAGGTTTTTTCTAGGATCCATGTTTTATAAATGGTTTCTCATAAAACACACAAAATCCACCCCCTGACATCACACAAGACTCGATTCTGTCCAAATTTCTTTCCAACATCCTTCCCAACGGTCTGCATCTGCTGCTTTTAGCAGGTCTCTACTGCCCTCTTTCCTCAGTTCGTTTTTCTCTCCTCCTCCCCCAACACGTTTCACCTGCTCCTGCAGCACGCTACCCCTTCTCTGAAAGTACGGCACTCTGAAAACAAATCCCTTTTAAAGTGACAGAGCACAGTAAGATCTTAGCTATGATTCCACCGTTATAAACACTACGTTTGCACCACAACTTATCACCTTCGTCATGTTAAAAAAAGAGAAACGTTTTTAAAATGCAAATGTCCTGTTACTCTAGAACCAAAACTAAGTCATCTCTAAGAGGTTGGTATTGTAGGTCAGTGTTTGACATAGCTGTTTTGAGAAGTGTGATTCATCTTCAGACAAAACTACTTAAATTAGTGATTATCAAGCATGAAGTGTCCAAATGGACCAATGTTCCACAGAAAATGTTATTTAAAATGTTGTTTACCAAGTTAACTCTCTCAGAAGTGGAAGTAAAGACCTTGATGCAAAGTTACAATACTGTGTACCTACTTATTGCAGAGCTGGTCACAAGTCATCAGTCACAATCTAAAGCTAAGCCACAATACTATTCAGTGTTTCCCCTAGAATTTTTTTCAGGCCTGGTGGTACCCACCGAAAAAACCCTAAACAGACGAGGCGCGTGGGACGGCATATTGGACATGTGACATGCAGCAATATAACAAAGTTTTACATTAAAAATCATTCAAAAATCATTCAAAAGTCATCAAACTCTATACATCCCATAATGTATAATATTCCCGCGCTCTCAGCAGCGGTTCTCGCATCGTTACTAAGCAACGAAGCAGGTTGACTCCCGTTGCAGAACAGCGCTGCACAGAGGCGCTCCTAAACGTAAATGATCATTGATTTATGAATGAATGGATACGCCGCTTATTTTTGGCATATTACATTTTTTTTTAGGCCTGGCGGGGGGTCTCCTTGGCCTAGCGGCCCCGCCAGGCCTATACAATGGTAGGGGAAACACTGCTATTAGTTGGCTTGATTTATGAAATCATGATATCATGACACTTTACATGATCAGGTAATTCGAGCACTACTGCTGATTGGCTGAAGGTTGACATGTTGTTGTTTTTAATTGTGATCATATTCTGTTACACAATCCATTACTGGTAGGACTAGAAAGTAGCAGCAGCAAGTAGTGGCGATTCGGGTCACAGCTTTTCAAAGCCAGCTGCTGCTGTTTGTGGCTACAGCCAAAGCCTTAGTGTTTGTTATGTATTTGGCTTGCTTCTAATATTGTCAACTGAATGTGCTTTGATTTAACAAGTACAGAGCGAACTCTTTAAACTGATTTGTATTGCAGCATGTAGAGAAATCGGGAGTATATTTTCAGCATCATCTGGATCAGCTTCTTATTGTTAATTGACTAGCGTATTAGCAATAACTTTGACCGGGAATACAGTGAGAGTGCTTGAAAAGAGCAGTAGGTGGGACAATGCAAGTGATACTGTAATAGGTGGATACTTCCATGTTATCTTTTCTGTAGCTCCACCCATCAAACCATATGCAGTTACAGGGAGGAATTATTGTAATGCTGCTACATGTTTGAATTGAATGAAGTCAGATCTTTCTGATTTAATTCTTGTCAAGCCATATATATTAGGGCTGGGCGATTTTGGAAAAAAATAAAATCCCGATTTTTTTCTCTGAAAACCCGATTTTCGATTTCGATTTCGATTTTTTTGGTAAAACTACAAAAGACAATGGAAAAAATTGATTCAAATATTTTATCTTTATTTTTTAAAGAAAAATAGCAAACAAATTTCCCTATTGGGAATGAAGTGCAACTGAAAGATACTGTAAATCCCCCTTGAGTTTAGTAAAGTGACAACATTTACAATTTTCTTGACCAAACTAGACGAGCTCTGTCTGTAATGCAGCCAGCTGCAAAAAATCGATTTTCCGATTTCCTTTTTTTAACATCGATTTTGATTAAAAAATCCGATTTAGATTTAAAATCGATTAATCGCACAGCCCTAATATATATATATATATATATATATATATATATACACACACACACACACACACACATACACATACACATATATATACATATATACATACATACATACATACTCTGTGAACTTAATGTTCACAGAGATTCAGAGGCTTCATGTCATTCTCAGTGCTGCATTGGTGGCATCCTAGTCATACTCTGTTCATGTTGTGCTTCTGATTACAATATTTTTTTATTTATTGTATTTTTTCCTGTTAAATCTCTTTTTTTTAATTTTCTGTGCTGGTTTGGATGCTGTGGTGCTTACAGGTTATCTGCATGTAATTCAAGGACGATTTACCATCTGCTGTGATGAATAACCATGACAACGGGAAAGTTGTTTACATATGGAAGCATTTGACTAAGCTTTTTTAAAGCTCATGTAATTTGCAGATCCAGAGGGGTTAAAGAGGAGACACTTGGGAAGTTGAGCAGAGGAGAACAGAAAGAAAGGGCAAGTGAGTTTAAACCATTTCCTATTTGAATTATCAAAGAGAAGTTAAATAACTGTCACATCAAAATGAAACAACCTGGAGCAATGATGCAGACAAATTTGAGACTGTCTGGAATAATGTACTGTGCATTCCTATGTCTTTCACTGAGGTCACGTTTACACGTAGCCGGGTATTTACAAAAACGGATATTTCCCCCTCTACGTTTTGAAAAATATCCTCGTTTACACGAACCCGCATAAAAAACGCTGTTAAGGGTGCTATGAGCATCCAAACCTGCAGGGGGCAGTGTAACGAGAAGCGTAAAGTCATGCTAGCCAATCGGAATCCTGGAAAAAAACGTCAACAAATGACACGTGTGAAGCTTGAATAATAGAGTTCCGCGTTAAATCGACGGCGTAGGCTACGTACGGTGCGTGTCGCCGCGTACCCTACGCCGTAGGCTCTGCGTTGGTGTAACGCAGAACCATAAATCAGCCTTGACTGCCAGTTACTTCCAAGACGGAACGAGAGTCTTTCGTTTGGAGTGACAGAGAAGTGGAGTTACTTTGAAGTGTGACTTTAGAATATAAAACTATAAAAAAAATACAAGAAAATATTGACGGTGGCCAAACAAATTGTAAACACAGGTCGCACAAATGATGCTGGTGACGTTTCTGTTGCATAATGTGACGTTCTGAAGCCTAAATCTCTGTTTCCCTCCGTTTAGAAGCAAACGTGAAAACGACGTTTTTGAAAATCTCCACTTTGGCCGGAGTTTTCAGAAATGATCGTTTTTGGTGACTTTGAGCTTCGCTTTCGTGTAAACCAACGGCCAAAACGCATGAAAACGCCTCAGTTTTTGCTCCGTGTAAACGGGGCCTCACACATGTCAACAGAAGCATATTTTGGACTCCCATACCAGTCTACCCAGCTTTTATACAATAGAGACAGATGCACCAAAAAAGAGCAGAAAGACTCAAACAGGTAGGAACTGGAGTGTTTGTTGACAACAGAGGATGCAATTACGGACATGTTACAGTGAAGGACATCTTTGCACCCAGACACTGAACAGCTGGCTGTGAGATCCTATTGTTGTGATCTACTGACAGCTCACCTGTGTTGCCTGTTATACTGCGTGCAATATCCTCAACCAGGTTGTTGCCAGGCAACAAACAATAACTTAATTTATTTAAGTTAAGTTATTATTCAAGTCGATGTGTGTGGAAACAATACAAATCTGTAAAATGTTGTACTTACCAGTGTAGTAAGATATTCTGGAAATATCTGAAACAAACAAAAAGACAAGAAAAAAAATGTTTACTTTGATAATTGTAAAGCAAAATTCAATTACTTTGTTGACTATGATTTATCTTCTTCCATGAAAGAAATAAGATAAACTGTGTATAATTTTCTGTTTCTTTACAAGTACCGTTATTTTTTGGCATCACTCTGTAATCCAGTTTCCTGAGCCTCTATGCTTAGGAAAATAATAACAACAACAATAATAAATAATAATAATAATAATAATAATTATTATTATTATTATAATAATAATAATAATCAAATGAGAAAAAACAAGTTCAATGAAACATAAAATTAAAAAAAAATAAAAAATCACCAAACAGAGAAACTAAGAAGCTCATCAAAAAGGTTTTTGATCCATCAGAAAATTAAATTATACAACCAAAGTGGAAATGTATTTATTGGCATGAGATAATTTTCTAATGAGACTAAGCACTTACAGCTGTGTACGTGTCACTAAACACTGATTACTGAAGGCATGCAGCATCTCTAATGCACCAGGAGGTCATGATGTGCTGCATCCAAAACAGGTGGAGCAAGGCGAGAATCATGACAAAGCAGAATATATCTGCTCTGTCATCCTGCACGATAACTTTACATTGACTCTAAAATATACCTCATGACCTCGGTCAGTCTATACTTACCAGTCATATCCCCAATCCTTTTTCTAATGCTTAGTTACACTGTAGCAAAAATGACAACAAAATTTGCAAAACGATGAAATGTCCTACATGCTGAAACTATGCCGTGCTCTGTTACTAAGCAACAACCGGAAAGCAGGGCTGTGGTGCTAATAAGGATGCCAAGGCTTTGTTTCATAAATCATGTAGGATAAAAACTGTGTCCCAGTTCATTACATCTGCGAGTACTGTACAAACGCAGTGAATACCAAAGTTCAAAGGAAATGTTATGTAAGAAATTTAGACATCTGCAGTCATGTTCCAGGCTCATTTTATAATGCACTTGAAATAAAGAACTATAATTTATTTTTTCAAACTTATTAGTAAAAAAATGTTTTGCCCAGGTGTTCACAAGCAGAATACAAAGAAAAAAAAAGTGTAGAATCAGAATGAATTGTTTTCATGTACAATATGTACACTGCATAGACATTGCGTGAAAATCTATGTCAGTTCCTTTATGCAACGCAATACTTTACCCACTTTTTCAGGGAGCTTAGTGTGTTTTGCATACTCATAATTTTCTATAATCACATAATCCAATTTGTTTCTAGCAGTGTTGTATCCCAAACATTGGCTAAAAGTGGCAATTAACAAACAAGACATAAATCCTGACATTGTTCTCTTTCCTTAATTTTAATATTAACTAATGATAAATACAACATTGAGACACAGAAATTTTGAGGTTGGGTTAGTGGCACACGCAGGAAAAGAAAACAAAATTGATTAAATATTTTTTGAAATGTTACTCTTTGTTATTGATAAATAGTATTTTGAGGTACTATTGCTTACAAATCTGGTCCAGTAAATTCGATATGTATTCAAATGACTTTACATTACATAAAAGTGCAACTATAACATCACCATACATATGTTTCTTTCCAATAGACATGTTTTTCTAGTTTCAAACAAATATCTAGGCAGTTATACTATGCTAGTTTCACCAGAAATTGACTTAAACCTTTCAAGTCTATAATGATGTCACAAAACTAGAACCTTGAAGTGGTTGTGAAACATCAGTCACCACAATAGATATTTTCAGTTGCATGATTGCTTACAGAGCCTCTTTCCTCCTACTCTAGTTCATAGCCTCTCTCTCACTCCCACTTGAAGAGTTTATTTAAAAAAATAAATAAAATAAATGCGCGCACACACACACACACACACACAAAACTATTGCCTCAGGCTATAAACCACTACGGCTACGCCTGTTGACTTCAAGCTACAAGGAATTGCACAACTTCATCCTCATCAAGAAGACAACAATAACAGCTCCTCTCTACACTAATAAGCTTGTTAGAGTACTATCAAACCAATTCCAGGGCAATGCAATGTCAGGGCGTTTGCCAAGAAGTTATCATAATCTAAATAACAGCTTTAATGAGGTCACTTTCTCTGTAAGTAAAGTTGTACTACAAAAAAACCCAACTTATTGTAGAGGTGGAACTACTGCAGAGGTAGGAAGGTCAGACAGCGTGCAGTCTCATATATACCAGTACCCTTTTTCATATCTGCATTTTTCACGTTGGGGAAACACTATCCATTTACTGTATCAGGAACTTAATTTAAAGAAAATCCTGCAAGCAATCTGAAAAAAAGAATAGAGTGTACAGGAGCTAAAGCATAAGAGTTACTAGTTACTACTAGTTTATTTCAATTTGTAGCCCAGATTTTTAAAGCACTCTTTCATGTGAAATAATTAATGGTTATTAAAGTGATACTTCACAAATATTAGCACAAAATCTTGTTCATGTTCATGGTGTTCATTCTAGGATTTGCTTGTTCAAATAAAAAAGGTTTCATGCAAATACTTGCTTAAATATTCTATGAAATATTCATGTATGAGTCACATTTTTGAAGAGAAAATACATCAGGGTCTCAGAGATCCTATTTTATTTTTTCCTGCTCTGCAATTTTTTTCTCTGACTTGAGAGAATGATCACTTTCTGAGGGTGAAGAAGAAAAACATTTTTAACAAGCTTTTGGATGGTACAACAGCACTTCAGATAATATTGAGATAATAATGAATACATTCATCCAAACAAGCTTGCATTTGAAAACATCCAGAAGTAGGAAAACTTATTTTGGTTTAAGACACCTTACTTGCAAAACATGAATGTGTAGTGTAAATATATGCCTCTATATTAATCTGTCTTGTAATTTCATTTAGAAGTTTTTCTCAATAAATAAATCCAGTCATTAATGTATTAATCACAGCAAATGCAAGAGAAGATAGCTACAAATGATTTACTGTCAAGATTTTAGGGTGAAAGAAATAACAGCCATATATTTAAAAAAAAATGTGCTGTGTAAATGTGAAAAGGAGGTTTACTACTGTGTAGCATAGCTCTAAGTGTTTAGGACCTGAGAGTAGCAGCAAAAGCAAAACGTTTCCTCCTTGCATGATCTATAGATACGTTTCTGCTGAGATACTGCTGTAACTGTGATAAAACCTAACAAGCAAACCACACTATATATGTTTTCCAATCTCCATATCAGGCACAGAGTGCTGGCCACATGGAAAGACTTAGGCAAAACAGTGAGCTATGGATGCAAACAAGGACAAAGTGGTGATGGTGCATGGACAGGTTGGACTTTACAGGCAGTCTACTAATCGAAATATGACAACCATATATCCAGAGAAACAAGTCTAATGGTGTTCTCTGATCTTTTTTTTATGTTTATAATAAAGTATACTTTTAATTTATATTTTCTTATTCGATTATTTTCAAGTTAAAATGTTACATATATTTATGGATAGCCTCTGAAACTGAAGACTTGTATCTCTCAATGTCTTTTGTTTGTGATTGTTGTCTAAAGAATATGATACTAACCATCAGGTTTAATTATATATATTACTTCAGTGCAGAGAATATAGCTCAGGGCATGATGATATTTAATACTGTATATTAAAGTAATCCGATCTGTAGCAAGACATAAAACAACAACTTAACGGATATTTAAAGCCACTGTTTTATCTCCTTAATAGTTTAAGAGAGTGTGTGTGTTTATTTTCTGCTTATAAAAGACTATAAAAAAAATATTTTATTTCACAGGCCTGCAGATCATCTGTGCTCAGCTTCAAAATCAAAACAAGAAATATTTGTGGCTTTGACAAGTTTCAACATCATTACTTTATGAAAGTATCAATCATTATTTTACATTTAAATGTATTCAACAGTGCCTTATGAGCCATTTTCAGACATGAGACACATAATAGTAATGTATTCATTCAACCTTAAGAAGAAAAAGCATTGAAATTATTCAGACATTGGCCACATTAACTTTAATGTTGTGCATTTCATTTAGAAATTAGTGTCAAAGAGCAAGAAGGGAATGTAAATAAAGTTATGTAAATTAGGAAGTCTTCAGTTTTAACTTCATAGCACTAGAAAAATGTATATCAGTTTGCAAAATGTACAGTATGTATGTATAAAACATAGTAGCTGTGGATGAAAGAAGCAGAAAGGGCCATTTTTAGACACGCTCAAGCTCATTAATCAAAGTGTTATACTGGTGAGAGTTTTAATGCCACTACTACCAAAGTTATTACAGACTCAAAAAAAGTTTAGATGTTTTACTTGACCTATCAATGCCACTACTATTTAAACTCAGAGATAAAAAGTGTCTCATTGTTTTTCCATAAATTGTAAATATGCGGCACTATGTTAAATGGTGGAAGGAGTTGAAAGTCTTCATACATAATCATAAACAGAGCAGATGTTTCAGATGCAGTAACAACCTTTAAGCTGTTAATATCTGCTGTGATTGAATCGCCATCTACTTAATGGACAGCAGTGTATGCCTAAAAGGACCTAATTTGTGATGACAGTTGTACACCTACATTTTTGTCCTTTGAACAACAAAACGGACATTTAATACTGAGCGCTGTTGCTGTTAAACTGCATCTGTTAATTCTTTTCAACACAGGTATCAAGACGCAACTATCCAAATGGGTCGAACAGTAAAGAACGAAAAGATCACATTAGACCCACAACAAATACTTAACCCCTTTAGCAGGTCTTGCTGAAGAAGATTACCTATGCACACTAAAACACTGTGAAAGGTCCAGAGTTAAATGTGATCAATTGAAAACAGCTTTTATAAAGAATTAACAGGCAGTTTAAGTATAGCTGTTAAGCCATTCAGATCTGACCTTTCAAGCCTGATACTGAAATTAGTATAAAAAGCTGCATTTTCAAGACACACAAATAAATGCGTTTCTTTATATACTGGCAAACATAAAGTCAGGGTCAATAATTTACTGTAAAGACTGGAGGTTTAATCTCCTAGAAGCTTTTTAAATCATGTTTGTAGTTACTTCAAAAGCTCAGAAATAAAAGGTTGACAGTTTCGCCCCCAAAAAAACAAATTAATTTCTTGGAACTGTGTTTTAAATACAGCCATTGGAGTGAATGAGTTAATGTTTTGACTTTTATTGTCATTGAAGTTAGTGTCTGTGGAGTACTTGCAGGGATTATAATTAGTGGTAGACGTTGTTGTGGTAGTGACATCCCACCTTGAAGTCTGTAGATATTAAAAATGTTTCACCAGTAAAATATGAGTGAGCTTGTATTGACAAGACAACACACAATCATGCCATGCTTCCAAGAGGCAAGTCTGGCAACCAGGAGCTAAGGAACGTTCAGGGAAAGTAATGCAAAAACCCACCTTTGAACCAGTTAACTCATCTGTCAAAACTTTTGTTCACAGAAATCAACAAGTCTAATCATCAGAAAACGGAACTGGCTGTCACTGTGTCAGACAGTAATCCTTCTTTGTTTGTGGTCCTGCTTATCTGTAAGGTTTTCACATGCAACTGCTTGCAAAGCAGTGAGCAGCACAAATTCCTTTCCAGCCCTCAGCCTGCCAGATCTTCTCTACCTGCCTAATACACTCACCAACACATTCCCCAAACCATCAAAGTTACTAAACACCTCCATACCTCCATTGGTGCAGCCAAGAAAATCCCAGAAATGCATTTTAGCAGTCAGTACCCAGAGGGGGAAACCTCTGTAAAAATCACCAACGTCCGTATCTGTTCCCCTCCCTGTCTCTCCACTTCCTAGTTGTACTGTATGCTGTCACTTATAGGAGAGGAAAAACACGCCCACTGATTGTTGTGGACTGACGCACCTGGGGGCTGAGTTTCACCTAAAAACGCCTCCTTTTCCTACCTGACGTTCCCTGTTCTCACAGACTACTGCTTCCCCATCATCTTTCACCCACTTAAGAAAGGCAGCAGAGAAGATCAATCCAACATCCTCAATGCTGCCTGACATCAACATGTCTTCATTTTAATTGAGATAATAGGAGTGAAGCTGAGGAGAACAGACAGCAGGCGTAGAAAAAAAGGCCACTGAAAATTCTCCCACGCATCTCTTGCTAAATGTTTGTGTACAGCACACAAAAAGGACCATGAATGGCTTCATTTGTTGGATGTTCAAACAAACATGAGCTAGTATTTCAATGATATCTACACAGAAAGTAGCTTGTGTTCATCTGATTTATTCTAAATGCCAGAAAGTAAATTACTTTAATAAATCACTTTTTACAAGAAGCCTGGAATAAACTCTTTATCATTTATAATGTGTCATTAAATTTATGTCCTTAACATTCTTTGTTTAAATGTATAATACTATAATATGTTGACAACTAGTTGTGTCTCAGTAAAACCTATGGCCTTTTTGCCCCATTTATTGCATCTAAATACATATCCGATCATGCATTTTGGTGACTGAGAGTGGACGGGTGTAGGTAAAGATGTGATCTGGGTAAATAATCACATAAAGATGGTGGGGGAAAGGCAAACACAAGTCTTTTGAAGGGATGACAGGGCAGCTTTGAGATCCAAAAACTGAAAGATGCCAAAGGAGGGAAACTGCCAAAGCTGCTGGGTACCGAGGTGTATCTGACAAAAAAAAAAAAATTTTAAATCGGGAAACACTCGTTTCTATCATGCCTTACTGCTAAACTAATATCTCTGCTTTTAAATCAAAAACGCCATTATTTGAATATGAATATTTCAGCCGGCCTAAGACACAAATAGATGACGCTCATTATTGTGGTGGATGGTTGACAACACAGCAGCAAGCCGCCCAAAACAACACACACTCAGGTTAAGCAAAAGAAACTCACCCCCTTTTATCCCCCTCAAAAACAAAGCTCCCAAAAATAATCAGCTCCAATCTGGACAACTGGTTTCTCAACAAAAAACAGAGATGTTTCTTTCATCTTGCTCTTGATCTTGTTGACAGAAATCCTCCCTGTTGGTGTGGACCTTTTGCACCTAGAGAAGCAGGAGAGGTGGTTTCTGCCACTGCACCACAGTCTGTCTCTGAGGAATACAAATCACTGGCTGTTGTCAAAATAACCAGCAGAAACGCAGGTTGGGACACCGTTTTCCCCTACAACCATCCAAATCCCAATGCCAGCTCTTGGAAACACACCCACGCGTGTAGCTTAACCCCCATTGTCTGTGTGCTGTGTTGCCTTACCCCCCTTTAATGCTAAGCTAAGCGGCTACAGCCTGAATTATGGCTCTGCGTTAAAACGACGCAGAACCTACGCCGTAGGGTACGGCGTAGGGTACGTGGAACCATAAATCGCGGAACCATAAAAACGTACGGTGCGCGTCGCCGCGTTACCTACGCCGTAGGTTCTGCGTCGGTGTAACGCGGGACCATAAATGAGCCGGGCTTTCCCCCCTCAGTCCGCCCCGGAGAGGATCGATGCTCACCCGCCTCAGCCCTCCGCTCCGGCCGCGCCTTCCTCCCGAGACCATTCACCTTCCCCGGGCAGTAGGGGGGACTTTTACATGTACACCAGCTGATAACAGAGCCGGCTGGGCGCTGGGGTCCCTGTGCCTGTGTGTAGTTATCCAGAACAGCGCCGTGGCCGGTTGCAGGAGTCCACTGAGCTGCTCGCCCCGCCGCCGCCGCTGGAGCTGGAGCTGGGATTTTTTTTTTATTCCAACATGGCTGCAGCTGGCAGGACTCGAGCCTGAATTATGGTTCTGCGTTAAACCGACGCCGTAGCCTACGGCGTAGGGTACGCGGCGACGCGCACCGTAGGCTCTGTTATGGTGTAACGCGGAACCATAAATCAGCCTTCACTGACAGCCCTACGTGTCCACTAACACACGAAAGGGGGTCCCAAAATGATTTTATATGAAAGCTACCGGTTGCTGTAGTCATGTAAGGTGGTATAAGTTTTTGACATGATTAAAATTGACAGAATTAAACTGCCTCAGACTAGGGCTGGGTATTGATTCAAATGTCAAGAATCGATTCGATTCCGATTCTTGATATTCAGAATCGATTATCATGATTCGATTCGATCCGATTCGATATTGATTTGGCTTAGTGTTATTTAAAATGTTTTTTGAGCTGTTGCCTGAATTATATGACTGTAAAATAACTAGTGAAATAATAATTTCACAATAATTATTGTGAAATAACTAAGAAATAAATAACTCAAATAGGCCAATATCCATTTAAAGTGCAAAAAAGAAAGAAATTGCAACAGTTCATGCAGTAAACAAATCATTTTAGCTTATCTAATTTAATCGATCTTTAGACATAAGAATCGATTTTTAGGAATTAATATGAGAAACGATTTAGAATCGGAAAATCAATTTTTTTCAGCACAGGCCTACCTCAGACTATGTAGGAGGCTGTGTGATCATAGTGGTGGGTGTTAATATAGGACATTTCATGACAGCTCCCTTTTGACACACTGACTGACATAATGACTTTTTAAAAATTATTTAATTAAACAAAGATTTTCTTTTTATTGCATTTTCATAACTGTATTGGATAAAGGTAATATGCATTAGAAGTGAATTAGAAAATGATTGTGGCCCTGAGGTGCAAAACAACAACATTCCAGAAACTAATTAACGCCAAAGTAGAGAAAAGAAACACAATAGCGTTTTCAGCAAAAACATAAATAATTTAGTTTAGTTTTTCTTTTGTTTGCTCTCAGTGTCAAACAAGGTGGCCTGGTGGTTAGCACTGTTGCCTCAGAGGGAGAAGGTGGGGGGTCTTTCTGTGTGGGGTTTGTATCTTCTCTCTGTGTTTGTGTGGGTTTTCCCTGGCTTCATCAGTCCACACAAAAAAACCAACTATAAAACATACGTCAGGTCATTTGATGATTCTAAATTGCTCATAGGAGTGAGCGTAAGCATGTGTGGTTGTTCGTCTATATGTGGCCCTGCAATGGACTGGTGACCTGTCCACTGTGTACCATTGCCTTTCACCCAAAGAGAGCTGGGATATGCTCCAGCAGAGCCCCATGAGCCTGAATAGGAATGAGCAGGTATAGATGATGGATGGTTTGTTCTTTCTCAAATGGTGTTGTGTCTTTAGGATGTTGTCATTTTCTGCTTTGTTGTTCTGCTGTACATTGGAGCACCATGAAATTAAAGGACAATTAGCGTACTGTGAAAATGCAGTGCCAAGTGAGTGCTGAGGTCCCATGTTTAGATGAAATCTTAAGAGATTCCTGTCATAAATTATTCATTTCAATATTCTAATGCACACCACACAAAAGACGCTTTGAAATAAAGATGCAACCAAAACACACACTCATACATGCACACACAAACAAAATTGCTTTGAAGATCTATGTCATTATGGATGAGTATTGTGGCTTTCTGCCTCGCAGTCAAGCCTAAAACAATCCATCTACTAACGGGTCGACACAAGCGCTACCACCTACATGTCAGCTACATTCAGTCATGCAGATCATTTCCATACAAAAATAAATTTGTGCAGACACACACTCGATTCAGAAAATATTTTTGTACGCATGGCAGGGTGATGCAAATGAATGTGCGAGGGAGGGTTAGACTTTGGTGGATTAAAACTCATTATGTATGATTACATAATGTTGGGCCACCAGTGTAACCCTCATTTGCATGGCAGCCATATGGCTGCTGGGACAGGAGTACTATGTTTAGAGTAAAAATGTCTTATACATTACACTTTTTAATTAACATTTGATACATTGAGTCACATATCATTACAATTGGAAAGTTTGTGCCAGATATGAAAATAGAAACTCTGTTTATTGTAAAAGCTACTATAAAGCTACTCCCAGGTTTATGTGCAAAAGGATAGTATTGTCCTTTTCTCTCTCTCTCTCTCTCTCTCTCTCTCTCTCTCTCTCTCTCTCTCTCTCTCTCTCTCTCTCTCTCTCTTTCTGTTGCCCTTATATTTTCACATCAAACGTTTTTAAATCACTAAAACAGGACAGGAATTTGCAAACAACAGCAGATTTGAACAGTGTGGCCCAATGAATGGTATATAAGTGTGTCTTTGAGAGATGATTGGCAAAATGCAAAAATTAAAAAATTAAAAATCCAAACAAAGACAAGAAAAACAACCCTTAGTGTGCAGTTTGAGTAACATAAGCTTGAGCAAGATTATTATTTAAATGCATTTAAGAAAACAGTAACAAAACAATCTTTGTTACTTTTCCACATAATCTGCAGTTCAGCAGCTGGTGATGTTTTGAACAGAACAGATGGGAGTATTGCTCTATCTAGTGGTCATTTTGGAGAAGTACTATCTATCTATCTATCTATCTATCTATCTATCTATCTATCTATCTATCTATCTATCTATCTATCTATCTATCTATCTATCTATCTATCTATCTATCTATCTATCTATCTATCTATCTATCTATCTATCTATCTATCTATCTATCTATCTATCTATCTATCTATCTATCTATCTAAATGCTTTGGGAACCATGTCATCATTTTTAATCAGATGTCTTCTGTACTTCTTAAGGAGCACTGAACTAAAGTTAAGGGTGCTTTCTGACCTTAGTGTCAGATTCCTGATGGCAAATGAAAAACACTTGTCAGAGTGCTCCTGTTAAATCCTGGCACTCACGTTACCTGTAACACAAATTGACCACTCACCTTTTTTTCTTTTTCTTTTTTTTAATTCAAGTGTGTTATGTTAATAAAAGCTGAAAAGAGAGTCACACAGGGTTGATAGATGTAGATGAGACTTCCTGAAGTACACAACCACTCACACGGTCTCTGAGCTCCAGGTTGCTCTCACTGCATCACATCAGCACACGTTCAATCATCCTCCCAACCAGAGATGCATCCAACAATCGCAAATCTTTCTATCAATAAACTTTTGGCTTAATATCCAGCCAATGGTATTTCAAGAGACACATGGCACAAGAGCTTTAAACAGACAATGAGATCTGTGGAATTATCCGTAATCAGAGAGACAGGTGAATCCATGAATTAGCGGTCAACACAGAGTTAAAAGCAAGGTTTTCTCAGAAATGATGTACAGTGCTTTTAAACGTCTGTGGTATTGGTCAGTTTTGAAAGAAAGCTGTGATTCTAGTAATTATAGTAATGTATATTTGACGTGATTGGAAAAAATGTAATGATTAAATGAAAAGGAACAAACCTTACTTGAGTTATATACCTTTATTTTGCATATGAAAAAAACGCCTATTTCAAAGAAATTTGTGAACTACATTGGCTTGCCATAACACATTCCTGCAGTTAATAATGCATAGCTGTTAGAGCTGTACAATATCACACTCATTCCTACAGTTATGAACATGCACGTGTCACAGAAAGTAGTATAATAAAATGTACATCTTTCACAAAATCTCCTAATTTTACATAAAACAGGATAGGTTAAGATTCATTTTTCATCTTTCTTGTGTCCTCCTCTACTTTATTTAGCTAACAAAAGAAAAAGACAAAAGAATAAGGAAGCCTGTAGCTGAACCTATGTCGAAACATGATGGGAGGGAGGACATGAATGGATGAAAAAAGACACAGTGAAAATTAGAGGTAGAGGGGAACTATGAAAGAAAGTCTCATGACCTGGGGCTTTTCAGACCAGATCAAAGGGAATATAATCCATGAATTACTGGAAATTGGTTAGAGAAGGGAAAGTAAGGATAAAATGAGGCATAATTTGAATTAAGTGCAAGAAACAAACAGCTGTATGAGTTCTAACATGCAACTTCAGTATTCTTTGAGAGGCTCTGGTTGGCAACGGAAACGTTCTCCATGGAGACGTCGGTGTTTGTGCGGCCGCGCTTCTCCTCGGCGCCGTGCGACTGTGTTCGGCCGCGCTGCAGCTCGTTGGTGTGCGAGCGGCTCCGAGAGCCGTCAAAAGATGTGACGCTGGAGCCGGAGGCTGTCCGTGAGCGGAGTCTGGTCATACCGGCACTCGACACTGGGGGGACAAAGGGGATTTTTAAATTTTTAATTTTAAATTTTTACCACAATTCATCATCAAGCTTAATGGTCTTTTAAACCTGAATTATGGTTCCGCGTTAAATCGACGCAGAGCCTACGCCGTAGGGTACGCCGTAGGCTCTGCGTTGGTGTAACACGGAACCATAATCAGCTTTTATTCAGGATCACCCACAATGTTAGTGTTCTCATATATTGTATACAAATTTTCTTTTTGCGATTTTGTTGACTTGAGTTGTAGTAACCTTTTTGAGAATAAAGGCATTTTTAGTTTCAAACACTTCAGTGGGTTAGAGAATAATCCTTTTGTAAACATTAATTTGACGTTTAACAGTATTTTGTAACAAACGAGCAAATAGAGAGGGAACTGACAATTGATTTGAAATATAAAACTCCGAAATCATGATTCAAAAATGGAAGTTATAATTAAGTTGTATCGACTTACAGTATCCCAAACCCTGGATGAAGTATTTAAGGGCTTCGATCACCTTGGCTGGCTATGGAAGGAAAAATGAAATGCATTAAATACATTTCGAACCAGTCAAGAGCAGACTTTATCATCAGTATTTTTTGAGTTTCCCATCATACCTGATCTACCTGAGGAAGTCCTCCACAGTCTGCCATCTGTAAGAGAACAAAAGGACTGTAAGGGGCAATAACTGTTTGGGTTAAGTGCAATTTGATTTTATAAAATCACTGGTTAGTATTTAAAACATAATAGTCACAATGGTTTACATTTCCTAATACAATGATTTTACATGAAATATGTCTGTCATTCCACAACTCTTTGGACAGTCAAAAGTCACCTTGAGCAGTGTGGTCTTGTTGGGGTTGAGCTTAGAGTTGCAGTCAACCACAGCTTCCACAACTGGAGAATTATCTCCCACAACCAGGAGAGAGGAGCACCTGCAACACAAACCATCAGAGAGGTGAATTACGCAGAAGGGTTACATTGTTTGGATTTAACAAGCCCTTTCGCAAATGTGCAGGCCTATGAATTGCACAGCAGTAGTAGATTTACACACTTGAGGGTCCTGGCATTGATGTTGGCTCCAGGAACAGGTCTCTCCACCTCCAGAGCACCGCGGCTGTTGTAGGAGTGGAAGAACTGAATCACATTGTGCTGGTTCATTGTTGTTGTGATGTAGTGACGATATGTAGCCACAAGGTCATGGTTTGTCTGGATCTCATCCTGTGATTAAGGTAAAGCAGAGAGATTATATACTGCGCTAATTTACTTCATCCCCACTTTAGTTTTAATCTCCTCAAATCACTTGATCCTATTGAGAAGCAACATTTCCCCAGTCATGATAACGGAAGCCACTCCTTGTGGAGCTCCCCTGTTGACCTACCTTTCCAAACAAGTGTGTGATGACTTTATCTGGGAGTGTGTGGGTCCAATCAGTAATCTGTAAAACAAACAATTCCACGACATTAAGCTGTATTCAGGTAACATCCTGTAATGTACTAGCATAGGCTGATTATAAAATAACAGTGATGGACAATTAAAACACTGCCAAATTCATATGACCACAAAACCATGTGAATGATTCTTAATTTGAACATTGTTGTATCTATCTAAAGAGATAACTTCTTGAGCGGGATCGTTCTTTTTCCTTCAAGTCCATGAAAAAAGATGAGCAAAATTACCAAGTCCAAAGTCCACAAAAAGTAATTTGTAGTCTCCCAAAGCTAAAATTGCTTGTCAAACACATTAAAGTCTGGACTTTTCTTTCTTTTGTAAGATAAACTACTCTGTAAGACATCTGCGTTTTGCCATGAGCCTCTGCCCATCACTTATGGAAAAATTAGCTGAAAAGATTAAAAGGTAAGTATTTCGAACAGGGGCTGACAAAAGCAATATGTAAAATTAGTAAAATAATATATACCAAGTGAACCTTTACCCGTGGACTGTCGAAATGATATTAGCTTATCAATAAGCATCATGTGGGCTTTTTAAGTTTCATGGTCCTAAGTCAGTCCCAAATATTTGCATCAATAGAAATCCTCTTGTAGAGGAGTGGTGTATACACAAATATTGCTTTGTTTGTTACCTTGTTTGCAACTGCATCCATAATGCCATCAGCATTTGGGTTAATATTGATCAGGACCAATCCATCCACCAAATCAGGGTGATTCAGCTACATACACAAAGGATAGATAAGGAATTTGTTAGTTTTTTTTCCACATTTAAGACATTTTCTCTCGTTAGAATATTTTCTTTTCCCAGCAAGAAGTATAACAGTATCCATATCACACTGTTATACAGTATTTGCACTTTCTATTCACATCCACAAGTGAACTACCTATATGTAAGTAAGATGCCTCTTAGAAACCACTGAAATTTGTCATCAGTAGATTAGCGACCTTCTCTCCAAGAATGAAGTGAAGTCTAATTATATTTCTATAGCCGGATACACTGACAAGTGCCAACACCTAGTTAGCCTCTTTTTTTCACGTGCAAGTGCCAAGTAAGTGGATGCAGCTTCTTAACTTTTAATTGGATTTGGAAAAAAGATTTAAACTCACAGCAAATTTAGCCAAGATGTATGCCCCTGCTCCAACTCCCAGGCCGATCACGGTGCGCAGGCTGTAAAACACACAGTCAAACTCTTAGCTACTCAGACATTACTGTGAGATGTTTTCAGAAAAACTTGTGGAGTGACAGGTCCGCCTTACTTAAAGTGTTTGAGGACAGCAGGCAGCGCTTCAGAGAGCTGGTCCATGGAAGGATAGTTATACCTGAGGTGTCAGAAGACAAATGCATATGCAGCTGAAATGGGATCCATCAGTAAGTAGTTTTGTAGCTCTTGTTAAACTTGTTTACACTTAAAAAAATGACTTCTATAAGCATTATAAAGTGATATCATCTGTGGAAAAACAAACTGACAACAATTAGAATACTTCACTCACGAAGCAGGCAGATTCTTGGCTCCCTCATGTTGTCCCGGTGCTTCAACATGTAAGACGGGTAAATGTCTAATGATTTCCTGCACGTCCTCATGATTGAACAGAGTCTCAAAACAAGACTTGTCTGGTGAGAAAACACAGAAAAGACACCAGATTAGTATTCATTTTCAATGAATCTAGAAACTGCGTTATTCATTATGCAGAGGAGATTTGAATTAAACTATAAATTAAAAGCTCAGGTAAATGAATAGGAGCTTTGATTCAGCCATAGACTAATCTTAAGAACTAAAACACATGTTTTACACAATAAACCAATAAGCTGCCTCTCCTCAGGCAAACAAATATCTAAATGAGATTTATGTATCAAATCTGATTTTATCCAAAGAAATCAGATGCTTAGTTTAGTTTAAATTAATCTGATATTGTTGGTTTGGTATAACATGTATACTTGCAGGATGTAAACATTACAAATACTGCTTAGTTGGGATTAAGAGCTGGGACTTACGGTTTAGTCCAACATCATGGAAAGTCAGGATGGCAGGGCGATTTGCCCTCGCAGTCCCTGACATGATGCAGTGGACGTCCCCATAGTGAGTCTCCACATGCTCTTCCTGAAGCAAAAAAGACACCCCTTCTTTCAGACAACACATACCTGCATCACAGTTGCAGATATGCAACGCACAGAACAAAGTCTCTTATGTATGAGCTGCTATTCAGTAGAAGAACAACAAAATAATTAATGATTTGAAGCCAAAATACATGTTATTATGAACAGCTCATTCACTTGTGTTAAGTAAAATCTATCCTTTGAAAAAAAAATTAACTGGCAAAAATGATCCACTGTCACTAAAATGTCAGATATAACCATGGATCTAGTAACAGGTTAACTAAAATTTTCTGTCATACTTACAGTAACGTGGGTGTCAAAGACTGCGTCATAGTCGTCTTCCAGAACCATGGCTGCTGTTTGGGAGTTATAGATTTATAATAGATGTATTTCTGGCCTGCTTTTCAGTTAGACACAGCGTGGGAAAGCTGGTTGGTATGTATGTGACGGACTATATGTTTGAGCTGGTTTATATATCCTCAGACACTGATCTGTTTCTAAGCTTTTAACACCAGCCGGACTCAGGCGTGGCCAACTGGACTTTTCTTCTTTAATCTGACCTCGGGCTGCTCTGTTGGCCCAGAATTTTTTTTTCTTGGCAAGGAATTAACATAAACACTGCAAAATTAAAAATGCCATATGAAGTTAACGTTCATTTAACAGTTAAAAAAAAAACTAAATATTGGATGCATATCATTTCATCATTGACTTCCAAGTCTTCTTTCTTCTGCCTTGGACTTTTCTTTTTTCATTTCTGTTTTCTTAAAATTTGGCTATGATCACTACACCAGAAAACAATCAAAGATCTTGAAAAAATGCCTAGAGGAAATAAGATTTTTCAACAAAATTGTATATAGGCCATTTCTTATTTTTGTTGTGATCAGCAAAATCAGAACATGGTAAGATAGTGCCATGAGCAGGTCAGCTCTTTAATCCTATAGGACATCTGTTCTTCACAGAAAAGCAGGCTGCTCCATGTAGTTCATTAACTGTGAGGCTCATGTTAGTGTGAGATATTTGTGCCTTTGAATGTTTCTTTGAGCTTTGCGCTCACGTGTTGCTCACACAGAGCATACAGTTTAAAATGAACTCCAGTAGCTTATGACTCCACAAAAAAAAAGGTCAAAGTTACCTTGAAGATGCATTAGCCCATACTGCGAGGCATACTTTTCTTTTAATCTAAGCTCAATACATTTTATAGTAGTTTGAAAGTTATGTGGCGCATGAAAATCAGAATATAGCTTAAGTTTTTGAATATCTTTTGCAACTATTTTTATGAAGCCTAAAAGTGTACATTCATGAGACGCAAGAATTAAAAAAAAAAAAAAAAAAAAAGGTCTATATGTGCGATGGACTGGGAACCTTTTGCTGAAAGAGAGCTGGGATAGTATGGATATACTGTATAGTTATTGATAATGTCTATGTGTAGGTCTAGATAACAGATGGATGAATAGTTAATTATATAATAAAATAAATTAAATAAATGAATGCAGTAAATAATAGTATTTATTAAATAAATGATATGTATTATTGAGTTAAACTAAAAATGAATAAAGATTAATGATAAAGTATATGGAGAAGTCTTCTCTGTATGTTAATGATACGTTTTCTTCCTGGAAAGTTTCATTTACTCGGCTGAATGTTCCTCATGTCTTCCTCTGACATGGAAATGATTTTGACCATCATCTGCTGGTGTGGTATTCTGTTGATGTTTGAGTGTTTATCTAATATGACCCTACTGTATCATTTATATATTTTGTTTTTGTAGCCTCGGAGGGCATTTTTGAGATTTCCTTTGCCTACGTGTGGTGGGTCACAGCACCAGACATAAACATCATCATTTAAAATCAACTAAAAAATCTTTCCCTGCCAGAGTAATACTTGTTTTGATGATGGAGTAAAAAAAAGTGCTCACTCATATCTTTTAAATGACTTTTTGAGTAAATTGTCAAGTAAGATTTGACAAATATTTCAGTCATATACCCAGTCATATGGTATAACTCTAACTTTAATGATTTGGTAAGTAGAAATAAGCCCAACTGAATTCTGATCAAATCACTGCAAAATTGTTCAGCTATTACATATGTTTCAAGTAGATTTTGCTGAAAAAAAAGATTTTAGTTTCAATGATGACTCAAAACATGTCAACAGAGGAAGTAGAGCATAGCGGCTGGCCTAGAGGGCAGACAGTGGCAGCCGGCTGAGTGGAAACCCAACAGACTTAGTACTTTGATCAACTTAGTAGAGGCGTGATGCTACTGTCGCCTGGATCATGCACGCAGTGGTGGAAAAGAGCCGTGTGTGCAGCAGGTTTATCCACTTAGTGATAGCTGAAGAGCAGCCGGCAGCAGATGGGTCTTATTCAGCTTCACGTTATTCTGAGGCCGTTATAGCATCACGGGAACCCAGACTGAGCTCTGCCCTGCAAACCTATTTCGCAATCAAATCCTGTCCCATATTCCCGCCTCAAGTTCCAAACAAATTCATTTGATCATTTTCTCAAAACATTTTACTACAGCAACAACAGTCAAAGTGTTTTTTTCTTTAAAAAAAATGTTGTCTCATGAAATGTGTTTAATTTTAACATCTGTAGATATTATAATGTGGGAGCAATACAGCTTTAACAAACACTAGCAAAAAAAAAACAACTGTCACCTGAAAGTAAAGTTAATATGAAAATGTTTTTAAAGTATTCTTAATATTTATACTATTTATGTTCAAATATGTTCACCTTTATGGGTGATGATAGTAAAACCCATATGTTTAAGTGACTTTATTTTACAGTATGATGTTGTACTAAATAGTGGCTCGAAGCTGAAGCTTTATTTGGTAGCAATTATTGAAGACATGACAGTGACACATATCAAAGTTTAAAATCTAAATAATGAAGTGATTGTAAACAAATCAAGAGGTGAATAGATCTATTTAATAGCGTGCTATTATTATTATTATTATTATTGTTATTATTATTATTATTATTATTATTAATATTATTATCATTATTATTATCATTATTATTATTGGGTCCTGCTAATGCTGACTCGTAGCTTCACTTTGACATGGTTTGCAGAAGATGCCTAGTCAGGTACCAAACATCTTCCACAATGCACAAGACACTGATTTCCCAGTAGTCCACTAGATGGAGTTTTCTGACAACTTTCTCCATGTGGCTTGTCACGTGACTCCGTGAAGACTGTGTTTGTTGTATGTTGCTTGTTGCTTTGTTTTTTATTTTCCATAAGAAAAACCTGATAAATTATATAAAGTATAAAATATATACACGTATATATATTTATATATATATTTCCCATCAGGATATTTTGGGAAGTCATTTGGATTTGTACCTCTCTTGATAATCCCATGCGGGTGTGTCCGCTCCAAAACAGAAGTGATAAATAGTGAGATGGAAATTGATCTTGGGAAAGGAGAGAAGCATATGGTGAAGTGATTGTTGAGATGCCCGTCATGTTCTTACAGATTATTTTTTTTAATTGTATTTTTATGTTGTCACATTTATTTGCGTCAAAACACCAATGCCACATAGCCTACCTGGAATGTTAAGATATATTGGCAAATAAAATGTGTATTTTCAAGTTTATAACTGTTTTTATAATAAGTCCTGGGTGTGCAGGTGAAAGTCCTGCTGGCTGGCAGTGAGCTTTCAAAACACTAATTATAAACACAGCAGCTGCTGCTGCTTGCCACATGCTTGACTCTGTGTGTGTGTGTGTGTGTGTGTGTGTGTGTGTGTGTGTGTGTGTGTGTGTGTGTGTGTGTGTGTGTGTGTGTGTGTGTGTGTGTGTGTGTGTGTGTGTGTGTGTGTGTGTATTTGCTTTTGCTACATGTGTATGTGAGCCTGCTCGTGCTTCAGGTATTTCTTGCGTAGGACTGAAATCTGTTTACACAGTCACATTACGAGTATGTGTCTTCCTCACCAAAGATCATGTGACCTAAAGGATCAAATCTTGGGTGGTGGAAATGTTTTAAGGTCAGGGTGAGGGCTAAGATTTGCTTCATCCCATGATTTGGTCGAGACTAGTTAGAGTTTTCCAGGAAGAAAGTAAATGCATTGCCCTCTAAAAGTCATGGATACGTATCTGTTTGCCCCTGAGGAGGTGTGAAGGGGCCAATAACCTCTGTACCTCGTAATCTTTCAAAACAAACCATCTATATATTTATATTTCATGTGGTAAATCACCCCAACCACATTTTTTTTTCATCATTTTGTTGAATTATTTAAAGTAAAAGAGAAAAAAATAGTGTAAGACTCCAACGTAAACTGATATACACCAGAGAGTAATGTTTGCACACTTGATAATTTGTTTATCCATATAATCCAGTCAAATGTGAAAATATAGCTCATCAGAGGAAACCTCTGAAAGATGGATTCAGTCTGAAATCTGACGAGGTGTGGAACTCATTAACACTTGCTGTGTCTGATACAGCTTAGTTTAAAAGCTACAACTTACTGAGGAAACTATGCATCCTTTTCATATCTAGTTTCTTCCAAGTTGCTTCAGGAATTAGACAGTATTTCGCACAGCTGCACAAGTGGTGTTTGTTGACCAGAATTACAAACTTCTCCAGCACTATGTAATTTCATATCTTAAAATCGCTAATTGGTGTAAGAGGTGCTTGTCTGCACTCAGATCAGTCATTCCTCTTCGGAGAATGACTCTCAAACAAACATATCGAGCAGCAAGCAATAAGAAGGTCAATTTCTGAGAACTTTGCATATTCACATGGGTTATTTACTGCAAATTACAGATATAAATGCAGAGAGGTTATAGTCACATGAAATTGTGTTAAAAGACTACCTCAGCTCTAATTTTAATGGCTTTTTTTCATACAGTGAATGATTCTATTCATCTACCTTAAATACAAGCGTGAGTCCAGCAGCTCTTGAGCCAGATTAGAGCTACTATACAAAGGCAAAGGGAGGTTTAAATAGAGCTTCTCATTGCATAATACCAAGAATAGCCTACCGAGAAGGCTCCTGTACAACAACAACATTTACTCAAGAGTGTGAGGACTAATTAAGAAACACAACACTTACAAAACATTGAAATGAGCTTACTTTATCTGTGCACTGTCAGTCACTTTTTTTTGTCCTATACCTGTCATTGTAACTTTTTCAGCTGCTGCAGTGGCACTCTTTATGACAAAAAATAAAAAGGACATTCATCATGAACTAAATGTTTTGAATTTTAACATAAAGAGTCTCCACCAACAGTTACCATAATATATATTATTATTAATCCATGACGAAAAGAAACAGCAGGGTTTGGTTTGTGAAAACAAGGCTTGAAAGCTCGCCTGACATTCCCTTAACACTTAAAAAAAAAAGATCCAATGATTAAGTGTTTGCCTTTTTTTCAAAGTAAACTTGAAGAGAGGACATAGCCAGGGCTCATTAAAGTAATAATAGTAATAGAAAATAGTGATAAAAGACTGACAACTGAATAACCGGGTGTTAGCTTACATTTCTATAAATCATTGTATCAACCATGTTAATGTCAGCAGTTTGGGATATCACAACAAATATTTACAACGACGCTGATGTTCTTTTGGAGGACCAGACCAGAGATGAACAGCATGTAGTTTTTTTTTTTTTTTTTAACAAATCTACCGTAGCTCCAACCAACAGTCAAGAGTCATGGGTTCCTCCACACAACTGCTTTAGACTCTTGAAGCTAAAGTCAAACGTTTTACCTGCAGAGCAAGAGGATACTAAAAGAAGAAAGCAAAATATTGTGAAGTTTTTGCCTCCTTGGTTCATAATGAAATGATGAAACAGCATTTAACCTGAATGTGACAGGTGAACTTGTAGTCAGAAGTTAACAGTTGATAGGACTAATTTAAAAGCAAATGAAAACCTCTGTTTGCAACATATATTCTGGAAAATTCAACAGACTCTGGAGGGGATGGCGTACTATTTGACCATGCAACTGCACTGCATAACGCTTTCATGAAAGAGATGTTTGACGCAAACTTTACCTCAAACGTTGCACCATAAGTGTGCAAACTAACATCTAAACAAGCCTGATGCATTCTGTAAACGTGCTGTGGAGTAAAAAAGCTGAAATAGAACTTTTTGGCCGCAATGAGCAACGGTATGCATGGAGGAAAAAGTGCCTTATTTCATGAAAATAACATCTTTCAAGCATGAAAGGAGCTCAGCTGTACAGTCAACAGTGCAAGGTAACATCTAACTAGTTGAGAAATGATCAGATTAAAGTAAATATAATTTATAGCGCACTGAAAATATGATGCGATGATAGTGATCTTCAATACAACTCGAGATGTAATGGAAGCGTAACGCACCTGGAGAGGCCTTCATGAGGGATTTGCCACAGACCTCACAATATTTCATATTTTTTAGTAGAACCCATAAATGCATTGAATCTAAGACGTCATACACAACTGGAGGCATTTCGTAGGAACAAACAGGAAGAATCCCCCAAACAATGACTGAGGGAGTTTTACAGTTTTTCTTGATTGCCTAAGCATGATTTTCAAAACAGGGCCCGTGGTTTCAAAACACTACACACAATTAGCACAACAACACACCAAATTAGCAAAACACTACAGATCCTTTGCAAAATTAAACACGCTTGTAAAAACTATACACTTCTTTTTAAAAACCACACTTTGTTACCATATGAAACAAACACGTTTCACATTACTATACTCTGTTTGCACGAGTTACACTCTGCTGTGATAAACCTAAAACACTTTTAGCACTTCTACGCCCCTATGATTAGAGTAGGCTACTATCAACAAAGTACAAATATACAGTTTTTCTTGATCGTTTTGGCCCATTTTTCCATTCACAGTTTCCTTTTTCAAAACAGCTCACACAAAGCCCTTAACAGAAGCTGAAATAACCAAAACACTTTATGATGTTTGCAGAATGACACCACTTTCTCAAAACTTGTCACACATCCATCAAAACCAAACTTTTCCATCAAAACCTAGAATTTCTTCTCAATTGAACATGTGTGTTTTCTCATTTATTTACTGTAACGATGGATAACAAAATTGAAACCACAGCTATCAATATCAACTTTTGTTCAACACCCTCATGGTATTGACTATTTCACAACTGACAACATACTACAATTTGGGTTTTGTATTGAGCACTCTAACTTAGTTATATAACTTAGAAATATACTGTCACAGAGTATTTACAGTAAAATCAGAAAATGTGTATACAGTAAAATATTGTAGATCTGTTTTTGTATTGCTGAAGTTCCTGTCAACACCATTGATTTACATTTGTTCTACTGTGTACAACATGTCAAGATTCTGACAGAAAAATATTTATTGCAGTACTTGTCACATGCACATACTGTAAGCAATCAAAATGACAGGGTTCAATATGCAGTACAACAAAGGTCAATTCTCAAAGAAAGTACTGTAAATGAAACGCAATCAAATAAAACCCTGTAAATATGAAAAAAATAAAAATACAGGAAAATTACGCATTGTCGACACGGGCCTGACGATCAGGCCACATGCTTGGTGTCAACTTCAAGCTATTGACCTCTTTGATAGGTTGAGGACTACTTGCTTTGTTTTGCAAAGAGAGTTCACACAGGTGCTGATAATTTTTAGAATTGAGAGAGCAGTTCCAATTGGCTGCTACAAAGTGTCTGCAATGTGTTGCCATGGTTAATCAGTTATGTTTTGTGTCTCTTTGTGAGAAGTGTGTTAACTGTTTTGAAAAGTGTATTACAGTAAAAGTCAAAGAAAATTGTGTGAAAGCAATGAGAAATAGTTAACCGATTCGCCAGAGAGGACTCTTGCTGTGCAAAGAAGGTGTGAGCATTAGATAAAGTTGACCCATGATGTGCAAAATGTGTCAAAGCAATCGAGAAAAACTGTAGTCTTTCTCTGACTCTTGTGCTTGGAGACCAATGAGCTCACCTGCTGCTTTCTATAGTGTAGATACACCTGATTGGTGTGTCTACATTTAAGCAAACAAGTGTTTGCACACCTGATGACTGTGTTGAACCAACTGGTTGGACGGTGTGCTAATTTGACAGTCAGTGCTTTGGTATTGCAAAGAAGTGACTTTATGATAGATTTTTGTGTCTAATGTACGTTTAGTGTGTTTAGTGTTTTGAAAATCACTGTGTGTAGAGTTTTGCAACAAGTGTGAGGTTGACAATGTGCTTATAGTTGTGCAAATATGGGCTGATGTTTTGCTTCTTGAGTGTAAGGTTTTGCTAATAGTGTACTACTTTTAATTTTAGTGTGTAAGCAATCGAAAAAAACTGTAACTTATATGTTAATATCAATGGTTTTTGACACTGGTGATTTTCTGAAAATGTAATAAAAAATAGGCATCTCTCTAATTTTTCTGTTATGCAGCTGAGCAGTTGACCTCACATGCTGCACATACCACAACAATCAACAGTCACGAGAGAGATATAAAGGAGACAGTGGCAGTCCATGCTGTTGTTTACTTATGTTTTCCAACATTGAGGCAAAACTGTAAAATACTACAAATCACATCAATGTGCTGTATCAACATAATAACAATGGCCACAGTAGGCAGTACATTCAGTTCAGTTTCAAAGTTAACGAAAACCCCAAACTTTATCAATCCCTAATGGGGCATTAAATACATATTACATACATAAAACATATTGTTTAACATGTAAAGTATGCAGTTTGTGGTTACAAAAATGTCTCCTGCTTTGTGAAGTTGTCGATTATCAACATCATTTTAAATTTTAGAATTTTTTTTATCATATCACTACTGAAGGTGTTTAACAGCCATACTATCACTATGTGATTGGGGTTATCTACTCACTGCTCGAGGCTATATTTAAACATGTTATCTAGGATTGAAAAAGTGACTGGCCAAAGTAATGAATGTCAAAAGTGGCACAACAGCGGACCATCACACAGTAACCAAATACTTGTCACCATAGTCCATCAAAAACAGGTTGAGCTGTGACAAATCATTCACACCAAGAATTTCTTGAAGCAGAAGGCATGATCAGCAACATTTAGATATTAATGTGACTCACTGGAAAGACTTCCAGTTATTTGATATGGGTAGGGGTGTTTTCCAGTCCCCGTTACTAGGTGAACAGCCATGCTGGTATGTTAGCTTCCACTCAAAGCCATTGATAGCGAGGTGACACCCTATTATTTCAAAAGCCTCATGCCCGGTATGAATACTGCGTGACTCTCCATACACATAATCCATTAATTTATTAGACTAGCTAAACATTGACTTATATGTGGATGGTGACTTAACAGGTCCTTTAGTCCCTTATTAGACTGTTGTCTTAGTGAGAGAAAGTTAATGCCATTAACTGAGACTACGAGTACACTTGTCCAGTCTGTCTGGTGGCTCAAAGGACCGTATATTTTTAGATTCAGGGAAGGGAAGGGAGGGAGAGATAGGAAAACAAGAGCAGCTCCAGTCAATGTGTTACTGCAACAAATATTCATGAGACCAATTATTTTGCAAATTTGTTAAGTTATAGTTAAGAGGGACGTGAACTGAAAGCACCGCTCCTCATTTGTTCTAGGTTCTGTACTGTATGTAAGACCATGGAGCATGTAATCGTTGGCCTTTTCAAGGGTGAGGAGCAGAGAGGGGGAGAACAGCACCTTTTTTTACCGCAAGGCGAGGGGAGGCATAAAAGTGTAGAGTGGTTGAAGAGGCGGAAGGAGAAGAGGGGTAGGAGGAGGATGTGGAGTGGGAATGAGGCTTCTCTCTTTCTAAGAGCATTAACTCTAGAGTGTTCTGGTGGTGACAGGACTGTCAGGGTCAGATGGCCGCTCAGCCTGATTAGACCAGCTCACGGCAGATCCTCAGCCCAGCGCATTGCCCTGCTAGAGGACAGGAGCTACACATTGGCACATGCAGTTCATCGAAGTGATTACTAAACAGCCCGGGAAGAACACAGAGATGTGGATAGTTTAATGTTCGAGTAGGACAGATCCACAGGTTTCTGCAGAAAGATTCCCCTTTTCTGCTGTTGGACCAATACATCTTCCAGCAACTTGTTGCAAGAAAAACAACTAAAAGCAGGTGGATTTTTACTGCGGCAGAGAGCCAGAAGAAGTAAAAATCTATTCAAAGCCTGGAGGAGATACCAGAGAGCTAAGTGGTAAGGTCAAAACACTGAAAAGATACTGTTTGTTTTGTCAGTGTTGTCTTTTCCCCCTGATAACATCACAGTGCCAGAAGTGTGGTTCCCTTTGAGAACAAGTTCTGCAACTTTAACTTGATTTGAAAGATGAGGACTGTGGAGAATTACCGAGAATTTCAGTCAGCATTTAAAGTGTTGCCAGAGATTGTAATCAAGCTGGTCAAAGAACTTCTCTGGAATTGGCGGAGTGCAGGAAGACAAAGTGTGCGAGCTTACCACAAAAACGTGATGTGTCACAGAAAGAGCCACTGGTATAGATAGAGCTATAAATACAGCTGTAGGTATTTAGTGTCTATGGAGGTTTACTATAACAGGCAGTCAGCTGGTTGTGTATGAGCACCCAAACTCTTGTACGGCTCCTGCTCCTGCGGGACTTTGCTGTAATTGCCACTCAGTGCCTGTTGGATTTCCCTGTTCACCAGCCAAGAGGTAAGAGAGAACTTAGGCAGGCGGAAACAACTCAAAGTCAGGCGTTTAGCCTTGACTTCTTTTACAGAATAGCTCGAGTAACTGACTCCCTCATTAAAGCTCCCGTTGGATGTTTAACTGGTAGTCGGTAGAGTTTAATGTGCTGGGATTTATCCTATTTGAGGCTATTACTAAACTTGATGTTAAGCTCACTGTGTTTCATTCAGCCTTAAATTACAGGCATGGTACAAAATGTTTGACTCTATAAGAAGCCTCTAATATGATCCTGAAATCCATTTTCAACATCATGGTGTCCTGTGAGACCGTGACAAACTGTATTTTAAGATAAAAGTGAAAGGTGGCTTTACGCTCTTAACTGGAATGAGATTAAAGACTGTCGCGCTCTTTTTTTTTACGTGTTCTTAGGACCTTTGTGAGCTGCTCTTATTTGAAGTTGCTCTCCATTTAGACGTTTGACAACTGCATAATACGACTCTACCTAATGATGTGTTTCATGGTCTCATTTGTGACTGATCTGTCTGTGTTGCTTTAATTTAGTTTTTATCCTGAATTTTGTCATTTTTGTTTACGTGTGAAGATTCAAGTTAAATAGATGTTGTTGCTTTTTTAAAAAAAAGCATTTTGGACTACCAAAGTGTAAAATAAGGAAAGCCTATTCTGATTATTGGCAACACTGAGTTAAATCCTAATTATAGATTGTCAACAACCTGGTTCAGACTTTCAGTCTGTTGGAAGAGGGAAAGTGTATTGAAGGTTACCACAGATTAACTACAGGCTTTACCTGGTCATAAAGTCCCATGACTCCCTCGGCACATAAAGTCCTCAATCTCATTATGTGGCATTAGACATGAAAAATCTATACAATTAGTGGCAATCTGAGTGTTTATGAGACACTTTATTTAAAGATAAAAAGCATTAGCTATTCCTGCTATAATGCCTCATTGTGGTCCTTAAAAGCGCTGTGTACAGAGTGGGACATTAAACTAAAATAGGCTACATTGTAGTTTGTAGAGCCCATCCATCATGCACACTTTTATGAAATAAATGTCTCAGATTTATTAAATAATAGTCATTTTAAGAGGAAAAATGTCTTCCACCAATCCTCAGTTGTCAACATCTTGTTGTGTTATTCCAGTTGAGCTGCAGTAGATATTGAAGTTACATCGACTCAGTCCACAACACCACTACTGTTTCTGTTTATTTCTCAGTTTTCATTTGGACTAAATTTAATTGGTATTGAGTGGGTTTCTCAGATTGTTCCTGCTTACACACGTTTGTGTAAATAAATATCAATGATTTTGACTACTTACATTAGCTGAGAGCATGGTATATAGTAGCTTAAACCTTGTTCATTTAATGCAATATATAAATATGCAGGTTAATTATTCTGGTGAACAACCTTTCTTTTATGTCTCAAGCTTAATGTTTGTGGGTCACCGTGAATTTATTTAACAGTTTGATCACTTTTTGAAATTTTTGTGGTCAGTTATATGAAACTCTTATTTATTATCTTTTTTGATCATTTTCAAAGATGCAATCTTTTGTGTGTTTTGTAATGTGTTGCAGAACTGCTGGTTGATGGAGTTTGTGCGGCAGAGCGGTGACTACTGCCACGCTCAACACATTTAGAGCCGGTCTGGGAGGATGCTGCGCCTAGCCCTTCTCAGTCCATGAACCCTGAAAGACCACACAACCTTACCATCTAAACCTTCCAGCCCATGGGGTAACAAGTGGAGCCTCGAAATCAACCGCTAACAGGAAAGAAAAGGAAAGAGAAAGAGACTGAGAGAGACAAAGAAAGACAATCAAAGAGATAAAACCAGAGCTGACACATTTTAGCCTCTTGGACTATAGGGGCCAATCAGCAGGTGGGATAACAATCCAGAGAACACCTCAGAACTGCTAAAACACATTCAATCATTAGAAACTAACACGAAGTCCACACTCACCTGGAGCTCAAAATTAAACTGAAGACACAACAGCTATCTCCTACAGCTGGAGCTAAAGGTGAGGGGTGACTGGTCACCAGATCCGAACTAAATATAGTGATGCACCAACACTTAAACTGCACTTACTGTGTTGTTGCTTCTAACATGTGGCTTGATAGATGGTTCTCTAGTGCTTTTTAAAGGCTTCTGGATGTGAAGTATGTTTTTGTTTACCTTTTTCAAGTGGAATAAGAGAATTTTTACACCTTATGTTAAGATATACAGAATTATGTCTTTTGTGTATTGTTACAACCGAAATTTCCTTGAAAATGTTGCATAAAGTCTGTGATGCTGTGAGTGGTGACTTGTCCGGACTGTGTGTGCCTTCGATCTGGTGGCAGCTGGGATAGGCTCCAGCCAACTCTTGTGAACCTGAGTAGGTTACTAGCAGGTATAGACAATGACTTAATTGATCAATCAACGCTTCATAAAACACATATAAACTGAAATTAGCTAATTTTTCTATAAAAGTTTACGTAGAAGAAGGAAAAAGATAAGAAAATCCACGATCTATGACAATGCACATGAAAAGCATTGCAATGGCTTAAACCACTGGACCCAATGTCTCCCTTCGTACAGTACTCCTACCCTGACCTCCCGAAAACCATCATTATTGGTCAATACACTGTGACATGGTAGAAGATGGGCCTGATGTGCATTACATGTTGTTGGGAAGTGGGAACCTGTCACTTCAAAATTGTAGTCATACGAATGCACTGCAAAAACTCAAAATCTTACCAGGAATATTTGTCTTATTTCTAGTTAAAATGTCTAATTTTTTGTCAAAAAATCTCATTACACTTAAAACAAGAGTCATTACCAGAAAAATAACTTGTTATTTGACAATTTTCACCTGTTTCAAGTACATTTTCACTTGAAATAAGTAGAAAAATCTGCCAGTGGGACAAGATTTATCTTCTCATTACAAGCAAAAAAATCTTGTTCCACTGGCAGATTTTTCTACTTATTTTAAATGAAGATCTACTTGAAACAGGTGAAAATTGTTGTTTTTTCCAGTGATTTTTTTTTTAACCTTTATTTAACCAGGCAAGCAAATTAAGAACAAATTTCTTATTTACAAGTGCAGCCTAGCCCAGTGATGAGTCTTGTTTTAAGTGTAATGAGATTTTTTTGACTAAAAATGAGACATTTTAGCTAGAAATAATAATATTATATTATAATAATATTCTTGTTAAGATTTTGAGTTTTTGCAGTGTAAGCAGGATAATAGGTTCTTATATTCAGAAAGCTACACGTACTGCGATCTGTAGATTTGTTTATCAATGTTTACTTGATAAACATGACAAGCACTTCTCACCGTGCTTGTGGGGTTGCATCGGGAAGGGCATCCCGTGTAAAAACTTTGTCAAATCAATATGCGGACTGTAATGCTCTACTGTGGGCCCCCTTAGAAAAAAGAGGGTAGAAACCAAAATGTGAAACTACAACAACTTTGGGACATTTGTTGACTAGGTTGTGAGATCACTCAAATCACCCAAATTATTTTCATCTACACCTTGGGGAAGGTGTCTTTATTAGGATTGTGAAATGTAATGTTTTCTCAGTTTTATTGCAACCTGTTTTCAAGAAAAAATGCCCATGAGTAGGTTTTCTTGCTTTCACATTTCAATAATTGGGGTTTTACTATTTGATGGTTAGGCCATTTTTGATTATCCTATAAGCCGAGCGTAGGAGGTGTAAACTGTAAACAGACAAGAGTACATATACTGCTAATAATCACATCCTACCCTATACATGTTTAATCTGTGGAAACTAAGCAGATTAACAGGGAACTTTTTATGGTATAATAGTGAATTGCTATGGACACATTTGGAAATGGTTATTTAACACTGAACTAATAAAAAAAAAAGATGCTATAAATAAAGCAAAGATTATTAGTTTATCTACAGAACCTTTATCTCTGACAGTCGATTTTGACTAACAGATTTATGTCAACCTATAAAGGTCAAAGGGTTTCCTGTGGTGTCAAAGTGTACACTCGCCACCATGAACCGTCCAGCTCCAGTGGAACTGTGCCACAAGAATATGAGATTCCTCATAACACACAACCCTACAGACAGCACACTCAGTTCCTTCAAAGAGGTAAGAGTCTTCAGAGATCACTATGTCAAAGATCCTCGTGAAGTTAAGACATCAATGCTCATATGCACATACCGGTATTTGATACTCAGTGTATAGTTTCAGATGATCATCAGAATGGTTATTGATCAGTAGAAGATGATTAAAGTAAGATCTGTTGTTTAAATCATCTTTTGTCCCTATTGTACCTTCTAGGACTTAAACCAATATGGCGTCACAACTGTGGTGAGAGTTTGTGACATCACCTATGACAAAACTACACTCGAGAAAGATGGCATTACAGTACATGTAAGGACAGGATTCCTCTTTATTTACATAAAAACGCTGTTATAAAATATGTTATTGTTTGACTTTTTTGTTTTTATTTATTTATTCATTCTTAGGATTGGCCGTTTGACGATGGAGCGCCCCCACCCAGCAAGCTTGTTGAGGATTGGCTGAATCTTCTGAGGAAGAAGTTTCAGGAAGATCCAGGAAGTTGTGTGGCAGTTCACTGTGTGGCTGGACTGGGAAGGTAAGAGAAACTTCAGTACTGGTATTTACACTGTCATCTTAACGCCTGCACAATAAATAATGAGATGTTTAATTGCATATAGGGCCCCTGTGCTGGTTGCTTTGGCTCTAATAGAAAGCGGAATGAAGTATGAGGATGCCATTCAACTCATCAGACAGTAAGTTTTATACACAAATCTTGCATATTATAATAAATCATGTTAAAATAAAAAGCATTGTGGCATGAGCTTATATTAAAACGAAACTGGGATTTCTAAAAACCATGAAAAGAGGTATACATTAGTCTGTCAATGTATGACAATTAAACCCAAGCACCATGAATATAGTAAGAATTTACCAACAATGATAAGACAAGAGATTGTCAAATATATTGACTTATTTTATTCCCAAAATGCATGATGAAAAGTAGAAAAGTAAAAATTCACTAGCTTTTAGCAGCAGTTTTGGCTCATTAGCTGGTGGTGATCAGTTGCACATGTGCAATAGCAATGATGCAATCAATACCACAGTTAAAATACCATCAGAAGTATCTGTAAGTTCATTCTCCTGAGCTGACTTTATAATGCCATACGTGGAGCAGTGCACTTTATAGAGGAAACGGGGCATTTCCGACACAACCTTAGTTTTTAAGTTGACAGTATTTTATGTATTCCACCTTTTCATTAGATCCAACAGAAAAAAAAAGAGTTAAATGTTCTGCTGGAATGCCTTGCATCTTAGTACTCGTGAGTTTGTCTTTACATACATGAACATTACTAAAGACCATGTCCTTGGGATCAGGGCTCTTACTGTAGCTTCTCCCAGCAACACAATTCACCACCACATTTGAATAATGTCCTCGGGAGAAGCACGAGGGGAATCATAATTATAACCATCATGCAGAGGAAGAGATTAAAATGTGAAACTTACATGAAGGATGTCTGAAGGCATTTGAAGAATACTAACACTGATTTCCCACATACAATGTTTGTGTGTTTTTCAGGAAGCGGCGCGGAGCCATCAACAGTAAACAGCTAACTTACCTGGAGAAATATCGATCAAAGCAAAGACTCCGTTTCAAAGACTCTAATACACGCAAGAACAAGTGTTGCACTATGTGAAAATACTAAAGTTCACACAGATGACCTAAATCAGACATTTTCTACGCCCCAACAAGTGTCTTCTTGTTGTCACTAAACTGAAATGCAAGGACCTCTTTTTTTTAAATCAACTTAAACTTATCTTTCTTTACCTATGATAATAATTCCATTGGTATTGGGTTTATCACATAGGTTAGTGTGAACAGAGGTGGACAAAATAGGTAAAGATGAGAAAAAACTCATACTAAACTTTAGTCATAATGTAGTTGATTGTTGTTGCTGGTAGATAGTTTGAGAAAGGACACAAAGTTGGCTGAGGACAGTGTTGAGTTGTATCAGTCACATTCAGATGTGGGATCTGTGGATGTAATTTCTTATGGCTGCTGATTAGTCTTCAACACCTCTATCCGGATCTAACCTCATCATTTACCCTATTTAATGTATCAATGTAAGTATCTCCTTTTATGGCATGAAAACAGTTTTGACAGACTCAAGTTAAAGCAACTGCTAAGTTTAGATTTGAGACTATTTTGATTTGAAAAGTTTGAGTTTTGGGGCCGATTCTTATGAATATGCAGTCTGGGTCACACTTTCTGACACATTTTTGGGTGGAGTTTACGTCTTCCCTGAATGATGCATGTACACAACTGCTTCTTACTCTTCATTTATAAATGACAATTTCCTGCTGATGAGAGGACATGCACCTTTTGTATTTAAGTAGGCTGCTTACTCATCTCCTCTAGAAAAACATCCTGAACAACAAGTTGTGATGAAACATATAAGGGAAGCAGATTAAGTGAAGACAAACGAGACAGTTTGGCTATATCATGTGTATGCATGTGTTTGAGTGTGTCTGTGTGTATTGGTAGACTTTAGATACTGTTTAATATTGGCACTGGGCTTAACTGACACTTTTTTATGTAAAAAAAAAAAGCTGTTACAGTTTGTATGTCTGTACATTTCTGCATTGTCTAATAAAAGATTTTGTCTTCATTTCTGTAATGCAATAACGACACAAGCTCCTCAATAAGTTTTACACTGCCTTTTTCTGTTTCATACCCTTATTCATGCTTCAGCTAAATTTAGATTAAAATATACATGGGAGAGTGGCTCCAGCAGATTCTGGGAATAACAGATCTCGAAGAGCACAGTTCTTGGAACGACAAGGACACAGAAGCCTCAGGTCAAAAATGTAACCACAGAGCAGTGGCTGGACCTCAGTATTAGAGCACCCATCAAACATGATGCCTATGAATAATTTTGCATGTTGAAAATAAATAATATACAACTAATTTGCTGGTTGAGAAAGAAACATTGTGTAGATAGAAGAACTAAGGAATATTTCATAGATTCTGAAAAGCCATTAAAAAATATTTCCAAACTAAATTTTCAAATTTTTCTGTATTTAATGGTTTTGTAATTGAATTATAGCTTCTTCGAATCATTTTGAGCAGACAGTTATCAGCATTTCACTTTTGCTGACTGTCCTCTAGTCTGGTGCAATGAGTCTGCTTGATGGCAATAACAGCCAATTTCTGTAAGCCCTTTATTATAGGAAGAAAAAGTAATTCTGCACCATTTTAAGGCTTCTGTGTATTTTCATACCTCCAGTGGTTAAATTGCTAACTCCATTCAGTAACCATATTTAACTGAAATATATAGTTGCTCTGAATTTGCAAGTTGTAAATCATCATTTCTTTTAAAATTTAAAAATTGTGAATAAAAAGCTGTTAAACTTTGTTTGACTTTTTTTTTTCAATTAAAATAAAAAATACGTGTCGACCATCATGAAATTTCACATTCTCCCGGCTAGTAGTAGTACTGTTTATTTCGAATATGAATCATATTAAAAAAAGAAAGAAATAAGACAATCGTCTTAACATGAGACATAACATACAGTTAGTACATACACAGTGAGTACATATTCGAAAGGGAGTGAGAAGAAGTAAAACTTATAAACTCTCACCCCCTCTCCTTAAATATGACTAAAAGAAATTAAATTAAAAAATAAATAGTCGCTTTCGTCGGTTCAGCTGTAGCGCCGTCTTCCCGCCTATAGGTGTCGCTGTCTGTCGTCATCCAGTAAAGCTTATTCGTCTACTTCCGCTAAGTGGATGGTGTCGCAGATTCGACAGAAATGTGTGCCTTTGTAAAGTAAAATTACCCTTTAAACCTGGTTTATTGGCTATATTTAGTCATATGGTGGTGAACATACTTCGGAAATTAGTTTTCTTTTGATTTTTTTGTAGACGTGGGACAAAATGCATGGACAAAAAAAAGGTAAGGATTTTGCCCGGGTTTAATTCGAATATGTTGGTCAGGTCCTAAAGTTATCTTGGGCCCAACCAAACCAAAACAAACACAACTAACCAGCGTGCGCAGATTAAAAACACCCACAACTCACGCTGGCGTAGATATTAATATTTTAAGCGTGACTGTTCTCTATTTAAACTGTTGACTCCAATTCAGGATTTTTGCTTTACAAGTGTAAATACAGTACAGGTTGCAGTCACGTAGACTGACATGCCGCTTACTGGAGTCACTGTTCTGTAATATGATGAATAAAAAAATAAAAAGCGTCACGATGAAGGTTTTGGAACAGCAAACACTATCAAGTGAACGGATACAGACAGTTCGCTCAAAAAGGACGTATTCAAGGTCGGTTATTTGTATAATAATACAAATACTGACAATAAATATACATACTAGAATATAATGTGCATATTCACTGCAACGTGCAATTATGTAAATATCCATCTGTTATTTTATATACCAGTATTTTTTATTATTTATTTTTACCATTATTGTATATACCAGTACTGTTTATAGTGTGACATACTGATATTATTACTGTATTATTATTTCTATTGTTGCCTCTTGTTTTGCTCTATCCCCTTTGCTGCTGTACACTGCTAATTTCCCCGCTGTGGGACTAATAAAGGAATATCTTATCTTATCTTATCTTAATGCTCTCGTGTGTTGGACTCAACCACCGTTTGTGTCTCGGTCTCAGCAGCTGGTTCTGTGTTCATGTGTCGGATCTGCAACCTCTTCTCCCCGAGTCGCTCTCAGCTGCTGGACCATTGCTCCCAGCTGCACCCGCAGGAGGATCCTCCGGATAACATCATCATTGCACTGCAGCCCCTGGAAGCAGAGCCAGTGGAGCAGCTGCCAGGTGAGTAGGGAATATACCAGGCATCACCCGTGTTGGTGTGACATAAAGTGTTATCTTTAATCTACAACTAATGTCTACAGGACTGTCTCAGAAAATTTGAATATTGTGATTTTCTGTAATGCAATTATAAAAACAAAAATGTCATACATTCTGGATTCATTACAAATCAACTGAAATATTGCAAGCCTTTTATTATTTTAATATTGCTGATCATGGCTTACAGCTTAAGAAATCTCAAAAAATTAGAATATTCTGGGAATCTTAATCTTAAACTGTAAGCCATAATCAGCAATATTAAAATAATAAAAGGCTTGCAATATTTCAGTTGATTTGTAATGAATCCAGAATGTATGACTTTTTTTTTTAATTGCATTACAGAAAATAAAAAACTTTATCACAATATTCTAATTTTCTGAGACAGTCCTGTATACTGCACTGTAGTCTACAATTCATAATTTGTGTAGCAGTCAGTAAATTCAAAGATTTGGGGATGAATTATGGATATGCAGTTAGTATATTAAACTATTGATAGTATGGAGTTCAAGCTGCATCAAATTCAGTCTTATCTTACAAAGTTAGTTAAAACAGTGCTAACCTTTTTTTTTTTTAATCCAGACTGAAAACCTGGTTATTTAGACTGGCTTTTAATACACTGTATTGATGTGAAATATTCTTTATTTAATTTTAATGGTTTCATTATGTCGTTTTTAAATTGACTTGTTTTAATGTGGATTTTAATGGAAAGCACTTTGGTCACCCTGTGTGTTGTAAAGGGCTTTATAAATAAACTTTGATTGATTGATTGATTGAACTTCTTCTCAGCCATTAGCTCTTCTCTGTTAATTGCTCACAGAGGCTCCAGCAAAGCGGAAACGAGGACGACCAAAAGGTTCTACGAAGAAAAAGTGCACAGATTTGATACAAGGCCAGGATGACACTACCAATTCTCTAGGAGATGATTTTAAAAGAGAAGATGCAAGAAATCAGGAGGGAAACCAAACGGATAACTCAGTCCAAGGTACTTCTGCTGCGCCTATATGTAGCACAAACATTTCTTTTTTCCAGAATGTCTAACCCACATTTATTCTGTATGGTAAGAGATACAACTGCCTACACTACAGGCAGCAATACTTTTCTGGTTTACAGCCTGGTGACTTGCATCATTTTAATGACATTTACAAATCTGTATGAATGGTCCCATTTTCTTTCTTTTGCTGTGTTGCAGACAGGCGAGTAAAAGGTATTTTTACCTGAAAACAACTCTAGCATCACTAAATTTTCACTGAAATGTTATATTTGTATCATTGTTTCTTTGATATGCTACACTAAATTTCACTGTAGCAATTTTGACTGTTCGTTTTCCTCTGTTCAGGTGAAAGCAAGGATGGGAGCATAGGGCTTGAATGCAGAATCTGCCATCGCTCATTTAGCAACAAACGGCAAATCCTTAAACACATCTGCCTGAGAGAAGAGGATGAAGAAGAGGATGAACGGGAAAATGGTGAGGAGAGAAAGACAGGCATATGAAACTTAGAGGAAAATTAGACAACCTTTCAGGGTTAACTGAGTGGCTGTGTGGAAATTACACTCAGATTAGATATATCTGGATTAGCCAAACAAAGGATGATTATTCTGTATTTATTGCAGTTAGAATTTTGAATTATATCATTTAGCAGATCCAATCTTTTTTCAGGGAGCATCTGTAATGGAAAAGAAGGAGAGCGTTCTGATGGAGAAGATTCAAACCAGACAAGGAGAAACTCATCAAGACAAAGACTCCCGAAAGAAAAGAGTAAGTTTAAGATCTGTTTTTTTTTACCAAAGAGCACACCCACCGTTCTTTGTAAATATAATATTTTCTCTTGTGTAGGTGGGAGCAGTTTTAGACCCCCAGGAAACAACCGGAATTGCCTTTCCAATGGAAAAGGCCAAACAATGGGGCACAAAAAGCCTGTTGTCAATGTTGTCCTGACAGAAGATGAAACATTTCCAGGTCAATAAGAATTAGATATTGTGCAGGTTCATACCTTTTGCCTAAAAGCTTATGTATACATATAAAAATAAAGCATATGAAAAAAATCTATATCTGTAAAAAAAAATCTGTATCATTTCAATTCAACAGGGGTTTCTAAAATGGTTCCAGTTGAAGAAACTTCAGCTGAAACAGAGTCTTCAGGTGTCCCACCTCAACCCAAGGTAAACAAAGGAATGATGTGGGGCATTCAAGGCTCAGCTCGGCCAGATTTGATACACTTCTCCATACATTTAGTAATGCAAGCAGTTTAATTTTATAAGGTTTTGATTTCACCTTGACATTTATATCTCGACTATTATCATCTGTGGTGTCATTTATGTGACACATTTCCAGAAACTGTTCAATCGATCAATCAATAAATCAATCAAACTTTATTTATAAAGCACTTTTCATACATATATGTAGCACAAAGTGCTTTACATGTTTAAAAATGGTACAATTTAAAAAGTTAAAACAGGGCCTAACCCCAACCCCCCCACACACACACACACTTACACAAACTCAACTCCCCCACATACACACAATAGGCGCATCATATTCATTAAAATGTAGAGATTAAAAAATAAAAGAAAAAAGTTCCACTTTCTCAGGATAGTTGACATATTTAATTGCAAAATGCACATTTTATTTCAAAAGGGCACACAATTTGACAAATATGTTTTGATTTTGAATTTTGATTGTTCTTGTTGCTGATTTTAATCCTGATGGTATTTATTTGGTATTTATTTATCTTCTTTTTTTTAATTTTTACATTTTCTTTTCTTTTGGGTTTTTAGCACCATCCCAATGAAGTCAAAACCAGTGAAAATAACGATGCAACAGACCAGGAGCTAAGGTAGTTTTATGGAAAATGTCCTTCTTTCTGGATGCATTACATAACTCACACATAATGACTAACTGTCTGTAAGCTTGCTGAAGGAAGTTAAATGTCTAATTGCATAATTAAAAACTAAACCGCATGCTAAAGTTATGTTATTGAGTTCTTTTAATTTTCAGGTTTTTGCAGATTTGATTGTCTTATTTTTCTTCTTCCAGCTCTAATCTGTCCACCGCAACACCAGGAACCAGCAAAGGCTTCCAGGAATATTCTATCAAGCAAGATGCTACCAAGTACTAAATGAACACTTACAATCTTTTTGTTATTTATTGTTATGAAATTACATTTTACGTACCTGAGTTATTATAGTTAAACGTCATCATTGGACTTCAGCCCAATTTTTTTATTTATTTTTTATTAACTGAAATAAAAATACAAACTTCAAACTAACTGAAACGAAATAGAATTACAGGTGACACCAACTTTGTTTTCATTTTCCTCCTCAAAATAAACAATAAAGGTTGTTTGATCAATTTTAAGCAAACTAAACCAAAAAAATCAAACAAACTGAAAAACAAAATAAAAACTATTAAAACATCCAAAACTATTATAACTCTGGTCCTAATAGTGCCGGTTGAAGTTAATCTAGTTTAAGATCACCTTCCAATACCAGCAAAGCAGTAGTAATTAACCTGGCTAATTAATAAAGGCATCTGCTTGTATTCCAGTTTACCTCCGAGCCAGTTGAAGATCTTTGCTTGCGAGTTCTGTTATAAGATCTTTAAGTTCAGACACTCTCTGGTTGCCCACCTGAGGACCCACACCCAGGAAAAACCGTTTCAGTGTCCACACTGTGACTACGCATCAGCCATCAAAGGTAAATACTGGCTCAAGGGGACGAATCAGAAATGCTGTATTATGAGAGAATGTAAACATACATTTTTGGCAGGAAGCATGGGAACAGGAAGGGTAGTATTTCTTTTTTAACTAATTTTTTCCTTTAAAGCCAACTTAAATGTTCACTTGAGGAAGCACACAGGAGAGAAATTCAGCTGTCAGCACTGCTCCTTCAACTGCCTCAGCCCAGGACACCTCAAGGTCTGTTGTTTCTTCATTATTTGATTTGCAACCTCATTAATATTTAATGAATATTAACAAAAAAAAATTGCAGCATTTGGTGGTATTTATTTGTTTATTGATTGCATGTGATATATTTTTTGATAAGTCCTGCTTCTTTTTCTACCATTTTGTTTTGTTTCAACAAATTTGGAAACATTTTGGGTGTGAAGCTCAGGTGTTTTCCTGTTTACACGTGTTTTTGGTAATATAGGTCCACATTGAACGAGTCCATCTGAAGATGAAGCAACGCTGCAGTTTCTGTGATAAAAAGTACTCTGATGTGAAGAACTTGCTAAAGCACATGGAGAAGCGGCATGACCTGAAAGACTTGGCCGTCTCCCAGAAGTACCAGCAGCTGAGGTTAGATCCAGGGCAGAGGTTTTGGACTGAGAGGGGGACGGGACAGTTTAATGGGTTCATCTCACTATAATAATGTCTCACACCAACTTGTTGTTGGGTGGTGCTAGTGCTTATTTGATTCAGTGTTTGATCTTCCAAGAGTTACAGCATTGTCTGTTTTCTACGGGATAAAGAGACATCAGTGCACTCGTCTATTTTAACACTAGTTTAGTCATCTTAATGGACATCTCTTATTTTGAATATCCATCCAGGACTGCAGCTTCTTTCTTCCTTGGATCACATTATTATTATTATCACATTCCCCTATATCCCTTCATTTGGCTTTTAGTGCTGTCTAATAAAAGCTGTTTGCAGACTGTTTATTTAAAGTGCAGCCATTTATAACCTTTTCCTGGTTTAGTATCAGCAGCTGGCCTCTATAATCACCCCAGTTATAACTGCACTTGCGAGCACCATTTACTGTTTGTCTTAAAAGCATATGATTGATATCAAAACACCAGAGCTTTGGCTTCATATACTGCTCAGAAGGACTCTTTTTTTTGTCTTACTCTGCTTTTGCATGGCAGACTAGATGCTTCACTGTTCTTAAAGAAAATTACCAAAAAAACAAAAGCGTCAAACCTTAAGCAAGTTGTTGTTCATTCTAGACCTGTTTATTTTACTTTTGCTGTTTCAATACAAAGTAGTTGTCCAAGATAAACTACCATGACAGCAAAAAGAAAATCAGACATCTACTCTGAAAAATTGGCTTTAAAATTGATTTAAATATTATTGGGGAAAAAATGAAAACTTCAGTTGTATTTGCACTATTTTTTTCCTTCAGTATTTCAGTCCTGCAGTCACGCAGTCATGATTTTCTGTAAATCGCATGTAAGCGCTAATCCTTGGTTTCCGTGTCCATTAGTGTGCAAGACCTGTGTAATGTAAATTAAGTTATCTGCGCCAGTTCTCATGGGAACATCGGGTCCTTATGCTGCAGATCACGTGTAATCTAAAAAAAAAAAAAGAAGATTGCAGTAACATGGATTACACTTGTGCCTGGATTAAGCCCATATAAAGAAAAAAGACACGCTTGACAGAAAACACAAAGAGCAAAAGAAGAACATTGATATTTAGAGGAGACCTTTCAGAAGAATCACCTTGACTACATAGTACAAAGTAATATACTCTCATTACATGCATACAGCCTGTGCATAGGAGGTCTAAATGTAGTTGACACATAAAGCACGTGGAATTGACTCGACTCTATGTACCTTTACTGCATGCTGACTGGTTCACATATGAGGACACTGACACTATGTAGGAAGGTTAAGAATGGTTAATGGCTTCTTTTGCATGTTTAAAATTGTAGTAATTTGCCAAATTGTTAACCAATATTGACAAAAAGAAATATTGTAATCAGCCTTTAACCCATTTACTCGAGGGAAACAATATTTTTGTCAGAGGATGGAGGTGGATACAGGGTCTTTCTTTTTACTTTATTTAAATCATTTAACTGTAAGACTCTTGCCATTCTAATATATTTATCCACAATCCAGGTTAAAGACTCGTCAGGGCCTCAGAGAGCTTCTGTACCACTGTCCCACCTGCCACCGACGCTTCAAGAATGAGCTGGAGCGAGATCGCCACCTGTTGATCCACGGGCCCCAACGCCCCTTCGCCTGCCTACTCTGCGATCACGCTGCAACCAAGATGACTCTCCTCACTGCTCACGTCAGGAAGCACCTCTTCATATACATTTGCTGTGTGTGTGACGAGAAGCTGGTCAGCTCACAGAGACTGAGGAGTCACCTGGAAGAATCTCACCCTGAGCTGGACCAAGAGCAGGCTTTCACCAACTGCATCAACATCAGCTATTATCTGATTCCACCTGAAAATCACAAGATGGGAGAGGACGGTGGAGGACATGGTGCCGAAGGGGAGGAGAGGCAGGATAAAGAAGAAGAGCAGCTGAGGGAAGCAAGGTCGCATGAGAAGGAGGAAGAACAGACCGGTTCGCTGGAGAAAAATCTGAAAGTTGTGAGGGTGATAGAAAGGGAGGTGGAAAAAGAGGGAGGATTAAATGCGGGAGCTCAGGAAGCTTCCCAAGAGATATGCAAGGAGTCAACAGCTGTAGAGAAGTTAAACAATACAGCAGCAAGCACCTCTGCAGGTGAAAGGCCTGAAGATAACTTGCACGCCTCTTTATCAGCAGAGAGCCTTCACGTGCCAGTTACAGAGGACAGGACTCAAGAAAACGTAGGCGTAGAAATTAACACATCTGCAGCAAAACACACACATACATCTCCATCAGCAGGAAATACAAACATTGATTTGAAGAGAGACACACATTTGTCTTCAGGTCCTGAGGACAACAACGGTCAAACTCCAGCTCCAGACCAGGTACATTCACAGCTGGAATTGAACTATGTCGTTGATAAACTAGTGTTCTTCGGGGTAATCTGGTTTTACACTCATGTTTTCTCTCTCTTTTTTTTTTTTTTATAATGTAAAAACTAGGGCTGTCAAACGATTAATTTTTTTAATCGCGATTATTCGCATGTTGTCCATAGTTAACTCGTGATTAATTGCATATTAATTGCACATTTATTCACATATATTTACACATATTTTTGCTGTTCTAAATTACCTTAAGGTATTTTTTTAAATGTTTTTAGTACATTTAGCAAATGAGAAAGGGCAAATATGCTTGCTTTATGCCAATGTTTATTCAACTTTCCACAAAAAAAGCTTGCTGCGCTGCGCTCTCTGCATCGGTCGTGTTTGGATGCAAGTGAGACTCGACGTACTTCGATGGTAATTCATTTCAAATCGACAGTACATGCAAATAACTTTAGTCTTGTCCAGAGAACCATCTGGGCATGTTTTTGAAAGTGAACTAGCCGTTCAAAAGTCCCTTTTCATTCTCCATCTTTCAGTGCACCATACTTTTCCTCAAACTACGGGTGCCGTCGACGGCCAGAACTTATATAATGCGCTTTTTTTTTTTTAATCCTGCGCTTTAATCGCGCGTTAAAAAAATTGTCGGCGTTAAGAGGACGTTAAGTTAACGCGTTAACTTTGACAGCCCTAGTAAAAATGTATCACATCCATGACTGCCTATTATAATCTATTTGATAGTTTTTTAAGTTTACACATCGTGAATTATGTAATTAATACATGTTGCCTTGATTTAGATTTAAAGAAAAAAAAAAAGAATTTGTAAAAATTCTTCAAAAGATAGACCGGTCCTTGTGGTGGGTTTCAGGTACTCCATCAGAATGCCTTCCAGCAGGTGTTGTCATCTCTTCAGAAGACTCAACTTGATATGGAGACTTTCCTAAAACTCAGAAAGATTTACGGAGACCTGGAGTGTCAGTTCTGTGGTGAGATGAAGGCCCCTGCTGGTTACTCTGTTCTGTTTATATTTATTATTATTATCTGGTTTATTTTAAGAGCAGATATTATCACTTAAATTCTCTTCTCTCACAGGTAAACTGTTCTGGTACAAAGTCCATTTTAATGTCCATGTGCGCACACACACCAAGGAGCACTTGCATTACTGCTCAAAGTGCAGCTACTCTTCCATCACCAAAAGCTCTTTAAAGCGGCACCAGATCCAGAAGCACAGCGGCTTGCTGCTGCCCTGTTCCAGCCCCGGCTGTAAATACACCACACCTGACAAATACAAGCTTCAAGCTCACATGAGGACGCACCATGAACAGGTAACCAGCCAGACTGATCTTCCTCAGGTGAAAAAGCACCTTTGGTTTTCTTGTCGCTTCTGTAAGAGATCTGAATTTTACCGTTTCCCTTTCCTTTGTAATGTTAATCTTGACGTATTTTCCTTGTCACTGTTTTTAGGGGAGAAGTGTGACTTGTCCCGTCTGTCACTGCGGTTTCCCTGAACACAGACTGAAACGCCACATTAAATCATTCCACCCTGGTAAAGGACCCACAGATATATCCAGGGGAAAAGACAAAACACCCCCACTATCTGATAATTGTCTGTTCTTTAAACAGAGTTTCAGTTGGAATTAACATTTCCTTCTTTTTCACGCATGAACCAAACTGCGTGCTTCTTTTTTGTTGGTCTGTTATACCTTAATACAATTAGTTTTAGTTGTTTTCATATCTGATTCCACCTTGTGTGTGTGTGTTTTATTTTTGACAGATATGGTGCCTGTGCGAGGTAAAGGACTGATGGTGCAACGTGCAGAGAAGTGCCCTTACTGTGAATCCTACTTCCTGAAGAACAGTAGTGACTTCCAGCAGCACATCTGGGCCCACCAAGGTGCGACATCACTTTGTCTTTAACACAGACACAGACTTACAGATTTACAGCACAGCTCGGAAGCTTCACTAATGAATCTGCAGATTGTTTGTTCGTATCTGTCGTTATCTTGGTGAGCTGAGTTCCCATCTGTCTCTCCCTCATCCTGAGTGTTCTTCAGAGGGAGGCACCAGAATGAAAACACACATAAAAATGTCCAGGGAAACTGCTGCTCAGGATTCAAGGACAACTGCCCGGTTGCGGTCCTGATATGATGTGTTTATTATTATTTTTTTGTAATATGCACTCTCCAAAGTTTTCCCCACTGCAAAGTGATTCAGACTGTTTACTCACTTTGGGCTGCAGCAGATGTGTGCTTACACATTTGCTTTTAATTGTTATCCCCAAATGTCCTCCTCCCCATCTGTGCTGTACTCCCTCACCTTGATGAGCTGTTTACCTTGAAGTTGCAGCTGTCTTGAGGCTGAGATACTGCGGGCCAGAGTCAAATATCTAAAACAGGTGTTGTTGAATGCTCATGAGAATCAACAAGTTTGCAGCATCTCACGGTACTGCTTTCACATGTTAAAGTTCTGCAGACTGGACTGCTTATGGCTGTTGCCATACATCAACAAACAGTTGCCCCCTAATGTCACTTGAAAGATATAATTTGATTGCAGTCCCAAACAGACTTTCTATTTTTTTTTTATTCCTGTGAAGCATCAGTCTTTTTATTCTGCACAGTTCTGAAAGTAGTTTTAATCCAACAATGAATTGTCATTAAAAAGTGTCTGTTTCCTTTTCCAAACACGTTGATGAAACACAATGGTGGTTCATTTGTCTTTTCTAGGCTTCCAAATATTTTTTTTTTGACCTGAGCCCTTGCTTGTGTGTGCCGATTTCGCCAGGTTTGAAGCCATACGTCTGTAGTGTGTGCAACTACACGGGCCGCAGTCGCAGTAACCTGAAGACTCACATGAACCGACACAACTTGGAGAGACATCATCTTTGTGATCTGTGTGGTAAAAAGTTCAAGTCTAAACTTACGCTGAAAAGCCACAGACTGAGCCACACAGATGAAGGTAGGGAAAATGATGCCTGTGCCATGACTCCGGGCACGGTCACTGATTTAAAAAAAAGTAGAAATTTGACAGAGCATTGATAAACACAAGGACAATGATTCTGTGTCCATTCAGGGAAGCGGTTCCAGTGTTCGGAGTGTGACTTTACATCAGTCTTTAAACCTTCTTTGCTCAGACACATGGAGCAACATGCCAAATTTAAGGTCAGAATACACACATGTACACACACACACACACACACACACACACACACACACACACACACACACACACACACACACACACACACACACACACACACACACACACACACACACTGAATTAAATAAGTGATTCTCTCAAAGAAGATGTACTATAGTTATTAATTTGTGTTTGAAGGAATCAAGTTATTTCTTGGAAAAACAATAATGGAAATAAATGTTGCAACAGTGTAACGGCTTATAGAAACAATAATAGGCTGAATGGATGCAAACAAGGAAGGCTAAAGGTGACTCAAAATATTACTGCGTGACTTTTCTTGACCATACATTGTATGTAAAGACTAAACATCTGTCTGTGTTCGTACGAGAAATAGCTGACATCGTATTTGGCGGTATCACAGGGGTCAAATTTAAACACAGAAGATAAATCTGCTTTACACTGTAGATGGACACGACTCATAGCCCCATCTGCTATTCCGTTTAATCAATTAAACACTGCAAATAAATGATAATAGTTAGAATGCTAAACGAAAAGTGCATATTTTATCACAGGTATTTAATTTGCATTCTCTCCCCCCTCTCTGTTTGTAGCCGTTTCGTTGTGCTCACTGCCACTACTCATGTAACATTGCTGGTGCTCTGAAGCGACACTACAACATGAAGCACCCGGATCAGACCTACGAGAATGCCGGACCTGGACTGCCTAACTCAGACACTCTGAAACAGCAAGGTCTTAACGCCACATCTACGCTACTTTATAAACACAACTTTATATAAACACAATGTTGTTAAAAACAATATTAAGCAACTTTTTACTGCACCAGTAATTCTCTTTAATCCAGAGAGAGAGAGAGAGAGAGAAAGAGATATATCTGGATGTTTTGACATTTAACTATACATGGTTTGTATGATAACATTTCTGTTTAACCTAATCAAACATCACCTCGTGTGCCTTTTTCTTAAGGTGGTATGAAGTGTCCTGAGTGTGATTTTGTTTATGGAACGAAATGGGAGCTAAATCGTCACTTGAAGAGCAAACATAGTATGAAGGTGGTGGAAGCTACGTGGGAGGTAAATGGCATAAAAGACAGTTAACCATCAGGTAAACATTTGTCAAAGTCTGTACTTGTGATACAAGCTTTGTTCTGTGTGTGAAAATGCAGGTGGCTGAGGAAATGGAAACACACTTTGTGTCTGTGGATAACGAAGAGCACCTGACAGAAGCACCTCTAGCCGTCCTGGAGGAAAACGGTAAAAACAGCAACATGTGATTTCAAAAAGATGAAAATAACTGGCCTAAACTCTCCATACTGCAGAATCCTTTTCCAGATGTTGCCTGCATAGATTATTGGAAAAATACAGTATTGCATGGCAATACTATACTATTCTACTATACTACTCATTCCTGTTCATACCAAAATATGTAACACATTGCAGTTACTGTGTACCTTTTCTATTTAGTTAATATCCAGCAGATCACTGAATTCAGCTCAGAGGCCCAGGATGCAGTCACTTCCATGGTTGCCATGGCTCCAGGCACGGTTACTGTAGTGCAACAGGTAAACGGCATACCATAATTTTGTTTTTACAGAAGTGATGACATTTTGGTAAAATGTTGATGTTGAACTGTGGCTAAAGCTGCAGGTGGCTGAGGAGCAGGAAGTCGGCAGTTGCGGTGACCAGGTGATGGTGGTGAACACAGATGGAGAACTGGATGGCAACCAAGTGATGGTGGTGGAGGACGCGCACGGCCTGGAGGCTCTGACAGTCCTTACTCAGGGTGAAAACGCGCATCATTATATTGTCTATGTCCAGGAGCAAACTGTAGAGATTAACTAGTAATGTTACCATTTCCGCATCATATCGCAGTTAACAATAAAACCATGGTTTAGCAAACACTTACTTACCTTTTTCATTGCTTTTCTGTCAACTGGTAATTATGAAAAGTGCAATACATAGTTGTTTTTTTCCACATTTTGTATGGAGTATATTCAAATAAAGTCCCTGTACTACACTGCCTAATACAGTTGTGTGGCTTTCTTTTCTAAAAATTGAATACATTCTTTTTGTCATGAATTCTAACAGTTGGTAAAAGTGGAAAGTAAACTTCAAATTTTGATATGGTTTTGATATAGTAGAGGTCACAGTAAAGAGTGCAATCACATCTGCAGTTATTTGTTGGGGGAGCAGCATCAGATCCAGTGACTAAACAAATTGATAAAGAAGGCTGACTGTTCTGGAGCTGGTGAAACGTAGGATAGTTTATAAAATGAAGATCATTGAAAAAAACTGAGGATCTTCTTCACAACACAGTGAATCAGCAACAGAGTCTCCCCAGTCTGATGTTATAGCTGCTCACAGCTATGGCAATCTACAATGAATCTCTGAAGAGACTTAAATCATGAAAATTACTGCAATAATTCATTTTCCTTTTTTGGATTAATACAATATTTTTGAATTCAGTAACCAACAGTAATGTGGGCTTCTGGCATAAATGAAAGAGGAAGCTAAAAGCCCTAGGTTGCACCGATAGCATATATATCATACTGTACTACATTTTTATATTTGCCAAAAACCAAACTTTTTATCATGAAATTAGATAAAGATTAGTTTCTGTGTGTGTTTATATGAAAAGAGAAAAGTCTGTACCAGCAATTTGCAACAAATTGTCAAATTAATTCTTGATGAAAATACTTGTGTAACAAAAACAAGAGCAACATAGTGAAAGAGTAGACATACTGTATATGACAGACATATTTTACATGAGTATTCTGTAAAACCTGGTTGTGGTTCAACAGCTGCACCATGGCTGACAAAAAAGCACTGGACAAAGTCAAGGTATTAGCACCATTTATAATAAAAACATAGGTCCGTCCACTGTCTAACATATACAACAGCAAGAGCCTGCAATATACAAAGGACTCCCTCTGGGAGGCGCTATAGATCCTTGCAGGCCTGTGCTTCAAGTGTTAGGTTCAGTTTTTCTCAAAGAGCCATCAAACTCCAGAATTTTTTCCTTTTTTGATTGACTGTCCTGCACTTTATTCACATGTGACACCTTCAAAAAAAGTATGTATATCTTGATGGACGGTACAACTTATTTATCTTTTTATCTTCTCAGCGGTGCTACCACTGGGGAAGTGCATTTAATTGTGTTGTACTGCTTTGCAATGATAATAAAATGATTTTATTTTTCATTCTAATTTTAAATCTTAATTTTAATTATAGTTATTGAGATTTCCAGTTGTTCCGGCTCATGCCGGTAGGTGTCAGTGTCGCTCTTTGTGCTCTGTGGTTTTCTGCGTTACTCTGTATAGAAGAAGAACTGGTGGGAAATTTGACATTGCGGGAAGAGCTGCTGAAAACCTTATAACTAAATAATCGTTTTAATTTCTAATGTCTGCATGAGATGGACCGATACGTGTTGGTGATATCCTTTTCCCAAACTTCTGAGAACCAGGTGTACGATGATAAAGGTAGGTTTTTATTGAAACAGACCATACTGACCAGTTTGAGTCAACACGGTCTCACTGTTGTGTCTTTGTTTACAACGTAACGCTGCCCTTTTAAAGTTGTTTAAGCAACATTATTCGTTATTATTTTCATTATTCTTCAAATTTCTCTAAAAAAGGGCGGATTTATCTGCTTTATATATGTCGTTTAAACTGTTTGGATGAAACAAGTTTTGGTGTCACAGGATCAGACGTAAAAAACAAACAAAAAAATCTGAAAAGATAAAACAAATGCATCTCTAATCTCTGACATCTTAATCAGGACAAGGAATTTGGTGTTAACTCTGTAAAAAAACAAAAACATATCGCAGTTAAAAGGGAATGTGATTACTTCTTGTTCATAGTGTATAGCTGTCAGGAATACAGGATTTAAGCACCATGCATTTTTTTCCCTCCCCAGATAAACACTATCTTAATATCTTTTGCCATGCTAATGTAGGGGAAAAAAAGATGAATATACAGCATTTAAATGTCATTGGAGCAGTTGTTTGGTTGTGATGAGCCCTGACTGTGCAATGTCTTTACTTTCAGGTTTGGAGTTGGTAAAAAGTATATATAATAGACTTGTGGAAATCTCAGCTCAGGACTCTCAGAGAAGAATATCAGCATTTCCAGGTATGACACCTCTGCATGTTCTCTAATGTGCTATTTACACCATAACTTTGACTAACCCCTCTCCTGTCTGTTTTTTCCAGCTTGTTCTCTCAGTGGTAGCCCATTTCCTCAGAGGTGGTACTTTGCTGTTCAGGCGTGTAAAACAGCGGCACAGGTGAGAAATCTGGAGAATTTAAGACCATTTTTGCCTTAGATGCACTTTACTTTTAAAAATTTGATTTGATACAAGTCAAGTTTCTAGATAGAAAAATACTTTATAGTTCTGGAAATTTTGTTCAAGTTATGATTTAAGAAAAAAAAGACAAACATTTACCCAAGCGATGATTATAAGACACCGTTAATGTGCAGACATATTTTCTTTTGCATCATATAATTACTTTCACTTGTTTTCTAGTTCTGCAGCACTGATTGGGAAGAGTTGGGGACAAACCAGCTGACGACTGACAGTGAAGAGGAGAACGTGACTCCTGTGGAAGCATGTCTGACTTCACTGAGTAATCAGGAGGCAGCAGACCAAAAGGAAGATCAGCCTACAATGACAGAGTGAGTGCTGATAGTTTGATCCTGTAAAATTATCATCACCCCCACAATGTAATGATGAAATTAGCTGCTTTATTATCACTTTTTTTTTTACGGTTCAGCAAAGACGCAAATCTGGGGATCTATGTTTATGTATGAATTACGAAAAGACCACATTTTCACGAATATATTAAATGTTATGTGACATTTTCATCTTATCTGTTTTTTGGATGTGGGTCAACCAGGTTTTTAGAAGAAGCTGCAGAAGGACTTCATATGCTATCAGACAAGTTGCCACCTCCAGGTATGTTTTAGCGACTGACAGGCCAATTTCATGGCTTGCACATTCCTACAAAACCTTTATTTAGAAAGAAATGAGAACACTAATATCTCTATTCAAGACAGGCACGCATTTTATGTGTCTGTCTGTGCTTTTCCACAAATAATTTCTTTGATTTGTTAAGATGAACTCGATAGTCTGCTAAAAGGTTTTGGTTTGAGTCAACATGTGAAACACGCAACGCACAAATGGGGGCAATATATCATCAGTGAGGGTCTTAGCTGTTCCAAGGTTTTTTGTGATTGATGGCGCCCTATATGACCTTTTTCCTGTTTTCTTTGAAAGCACAATTTCCATCCATTCAAGTAACCAAAGAAGTAAAAAAAAAAGGGTTTTTAAGGACGATTAACCAAGTCTACTCTTCCACTTTCTTTCAGTCCTGTAACTCTGTACATGAGATACTATATAACTTCCACTCTAAAATTTCAGATATCATTGATTCCATTGCTCCCACTAAGTTGAAGGTTGTTGAATCTCTGTGGAGAAGTTCCCAACTTGTGAAAAAGCGAGTGTTGAGAAAAAAAAAAGAGAGACTTCACAGATATAATTTACAACTGGGGAATGCAAAGTGATCCTTTTTTTTCCTGAAATCTTCAAAAACATCAATAACAGTCATGCCTTGTTTGCTACTGTGGACTGGTTAACAAACCTTCCTGTGTCAGTAGCATCTGAACTCCACTCTGCTAAGGCTTCCAATGATTTTACCAACTTCTTTATTGAATAAGTCCAGAAGATTTGAAAAGCAGTCAGTGCAATATCAAGTCCAGGAACAGCACGGTGTCTAATCAGTCAGTCCAATCATTTGGACAAAATGACACAATTATAAAAACTATTATGGATCAATTTTGGACCCTGAAGACGGCAGCACTGTTGGAAAAGAATAATTTGGACAAGTTGCTAATGCAAAATTACAGACCCATCTCAAATCTTCCATTCATCAGTAAGGTGATTGAAAAATCTGTGTTTCAACAGTTAAATACCTTTTTGGTGTCGTCCAGTCTGGTTTTCATGCTCACAAAAGCACCTAGACTGTCCTTGTCAGGGTGTTCAACGAATACAGACTGGAAGAACCACAGTGTTTGTTCTTCTGGACCTCAGCGAAGCATTTGACACCGTTGACCATGGTATATTACTAGAGAGACTGGAGAATTGGCTCTGACTTTCTGGCATAGTATTTGACTGGTTTGAGTCTTACTTAAAGGACAGGGACTACTTTGTGTCAATAGGTAACTTATCATCAGAATTGACAAAAACTGCATGTGGGGTTCCCCAAGGTTCTATCCTAGGACCCTTCCTATTAAACATCTGCATGCTTCTGCTAGCTGAGATAATAATAAACTACAAGATAAGTTACCATAACTACACAGATGACACACAACTTTACATTACAATGTCACAAGTGACAATGAGCCAATACAAGCACTGAGTAGATGCATTGTTTTTGGACCTAAAGAAGAGCATTTATGAGTCAGCACACAGCTTCAGTTATTACAGCTACAGGTGTAGTCAGGGACTCGGAGCTCAACCTTTAGAGACACATTAAAACAATTACAAAGTAGGCCCTCTGTCACCTGGGGCCTGTACTACGAAGCAAGTTCAACATATCCAGGATATCTTTTCCTTATCCAGATTCACTAAGCGGGACAATTGCAATCACGCTAAGCGGTCACACGACGGCGGTTATCAACTCGGTATATCAACCCAGGTTTCTCCAATCTGGATATGAGCGCGTGCACATAAAAGGGGCAGTGTTTTCAGCGCATGACCAATCGCAAGCATGGAGAAGTCCGCTGTCAGAGCCGCTTATTTCAGTAGCGAAGAGCAAACAATAATTTTACGGAAATATGATGAGTATAGGCATATAATACAGGCAAAAAGCAACACAGTTGCAGCTGCAAAATGCAGGAAAGACAGCTGGCAAAAGATCGCTGACTGTATAAATGCGTAAATTCATAGGGATATAAACATATATTTGAATATTCTGGGAATCTTAATCTTAAACTGTAAACCATGATCAGCAATATTAAAATAATAAAAGGCTTGCAATATTTCAGTTGATTTGTAATGAATCCAGAATGTATGACATTTTTTTTGTTTTTGTGTTTGCATTACAGAAAATCACAATATTCTAATTTTCTGAGACAGTCTGTATATATTGGTTCTATAACTATTGTCGTTGACCGATAACTTGTGCTGATGCTGTACCAAAGAATTGGGTTTTTTTATTTATTTTATTTAATTTTTTATTTTTTCAGGAGGGGGGTATTTAGTATTTTAAAGTGACTTCTCAGAATGTTCGAGGGACGAAATTGAAAATCCCTTTTTTGCTATCCCCTTAAAAATGCATCTTCTTTTTCATTTCTTCTTGATTTATTTATTTAATTGGTATTAGTTTTGGATTGACTGTACATCGGATTTTGGGTGATGATTTGTTTTATTTATTCATTGATTGATTTATTTTTTTTATTTTCTCCTCCACCTCTTTTTTTCCTTTTTTTTTTGGATCGTTCATACACAGGTACTCATCAGGGAAAGCAAAGGGGTTTTGGTGGTCCCTGAATATGCGTTCTCGTCGGAGGGATCCTCTCACGATCCGCGCACCAAGCTCCACTGTTTCTCTTCGAAAGGGCATGTCATTTTCCAAGAGAGCTGATTGGTCAGTGGGCGGTGCTTTTACACCCGGCGATCTGTATCTCGAACATAACCTGCTCCGGAGCAGGTTAGCTGTTCAGCATAAGTTACCATGGCGATGTGCCCCGCTAAGAAGTGAACCACCGTCGTAGTCCTGAAAACCCAGGGTTAAACCTGAAGTTACCTCGCTAACCCCAAATCCCGCTTCGTAGTACAGGCCCCTGATGAACATCTCGTAGATCAAAACACTAATGTCTCAGCAGGGTCTTAAAAAAAACATCCATTCATATTCAGTCAACTTGATTAGTGCAACAGTGTCTTCACAGGTCTGCCTAAAAAGTCAATCAGACATCTACAGCTGATCCAGAATGCTTCCGCTCGAGTTCTAGAACTAAGAAAGTTCTGAGGTCTTTACACTGGCTTCCTGTACCTCAGAGAATAGACTTTAAAATACTTATGTTAGTTTATAAATCCATGAATGATTTAGGTCCAAAATACATCAGAGACTTGTTGTTGCCAAATCAACCATCTAAACCTCTCAGGTCTTCTGTTCGCGTCTCCTCTGTCTTCAGAATAAGAATGAAACATGGAGATGCAGCATTCAGATTTTATGCTCCACCGATCTGGAACAAATGTCCAGAAAACTGCAGGAATGCTAAAGCCGTCAGTTAAAACAAATTTGTTTACAGCTGCCTTTGACTGAAGTATTTCAACCATTCTGAATTTAAATCTAAACAATGTTAATTTCAGGTCTACACTGTAACTCTATTTTAAGTATAACTTGTCTTTATTATGCCACTGCAATGTACCTCATTTTTTCCTCTCCTTTTTCCCATTTTTTTTAAAATGTTTTCATTATGTAAAGCACCTTGAATTACCTTGTTGCTGAAATGTGCTATACAAATAAACGTGCCTTGCCTTGAATTGTTTAACAAATCACTAGGCTCACTAGTGATTTGTTCTAAAGCTCTTCAATTTCTGGTTTGAAAACTAGTATTTTTAAGTAGTTGTTAAACAAATGGTGTCAGAGTTGTGATTTAGCTTCTCACTTTTTAATTATTGTTGAAATCTTTTGTTAAAATTGTGGGAAGAAAAAGAGTTATGGGGAAAAGAACATTGTCATTCGCTCGTCTTGTTTCCCCATTTCAGGTAAAGTCTTGCTGGACGTTCTGTTGTTGGCGTCTGCTGAGCAGTCTCCCCCTATTAAAGACATGCTGCCTCTCCTGGGAGCCCTTAAACACATGTCCTGCTGGCATGCTGCGAAGATCAGTGTGGTCACTCAGCACACAACTGGGTGAGGAGCCAACAATTATACATGCATAATATTTCCTCAATGTTGCAGTAAAACAAGTGGAAAAAATGAATTACTTCACATCATATGCAGTAATCTTTTGCACTTCTATTTTGGATTTCCTCTTAGTCAGTTTGTAGCTTGTTATGATAGATCTTGTGTTTTTGTAAGAAAACCAGTATGAACTTTGTCAAAGTTGTTTCTGAAATTCTCTGCTTTGCCACTAGGGGGAGTTAAATGAATAAGAACAACACCAACTTTTATCGATGGACGAATTGCCTTGTGTTTAAAAAAAATACCAACTGAGTCTTTCATTAGATTAGTTTTCTTTTTTTTAACTTGTCTGTCAAATTAATATGAATCAGACCTCAATGAATAAAAGTTAAATGAGGCAATTGATTAAGCGCTGCTTTCTTCATTCAGGTGGCAGAAAGCTGCATCCTCGCTTAATGCTGGTTTGGTCAATCCTACTGAGTTGTTTAGCTGTATCGACCCCAGAGAAATGTGGAGGGGAGGCCTGGTTATCAGAGAGAAAAAGGTAAGGGTACTGAGATGTACAAATGAAAATGACAAAATCAGTTGGAGAGAGATGCTGGAATACTGGCTTCTTTCTAAGCAAAGCTTCAGACTGGTAGTTTCAAGAAAGTAGTCATACAGTTTGACATGGTGTGTTTTCAAATAAATGCTGCACGAGGAGCAGGTTTCTGAAGTTATTTCACCATTTCATATGCTTCACTGGAGTTTCAACTGGATAATGGGGTTAAAAACTATCTTTGAAACATTTACATTGACATACTTTTTTTTTTTTTGCTGGTTTTCCAACATGCAACAGTTAATGTTGTATTCAAATGAGCTTAAATCAGATTAAAAAAACTGGTTAGTTCATAATTGAAAAATATATACTGCTACTACTCTGTGAAAAGATAAATTATTGTTGGAAAAAAAATCTTCGCACTTTTCAGTACTTTAGAGACGAATAAAACAAAGCTATGTTTTTTTTTCTACGTGCGTAAAGACAGGGCATAGAGAAATAATGAGGATAGGACTCTTAGAAATGATCAAGTTCATTTTTTTCTTCTTTATTTTTTTGAAAGCTAGAAAGGGAGATGCATACAAGCATGAAACTTTACTATTACTTTCCCAGTAGTATTTGTTTTTGGTGTAAAGTAAGCATTGTACAGTATTTGTTAAAGGCACAAGAAAGCGGGTCATCATAGTACAGAACTCTGTGGGGAGCCAAAAGAAGAGCCAGCTCATTAAAAAGAACAGGAGGAGACTTTTCAAGACAGTTGTTCAGAGTGTGTGTGTGTGTGTGTATCAGCACTATCATGTTAGCAGTTTGTTAATTACAAGAAAACTAAATAAATAATAAATGGCTTTACAAGCAAAATAAATATCCTAGTCTTTCTGTGTGTAAATATGTACAGAACAGTTTAAGATGTAATGGGTATAATTTTTGAGAGCGAGAGACCCATTATTTTGTCATATCAGCTCTGTGTCACTTTGTGTGCAGGTTCTGGACAAAAAAATGCAGATTCACTGAAAACGAAAGAAAGAAAGAAAGAAAGAAAGAAAGAAAGAAAGAAAGAAAGAAAGAAAGAAAGAAAGAAAGAAAGAAAGAAAGAAAGAAAGAAAGAAAGAAAGAAAGAAAGAAAGAAAGAAAGAAAGAAAGAAAACGGTGTTTATTTTAACCGAGTACAAACAGCTCGCCAAAATCAGAGAGAGATGATGCTTAAAAAAAATAACAAAATAAGATTAAAAAAATAAATAAGAGTTCTGAGGCTGTTCAGACCTGAGCCGTCCTCTAGACAGGAACAGATATAGTCATCAGGTCTTAGCTGGTCAAGAAGCAGGGCTAATCACTTTGTAGACTTGATTATTGTCTTAGTTTTGTTATTGTCTCACTGGGGTTCTTTGAGAGGTTATGAGAAATGGCTCTGCATCTGAATCTGAATCTTTGTCACAGAATCACACTTAATCACATAATCTCACTGCGATTAAAGGACAACAGATGAAGAGATTAAAAAAATAAATAATAGTGTAAACATTCTTTAGTTGAAGGTATTCAATTTAAAATAAAAAAGGAAATAAATAATTCCTCAGGAATGTTGCATGCTTAACCAGTGTATAGATGTAGGTGTGTGACCAGAGTTCTGTATTTCAGATTTGTGCAGCATTTGGTGTATTGGCTGTGCTGGGGTTAAAACCGCTTTTTAGTCTGTCTGTCTTAGATTTGGTTGGCCCCATCCAGATGGCCACAGTTCAAAAAGGTGGAGACCAGTACCGGGTAAGGCTCTCTTTGGATGGCTGAGATCTCCTGAGGCTGTGTTGTTTTAAAAAAAACAACACAGTAACATTTAATTTTAGATACTCCCAATAGAGAGATTTGATCCAGTTACTTTTGTTTTGGTAGTGTTAATGACCCTATGGGGTGCGTTTCTTTCTGCTGCAGATCAACTGGCAAACTATAGCGACATGCTGTATCTCAGCACAGACTCTCAATGGTGTACTGATGAAACGACTCAGTGTCTGCCAAAATGTTTCTCTCAGAAATTACAAATTCTATCTTTTTCAGTACAGTTTAGGGAGCTGGAGTTTTAAGATCCTTTCCAAGCTGTCCACTTTCCTCAAGATGGTCTAAATATCTATTTTATCATTTTATTCCTCCTGAAATTGATAGAGCTTTTTGGTCTAGATCAGTGCTTCTCAATCCTGGTCCTCGGGGGACACCGTCCTGCATGTTTTAGATGTCTCCTTGCATCAACACACCTGATTCAAAATAACAGTCGTCACCAGCTTTTAATCAAGCTCTAGACAGCTCTGTTGATGACACAGCTCCTTGTATCACGGTGTGCTGAAGCAGGGTAGCATCTCAGACACGCAGGACAGCATTCCCCGAGGTCCAGGGTTGGGAAACACTGGTCTAAATGTCTTAAAGACCAGCTTGTTCTCTGCTCATCATGCAGCTTTTGTACTTTTTTTTTCCTCACATGTGGTCTCATCTCCTCCTGAGATGAGCTCTGCCATGGCTGAAAACGTATTTAATCATTACATTGCTCAGGTGGTGATCGGGGTTTAGCCATGTGTGGAGAGTATAGAGTAGGGGGCTCAGCATGCAGCTCTTGGGGGGAGATATTTGGTCTAGTAACAGTGAAGTTAATCCAAGAGTTTATTGATCAGTCTGCTTGGTATGATTGTACTGAAAGCAGGATTGAAGTCTATGAAGAACAGCTTAGTGTAGCTCCCCTAGGGTTGCACTGTTGTATGGAGAGCTGTGACTATGTCCTCTGTAGAACTGTAAGCTTTGTATGCAAACTGTTGGGAGTCAAATATGTGCATGATGCAGTGTGAGTCCAGATCAGCTTCTCAAAACTCCTTATGATTACTGGTCTAGGTGCTAGTCAGTAGGTCTGCTTACTTTCTCATCATGCCCTGGTCATATCCAGCTGCTTGTCCTGGCTTGACTTCCCATAGGGAGCACCGTTCCTTACGTGTCCGTACTGAGAGAATACAGCTGTTGGAGGCAGGTGCTAATAAAGTGGCTGCTTCTTATACAACCCTAATTTCAAAAAAGTGGGGACACTGTTTAAAATATGACTTAAACAGAATGCATTGATTTGCAAATAAACCCATATTTTAATCCCAGTAGAACAGAAGCAACATAGCAGATGTTGAAAGTATTAATATTAGAAAATATTAGCTCACTGTGAATTTAAGAATAAGAAAAAAAAACCTTTTATTTGTCCCGTAGTGGGGTAATTGCACTTTTTTGCAACAGCAAAAAACAAGAGCAGATGGGGTAAAATAAGAAACCAAAGATATTTAAGGTAGATATATTAAATAAACATGTATATCCAAATATTCAAATATGCTTAGACTATGTGGCCATGAGTCTGTACAGTATATAAACATCAATAAATATTCAATAAAGTGACTAATGTATATTGCACTTGATGATTCAGATTATAAATATGCACAGTGCTAACAGTGTTCATTGTAGAGCCAAACAGCAGCAGGCAGCATTTGATGGCAGTATTTGTTTCAATAAGCTGTAATGAGCATATTTAACATCACCCAGGCTTTTGCTGATCAGAAAATTTGAGTAAAGTTGTTATTTTCATAAAAAATGTCAAACTGTTTGTTTTTAATAGTAGAAAAGATGCACTGGAGGATGTATCTTTTTACTTGAGCTTCTGCGTTTTTTTATTTAAAAAAAATCACTGTATAAAATAATGCACCAGTTTTACAGTAATAGACTGTTGCCTGCTTAACACAAGTTTTTTTTCCCCATCATCCCTCCTCTGTTTTACTGAGTATGCAGAGGCATGCACGCAGCTTCTCCTTCACTAAAGTGACCTTTTCTGAGTTGTTGTTTTCAGAAGTGAATAAGCCCCAGCTGCCAGTTGGTTAAAGGTATACGGTACAGGAGAAGTGAAATGAAGGAGAATTCCCAAAAGAACAATTTCCTGAGATCAGACAGCATCACTTTATCACCATGTGTTAAAACTAAAATACACGCCCACATCAGACAGAGTTGGGAAGACAAAAAAGCATCACAGTCTTTCATTTGTGTACCTCGACTTCTGTTTTTTTTCTGAGATATTTTTTTTCTTTTCAAAGTCACTTTATTATTTGTTGTTAAGCCTCCAATTTTGAAGGCCGAAAAAAAAAAAAACTGGGATGATAACATTTTTACCAATATATCATTCAAATTCAAAATACCTTTAATAATTCCTGACTATACTTGAAAAGTGTTCTGAAATTGAGTACACTAAGTGATAATGAGTTTCAGTTATTTTGTCAGTCTTCCTGCAACTGTTTCAGAGTTTTCTACAGTATGGGCTTGTGTTTTTCATTTAAAAAATTCTTCACACGTCCTCCATTGGGCAGAGGTCAGAGCACCAGGCCATCCAGTTCAGTGCCCAAAACCTCCTTTTTTTTAAATCGCTCATGCCTTTGTTATATGTGTATAAGGTGGTTTTTCATTGTAATGTTGAAAAATCCATCGACATCCCTTCATTCTCTATATTATCCCAACCTGGGGTTATATGTAAACATGTATACATGGTGTTATGCAACCATGAGGGAAGTATGAAATAGTTATAATACACTTATATGTAAGCAAGTACTTCATGACCGTATGCTGTAATGTAATATCAGTAGCAATCTGCTGAGAAATTTTGTTTATAATCTATCATTTTCTTTCTTGTGTTTGCTTGCTTCAGCATGTATCAGAACTGCGCTTTGATGGGTTTTCACTGCGCTTTCCTGTGCATCAGATATCGGAGTCTAATTTCTTGCAAGGTCCATACACCAATACAGACCACACATTACACTCTGAGGTAAGTTCTGAGTTCATTACCATCTCTCAAAACCCACTTTTTCACTCACGGCTGCACTTACCGGTAACTTCAAAGTAAACCTAAAGGAAAACGTTTGTTCTAATCGGACTGAACCATCAGTTTTTTTCACTTTTTTGTTGAAGTAGTCGTAATATTCCTTGGTTTGTTATTTCTGATGGAGATTTGTTCCCTATGCCAGCAGCAGCTGCCCAACAGTAGCTAACAGTCTTCTGCCAGAGCGCTGCAGGGCCTGCACCTAATAGACGCGTCATCAGTGACGGCATCTTGTATTGAGAAATGTCACGCAGTTTAAAGTTTTGCAGCTTGGAGAAGCAAAAGCCTATAATGAAGTTATCTATCCATTAGATAGGGTTTGATTGACAGAATGAGCTGGATGAGTAGAGGTATTTTATGTTATTTTAAATTGAGTTGCCCTCAACTGGTTCCATCATATAATAATTTCTGGTCATTTGAAGGAGATGAGGTCATAAAGTGAACTTTTAGTTTGCAAAAAAAGGGCTGATCTGCAAAATATAAGGAATTGGCATTCAGTTATTCACAGGTTATGAAGTATTTTTTTTATTTTGTCAATAAGTATGTTGGACTACTAATTTATGACGAAGTCCCTCTAAAAAACGTTTGTGGTTTGGGGTGCATTATCTCGACAGGGGGGCGGGGGGGACTTCACTAATAAAACCAAGTTGAACTTAGTGATTTTCAACATCGTCATATTATATTGTTTAGCCAAAAATAGATGCATTACCTCTTCGCTATCCATCCTGCAAACGGCCACTGAAAACAGAAAAGTAGTTTTGAAAGTCCGTCCCGTCTTATTTCATTCACTATCAAAACAAATGCACGCGACGGGGACAGGAGTTTTCCGGCAGTACGCGCTGGTGCTCATGGGGAATGAAGTGTTCTTTCTGGTAAAGCACTACCGCTTTTGTCCAAAGGACCCGCCAAACTCAACAAAAGCTGAAAGTTACATTGTGCTGCTTTAAGTCAAAATACACACTTGTATTTTTTTAACAGATGAAAATGAAAAGTATCTGTTCAGTATTTGTTTTAGTATGTAGTTTTAGTAGGAGCTATCCTTATGTGAGCTTGGTAACTTGAGTATTTAGTTGAATTAGTGTTAGTCCAGATTCACCTTTATACCTGTATATACATATCACACTCAATCCCTCCACATCCTAATGGTGCCATCAGACATGTATCTTCATCTCTCACTGGAGTAGTTTGCAGCCAAGTGTGAAACCGTGAGAATGAGAATCAACACCTCCAAATCTGAGACCATGGGTGTTAGTCAAAAAAGGGTCGAACACCTCCTCTTGGTCAGGTGTGAGGCAATCCCTCAAGTGGAGGAGTGAGGAAAGAATGGAACATTGTCAGGTAGGTCTAAATAGTGTCTGCAGTTCTGCAAACTCTGGACCGATCTGTCGTTGTGATGAATTGATAGAAAACGCTACAGTGTCTGTCTCCTGGTCACTTTATGTCAGTCTAATGATCCAAATGAGTGATTTATATTTCTTGGCTGGTCCGGAAATGCATTTTTGTCCTCCTGGATCCGAGTGGATGCATGGATTGATGGATGGTTGTCTAGCAGTAGACTTGTTACTGTTGTTGAATCAAATGATCAGTTTATCAAGTTATTGGCTGATCCCTAAATGTAAATTTTGTAACATAAGTTACTTTTACACATTAGGTTAGGACAGTGTCTGGCAAATCATGTTCTGAGATTGTTGGGAACAGCCAGTTCAGAGTCTCTGTGTGAGTTGAGCAGTCACTACAGTCTGGAGTGGCGGATGTGGCCTGAGGCTATTTGGCACTGACTATTTTTGCTTTGATATCGGTACTAAATGTACCTGCAATATTGGCAAATGAGTTGAATGCAATAAAAAGGCAAGCAGAGCGGAGGATGAACCAGCAAACAGTCAGGAGTCACATCCATTTACAGTGATTACATGGGACAATTACCCGCTGCACTCACACATTGTCCATTGTACATTGCATGCATTTTAGACAAGGTAGCCTGTAGGTCTGCTCCATGTCTGTGGAAAATTGTGCCCTCACATACACCTCTTATGGGCAATCTTTAGGCTGCAGGGCATGTATTAAAATGGTTCTGTGTTTATTGTAGTTGTTATTTTGAGAACAGTTAGGGCTGTTTTTCCTGGAAAAAGGAATTATAATAGTTTTACTACTTCTTAAGTTTGTGTTTACCAACCTTTAATTTTACCACTACAACAGTCAACAGCTCAAAAACAAGTGGTTTCTGTTCCGTTAAGGCGTATTGATTTGAACCACTATTGTAATACAGTAGTTTTAATCTATATATGTGTGCTTTTCTTTGGAAAACATGAACTAAGGCTGTACGTGAGTTGGAAGTTGTCTTTTAACAATATTCAATCATGCAGAAATGCTACTTTGTGAATTACAGTTAATTTTTTCAGTTATTATATCGCATAATATACTGGTCTAACAGATTTTCTTATTTATAATAAACACAATTATAAAAGGTCACAGAAGCAGCTCTTAAGGATTTACAACCTGATATACACTGCATAGACACATGGGTGGCTGCTAAGAGTGTTAATCGGTTTGACAATAAAGACAGTTATTTAAAAATAGACATTAAGAACAAAAGGAATCGCGTGCGTGCGTGCGTGCGTGCGTGCGTGCGTGCGTGCGTGCGTGCGTGCGTGCGTGCGTGCGTGCGTGCCTGCGTGCGTGCGTGCGTGCGTAATCTCATCATACTCTTTTATAGAGAAGCAGATGGTGATGATTCTTTTGGCATATAAAAAGAAAAGCACAGAAAAACAAAACACAACAGCAAAACTATTACTCTCTGTAAGATGACTTGCACTCCAGCACACCCATACACAATACAATCTATTTTGAGGCAAAAATGATTCTGTCCTTACCGTCACGGGCAACTGACATAATGTTAATGAACTTCCACACACAGATATGGAGGTCATACTGAGGTGTGGAACACGGGGTGAAAGTAGAAATACACCTGTGAAAGTCGTTTCCTACATACAACTCACCCCATCTCAGATGACAAAACATATGTTGTCAGTAAACTTAAACCATATTAAAGGGAAGTGGAAAAAAAACTGGACAGGAAACGTAGTGATATTAGAGATGAACAAAATCGTGAAGTCACCAGCTTGTAAACCAGAAAATGTGCTGGAATGAGACTCCTGTCTGTAGCAGCTAAGCTTTTAAAACAAAATGTACATGTATAGTAAATACACAGGACATGTTTTAAACAGTTTGTGTAAACCTTGTGAATTTTCTGTGGTTTTTATGAAAGGTTACTCTGCGCAACACAAACTAACCATGAGCCGATGTCTATGCATGTGCATGCGCTTGTATGCTTCGATGAACATAGAATATATGTACATAAAAACCCAGAACAATCAGTCACATAGCTAGTAATTACAACTTGATTCTGTCATCCTCACATTTAATCATGCACAAGTGTTTTGATCAAAGGGACATGATGTTCAAATTTCATGCAAAGTGTTCTTTTAAGTGGTTGTAAGTAATGAGGACAGTAAAACGTTTGAAATCATAATGATCCCCGTGCATTAGCAAGAGTCTCCTGACATAGACGGAAAAGTAATGAATGTTCCTCACTTTCTCCACAAACTCAATTTTTTTATCATAAGCCCATCTTATCTGAATTTTTAATAGGTTGACACTAAATAAACTCTTTAAAAAATCATGGCATTTAATTAAATTATAATATTGGTAAATTATCTATTAAACTACATTGTGTGTTAGTTTTATTTCTGATTTATTTATGATCTATTTATTCTTTAGATAAAGAGGACATCTACAGAATGTAGATGTCTTCTTTGAATATGCAGAGAATATGCCTAACTTCAAACTAAATGACAGCAGTTTTCTCTGAATGTTTTGCCTTTTAAAGTATTTATTATATTATTTATTGGTTGAAAACTAACAAATGGATCATTTTAGCTTGCCAGCCAACATCAGTATTTAAGTATTGGAAAAGTTCACAATGCAGCCTGTGAAAGAAGAAGAAGAAGAAGGAAAAAAAAAACAATCTTCCAAATGATGAGTTTCTAAATGATTTTTTTTTTTTTTTATAATTCAGCCATCTGTATTTGATAATTGAAGCTATCACTGAAGCTTTTACATGTACATTGTAATCAATGGGTAATCTTGTCTTTGGTTCAGACATTTAGTGGAAAAGAAAAAAAACAACAAAAAAGCAGGTTAATTGTTTAAAAACCAATTGCTCGTTGTACTGCTTGAGGAACAAAAATATTTATCACGTCCTCATCTTTCCTCGCTTAGACTCTTGTGTGGGTCATTTTGCTGATACGTGCACTGATGGTCCAAATCCAGAGCAAGTGTTATATTGAATAACACCATTCCATCTCTCATCACGTATCTTGCTCAAGGAAGTCCATAAGCAGATGGATTTCCAAATCCTGCTGGTACATCACCAACTAATTAGATAAAAAAAAAAATGATTATCCTTTTTTTAAATGCAGTTCTGTGGGTTCATTTTTCCTATTCCTTTTATTGTCATCCATTCTATCTTTTTTTACTTCCCTAACTGTTCTGTTTTTTTTCCCAGGTATATCATTACTACTCATCAGTTTTAGACTTGGTTCAGGTGGTGAATCTGTCAGACCTCCCCAGCTTTCTGATGTCCAGCACCCAGTTTGAACTGTATCCTCATCTCGGTTTATGTCTATGGCACAAAAACTGATTTGTTTCTGTTTATCACTTACAACAGCTAAATCTGTGATTTGGTGAAAAATGTTCAGCTGTGGTGCTGATTGCTTGTTTCACTTATGCCATGTCTTTCACCACATAGAAAACGCATGATTAACATCTTAAATGGGTTAACATTTTAATTTTAACTGGGAGGGGTCTATTTTTGTGTGTTTTATATTGATACCATATTGTATAAAATCACGTGCAAAGTCCTTTGTTACAATAGTGCAATAAAACATGTACATTTTACCAAGTAATATAAACATTTCAGTTTTTAAATTCAGTTACTTTGGCAAACATTTTCTACCTCTAAGGACGATAACGCCCATTTATTAATATTGCATTGCTCCTTCACAACAAACAAACAGTGGCCTATCTGGGGAGTCGATGAGGTCTAAACTTCTCTTGGACCAGTTGAAGTCACTGCGTGGAAAGGTATTTGTCCTTGGCTTTGCCCTTACGCACACAAGTATCTCTTGGTTCCAATTAACTAAATGGATTAAATGCTTTCAAACATTTCAAGAGAATCTGTTACAGATTCTTGATGAGGTCAATCATGCATGTCATTTAAGGACCTGTGTGTTTCCAGGTTGGAGCTTTGTTCAGCCTTTCCTGCATAGTCACTCCCGTTGCCCAGCCTTCTGCCGGCCAACTCAGTTCACAGCGCTGGAAGGAATCCCTATCCAGAAATCCAAAGTGTTTACTTGGTAACAGTATGCATTTTCAAACTTTTGTCACTGTTGCTGTCGCTGGCAGCAACCGAGATGCGACATGTTGGTATAGCGAACTGTTTACAGCTACGCTGACGTGATGTGCAATTTTATTAGGAATGCAGACATAGTGGTATGAAATCAATGTGGGAAAGACAAACTATAAAGACAAACAAAAAGCAAAATGATGCAGATTAGTGGGTAATATTTAGATTTGGTCGGTGCAGCAAGAATTAAATACATTGCACGTTTCAATGCTCAAATAATAGGGGAGGTGAAATTACCTTTTCAACAAAATAGAATGAAAACCATTCTCAGAGCACTGTACAACCTTGTAAAACAACAAAATTGTTCGTCTAGTTTGGATTAACTCAATTTGCCATTTTTGTTCTCCCTGCATCATCCTGCAGTGCCTGATGTTGAGGTGAAAGGTGAGAGTGCTGTCTACCTCCTGTTGGTCCAGGGCTCAGACGATGATGAGTCTGGAGCCTGCAGGGTCCAGATGATTCACTCAACGAGTCAGATTAATGGAGCAGCTGCTATGGCAACCATCTCTAGCTTGCTAAGAGCAAAACCTCTGTCATCAGGTATATCATTTGCTAATGGCTGTATCTATTTCTGTATTTATTACTCTCACTGTAGAGAATTTGCCTCACTGTTGTTGTATAATATAGATGTTTTCAAAATCTAGTAGTGTTTTTCCCCCTTTAAACAAACTTTAATTTTTAAACATACATTTTGGCAAGCTTGAAGCATTAGAAGTGCATTGAATCAGCTGATAGCAGTTTGTTGTAGTCCCATGTGTTAATGTATCTTTTAGTGTAGCATACCTAGTAAAAAATGGCTTGTAATTTATTTAGATTAATTGAGAGAACTTTGTCATAGTGCCAGTAGAGAGTTTTGTATGTCAGCTGAATAAGTCCTTGGTATAATAAGTGACTTCCAGTTTCAGATGTTGCACCACAATGCACCTAACACAGCTTTGCCTCCCAGTGTGCCTTCCTCCTCAACTCTCCCATGTCCTAATTAATAGGGGTGTTTCATAATTTCAAAACCCCAGTTGCACTATGATTAAATTTAAAGATCATGTTGTCACTATTTGCAGCTTTGCGAATATCTTGTGGTAATTTGTTATCTTCCATGTCATGGAGAAAAGCCCCTTCGTTTCATAGCTCCTTTGGAATGGAAGTCCCTCTGGCTTCATTTACAGAGGTTGAGGGTTTCCAGTGCTCATCCTGCTTGCCTGTACTGCAAAAACTTAGTTTTCAATGCTGCTGGCAATTCTGACTCTATGGGGTTATATGACTGTCTTTAATCAAGGGGCTAGTTTTTGGGGATTTGAGAGCATCAGTCTGTGTTTTGATGTACAGATTCTGTACTGCTCTCTCAAAACACTTTGCTCAACTCAGAAAGTCCCTGCATGCGTGCGGAAACGTTATTTTCATCCACAGAACTGCTGCCCTGCTCTCAAATCCAGGGCTGCTCACACAAACCTCCCTCTTTGCAGTTTCAGCCCCTCCCCTTTGCTCTCAGGTGTTTTCCACTCACTTGCAAAACTTGTCCACACGGGTTTGACTCAACTCTCTTGGATTGTTGTGGAATAACAGTGTCAAAATTCCCCCAGCCAATAGAAAACCACATTTGATTCTGACTGATAAAATCGTCACATGTTTTTTCTAGTGTGCCGATGGTGCGCTTGTTTTATTCAGAGACTTCGCCCACAAAAGGCTTCAGTTATTTCATCCCAAAATTATTCATAATTTTGCATTCAACATTTTTTCTTTGACTTCATGAGTTGTTAAACTATTCATTCAATCAGTTTTTCTGGTAAAATAACAAATACTTTTTAATAAAATGAACATGGACCGATAGATTATTAAAGATTATTGGCTTCCTGTTGCACTGATGGAGGAGAAAATTACATCATCTCTGGGCGGGGCTCATTTTACTGTCTTGGATCGTATCGGTGAAGAACCTCAACTAGGTTTAAGATTTTAACAGTAGCATTGAGAACGTATTCAGCAATTCTGTTTAATTGTGTTGTAGTTTTGAGGAAGTTGAGGATGAACCTTAAAGTAGCATAAATTGGAAAAATGGAAAAAATGGAAACTGATTTTTCCTGATTTCTAAATCAACAGGGGTCTCATGTACAAAGAGTGCATGAATTTCATTGTGAATCCTTGCGTGGAAATCTTGCATACACACACAAAAAAAAAATTCAGTGTTCAAATGAATAGTGTGTGGACTTGGTCGTATGCACAGTTTTGAACATCACAACCAATGTGAAATTGAACGTAGATGCGGGAGCACGACACTCCTCCCTGTCTCCTCCCTCAAGTAGATCAATTTGAATATGATAATGAGGATATATTCCATGAAAAACCACACATCCAAACAAAGAATTTGCAAAAGCAACTGAAAAAATTAAGAAAACCTTGACCGTGAGCTGGAGACACTCCTGTCAGAAGTTGAGGACAGGAAAAATTATTTATTTGATGGCATTTCCTCCGATTTAAGCTGTAAAATGAAACAAAGAATTGCATTATTGGTATCGCTTTGTGCTGCATTCTCTGAAGAGTTGTGGATTTATTATGTTCCTATGGGTTTGTGAATGTTCAGTGTTCAATGTTATGTTCAGCGTTAGTGCATCATTACGCTCCTTTTTTTTCCTTGTTTGTATTTTTTTGCTTGAAAAACTTATACCAGTTATACTGTACATGTAAATTCTACCAGTTATACTGTAGATGTTTAAGACTTAAGTTAATATTTTTCTCACTTTATCTACATTAAATTCTAAGTGAACTGTCTCACGGTTCATATAAAAACAAACCCATAAATGGAGCGTACAATACCACTAATTGTATGTGTGATACTATAGTCTGTCTCATAACGGAGTTGTATTCATTCAACAGAGTCATTTTCAGACTCCGTGTGAATAATTTCAAGATGCATCATGAGCTGGTCAATGTTTGAAATTTCAAACAATACTAATTTACTTGTAATACCTTCAGGGTTTAACAAACACAAACTTCTATAATCCATATTTTACTACATTACAATGAAGTTTAGTTTAGTTGCTAAAAACACAAGCAGAAGATACCAATACAAACCTTTTCTTGAACCTGGGTCCTCCAAACCCAAACCCACCTTTGTAAGCTACCCCTCTCCTTGGTACCATTTGGTACCGCCACTGAGCTGTAGAGGGCTCAAGTTCTGCACTGTTGCTTTAAAGTCAAAGAAAAAACGTGGAATGCAAAATTATAAATGATTTCATTTGGGTGCAACGGGAAGCCAGTAATCTTTGATCAATGTTTGTTTAAATAAAATGTATTTATTTTACTAGAAAAATTTGACTTAATTAGTTGTTTAAGAACTCTTGAAGTCAAAAGAAAATGTTGAACGCAAAATTATAAATATGTTTTGGAAGAAATAACTGAAGCCTTCTATAGGAGGAATCTGTGAAATGATGGTACCCATGGCGCTCTAGAAAATAGATGTGATGATTTTATTGGTCAGGATCAAATGTTCTTTTCTATTGGCTGGAGGAATTTTGACACTGTTATTCCACAATAATCCAAGAGAATCCAAGTCAAACCCCTGAGGACAAGTTTTGCGAGCGAGCGGAAAAAAACCTGAGAGCAGAGGGGGGGGGGGGGGGGGGGGGGGGGGGGGCTGAGACTGCAGAGAGGGAGGTTTGTGTGAGTAGCTGTGGATTTGAGAGCAGGACAGCAGTTCTGAGGATGAAAATAACATTTCTTCTTGCAAGCAGGGACTTGGAGTTTGAGCAGAGTTTTGAGAGCAGTACAGGATCTGAAAGTGAAAATACAGACCGATGCTCTCAAATCTAAAAAGTATGCTCTTGAATAAAGACATTAATATACCCCCATATATTCCAGCCATTTAATTTTATTAAGCACAATTTTTCCTGTTTTTTGTTGTTTTTTTTGTCTTCCTCTGTTCCTCTTCTGTTTTTTTCTTTCCAGTCATCCTCTTTTCATTTACTGTTTTTTTTATTTATTTAATTTTAATTTCCATGTACTAAACAGTCATATTAGCACTGTTAGTAATGTCATTTTCATTGACATTAAAGTAAGAAAAAGATTTAAGAAATGCTGGATTGAAAGAGAGGTAGGAGGGTAGTGAGAAATGCAGTGAAAGCATAGATTGTTGATTGTGGTGTGGGCTTCTCTTGTTTATTTAGTTCCACAAACTAAAATAATTTTTCCTTTTTAAAATCCTTAGTTTCTCCTTGGCTTTTTATAATATTCAGAACCTGCTATGATGTTTGCTCCAAAAAGGACTTGTTGTCATTTAACATTTAATGCAACCTTCACAAGTCTTCTTTTACTTGAGATACTTTAAAAAGATGCCTTAACTTTCTCAATGACACTGCAGATTTTTTATTGAAATGAGTCTTAAAATATACATGAGGATTGTTGCACCTGAAACAAATTGTGAATCAAAGTGCCTATTTGCATCTTGTTCCGGACAGATGTTTCTGAGAAAAGTTTTTCTGTGAAGGATTCACAAATTGAATCCATCATATGTTGTACATGTGTTGTAATGGAGTGCTAATCTGGCTTTAGTTGTTTTGCTTGTTTTCTGAATCTTTTAACTTAAGATATTTTAAAATGAAATGTTGCATATGCTAAAGTTATAAAGTCATTACTTTGGGTCACACAAATATGATTTGTCCACTTTCATGTCCTGTTGATTGTTTTTTTAAGCTGTTGAGTTTGTCAAGATACTGTAGGTTCTTGATGGGACTTATTGAACAGGACCATCAAACAAATGTTCTTTCAAAATATTTCCAAAATCTGGTAACGTCTAAGCCACCCTTTTAGTCACCTTCTATAACTTACATCTAATCACATGTCCTTTTTTCATTCTCTGTTTATATCTCTTTGATCAGGAGTTGAATGCAAAATCCTCCGTCCTCTGCCATGTATCCAAGGAGACCACCTGCTGCAAAGAGAAAGAAAGGTGGCCCAGGTTCAGACACTGGTACTCAAAGAATATCTTAGTGAGTACAAGATTTGAATAGCTGTACACTGAACCCAGGAAAAAAACTATTTGACATTCACTTAATGACGTAATCTGTACTTTTTTTTTTTTTTTTTTTTTTTTTTTTTTTTTTAAAGTGGACCGTTTGCTACTCTATGATCCACTCCTGAATGCATGTCTGTTCTTAAATATGACTAAATGCTGTTTTGACTTGTCATATTGAATGTGAGAAATGAATGCTGTGTGAATTAGGGAGATTGTTTTTCACTGGCATTTTGGAAAGTGACCAGGGTTGTCAATCATGTATAAAGCCAACATGTTAATTTGCTGTCAAGTTATATAAAGTGGCTGTGAAGTTGAATTGTTAAATGGACTGCATTTATATTGTGCTTTTCTAGTCTTGTCATTTGCACAAGTCTTGACATGTACACAAATATCCATGCAGAACTTCTTGATCTAAACAGATATTTTTAACTTGTCCAGTGCTTTTTTGTTTTTTTATGTAACATGCAAACATACAGAACGATGAATGCATCATGGGAAATGTGGAGTTTCGTGTCACGTGTGGAGTAGCCAGGTCACGGATCGACAGATCGACCTTCTGATTGGCTGATTCATCCATAGCTACTTTTTTTTTACAGTAGCACACATAACTTCCCCTTGGAAGGCAAAGATACTGAAATAAGCTGAGCGGAACCATATCAAAGGAAGTTCAATGCAATTTTTGTTGCATTTGGGCAATAGCAGTGAGGGTATACTTTTGAAATAGTCATGACTAGAATGTAGAATCCTGACAGACAAAAAGCTTTACCTCACCTGACTTTATTCAGATTTAGTATTATATTGGGCCTGGGCTTGCCCAGGTTAGTTGGAAAAGTTTATAAGTACTTGGGAAAGTTTTTCTGGTTATTATTGTGTGTGAGAGAGTTGTGAACAATCACAGAGAGAGTTGTGAACAATCACAGGTCTCTTGCATTGCAATCACTCTATGTTTCTGCATGTGTTTGTCAACAACTTGATTTAAAATTCTCTTTCTATTTCACTGGATGTTTAACTCTCAACTGTTAAAGCTCAGAAGCCCAATTATGCCTCTGTTATTGTGTTTAACATGTCCAATAGTTTTCTGCGTGATGAACCTTTTTGATGAAGATACTTTTTGATCTGAACATTTTTCTTCTGGTAGAAGAGTTTCAGTTTAATTAAACTCTTTAAAATGTAAAGCTTAATGCTGTTTTATTGCAAAAATGTATAAAAGGCATTCACGTATCATTTGATCTGCCCACTAAAGCTTTTAATTTAAACCAATTTGGAATATGTAGCATCAAAACAAAAGCAAAATTCTTCCATCACTTTTAAGTTTGTCAGTGAGCTGTAAACAAAATCTAACACATTGCCAAAATGACTGCCTCTTTGTGTGTGTGCGGGCGCTACCAGGACTGAAAGAGGAAGCTTCAGCCTCAAATTCAACACTCACCAATGAGCTGAAGGCCGTTCTGAATCAGGCCAGGGAGCAGTATCTGAAGATGGTCAACTCCACTCTGCCCACTGCTGCCACCTGTCTGACAAAGGAGCAGGCTCCAAAACACACAGGTACTATGGACTACCGGTGGGGCAAGACTGAACAACATTCAGCATAGGTTGCTCTGATGTTCAGATTACACAACCTGCTGTCTTGTAATTGGGAATCGTAATGTCTTTTTGGCGTTTGTCCCATCACTGATCAACGACAGTAGATCATGCACCAATTCATCTAACAATAACTCCATCACTCTGTGACTCTCTTTGGTCTCCACACCGTGCGTTGTCCATAAACATTGTTATGGAAGAACCTCTTAATACCTCTGTATAAAATGTTTTTTCCACTAGGTGAATCCCTGGACTGAAACTGATTGCATTACCAAGTTAGCAAGAATAAGACTTGAGAGATGAGCCAGATTTCAGTAGATTTAATTAAGCAGTTGCATGCAAATGAGTCAGAAAATACATAAGCTGTCTCGATGCAGAAATGACACAGAACAAAGGATGCATAATGATTTTTAAAACACAAGTGATGATTCATCCTTACGATTCTGATAAACAGATCTTTGTAGAGTCAGAGCAAATCTTTAGGAACAAAGTATCAGTCTGCTTACTCTGTACCCAGGCCAAGACTAAATGCTCATCACTGTAGATTTGGTTTAATCAAACTGGCCAAGGCTAAATTACGGAAGAATATTAGGGGCAGGCAGGAGAAAAATAAAAATAATATTTTAGAGGAGGAAGATTTTTTTTTTCATTATGCACTATGAACATTTTTTCGAAACGTCGAGAAAAAAGTCGAAATGTCGAAATGTCGAGATAAATGTTGAAGTACAATTTCGACAAAAAAGTCGAAATGTGAGAAACAAGTCAAAATTTCATGAATATAGTTGAAGAACATGGTTCAGAATACAAGAATTGGCTTTACAAATAACAGATTGATTTGAAACACATATCACACATATGCAGTTGCATAACGTTAGTTAGTTAGTTAGTTAGTTAGTTAGTTAGTTAGTTAGTTAGTTAGTTACGGCTGCTGCCTGCATAGCTGTCAGTCGCTCTCCTAACTGGATTTGATGGACCAGAGGAGACATTTCGACTTTATTCACAAAATTGTATTTCAACTTTATTCTCGAAATTTCGACTTTATTCACGAAATTTCAACTTTATTTTTGAAATTGTATTTCAACATTAATCTCGACATTTCGACTTTTTTCTCGAAGTGCACAAAAAAAATCTTCCCCTCTCAAATATTTTTTCTCCTGCCCGGCCCTAATACTCTTCCGTACTAAATTTTCCATCACAATTATGTAAATAAAACATGTTTTTTTATTTTACAAGAAATCACTAGAGAAGAAATTAGCAAGGCCAGCTACAGCATTTTTGCCATGATCTCTTGTAAAAGCAAGTGAAATGGAAAAAGTCGCTTTTGCTGCTGTGTGTTTATTGAATGTTGTACGTCTCTCCCATCCTTTGTTGGTTTCCCATCCTCATGGTGACTTCAGACCACGCCCTCTCCTTGTGGCTATCTCAGATGTGGAATCACTGATGGATTAAATGTCCCTCAATGATGCAGTTTTAATCCCTATATGTATTCATATTAGAGGACCAATCTGTAGATTTGATTCATGCTTATGTGAGGAGCATTGGTTTTTAAGGAGAAAAAGCAATTGGTGTAAGTTCATGGTATGCCTGCTCTTTCAAAGATTTTATTTACAGTTCAGTTCTGCATTCTTTAAATTAAAGCTTGGCTGCCTGAAAACTGAGTATATTACAGTTTAAGTCAAATTCAACCTTTGAAGGTCAGGAAAAGCATGATATGGGACCTTATATTTTGCATGCTACATATCTGTGTGGCAGCAGAGAGGGCTGCTTCTGCTTCTGTTAAACTGGATTGGTACTTTTAGATTTGTGACGAAATAGGCAGCTTTTGCATTTGTTGACGGTGGTTTACGCAACATGAGTAGCTGACTTGTATGGACTGAGCTTCCTGTCCAATACTAGATAGTTGTCAATTATAGACGAGTAATTGTTTTAACTCCAGAATTCTCCTTTAAGACGGAGACTAAAAACATGTTTTCCCTCTCGTCGACTTTTTCCTCAGTCACAAAACACAACACACACACTTTGAACCTCTTTAAGTTTACCACATTAAATGCCATTGGGACATAACCATGGGACATGGTACATTTAATGACACAGATTATAAATATTCTACACAAAGTTTATCAAACAGTACCATTTGAATCTTGCTTATTCTTTATTAATCCCTGCTCCATGTGAGGAAAAATATATCTTTTTTACAAATTTTACCAACATGCCATAAATTATTGCACCGTAGCACATTATCATTCACAACATGTCCTCTGAAAGGATGACACTTGGCACAAACAGCTAATGATTTGCAAGTAAATTGTTAGCAATAAAACAAATGACAGCCCACAGCCACAGCAAAATGTGCACAATGAGGGCAGCACTTGTTCTAATAATATAGCTTTGGGGCTAATTGACCCACATGTCAAGCAGTTTTTAAGTCAGAAATGCTGTGACATTATTTGGAAATTATGTTTGGAGTGTCTGCACAACATTGTTCATCATTATGCTTATAATTATCTGGCATTGACTCAGCATGTGTGACAGCATTAACATAAACTGCAATGGACCGGCACCTTCATCCACAAAACTGCCTCTCGTTCAGTTGATCAAAACAGCCCCCAGCAGGTTTTTATGTTACTGTGTCTGTTATCAGTTTCCAATTTGGTATCATTTACATGCATTTAGCTGTCCCGCAAAGTAAGTGTTTGGATGGTGAACACATGCATAGACGAGCAGTCTGAAGTGCAGAGTGGCTTATTTCCCAGTCTGTAATCCTTGCTCAACCTCTCTTCTGAAGATGGCAATCTATCAGGTCTGTGTCTCAGTTGCTTGCAGGTGTGACCAGTTTTGTTTAAGATGACAAACCACTTCCTGAGTGTGTTTAGTCTCTTCATACACAAAATCATCCATCCTCAGGCAATAACTGCGCATGAAACACCCCTGTCACATGTAAATCTGTTCTGTTCAGACTTATCATATTTATGTCTTAATCGATGTTAACAAAGTCTCATCCGAACACGAGAAAACACGATTTTGTGATTTTTTTTTTTAGGTGCTTTGATTAATCTGCCCAGAGTGCTGTCTGCCATGGGTTCAGTGTGTTGATCTAGTGAAAGTGAAAGATCAGATATCTTTTCCAATCCATCATGCAAAGACCTGGTGCTTACATTATAGAGTGTTGTCCGTGTGTGCACGGTAGTTGGGTTTGTTTATGTTGCAACAGCTGTTGCTGCTTAAAAATGCGTTTGATCTGCAGGAGGAATTTCTCCCTTTCTAACATTTAATGCCAACTGTATAATGTCTTAGTCATTCTTTTGGGCAGAAGCAACTGTATTTCCTGTAATGACATGTGAATGCTCATCCATCAGGATATGAAAATGATGGATATCTCCCGCTGCTTTTCTCAAGTCATCTGCTTTTTGACTAAACACAAACACCACAGCAGCACCTGAAGTTGAGGTTTGATTTAGATTCAAGGCATGTTGCAGCCTAAAAACTGAAGTCCTATGCTCACACACAACTGTTGTCTTGAGATAAGAGTTTACTTATATCTTCAGTGTATTTTTTGCTTCTGTTGTTGAATTCAAATGTGATTCTTCTTCTGACTGCAGTTTTTGGGAATTTCCCTAATTAATGTTTTGACTGAGACAATACATATTTTTTTCCCCAACTTGCACATCTGACTCAACATATTGCATTTAAAATACTTCATGCTACCCTAAATGCCCTTAGTAAAAAACCTTGCCAAAGGGAATTGTAATTTAATTCTAAAGAAAACAATCTTGTCGAAGGGAATTGTAATTTAAAAGATACAACTTTGACATCCTTTTTGTTTCATTTCAGGTTTTCAGACCTTTACCCACCAAACATCTGAATGGCCTGAAAGAAGTGTCCTCCACAACATAGAAAATGTGCAGAGGAGACGACAGAAGAGAAGGTAAACAGGGTTGTTTTTCTTTGGCCAATTTCAATGTAATTGTATACCATGTTTCAGGTTTGTTTTGTCATTTGTTTACTATTCTTCTTTGTTTTTCCTTTGTGTGTCTCTGTGTGTATTAGAATTGGTATGTCAGGTCCAGGCTCTAGTGACAGCCTGCTGGGTCCCAAAGACAGCCAGAGGGGCTCCTCTGCTTTACTTGATGCTAAAGAACTTCTGAAACACTTCACATCTGATGGCTTGCCCTGCGGGGATTTGCAACCTCTGGCTGTCAACAGAGGGTAGGTTCAGTCATCAGTTTTCAGATAGCATCTTCCTGGCTTGATGAACTGTTTTCCAGAGAGAGTGACAGATGAAGCTTTTAAATCAGCCCCCTCTAAAGGCAGACAGATAATTTTTTTAGATTAACAAATGAGCACATATACTTTATCTCAGTAAATAGCACATCTGGGATGAATCTGAATGACAAAAATGTAACAACCTTGTAATTAGGAATTGATTATAATCACTAGCCATACACAGCATGCTTAGAAGCTAATAGAGCAAGACTTTTGAAAAAAACAGGGAATGACTCAATAAGTGCCTAAGCCAGTTCTGTCAGATGTAATTCTTTGTGTTTTTTATTTTGATCATGTTGTTTAATTAAGAAAATATGACATGAAGAAACAAGACACTATTCTTTATCATTGTCTCTCATCTCTGCTCTGTCTTCTTACATTCTTGTTCTGTCCAGTAATAATGTCTTTCAGTTGTCACCAAATCTGTCTCCTGGAAGAGTCAGCCGGATGCCCTTCAGCAAGGCTTCAGCCTCTCATTATCATGGCATAGAGTATGTTTCTAAAAAAATATATATGTAAACCTTTAAAGCAGCACAATGTAACTTTCAGCTTATGTTGAGTTTGGCGGCTCCTTTGGACAAAAGCTGTAGTGCTTTACCAGTAGTGTGGAAGGGTTCCTACCATCCACCTCCAAGTTACATAGTGCCAGTGAAGGCGATACAGACCCCTCAGACCATGACAGAGGTGTCATGAAACCTGTTGAAGGTTGATGTACCATCACAATGACTCTGGAAATATGATATTATGGTAGAAAAGTTACATAGTGCTGCTTTAATGTTCAATATTTTTTACCACAAGCAGCTATGAAATGCAGTCTGAACAAATTCATATTTATCCACCTTTTTTTTAAATACTTTTTCAACATTTCTTTATAATTTCTCCATATATTTGTTCACGCAGGTTCTGTCTGGATGACCAACGGTCACTAGAGCGGGACCAGGCTTTTGTACGGCTTCAGTCCCGTCTGATTCGCTATGAAACCCAGACCACTTGTTCCAAGGAGCCCTCTGCCCTCCCGTTTGCCCTCAGCCCTGCCCCTTCACCTGCTCTGGTGTCAGAACCAGGAAGTGTTCCTGATGGAGAGACTCTGCAGAACAATGACGTTGCACGGCTCAAACGTAGATCCAGGGAAACGGACATAGTTGGAGGTTTTCCTCGCAAGAGGTATCATCACACCTTTACCTCCATGTCAGCTGCATGAATGTGAATGAATGAAGAAAACACCCAGATGAGCCTGATCTTGGAAATGAAATATCTAAACTTTGGTGTTTGTGATTTTAACTGTGCGTTTTAATCTATTTTTTTCCAAATAATCCAGGTTGGTAAAGTCGGAGAGCAACGACTCCCTTTGTTCACAGAGCAGCGGCAGCAGCGGCACACATCCCACTATTAGGTCTTTACGGCAACAACCGAGCAGATCCCAGTCCACCTCGTCCTCCACAGGCTCCTCGTCAGCCACAAGACAGGCATCAGGTAGAATAAAACAAGTCACACTTTGAATGTAAACCTGGAGAAGAGACCAGTGACCTTGTAGTTTACTAGTTGTTTGGACCAGTTTCTTTATTATCTCCAATACAGTGGAACAAATCTGGTCATTACTGCGTAGATTTAATGAGTAAGCTGTAAGAAAACACAGCTCATTGAAATCCGCAGTCTAGTTGCTGGTTATGGAAAGCTCTACGAGGCATAGTTGGGGGAAAAAGCAAAAAAAAGAAAGAAGATTAAATCCTTTTCAGTAACATTGGTTCCTATTTACTCAAGAATAGACTTAACGGGGTGGATCTTAATACTCATGTGGATGTTTATTTATTTGGCTTTGAGTGATCACTAAATTGCAGACTTAATATTTGGTTAGGCTTTTAAGGAAGACATTCAAAAACAAACACAACATGAAATAAAAATGCAGGGGAAGTCAAAGGTATAACATATTGTGTGCTTTATAAATGGGTGTACAGTATACTTTAATACTTTTTAATATTAGTTCATAAATTTGTCAGTACGTTCACATGCACTTAAAGGAGCATGAGGCAGGATTTATGAAAAAAAATCGTATACGTTTTAAGTTTTCTAGTAATAATGTCAGATGAAGCGTTCCAAACCCAAAAGAATGAGCCCTCTAGTGTATCTCTCCGTTGCCTTGAACAGGCTGTGTGCTGCAAAATGTGCTGCAATTCGGGGTCCGAATTTCCCGCGCTGGGCTGCGGATGTGACGTCACATGACGCTGCATGCACGTTCTCCCCGTTCTCCCGTGCCGGCTTCACTGTTGGCTGCAGTACCCCCAACGGCCGTCGTGGTGAAGGGTGGCGCTAGAGAGTCTCATTTCTTTAAAGGAGCCTCATGCTCCTTTCAAGAAAGCCAAATTATTGCCATAGTCCGAATGATACCGAAGTTCTAAAAGCCATGTATACACCTTAGCCGGGCTGTAGTCGAACTGAACTGGAGTTCTTGAAATCGAGCTATTAGAGCCAGATAATGCAGTTCTAAATCAAAGTATTCTGGCATGTACAGTATACGCAAACCGTGGTTCACCGAGCTATTGACTGGCCTAGGACTCCCCTTTCTGGAAGTGACGAGACTGCGGAAGCGGGAATAACAGTCACAGAATCACAACAACACAGTGTCAGAAGAAGAGGAAGACTTCGTGTGCATTTTAAGTGCAACACGATCAGACTTAATATGTACGAAATGTACAGCGCTACTGCATCGTTGGCGTCCATATCTTCGTATGCTGTCCTCATCCTACGTCTCTTCAAATCTGCCACGTTTACTAAATGTTGTAACTAACCGGAAGAATGCAAACGCGAAAGGATGTGTAGCGCCACCTAGCGTTGCAGAGTCAAACACACCTTACTCAAAAATGTGATTCTCTTCCCGCGCATGTTTTCTCAGATTTCTCGGAAACTCCGGATAAATCCTTAGCTGGATTGTTGCCAATACCCTGATTTAGACGTGCATGTAACCATACTGCATGTTTCAACAAGGATCTAGAAGCTTTAACATTCAACATTTATCACATTCAGGTGTAACAAAGCTAAAAGGAGAGTCAAAGATGCCAGAAATGCAGCCTGCACACATTCACTTGCGGGAGATCTGTCTGAACTGTGTAGGTTGACTTTTAGAGCTTGTAACAAGTTAGAACCTGATTTAAGTGACTATTTCATCAGTTTTTGGATCTACATCTAAAACATCCACAACAGCGGTACTCTAGGACCAGGGTTGGGACACACTGTTCTACTGTTATTCTTTCACTTCTATGTTGAATGCAACACCTGTAGTAGTCCAGCTGTCTTGCCTCAATGCTAATGTCCTGACGTGACCTCCCAGGTTTGGTGGCTCTCTGTTCTGACAAACCTAAATCACAGCAGCAGAAGACACAGGAAGGAAACGCTGAGGACAAGCCTCCCAAAGAGTCACGATCACAGAAACACAACAGGGTGAGTGCTGTACACATCTTCGTCTTTTTGTTGCTGTTGTTAATATTTATGCAGATAGCACATTTATGCCTTAAAGATAAATACAACAACAAATCAAACTATAATAATTCTAACAGTGGTTTTCATCGCATCATGGCGAGTTTTATTGTTTGAGCACACTAAATTGTCTGCTGCTAGTGTGGTGATCTTTGAATTAAAATACTACTTTCTATAAGAATAAATTAGTAAATAAATAAGATGGAGAATAAAATGAAAAGCCAAAGAATATGAACAGCAACAACCACAACAACATTAGTAATGTGCTCAGTTTTTTGTCATGAAAAATTGATTGACACAGATTTAAAATGATGTTTCAGCTGCCATTAGCTGACCAGCTAAATCTTCACTATTTATGTCTAAACAGATTGGTCTACTGACCTATTGCAGTAACTTTATAAGAAACCATTGGTTCCCAGCATGCTATTTGTGTAGGCACTTCTCTGAATGAACACTTGAAAACAAATGTGATCCCGCCATTACATTTTTCATATTGACATTCCCCTCACCATCCACAGTGTCTCATCTTTTTGATGTTCAGACTTTGTTCAAAATTCTGGACCAGCAGTAGCCTTTTGATCTCATGTTGTTGCATTTACGATATGAGATGCCGTTCCACCCACCCAGACTTGGCTATGTAAAATAAAAAATAAAAAAAATGTATCAAGCCATTAATGAAAAAGCGGCACAAACATCCCAATAAACTCCACTTTGATGAATGAAACTGAGCACGTACAAGTCATATCCCTGTGTTAATATTGAACAGTAATAAATATAGTTCCTAGTTGCACTGAAACATTGTTTTTAGTTTGTTTAGTTTTCTGAAGACATACTCTTTTGGTCACCACCAACCCTATACACATAGTGGCAGATGGACACACACATACACACACACACACACACACACGCACACATACACACACAGTCTTTCCACTAAAGATGAGAGCTGTGCAAGAGCTCGAGCAGTGATAAATATTTTATATTTTGGATGTTCATTGTGAATGTGTGGGGTGCACTCTGAGGTTGTGGCAGATCCACTTTAACAGCTATTATATCACCTACTGCCTGCACCCGCAGCCAGTCAAGTTTTCTCCCTCATCTTTCACACACATGTAGGAACCCACATGCACACACACACACACACACACACACACACACACACACACACACACACACACACACACACACACACACACACACACACACACACACACACACACACACACACAGATCTGCATGCTTTCTTATTTCCCACATGCAGCGCACTATCTGCATTCTGGCCTTGATTTGTTGCGGTTTGAGATTACTGTGCAAGCACAGTTATCATTCAAACCCAAATATTCAGAAATAATGATAACACTTTATTCAAGACAGAGAATAAAATCATCCTCTTCTAGTCCTTCACAGTCTCAAAGGCACTAATGATTCCTGACAATTATTTATGACATTTTCTTAGAACTGTTGCCATGACGAGATTAAAGGCGGCTTTATTTATTTCAGGAATGTGTTTTCCCTGTTGACTCTACCGATGAAATACATGCAAGCTTGTGTTGTGAGTGTAAAGGCGTGCATTTACGTACAAGGACGTCCCCTAAAGTAAAGACTCTTTGACATTCATTCTCTTTTAAACAAGAAGCTGCGCTAAAATTAGTTTCTGTGAACCAGGTAAGCATTAGGTGGTTAGGGAATAAACAGAACTGCATTTTATGTTTTCACAGTGGATGTGTGCGTCTGTTTTTTTTTTTTTTGTGTCCTCAGATGCTGCAGGAGGTTGTAACTAAAACACTCAAACACCATGGGATCACTGTTGAGCATGAGTGCTTTGAGGCCTGCAGCAAAAGGCTGTTTGATATCTCCAAATTCTACCTTAAGGTTTGTCTTTTACTACCCTCTCACAGCCATTGCTTATCTTTTGACTTTTTATATATTCATTTTAAATTTGGTGTATGCTGTAACATGTCTGTATAAAATTGTATTACCGTAATTTATTTGGTGTAGATATGTAGATAACCCTGATATGTGAAGCTATTTGAGGGTGTTTTCACTTCTTCATCCATTTTCCATTGACTCTTGCAATTTTAAGTCAGATGTTAAAGCTGTTATTTTATGATGTAATTACAATATATAGGCAAAACTTAACTTACAAATGTATGGTCAGTATTTATATTGTTTACTTTATGTTTTTCTTACACAACTTATGTCCTAGTATGTGGCACATTTTTTTTCTTGAAAAATGATGAAAACATTGTATCCAATTAATTTTGAAAGACAGCTTTTTGATTTGATCTGCTGCTGGGAGGGCCAGATCTGCTGTGATTGGTTGCTTTACTGTCAGACAAACTGATGACACGTTTGGCAGTCAACAATCCAAATTGTCATGAGTCATAAGTGAACTGAGTTTGCTTGTTCTTGATTTTCTTTGCCAAAACAAGTTTCAAAAGTCTCAGACTTGTGATCTGCATACCCTTTGTTGAAAATGCGAGAGGGTACAGCAGCTCTTTTTACTCCCCCCAAAAAAACTTTGTTAGAAGCAACTAAAAATGGGGAAAAGCTGTAATTTTAAAGGAAATCAACTTCAACATTATCAAAGATGCCATAGAAAAGCTGCAAATATGCAGCAGTTTCTTTTCTTGCCAGCACTACTTCTGTATGGAGTATATTCAATGACAGAATATTATGTATTGTAAAACTTTATAAATTACCCCATAAGCTATTCACACTTTGTAGATAAAGCCACTGGACAAATATTATTTTTCTGAAATGCAGGGATGTTAAGTTACTATCAAAATAAAAGCTGGAGAAATTTGAGTTTTTTCTTTTAGCATAATTTATATGGAATGGTGTCTAATGTGTATTGTGTTGTAACATGACTATTGGTGGACATATAAAGACTGGAAGTCTCCATGACATCAGTTTTTAAAGAGAACATGCAGAAGCTTTGTTTAGCTTTGTGAGTTGCTTAATCCAACGGTAAAGCTTAAGCATTCTAGTAAAAGTGAACGTCTTAACAGAATTTCCGATGTTATCACACATCACCGCTATTTGTCATTGGCTTGAGTACTCTTTTGTTGTCAGTGCTGTTTTTAAGAGTTGGCCAGGACTACATGCAGCGGGAGTTGATATGGGTCCCACATGCACCTGTGCCAAGTGTAAATAAACTGAGCGGAAAAACAAATAAAAAATAAACCTATTCATAGGAAGGTTTTTTTTTCATTTTATTTTCGACTATGTGTAGTATGGTAGAGATACAAACAGAAAATACAGTCTTGAGTCTTGATATTTGCAGTATATCAATCAATCGGCTGGCGGATTATTGGCATTTTTTAATACTCAACATCAGTCACAGAAAAGCCAGGATTGATAGACCTAAAGGCCTGTTGATTTTTAGATTTGCGTTTGATGAATGATTTGGCTGGAACAAGTTCAGTTACGCCTCCGCAAATATTCAGGCTTTCATTTTTTTGTGTGAACTCAGGATTTGCAGACGTCCCGGGGTTTGCATGACGAGATGAAGAAGGCTGCCAACATCAACGTGAAGCAGGTAATTCCACCAAAGACCAGCTACTCTACTTGCTTTAGTTTTCATAAATCCCTTCTTGCTTTACTAATCATCTTTTCCACTGTAGGTCATTGACTGGGTGCTGGAGAAGACCTCAAAGAAAGGAAGATGATAATGAGCGGGTCTGCGTAGGTCTTTTGATATAATTGAAGAGGTTTTGCCTCAAAGAGCATCTCCAGTTATATTTTAACACATTCATGAGAGTGTTTGATGTTTTAAGCCTTTCTGATTGGTTTTAAATGGTTAGATTAAGCCCATTTTAATTAACTAAATCCTTTTTTTTTTCTTTTTTAATTTGTTTTCTTCTCTGGGAGATCATATGGCAACCTATGCTTGTTAAGCTGCGGTTTTGTGCTCATCCAACCTTACATATATCCATTGTTGTAGAGATTTGAAACACACAACTCGACATAGTACAAGCTGCTCCAGCTGCAGGTGCTGGAGGTCACAGAGGATTAGATTTTGTCATCAAGCTGCAGTCTTCTTTCTCTTTTTAGCAGTTTCATACATGATTTAAAATTTGGCTCTGTGTTTTTGTTTCTAAATTCATCCATGTTTAATTGCTTCATGTTTGTACATATTTTATCTTTGTGTTTTGTAGTTGTTTCCCCGTAAGATAATAAATGTATTGGATCGTATTTGTTGAACAGCTCAGTGTGTGCAAGGGCAGTGCGTCTGCATGAAAAAGATATGAATTCACGTGTGCAAGAAATATGCATTATATTATCACAGCTGACAGCTGACAACCCAGAACAACAAATTCATGCCAAATGCAAAGAACATTGATACGCTGTCACTCATACATGTCTTTGTGAAGATGGTTGTTCCAAGGTTGGTATTTGATACCAAAAAAATGAATAACCGAAATAGAAATAACTGAAGAACATTTGGTAAAAGGCAAATTTCAAAATAAACTAACAGTAAAGTTGCAGCACAAAGGAACTTTTGCAACTTGGAGTTCAGTAAGTCCCCCTGTAGATGCAGAGGTTGTCATTTTTACAAAACTATCCAAGGGTTTTTCTCTGGTTTGGTCACGGTATCGATTGCTCTCCTGTCATCACTTTTTTGAGTCATCATATTTTTTAGCTTCTGCTATGATGTTCATAGTGCAGTAAGCGATACACAGTTGTTGCGAGAGAAGACCATGGCCGAGGCGTAGTAGTGAAGTAGTGTAGGAGAGAAGAGTGAGATAACACTTCCTTCACATGAAACTGAACATTATTTTAATATGAAAAGGCCTGTTTGCTGCTTCAAAGTCTGTATAAATATATTATAACCTGCAGAAGAGTTCAGTTTTACTTCTGAAAATTGATTAAAATGCCTCCAGTAGCATTTATGTCAGATCCAGTGTATTTTACTGTTTTCCAGGATATATATATATTTAAATATATGTGTATGTGTGTTCTTTCTTCCTTTTTGTTCAAATTCTATTTAGTTGTATTTTTTGGGGTGTTCTGGTTTTGTTGCACATTGCTCCTCAGTGGACAACAGGCAGTCGTGCCATTTTATTTTACTAGTGGGACATGTTGAATAATAGTTTTAATTTTTTTTCTTTTACACTATCACAAGTAGAATTAATGTACTTGTGCTTGTCATTATTAATTTAAGAACTGATTCCATAATGTCTCAACGAAGGGGAACATCTTTAATAGTAAATAACTGTTAAAAGAGCCCTGTTTTTTTATATCCTTATGTGTTTATTCTAAAGTCCAGAATTTGCTGCATAGTTAGTTCCAGTTGTGAAACCTGTCAACAGTTTAAAGGTCAACCCTAAACAAAACTGCTGGCGAATGACTCTTTGTTAAATTTCTGCTGTTTCTTCCTGATCAGCTGATACCTGTGGATCAACATTAGCTGTGTCACCACAGGGATTCTGGGTTAAAGCAGCAAAGGGCGTGTAAATAGAGCCTGACCTGTTTAGCTGTTTAGTTTGTGGGAATGGCTCTGTGATGATAATACAAGCGTCTATCCGCACGTACTGCTTGTATTGCAGTATACCAACAAAACAAATAGAGCTGTTCACACTTTAACTCCTACATCTGCGTCAGACCAGATCCTTGAAAGAAAATGACCAGAAAAGGAAAACACTCTGCTGGTGAAGAGGAGGAGACACTTATCACCGGTCCTTGGCTGAAGGTGGTAAGAGAAAGAACCAGGATTATTAAAATGTATTTTAAAATGTATTTTTTTCCACCTTGTGCAAGCAAGATGTACTGTACACATTTAATTAAAATAAAGACACATTTTTGCAAGTTTAAAGAAGACAGAACAGACTACAGTTTAAGGATTTTTGCAGAACAACAAGCTACAAATCTACAGGATCTAATACCCAACTACTTTTGCCTTTTCAGTTTTTCATTCTTAATTTGGTTTTATGTCAGGTGGCTGAATGATTTACAGAAATGTTCTTTTGGCACCTTAAATGAGTGCACCAAAGATTAAGTGAGTTGCCCATCTGTTGCTGCAAGATGTAAAATGCATGTTATTAATGGCCCAGGGATGTACTTGTTCCAACAGCATGAAGATGAAAGCAAAGCGGAAGGATGCAAGAAACTTACTGGGGAAGATTTGGAGCTAGAGAGGGAGAAGGGAGGCCTTTTCCCTTCTAAGCTGTTTTAGTAGAGTGAATTATTAAAGTTTCCCTATATGTTAAGGTGTTTGATGTGTCCCTGATGGCTTTTCTTGAACTCAATCATAAAGGTGTGTCCCTTTTTAAAACAACAAAAAACAATATACTAGTGCATTTATCTTTAAATTCTATATTGCACACTTCAGTAGACTGTTATACAGGCCTGAACTGATGTAACTTTAGTGATGTCCACATATTAAATGCAGGCAAATCATGTTTATTAGAAAAGGTAAAGTTGAAAAAAAAAAAAAAAAAAAAGGTAAAGTTGAGATTTCGTGGCAAGGAATTCTGGAAATTTGTCAGGATGTTTCACGGCATAAAGGACCAAAGCTCTTGCAGAGCCTGCAGAGGCTCTGATGGCCTGGTGCGGCCTGTCAGATGGTAACAGAATTGAAGAGGCTCTTTTGCAATGATGAAGGCCTGTATGACGTGCTTCACATACACAGTATATATAAACGTGATGACTGACAACCATACTGACATATCCTTTCTCATTCACACTCACTGAATCCTTCAGTTGCTTAGGAGTTAGGGTATAAAATGGTTTTACATTTCACTTTGAAAATAGCCAGCTCTACTCTGGAAGAAACTCATTTGAATTCGGTCATCACCGCATTTAATGACATGCTTGGAGCTGGATGATTGTTTTTTTTCATGTCCACAGCATAAGCAGGAGTGGAGACACAGAACATAAATGGTGTGGTGATGCTACCTGTGAAGAATTGCTCTTGTTGATAAAGGAGATGTTGACAGTGTCTCAAGCATTCAGTCTGGCCCCGGTGCTTAGAAAAGCTTGACTGGGAAAGTCTTCCTCACACTGTCCGTAATCCCATACAGCATCTCTACGTCTGGGATGAAAGGGATTTTGTCACTTGCCTGGTGTTCAGAAGGTTTCCAGCACATGGCAGTTTCACTGTGCCACTAGACGGTGTTTGAGCACAAGTACAGTCGTTCTTGTTATACATAAAAATACCTCATGCCACATGTCTTTAGGTAATTTATTTCCTTACGATCACTTTCAATTATTTTGAAAATGTAGCAATTTTGGAACAAATAAGTCTGACTTGAAAAGTGTTATCAGCTGAAAATGCAACGTTAAAGGTATCCCAGTCTCTGCTCGGCTGTTGTGAATCCGAAACAGCCGAGTTCGTTTGGTATTATAAGCTCTTTGTACTGATGTGAGACTTGCAGGTCAACAATGACTCTCTTCCCTTTGCCCAGCGTTTTGTTGCAATATGTCAACGCATCCATCATATCGATGGGGAAGGACAGATCAGCAAGTAATCAGGGTAGCTGTGTAAAATAAGGTTTACATTTTATTAATTGGCTACAAGATGTAATGGTTCATTTTTAACCATAAAATAAACAGTTTTCATTTCCAATTACTTAAAACCTCAACAGTTAAGAGAGAGCTCATGAAAATAGTAATATGAGCTGAAATATATACAAAACCAACATCAATTTAGGATATTTTAGGAATAATATAAGTATACATTGATATACCTGTACACATGGTTGGGTGAATAGAAATATGTTAGGCTGTTATAGGGCATTATGGCAGACAAATGTCCCAAATGAAGGACTAGATGACTTTGGACTTAACAAATGACTGATACAGTTCAAAAGTCACTGTGACAGAATAACAATAGATTTTAAAGAGCAGGGATCAAGCATTGATTCAATCTGAAGGCAGGAGCATCACTGGACAGTGAGTGAATGCCAGAACTGAGAATGAGGTGGCTTTCACACCATCACAAGGCCCAGATATCTACAAATTAAAGACAACCAAAGAAGAACAGGTCTTTAATAAACTCACCAAAGATTCATATTTCATATAAATACTAGTGCAACTTCAAGTATCCTGTTAAATATTTTATAGTAATAACATCGCTATGCGGTGTACCCAGCCGGAAAGATCCAGTCCCCCACAACCTTGAACAGATTAGAGCTTTAAAACTTACAAACAGTAAATGGTGGTGGAATAGTGTTACAACATGATTAAGTGTATATAACAACTAAATTACACCAATGTGTCTTTTTCCACCTGATCTGACATTGTGCAGCACATACAAGCATCTCATTATGTATTTCACAGCGTCCCACCTCATCTTTTAAGGTTGTTTTTAATACCATTGGATCATTTGTTGTTAATCTGAAAATTCTGCACTTGATGTCTGGTTGTGTTCCAGCTTCCTTCAAACATGCTATGCTACAGCCCGTCATCAAAAGGAGCAATTTGGATTCCTCCAACCCTTCTAACTTCAGGCCTATTTCTAAACTACCTTTTCTATCTACCGTAAGCTCTTAGAAAAGGTAGTTTGTAATCAATTAAAGTCATACCTGGCTTTTCTGAGAAGTTCCAGTCTGGGTTTATGTTGTATCCCAGCACAGAAAGATCCTTGTTAAGAGTTTTAATCAAACTGCTTTAAACTGTTGATTCCTGCAGCTCTGCTGTCCTGGTGCTTTCTGTGGAGTAGTTGTGGACGTCTGTTCATCTGTCCATCCATTCATTTATAATGAATGTATTTATAATTTCAAGTGAGAGGTTGGGTAAATCCTGGACAAGTCACCTGTCTGATAGAGGGCACTACTTAGATACAGTTGTACTCCACCCAGCTGAAACAATGACCTGGTCAGAAAAAAAAAACAGTTTTGAGAAAAAGGCATTATATTGTGCAAGAGTTATTTTTTTTGCATAATTATGTATGGGAAGATTTCCAATGTGCAATCGATCACTCTAGCTGGCATACTATATCCCATAATGCAATCTGCTGCTGCAGTGGAAGTCTGTTGTCGCAATCACATGACTGATTTCTGGTTTTGCTGTGTAGGGTAATCGCTTTTGTGTTGGCATACTATGTATACATGACGACTGCCAGACCAGTATGCAGTACATACGGCAGTATGGAGTATGTGGTTTCTTAATTGGATAATGACTTCTCCTCCTTAGTTCCTATCCTTTCATTTCATAGATTATTATTCATAGCCTGTGGGACATTAGCTTTGAAGTCCCACCCCACAAGTAGTCAGGATTGGTTTCTTCATATCCATATTTATGTGGAACATACAGGTTGGCCTCAATTTTCTGAATCTGTAGGTTGTTCTCTGCAGATTCAGCACAGAAATATTCCCCAGTATTGTTGAAGACTGATTCTACTCATTCCATGTTTTATTTTAAGGAATGAAAAATGAACAAGTTTAAACAAGATAAAAACGGGATTTTCACTGAAAAAGGGGCTTTAACCTCAGATACATGCTGTATATAATGATGTATTCTTTATACCTGTGCTGGAACTGTAATGAGCTGAAATCTGAAGTAAATAGAATTCCCATGGGAAAAAGAGAAACTGCAAAACCCTGCATTTGTTCATTTTTATACAGCGGTAATTAGTGTGGAATAGACTACAAAGCCACTCTCGGAGCTGAAGTGTGTGGCACTCAATATGTGTGATCTTCATTTTGTGTCAGAATGGGCAGGAGGCAAATTTAGAGTGGGTGCATCAGTGTGTGACAATGCTCATTTTGATGGCAGGCACAGTAATGCAAAAAAAAAAATAAAATACAAGCCAGTAAATGTTTTATGAGACACGATGAAAGTGGAGACAGAGAAAGGGATGGGGTGAGTGGTAGGGTGGGGTAATTTATCTGTAACTACAGTCTTGATTGCTTTGTCCAGTCTGCAGAACAATAATCTGTGCCAGGAATCTTTTCAGACAAAACTGGACAGTACTGACCATTATAAGATTCTGCTTTTAAAAAAAACATTAAATAGATATTATTATTATTATTATCTGATCTGCATTTTGAATGAGCTTGAGATATGCAAGTATTTCAGTGCCAATGTGTAATTTTCCCTCATTCAGATGAAGAGCTTGTTGAGATCTAAAGCTCTCATGGCTCATCTGGCACCTTTCACATGTTGAGATCTAAAGGAACAAACCAGAATGGGAGTTGAATAATGTCACAGCAAGACAAGGAATAACAGTTGAAATATAATGCAAATGTCTTGCTGTAAGTTTGACACTGATAATTATTAAAGATTTATCTTTAAAAAACAAGCAGATTACAGTTAATCTTTTAAAGCTATGGTTTATTTTGAAGTAGGAAGTAAAATAACAGCATAACTCTTGGAGTAACTCCAGTGGAAGAAATGGAAATGGAAAAGTTAAATCCTAATAGCTGGCTTGTACAAAGGAGATACGTGATGTTGGAAAGCCAAACTGCTTCACTTATTGTTTAAGAAAAGGTGAGAGTGAATGTGAGTGTAAAGGTTAGAGTTTGTTGATAGAAGATCAATAAAAATGTCAAACCCTAAATATCGAGTCAGAGCATTATTTGTAAATGTAGAGCCACTGTTATATGGATGGATAAATGATCCAAAGTAAAAAATGTCCCACTCCTCACACACATGCAGCAGTCAAGATTAATCCCAGCAGACATTACATTATTTAAAAAAATAAAAATAAAAAATCAGTTTCATCATTTGTTAATTTTTGATTTTAAATCACCCAATTATTCAGGTGCTTCTTCTACAGTTAAATCCATAGCAAAGCATTTGACAATGTTATGCCACTGATTTTTTTATTTTGACACAGATATGTACTGTAGTTGAAATTAATAGTATTTAGATTTGGAAAATAGCATCCTCAGGTAATAAAAAAGTCTTAACTGCATTATCACTCAGAAAACTTGGTTTGAATGCAACTGTGATGCTTTGCTGGCCTAATCCGTCCAATCTGTACACTAACATTATTACATTCAGGTAATCCAGTTTATGCATTAAAAGTTGCTGTGAAGGCACACTGTCAGCGTAGCTTCTTATGGAGAAGAATATTATTTCAAATATCATATAGATGGTCTGATACACTGAAGGCAGAGTTACACTCAGAGGCTGAGATGTAAACATGATTTTAAGTAAGCCCACTGTCAATGATAATAGTGACATTCTCACATATTTTACTATAGTAAAGATTTATGTTCACTAGCCTGATGCATGCATGATTTCACTTTTCAAATTTGGTGTGTCAGATGTGACAAATATATTGGTACACCCTTCCATTAAAAAAAGAAAAACCCACAATGGTCACAGAAAACTGAAAAAACTGTAATGATAAATAATTTACTGAACATTTACTGTTAAAAATCTGAAATTGCTTTCGAATATTGGTTCACCAGAATCGTTAAAAAGAAAAAAAGTAATTAAACTGACCTGGACAGAGTAGCTTGTATCCCTAGAAAAGAAGGAAAATACTGTAATGTCTTGCAGTTGGTCAGTTAAAAAGATGTTGCATATTTAATCTAAAAGTTAATGGTCCACAGAACCCTTAACCTCCCTGGACATGACCACAAGAGGAAAATTGGTGACAAACAAAAGATATGGTTTACATGAATGGTAACCAAAGAGTTCATAACTTCCAAAAACATTCAAGCTGAACACCAAGGTCAAGGTACATCAGTGTCATATTACACCTTCCTTGACTGTTTGAACCGAAGTAGATGACCAAGCAGTGGCGATTTTGGGGGGTGGCCTGGGGTGGCCTGGGGTGGCCTGGGCCACCCCTGAAATCTCATTGGCCACCCTGTGGCCACCCCAGACCTGATTGGTAGTTCATGAAGTTCATCAACACAATAACCTAGTTTTTTTCTTCTCCTCCTTCACAAAACAAGAGGACACTCCTGTCAATCAATGATGACAGCTCAGGTGATTCGTTGATTTAGAGTGGAGTTACAGCTTAAGAAAAATCAAATATCCTATCTCAAAAAATTGGAATATTCTGGGAATCGTAATCTTAAACTGTAAGCCATAATCAGCAATATTAAAATGATAAAAGGCTTGCAATATTTCAGTTGATTTGTAATGAATCCAGAATGTATGACATTTTTGTTTTTTTAATTGCATTACAGAAAATAAAGAACTTTATCACAATATTCTAATTTTCTGAGACAGTCCTGTAGCCTACATTATACCTGATATTATCAGATTGATTTTGTTGAGGACTTTAATGTTCTACAATGAGAATGGCTCTGAAAATGTGTAACTACCATAATAGGTTGAAATGGAAGAGGAATAGAAAACTGTCAAATGTCAAAACAAAAGTCTGACAATTCAATGAATGCTAACATGAGTTCTAGAATTCAATTATTATACATATGTGTAGATGTTGATGCAAAGCAATGTGATATTTACACATTTTGATCACATGCCATTCATAAAGGTTCTCCCGGTATGGCCACCCCAGTCTGGCTCTGTGTCCCATCTTGGCCACTCCAGTAAAACTGTCCTGGATACGCCACTGTGACCAAGGAGGACTAATTCTAAAAAAGCCTGATGGAACTTTGTCAAAATTCTCATTGATAAGCCATAAAGCTTCTGGAAGAATGTCCTGTGGATAGATAAGGGGAAAAAATACTTTTTGGCCAGTCATCAGTCATCATCTATGTGCACAGAAAACAACAACAAAAAAGACAGCTACTGTGAAACATTGAGGAGGCTCGGTTATATTCTGGAGCTGCTTTGCTGCATCTGGTACAGGGTGTCTTGAATCCGTGGAGGTTACAATGAAATCTCAGTGAAACGCGCTGCACAGCTTCAGAAAGTCACAGGTCATGGGTCCTCTAAAAAGATAATGACCCAAACACACAGCTAAAAACAGCTAAGACTGACAAAGAACCAAACATTAGACTGTTCTGAAGTCACCTCCTATTAGCCCTGATTTAATATTATTGAAGAAATGTGGAAAGATCTGAAACATGCTGTCAACAGAGGAAACCATTCATATCTGAGCAGCTGGAACAGTTTGCTCATGAAGAGGGACCAAAATACCTGTGCAGACGTGTCAGTGAGGGTTACAGAAATTGCAGAATTGCAGCGATGGGCTAAAAATATCTGATATTTAGTACGCAATATCCAGCAAATTATTTACCTTTGTCAGTTCCAAGTTAATTAAGCAACCACTGTGGGGTTTACTGTATGTCTTTATTGGGTGGGCACCAACACATTTGTTCACATGTGTATATATTTTTAAAGACTACCATTATAAACTAGACACCATTTACAATAAAAGCAGAGAATTTAACTTTCCAACCGGCTTTAATTGTATGTCTGTAGTTTCTACAGCAACTGAGAAATGAAAGGTTTTATGGACAGTTTGACGATTTCCAGAAAACCCTACAGTTTGTAAAAGACTTTTTAAATTGAAGCCTTGGGTCTAAATGGGTTATTAAAACAGACAGTCTTATTCCTGTTTGATATAGTTCATGTTTGAAGGGACGAGCAAGATGAAAGGTAAGAGGACAAAAGAATGCAATTATACCTGTCTCACTCTCTTCCTTTTAATGGACTTGATTAATACTTAACTAGGATAAGTAGTCACCCCTGTTACAGTCAGCCTTTAATTTGATCAGTCACCATTCTGCTGATCAAGGTGGAAACTTATTCATTGTGATCAGTGCCAGAAAGTCAGCACAGATGTCTGCTGTAAAGTGCACAGGCCTGGAGGTAGTCACCCCTTCTGCATCTGTCCTTTTTACTGGGGGAACACCTGACCCAACTCCTTAATGCTTGCTAGCAGAAATGTCACTTCTAACACTTTTCAGATGCACAATCATTTCCCCGAACACTCAGGGGCAAAAAGGGACATTGTCCCACATCTTCATTATAACCAGTTTTCCAGAGACGTATACTTTGATAGGTTAGGCTATGAACAGTGACAGCGAGTACATAGTTTCATGCGTATAGGTTAAGTGTGGGCGGTTGTTTTCTAGTGTATCAGAGCGTGAAGTACAGCCCTTGTTATGTGGGAGAGACACAATGGTAAAACCAGCTGAAAAACATGCCTCTTTCTGTCCTCCTGTGCGTGTTTGCTGACAGCGTGTTCATGCTGCTGAGGAGGTTACTCATACTTCTGTCTATTAAAAGTTAATAACAGTGAGAAGATGACCTTTCTGCTACAGTGCTCACAGCAATGGCTTTTGTCTCAGAGATATATTGCTCACAGGCGACTTCCCTTAAAACACATATGAAGCTTCTTAACTTATCAGTCCTCAGCTGGTAATTGATTCTGAAAAAAAAAAACCTAAGAAATACAAGCTTGTAAATTGTAATGAACCTACCACTAACATACTTACATGGGTTGCATCTTCTAAAGTTCAAAATTACTTCTTTTGACTTGATTCTGCATAAAATCAGATTTTATGCATTTACTATGAAAACTACAAAACGCATGGCAAAGGGGTTAATGAAACGTTACTTTATTGGTTTTCTAAATACCAACATACTCTTTTTATGTGGCAGCACAGCTCTTTGTAAGAAGTCTTCCATCAAATGCAACATGCCAGTATTGTACCACCACGGTGCAGCACTGGGTGTTCATATACCCTAAGCATCTGTTGCTCACTTTTTAGTTGGCGGAAACACAGAAGAAATAGTTAAAACTAGCAAACAAAAATACATAAATCTGTAAAAAAAAAAAAAAAAAGATATCTTCTGTGCTTACAGTTGTAAAACATGGCTTTGAAAAAATGAAAAAGAAAAAAAATGTCACTCCAGGGTGAAGAAATGTAGTAGCAAATCCATCTACACACAGCATGCATACCCTAAAATCAAATTGTCTGTAGGGAATGACTTCAGACACCTTTTTGTCAATCTGGGAACCTTCAGCTCTGGGAAAAAAGACCAATGTTTTGAGGCTTGTGGTGTAACCATAGCAAGTGTATATTAAGATAACAGTTATCTGTACCAAAGCTTGTTGCTCATCCACCACTCACTGCTTCAATGCAGATAAATTCATTCATGCATTTATTCAAGACTGTATTTTTGCAAATGTGTTTACCTCTTTTCACCCCCTCACGGACTGTTTACCCACACGTAAGTGAAGCGTACAAAAATATGTTGGGTCGATGCCACTCTGACAACAGAGACTAAGACAGCTTTCAGGACCAACAATCTTGTCCCTTGTCCACACATTCTGCAAGCTTATACAAAAATATCCAAAGTTACAAAGCTTTCTGCTCTGTGAGCATTTTCCCTCGAGTTGACATTTTTTTTGGAGCATTTGTGTATAAGCCATTGTATCAAGATCACAAATGACATTGTTTTCTTAACGTTTTTTATTACATGATTATAGATATAATATTATAATTATTAAAAAAAAACTTGTTATATGGATATTAGCTTTGGTTACACACCAACTGATATGAACTGTTCACATCATCTTCAGGTGAGTTAGGGGTATAACTCTTTATTAATAAAAAAGAATACAAAACCAACATTTCTTTCTTTCCAAATAAGTTGAGCTCCAGATTGTTGCAACACTGCACAGTAGTGTAATTTAACATATATTTTCCAATTTTATTTCATCATTAATACCACTATGATTTACTGAAACTCTTCTAAAGATCTTTTTTTAATGACATAAATTAGAAACGGTGAAATGTGATTTGTCAGAAAGCCTGTTGCACCACTGTAAACTGTCAAACATGATCACCACACTGTAAAATAATTAAATATAAAATTAAAGGCGCAAGCAACGATGAACGGGCCCTCGCACCCTTGTGCACATGCAGGCGTGCTGCAGTGGAAGCTTGTATGACTTGCATGTAGATTCTTCAGGCCTGGACATTTAGCGGATGACACCACCCACGACTCTCTATATCAAACGATTCAAAAGTTATGGCAGAAAGTAGGAACTATCAAATATGCACCAATCAGATGAAGGGGGGGGCGCGCTTTTTGGCGTCTATCGTCTCCACAGTAACGCTTTTGACTGGGAAAAGTAATACGCGTCGTCGCAGGATGGAGACGCACATTTTGATGTATAACACACCTGGGTGCACGTTACGGTTCGTGCCGTATTAACAGCCGAAGACATGATATAAATTGAGTCAAAATTACACGATTAATTCAAAATGGCCGACTTCCTGTTCAGTTTCGGCCATGGCGCCAAGAGACTTTTCTTTAAGTTGCGACATGATACAGGTGTGTACCGATTTTCGTGCATGTACGTCAAACCGTATTGTGGGGCTTGAGGAACAAAGTTTTCTAGGGGGCGCTGTTGAGCCATTAGGCCACGCACATTAATGCAAACCATTAAATATCAAATTTATCGCCAGGCCTGGCTTGCGTGCAAAATTTGGTGACTTTTGGGGAACTATCAAATATGGACCAATCAGATGAAGGGGGGGCGCGCTTTTTGGCGTCTATCGTCGCCACGGTAACACTTTTGATAGAGAAAAGTAATGCGCGTCGTCGCAGGATGGAGACGCACATTTTGATGTATAACACACCTGGGTGCACGTTACGGTTCGGGCCGTATTAATTGCCGAAGGAATGGCATAAATTGCGCCAAAATTACACGATTAATTCAAAATGGCCGACTTCCTGTTCGGTTTCGGCCATGGCACCAAGAGACTTTTCTTTAAGTTGCGACATGATACAGGTGTGTACCGATTTTGGTGCATGTACGTCAAACCGTATTGTGGGGCTTGAGGCACTGTAAGTGCTCGGGCCCTAATAAGTAAAAGGAGTGTGTGTTGTCAAAGTATCCTTACAAAAGAAGGCGGTGATGGGGCAGCTTTGTTTACTTGCGCTGTGCCCCGTACACACACATGGTGTGGGAATCCAGTAGGAAGTAGTGAGTGCTGATGTTTATCACCGTTTCAAAGAACACTTAACCAAACCAACTCTTGATGATTAAATCAAAAAACAGCTTGAATATGTTTGGTCTCATGAGGACACCCTTGGAGAAATAACAAGTTTGACAGCATTCATGAGTGCTAATAAGCTTTCCTGAAACAAGTACCACAGTATACCTATCAACCCTACTAAGCAGTGCTCCTTATGAATACATCTGGCAAATGTATTAATATCCGGCATAGTTAGCTGGCCAACAGCCGGAATTTCAACCAGGCAAGATGAGTCAAGGATTTCTTTTGGGCTGTAGTCTAAAAGGGCTTCAGTGTACCAATTATACGCTCACCTCTTCCTATTAAAACAGTGTAGTCTGATATATTGTCTTATTAACCTGAGTCATTACTTTCTAACTTTCTTTAATCTATAAATTGCAGGGTAACGGGTTTTGTTGGTCTAAAGGGAAGATAATGAAGATGAAGGTGAACTGACCATGCTAATGACCACACGCCCTCACTTAACTCCTAAAAATAGACCTTTATGCACTGCAGGCGCTCTGTCCCAGTAATGGACGAAACAGACCAAAGAAACAGACCAAAAACTGCAAGAATTTAATATATCAGTATAACATGGTTTGAAAAATATGCTCTGCAAAATTGCAATCCGCAGTTCGACTCAGATTTGACTCCAACTTCGTCGAGTCTCTGCTCGTGCTTTGGCTCTTAAAATGAATCCAGCTCAGGCATTTCCCTTGGTCCTCTTTGTTGAGATGAGCCAAGATATCCAGCTGCTGCCTGTGACTGACTTTTACCAGACAGATGTAAGATTTATGATCATCTCCTAACTTTAATCCCAGTCAAAATAAATTCATCAAGCCTGTTCATTTTCTCAGTTTTCACTTACAGATTGTGCTTATTTGCACTTGTTTGGCTACTCTGTATAGAATCCTGCATTTGACCTTCACCTGATTGATTTGTCTTTTGTTATTTTTGTCTTGCTTATCTAAATATTACCATAAAGGCAACATGAATGCAAACAAAGATACCTGTCCTTCAATGCAACAATCATTGCCCCAAATACCATTAGCCATGACGTAGTTACTGTTTTTTGTGACTTAATGTCGACATCTGTAGTGTTGTGTCATGGTTAAAGTTGTTTGAATAGTAAATATCATGCAAAAAGATCCAGGAAAAGTGAGGAAAAACCTCTAATCTTTGGCACTAGTAAGTAGTCTCAGCACACAATATAGTTTAAAAACAGTGTATTATGTGTTGGGTATCCTTAACAAATAACATTCTGCAATAAAACAAGTATTTTTTAAATTAGTTTTCTCAAAACATTGCATTTTAAAAAAAGGAAGTTTTGCTTTTCAGGCATTGATATGAAAAAAAATGAATAAAACATAAGGTGAACTATTTCCTTGTGTGGGAATGTTTGAGAAAGACACGAGTCTTGCTTCTTCAAAAGGCGTCCTGTGGAGAAAACAATGCCAGAAGGAGCCACAAACGAAGTTAAGTGTTCTGTTGCTGGATAACAGGAACACCACACGTCTCAGTGGATGACAACATCTCAGCATTACAATCTGGAAATCAACATTACTGCTCCTGAGGGTTATTGTTTATACTCTGTCCTTCACAGCTTTACATAAGCACCAATTTAAAAGTAAATTTCAGCTTCCGTCTAGTTCTTCCTTCTGCTTGGGGGGAAAAAAGGGGGAGAAGAAAATCTAACTCAAATAAAAACCAAGTATTACTTTTTAACATTTCTTAAACCCAGAAAACAATCTTATTAGAGATTACATGTACCACCTTGAGAATAATGCAGGCAACTCACACCTGGAGATATTGACTTTTCTTCCCAACAAGTAAGTTTAAAATGCTGAATGCACATTCAAGCTGGCAAAAAAAGAGAAAACTAACTTGTTTTAAATTTTCATCTTCATTCTTCACTTTTACTTGTCTCACCTGCTCTGTTCTCCTCCTCCAACATTATAGAAACTTTGCTCTCAGCTCATACACAACTAGTAGTGACACAGTTGCATGGGACCAGGAACAACCAAGCCCTCCGGAGCCTGTGAGGACCTGTCACAGCCCAGGAATGCAACGAGTTCAAGCCAAGAGAAAAGCTATTCATTCAGAGCCCCTCCATGGCCCCTCCACCAACACACACCCACACTGAGAACGTATCTGCATGTGAGCGAGGCATCTACTGCATGCACATGAAGCAGCTTTGGGCAGCTCACACACACACAGTTTATGTTTGATTGATCATGGATCTGGCTTTTCTCCAGATCCACAAAGTGAAAAACGGACAGTTTTGGTTAACAGGGTCGGGTCTCTTACCAGCCCTCAGTGTGAATGTTTGTGTGCATGTGCGTAGGTGTTAATATACAAAAGATAAACATCCGTTCAAGTGGATCTTCAGGTCTTAAAATGTTGTTTGTCAGTGGGAAACCTGACCTGGAGAGAGATCCCAGTGTTTGACTTTCACATGATGCAACAGTTGTTATCTGGAGGCGATCAGTCTCCCACCGAGTGTCTGACAGGATGCAATAACAACCCAGGCAGAAGGGAAATGAGGATACCTACGAAGAGGTGGGAAAATCTGGCGGTAAGAAATGTCAGCGCGGTAAACAATGTCATGAGTTATCACCGTGTGAGGTTTGAACTCCTTAGCTTCATTAACATAAATGCATCCATCTATCCATCCATCCATCTGTTTGTGTGTGGAGGAGAGAGAAAGGATGCCAACTCATTACCTTTGAGGCGCGTAAACAATGTCAGAAGTTTCAGTCGTGTTAAGTGCTGCCTACAACTTAAATGCTCTGAATTCTTTCTGCTGAGCTGTTCATGGAAACTCCCACCCCAACTCCCCAAGCCAAGTTGAACTGCCACTAAAAGCCTGAAATTAACACATCTCTTCATTTTCTCAAAGGAAACTACTAGTTGTTTTTGCATCACCGTGGATAATGTGCATGTGTTGATAATGGGTCTGGCTCATTTTGATTATAGATGTGCAAGGAACTATTGTAGTTTTCTATAATTAATACTAAGTTAAAAATTAATTAAGAGGCAGTATCATGAACAAACAAAACGCAATTTACATTTTAATGTGACAGAAGAGGTGATTTGTTTTTGCTGTTGATGAGAAATGAATAAATCACAAGAGAAGACAATTAAAAAAAAACAACACTCATCACTCCACTGTTAAATACATGATTTATGTGCACTGTTTGAATTAAAAACTACATTTTATCATTCTGAGTGACAGTACAGTAGCTGCTGAAGGCATCAGAGTATTCTACATATCAACGCAGCCTTTACTTAGAGAGAACTTCTCCACTTTTATGTTATCAGTAACTGCTGGATTCTTGAGTGTTACAATGTCTTCACTATCTTTAAGCATCAACAAAAAACATCTGTTTCTTCTACAGCGTGGTCAGATTACAATACGAAAGTCATTGTTCACAGTGTGCGCGCGTGTATATGGCCTTCAGAAAAGTCTCAGTGATTTTATGATTTGAACATACAATTACTTCTAGCTGAGCACCTCTGAAGATGTACCCAAGCGAGTTATAGCCAAAACAGAAGTCTCGCTGCTTAACGCTCATGCAGTGATCCGATTCATTTCATGTACAATTCTAAAGTTTATTTTCTTTAGTCATCTGAAGGCACAAAGTAAAGACATGTTACCCCGACCATGTCACAGATCTGATCTGCTACAAGACATCAAAAAGAACAAGGATATCGGAGTTTCAGGTCAAACTGAAGACAGTGATGGCTACCTGGCTACCTGGCTACCTGGCTACCATGGCAACAGCTGATGGGATGTTTGGGTGGCAGCCTTTGATTGAGTCTCAGTATTCATTTCAGGGGCACAGTTTCACAGTTAGCCAGGCAAACCGGACCTAGAAAGAATCTTTCTGATCATCCGTCCACTCTGATATTCAATAAAAGAAGCAGTGAGCAGCATCATAATGTGTGAACTTAATGAATACCCTCAGATGAATATTTCAACATTTTGAAAATGTTTCCCTTGTGGGATTTCAGTGAGAAAATGAAGTTTGTTGTTGAAGAATCAGGGAAATAACTTGGCTAGATCTGTCCACAGGTTAAAATGTCCACCAAATCTCACTTTTCAAGCTAATTATCACACTCTCTCTGTCTCATTTCCTTATGTGCAAAACCCACAAATGTCAAGTTGTGATTTTCCAGGAGCTGCATGCCAAATTAAAGCTGCCAGATTTCTGAACTGAAAACCACTAACTCTTCCAATTTGGATTACAGGCTATCGTAAAACTATCCAACAGTATTATCCATGAAATAAACATTATATTCTCTATTATGCATCACTTTAGATGGAGAAATGTGGCTACATTAGAGTTAAATGCAGCAAATACTAAAATATACAAATATTTCAATTAAATTAACATGCCCATTAGTTTCCAGGATAAAGAAAGAAAGTTAAGTTTAAAGAAAGTGAAGCTACCATTTTTAGATTGATCACTATTCTCAGTCCCAATCAATCCTCTTTAGTAAAAACACATTCGTCTTGCCGTCTATTCATTGTTGCTTTGATCAACATTTATATGAATTTATTACCTCAATAAAAAAAAACAGCAATGGCAGTTATAGACAATTTGAGACAACCACAAACATATCCCTGGATGAAAAACTATGTCAAAATGACTACTTTTCATTTGTTTATAACTACTATGTTTTTTTCTCCTTTTTCAAGGAAATGTAAGGTCTCATTCAGTGGTTTGTCTTTGTCCTTTGCTGAAAAGTATGGATCATAATTTACTAAAAATGCTGCCATTTTTAGTAAATTATGATTCATACTTTTCAGCACAACGTGGGACTGACAATTCACCACTTTATAAACACATTAGTTTTGTTTTAGATCAAATATAGTGTGTGTGTATGTGTGTGTAGATACCAGTATATAAATTGTTGACTGCGTTCTTTGGATTACCCTCATCAACCAAATGTCCAGTGTTGGATATGTCACCTTAAATAATGAAATACCTTAACCACACTATGGCCACTGTGTCCAACCTGTTAAAGGAATACTATGACATATTAAATTTGAATGAGCCATCACGTTGTGGGAGAATGTGCCGCCCACTGTGGATGATGAATGCTGACGCTGCAAACGGAGCATCCCAGGGGACGCTAATAAAGACAAATACACAAAGTTTTTCCACAGTGTGTCAAGTGTCTGAGGAAGAAAAATGACGAGTGAAATTAAGAATGTCCCTTAGGAGCTAATGGCAAATAAATTATACAATTTGGTAAATGGAAGGCAATCTGCCATTACATTGTGATTGAATTAAAAGTCAATTCACCTCAGCCCTGCTACACATGGCCGGTCCTCCCCGTCCTGGACTTAACAGTAATGACCGATCCACTCCTGTCAGCGTGCCTGTATATTTCTGTGATCTTAAACAACAAGTCTGCGTAAAGTCCAACCCATGTTTTCATTTGTGGCTCTCCAGTCAACTTTTCAAACACTGCAGCCCTTACAGGGGTCATTTCCCCCTAAAACAATCTGTCAAAACCACGACCAGTCCCAGACACGGGAGTGCTATTGGATCTTCCACACAGAGACCCATACAAGCAAGATCTTCAAATAGAGGCTACATTCATTCAGCTTGGATTTCCAGATGAAGGAGTTTGAGGTGGTGTACTGCATGCGGGTTGCAGATAGATGAAGATGCCAGGTGGATTTCTGTTTTTAAAAAGGAGCTCAAATGTCCCTTTAGTACAATAGTCAGGCCACCAGACCTAGGCGGGAGATCTTTGCAGAGAGGAAGGAGTGGAGGATGAAGACGATTGGCTTCGGACATGAATGAAGGTCCAGTTGCTGAAAAGAGAAATGAAAAGACTAGAATTAAATAGTAGACTAAAACATAATAATCAAATAATCAAAAGGATTAGACTGCTGAAGAGATGAAAGATTTAGGAACACAAGAGCTTGTAATACACACAGCCATAGATAGATATTGGCACCCGTGACTAAATAGTGCAAGGTGCTAAAAGGCTGCAGAGCATTTGGCAATGATGACAACAGTAAAATGTTCCCTGTAGCAGTCCAAAAGCTTTTTGCACCGCTTTGCAATTGTCATTTTAGTGATGACATTTTTAGTTCTGTTTTATGTTTTCAAAAGGATTAAAGTCAGGAGTTAATTACTGACCAGTTCAAAGTAATAACATTTTCTCTTCAAAGAGTATTTTGTGCTTCTTGATGTGTAGTTTATTTCTGTAAGTCATAGAACATCACCTTAAAATTAATTTGTAATCTCCCGATTGCTTATTCCTTTGATAGATTTGGTGTTTTAGTTGCCAGAGGCAGTGAAGCAGCCTCACAGGATGGAGCCTCCACCCGGTAATGCTGCGGGTAAGGTGCTCGCTTACATAACGGCTTCATTCCCTGATACAGTAAAGTTATAATGACTTTTGTTTTATCTTGTCCGAGAACAAGTACCGTACTAATAATTTATATTCATGTGAAATCTATTTCAGCTTTTCATTATTGTGCCTTTCTTGGTCACCGATGAGGTCGGACCACCCCTCCAGATTGCTTCCCCTCAGCTCCAGCATCAGTGTCTGCTTGCAAACACCGAACCGGTGTTGTGGGGATTCAGCTGAGCGACAGCAGCCTTGTTGCAAAGAGTGGTGCATTTCGCCATGCTGGCTTGTCATTACACACACACACCTACACACACATACACGTACACAACGATTCAGCTTTTCTTTGGTTGCTCAGAGGTGTAAACGCAGCAACTCACCTTCGGTGTTTGGATCTAGCTCTGAATTGCACACAGAATACTATCAATCCTGCCTTGAGCAAAACTTTGATAGAAGGGATCGTGAAACTTCTAACCATCCCAAACTTTTTATGTGAGCTTCAATAGCTTCAGCACTGCCTTGCAAACATATTGCTTGAATAATAATAAGACTGTTATTATTCACTAATTGTCAGGAGAAAACTGAAAATTATCCACAGATAAATGCCTTTTGTCACAACTCAGTTGTGTCCGGGATAAATAATCTATTCAGCTATTTTTCTGAAGTTTATATTCATCGAAACATTTCATTTTTCAATAGCTGACGTTTCCATCCGAACATTGTGTTCATACAAACTTGGTTCCTTTGCATGTTTCCGAAGATATTTTAAAATCTTTACTGTTCAGGAATACCACATCTAACTACCACTGCACAAACCTATGAAAATATATTCAGAGCTAACTTTGCAGTCAACAGTTCCCCATGTGGCAAGGATTAGGCAGAGTTGGACTCTTAGATGGAGCCGAGCGCTGTGTAAACATAAACAGTAAATCACTGTGAACACAGCTCTGTTCATATCCTGAGTCAACAGTGGGGGATTTCACCAGTACTGACTCATTTCCTGCTTCTAAGGTCTATAGGGATATTCACATCATAAATGTACCCCCAAAACTACTGTTCTGTAGGCCAAACTTAAGACGGCCATGTCCAGCAAACATCATAAAAGTGAAACATGAGCAGCTCTACATATCAAGACAAGACCACAAATCTCAGGTTGCCATTATATATTTTTTTTTGTATGGTTCTCTGTATGGCTCAATGGGGACTAAATTAGAGACACATACTTCCGTCCAAGTTACTATAACTGGAAAACAGAAAAAAAAAAAATCTAGCTGATTTTCAAACGATTCAGGTAATGAGTCATTGGCTGCATCCATAAATACCTGGGGATTGTTTATAAAGCTCTGTCTTTAACTGTGCGAGAATTCAGAGATATTAAAGAAACTGAAAACCGTTCTGCTCGTGTAGCCAAGAGAGGGGTTTGAATCAAAGCTCAGAAGTCTTTGCTTATTTAGCTTCAGCATAAGTGGAGGCGCCAAACATGAATGTTTCTGTCTCTAAGATTAACACAAAGCTGGATGATGACTCTCATTACAGTTTGAGATGTTGACAAACAGTGAAATACACCAGCCTTTTTATTGCAGTGATCCTAGAGTGTACATTTTACTTCTCACAGTTTTCTGCACACTGAATACATGCTGGGTTGCATGATTTGCACCATAATTCTTTTTTTCCTGGTAAAATAGAGACTATATAGGACCAAAGACATATAAATATAAATATGCATATGTTTATTTTCATTGACTAGTGGCCAAAAAATAAGCCTTTGTACATAAAGGGTTTCAATTGCCTGGAGCCTGTTCACACCTTGATCAGGCTGCCTCCCTGCATGGATTGAGTTGAGTGGTGTGAACAGATTTACAGTCTTATGGTGCATACAGTGACTGACAGACCATTTCAAATACTTGAAATGCTTGTCCCCTGTAAGACCTGTAAAGTGCTTTGATGTATTTTCTGCTGTCTAACCTTCTTTCTTCTTGTCTCATACTCCTTTACTGCAGTTTGTGAGTGAGTTAACGTGAGCCGTGCATTAAAGTAAGCTTAAAATTGAATAGTCTTTTTTCCGTCACGACCATGAGCTTAAAAAAAAACAAAAACAACAAAAAACAAAATATAAACCCCAAAACACATTAACTAAAAGTGCTTTGCCAGATTTTCAATAGTTAATTATTTATAGAGGCATGTTTTTTTCCTCCAAAGGAAATCCTGGTTGCTGATATGTAAAAATTAACCTTATGATGAAAAAGTCCTTAGAGAGGATTTCATCAGACGAGACACTGATTGAGGTTTAGGTAGTTGAAGTCTTTTGTCCTTAAAGTTATGCTTTTTATTCACAGATTCACTGCAGTATCTGTCGTGTTAAAAAATTTAATTGCAATAGCTCATTTTTGTTGCAGTAATTTAGAGTTTTTACTTCAGACATAAGATGAGGTGAAGTAAGGTAAAGGGGAGAGCAACTTGCCAAAACTGTCAAGGTAAAATGATCATCTGTATTCAACTTATGTCTGAACAAAAGAACTAAAAACTTAATAAGACGACGTGATGAACATCTTGAGTCATTTGCGTTTTTGATCTACATTATTTGCTTTACTTTATAGCATAAATGTTATTGAACAGTGTCACCTTCATCATCAGAAGAAAAAGAGGCTCTAAGAAGGAAACGAGTGTGGTTATAATTAACATTTCTATGATCTTTCTTTAGAATCCGTGCTAAAAGAATCACAAGTAGCACTTAAATAATGTGCAATAAAGTTTGTGTCTAAACAGTCTTGAAAAATAAAATAAACAGCAAATAATACACCTATGCATTTTGCATTTTAGCAGTCGTATATAACTGAGCTCTATACTTGCAATGATAATACAAATATGTAAAAGATGATAAGCCTGTAGTCCTGATATAAGGTGGACAAGCAGAAACAGGTTCAGGGGGATGCAGATAAACTCTCATTCAGCTGAGAAAGTCTCACTTATTTTCTAATTAGAAAAAAGTATTTATGTTGTGAATTGAATACGTTTCACTACATAGCTATGACCCAGTTTGTGTGTCTGCATCTGAACCAAGGATCTGAATTTTAAAAGTTATTTTTGAACAAAAACTTTTGTTCTTTGAATCGGTATTTGCTAGATTTTCCCCCTCTGGAACAAATTCTCTCTTGTCCTAATTGCTATTAGTGGATCATAAGCGGCAATTAAAAACAGAACTCTAGTTACATTGTATATTAAAAAAATAATAATTCTTGAACACTTACAATCTCCCCCTGCTTCTCTCCAAAGTCGAGATAGAGCATCCGTATTCCGTCATCCGAGGACATCTTTAGTTTTTCAAAGGGGTAGGAGAGGAGTGCTTGGGGCTTGATAGAAGTATTAACTGCTCTCTCTTCACCATCCACCTCATCTCTGACTGTTGGGTCGGTCAACACAGAAAAGCCCTTCTCGTAATGGATCACCAGCCGGCACTCCTGACTGTGGTACAGGCAGCCTGGAAAACACATACATTATTTTATTTATTTACATTTCTTATTAACAAACCTTGTTCTAATACATGCTAAAGGCATGAATGATGTGACAATGGCAGAAACATAAGTATAATTATGAATGTCTAACCTCAACGAGAACACCAGCATAGCAAGACTGGAGGTTTGATGAAAATAAAGAAATTATTCAGTCAGGAGATGGAGAAAATTGTGCAGGGAAAGCCTTAGGCTTACTCAAATGATCAGTACATCATATAGATGAAGCAGATCAATCAGTGTCAGCAGACTGTGAATAAAGTCCAAAAAAGAAAAAAAACAACAACAAAGTAAAATGCAAAAAAGGCACATTTCCCCCACGTGACATGCATCATCTCTCCTGTTTTTCATGTATTCCATATATATGGTTTACTTAGAAAACAGAAAGGTTCAAACATTTCAGTGACACTGTTGTACAACCAAAGAGCTCACTGAAAGCAGAGAGTGCAATTTCTCTTTCTTACAACATTTCTTGTCAGTTTCTCTCTAGCTCCTCTCCTCTTTTCTCTGCAGGTGCCTGTCTGAAAAAAAAATTCTGATTTTTTTTTATCAGTGTTCCCAATTTAAACAAAACTTCTATCGGCTTTGTCTCACATCCACAGTGGTATTTCCCAACATTCAGTCCTATTTGTTGTAACGTTAACAGCAGGGAACCCTTACTATGCCTGGTAGACACTAACGCCAAATAATGAAACTTTGTTTGCAACGTAAACTCTTCTCTCTGTGACATCTAATCTTCCAGGCAGTGAGTTTGTTTGACAAAGAGACGACAAATGACAAGGGTTGTTATCTCTATATTAGTTAAAAACCCATATAATATATTGGTTTATATGTGTGCGTGTGTGTCTGTGTGCACATATCAATTGCAAAGAGTTGGATGTATTTGTTAAATAGAAGAAAAAATCAGATACTTATTAGTGTGGAGCCTCAATCACACAGCCACGTGTGTCCAACGCTGTAGTGCATTCACTTCACCTCACTGTGCTGTGTGAAATGCATGGAGGCTTGATGGGACAACACTGCGCTCCACCATTGTTCAACATCTGTCCTGCCTTGAGAGGTGAGACAAGTGCTGTGTGAAATGGCTAACTTTTTTTCTGTCACCATAAAATGTTTATTCTGCCCTTCTGTGCTGTGTGAATCACACTGACGCGTAGCTGCGTGACAGTAGGATGGCAGGAGATGATCTAGTCTAGTGGACAGTCGGGTTCAGGGGTGACTGGCTGGACTACCCACATTACTCATGAACTTTGGCCTCTAGCTACGCTGCAAACCCGGTCACCGGGCTCAGCAACCTGGAGGCTTCACCAACTGCTCAAGCCAACCCAAATTTTCCCTCCTACAGCTGCAGAAGTAATGTGAATGCCAGCAGTGATGGTGAAACTTAAAGCAGCACTACTGTGCGTATGCGTGTCCCCCAATGGAACAACCAGGCAGAAACTTTCATTTATGTAAGTGTTTAGTCAGTTTGGCTTTTCAGGCTGTAAGAAAGCTCTTCTTTCTGATGATGAGTGGGAGAGACACAGGGCAGGAAGGTGGAGCAGAGTGATAACGCAAAGAGACTGAGTGAAACAGGGAAAAACACAGATAATGATAGAGGAGGGGAGGGCCATCTCTGTTACCACAACAACATGGGAAAAATGCTGAAAGGTAATTATAGGTCAAAATATGTTTTGTTGTTGATTTCTTATAAAGAAGAGCTTCTCTTTGGAAAAAGTTCAAACAACTCTCCTTTTTTTCCATTTGACTTAAACATTTAACATGCTGAGACCTGTAAAGTGTGAGATATTGATCTTAGCTTATTTACAGTTTCTCTGTGCAGTGCATAAGTTACCCTGGGTTGATCTTGCTGGAACAATAATTTGTGTAAAAAAAGTGTCAGCTCACTTCAAACTTGAATACTTTATACCGACCAAATATGAAAACACCTTTTATAACGGTGCTCACACTTGCGGTTGATGCATTAATCAAATTAATTTGATTAGCAGCACTCAGCTCTACTTACACTCTTAAGTCATACGGTAGCATAAAGGGTGTACTTTGCTATACACACACGGATTCTGCATTTTGCCTTGGTCTTTTAATTAAATACACAATGACGGGCTAAGCAGGGAGACAAAACGGTAAGTATGCTCACTCTGAAATTACTTATTCACAATTACTGCCATTAGGCTGATTGCCACTTGGCAGCAGTTGTCGGCTGTAAAATTGTATGCTAATTAGCACCTGAATATAGGACTTCACGAAACTGCAGACAACCCTCACATAGCCAGAGCCCAAAGGTAAAACTGAGCTATAGGTTGTATGTTAACTTGTGTAAAGAGGGAGACATTTCTCGTCAAATTTGAGCAGCCCCCGGAGAAAAAAAAAATGCACTGAATGTACAGTATATTGAGTACGTGAGATGTGAATACTGAGTGTATATTCATGTTGCCCTAAAATAACTCAAGCCATCAAAGCCAAAATCACTTCTTTTTTTTTATGTCTTGCAGTATCTGTGGTTATCATCTTTTGGCTGATGTCATATTGGCATAATTTCTGCTGAGCCTCATTTAAGACCTTATGAAATTAGGAAATTGTTATTGATATTTAGTTCATACCGATGCAGGCGACTATGTGTCATCATAAAACATGAATTTTACATCCATCCATCATTGATAGATTATTTTTTGGATCGTCAATGAACACAGCTTTTAACAAACACTTTAACAATCCTTTACAAGATCGTAAGCATTTTATTCATCATTGTTTTCTCCCCATTGTAAAGAAATAAACATATATTGTCAATACCAGCAAGATTACCGGCTTGTTCACAGCCTTGTCTAATAGAGCAGGTGTTTTCTAGGACTAAGAGACTGGAGCAAACACAGACAATCTCATTCACACTATAATATCCTATTGATCCTGAGGATATTCAAATTCTGATTAAACATTAATTAATCCGTAGTCTTATTCTAAAGAGCAATGTAGTAGGATAAATGTACCTCTTGTGATATAAATGGAGTTGTAAACTGAGTAAAGAGTGCAGCTCTTTGCTTTGTTCAGGAGTGAATGTTAGACCTGAAACTGTACTCTTCTACAGGAGAACTTTGATGTAAGGGGGAAAGTAGGGTTTCCCACCAGAATACACTCCCAGAGAAAAGGGCTTTTCAGACTGCAACAAAGGCCCTTCTTTCTGCTTGATGATGAGTGGGAGAGACGGGGAAGGAAGGTGGATCAGAGAGTGATAATGTAGAGTGAAAGAATGAAACGGGGAAAGATGGGGAAAGTGAGGGAGGAGGGGAGTGCCACCTCTGTTACCAAAACAACATGGGAAAAATGCAGAAAGGTTACTATAGGTCAAAGATTTATTTCCCCTCTCCCCTGTGCTATTTGTCTTAGATGCACAAGTCATTAGGTGAGGAAATTATACTCTTAAAGTTTCAATCTGCCCAGTATTTCAAGTGTTGCAGTGGGTAATGGGTTTACTTTGCAGAGCTTGTTGTTATTAAGCCATTTATTTGTTCATTGACCAAATGCAGTTACAGCTACAGCTATCACTTCACACGTGACATCAGCATTAATGATGGGGGATTCATGACTTTAAATAGACAAAACACAAACTGATGATAAACTAATACTTTGTGTTTCACTTTGCTTTTAAAAACATAAAAAAAAATGCATTGCTTGTTTATTCAACAATAGAGACCCAAACCACGTTAAGAGACTGACAACGAGATTGAACTGCATTTTAAAGGTTTAAAGTTTTAAAGTTGCATTTCAACTTTCTGTTTAGGATTTCTAGGCCCACGACGTAAAGGCTTGGTGATTTATGGCTTTTATTTTACCTGGCTAGTGACTGAAAGTTAATCTGTCTTTAAACAAAAATCAACGTTATAAGCTGGCGATGAATCACGCATAACAATTTAGGATGTTACAAAAGATAAGAAGCTGGCAAGGTCAGTGTAATGACTCGTCAAGTAGAACCTGCTGGAAAATGAGTGAATGCACTTTGATTTGCAGCGGGCCACTTTTCAAGGAAATGTAAATTATTTTTTAACTTCTGTAACAGGAAACTGGGGAATCACTGCCAACAGCAACTCATCCATGAACCAGAAGATTGTGTAAAGTCACAGAGTTGGGTCAACGACTGCTAAGACGCAGGGTAAGTGAAAGCTGGCAACAGTCTGCTGATTTCATAGCTGAAAAGTCTGGACCTTCCAACGGCATCAAAGTGAGCACAAAACAGTTTGGCAGGAGAGTCACGAAATATGTTCCTGTGAATGAACTGCTGGATGCAAGTCTCAAATCACCAAGTCTAATACGAACCAGTGGATGGAGTGGTGGAAAGTGCAAAACACTGAAGCGATGGAAACGTAATGACTGGCGCTTCCCTGTTTGACAGTCAGATGTGACTTGGTGAATGGTGGGGGAATGATATACGCTTGAACATTTTGTGCAAACTGTGAGGTTTGGTGCCGGAGGGGTAATATTATGGGGATATTTTTCTTGGTTTGGTCGTGGCCTCTGATCTTAAGTGAAGGACGATCTTGAAGCTTCAGTGTACCAGGACATTTTGGAAAATACTATGGGTTCAACTTTGTGAGAACCGTTTGGAGAAAGCAAGGACAATAAAGGGTCTGATGAGTCTGGTGTGGGAGAACTTGACTGGCTTGCTCAGAGCCCTGACCTCAACCCCACCAAGCAACTTCAGAATGAGCTGCAGTAGATGTTATGAGACAGACGTTCTCATCCAACACGCTTGAACTGACAAAGGCTCTACAGAGAAACACCGTGTATAAACTAGCACAGAAACACTCCAAAATCTTGTGGAAACTTTCCAAGAAGCATGAAAACTGTTACAGCTGCAAAGGGGAAACCAGTTCCACATAAAAGCATATAGAATACAATACAACGTCCTAACGGTGTAATGGTCAGGTGTTTGACAATGTTTTTCAATAATGTATTTCCAAATAGTCTTTCTACTTAAAAAAAAGTTTTTAATAAAAGGTTAATGCCTGATAGAGCTCAAAGTTTTTTTGTGAAATCATATTGCTTTCCTCTGCTTGTAAACATGTCATAACTACAGTGGCTGTTGCTGAGAGGGTCAGTCATCTGTCAATCAGGTCAGTGGTTCAATTCCTGCTCTCTAAAGGCCACATGTTGTAGTGCCTTTGGGCAAGAGCCTCAAACACATACGGACACTCGAGTAACAAAAGAAGCTACATAGTCTTAATAAAACAAACAAACAAACACACACATTTTAGAATAGGTAAATGTTTTTATGAATCTGCACATGAATGAATGTGCCTTTTTGTATAAAAGAGCTTTTCAAAAAATGTCAACACAGCTAGAAAAGGGCTGTCTAAGTGCCATTCCTTCATCATTTATACCATCCGTTTGTCAACGTGTGCTGACCACAGCTGGCGTACTGGATAATATTTTTTCTTATTTAGAAAAAAAATATTTTATTTTACATTCTTGTATTCATGCTAAACAAATATTATCTTTTTAAACCTTAACCTACCTTGATTAAGACAAGAAAAAAAAAATCTTGATTATTTCATAATTTTGACAAGCTGTCTCAAGCAAATGTCTTACAAGCTACCTAGGAGCCACAAGCTGAGCAAGAAATGGACAGCAAATAAGTCACAGGCAGCTCTCTGCTGAGCTCAGGCCAGTGAGCAGCGCAGAACTGATGGGATCAAAATGATTTAAGACCATTAGTTAGACACTCAGAAAGATGTCTCCCAATAATATATAAATATTCATCGACTGCTGAATGTACAGTATACATACTTCCTACCATAATATGTCAATGTTGCATTGACAGCTTGCTTCCCTCGCCTTAAAATGGCCAAAGTAGACGGAGAAGTTTGTTAATCGGCTATATGCACACACCAAAACAAGAGGGGAAAATCTCCTGTGACCATGGCTCTGAGGGACATTTAAAGTTCAGCTGCTGCCATTGGTACAAGCCGAAGCATGCTGAGCTGCTTGTAACACCCAGTTTGCTTTTTATTTGGGGATTAAATAAGATTTACAGTCAGTCCAACATTTACATTTCACATTCAACTACCATGTCATCACAAAATCTGATTTTCACAACACATTTAAGAGTGTTTCAACCCAAACAGACTTCACACACCAAAATTAAGCCTTGTCAGTTGATTGATGCAGAAAATTTCTACCAGGATCAGTAGGTTCAGACAAGCTTTAAGATAAACGACGCAGAAACTAATCTGACAGCAACAACATAGTGCTGAGGTTATGTGTCACTTCCTGCTATTTCAAATATATCAGTGCAGAATCTTAGGTGATACTTAATTTGGCTCATGAGGAGAAGAGGAGAAAAGGAGGATGGGGGGGACAGCAACCGTTCCCAGGACACTTTGTACCTTGACAAAAAAAAAAAAAAAAAAAAAGGGGGAGGCCAAGTGGTGGATGGGTTGTAGTATTATGCTGGAATTCCCTAAACGGCCAATACTCAATGCCAAATAGTGCGCACACACGCACACCCAGACTCACACACACAAAAATATCATTTATTTCTATAAATAGCAAGTGCTTTGTCCACATCTTCCATATGGCTGTCAGATTATATCACAAACCCTCTTCTATCTCAGTGAATGTGGGAGTCTGCACTTGCATGTATACATACTGGTTTATGTAATGGTTATTGGCTTGTTTGACCTAAAGTAGTGCTTACATCTGCAGCCTCTTAAATCTGTTCTGTCGCATCATGCCAAAAACCACCTAAGGAGACATCACAAAATCCATTACAGTGACCTGTATACTATACCTGTACCTGTACAGTTCTCTCTCTGGTCCTTCCACACCTCCATCGCCACCTGATGTCCATGTGGTTTGAATGTGCATGTTTAATAGCATTTTCACCATTATTAAATGGGTCTGTGTTGCTAAAGTTGAATTTTAGATGCCGTGGCTAATAAACTCACTTGTCGTGACTTCCTTGATCATCTCAGCAGATGCATGGCATGCATTGACAATGTGTCTGGTCCAGAGGGATAGCTCCTTGGTGGTCTCAGCCCGGAAAAGGTGAGTCTCTATGCCAAGTCGTGTGCCAGTCCGAGTAGCAAAGAGCAGCTCTGTGCCGCAGCGAGGTGACCCTCGATCAGGGCCAGAGTGGACCAGACTACATCAAGGCACGGATATGTAATTTGGTATAGAGAAGAAGAATAAATATCTTCTTATTACAGATAATATTATTATTAAATCATTTTTTACTGATATAGAATATTTAATTATCTTAAAACAAAACATCTGGAACCTGGACAAGACAATTACTGTCTCCACACAATATTTATACTCTCTGTGAAGTATTTACTCATAGTCAACCTACCGTGTTGCTAAAAGTGGAAAAACATGTGCAGGGCTCTGCCAGGCCTCTCTGCCTCGTGGAAAACTGTCGTACAGCAACAGGTCCTTCTCTGTCATCACCACCAGCACCGGCTTCCAGCACTGCTTCTCACTCTCTGTCTGCAGCACAAACAGATAAACAATAAGAACAGCTGTTCCCATCCAACCACCTGCTTGCTAATATACAACTGAGCCATTTCATGGAAACAGACAAGGGGAGGGAAAAAAAAAAGGATCCTGGTTGTTAGTTCATATCAGGTCAGCTATCTTTTTAATTAAGTATTTCCCATTCAATGCTTGTTTACTTTAGTCTTAATCTTCCTGGTGTAAGAATGGTTTCTTGTGCTCAGATAAATACTGTCTCATAATAATTGCTACACTAATCAAAATCAAAAAAGATTATAATTTCAACAGAAGCTATTCAGCCAAATTGTTGCAGGTGTTTGTGTGTAAACGGCAGGCACTTGAATTCAATTCAATTTGATTCATTTTCTATTTATTATGACTAAGGGTAGATGAATAATTAAGCTAAAAAGTTAAATTGACAACAGATCAACGATCCCATTAATCTTGCCAGTTTGCTTTTTGTCATGCTGCGTGATGAATTTATTTGTGTATTGCTCACATTACTTCTCTTATTATTCATACAATTTCTAATGTGTCCATGTATTTAATATGTGAGACGCCGTGCTTTGTGCCCAACAGTATAAATATGTACCGTCACTTTGGTGCAGCCAGCAGGGAATATGCTAAAATAATAACCGGTATGCAAGCTCAGGTAAACAGGAGGTACACTTTTGATGCAGTTGCTTTGTTGTGCCTCTTCACCCACTCATTTATTTCTACAAACCTCTCACTTGCAGACACACACACACACACACAGATGCACACATACCATATTTCATGTGTATCTTATGTGACTGCGCTTCAGAACTATTCTCATTATGAGAGATTATCTGCAGCTGAGCCATGGAATCCTAAGCTGCTCTTTGAAGTTCTGCCTCAGCCAATCATACTCGGGGATTGAGAGGGCCAAAGGTCATCTCTTTAACATAATAAGAATATGTTGCTAAGTAACAGTAGTTTACTGGATTTAGAGGATCAAATACTGGAAAATTCACAGGACTAAATAAAACAGATATGGGTGTGTGCGTTTGCACAGGTGTTTGATTGTGTAGCAACGAGAGTGTGACGCTTGTTTGTGTGCATTTCATAGATATGGGTATGTATATTTGAAGATAAGACAAAATATGCATGCAGCCACAGGTACGTGCATGAGCACCTAAACACCTATTTTCTATGCATTTATCAAGTTTTTAAACATCTTCTAGACCTCATCTTACTTGGCACATGTTGCACATACGAAGAGGCAGTGCAAGGGACAAAATATGACAGATTTTCTATCAGGCAAATGGGTACACAAATATGCTTTATTGGACTGATACATTTATAGTAACGTTTTCATATGCAGCTATTTTAAAATACTTGAAAAATATCAAATGGTCAAATATCAAATGGTCAGTCTTCAACTGACCATTTCTCAACCAACGTAATACTTATCTGGAGGACATGCACTCCAAATTAATCCATCACAGTTCCCAAATATGAACAACTAAGTAAATGAACAAATAATAAAATATATATTTTTTATTTTGTTTTATAAGTTGCCCATATGTATATAATTCTAATTTTCATTTTATATTTCCACTTGTTTCTTTAAACTGATAACTCAACTCAATATATGCTGCTGAAACATTATAATTGCGCTTGCTGAATAAATAAAGTACTTATCTATACAAATAATGCAAAAAGAGAGAAAAAAAAAGTAGGTACAAGTAACATTTCAAATGAACTCCTTTTTCAATATTAGCAATGCAAATGAAAATGAGAAAACAGAGAAATTCAACCCACTCAAATCTGCACTCAGCTTACTCACTATGATATTAAAAAAATACTTTACTGGTAAATTTCATAAGTAGCACTTTGGGGACTTTGTATAATTAAATAAAAGTCCCAAAAGTGTAATTGAGTAAATACACAAGACCTATTTCTCCACTGCGTCAAGTACACTCACAATCCTACCTTGCCTGCCAGCCATCCCAGGTGTCGCATCTCTTTACTGGCAGCAATCCCCATCTTGGAAGTATTGTGGATGACCTCCACTAGTGCCCGCTGTGTCAGGTGACAGTTTTAAAGCCACATAACAACGGATAACATTCAAAGTATTTTTGAGGAACTTAATAATGGCCACTGACATGTCTAATTGTAGACTGATGACGACAGCTTCCTGTGTAATCAGTCACATTAAAGACAGACCTGAGCCAGTGTTGATGTGACCGAGTGCATGGCAGAGAACCAGGACAGGGCAGATGGTTGGTCTGGGCACCGGAGCACTAGGCTGTGTCTGGCATCAGGAGAGTGCAGCTCCAGTTGTCTGGAAGAGGAGATAAGAAAAGTTTTGGGAAAAGAAAAAGGCTTCCCCTTTCCATTCCAGTAACAAAATTCATGGACGGGAAATGAAGGAATCAAAATCTAAAATACATTTCCAACCTTAATGCGCAAACCCATGGGTTTAAACTAATAATTTGAATAATCAAGTGTTATTCAGTTAGGCTTCAGCTTCAACAGATGCTCCGTTTGTCCCATCTACCTCACAATGGACACTCAATCAGGACACTAAAATAAAGTGCCTTGAAATTTGAGTTAATTCAAGTCAACTGAAAACACGAAAAAGGGCATTGCTCATGCATTTTGTGTGGGCCAGCTGATACAATGTCTTCTTCCAGTAAATTTCCATAACTAATCTGCTCATATCATATGGGAATGTGCTTTGCCTCAAGGGAAAATGCATATGATTGGTCTGATTGTGTGCTCAGTGAATATGAATTTTAAAAAAAGGTTCATGCAGTTACAGACAAAGCATTAAGTCAATGCTTTATTGTGCAGCATAATGCAAAACAGACGTGGAAGGTAAGCTGCCTACTGCAGCGTTTGGAGGAAAAGAAAAAACACATTCAGAACTACAAAGAGATAACCTATCTTTTTCTTTCACACAAAAAGCATACATTATTTCTAAGTCAGATAATTATAGAACAAGACATGGTAAACATGTGCCTCCTGCTGAGATTTCTCCATGTTGAGGGAACTCAAGTAGTTTAAATGAGGATATTAAATAACTGAAAATGCACAAAACAGTGTAAACAACGTTCTAATAGAACAATACACCATTTAAGTGTTTATCTATCTGTGACCTCAATTCAGAAAAAGTAGGGACAGTATGAACGATGGAGAAAGGCAGCAATTTTTACATTACACGAACCAATACTTGCAGAGTAAAGTTTGAAAGTGACTTTGTGCATCCAACTCTACTTTGATAAAACCTGTGTAAAGAATGGAAATGCAATCATTTGCCCATGTGGTTGTTTTATCTGGTGATGAAGGATGGCTCTTGATGCAGAACAGAGGGATCGGAGGTGCCCAGTTTGCTCCCTTGCCCTTTATTCATGAAAAGGTGAGTGAACAGGAGAAGAGCTATTCTGATTTCTTGAGCCATTTAGTGATAATGTGCACTGTAGAGAAATAAATATGTCAGCTATTTCTGATCTTTCTTTAAGGAACATTGTTTTCAGTTCTACTCATTTTGATCTAACTAAACAAGAAGTGTGTCGGTAGAAATACATCATCCAGGTGCTCCTTGTTTTTAGAAAAAGGCAACAACTCCAAACCCTGGGTGGTTTAAAATTTGAAACACGCTGGCTTTGCAACTTTCTTTTTTTAGCTCTCTCGCTCTATCCCCTCTCTCTCTCTCACACTTCACACACCCACACATTTTCAGGTTCCCTGTGGATGTGATGAATTTACTTTTCTGTCACAACCTTGGAGGTAATAAAGACCATCTACAGTGGATCACCTCCAGTTGCTACTCTGGGTTAAATATAGAACTGGTTCGTGTGATTAAGGACAGGCTAGGGAAGAGCACTGGCGAAGGAAGGGGAAACTCCAGCTCCAGGGCCAGATGTGCATTTGGTAGCAGGAGCTCTTTAATGATGTTTATTTTGGAAACAATTTGACGGCTACGAGCTACACAAGACCCTGTTACTAGTTTTGTGGCTATGGTGTGGACTGACTTTAGACTGTTGCATGCATGACACGGACATGCAGGGCATTTTGTGAATCAGAGTGACAACAGCACATCCAGATGACTGATATGTGACAAATTAATACTGTAACAAAGTTTGTTTCTGTACATTAGTTGTACTTAGAGAGTAATAACTAAATACAGGAAGTACAAGAAAATGAGCCATGCCATGACTATACTAACACATTAACTGGCTAACTCTGTAGACAAAAGAGAACAGCCAAAATTAATGGAAACATTAACAGTACTGAGGACACCAATGATGAAATATTTCAGCTGTTATTTCGTCCCCTTCTTTCTGCAAACATGTTACGAGGTTTGCAACAATCTTATTTCTCATTGCAAAATTCCTCACATTCTCTGTTGGGGACAGGTTGGGACTGAAAACAGGCTAATCCAGTACCCCTAACCTTTTCCTCCTCAACCAGGCTTTTGTAATGCGTGCAGTATTTGGTTTTACATTCTGAAAAATGAATGAATGTTCCCAGAAAAAAATGTGATGGTAGCATTAATGCAGCATTTCTGCAGAGGTGTAAATGGCCTTTTCCATGGGCACTATAAAAAAGAAAAACCATCACAGACCTTGGCTTTTAGACCTGTTGCTGATAAAGTGCCGATGGGACCTTCTTGCTGTTGGTCACTGAGCACACAGTGGCAATTTCTTTCATATGAAAATACCAAAAATCCTGATTTGTCCGACCATAATACACATTTCTATTGTACGAGGGTCCTGTTCCGATGCCTCTGAGGCTTGAAACAGTGGAGCTGCGTTTGTACAAGCTTATCATAAAAAGGTATGTTGTGCTGTGATTGGAGATCATGGGGTCCAATCAAATAATGGCTCATGACCCCTCTCTTTACTTGAGGAAACTGGAGGTTGGTCCTCCAGTTTCCTTACCAGGTCCCTTGAAGTGCTGAAATTACTCCAGATTCCTTCAAATGTTTAATGATATTGCATAGTACAGAAAAATACAGCAGTCTTTCCTTGAGGAACCTTCAAGGATATTTTTTTTTTGAGACTGTCAACGATTTTTTGACACATTTGTTGACCAAGGGGTAATTATTAGCCTGTCTTTGCTCCTCAAAGACTCTCACGGATTGATTTTTTACACATCACCAGCTTGAAATAATTATTTTTCCTTTTACAATCTACCCAGCACTAAATTACCTCCGTACATTTCTTTGGAATGGGTTACAGGCGTGACATGTAAAAATGGAATTATACGAAGTGAAAATATTCTGATGAGGTAAAACCAACAAAACATATTTTGGGTTCATACTATGTGTAAATGAAACATAATAGATGTACTATATTTACATGTGCGATTTGTTAATTTGAGAGCACTCTTAGTTTTATAACTCACAATGCTATGGCACATGTATGAACAATACTACTTAAAAACCCCCTTTACCTACTGTATGTGTTACTGATATGTGATCTGTATCTGGATAGTGACATCTGGGGACAAAAACATTTTCAGCAAACTGCAAAATGCTTAAAAGTAAATATAAAGAATGTAGACAGACCCTCTCTTTAGTCAAGTTCTCTCTCTCACTACTTTAATATTGTTTTTATCGGGTCTTCATCACTGTATTTCCGCTGCCTTTCCTCAAATATACGACTCTTCTGTATCTCGTCTCTGGCTTAAACATGTGCTGAAATGAAGAGAAAAGCCTCAAAGGGATACAACCCTGCAATGAGGCTAGAAGAGACAGATAAGCCAGATTCTTGTGTCACTTAACATAAAGCCTCTTAAACCATTTTATCTCTGAAACCGAAATAAGAAAAACAGAGAATAAGTTTATTGGCCTGCCCTGCAATCTTTGACTTATTATCATAGAGCAAAAAGTCTGAGAAACCTCCAACTTTATAGTTAAAATGTGAACACCTTTTCATGGATTAAACGTAGCAGTGTCCTCCTATTTAAACATTAAACACTATGAATTTTTGGAATTTTCTCTGGCTGTGTGGATAAGGAAATTACTTAATAAAAGGATGCTAGTGAAGGTTAATATAGCCAAAGTCTTTATCTCTACTGGTGAATCTGCCCACAAACTTTATGAATCCACAAAACACAATGTTATCTGTATACAGCAAACCTTCCTGTGTCACTAAATGTAACTAGTTGAGAAGCTGACCTTGATTCCTGGGATAACTGGCAACAATAACACCAATGGTATGAGCAACTTAGTGAATGTTCAACTATATAGTGCTCTTGAAATGTTTAACACATCAACCAATATTTCACTGAACATTTCAAGGAACAGTATTTGGGCACTTCAAAGTGATTAGATGTTCAAGTAAAAACTCTATATGAAAGAGTCATTGATAGTGAGTTATTTCAGATATTTTCTAGTCCGTAAACTCCTACCCTGGAAAATGTGTGACTACCTCAGGGCCACAGACCCCAAAGTCAACCCAAAACCACAGTGAAAATCCCTCAGGAATGCCATTCAGGTGCCAAGAACGCAATCAGATAATACCACATTCGAAGAAGACTCTGTGGAATGAAACGGATGGATAATCCATACTGTAAAACAGAGGTAGAAACTTTATTGCTTTGTTTATCAGATCTACGTTGCTTTAAACATTATGATTTTCTTTCTGGAGGTTTCTTGTTCTTTGTCTCTGTTGTGGTTCTGTAGTTCCCCTGACCCCTGTTTTCTGCCTGTTTGGAGATCCCAAATATCAAATGTATAACAGAGGTTTATTTTTTCTTCACATGTTGGGTTGTAATGTAATGGATGACATTGTACATTGTGATTCAACTGCTGTTCGATTAAAAGTCAACACAGAGCAAGGTAATACCCCTGAGATGTGGAGTCATATTAAGGTGGTAGAGAACTGACTTTTCAACCTGGCAGCAGTTACTTTTGCCAGAGTCTGCAGGGTTCCTAAAAGTCTTTTTTTCTGCTTTACCAAATTGCTGGAGTACCATGAAAATTAAAGCCAATCTATGTAGGAATAAATACTCTGACCACATGGTGGCAGCATGTACAGAGAACATCCATGGCCTCTCTTTTCTGGTGTATGGAGCATTAGTCACCTGACTCATTGGTTTTTGAAGAGCGGTTTTGTAAGCCATGATGCCCAGTAAAGCCTGGATTATGGTTCTGCGTTAAACCAACGCAGAGCACACGCCGTTGCCGTGACGCCGTCGTGAATCCTTCAGACTTCTCCGTCACTCCATTTCACCGCGGTGCAATACCCCCTGAGAGTGCTAGGGGTGTGTGTTCTTTTCCTGAATGGTTTATCCGACTTTTTTCCGGTCACAGTGAATCAAAGAGATAAGGACAACTATTGTGCAAAAAAAAAAAAAAAAAATCCCACACACACGAATAAAAAGAGCGCTGAAAGTTCACAACTGCTTCACAAACCGGAACCGGAAATGCGCTGCTACCAAGCGAACCAATCACAGCCCTCTCGGTTTGCGTTGGGTGTGCGTCGCCTCGACGCGTATTGCGTTGATTTAACGCAGAACCATAATTCAGGCTTAAGCCAACAAAAACCCGCCCACCTACCAGTTCCTTCAGCCGATCCCCATTGAAATAGCTGCAGTGACCAGCCTACATTTACAGCTGAATATCCAGTTTCACATGTTGAGATTATGGCGAAATAAAACATTTCGGCTGCATTTAGCCAACGCTAGGTTAGCACAAACTGCTCATTGCTTTGGTAGCATGACAATTATTATTAAAAAGAAGTGATAATGGATAACCAATGGTTGACCCAACTGTCAGTCAGTCACATTAAAAATCAATGTATTGCTTTATATAAACCCCCATATTTATAAATAAAACTCTCGTAAGAGTTGTCATGAATGTGAATTCAAATGATTGAGACCAAAACAGTTAACGTAGCAAAGCTACATGCCCAAAAGTGGCCAGAAGTGGGGTTGCTATGTTATTAAATAAGCACTTTCTGGTCATTTAATCTGTAGTTCATTGATTGTTGAGCTTGCACATAAAAGGTTGCGCACAATGCAAATGGAATGAAAAACATGAAGGAATTTTATTTAATTAATTTATCAGTTCTTGGGATTTCTACAACTGTTTATATTGTGTATCTTTAACTTTGAACTTCAGACCATTTTCAAACAAACAAACTCAAATCATCTCAGAAGTCATAAACATGACTGTTTCCTGCATTAAAATGTGCAACGTGTTATAGAAAACCACTGGTGTTGCAAGAGCATAAAAACGTGCCAGTCCATTACTGAAAACAAAACCAGAGGTGAATGTGAAACTACAGAACCTATCCCTCTGTCTCAGGAAAACCTGTACAACAATGACTCCGAACTTATTCTCTTTGAAGAAAGCTTTTTATTTGAAGAATTTCTTGAAATTCGTTTGGAAGAGTTACCTGCTCGGACTGCACAGCAGATGCTCACATACACCAACGTGAATGTGCGACAGGAAAGACTGCGGCAACGCATGACACAGCAGCTCGATTTACAACATACACAGAGGGAGAGTGAACACACTGTCTAGTAAGGACCATTATACAAGCCTATACTCATCACAAACTCATGTTTGTGGTCATATCCTTCTTCAAATTGTTAAATATGTTATCTTCAAAAGGAACAGTGCGGGGGGGTTTAGTGACGTACAGAAGAACCAAAAGGAAGATTTAAACCAACTGAATACAGTTTGAAGGAAAAGTGTTTGTTCCATTGGCTGTTTACACACCACAATATTTTATAGACCAAGTGTTGAACGGTCTAAAAATATAGACTTTGGAAATGTAAGGTCACTGTTCAGTGCTGTCACTTCACTTCGATGTCTTCATCATCTGAAACTTTCATGTTTAGTAAGGTTCCAATCTATGCGGACGAAGGGACAATAATAGGGAAACACTCACAAGTGTGATGAGGCGAAAGAAAATTTAAACGAAGAGAGGGACTGAAAGGAAGACAGGCTTGCCTCTCTTTGGGAACAGAGAGGGATGATGAAAGAGAAAAAGGGGAGAGAGACAGCATAAGAGGCACAAAAACACAAACAAGTACAAAAGATAGAAAAACAGACTTGAGAGCAAGAAAGGGTTGAACATTGGAAGAGAAATAAGATAGAGACACTGAGGCGGAGACACCGACTGACAATTCTCTGACCACTGCTTCAAATGTTTGTCCTTAAGAAAATGAGTTTGATTAATCCATCATGGATGTCAGATGAAGGTTGCAAACTGAGGGGCAGATGTTGAGAAGCACTGAATGATTTTAACCCTGATTAATTGGGGAAAAAAGCAGTCATATATGACTCATTGTGTTACTAAAAAGGAAACCCAATCAAAGATAAGATCAGATTCATGTCAAACGTTTCTCACTCAGTTTTATTTGTCTAAGTGAAACATAACTCTAATGACAAAGTGCTTCCCCTTTAGTTGTGGCCTGATGACATTTTAGAGCCGACAATTTAAACAACCACAACATTCTCTTTTAAATGTGACATGCCACATTTCATTTCAATTCAAATTTGACTGATTTTTTTCAAAACTAATAAATTTCTCTCCATAATTTCAAATCTTCTCTATAGTAAGTCCATTTCCTAGAAAAGATACAAATCCTGGCCAAACTTTGTGAAATTTTAATCATATTTAGTCACAGGGCGAAGCAATATGAATAAATAACCTCTACAGATAATAAACTGAGAAAAATAAAAGATCATGGGATCTCTAGAGAGCTCTCTCAAGAATAAAGCATGTGCTTTGTAAACAGATTCATTTAAATGGCACCCCACACATGAACATCTGCATATAGATGATGGAATTCATAACTTACTCAGAGATACATTGTCATTTTGATTTTACGGGAAATTAGTGGAAATATTCATGAAAAAAAAAAAAAAAAAGCAAAACTGTATGCTATCCAGGTAAGGACTAGGGATGTAGTGGTATGGGATTTTATCGGACAGTGATCGTACAGTATACCGCGTTATTTCACAGTGACAGTATTTAATTTTTTTTAAAGATTTTTTGGGTACTAGGGGCCATGAAATGACCAACAAAACAGACAAGTATCAGAATCAAATTAATGTACATGCTTTATGTAAAGTATGGTAATACAACTTATATTTGTGTTGTACTTAAGTGTCAACTAAATGTAACTATTTTTATCCAGTCACTAAACTATATATATATATATATATATATATATATATATATATATATATATATATATATATATATATATATATATATAAAAAATACACATAAGATATACAGTATACAGCGGGGCAAAAAAAGTATTTAGTTAGCCACCAATTGTGCAAGTTGTCCCACATAAAAAGATGAGAGGCCTGTAATTTGAATGTTTGAGGTTGTGGAAAGGTGTCTTTAAACAGGTAATGAGTTAAAACAGTTGCCATTAATACAGGTATCGAGTGGAAGACAGATGAGCCTCTTAAAGAAGACCTTACAGGTCTGTGAGAGCCAGAAATCTTGCTTGTTTGTCACTGACCAAATATTTTTTTTCCCACCATAATTTACAAAGAGATTCGTTAAAAATCCTACAATGTGATTTCCTGGATTTTTTCCCCCTCAATGTGTCTTTCATAGTTGAAGTGTAACTGATGAAGATTACAGACCTCTCTCATCTTTTAAGTAGGAGAACTTGCACAATTAGTGATTGACTAAATACTTTTTTGCCCCACTGTATATACAGTATCTTATGTGAAGATGTATATACTGTAGTTATACTGCCTCTATAATGCATGTATCTATTATAGTCCATCTTTCTCTCTCTTTCTTTCTTTCATCTTTTTTTCTTTAGTCAAATTTAGGTTTCACTTTAGCATGACGTCACTGCCGTGTACCAAACAACCCGGGTAATATACAAGTGAACAAAACATTGCAGAGCGACGTAGTGATGTCTTGTAGATCTGCATCTTCTGCAGACAACAAGACTGCGCAGTTCCACGGTATATAAAAGTGACCTACAACAACAATGACCATGCTCTTTGAATGAAACATTCATTGAATGAGCTTGGAAATCTCAGGGTGTCACCACCCTGGCTTTACACCACTGCGGTATACCGAAATACGGTATACCGTTTCACCCCTAATAAGGACTATGATGAATCACATCTTGGACGGCTTGAATGTTACTGAGCTTTCCAGTTTGGTAGATTTCTGTTGGCAGTGTTGATATTAATTGTTGTAACAAAGAGATCCACTGACAGACTGTGATTAAGGCAAATGGGTGCATGTTCTGCTGAAAATTCATTCAGTACTTGTTCAGTTTCATCCTTGTTAAATAAATAAAGCGACAGTGAAAAAAAAGTTATATGCTGCCCACTACTAGAGGTATCTGCCTGACACCGAGATCCACCAAACATCATCATCAATTTCTTTTTCCACACATACAGCTGAAAGAAGAGGTACTAACTTTTACACAAGACTTGCAGATGGCTTTTTGGAGTATGTAGTATATTTTTAGACTCACATCTAAAACTGATGGGATTCTTGTCTGGGCTTTCAGGAAAGGTCATAAATCATTTGTGATTCTGATAACATTTGATTTCTTGTCATAGGAAGCCGAGATTATCCTGTTTCTTAAGCATGGCTTATTTTTTTTCCTCCACTATGGCACTTTTTTTTTGTTTTTAATCATTGTATCTGGAGATGTGAGGAGGGTAAGAAAAAATGTAATGCAGAAAAAAAAAAGAAAAGAGTAAAAGAACAAGGTGTACGTGTGTCTATGAAGCACATGTGAGCTTCCACCTACCTGTTCTCAGGATCTGGTGTGGTCATGGCTCGTGTTACATAACACATCTTCAGCGGTATGCATCTCCTGTCGCCGTTTAGTGACAGGGAGGGCTGGGTAGGAGGACTTGGGAGGTCAAAGGGTGTGGTGACGGGAGGGCTGCTGGGGCGTGGAGACTCGGGAGGCGGGGCCTCCCAGCTGATCTCCGACACAGGAGAGCCCTTTTTGACATATGGCGTGGCCTCACGCATGTACTTGACTGGAGAGGAAAGAAAAGTAGATTTTCAGTGTACATTTAGACAGGTTAAAGTCAGTTAAATAGCATATATTCTGGCTCAGTATTTGCATGAGCAATACGTAAAATCTTAAAATTTGCGGCACCAAGTTTTTTTTGTTTTTTTTTAAGCATTACTATATCATCTTGTGTCATTGAAAAGAATAAACTTGCCTAACTTGATGCATATGTTACACATATCTTACCAGATGAATTTAAATTATACAAACTCCAACTGCATGTCTGTCTTTTTTGTTTCTTTTTAAATTGGGGCCACTTACAGTAAATTGTTATGATAGATTATTTGACACTGAAACACTCATGACGTTTCTCAGAATTCAGAGGAAGGATGTGGGGCTACCACAGATGTTTAAACACCTAACAAAGAACTCACAAAGCCGAAACTGTTCAGTCACAATTCTACATCTGAGGCTATCAGCGAAGCAGAACCATGCTCCACAGCTATCTCTCTGTATCAATGATGCTTGGGTGGAAACACCTAAAAGGGCGAGGGTTCATGGAACACTGATAATTTCAAATTTACTTTGGTATGATGAAAAGTTGTGACCATGAGTTGGCCATGAATTTTCTATCTGAATCATCTGATGCTGATTAATGGACTGATTCAACTCATATTTCTGTATATGATGTCACAATCCCATCATCCCTTATTTCCCGTTATTGTTATTGTATTAATAAAAAGTATGCAAATTCAGGAGTTTCTGCTGCAGACAGAAGGCGGTTCAGTGAAAAGATTACAGGTTTTTTTCTTCTAATACAACGAGCTGGCACAGTTATTCCTCTCTAGTGCCAGTCTGAAAAGAAAGCAACAAATACCCAATAACATGCCAATAGCCCAAACACTTGGGTGTCTTTTCATCTTTCAATTAGTTTGTTATGATTTATATCATTTTTTTCTTCATGTTTTTATCTAGAAAATCCCACTGAGATCAAAATCTCTTTTATAAAAGGAAGACCTGGCCAGTGTAGCACCTTTACAGCATGTTAAAATGCAACATAGAAAAACAGACACACACAAATGATGAAATGGAAGAATCTATAGCTTGTTATGGAAACACATCGTCTCTGCGGCAGACAGATTCGTGGTGAACTGAAGTACCAAACACCAAAGCCCCTATAATGTTCACTGGTGGGACTTGAACAGCTGATGCTCCAAACCTGGGAAAGTTTGCAGGCAGCATAACAGAAAGCTTTACATGTAAAATTCACACTGGGAATCGCTGGAGGCTTGATAACTATTTTAAATTTGTCATGTCCCCATCTTTTGAGGGAAGTTGAAAAAAATAAAATAAATACATTTAAATTTTAAAAAAGGAGATAAGAAGGCACAGAAAAGAAGAGGCAGAAATAAAGTGGGTGTTCAGCATGCTCTCTGTGTCCTGAATGTTCTGGATGCCTAGTATGGCCTGGATGTTTAATTGGCATATCCCGAGCCATGAATAATTGGCATATGGCCGTTATCACATCAGTCTGTGAACCATTCTTGGTGAAAAAGAATAAAATAGAGCTCTGTGAGCTGGTATAACAAGCCTAATTGCCAACCTGGTAGAGGAGGGATGACAGGCTGACACATAACAGAGAGGAGGACACGGGGCCGATGGATGGGAACCCACAATGGACCTGCTGCACAATGTGATCCAGTTACACAAAAATCAACCACCACAGTCAGATTAGATTAAGGGACTTTAAGAAAAAAAAAAATCTACGCAAGTGAAGTCAATGGCCTGAAAAGATTGCATTTACTGCAGTAAAATGATGACAACCATGTCTGGTTTGGCTTGTAAAGACACATCCATTTATTAGACAATGTGGCACGCAGAAATGGGTAGGATTTTCAGAGTTTTCCGGCAGACTTCTACGCATGAACCCACACACATTTGTTGAAAACATGATGAAGCAAAAGAGGACCATGAGCAGACAAAGATTAAATCTCTGAGGATGAAATTTAGTTCTGATCATTCACAGTGTGAACATGTCAGCGTTGTGATTATATATTTAAGTTCTGGCCTGGTTTCAAGGATTATACTAGAATTGTCTACCATTCAATATCTTCTTGTTCATCACATGTGCTACATATTTTTAAATATATTTTTAAATAGAGCTGAATTATCATGCAGCTCTAAAATGGTGAAATTAAGGATTAGTTTATGTTTATTTATACATGTACTTTGTTAAAAAGGTACAATACTGTAGCTACAGCCTGGATGATATGCTGTTAGTGAGAACATACGTCCTCCAAAGTGAAAGTGCACAACGGAACATCAAGTTGAAAAACACCTCATAAAAACCACATGAACTGTCTTTGAACTGTTAGAACATGAACTGTTATTAGCATGAGCTGCGTGCGTTTTCTCTTTTTTCTGATGCTACTAAAAAGAAAAAAACTGTGAAGTTGACATGAACAAGCTGAAAAAGACCAAAAAGGCCAAATGATCTTACGTAGTTCCAGCTGCGCACACTCAGCAAACCCATCTCTATTGCAAATCCTCACCTAACTATTTTCTTTGAACTAAATTACATTTCAAATTAAAATGCAATTATACCGAGAAACAGCTAATTTATGGGAGATGATTTTGCAGTATGCTTCTCCACAAGACTTACAGTGTAACTGAACACAAATGGAAAATCTCATGCATGTTGAGGGGATGTTTCCAGCTAGCACAGACAGACTGGTAAAAGTAAATTCAACTCTAGTTTTGCTGTCCAGATATAGAAAAGAAAACAAGTGGGGCAGAAGGAGGCGTTGTGTTATGTGTACACAGCATGCGTTGTGTGCCCATGCACACGTGTGTACATCTGTGCATATTCCCTTGGATCCCGTTTCCATTTTGCACCAAACTCTGCACAACAACCTCAATGGAAAAAGAAATGAGGATACAGTTCAAGCTATTGAAATCATTATTTGAAAGCTAACAAGTTTTTTTTTATAGAAACCAAATGAAGAGACCCAAGTCGGTTTCTCACCTTCCCCATTTGTTAAGATTTTATTTCCCAGTTTTCTGGCTTAAGCATGATACCAACTCAGTGTGAGCACAACTAAATTACTTCTATTATGATTCCCAGTCTACATTTCATTTGAAAATGGCACCTTTTTCTGTTTGAATGCTTCAGTGCAGCCATTCAACTCCCCATCAAAACTCCTTTTTACTTGTTGATTACAGTGAAATGCCAGTCTCATTTTTTTTTACTATACTCACTTAAGCATTTAGCAAATAATGAAATTAATTTCATTGTGATGTTAGTGCTTGTTTTGTGTAGCCAAAAGTGACTGGATTCCAGTTGCATCTTTAGCACATATTCACAATGAATACACAAAAAAACTTGGACTTATTCACCGCAGTCCTCAGCAAACGGGCTTGCACTGTGCCATCAACAAATACATATATTTTCCTCTGTATAATAAAAAGGTGCAATTACTGGATCTGTCTCTTTGTGTTTCTTGTTTAATGGTGTTTTAATGTACCTAATGAGGTCTGAACTCAAGGGATTTTGAACCATATGCTCTTGATGTGATTCTGTCTTGAAGAAGAAAAAAAATGCAAGAGATCCCCCTCTTATTAAGCTTTTGGGAGAGAGGGCAGAGGGTGGAAAGAAAACTTAGCAGAGCAAAGATGTGGAAAAGAAGACATAGGCTCCAGTGACAGCAGAATGAAGCCCTTTACACCAGTATTAATATCCGGATGTTAGAGAAGCATAAGAAGACCTTTACAAATCCACCCTCAGGGCTTTTATTTTATTTTAAGATTCTGACCAACGTCTTAAAGATCACATTTACTGCCTTAACCATACAATATAACAAAGGCGAAGGCACCTTTAACAGCAGGAAAGGAACATAGACATCTTAAATATGCACTAACTGCATGACACTGAAGTTCAATCTTGGTGTCAGATAAAGATCAAAACCACAACTAACGACACACAACTTTCTAAAAGGCAGGGAGCAAAATTAATTGGGAACAAAGTTAATGGCTATTTTGACAGAATTTCCAAGATTAAATGTTCCCACTGCCAGCACTATTACTCCTTACTAAAAATGGAATAAAAATGTAGGAGTCTATTTAAATCAAAATTCAGTGCAATACATTTTTGTTTTCAGTAATGGTTTGACTGATAGATGTTTTGGTTATAAATGAGCAATCACAGATATAAAACGGGTGGATAAAAGTCATTTGTGAGGTTTAAAAACAATAGTTGCAAACCCATCCCCAAATTTAAATCGTATTATATCTGCTACTGTTTTTGTTTACATAAAAACAAAAAACAGTAGTAATTATCACAAAAGGACATCATGACCTTGTTTGACTTCACTATATCTGAATAAATATCACAATATTATTTTTGTCCATTGGTTTTATTCTTAAAGCCTTTACATATATAGCTACAGTACACCTCGAATAGAAAAGCATGAATGTTTTGCCATGCCTGGTGTAAATTATCTTCTAATTTTGTGTCTGTTTTTCTCCAATAACCAGAAGAGATGCACCAGTACGTGGGAGGAATTAGTTTGGTGGTTGAAAGCACCTATGACCAGCACTCATGCTGTGTTGTTTCTGCAGGTACCACTCAGTTATTTTTATTTATAACTCACTGGAATTTACTTCAAAGCTGATCTTCCATCACAGTGTCCAAGGTTGTAGTGCATTTTCTTGTAATTTCAGGTTCTTTTGCAAAGTGGTTCGCTTGACCATTGTTGTGGAAGAATTTATAAATTGGTTAAAGTTCATGGGCATTATCAGTTCTTGCACACTTCTTTTAAGACAGCATTTCATTCAGGTTGAGATACTTAGTTTTTCCACACACTGCTTTTGCACTTGGGTTTAGTTTTAGTTAAAGGAGCCATCTGTAAGAAATGGCAAAAACTGGTACTGCAGTCACTTTCAAAATATTGTTGAGCGGCGTGTACCCTCCCCCTCCTCCCCCCGACCAGAGGTTGCCAGGTAGGCTGCAGAATGCAGCAGGAACGTAGGCTGCCATGGCTGCGATAATTAGAGCCGAGCTGGCAACCCGGATGCCGAAACAATACTGACTTGGTGATTGGGAGATAGGTGGAGGGTGGAGCTTCAGAAACAATACTGACTTGGTGATTGGGAGATAGGTGGAGGGTGGAGCTTCAGGCCAAACCAAAAAATGACAACATAAACATCAGTTGAGGGCTGCAACTCCTCTTTTTAAACTGGAATATCCTGGCTTGAGTGCTGTTGTCAGTGACATAAGTATTTGAAATTAACATGATTTTTAAATGTCTGTTGACATATCGGGGTCATTTTATGATTCGTTTTATTATTGCTCTTACATACAGCTCCTTTAAATAATTACAAATAATGATGCTCATCTTAGCTTATATTTAGCTCATTTCAAGACTTGGGTCAAGATACATACAAAAAAAAAAAACCATGATTTAAAGGTTGTGACATAATTTTCAACATACACACAACCCATATTCTCCATTTCTCTTAACCACCTGAATTAAGCCTATCCCATCACAGATAGTAAAAACGTACTTAAGGCCAAAACAGATTATGTGTAATTATAAAGACGATGACCTATCATCATACCATCATTTTTCTCCTGTAATACATAGACAAAGACACGCACACACCTATTCTTGCTCCCTCGAGTCTATAACAATGCGTTTTAACCAAAAGGGGTAATGGAGGGCATATTTGTAAAAGATCCTCAGACAGCTATTAAAGTCCAGACAACAGAGGCCAGGAGTGTCACTGAAGAACAAGAGCTGCTGGACACAACATGTGAGGAAAGGGCTGGCACTACATCTTACTCCAGGATTGGACGAAAGCATAATTCAGGGAGGAGGGAAATAGGAGCATAGTTAGTTGGATGTGACCCTAGACTTAGTGATATCAAGCAATGGAAAACAAACTCTCATAATCCAAGCTTTGAAAGGCACAGCACCACTGCATTAAAGTAAAAGCCATGTATGCCATTCTCCCAACACCATCTAGCTTGTTCTGCTGAGGAAAGGCGACTACAAACACTGGTTGAAGAGAAGAACCTTGGAGTTTATTCCACTGAAAGCCCTGGTCAGGTGATACCACTGGAAGCACCAAGACAACTGAAAACATCAACTGAAAACTCTTCCAAACACTGAAGAAGGGCGTCACATTCGCAAGGCTGTTTAAAGAGGAAGACAATAAAAGGTGAATGTTAGTGGAAAAATGCAAAACCAAAGGTTTCTCAAGCCTCTCTGCAAGGTCTGAACCGTCACAGGGTCCAGCAGATCCATGAAAACTGCTATCAAGGCCAAAGAATCTGCTGAAAGTTGGCTGTGGCCAGAAAGAGGAATTCACTGTGAGGCATAACTCTACCTAGACACAATTCAGTGCTTCATTGCTTCAGTGCTAGATGGTGACAAAACATAAAAAACCCAAATAGATCAGTAATGATAAACATGAAGATGTTGAAAGATGAAGCAAAAATGATTGTGTAAAAGTGTTCTTTTTTTGTCATTGTAAAGTACACTTTGCTATACATTATAAAAACAGAGATTTCAAAGTGTCCAAGTTAATGCTATAGTTCCACACTTCATATAACACAAAAAGCTAAAGAAGCTAGAAGTTGGCTTCAAATCCAACCAACGTGATTAAGGTATTAATTCTGTTTGCTTATGAAGCCCTAAAAGAAAATATTAAAAAAATAAAAGAAAATGGGGCATCATTTTAATTATCATCTGCCTTTAAACCTGAGAGCTTGCCCTACTGCCATAAATTGCAACATTTGCTTCAAAACTTCCTAAAAACCTACTTTTGGACAGTGTGAACAGATGATGATTTCCACATGCTGTTTGATCAACACAGAATAGGCAGAAATAAATGATGGTGTAGTTGTGTGTGGCCCTGACTCACTTCCTGCCTGCTGTGGGCGTTCTTTATTTCAGATTTTTTCCACCCTTCATATCTACTGCTTCCATGTGTATGCTTACAAATTATATCAGTTTGTGTGGTAAATTACACTGAGTGGAATACTTGCTTCATTTACTGCCAGTTCCATTGGGTTTCAAGATTAACTAAGCACTTAAATGAAAATCCACCATAGCCCCTGGCAAAGGCCATTTAGTGTGGGGTTTTCATGTTGTCTCTGTGCTTCCATAGGTTTTTTTTTGTTGTTTTTCTCCAGGTACTCCAACTTCCTCCCACAGTCAATTATGCCAGGTTAACTGGTAATTCTGAATTGGGATAGGCTCCAGCAGATCCCAGGTATAAATAATGGATGGATGCCAAGCTAAGGCCTTATGAAATTTGGTCAACTCTTGAAAAAGAGGCATGGTATATCTCTTTTAAAATCCACCTTTAAATGCTAAACTAGCATGGCTCTCTGCTACATACAAGTTCAGTTTAACACAGGTGGCCAGGACAAACAAACAAACACAATGCACAGAAACACAATGATTAGATCTGAGGGGGAGATGGGAGCTGTGCCAGACAAAGCCAACAGGATAAACAAATGAGTCTTAGCTGCAGGTCTCTGCTTTTGTTTTGACTGTATAAACACTCATAGAAGACAGGAATGAGTGATTCAATCATCTTTACCACAACAATCACCAGTACAACGTCACAGCTGCTGCTACTACCGCTTTGAGTCAAACTACAAGCTGTGACAAAAGGAAGGAGATGATAGTTTCTTTAATGACAAACAGCCAGCTAGTAGACACAGCGACTACTCACCCTCTCACACACCCACGCCTGCACTGTAAAGCACACAAACTGTGACATCTGCCTACACCACGCTGCTGATGCCAAAACCCATTGACACACAAGAATATACACAAAAATGCACATGCTCACAGACACATGTACACTCACACATTCAGATTGATGACAGCAACACACACACACACACGCACGCACGCACGCACGCACGCACGCACGCACGCACGCACGCACGCACGCACGCACGCACGCACACACGCACACACGCAGCCTTCCAGATGTCAGGTGATGACAGGTTCCGCTTGTTAGGGGCTCAGCAGGAGCGCTTACAGGACACTGACTCATTTCCTGCCTGCTGGTGTGCTGTAGGTGTTCTTGATTGTATTCAGATTTTTATTCTTTACATCTACCCCTTACACTGAGTGGAAAACTCAGTTCATTTACTGCCAGTTGGTTCAAGAATAACTGAGCATTTAAGCTAAAATCCATCTTAGCTTCTGCAAACCACATGTCCAAGAAGAAAGAGATGCTTATCAAGAAAAACTGTTCAAATGAGCAGATAAAAAGGGTTTCACTTTACGTTAGATGTTAGGCTCAATTAATTAAAAGGCAGTAATGGCATAATTTGTTGAGTATATATTAAAAAAAGGAAAAAGAGATGTGAAAAAAAAACTAAAATATTTAGAGGGGCAGACTAATTGGTCCACTGTCCAAATTTCGTTTGGTGCTTTGATCTTCTAATAGTTTGTTTCATTTTTTTAAGTTAAAGTTTTATTTGCTTAGGATATTGTGGGATTTTTCAAATGCTTTATTTTAAGACAAAGCAGCTTTTAACATTAACCACATATTTTTAAATACATAAAGTTAAAATCAACAATGAGAAAAAAGACTATACTACCCTAAAAAAAATAAAAAATCTCACATAAAAGTCATAAGACACTTAAGCAGTGCTGGGTTACGGCTAAGATCTGTGTGTCATAGCTTACTGTGCAACTCCCATACTGTAAATGACAAGTTTTGTTACAGACTTGGATTATGGAGCAAAGTCCAAATGCAAAAATCTTAACACGAGTATGTGCGGGCATTATGGGAGTACGCCCTCACAAAGTCAATACAATGTAGAGTCTCTTTAGCTGCAATAGCCACACAGGCTTCTTAGTATATGCCTCTATAAACTTGGCACATCTAGATATGTGGATTTTCGTCTATTCCTCAAGTCAAAACTGCTCCAGACCCTTCAAGCTGGATGGGGTCTTCTTGTGTACAGCAATCTTTAAGACATAACATACATTCTTGGTCTCACTGAGGTTTGGACTTTGAAAGACCATTGCAGTTCTTGAAACACTCACGTGGTATGTTTAAGTTCATTCTCTTTTCAGTTGAGCAAAATGTATCCAAGTTGATTCATTTGGGTCATTTCAAAATTCAAATAGTTGAAATGATATTTCACTCAACAGTGAAGAAAAAAAAATCATCAAAAGTAAAATTCTGTTAAGACAGCAAACCGAGTGAGGCTTTCACATGAAAAGCAACTGAAAAATCCCCAAGGACAAAGGAAAAAAAAAAAAATGGTAAACATGACACGACATCCAACAATGTCTAAAGCAGCAGTGTTCTGGAGACAGAGAAGCTGGCAGTCATAGTCCCTTCCACATCTCCCTGTCTTTTATGCTTTTTGTAAATGAATAATGCAAATGGTACAAATGATATGTCTTCAGATGCATTCATACTGCTATTCTACAGTGATGAAAGCTTCAGTACAAAGATCCTAACCTGCCTTTTTCTTCCTCTCTGCACAGTTGGCCATTAAGTCGGTGTCACAGAAGACATTTTGACATGTCACAGTAAAAAAAGCACCGGAGCAAATAATACAGGACGGATGAATTACACATAGCCACTTCAATTTCAGGTCCTTCAATTGCTTATGCTCACAGTGACATGTCAAACTGTAACAAAGCTCAAACCACAGCCTTTATTATTATTATTATTATTATTATGGCTTCCTGTATGCCATCATTTAAAAGGTGACCTGATGAGACGGTGTGCTAAAGTGGACCTCATTAACAAACAATTTAGGGCAAAAACAAAGTTAAACTGCACTGTATGATAAAGCCAGCATGGCCAAATTTTCTGCAAACGAATTTCTATTTTTAATATTCAACACTCCTGTCATCAGTAACCTTCAGTATCTCAATGAGCTTGCTTTTTTTTTTTTTAAATATTCTGCACAGCCAGTTCTCAAACTGGACCAACAAACACGACTGGCTGTGAATGCTGGGAGGTCGGAGACACTGCAGCAGAACACTGATTGCTCCCCAGAGTACGTCCCCTTCAGACTGTCTGACCGCATGCTGAGAGAGTGAGACTCTTGCTCAGGGGGAACTTGAGCAAAACAGATGCTCCCTGTCATGGGGGACTTGAACCCGGGTGATTTAGCGATAACAGATATAAACCAGGGGGGGGTCAAACTTCTGCCCTCTCAGTCCGGCTCCAGTGCAGTCACTGCCTTGTTTACCCAAAACTACTCTTTGTATTCCAAATTAGTTTCCAAGGCAACTTGTCAGTGCTTTTAGGAAAATAAACAGATTACAAACATGAACATGCAAACTCTCATGCACAGACACAGAGAGGAAATGCACAGATATGCAGCAGCGCACACCATTCCCAAGAGACAGGTGTTCTCCCAAGAGATGTATCATACGTTTCCTCCAGATCTCTTTCCTTGTGCGATACACTCCACTAGAGTGGCTTCTATACACACCAAGAAAGAATATCAGGCAAATTTGGGCTTAACATGTCACGCTCTCATAAAACAGAAGTGTACATGCTTGGCTTGTGTCAGCACCTGCCCCCACAACCACCGAAAATACAGGTTATGCATTTTGTTCATGTTTTACTGCTTTCCAAAATGCGAATGATCCCTCTTAATTGCCTTTACGCAGAAGCGCTGTCTCTCTGTTATCTCTGAGTTAACCCTTGCAGGTCTTCTTTTGTATCAGCCTGTTAATCTCCCTTGGTAGTTCGCTCTCTGTTTCACACTATCCATCTCATTCCCTCTCAGCACTTTCCCCATTAAATTCACATTTCAGCTCCTCACACTCCCGTTCCTCCATTCCCCTCTCTCCCCCCTCCCTCTGTTCCTTTCCCCTCTCCCCTTCTTTCATATCTGGATAAGTTCTCAGCTGGGACCAGCTTCTCCCTCTGCAATGCAGCCAGTGTGCCCCCATGGGAAACCTCATCACCATGTTTGTGTGTTTCCCCTTTTTCCAGAATGGCATGCATGTGTGTGTGTGAGAGGAGCTGTGTTCTTCCCTTGAAAAGGGGGTAAAAACGACCCTTGCATGGAGTGGCTTCCAGTGAGTTTGTGTAGGTATGTGCAGGTGGATGATAATGAGGCAGATGATGTTTATATCTCACAGTGAATCTAGCCTGTCAGCGGCGTAATCTTCATTCAAAAAAGAAAAAAAAAAAGATCAACTGTAACTCCCAAAGCTGTCAGCACTCTTCAGGAACTGTTTGGATACTCCAAACTGCACGGTACTCTTGATGAAAGAGTCAGAGGCAAGGAGATGACACATTTTGATCTTATACATTTCTTTCATGGCATCCTTAGAAATATCAACTGTTCATTTCTGCAAAAGACAGCCTGTGACCTGTTTTCAAACTGTAGAAAAATCACATTTTGGAGTGACTGCAGGGTAGCTATAAACCAATTCAACTGCTGTAGGGCAGTTTAAAAACTATACTGGTCAATACATAAATAAATAACACTGAAGAAAACATTATAGCTTCATCTTTCTATCAGTGAAAACAGATAGGATTTCATTCAAATCCTTGCTGTTTTCCCCCTCAGGGAACTGCATATACCAGGGAAAGTAACTGGGGTGGTAGTGAAGGAAACCATCTGCCAGGTAAAACTGAAAACTTGCACTTCTTTGTATCTATATATCCACTAAATTCCTGCAAAAGATGAATAGCACATCCAAAAGGTCAGTGAGATATGAAGTCATGCATACATCGCCTATTAGGCTACTTATCCTTATGCACATGTTGACGAGCCTGTGCACAGGGACAAGCGCTAACCTGGGGTCCTACAGCATGACAATGTACATCCAAAGCTCTTGTGGCTGAATTTCACCGACACGAGATACAGTATAGACTAAATTATGGTTCCACGTTAAATCGATGCAGAGCCTACGGTGTAGCCTACGGCGTTGGTGTAACGCAGAACCATAAATCAGCCTTATCTGTGCAACCACAGGCACGCACACGTGGGCTCCCAAAAAACATGAACTCATCTCATGGGAGTTCATTCAAGAGGGATCCACGTGTGGGGAAGAAAAAACAACAACTTTTCCTGCAACAATCTCCGTGTGTAGTACAGTGGCGTCAATTCAGTGGAAGCTAAGGTATGGCAAGGTTACGAGTCACAGAACTTAACCAGAGTATCAATCAACACGTCCAGCAAATACTCATCACAGAAGTCTGCTATGTAGTTTATCTGTGTGGTCAAGAAAACTGGAACTTTTTCAAATGCAGTCTCGCTCACTGCAAAAACTCAAAATCTTACCAGGAATATTTGTCTTATTTCTAGTTCAAATGTCTCATTTTTAGTCATTTTTAGTCTCATTACACTTAAAACAAGAGACATCGCCAGAAAAATAACTTATTTGACCATTTTCACCTGTTTCAAGTAAATTTTCAATTGAAATAAGTAGAAAAATCTGCCAGTGGAACAAGATTTATCTTCTCATTACAAGCAAAACATTTTTTATTTTAAGTGAAAATCTACTTGAAACAGGTGAAAATTGTTGTTTTTTGAGTTTTTGGGTCTTGTCTTAAATTGTCTTAACTAAAAATTAGACATTTTAACTAGAAATAAGACAAATATTCTTGTTAAGATTTTGAGTTTTTGCAGTGTATAATAACTAGTGAAATCGATCATGTTGTTCTGATTTGCATTTGTAGTTATTCTATATGTATTAAGTAATAGAATAATCAATACAAATAGACAGAGTAATTCCATAAATGTATTTAAAAAACAAACATTTACATTTTCCCTTGAAGCCAAGGTGTGGCGGCTGCCATACCTTGCCATACCCAATTGACGCCCCTGGTGTAGTAGTGTGTAGTGTACCTTCCAGCGTCACCTCCCGGCCGGCTTGTTTCAGCGCCTGCACAGCCTCGTCGTGGGTCGCGTCGCGCAGGTTCACGCTGTTCACGGAGAGGATGGCGTCCCCGACATACAGAGCCTGGGTCTGGTCCGCTGCGAGCCCCTTAAATATCTTACTAATGAGGATGGGCATTTTGTTCTCCTTCCCCCCTTTAATGCTTATGCCGAGTCCTCCGACGTCCTGCTTGGTCACCTTAACGCAGCGCTTTCTGTTGGCGATGGCCTCGGGGACGCGCTCCGGCAGGTCGGTGAACGCGGTGCGCACAGCCTGAGCCTGCACAGGACCGTTGTTGGAGTTGGCGTTCCTGTTGTCCAGGTAAGACCCGTTGGTGACGCCGTTGGAGTGGACGTGGTCGTTATTATTCCCGGCGTCGTCCTCCTCCTCGCAGCTCAGCGTGAGCGCGTCCTCGCCCAAGTTCACCAAAACTTTGTGCCACCGCTCCCGCACCAAAACCTCCAAAAATCCACTTTTGCGCGCACCGGAGCCACCCGACACCCCCGCCGCTGCTACCACCGCCATTTTTGGAGCATTTCTGTACTAAAAAAAACGAAAACAAATCACATGTGATAAGTTCCCAACGCGCTCTCGCACTCCCGTCTCCTCGTATCGGAGCGCAGGCAGGACTTCGACCCCGGTGAAGTTTCTGCCGGGGTTTGTCAGCCAGCCAGATCTCCCCCCCTCTCAGCGCAAGCACTGCCTTCCACTCCGCCTGCCTAAAGATCCTATCTACTGGGTGGAGTTTTCCTCTCACCGCCGACAACCGATCCCATCTTCAGATTCTGCATGCAGAAAAATTGTTGTGGATTTTACAAGCGCGCCTGACGCACTGATTCAAGTCTGATTTATGGTTCCGCGTTAAATCTACGCCCAGCCTACGCCGTAGGGTACGCGGCGAGGCGCACCGTACGGTGCGCCTCGCCGCGTACCCTACGGCGTAGACTCTGCGTCGGTGTAACGCGGACCATAAATCAGCCTTTAGGGTTAATGCAAAAAAACTCTACCGTCAACATTTGGATAAATACGCCAGTTTAACACATGTGACATGGATCCAAGTTTTGATTGCAGGTTTAGGAATGTCATACGTATTATTTTTTTTACTATTTTGTGTCCCAAGTAAAAAGGCAAGATTGTTGTGTGTGTAATGCTTTTAACTCTAATTTTGTGTACGTTTGCTTGTGACAGATTTTTTTAAACATAGTTTTAAAGGTCCGGAAGTAAAAACATAACTGATCTTTCTGCAGCAATGAAGCCGTAACAACTCTTCCGATCAAGGAACATTTCAGTCATGCCAATGCTTCTTTTCCCACTCTTGCCAACCTGCCATCTGATTTAAATCTAATTGAAACTTTGGTTTAGTTCAGCAATGTGACTGCGACACCTACAGGCGACTTCCCCCAAAATTGTTTTAGTGTAAAAGCACGCTTGTATTCTGGGAATAATAGTAAAGTCACACACCCACTCAAGTAAGCAAAAAATAAAAATAAAAAGCCAGCTGCAGACCTACAACAGAAGACAACCCTGCAGTTGAGCCTGGCCGCCTCACTCGACCCGGAAACTCTGGCTCTCCGACACTGTAAGCCTTTTCAGTCTGTGTAATAATTGCTCCATTCAATGTTAATGTATGTATGCATTTATCAATTATTAAGGTTATATTGCTTTGTTTATTTTTGAAGACACTTGCTAGTTATCTGGAGCTGACACCTGTAAAACTCAGAATGACATTCAGAATGAACACCAGTGAAATGTGAAACTCTTAAAAAAAAGAGTTTGAATGCAATACAATTTTAAATATCTGAACAAATATTATTTGCTCTTAAAATCAACACTGAGGGGTTTGTCAGATATTAATTTGTATGATGAATTTTTACATTTTTTTTTTACTTTTCACCCATCTAAAATTGAGTCCCGGTTTGTTGTCCCACACAACATTAATTGATTTTTTTTTAAATTTTTAATCCATCCATTCATGAACAACCAAAACAAAAGGGACAAACCTTTTACTTCACATTTCAGTATACTGGAATGTAATCCACTACACAACAGCATTCATACACAGTTTCTATTGTCCTCTTGAAGTAATTTCCATACCACTCACACTTATCACGCTTGACAATGTACTCACCCTTTTTATAAAGAAGCCTTCATTTACCAATTTCAGGCATGCATGGGTGGAGATGATGTTTTCTAAAAATCTGCATTTTAGAACTCAACATGGCATGAACAGTGTTGATCTGCACGTACTACAGCAGAACAACATTTAAACACATTATTGAAACAAAAAACTTGTATGCATTTCCACTTGAATGACTTCAGTTTTTTTCTCCAAGAGGAAAGGCTGGTTCATTTAATATTTATGTGTCTTTTATAGTAAACGTGTTTTATTGTTTAAACATTTATCTTTGCTTCAGTGTGGTGTTTGTTTTCAGTTCTCCATACTTCTGCCTCAAGACATCAGTTTTGCAATGTGAGAGGGGCTAATGTATGTCCTTGTTCATGTTACAGCACATGTTGTCACTGAGTTGTTTAGCTAACTTAAAAAAATATGAATAATATATTAAACAAAAGACAGACAGTATTTAGTTTTATATCATATATCATAGTGAAAATACTGTCAAGAATGAATGCATTGTTTTATATCTTGACGCTTCACTGAGTTAGGCATAATTATTAAAATCCTGGGAATGTAGCAGGAATGCTGCACATACAGTATGTAGGACAAAAGCTTCACTCCATGCCCACCCTGTAAAGCAAATCAAATATTTATCATTGAGCTCCACTAAAGACAAGATTAACTTACTTATTCAAAGAAAGAAAAACAACGCCTGCAACAGAAATATTTTGGTTTAATGAGGTGTAGGGGTATAATTGATTTTTACTTTTATGTGGAAATGAGCTATCAGATGAAATGTGCATTCCTTGCTGGGTTAACGACCTTCAGAACAAACAAAGTGCAGTCTTATAGAAGAGGATGGTAATTAAAGGTTGCTAATTAATCTTTTTGAATCCTTTCTCAGCTCCCCATGTTGATCACACACTTTGTTTTCATTTCAACAGAGCATGGTTGCAAACAGGTAAGGAGATACCAAACACACATGGAGGTTGTTTTGTTGGTCCATGTGACGAGATTTTCTGGATGTTTTGTTTAACAAATTTTGACCTTGTGTCTTTTTTCCTATTTTCACACTGTCTTCAAATATTTTCTTTTTTTTTAATCATTCTTACAATTACTTCTCTTTTATTGTGTCATTTTCTTTGTTAGCTTTCTGATGATTTCTGAATCTGCTTCTATTATTGATTAACCCTGGTTCCCTAGTCTGTCTTTTCATCTGTGACTTTTAGCTTATGTTGGTATCGAGAACACGAAGGAAATTTTTTTAAAGTTTGCTACTGATGAAATGGGTTATATTTTTGTTTGTTATCTGTCAGAGAAAGGGAGAGAGACTGTTTTCCAGAATGCTACATCACCACTGTATTTGTCCTTCCAGGAAATAAAAATTCCTTAGGGGAGCTTTCTTTGGAAAAAATTGTTTTTTCAAAAAGTTATTTTTTCCTCACGGCCAAATATGCCCTTCGTCAAATAAAAGCCTTTACAAAGACATTTATTTACATATCTGGGCCCCTGCTGTTTACATCTGCATTTACTAGCTCACAATCCTCACTTTCTTCTTCTCTCACTCCCACTCTTTTTTTTCATTATAGATGTTTGCATATGAACTTATTTGACCAAGTGGTAATGAGAAGAATACCATGAAGCCTTAACAGTGTGGACTGTCTTTGTGCAAATCCTTTCATGTGGTAAAAATAATGTGGAACATCACCCCCCCTCCCAAAAAAATACAATAAAACAATTGCACCCCGCAAAGATGACATAGATAAAGCCAAGGGGTTCTAGAAATTGCTTTTGGTTGCACGGAAAATGATTCAAGGATTCAAGGATTCTTTATTGTCATAACAGCACACATTTACATATGAGATGGTATGAAATTTAGTATTACTCAAGGTCCTTAGTTTCAGCCCAATATAAGAGAAAAATGATATCAAATCACTTAAATTAGAAAAAGACAAATCTAGAAATATAGGTTATAAAGACAACAACAAAGCAATCAACAAAGAGCCCAGTTTAGTACACTAAAAACGTGCAAAAACGCAATTAAATGCGAAAGAGGTAGTTCAATTTGCCACTGGCCTATATTGCACAACCTTGACATTGCACCTGCGGTGGGGCGGGCGAGGGGGTGAAAGGGGGATAGGGGCGCTAGCGAGCACCATTGGCGTTCAGACTAACAGCTTCTGGAAAGAAGCTGTTTCTCAGCCTGGTTGTCTTACTCTGGATGCTCCGCAGCCTTCTGCCTGAGGGGAGGGGGTCAAAGAGGGGGTGTGCAGGGTGGTTAAAGTCCTTGATGATGCAGGGAGCCCTCTTTCTGCATCTGCTGGGGAAAATCTCTGTGGTGGTGGGCAGGCTGCCCCCCACAATCTTCCAAGCAGACTTCACCACCCCCTGCAGCGCCTTCTTCTCTGTATGCCGAGCAGCTGCTGTGCCACGCCGTGATGCTGGTACTGAGGACGCTTTCCACCACACATCGGTAGAAGCTCGTCAGTACAGAGCTCCCCAGTCCAGCACCGCAGCTTCCTCAGGAAGTAGATTCACTCCTGCGTCTTCTTGAGCAGGCTAGACGTGTTGCACCCCAAGTTGAAGTCCTCGGACAAATGCACTCCAAGGTACCTGAAACTGGAGACCACTTCCACAGCAAACACACAAGTGTGTAGTAAAATCTTAACATGCATATCTGAAGTATTATGAGTTAAATTGAGCATTTTTTTTGTAGCTTATAAATGCACTATTTGTCCATCCATCCATCTATCTTCGTCTTGTTCAGGGTTCCAGAGTAAAGATGGTTTTTGTCCCAAAGTTGAGTGTTTTATCCCAATAGTTTTGTCATTTTAATTAATTGAGTTTATTGTATAGGATTTTACAACCTCTAAATATTATTTAATCATGCGTAATGTGTTTTAGGACGTATAATGTGTTTTCAAATGTTTTATCTTTTGTTATGTGATGGTTTAACCTTCAATATAAATAGAACAGACTTGAAGCTCAGACCTCCCTCTTCTTCATCTCTTACAGGAGTATATTGATGTGTTTTCTGCCCAGAACAGAGGGGTAATCTGTCTAGCTTGTACTGGGATTTCCATGTCCCAGTTGAATATGCTGGTAACACCATCTCAGTTTTGACCTGCATTTAATGCGAGAAACAAACAAACCAGCATTTTTTTTAGAATACTTATTCCATTCACTGATTTATATTTATAAATCGAATGAAGAAAAAGAAAATGATATGAATCATATCTGCCTCTACAGCTAGAGAGACCTTTTGAAATAAAAGTTGGAGAGGTAAAGACCTCAAATAAATATTGCAAGTGACAGATCTTTTGGCCTGTCTCCTGCTGCTGCTCATGCGTTGAGATCACGGTGCCTTCTATCTGTCAATACACCCATCCCTCCCTTCTCATATCCCTACCATCTTCACATATTTACTCTCACTAGCAGATTGTTGTCTTGAAAGACACTTCAAGGTTCATATTTATTTTCCCTATGAGCTTATATATTGTTGATTATGTTCCCCGAGGGGCAAATAAAAAAAAATAATACCTTACATAAAATGGCATGAGGCCATTGGCAGTCACAAAATAAAAGAGAAAAATTTGCATTATTAAATCAAAATAGGTTTAGAGCTGCTTTATCTAAATTTGTTCAACTTTTTTTTATAAGAAATGCTTTGAAAAATGTCCAGCTAACCCCTATATTTTGTTTTATCAGTGCATGTGTCTCATTTGTCTGCAACATTGGTCCCTGATGAAAAGGATCCTAAAAAAAAAAAAAAAAGTGTAGACGGATGATGCTGCAGCAGAGTTGTACTGAGCACAGATGGGCACAGAGACAAAGTTATCCATGAGATACGTTATCTGTGGACAGCAGAGAAGAGACCACAGGACACAGCAGACAATCCCCTCCCAGCGACACACTGTTCACCGTGGTGCTGTCTGGAGGCAGTACAGACGTATCTGCTGCACCGCCACACTTTGAGGCAGTTTCCTGCCTCAGGGTCTGACATGCCTGAATTCACCCTGAGTACACAACCATTACAATAATTTTTGACTAATACATTATGTTATAACTTGTTTTAATTTGGAGAATAGAGTACTGCATCTATATTTTTACTACAGAATCTTGTATCATCAAAGATTCTTCACGTTTTAACTGGGTGAAAACTGAAGCAACTGCAGCTGCAGACATAAAACCTGTCGCATTTAAATTCCATATAGATGGGATATATGTATAGTCATTTATCTCAAAGGTCGAATCACTGAAAGCACATTTTTATTTTGAGGAACCAAGGACTTACATTTCAAATAAAATAGACCCTTTGAGGAAAAGCACATATGCCTGTTGTGGTTATAAGTAAGAAAGTTGAGTGACAGCAACTAATTAACAGTCTTATTTGTAAACGCTATGCTGCATTATGCTAAAATATAAATGAAACAAGAGACTGCATTTATGAGAGGCAGATCAAAGATACCAAACGCTGCTCATACCCTAACAACTGGGAAACAGTTAAGTTTACACACACAGACAGCAGAGAAGCAACTATTCTATAACATCAAATTCAGTCATATTTGTTTGATGATTATTTTCAAGCTATTTTTCCAATATCTTTTCCATTCTTTTTAAAACATTTTAATAGCATCACACCAATCTCTTGTTGTTTTACTGTTTACTACAACTACTGCAATGAGCTATCAGTGACGGTCTACAATTAAAAACATGTATTTTATATATGGCTTTGTGTAAAGATCAGCTCCTGTTGAGTCTTTCTGAATGTCTTCACTGAGCCTGTGGAGGACACAACTTCAGTAAGGCCCGTTTCATCAGGCACTGGGCAGGAAGGAGCGCTGCCAGTGTCCACTGTGCACAGAAATGCTCAGCAAAGAGGTCAAACTTGGCACCAAAAACACTGGATTCAGTGCTGGAAGTTGTGTAGAATTTGTGTTGAAGAGACATCTTGTGATAGCTGACAGCGCATCTTTAATAAATCTGGACAGGTGCAGCGCAACTGCGGCCTTGGCAGTGAGTTCAAAACCACTAAAGCCTGTTCGGTGTGTTTGGCTTATTTTTCTGATTGAGAGTCGCTGCCTTAAAAGCATACAAACTCATGAATCCTGTGGACACCCTGGAGGACAAATTTGCCCTAAAAAATAACTAAATGTTGGCATTGTTCAGGAACAAAGACATTTATGTTTGTGTCCTGTGCACAGAGCATAAGGATGGTGATGCAGTCCTTTTGGAAGAGTATGCAAAAGAGCTCATATGGGGGGAAAAGAAAAAAAGGATGTACAGGAAACTAAACATAAAAAAGTAAGCATGATAAGTGGCTGTCTGGGAATTGGGGACACAAGATAGTTTAATAGTAATTGCAAAGGGAGAGGATATTTGCACTGAAGGGTGGACAATGAATCATTAGGTTTGGGAATAATAAGAACACTGAGAGTTTGGCTTTTTGTAGATTATGAAAATATGCTGCTGTGCTTTGTTGCAAACTATGCCATTGTGAAATATAATTCTGCAGTGATGCGAATTCAACAAGAGATTCCTATAGAATTCTCTTACAAACATACAGAAGGTAAAGAAGTAAGGAATTTGTTGTAACAATGCTTCTTGGCAATAAGTCTTATACAGCTGGAAAGCTGTTTATTCCCCCTTTAAATGCTGCCACATTTGTAAGGAACATAGTTTTGTGGGTTGTGCCCATGAAAAATTAACCAAATCCTCTCTACCAATACCAAACAGCTTATTTTGCTGTTGACTCTTGTTTAGAGCTCCTGGTACCCCCAGTTGCTGCCCACCAGGTGCCAATCAGGAACTTAGGTACCATTGGCTGTCTTCTACAGATTTGCAGTCAAGGTTTGCAGGACGATATGGCTGACGGCTCTCTGCCCGGAAAATCAAGAACAGACTGAGCACAGCCAATCTCTGGTCTGAAAGGGCTGCCAGGAGGCCTGCCAAGACTGGCCTTCACTGTCAGGCCCGATTGTATTTGTGTCAGCAACACATGCACTGAAACCTGAACATGTGGAGGAATGTTACCTTCAGCAGTGAGTCCAGATTCCGCATACGGCAGTTGGGTCATAGGGTCAAAGTGTGGAAAACACTATGCTGAATACTGCACTGACAGAGTAACATCCTTAGGTGGAGGCAGTGTGATGGTGTAGGGTGGCAAATCCCTACCTGGAAAAACAAGGCTTGTCATCATTGGAGGCTATCTCAATCAGAATCAGAATCAGAATCAAAATCAGCTTTATTGGCCAGGTTCGAACATTGTCCAACAAGGAATTTGACTCCGGTTATTTCGCTCTTTGGTAGTAAAAAATAAACAATAAACAAATAAACAGTAAACAAATGTGGTCTTACTATGTACAGTATAAACATTTTAACATTTTAACATTTTAAGGTGCAGCAGTTTGAGGTAGTGATAAAAGAAGGACAGTTCTGAATAAAAATAAGAATAAGTATAAGTATAACCTATATACAATTTTAAAAGACAAATTATACAAAAAATACAAAAAATTATACAAAAGGAAGTACAAAAGTGAGAGGTACAGCAGAGTGAGGCAGACATGATTATTAAAGAGGGTGCTGGATGATTTTTATTGCACGTGTTTGGTTACTCTGAGACTTATTATTTGTGGGAGTTCATCAGAGCAACCGCTTGCAGGAAGAAACTGTCTTTGTGTCTGGAGGTTTTGGCGTACAGTGCTCTGTAGCGCCGTCCAGAGGGGAGGAGTTGGAACAGGCGGTGTCCCGGGTGTGAGGGGTCTGCAGAGATTCAACCTGCCTGTTTCCTGGTCCTGGACCGGTACAGGTCGTCGATAGGGAGGTTAGTCCCAACTATCCTCTCTGCAGTCCTGATGGTCCGTTGCAGTCTGTGCCTATCCAATGCAGAGAGATGTCAAGATTCTGCAACCAGTGGCGATCCCATATCTCCACAGTCTGAGACCGAACTCTATCCTCCAAGATGACAACGTTTGTCCCCACAGAGCTGGGTTTAACAGAGACAACCTCCTGAATGTGGGAGTGGAGAGGATGGAACGGCCTACCAGCAGGCCTGACCTCAACCCCATTTAACATTGTGGGATCAGCTTGTGTTGCTGTTCGTGCCAGAGTGACCAACCCAACCACGTTGGCTGACTTGCCACTGATGCTGGTTGAAGAACAATGCCATCCCACTGCAGTGTGAGCAGGCTGGTGTCCAGCATGAGGAGGAGGTGCCAGTCTGTTGTAGCTGTGTATCGTTGTTCCACACGATACTGATGTTCCTGTTTGTTAAATGGATACATTTTTAAATTGCCAATATTTGTTGTTTCTTCAAACTTCAATCACTCAATACACCAAACAAGTCAAAGTTGTTTGGCAGTGGCAGAGAAGATTTGGTAAATCTTTCAGTAGCAGTGTTTAATAATATTAAAATAAATTGATTAACATAGTCTCCTTATCTGGACTTACTAAACTCTACTCATTTAGACAGTCATTTAAATTTGAGGTAATAAGCAAGTTTAGGGTATTCTTCCTTAAATGTTGAATTTTTATTTTTATTTTTATTTTTAAAGCATTCTTACTGAAAGAAAATGGTGCCAGTGTCGCCACTAGAGGGGGACACACATTCATCCTTCAGACGCAGCTCTCGCACTACACTTAATGAAGACATTAATACTGGTCTGCCACATTTAAAAAAGTTGGCATTTGGTGTTGGTGTCTAGAGAACAGAGAAGCTGTACAGTAATGCAGACATACAGGGAATATTTGGCCTTTGTACCTCACAATTCTTACTGTAACCCATGTCAAATCTGAATTGTGAACTTTTAACAAAGTCCTGCCCACATGACCCTTACCAGTGCTGTATTTTAGCCAGAACCACCAAACCTAGTCACCAAGGTTGTGCTTCTATGTGTCTGATATCTGGGTTTGTTTCACAAATCAGATTTCATTTCAACAAATCTTCAGTTTCAAGTATGCAGTTTTGTTTATCTGTACTAACTACCGTAATAATAATGAAAAGAACTGTACTTTCTCTCGTAATTTTGACAGGAATGCCAAAATTATACATAAGCATTTCCCTGAGTAAATGTTGGTAATCTAGCCGACATACAGTACAGAGCAAAAGTTTGGACACACCTTCTCATTCATACAAATGGGGAAGTGTGTCCAAACCTTTGCTCTGTACTGTATAAGGGTGTGAAAAATCCCAGATCCACCAGCATAAAACTAACCTGTTCCCAGCAGAGACAAAGCTGGGACCAGATGTGTGGACCACAGTGTCAGCTCCCACTCATTCAGGTTCTGAACTTGGGTTTCCACTGAGAAGCTATTTCAGGGAAAACAAGCAGCCCCACGGGAGATATTAGGGTTCTCCTTTATGACCTTCCAGGATGAAGTCAGGGAGAGATGTCAACGGGTCACCACCCTCTGTCAGCAGGATTTGGGGGGTTTTGTAACTCCTCGGTCTAATGTCATGGAAATCCTGTAAAAAAAAAAGGAGAACTTTTTAAAGGGAATCTTGGGAAGAGGGTTTTTTCCACGGCAGATGTGCGAAACATACCGTACCATGCACACATTAGTTTCTAAGCAAAGTGATCTGGGCGTTTAAAACGTTCTAGAAAGGCAAATTAGTATTTGGTTTCTGTTGTCAGATATATGAGGAATTTATGAAATATCAAATGATGAAATTAAATTAGACCAAGCATACTGGATACTGAAGAAAGACATAAAAAAACACTACTGTTACCATTACACAGCACTTGACATACACACATCCAGGAAGATCATTTCTGTGAGGTCTAATGTTTCACCTTAATTCATTAGGTTTATTTTATTAGCCACCTGATGTAAAATGTTTTCAGCCACAAGAAATCTAAACAATCAGCGACCGGCTTCGTCACCCACGATGCACCACTGAGAGGCATCGCAGGTCCTTCCTCCCCGCTGCCATCAGACTATATAACCAGGCCTGCTCTCAGTAGCCAACAGACAATATGACAATAATATGTGCAATAACATAAGATGTGCAATATCTGCCAATCTACCTCACAACACTCCACCTGCTTTTCTGCACTGTTTAACTGTATATACTGTTCATATCCTGTTTATGCATATTTTATACGTATCTTTTGTATTTTTTATATATTTTTTATTTCTGACTTTTCAGTCTTTTTACCCCTCCCCTATATGTGTGCACTGCTGATAACAAATAAGTTTCCCCACTGAGGGAGAAAATAAAGGATATTCTATTCTATTCTATTTTATTCTATTCCAATAAATCTAAAATGTTATTATCAGGCAGTATGATATTGAGACAGAAATGACTTTTCTTCAACACACACATTTATTTCAAATATTCAAGTTTAAAATATTGTTCAGAATAATTGTGATATATAAGTGATACATAGCAAAGGTAAAGACAAAAAAAATTACATCACACATAAACATTATTCAATTTGATTTACTTTATTAACAGAGCATTTCAAACACAGTCAATTGTGCACTACTTTTAGGAAACGTAACAACACACATTTTGTATTTATTGAACATACACATTATGTGTTTAGCAATGAGGGTAAGATTTCAGACAGATGTTAGAAATTGCACAAATGCACCAAAGTAACCCCTCTTTTGGGGGTTGGGGAGCACGTCAAAGTACACAGTTCAGTCACTTCATAAATGTGTTTTGTAGTTGGAGACTACATGTCAGTTTGAGTACAGTGATTGCCTCGTTTACTAAGTTTCTTGCCTGGTTGCCCTTTTCATTTCATTTAAGTGAACAGAGGACAACGGGTCAAAGTTTTTCTCATAACTCGGGCTGAACAAAACGCTTTGCTTTCATGTTCTTTGTCATTTCATCATGGTGATCACATTCCTGCATGGACCCATCAAAGTAAATCTTTTAATACACTTTGACCTCTTTAAAAGAGGATTAAATTAACTTTCACAAGGTATAAACAACGTTTCAGTATTATTTGTTGTGAACAAACTGAAGGACACTTTTCCCAATTTCCAGAAGAGGGGCGGCTGCATATCACAAGCAGTAAGTGCTTTAACTGAACTTCGTTATATTTACAGTAAGGATAAATTGTCCACAGGATGTTACCCAGTTAAATCCCTCTCCAGGAGAGATACAGAGATATTTAATCCCCTGTGATTTCAAACTCACATGACACTGATTTCATGACTGCAAGCATTATAATGAGCAGATATTTAGCTGTGTATATGTTGTGAGTTATAATCCTCCAGACTGTACAGTATTTACTTCTGTATTGTAATAGTCCTTCTTGTTTTAATCTACAGTTCAGAGTTATAACAACTCATCTTTTAAAGAAATCCAAAAATTTGCAGACATCAGCCACAATCTGGACCTCACTGTTTTTGTACTACTAACTTTTTTATCATACTCTATACCCCGCCCTTATGGCACTATGTCCCGGATCTGATGGTTGCCAAGCAGCGTTGTCCCGAGGGCAGTGGCTGTGGCAGGCACAGGTCAGAATGCCCATGGCAGGCTTTCTGGTGGTTATGCCGTTGGGGCACTGGAACTCCACCACGACTGTTTTGGTCCTGTGGGGGGTACAGCAGTGGCCGTCTGTGCAGGAGCCACAGTAGCGAGGCTTGTATGTTTGGACACTGGTGCAGTTTTTATAGGAGAGGTGAACAGCTTCTTCACTCCTCACCATCCTCTGGCACCTACTCCCTTTCAACTGGAAGAAAAAGATGTAATTATACAATTAATCTGTGTATCTCTGCGGTATTCTGAATATAAATAATCTGACATTAAGAAACCTATGTACCTTTGGTGCAAGATGTTTCAGCTGTTCCTGATGGTTGTTGCAGGGTCTGATCATACACAGACGACTCTGCTTTACCATCTCACACTGACTGTTCTTGTTTGTGACTCTGGTGGACACCCCCATGCCACACGTCTGAGAGCATGCCCCCCACTCTGTGGTCTGCTCGATGCAGTTAAGGCTGGGGTTCCAACCGTCAAAGCTCACAGTTTCCTCTCGACGAAAGGCTGAAAACACATGAAGGATCAGACAGTTACAGTAGCTGGGCTGGCTGGGAGATGACCTCATATACGTTGACCTCTAAATATTCAAAGAAAGGCACCTTCAATCTTCTTGACATATAAATATACTCAGATTTTACAAAATGAGTTGATTTTAGAAAACAACATTGTTTGTTGTTTTTATTTAGTTTTTGCCATCTCTTCCTTCCTTTGTATGATTCCCTCTTTATTTTTCTCCCTGGGCTCCTGCTGCCTTAACAGGTCAGAGAAATGTACCTACAGGACTGTCTCAGAAAATTAGAATATTGTGATTTTCTGTAATGCAATTACAAAAACAAAAATGTTGTACATTCTGGATTAATTACAAATCAACTGAAATATTGCCAGCCTTTTATTATTTTAATATTGCTGATCATGGTTTACAGCTTAAGAAAACTCAAATATCCTATCTCAAAAAATTAGAATATTCTGGGAATCTGAAACTTAAACTGTAAACCATAATCAGCAATATTAAAATAATAAAAGGCTTGCAATATTTCAGTTGATTTGTAATGAATCCAGAATGTATGACATTTTTGTTTTTTTAATTGCATTACAGAAAATAAAGAACTTTATCACAAGATTCTAATTTTCTGAGACAGTCCTATAATCTTGTGCCCCGCACTGCAGTGACAGTAACGTCAAACAGGAAGTGACGTGTGTATTTGTAAACACAGTCCATCACAGTGCATCCACTCACCTGCCATTGCAAAGCCACCCAGTGTGCTGGCCTCAGCACGAGGGCGGCACACCCATTTCTCGCAGCACTCTCCGGGCACCTGGACCTTGCGTGGGACGGGGCAATCAGGACCAGGCAGCATCACGTCTAAGTTGCAGCGTGGCACACATAATATCTGGCCGTCGTTGCACGTACACTTGTACTTACAGCTGGGGAAGAAGGTCTGGCCACTTTGATAGACAGACTTGTCCAAAACGCACACATTACGCATGTTAACTGGAGGGAAGCCACAAAAAAAGGGAGAAGGCATTAAGATTTGAGTAGAAGCAAGAAATAGAAGTCTCAAATATGAATACGACAGCAGCCCACTCACCAGCGCAGATGCCCGTCCTCTTGTGGATGTTGGCTGAGTAGTCACACTCCAGGCCTTTCCGAGTGTCACAGGGATTCATCTCAGAGCAGACCTGTCCTTTCTGAGCGGCGCAAACCAGACAGCAGGCACAGTCGTCCAAGATCAAGGGAACTCCAGGATGGCACCTGGGGGGCTCTTGAGGGCATTGGCATCTCCGGGGGCACACCTGGGACCAAGCTGATGTAAAAACCTGTGCGGGAAAAAAAACGGCTTGTTTCACATGATGGAAGATTTAATAATCATACGTTTCAGGCTGTGAACAAGTGAGATTAAATATTTACACTGAATTACTAAATAAATCATGCTATAAATGCTGTTAGTTTACTTACAGTTACCTTCTTTATTAAGGTCATGTTTGCTGTGGTTAAATTGTGCGCAATTAAGTTTTTCACTTTATACATTTAAGCAAGAAATTAAGCTATAATTTAATTAGTGATTAACTTTTTGATTTAACTTGCAGAGAAAACACGCATGCACGCACGCACGCGCACGCACGCGCACGCACGCGCACGCACGCACGCACACACACACACACACACACACACACACTAGAGTACTGCAAGTGTTACCTGACATTACATTTTTTATGATTTTTTTTATGATTTTAATTTAATTAAAACAGAAAGTTTAGCAAGGACTGCAATGCTTACCTGTGCCGTGAAGAAGAAAAGAAATACACCTCTTTGTAAGAGATTTTCCATCTTTTTGTTAGTTCAGTAAAAAAACAAAACAAAACAAAAAATATATATAATATATCTATATATATAATATTTACATACAGTTTAAGACAAGTTAAATTGTCTATAGTTAAGAGGAGTTGATTTGAGTCCTGCAGTTCAGGGTCCCGTCTGTGGTGTAGCAGAAGGTTGTTCTCTCTTTGTCGTTCTGGCTGGACACTCAGGAGAGGAGGACCTTTATATAAAGCAGAGTTGCCTGCTGGCACCATGACAACAAAAAAGGAAGGAATGCTGGAGAAATCACACAGACCTGAATGAAGATGGGAGTCACATTTCATTGTGAGATCCTTTCAAAGAGGTTGCCACAAACATGACAGGCTTCTCTCTGTACATGTTTCCATGAAATGAAAGAAAAAAATCCTCTGATTATTAATACTGTACACTGTTGCCAATATGGTTGGGATATTTTTTTTGTACATCCTTTCATGAAAGGATTGCAAATGAAAAGAGGAGTGTTTCTGAAACAAGTATATTTCAACTTTATGGGCAGCCATGTGTATACATATACATTGTATTCAAGTCAAAATTAATCAAAGCAAATGATGTACTTGTTCAAACATATTAGTAAACAGTAAATCATTCACTTTAGACCTGTACCTCATTTTGAGGATTCCTTATTTTTTTTATTTTATGTATCCTGTTGAATCCCTCATTTTTAAACCCTCTGACCCTTCGTTATAAACCCTACCTGGGAGGCCACCGGGAGAAACCACTTTACTCCCTGTGGAATTGTTTGTACTTCCTTAAATAGCTGCAGTGTGGAAACTCTTGACCATCAGGAGCTCAAAACAGTGTCAACACATCTGGTCAGTGATGTCTGGGAGTGACTACAGGTTTTCTCTATTATACTCTTTTTGCATCAGTACTTATGTATTTATTAAGCTATGTTTAAAAAAAAAGTAGAGGGGGATACTCCATGAAAGCCAGTTTGAAAAGATTTTGGGGCTCAGATGACGAATAATTACAGACATTACTAATGTTTCCTTCAGACTGTCAAAATAAATGAATAAACAATAGCTTTATATGTCTCAGGCTGTGTTTTAAAATGATGATAACATTTCTATTCCTGCATTCATATTCAGGACCTGCAGTGTAGGAGCAGAATATGGTACTCATCTCAGTTTCCACAGCAGAGTCCAGTGTCTACAATGGAGGAAGGTAGAAGCTTCAGTTCTCAAGAGTAGATTATTGATGATCCAGGTCAGTAAAGGTGCCTCACTCTTTTGCCTAAAACGCAAAACTCTGATTCTGTGAAAGCCATAATATGTCGTAATTACAAAAAAGATATTTGTGTGCGTTTTAGGATTTGTATTCTTTGATACTTTTCTGCATAAACACCAAGACTCCGAGTGGCATACATATGACAGGTTGTGCAAACACTTCTACTGTAAGTAGAAATGTTGACAATCTGTTCTCAAAATGGATGGAAACAACATAATCTATGCTGGCCTCTTTCTCAGATTAGACTATTTGTTATTCTTGTTTTGTACAGTATGTTTACATGAGGTGTAATTTTGGTTAATGGAACAAAAAGTATTCTGAATATTTCTGCAGTACATTTTGGATCCAGTTAAACCAGCATTGCCATCATTTTTTATTTATTTTTTGCATCAATCTGTTATCCTTGTAGAAGAAAGCAGGCTAGATTTTGTAAAGTTCAAAGTAAACCTAACCAGCTAACATCAATTTTGTTAGGGCTGGCCAAGCTAGCACTACACCATACTGCGAGAAGGGGAAGCTAAACAGCAAAGGTGACAAATCAGGACTAGAATCCAAGGATTAAAGTCCATTTAACTGAGTTACGCAGAGCCCAGCTTCAAGGTTTTTGAAAAAAAAGTTAGTTTCTGACCTCAAAAATTGTAAACAAAAAAAATCAAAAACTGGCTCTGTTGTTAAATAAAAAGAGCAGAAACACATGACCAAACCAGGTAAGATTATTCAGAATTATTGTCACCTTACATTTCACAGACACCTTACACGTCGCTATAACAATGATTTAGGTTCAGTAGAGTGAAGTTTCTAACATATGTAACTCATGCTCCTCATCACACTCGTGTTCTGGATAGCATTTACATGTAGGCTCCAGCTCATGCTTCTTCCAACCATTCCTAATACTTCAAAAACTCAGTATGGTCTGGCTGTCCATTCACAATGTGCTGTCTTCTGTAGATGTGAGGTTCAGACACAGTCTCTGAAAACTGTAACCTGTGATTCCAGTGAACGATCCTTGATTCCTTGAAACCTTGATTCAGTGCTGTTCAAACACTTTTGCCAGTGGACGTTGAAGAATGTCAAACTTTACAAGTTGGTCGTATTTGCCTGGTATGTGTGGATTTAGGCTTCTGTACCTCAATATTTTCCTGCCTTTTTTCTGCTGTTGAGAGGGAGAAAAACTGTTTTTCAAGACATTGCATCATATATAATGTGGGTTGCTGATAAAGATGCTTTGACTATCCAATGTTTTATCTCCCATATCTACATTGTAGTGATTTTCTTGATTGGATTAGTAAGTAGGCAATTAAGATGGCAATGCTCAAGTAAATAGCCTATCAATCATTTCCAATTATCCTTCACTTCCATGAGAGCAGGATCCCATCTACAGTATCTCTAACAGCTTCCACTCTCTGAAACCAGTTGACTGACTGCAGGAAAACAACTCGTTCGTCACAGCATACCCCACTTCAACAGAGAACCAAGTGCGCCAATGTGTGATATGTTTCAGGAGTGAGGTGAGAAGTATGTGGATGTACATTCATGGTATCTGTGAAATATTTTTGCTGTACATGAAGGACGGAGAACCTGCGGAAGATTGAATATAGGAGGGGGCGCAGAGATGACATAAAAGAGGGAGCTGGGTTCTGAAAAAGGGTGGTGGGGGAACAGGTGAAAGAAAGCCAGAATGGACTTTTTATCTTCGGAGAGGACATTTCTCTCTGTCTGCCTGGTTTCCAGGTGTTCTCTGACTCAGCTGTAGCTGTTGGGGTTGTGCACTTTGTTTCATTTTCATTCAAAATTCTCTTCACCTCCTGAACACACATTGTCCTCATGTGGCAGGAAACATTACAGAATACCTTCAAAACAAGGTCTGACACAGTCTTACCTAAACAAAGAAAGATCACGCTGTCCAAACATTTTTCAGCTGGCCCTAGTAGCCGTGGATGTTGGCTTCTGGTGCGGTGCTTCACGACTCTTTCCATGTGGCCTCTGCTGACTTTACAATGACAATCCAGCATCATTCTGCAACAAAGACATATAGCTTTGCTTGTGGTCCTCAGTCTGAGTGGCACAGTGCGAGGAGGATTAGGTTTCTTTGTTCTGCTTCCTATGAAGGATCATTCTTTTCACATGTTTTACTGATTTGAGCTGTCTTGTTTTATGTTTGTTCTTGGTTAGTTTTTATGAGTTGAAGTTGGAGTCTGCATTCGTTTTTGGACTTTTACTTTGTAAAAAGAAAAACAAAACAACTTTTATAGTTTCTAAAGTTTTACAATATCATAAACACAGGCCTAAAAAGTCATTGTGGGTTGAAATGTAACAGCATTCACCACCTCAAAGTCTTATGGATCCAAAGATGAACCTCTGTAAAAAAGTTACATTTTTGCTATGAAAAACTATGAACAGATTCTCAGCCGGTGAATGATGTCATTATAGGCACAGACTGTTATTTGTAATAAATGAGTCTGGCTTGAAGCATTACATACACAACATGCTGTCTTCCAGTACGGTTTAGGTTTCCAGCATTGTGTGTGTGCTCACTGACGACACATCTGAGATCATTTGTCAAATATGTGGTGATAAATAAAACAAAGTTCCAGATTTTACTGGTCTGCACACCAGTCAGACATTCAAGATATGCCTAGTGCACCACATCCATCACTGTCTTCTGCCTTTGTCTTTCTATACTTCACTGTCAGTGATTTGAGTCTTCTGACAGAATCAGTCTCACGTCTCAATAGAGTTTGTTAGATCAGACTGGCAAGCAGGCTGGTGAAGGACACATTCGCTCTCATTCTCATACATGCTCAAGAAAACTTACATCTGCTGCAAGATCAAAATGCATTTAAAAAAAAGGGTTATTTTTGACAATCTGGGCACTGACCCACCATTTTTATGCAGACAGACAAAAATATATGCTAGAAAAACAAGCTATGACTTTAAATAAAAGTTGTAAAACGCCTTCCACATTTCAGATATGTAGCTATGCCAAAAAAATCACCACATCCTCTAAATCTTGAAAATCCTCTTGAAAAGTAAAAGAATTACAAAAGACTCAAATGACCTTGGTACATGCACTTGGATTTCCACAACCTTTTGAAGAAATCTTTTATTGCACCTGTAGATACCCTGATCATGTCTTCACTCCTACTGTAGATGTAACGCTGAATCGTAAGCCTTTACATGAAAACAGCTTTAGAAACATTGATTGATTATGTGAAAATGTGAGGAAAACTATGCTTAATGAAATGAGACTAAATGAAGTATTGTTCCAGTGCGCAAAATCCTGCAGGCTACCTAAGTAAATGTCATGGAACTGATCTGATTAACATACCGTACATCAATGTGACCATTTCTTCTGCTAAGTTCAGCTTACCCTGTAGGATATGTTGGTAAACTTTGAAACCATTATATCCTTGATGATGGCAGGTTTTTCAGGCCTTGAGGCAGCAAAGATAGCCAGAATAATGAAGCTCCCCCCAGTCTGCCAGTCCCAGTGGTGTCTTCAAGCATGTAGCTGTTACACGTGGATCTTCTTTGGATTTTGCTGTTGGGGTCATCTTATCTGGTGCCCTTATTCTAGGGACAGTATCAACAGTTCTAAATGGTCTATACGTAATTTGCCAAACTGTGGATTGATTGAGCCTAAACACCGTTAGATTACTTTGTATCCCTTTCCAGCCTTATCGTGACCAACTAGTCCTGATCATGTTTTCAGATCTACAATATATATCAAATTTTAGTTTGGCTTTTTATGAATTTCCTTTAACAGCGGAGCCCTTCTTAGTTCTCCACTTTGGATCTAACAGTGATGGATGGTGTGATCTGACACTGGGGTATGTTGAACTTGGAGTTTACTTTGAATCTCTTTGGAGGTTGTTCTGGTCTCTTTGGTTATTATTTGTATTATTCCTCGCTTCAATTTGTTGTCAATTTTCCTCTTTTGGTCATGTTCAGGGAGGTTGGCTACAGTTCTGTGGAACTAAACTTCTGAATTAAATTTCCAACTGAAGTCAGAGGGACATCGGGCTGCATGGAGATGGTCTTCTCGCTTATATCTTAAGCATTTCTTGTTTATAATTTTCTTTAAGATTTCCTACAGAAAACTCCATGTCCATGTTCAGTGTGGTGCACGCAACATTACCAAACAGAAGAGTGACAACTTTTCACCCTTTTTAAATAGTTTGACTGACTGCAAGACTAGAGACACCTGTGATGCTCAGGGCACACATTAGTTTAACATTTTGCTATGGTCAAAATATTTAAAAAATATATATATTCCACCTACCAACTAATGTGTCCAGACCAGTGTCATTAGTTGAGTTTTTCTTCTTTTCTCATAGTTTTTTTTGTCTTAAATGGAAGGGTATTAATACATTTGCCCACATATGTAAAATAATATGTTTCAAAAGATTTTAGCAACATTTCCTCAAAGTTTTTATTTCACATTCTATCTGTATGGATGAATTAATAAGTATTAAACAATACACACTGGAAACAGTAATCTGTATTCATGTATAATCCTATGTACACACATCAACAATCATTTTGTCTGTTTGTTTGAAATAAATGAAGGAATTTAAACACCAGGGACCAGTACGTTTGATCAGTAAAACTCCACTCAAACAGCTTGAATAACTGCATTTTTGCAATATTTAGAGATATTGTTCAAATGTTTTTGGTTTCAGGCCATTAAATATCGGTTTCTTCTCCTCTTTTTGAGGTATGCGACTCCACAGGATACTGTTACTAGATTACACATGGCATATACTACAAGGAATTTCAATCTTACTTGATTTGTGTGTTTTGCAAGTTTTAAAACATCAGCGTGGTCGTTACGACTCGGGAGTTAAAGCATTGCAGATGTTGCCTCGTCCCTTGAGATAGTTTGTATTTTACTGGGTTAGTATTTTGTGCTTTAGTGGGGTTCCAGTAGAACTAAAATGCCCTGATCAAAGTGACGCGTTGACCCTAGAGTTGGATAATTTGCTCAACATAATATAAAGTAGATACTGTAGGTATGTGTATGATAAATGTCCTTCTGCTAACATCTAGAAAAGTAGTTGTTTTTCTTTCACTCTAACTGTTTGAACCATTTCTCTATTCTTCTCTTCCCCATGCACACATGTCGGTATAAAATACAGCGACAAAATGCTCTGCAGCCACTTGTGTATTATGTTGAGTGGTCATTATTTCACTTTTTTTGCCAAATAGCAGTCAGTGGAAACAACAACTTGGGAGGCCACCGCAAATCTCTCACACAGGGTTTATTTGCTGTACGCCACTGTTCATGAGCTGAATCCCTGGGACAGAAGCAACTGTCTCTTCTGCTGGGTGGCAAAGGATGGACCTGTACGCAACATGGAGTTTTCCACTAATAAAACACGTAAAATGGGAAAACCTCAAGGTGCATTTCGACAGGACGTGAGAAGACTTTATGTTGAGCCAAAGAAGATGAAGAAGAGAGACCTCTGAGAAATAGGAGGGATTATCTGAGCAGCATGCAACACTGTAAGAGATTTTCCTGTGGCAGTAACAGAATGGGTAAACATTTGTTAATGTTTCTGAATGAAATCAGACTAGACCATTTTTGAGAGGTCAACAAACGTAAATACTCAGATGGCATCAATATTTTTCACATATAGTACAATATACACAAAAGTTCCTCAATTGTTAACAGGAGTCAAGTCATAGGATTACCTCAAATTTGTAATTAGTGGATTCAGTAATATTCCAGTGCATAAAAAGCTTGTAGAGTGGACCACTAGTAATAATCACTATAATGAAGTAAAAAAGGAGGTCATGGCCACCTAAGAGTTTTTCTTAGATTTTCAGATTATTATTTTGCTGTCCTGTTTTATTACAGTCCCGTCTTATCTCCTTGTGCTTTTTTGCTTTTGTTTAATTCTGCCTTATTTTTTTGAATATATAATTTTGTTTACATTTTTCCTCTCTGTCTACCATATCCATGAATCTGTATGAGTCTATTACATTTTGCATGTTTGCTCATGAGTTTATAATCAATAAGTCGCATTAGACTGTGTTTTTATCTCTGCAAAGATGCCTATATACTGGCTGTCCAAAGGTATTTTTTAATGCACTTTTTGGAAATTCAGCATTTTTTAAAACTGCACACCACAAATGAACTGAGCAAACCAAAATGCACCTGAGCTACTACAATTAGGAATAGGTGAAGGTCCTCCACCACCTGGAGCCAGTATAACACCTGAATCAGACCTGCAGCTCCTCTAATGCCAGAAAAAGGGGTATAATGAAAGTTCGAATAGCTCTCAAATTGGATAAAGTAATTCATCTGATCAATGACATTGAGATGCTACTTACAGTACCTTTTACTGCCCATGGAGATCATCATATTACTTCTCGGTCACCTGCTGCAGAGTTGGACAACATCTCTGCTCTACAGTATGACCAGTGACATAGAGCACATGTCACCAGGCACATGGACATACTTTATCAGTTTAGGATGAAAAATAATCTATATGATAATTACATGTTTTCAAAACATGACTTGAAAAGAAAGAAAATAAATAACATATGTTTAGTTATATGTTTTGGGTTTTTATGACTGATATTCACAATTAAATTTACAATAACCTGAACTTGAAAAGTGCTATATAAATAAAGTTTGATTTGATTTGATATGATATAGGTAATGAACATTCTAAATATCTACAAAAATATAAGATAAAAAAACCCCTGTTTTAGATATGTACAACCACATTGTTCCTTGTCTTGAGCTCCAGTTTTAACATTGAACCAGATACTGTGTACTTCATGGGATTGAAGAATTATTTACAATGTTAGTGCAAATTTCCAGGACTTTAACTGGTCCCATCAATCAACAGTATTAAAAGTAGAGATAAAACATGTGAAAAAATACAAAGTATATAGATTTTAAATATTATTATGCATTATGTATTTACTTTGAACATAAGAAAACACCTCAGCAATTTATTAAAATACAACATTGGCATTTCCTCATGAACTCCCCACCACCCACCCCAACCAACATAGTCACCAAGTTGGACTGAAAATAGATGGAAGAAAGTTAATGTAAAGATGTATTTCATGTTGAATGTCAAGTGTTTAATTAAGACGTGAAATCATTTCAGTGCATAAAAAAAAACACAGATTACAAATATAGTATAGTTCACAATTCCAGCTTGTGTCTTCTTGATATTATCCTGATCCTGTATCGGCGTCTACTTGCTGGAGTGAGGAATTTTTTCAACAGTCTCTATAAAGATGGCTTCTTTTCTGTTTTGAAGTTGTCACTTGAAGTGATGACATCTTCTAGGTTTGGGATCTCCAGTAGTAGAGCCCCCTCATCTGGAATAATGAGGTCCTTTTTGATGATCTCCTGAAGTTGATTATATTCTTTAACGTCCTCACATTTGTTATGATCTGAGATTGCATTGTCAGTGTTCTTGTTTTGTTGTTGTTTGGATAATGACTCTGTTTTGTTGATCTTTACTGGCTCAGAAATCCCATTTGGTGGTGAGACTAATGTTTCTTTCTATTTTGTTTTTTTAGTTTTTTTTTTAGTTTTCTGGAAATTACTTCCTCGGATTGAGTAACTTCTTCCAGGACTTCACATCGGTTGATATTCTCTGAGAGTTCTGATATCTTCTTCTCCTGATGTTTGCTCTTTTCTAGTTGTTTCTCAAAGACCTCTTTTACTTTGGAGACTGACTCTGTTTTGTTGATCTCCACCAGTTCAGAGATCACTTCTGGTTCTGACACTGACACGATTGCAGCGGACTCAACTGGAGTAATCAAGTCTTCTTTTGGATTACTCTCCTGCAGTCGAGGGCGTTCTTCCATAACCCCACAACTGAGGTTCGCTGTGAGTTCTGATGTCCTCTTCTTCTTTTTCTTTTTGTGCTTGATCTGTGTTGATTGTTCCTCAGAGCCCCCTTCTGGCAGTGAAGCTGGTGGTTGTTCAAGATATAATTCTCTGTACCTGACTTGAATGTACTCCTCTGCGTCAGGAAACCCATCAAGGACATCGAGTTGCAGGTTGGATTCTTGCCTTGGTGCAGAGATCTTTTCAGTTGCAAAATCCTCGGTTTGAGTGGAAAGTGTTGTCTTTGAAGCACTTATCTGTTTTTGAACTTGGTCTTTTGCAGAAGACTCAGGTGCACGTGTACTTCCATCAGGCTTTATTTTTTCACTCACCAAGGCAGACTTGAGCTTCAGACCGAGCTCTGCCACCTTCCACTCAAGACCTTCTGTCATCTCTTCCTGTGCTTTAAGTTTAGTGACCAATTCAAGATTAGCACTGGCCTTTTCTTTGAGCTGTTTTTTTAAGTTTTCCAGCTCAGTGAGGGCCGGCTTCTGGGTGTCTGCGTGTCTGGACTCAGCCTGTTGTTGAAGTGCTTTGGAAGCCTGCAAATGCTCAATTGTGTCTTTGCATTGGCGAATCTGGTTTTCAAAAGCTACTCTTTGCTGGCATTCATCCTCTAAAGTCAGTTCCACCTCTGACAGCTTTTCCCAGTACCGTTCACATTTATCTTCTGCAGCAATTCTCCTCTCTTTTTCTTGTGTAAGCAACACGTTCTTCTTCCACAGCTTGTTCCCCATGTCGTCTAATTGTCCAGTCATGTTGTTCATCTGCTTGTTTTTAGCTTGTTGTTTTGGGCCACTTGCAGATTCCTGGGTACTCAAATCCCTTTGGGTGTTCTCTAACGCGGGGGTTTCAGATGATTGCGAGGGCATGCACCCCCTCCTCACATCTCCTTCATGGTGATTCTTGTTAGGAACACGGGCCTGAAAGTGTTTCCTCTCCCTTTCAATGTCTTTTGAGGACAGCGTTGCATCAGTTTGGGATTGTGTATATTCATTCTGTATATTTCCAGAGTGTGTAGTCATAGTTGGACAACAGTCTTGGGCACTCTTTTCTAACTGTAAATCCTCTGAGTGAGGAGTTACAGAGGCTGCAGAGGCCAACAATTCCTTGTCATCCATCTGATTATTTTCTGAGCTGGAAGATGTGAGTTCTGATGTCCTCTTCTTCTTTTTCTTTTTGCGCTTGATCTGTGTTGATTGTTCCTCAGAGCCCCCTTCTGGCAGTGAAGCTTGTGGTTGTTCAAGATATAATTCTCTGTACCTGACTTGAATGTACTCCTCTGGGTCAGGAAACTCATCAAGGACATCGAGTTGCAGGTTGGATTCTTGCCTTGGTGCAGAGATCTTTTCAGTTGCAAAATCCTCGGTTTGAGTGGAAAGTGTTGTCCTTGAAGCATTTATCGTGATGTTTTCCGTTGGAGCTCTTTGATCAATGGATGGCTCCTCATCCTTTACTTCACTACCGCTACAATGATATGTCATTGTTATATCGTAGTCATCTCCCAGAAGTCCTGTTTCCAATGCGTCTTCTACCATGTCGCTCCACAGGAGTGGAGAAGATGGTTCAAAGTCACTCATTTCGCTTTTTGTTTTTTCAGGGCTTTTGAAAGCAACTCAAAACGTTGTTGTCTCAGGTGATATGATATACAGTGTTGATTCAAACAAGGCTGTTGAGTTGTGAAGAGGTTCTGATTGGTTACGGAATTTCTGATCTCCTGTGATGTCATAGTTCACTGTGATGCACATTATCTCTTATGTCAATATAGAACACTTGTCACATGACCAAGATAGAATTATGGGACATGAACAAAAGGCTAAAAACAAAAGTGACAAAATATTAAGGAAAACAAAATAAAACACTATTAAAACAAAACTCAGAAATCACAACTCAGATGATAAATATATATTAAAAAAAACATGCAGGACAAACAAGTCAGTCGTGTGTGTTCAATAGGGAAACTGTGTGTATGAAAGTGTATGAAATACACACTCATATATATATATATATATAGAGAGAGAGATATATATAAATATCAATAATTGCTAAATATATGTGTGTGTGTGTGTGTATATTTATGTGTGTATGTATATATATATATATATATATATATATATATATATATATATATATATATATATATATATATATATATATATATATACTGCTAATACTCTTCCAGGTATGCTATGCTACAATAATATACTTTGACTCCACTTTTAATGATGAATAAGAAAATGTTGAAGAAAGGAGACAAAATTACTCTTCGTTAAGTGAAGACATAGGGAGAAACAGATGTTTTAACATTGAGCGGTCTTATCTGTTATCTGGGTTGACACCTCAAGTAGGAAGCAATCAACAGAGATATAAAGCTGAAGGTGTGACATGTTTGGGTGTCTTTCCCCGCAGCTGGCTGCACCAATGGGGTTCAGGTACAAAGAACACCTCCCTTTTTAGTATAAATTGAACTGGATCGATGACCACCGTGTGCATTCCTCTCCTGCATATTTGGTTTGAGAGAAGTGTACCTCCGGCCGGAAAACATTGTGCATGATATAATAAAAGCTTGTATTAACTTTGATTCTATTTCACTGGTTTTCTTATGGTGCACCAGACAAACAAACACTAGGATCTTTCAACATAAATAGTAAATTGATAGTATACTTTCTTAATTTCTGGTCTAAAAGAAGTATATTGGAATCACACTTTTTATTCTTCTTCTTTTTTTTCTATTTTGTTTCTTTTTCAGGTTTTTTTTTTAAGTGATCCTAATGGTTTTTGAAAGTCTTAATGCTCCTGCCCCCTTTTTATCTTACTGATTTACCTTATGACCCACCGTGGACCATAAGGTCCCCGGTACCAACCTTTTAACCATTGCCATTGTTAATACAAGAAACCACGGGGAGGCAGCCTTCCAGCACTACACACTTCATGTTTATGGAACAGCCCACAAGAGAACATGAGGGCCACAGAGAATGTCTATGCTTTTTTCTTCTCTCTTTTTTCATAACTTACGTGCCAAAAATATATAGTAAAAAACATATACGTTGCATCGAATTGTGGCACATTTGTAAGTTTGGTTGCCCTTAACAAAACAGAAATCTTTACAGCTACTGTGTTGTTTGCTGGTAAATTTGAAACAGTCCTTTTGCTGCATCAGTGAGCTATGGGTTCCTACGAACAGCAGTCCCTCTTTGGACCACTATTGGTGCATGTCTGCATCCCAAGCATAGCCTAACAGGACCTGCTGTTTTAGCATCTCTCAAAATCCAGGTCTTACAATCACAACTTAGGCCAGATGGGTGTTGCTCAGATCCTGACAGTGGCCCGTTCTCTTAAAGGGGACCTATTATGAAAAACACGTTTTTTCTTGCTTTAACATACATAAAGTGGTCTCCCCTCAGCCTGCCAACTCAGAGAAGGATGAAAGCAACCAAATTCTGCAGTGTCTGTACAGCCGCCCGGATGAGCCATCCAGTGTGATGTGACTTCTACGAGCCGTTCAGCGAGCCGTTGCGAGCCGTTGCGAGCCGTTGCGAGCCGTTGCGAGCGTCCGACTATCGCTTCGCTCTGCGTGACATCGGACGCTCTCTGTCCATCTCCCTCCAGCCAGCTGCCACTTTATTGAGGTTTTTGTGGTGAAATGAGGAGGAATCATAGAGATAACTTCTCATTTCAACTAACTGGATCAGCCGTTCCCTATCCGTGACCGTTTCCTACAGCGCTTTCAACCGGCTTTCAACGCAAGCAACAGGAAGAAAATAGAATCCGGGCATCCGACAAATGTTCAGCTCAAAACGGCGCGGCGCTGCGGCCAGTTAGGACAGTCCAATAGAAAATAAAGCAATGGAATTGATTTTGTCGCTGACGCTTGCTCGCATCGCATAAAGCCCAAATTATGGTTCTGCGTTAAATCGAGGCAGAGCCTACGCCGTAGGGTACGCCTTAGCCAACGGTGCGCATCGCTGCGTACCGTTGGCTATGTTGGCCAATGAGCCTCCCCGCCCACTCAGAATCCCTCATAGAGAATGAGGTTAGAAACGGTAAAGATAAAGACATGGCCCAGAGGCTGAATTTCTAATTTATTTAGAAAAAACAATCAAAAGCTTGTTTTTAAGACATTCAAGGCCTGTTTAAAATAGACATTAAATGCCATAATAGGTCCCCTTTAAGACATCAACAAGGGGGTGTTGGCTTTATATACTTAATCCCCAAACAGGTCATTCACAGTCACTGGTTTTGAAGTGGTGGCTGTTTTTTGTCCACATCATAAAAACATGTGCTATAATTAATTACTTTTGATGTTTAAAAGGAGATTTGTATGCACTCCTTGGTACACACAGCTCCTGGTGATTGCTGGACAGCAGAAGAGACAGCCGTAACAATGACAAAAAGAAAGTTTTTGCAAGAAATGTTGCTTGTTGACATTCCCCTTAAAGTAGTAGTGTACACCTGCACAAAATAACCACTGACCGTGTCTGCTTGAGGCCAGCTTCTCAATTTACTTTTGACAGCTACTACTTTTCTTTGAGTATAAAATTTGACAATAAATGAAGGAAACTATAGGATTCATTGCTGAATGTATTTGCAGGCTTCAGTGTTACTACCGTGGTTTAAGTTCATAATGTCTCAAAGTCAATTTGTATTTCTAAATCTTTCAAGTGTACACCTCGTGACATTTTGCAGCAAAGGCCAAATGCATCTGTTCTAACATGGTTAACATATTGTTGGATGGAGATCTGAACACATGGCTGCCGCTTGGTGGAGCGCTAACATGGAAACAGGCAACACAAAAGAAAGAAAGCCAGAGAGAATAAAAGTCTAATTTATAGTCACATTTGCAAAGGTCTTATTTTTTTGTAGTGCACATAGAACTCCAGAAAACAGATGAGACCCCCGGATGTCTGAGTGGAAAAAATAAGGTACACCTTATAGGATTTGAAGAGGCCTGTTTTGTTTTTTTCTTCAATAATATTCATCCCTGATTTGTACATTTTCAGTATTAGACACATTTATTTGATTCAAACAAGGTATTTAGAGAATAATCATCAAGAAATGGCTACAAACAAAGCCTTTATTCTAAGACATATTTGAACTACAGTACATACTCAGCTGCAAATGTTTCAATGCTGGTATAAAACATTTATCCTCTAGCTAGTTTGAGTTTTCCCACTGCTGCTTTGGCTTTTACAAAGCTGATTTACATCTGCACTGCTTGGTGGCCACAGAATTGAGAGTAGTTTATAAAGGAACGTGACGCAAGTGAAGACATTTTACCAGGACAGCACAGTGAGCTCTGGCAGTGTTTCTCATTTACACAGTTAACAAGTTGACTTAATACTGACAAACACTTAACTCTATAATCATTTATGCTGCTTGAAAATACCACTAAGCATCACAATAACCCTCAGTTTTTTGTATTCTTCATTGTAGCAGAACAGATTAGACCACATTGGACTTTAAATTGTGTCAAGTTGTGCTGTAACACACTTTTCTTTTGTTGAGGTCCAAGGTAAAGTCCCTGGCAACCAGTGACCTCACACCTCTATACATTGTGAATTATATTTACGATTGCCCTTGTTGGTGTCATGAGCCATATTTAGCAGTGACATTTTGAATGTTTGGTTTCACCAAGGAGAGGGACAGAAACGCAGCCTTGAAGAATCATAGAGTGAAACTTAAGTGTTACAATTTACAGCACCTTTTTTATTTGGTGTTTACTCAGAGAGAATGCCCAAGAGGCAGAAAAGAAGTATAAAAGAAGAAAAAGACTTGAAACAAAAAACTTTTTTTTCCATTTAAGGATCTTGGTGCCATTTATTTTTCCTCAATGTAAAATAAATTAATACAGTAATATTTTCTTAATTAAAGCATATAAATAACACATATAGCTCACAGCTCACTCATGTGGCAGGATATTCTGCAACAGCAGCTGGAAGCTGCTTACATAATGTAATGGCTGTTCACTGTTATCGGACAAAATGTGGGGACATGAGTGTTTTTTGGTTGAGTCAAAGTGCTTCTGTTTGTATAGTCACACTGCAAAAAACACAAAGGTTGTCATTGGCTAGTATTGGCTGTATGTGTTTAGCATGAATGCACAGCCAAAATCCACACACACTCGCACGCACGCACGCACGCACGCGCGCGCGCACACACACACACACACACACACACACACACACACACACACACACACACACACACACACACACACACAGACAATATCAAACATATACTAGTAAATATACTATATAAACTGAAGGTTTTTGCAGCAAAATGTTTATTTTAATTTAATTCAGTAGCCTGTAGATGAAAGGACACACATTTATTTTATGGTTCATTTGTTTATCTTTTTAAAATAATGAATTTATTTATTTTCAAAACCTTTTCTTTGAGGCTGCACAACCGTAGTCGGGCCACGAGGGGGCAGCATTTCACGATATAAAAAAATATAATCTGCTTGAAAGGGGCAGAGAATCCTTTTGGCTCTTTGTCTCCATCGCATACAGACGCGCGCACATGAGATGATTTGTTGCACCTAACGTTTATTTCCAAAGACTTAGCCTTTTCTTACAATCACCGGTTCACTTTAAGACTTTTAGAATAACACAATTGTAGCAGTATTTCACTCCATTATCAGCCCAATTTTAACCCCTTAATGCCTGATGTATCATACCACCAACCAACAGAATAAAACACATATATAGCTTAATACAATTAAAATTAATTAAAAGAAAAACAAATAAAACATTCCCAATGTATTTCATATAGAGCTAAAACATATACTTATTAGAAAACAGTTTAACACAAATTGTGTATTATTTCCTATATCAGGCATCAAGGAGTTAAAAAAAAAACCTATTTCAGAAAGTGTCACAGTTCTGAAATGCAAAAGCAGATTCATTATCTTGGATTTTACACAAACTACAACTATATAAACAAACCATACAAGTAACCAGAAAACCTGTCACTTTATTGCTACTGATGAAACCGATCCAATGCATTTTTAAATATCTAAATCTACATGCTCTCAGTTGAATATTTACTCAAATATGATGCACATGTTAACCATCACAAAAGGGAGCAGAAGAATTTTCTTTTCATTTACCTTTTTTCTTGTTTTTTCCTGTTGCATGCATATCTGATCGTTAGATCACATACAAGAGGTAAAAAAAAGCCTCAAGGGAAGCATTTAATGGGACACCAGTGAAACATCCTTAAACGTCTCCTCGTGGCTCATTACTTAAGAATTAAGTCTCTTTTTACTGGTTGGTAACATCTTTAGAAGCTTAGCACCATACAGCCTCAAGGCTGATTCACCATAAGGTCACAAGTCACAAGGCAACACGTTTGTGGTTTTGGAAACTACTAAACAAAGAACACTGAGATGGTGTCACAGCTTTTATCAGTGAATTTTTGTGTAATCAGAAATAGCTGTCTCTGCACAGTAATCACATCTTTGCAAGATGATGCTTTAGAAAAAGCTAAAAAGCATCTCCAACCAGGCCTGCTGTTTGTAACTCATGATATCTGCTTGGCTGGCGGACAGCAGCTTGTAAGAGATTTAAGAAAATAAATAAATAAGCAAGATCCACTGTTTAGTCTAGAATTGAGTTTCCAGTAAATCAAAATGAAGTAAAATTGAAGAACAATGATATAATGATATCTCATTCCCGGAAAATTGCAGAGATCAAAATCATTGAAACAAACAAACCTGATCTCGTATAAAGTATGAGTAGATGAATGTTCCACTGTTACATTACCAGTTTTGAATCCTCTTAAAAGTCTACATAGAGTCCTTTTTACTGCATCACAATAATTGCTAAATACCTTATGCGATAGAGTGGGCAGCAATGTTTTCATCCAAAATGGGTAAATGTTTGTTTTGTAGCAGCTGTGTTGCAGCTGCCTCACACACACACACACACACACACACACACACACACACACACACACACACACACACACACACACACACACACACACAGTCATAGGCCTTTGTGTTTGACAGTACATGTATACAAACATGTATCCATTATCTGTACATAAACTATTTCAAGTTTCCTTTGTATATTCCTCTGTGCCTTACTGTTTAATGAACTCATACAAAGAGACAATATAAAAGCATGCAGTCTTTGTGTTGACTCAAATGGCAATTGTGGTCTGAGAGACTAGAGCCTTTATTTCCACATCATTACTTCCATTTTATGCTTAAAGAGCTTTCCATTTGCTTAAGAGCATCGTTTTTATTCCTTGGCTCCTCCGAGGCAAACAGAGTCTGGCAGCACCAGCTTGTTGCATCTTAAAGGAGAAGGGTCACAATGACCGGTGTTACAGTGAATCAACTTTTCAGGTGTTTAAATAGGAGCTTATCACTCCATCCATTTTCACGATCAAGGCTCAACATCTGTGCTTTCTCATGACATGCTTGTTAAATATTTGTGCTAATCTGTCTGTAATGTTTAACTCCAGAGGAAATTCAAATATAACATTGTGATTTTTCCTGCATTTGGCCAAAGTACTGTGCACTTGCAAAAAAAGCCATGGGAGTTTTAACAATGTGCTTGTAGCCTGGCGTCAAAATCTTTGGATTTTCATTTGTTACATCACTTTCACTTTTTAAGTTAAGGCATAGGAGACACAAAGTATTTTACTGTATTTTCAAAAGGCTGACTTCAGAAGGGTGGAGCAAAGGATGGTAAACACAATGATTGTTGTCTTTTGCCACCTTTCTATGGATCACAATACCATCCTCAGTCCATGCGGGACTACTGTCTGACTCCATCGAGGGGGGTTCAGGATTGATGGTTGAAGCAGTCCCACTTCCACTAATAAACTATCTGTCATTCCCGCTTTCACCTCACCGCTGTCATGCTGCCCTCCTCTAAATCTACAAAGTCACAGTGCAAATCTGCCTAGCCTTCCATTTACATTTCCCTCTCAAAGCAAATACTGTATCTGTAGTGCTCTTTCTTGGCATGAAACAATACCGCTACTCAAATATTTAAACAGTAAAAAATACGTTTCATTCTTGATTTCCTCTCAGGTAATTCAACTTCTGCTCATGCCACTTTGCATACAGCATTATGACATAAGTTATCATTATAGGCTTTTTATTTTAAGCTATGTTATAATATTCACTTAGTTAAACAATTTAGTTTTTTGCCTTTTCTCCCAAGTCAACTGCTACAGAAAAAAAACTATTATAAAAGAGATAATACTTTTCAAACAATTGCTATACACACGGCTTAATTAATTGTTTTCACAAATGTGCTTGTAACAGAAACACTTTTAGAGCACTAGTCACGACTAACTGAAGATCCTTCGCCTTATAGTAATTCACCCGAGCTTTTAAAAGCAGCAGGGCCATTTTTCAGCAACTGTAAAAACTTCAGACAACACTTGCGGATAGTGTAAATCAAATGCAGGGATAATTATTCAAAACTCCAATATCAAAGCTTTTCTGCTGTGGACTCAAATGATGCAGAAATGACCTGCAGATTTGAAAGATTTTTAAATAATGCAGGAAAATAAAATCTATTTCCAACCATTAGTTTGTATTTATTTTTTTTATTTTTATTTTTGTTACAGCTTATTAAAATACATAGAACATCCTCCAACTCTTTAAAACAAAAATGCAAACACTTCACTACAGTACAATTAAGGCCTTTGTCTTAAACAGTTTTACTTTCCAACACACCAACAAATATGCCACAAACATTAAAGCATACATATTTGTTTCCTCAAAACACATTCCTTCTTCAGTTGGTCCTAAGGCATGCACAAGAAGCCAATTTCAGGTTCTTTAATTTCTTGCATGTCCCAGTATCAAACTGTACGCCATATCAACTTGAGTATTGATTATTGAACATAAATAATTCAGTGATCAGATCTGAAAGACTCAACATTCCATCATTATATTTGACTATACAACACGCAGTCAGTGTTTCATAATTCAGTGGGATAATATGGGATTTCTAAGGTTTAGGTTTGACTCCCAGATACAGAGCTAGCTCATTTCTCTGGATCTTCCCATCCTGATTGACATCACAGTGACGCAACATAACACCACGCAGCTTGTCCAGATCAGGACCTGAGAGGTTGGGCTGGAGTGAAGAGAAGGGGGAGTCAAGCTTTAGTAAATGCAATCATAACAGTTATACAGCACAAATGCTTTTTAGCAGTCAATAACATTTTATTTTGCATGTTCCATTTTAGTTCATATCAAGTCTAAGAGCATCACCTGCATTCAATATCAGCAGTGGGCTATAATTTGTACCGAATTATACCCATAAAACATTTTTTGTTGTTGCAATTTGCTAGCTCAAAACTGTTTGCGCTTAATAAACTTTACCATGGCTCACAGCTTTACCAGCATGAATTCTGTACAGCAAATTCTTTAATGCAAGGGAAGGACACTGCAGAATACAACTGAGTGATAACACGTCAGTTAATGTGGTGGCAGCACAATCTAGAGTTTGTAGAAGTAGTGAGTCCATTATCACACTTCTCTGGAATATGTAGTACATTTCAATATGTTAGATCCTGCCACTGGGTTGTTGGGGCTTTACAGCAGAGTGAATGTCAACTGGGAATCTTACCCGGACCAGCTCCATAATGTCCTTGACAAAACCATCCACCTCAGGACCCTCCAGTGCTCCCGTTTTACTCTGAACAAGGAAAGGAAAACAAAAAAAATTTGACAAATTTTGATTAAAAAACAAACATTCATCTACAGTACAAGTGAAAGTTTGTTCTGAAACCAGAAAGCGGCAGTCTGAAAGGATGGGAAAAGATTGTTGTAATATGTCCTTCATTCTTACTACAAAAAGTACTAAAACACAATTAAGGCCAAATCAAATAATTGCCCATTCCAAATGTCAAAAGTTCAGAGTAACTGGGAGATATTGCAAAAGGTCTCTTAAAAAAAAAATATCAGACACTCAGGAACCACCTGAGTAGTTCAAACTGGCTCAGTAGAGTTGAGTTTCCAGTGATAAAAGTACAACATAGGGGGCACGGTGCCGCAGCAGGTAGAGCAGCCGTCTCACAGCAAGAAGGTCCAGGGTTTGATTCCCGCCGGGGATGCTGAAGTGCGTGTTAGTTCCCTCATGACTTCAGCACCCACACCCTGGGTGGGGTTGGTGAAAGGATCTTTCTGTGTGGAGTTTGCATGTTCTCCCCGTGTTCCCTTGGGTAGCTAATGTGAGCTTCCCTCACAAAAACATGCAGCAGTCCTGGGCTATACATGCCCCCTCTGGCCAACCGGGGCGCCAGATGGGGTGGGGGGGATCTGGCCGGAATAACGTGATCCTTCAACGCGCTACGTCCGGCCAGAGAAACCCCACCCTGTCTGGTGAAAAGAAGCGGCCTGCTCACTCCTCAGGTGAAGGAGGAGAACTGAGCTCAGTGCAGGGCCCTCCTGGGGTTGGTAGAGGATGGCAATGCACAGGACTGTCACTTAGGTAAGAGCACTGAGGGATAAAATGGGGGAAAAACTGGGATAAAAAAAATAAAAAATAAAAGTACAACATTATGTCCAAACATGCATACAGTAAAACACCATTGTCTACTATAGTATTTATGTCAAAAACACACTCTGCAAACACAAATGAGTTGAGGTACAACAACACTGAACTTCTCCCAAAAGCTTGCCCGAATACTAAAGCACACAGGAGTAAGAAAAAGTTTTGGACATGCTGTAATTGATAAACCATTCACGTTATACGCAGCAATGTCATAGAATGTTATGTTATTATGCTATAATTAATATCATCCAGAACACCAAGAGCTAGGGAGTCCCTGGTCCACAAGAGATATGCAATTAATTGTATGTAATGAGAGATTGATAAACATATGAAGGCATTTTACTTCATTGAATTAAATTACAAAAAAGGTAAGAGGAGTTAAATGTACTTGCTGTTCAAACCACAATACACTATTATATTGAGAGTGCTAATAGGTTGTATAACATTTGCAGTGGGGACATTTACTTTATGGTTAAGGGTAATTACTCTCTCTGGTCTACTCTTTTCGTAAATTACATGAGTCTTTTAAAGCCATGTTCTGTTTCACAATATGATAATGATACATAGATGATATGAAGTGCAAGTATATTAAGTATTGCAGGTATGGATGCAGACTCCCCCACTGAATCTTTGTACATTTTTTTTCCCCCCATCTAGTGTTTTACTATACTTACAACGTCATAGTGGTCAAAAATCTTCTCAAAGTCTCTCTTTCTTTCTTCTTTACTGCAGGCCTGGGAAGGAAATGAGATCAGGAAAATTAAAACAAATGAGAACAATCCAATGTTAAATTTAAAAAAAAGACAGAAGAGCTTTAAGTGGCAAAACAAACAGACTTACATCCATCTGGAACTGCAGCAGGAAGTTCTCTTCCAGAGCCAATATCCTTAGAGATAAAAACATGCTTAGTGTGAATATCTGAGTCAGCCTGAACTCTTGTAAAACCAGTTCAGTTTGCAAAGCTTTATATCTATGTGCCTTTTGTTAAAACAAAAAAAACAAAAAATACCTTGCCAAATCATTCAGATCCAAACGGCCATCCTTGTTTTTGTCAAAAACTTTCATCTGCAAGAGAAATAAGCATTGAGGAGAAGAAAAAAAACAAACACACCTCAAACCTCTATCAACCTGTGTTATGACATGACCTATAACACTTGATCTAACTAATGTTGTCTGTTACTTAAATTCGGAGTAGGAGGAGGAGGAGAGGAGGAGATCATTTGTAAGTCTGACCTGATAAATGTTCATCAACAGTGAACAACCCATACATCCAGATTGAAAATGACAAGAGAAGTTGTAGAAACTAGAAAGATGTAGGGTAGGATTTGATTCAAAACAGTATAATCCGCATACGGATGTGTACTTTGTAATACCATGGCATCAGTGTACTCTTCCAGTTTCTCAGTTGACAGTTCCTTCTGATGCTGCTCGAACAAGTCTTTCAGGAAAGCCTACGAAGAAAAGGTTTTACCAGATAAGAAGTCTACTGGGTCTTGAATTACTTGACAACATTTCTCTTGTAAAGATTTGAGTTCAGATAAAGCCAAGGCTTCCTCTGAGTTTCCTCTGCAAGTACCGCTGTGTTCATTTTACATCAACTACAATTATTTTTTTTTTAAAGAAAAAAAGAAAGAAAGAAAAATAAAAACTTAATGTATGGTAGATACAAAAGGTAGATGGTAACAGTCATTCTCTGCCAATGCTGCAACTGAATGTAGAGGAAATATTCGGTGTCACATCTGTTATACATGGAAATCTACATATTGCTTGTGTTGACAAACTTACGGTACCTTGAGCTCCTGAGCTGATATGTAGCCACTGCAGTCAACATCATACTTTCTCCATATCTACATGGTAGATAAGAAAATATGTACATACTATTGATAACCGAATAGTTGTTAAATTATTATGGATATTTAGCTTTCCATTTAAGCTCACATTAACACATTGAAAATAAAAGGAATCAACAAGCTGGTACAGTAAAGGTTTTACCACTTCACGAACCTGTTATTCTTACTCAACACTTAAAAGGGCTTTCTAATGTTGTCTGTACAAAGGAATGAGGAACTGTTTTTTTTTTCCTAGTCTCTGTCAAAATTGTCCATACTCTTGGACAGAAGAGAACTGCAGGAAGGCACATTCAGTAACCATATCCTCAGCTATAACTTTGTAATGTGTGCAGAATGTGGGTTTGCACTGTCTTGTTGGAAAATGCAGGGACATCCCAGGAAAATATGCAGATGTTACTCTGCAATATTCTACTTCTGCATTATTGCTGCCACGGAAAAAGCACCAATAGAAACACCATAGTCCCTGGGTTTAGGACATGTTGCTGAAAACAGTTTTGAGTGGTCTTTTTTACCTTTATCAAGGTATATGACACAATTGCTTAAAATAATTAGGGGATGTCCAGAGATTAGGGGGGCACCCAGAGATTAGGGGGGCGTCCAGAGACGTCGTCTTTGGATATGGCCAACATATGGCCTGAAGGGTGAGGGCCTCCTGGCCGCGTGTCCGGCCCGGACCGGGGATCGCCTGGGTCGCGGTCCGCCGCCGCGGGGTCCCTGGCTGCTTCTTCCCGCGCCGTGGGGGCCCCGCCCGCGGGGTTGCTCCCCCCCCTCCCCCACTATAGATACACTTCAGGTGGAGCTTTGTTTGGTTTATTACACACACACACACACACACACACACACACACACACACACACACACACACACACACACACACACACACACACACACACACACACACACACACACACACACACACACACACACACACACACACACACACACACACACACACACACACACAGGCTTGTTCACCTGCATGCTGGCTCTCTAGTTTTTGGGTTTAGGTAGCGGTAGCGATAGCTTAGCTCAGACTGCGATCAGATCTCAAGATTTAGGTCGATTGCAGTTATTGTTTTGGTTGGCTCCGTGCCGGTTTCGTGCTTTGTTTGTGTTTTTTTTTTTGTTGCAGATTTCCAGTGCTTGACTTGTGTCTCCGTGTGTTCCTGCTTCCTGGATTGGCAGTGGATGTCGTCACCCCCCCCCCAAAAAAAAAAAAAAAAAAAAAAAACACTGGGTTTGTATGTGTATATTTATGTATGTGTACGCATTTGTGTGCGTATATATATGTATATATATATTAAATATAGTAATAATGCACATATATACACTTTTGGTTTCTACCGTCATGGTATCAATCAATAATATGTGTGCAGACAAGGTAAAAAAAAAAAAAAAGGATATGGCCAACATGAGGCATTTCAGTCCATTAGTAGATACAGCTTATATCATTTCATAATCATGTTTAGGGTATGACCGTACCTTCATGAAATCAACACTGTTGTCCAGAGGGGCTTCTCTGTGGAAAATTAACAGGAAGTTTTCTTGCTCAGGAAGGATCATATGAGCCAGCTGGAAAACAGTTCAGAGTAAACATCTGAGCACAAAGACTTTCCATCTGCTTATGTCATGTCTTCAAAAACCAACAAGTTTAGGGCAGATTCTTTTACATATATGATCACTTGAGTGGTCAGTTTAGTAAGGATCATTTTCTTGAGGAAAAAAAGATAAACATTAAAAAAAAAAACACACTGTTTAAACAGAGTGACGTCTGATGACCATTTCAAATAGATATTGTATAAGGAGCACATATTTTGGCTTTTTTTTAAATCCATAATTTCTATAGTTTGTTATTTCTACTGTACTGTATCTAGACAGCACAGAGGGATAATTCACTCATCCACCAGTGAACCAGCCCTGCACCAGCGCCTCCTCTCCAGTCCATGTTGCTCCTCTGTTTCTTAACAATATCAGTCTTCAATTAGTAGATTAAACTGGCCTCATTGATCATTCTAAAGGCAATACTGCAGTCCTTTGGATGACACAACCAAGGTTTAGCTCAAGGTCAAAACAAGCGCAATGCACCAACAGTAATGCCCCCCCCCCAAAAGAAAAAACCAGCCAAGTCACATGGCGCTAGAGAAGTATCAGCACTTCATGTAGCTTTGACACAGGATACTGTGGCTTTCTGATAAAGCTGCTGACTTCCTTTCAATGGCATCTGAAGTCACTGCATTTTGATAACATTTGCAAATTATTTTAGATGTGCAAGCACAATACAAAATGAGAATATTTTCAGTCTGTATTCCCACAACTAGCATTTTCACTGAAAAACTGCTTGCAACGTTCAAACGTGACATCATAGTTTTTCAGACTGAACTGTTGCTGAACTCACAGCAACTTATCACCATCCTGAGCAATCAGCTCTTATTAGCCATTTACCTAAATGGTGACAGCATTAGTCGATGTGAACATTGCACTGAATTTGCTGTTTCTGCATTTTACATATGGAGGATTTTTTGTGCCAAAATTAAATAAATAAATACATAATTAATTAATTAAAATGGGAATTAAATATATCATTAATTAATTAAATGTGTCATTAATTAATTAAAATTAGAATGAAATATGTCATTAATTAATTAAAATACAATTCATTTTAAGTAAAAATATATATTTATTATTTCAGCATTTAATTAATTAATGACACATTTAATTAATGATTTCGTGTTGCGTGTGAATCATGAAATGTAAAACTGCATTTAATTCATTAATGACACATTTAATTAATGATTTCGTGTTGCTGAATCATGAAATGTAAATGTAAAACTGTCAGTTTCACTCGTCAAAGTCAGTGGGCGGATTCCAAACACCTCATTGGTTCCCCTGCACATCAAGTCAAGGCAAATCGAATCCACATAATGGATTGTTGCAGGGCTTGTGGACACATTCCGATAAACTAGGTGGCATTATTCACCTCTACGTTGGTTTGGAAATTTTTACTCTACTCCAAAATTTTTACTCTACTCCAAAATGTTATTGGCAAACACTGAAACCTCGGTCCTCTAACCTCAAATGTTGAAACAGCAAGGTGTACAAAATGTCAAAATCCTGCCCAGAGCTGCTGAGAGAAGCAGCGAGTTTAATTGAAGAAGCTCTGAGCAGAACTCCTCCGGCTCCAGCGGCTCCGTCACAGCAGATACCTGCTGCTGCATCACGCAACTCTCTACAACACGCAACTCACAGCTGTCATGTTTAGAAAGGCTTCTACCTCCAGTTTCAGACCAAAGCAGTGGATTCCACTAGATTTGCGTTAGCTCCGCCCACTGAGTTTGACGAGTGAAACTGACAGTTTTACATTTACATTTCATGATTCAGCAACACAAAATCATTAATTAAATGTCATTAATTAATTAAATGCAGTTTTACATTTCATGATTCACACGCAACACGAAATCATTAATTAAATGTGTCATTAATTAATTAAATGCTGAAATAATAAATATATATTTTTACTTAAAATGAATTGTATTTTAATTAATTAATGACATATTTCATTCTAATTTTAATTAATTAATGACATTTAATTTATTAATGATATATTTCATTCCCAATTTAATTAATTAATGATGTATTTTATTTATTTAATTTTGGCATAAAAAATCCTCCATATTTACAAACAGCAACATTTCAAGACAAACTTTTAAACAGAATTTTGCAAACAGATCGGGGTTCTTTTATTACTGCACTAATAGTTGAGGTGCTCCAGGACAATTTTGAACGCTAACTTTTGGTTGCATTTGCACAATCTACCATAACTTCCTGTCTATACTAAAATAATAACTAGTATCACAGACATTATTTGGATTCATGGGACAATTATACACTTAATCCCCAGATTCTACATATAGAATGCCACACTACTAGTTGGGAGTGGAGATATTCACTAAACACTTGCCACACAAAACCAGTCTACACACATATTCCTGCAAATGTGTCTCAAAGATTGAGATATGGCTGATGTTTATACAAAATCAGCCATATTCAGTAACAAACCAGCTCCAAATAGATTTTGAAGCACCATAGTTATTCTTGCATTTAAAGTAATCCATGCAAACGAATTGTTTAACTCGTAACGTAAACACTTAACAGATCAGGAACAGGTAGAGCAGTTTCTGACAAAAACTCAGAATTACAGTGTCAAATACGAATCGTAATAGAAATGTCAGCAGGGCAGAAGCTACTAAAAGCTTTAAGTGCAGTTCCTGCAACAGCCTCACAGTAGTAAATCACTGCTTGTAACGGGGCAATTATGGGAGACATCTATTGAGCGAAAGCACTATGAGTGAAAGCCAAAGGCTTTGATTTGTGGGTGTAATACATTAAGAGAGTGGCGTAATGAATGGGCCAAAAGTTCCGTTCTGTGAGAGGAAGATATTTCACTTGATTATCCTGATGAAGCATGGTGACTACTCCGGTGCCAAGAGGTGCATCACATCAGCTTGAGTGCAGCCTGAGGGAGCTGCATCATCAAAATATTACTCAAATTACTGAAAAACCCTGCAACACTGTCAAACTTTGATTTGATTAATCTATGTAATTTAAAAACCGCTCTTGACAACCTAAAGAATAAATAAAGTGTGGCGTCTTGTTTGCCCTGTCATTCTGTGTTGTGTTACTGCTGCTCTCCTGTGGTTTCTATTTAACTGCAAGAGGATGAGTTGGCATCTCACTCAGCAGTCCCGGAAATTATTTTCTGTTTTAAAAAAAAAAAAAAGAAAGGCACAGGCTGCATCATTCTCACAGAAACATGAAACATGAGGAAGTTAGCATAAGCAGCCTAATAACTTTTTGATTGAAAAAGGGGTTGTCATGTGAAGGAATTGACTACCAATCTATGTTGTACAAGTGGACAAAACTACTTCCCACACTTCCCTTTGTATGTGTTAAATAACCCAAAAACTATAGATCCAGAAACAAAAAGTCTAATAGATCTCATGGTTTTTCCACCACCTTCATTGTTGGGAAGCAGCTGGTGACAAGCAAAATCAGGGGTGCACTTCCTTCACAATCAACAACTTCATTGTTGACGTTATCGTTCTCACAGCAAGAGACCAAATGAGTAATTATTAGATGGTGATGTAAAAATAATGTAATCTCCTCACCTGTAGGGGATGCTTCACACCCTAAGCTGCTAACATTTGTGTAAAATCAGTTGCAATTCAAAATGTTGATTATGAAAAAGCAGTTAAATGGTGGCTTACTTGAGTAGAAACCAGAATTTGAGTGGTTGTTTGTAGTACAACAAAGCCAAAAAAAAAAAAAAAGAACTACCATCGAGCCATGGTGCTGATGTGCTCTGTACCAGTCAAATATTTGGACACACCCGCTAGTTTTGGATGAAAAGTCATCTTGACTGGCTCTTGACTGGTTTCATTTGTACCATCTATGAATCAACCAGTGCTGCAACACGGATATTTATGGTGAAACGAACGAAGGCACAAATTCACAAACAGAAACAATCGTACCTCTTGAATCTGCAGTTTTCCATCAGCCGTAACATCATAAGCAGACATGAACCTCTGCTTAAGTCTCTGGACTCTCTCTTCTGTGGCTTTCTCCTGCAGAGCCAAAGGGAAATAATTGATTTTCTTGTTCTATCCATTTCCCATACCCACTTCACAGAAACTAGACAAGCCTCCATGCACGCTCAAACCCACTCCTCTGGACAGAAGAATCAACAATTAGCCTGCAGTATGCAATAAGCCAAAATGAGATGGAAAAAAACATTAAACTATATTATAAAGCAGAATGCAAGGTAAATTTGATGCCAGTTCTTTTCAAACAAGGTCTTTTAAAATCTTAAGATCAAATCTTGTTAAAACTTGGCATACTGGCTTAGTTACATTTTTGAAAAGTCTCCTTCACACTCCATGGAACCATTTTTCTCAAGGCCTTTATTTAAGCTATTTTTCCAAAAGCTTTCTTGGTCCTTCAGCTCGCATTACTACCGGTAAATGCAAGTAAAAAAGGTAATTTATTGCATAAGGATCCAAGATTTAGCTGTGTAGCCCAAACCTTAGGTTAAAAAGCTTGAATTTCAGTTGCTAAATTTGTTTTAATCAGCAGTACCTCTTCCAGTTACTCATCTACAACTCTGATGCACTGTTCTGTAACTATAGAAACCTGTTGATCCATGGCACCAAAGCATGAATCATGGCTTCAAGCAGAGGGCAGAGTCTGCAGACTACTGAGTGCCGAAGCCTCACTCACGTATTCGTCTTTAGAAACGACCTTACAGTAAATTGCACACTATTACCATGCTTCAGCTGTGTCCTGTCTCCTGGAAAACATTTTAGAGCAAAATGCTTTCTTAATCCCAAACTATGTTTCCTTATAAGCAAAGCAAACTTGTTTACTGTTGGGTTTTATTGATACATTTAAAGTACGGTGTATCACATGGTAGCAGATGATTTTACACAATTAACTGACATGTTGAAGCAAATTAGTGCATAATTACTCCAAATGATACAGCACAGGAAATAGGAGAAACATAAGGCTTTATGACTGATACTCTGTGACTGTTGCTTGAGATGTGCATGTTACACTAGGGCGCTAATGATGGAAAGTAAACATCAGAAAGACCAGCATTATGCAGTTGGTGGTGCGTGTTCAATTTCACCCAACCCAATTAGTATCCAAGGGAGTCTAATACACACACACACACACACACATATACAGTAGCTGCATGATCATTGTCGTCTCCATTATAGCTGATCAGGGATAAAAGGCTTAATCTTTGCTCAGTGTAAGAGCACTTAAAATTGCTCAGTAAACACCATGTGCTATTAGTGCACAAGCTCTGTTTCCCCCAAAGTTAATTTGTAACCAAATCAAGGGCATTTTTTCTTTGACAGAGCCCAGGCCCCTCTGATTGCGTTATCCAGCATCCTCACTGCGACCCCACCCATGCGACAGCTGCAGAGAGGTCCAGATGCCCACTCAGAGGCAGAAAACACTTGGAGCCCAAGAACTTGTGAATGAAGGAAAAACCAAACATCATTGTGAAGAACACTTATTTTTGTGGCCAATTAAAGAAAATAACAATAAAATCAACAGTTGCCTGTAATAGTAGAAGTTATCCAAAATACAACCGTACTGTGGAGAAAGAAACAAACAGTCAAAAAAATGCAGTAAGTACAAGCATTTTGGACATCACTGGACCAACATCACCATGTTGATGCAGCATCAGAGAAAGATGGCTCCATTCAGCAGCGTATTGCCTGTTAAATCACCTTTTATCATGTGATAAATGAGATTATGAGATTAATCCACTGAAGAAGAAAAAAAAGTCTTACCTGTGGACCCAATCTTTTCATCATGTGCCGGAAAAACTCATCAAGCTCTTTGCCCTCAATGTAACCATTATCTGTCGAGTTAAAAAATAATTAAAAAAAACCTCAGGGTTGTAAAAGAAGTTAATTGAAATGAAGTTTTTCCACAAATAACGTGTTTCACTTAGATTTGGCCAAAATAACGCTAAACAATATATATATATATATATATATATATATATATATATATATATATATATATAAATATATAAATATATAAACACACATACATATATACATACATACACCTTTAAAAACACATTTGTACTATAGCCAGCACACCCGATTTAGAGGAAGGGATTGTCAGATCTAGTAATGATCCATTAATTAGAGGCAGGTGTGTGTGTTGGAGCAGGGAAACATGTAAAAGATGCAGGACAGGACACAGAAACACCGTCCTACACCTGTTGTTCAATTTTCATCATGAAAGCTTACCATCTCGTGTCCGGTAAAGTACAAGACTATCTTACAAGTATATGTATAGAAAACAAACAGGAACGGCCGGAGACCTGTTCTCACCATCTGCATCGAAGTGTTGCCAGATTTCCAGAAATCCAGCTGCATCCAGGTTATCAAAAGCACTGTCCATTTCAGTAGAAAAAAGTCAGCTGCAAACTTTTAAACATCAAAACAGAAACGTCTCTGGAGTCAGCTTGCGTTGCACTGCCTTTTTGACTGACATAGGACAGGGTCACCAAGTAAAAACCACACCTCCTCATTTATTTGAGTGCGTGAAGGAGGCGGAAAAAGAAAAGACGCGCTGCATCTCCTGGCGTATTCGCCATCTGGTGGTTGAACTGTCACACTGCGGGGTTGAAACCTAAGCCTGATTTATGCTTCCGCGTTACCGTTACGCAGAGCCTACGCCGTACGATGCGCGTCGCCGCAGTACCCTACGCCGTAGGCGCTGCGTTGGTGTAACGCGGAACCATAAATAAGCCATAAATCACCCCCCCCCCCTTTTTTTTATTAACATGTGACAAAGGAGGCAAAGCAGAACTATCAGTGTGTAAAATTATTTTAATAAGAATTAATATTTTTGCATGGAGAAAAGTCTAACACCAAACATATCGACCCATAAGAAAACTGAAGAAATGGTGCACCAAGACTTAAAAGAGCAGAAACGCCATTTGAATTTGACATCTGAATGCATTTTTTTCCAGCTCAAGTATTCAATAGCTTGCATTATTATTTCCCCCATAAAACCTGGTGAATGAAATAATTACATGTAATAACAAATAATTACATACAGAAATATTATTTGTACATTTATAAACACAATGTAAGGAACAAAATTAAAGATTAAGACGTCACCAAACTTGTTTTTCTTTAAATTTCAGGTTACAAACAAACCCCTAGTATAGTAGTGTACTTAGTACCAAAACAATATAGGATTTGCTGCGTTCACATAGGCGTGTGAATATATCAGTGTGTATATTACATGTGCTTAAATTACACGTACATACTAACATGCCTAAATGATTAAACACACATATATACACACAGAAAAACTCACAGTCAGGTCATGCAGTCACACACATACAGACTCAAAGATCTAGATTTAATGCTACTGGTACTTTTGTTTCTCCACCAACAGAAGTGGATGCTCATTTTTCAGGACAGACAGGAAGTTATCAATCTCTCTTACAGTGTAAAAGAAAAAGCGACAAAAGGACAACAGCAGGTGTGCATATGACTTTCTCAAATCAAGAATTCAAAATAGTCAAAATGGCAACAGAATACAGTACAGAGTCACTTGTATTTGCCTTAAATGTTTTGCAAGGTAGAAGTACATATTTTCCAGTGTCCTGGAATTACTTTTAGACAAAGGGTGATGTTTCATTTTTTTTGGATAGCATACAGATTGAATATGTACAGCAAGAAAAGTGTTATTTTCAATTCATGATCAGTGACTATATGGAATTGTAAACCTAAAAAATGACATCAATAGACAACACAATGTAGGAAAGGTGCAGCAGTAAGACATTTGGCCCTGACTTGAATTTTACGCTCGTACAGTAGGCTACAGTACAGGACAGTAAAAGATGCACCCCTTTCACACTGCAATTGGAAAACAAAAGCCCAGAGGACATTTAACATTGGTGTTGCAGTACAGTTTGGCACACAAGGAATAAAAGTCTACAATGCTGATGTGATTTAGCAGTATTTAATGTTACAGTATGTACATCATATGTCATACTGGCAGAGTGAAGATCTAAAGACAGATGCAGAGGGGAGCATACATGTGTTAAGTACAGCAAATAAAAAAAGTAGTTGCAGTAAATATAGTTTGTGTTCCACAAATTAAGCTTTTTTCATAAGTTTGTTATTTTTTGGTCCGGTTTTAGACACTAAAAAACTAACAAGTACTGTAATTACAATGGAACATGAATGCAACAAAACAGACTGTAAAAAGTGTAAATGTAAATTTGTGTGATTGGCACAGACTGAGCAGCACTAATAACCAGTTAATAAGCTAAACATTTTGAAAATCTGGTTGCCAACTGTAAAGCAGTGTGAAAAGGGCACGTCTTGCTCTAATTAAAGAAAAAAAATGGAGGAATTGTCCTGAAACCCAAGCTAATATGAAGCAGAGGTCCATGTGGTTAGTACATAGCTACCTTCAGCTCACTTTCACTCCAGGCATTGTAGTCATTTATTTTTTCTTTTATTCATAACTGCCACCTAATGCCACAAGGGTCTTCACATGCAGGATATTAAAGAAAATTCATTTTCTGTATGAAAAGAAGTGAAAGTGAGCTGAATTTTGAAATAAGTTTAAGAAGAGTAGCATGAGAAGGCTGGAGTTCCCTCAGTGTACCGCTTTTACACAAAGGTCTTTTTCAGTTCCTTGCTATCATGGGACAATTAGCACACCAGACAATCTTTGTGTTTGACATTTCTTCCTGTTGGGGGGGTTTCTTTACGAGCAACTTACAGTCTGTAAGAATTCACTGATTTAATCAATCAACACAGAAGAAAAATGCTGAAAATAGTTACAATAACACTCTGTATTGCACTTGACAGACATAGCCATACTTGTAGATGTTTTTCCACAGTGTCTAAATATACAGAACAGTGCTAGTTAACAGTGCTGGAGCCATACTGATTATCAATAAGGTTAAAGTGTACCACAGTCCTCTGAAAGCATTCACACATCATATGGTCACTCCAGCTCTCACATGGAGAGTAATGTCAGTCCATTTGGCAAGTTTAAGTCCTTCAGTCTTGGATTCCAGATGTTGCAAGAAATGTCAGAATTTCCTTTTTAATGCTAAGATCATCATGTGAAACCTATGTATTCCTGTAAAAAAAATAAAGCAATTTGCATAATTGATTCTGTAACCTCGGAAGCACAGAGTACTACAAAGTACAGTACGTACTGAAAGTTGTAAAATCGATATAAATATATTAAAGGAAAATGTTTGCTTGAATTCAAGTATCGTTATTCTGGTTTACCTCTTACTGTGTGTTTGGTCCCTGGGAAGCAAGTTATGGCAGCCAAAAATAGAAGGTTGTTAGTTACAAAAGATAACTGTACACCAAGATTCACAGTCTCTTTTTTTTTTTTTTGCCATTTTCTGACTGGATGAGCTTGACCCATGATGGTCACGAATGGTCAAACCCTGAAAAGTCTAAGAAAAGTGACGAAAATCAAAGTAGATGAAAGGCTGGAGTGGTTGGATAAAGAGGCTCCTGTGAGATGGAGCACCGTTTTGGTATTATTTAGGTGGCATGATGACCAAGTTGTTAAAATATGCATGAAGAACCAGATTAAAACTGTTGTTGAAACTAACTTGCATTACAGCAGGCCTTCCTGCTTACCGAACATGATTTGTACCTTGTGGTCAGACGGGACCCTTAAGTACAAACTCTAATATAAATTCAATCATGACCACCATTGTCTCCTTTAGCTGTTTTTCTAAAACGAACGTGAGAGTCTTGTCAACAGGCTCATATTAAAAAGATGTCTTTATCCACCTCCTCCCCAGAGCCTGATGACTTCTTGCTAGTGGTCTTGTCCTTGTCTGCGTTTGGATATTTGTCCTTGGTCTTGAGGGAGCCGCGGTCTTCAGAGTTGGAGCTGAGAGGGCCGCATCGCTTCACAGCATCTGACGCTGACCGCACTGGAGAGAAGAACGGGGAAAATTACACTGTTGGCAATAATTAACACCAACGGGGAAAAAAGGAATAAGGGAAGATATCAAGAGATGTAAACTACTAGAATATCCTAATAGTTTTCTTTAAATACTTAATAAGTCTCTCAATATTAAAATATAATTATGTAATACACACACACACACACATACATCACTGCATTTCATTTCCTGAATGTTTTTGAGCGTTTGCATTAACAGCATCAGATGAGTTGGGTTCCTTAGTTTTAGAAAGATATTACAACTCACCTTCCTGAGTGGATTTGTTTGTGGAAACTCCTGACTGAAGACTGGAGTCCTTGTCCTTTTCTAACAGTCCTTTCTTTAGCGTTGAAGGGAGAACCAGTGTTTTAGGAGATGCACCGCTACTGCCGGGAGAATCTGAGCTCTCGTCTAAGTAAACACATTTTTAGAAATTATTGGTGCTGACAACATTGATCTTAAAATATTGAAATCACAGCACAGTAGAATGGTTTTCCCTGTGAAAATCCCATCCTCACCCTGGACTCTGAACCTACCTAAGGTCCTGCTGGTACTGGTGGTCCTCGGCTTCTGGGGGATGGAGGGCCGAGCAGCTAAAGCAGGCTTTGCTCCTTGCGGTATGGGAGGTTTAGGGCTCACTGGTCCTGCAGGGGAGTTTGAAGAAGATGTGGTTCTGACACGAGTGCTGGCTTCAGTTTTGGTCTCAGTGCGTGTTGATGACTTCTCAGAAGGAGCAGAGTCAGCTTTGTTGGTGGACCCACTGGGAGACCTGCTCTCTGTAGACGTGGGGTGGGGCTTGGCTGCGGACAAACATACAAATATTTTTATGCTCAGCACAAGAACGCACAGTATGAGCAGTTTAATATAATAATATTGTAGCCATAATAAAACAATAATGAACCAATAAAACATAATAAATAAAAAAAAAGATAACATTTTAGCTGCAATGTTTGATTGATTTCAATCCAACACGGTTACTCTTTTTTATTTCCTCCGTCGCTTACCTGCTGCATTGCTGTCAGGCCTGTCAGGGCTGGAAGACTAGAGGGGAAAAGCAATGACAAAATATTCAATCTTTGTGTGTGATTGCAAGGATTACCTGCATTTCTCTGCCACACATTTTATAATCCAAAACTAATATACAAAAATATTATGTGAAACTCCAGTAGGTGAGTTACTCAACACTTTTAAGTGATACAGTTAAAGAAAAAGAGAGTTTTTAACCGATTTTTACTATTTTTTTTTTTTTTTTGCACTATTAAACACTGCTGTCATGGGGGAGGATGGACCCCGGACATGAGCACTCTTTAAAAGAATATCCCCAGCATTATTTCTTTTTTCGTAACAGAATTGAAATATCAGACCTCTTTCTTTTCTTCTGTCAATCGCTCTGCTTTTAATGCTTTCATCTATTTAACTTCACAGCCTTCCCCCTTATCCAGCAGTTCAGAGAATCAAGTTACCGTCAGCTTTAATATAGAAAGTTCCAGCATTTTTGGGCATTAGGAGCCCAAAATATAATCTAATGTGTAATTTATTTTGTGTCATTATTTAAGCAAGCTTATCTTTCCGGTTCAGCAGTGCTCTCAAAGGTCTCTCATCCTAACTTTTTAGAAGTGTCTCACATCTCCAAACAGAAAACGAATATGGAAAACAATAATCAGTGGTCTGACCAAGATGGAAACACAAACTTAATTTTGATGGTTTTTGCAAATAGCAGGGAAGGAGGATCGCTGCATGTTATCAATACTTCACAAACTTAAGCAAATACTCCTTCAAACTTAAACTGATATTTTAATGTGAGCAAAAGTTCAGAAATTTGTTCTGCTTTATGCAAGATTCAAACATCCTGAATCTTGAATTTTTATTCACTGATCATTGCACTTTTTTATTGCTAAGCCACACACTGTATTTCTTTTCATATTTATTCATACGTTTCTTTGTTTGTTTTTTGTGAATGAATTGTCTTACTGATATTGAACTGTCCAAGGGGGGTTTCAGAGTGCATTTTCACTACATCATCATCCTGTCCTCTCAGGATCAAACGGGCTTCATAACCATCACCACGTGCTCTTGTCTACCATTTCTTCATCTTTTTATTAACCGGTACATTTTTTTTTGTAACCCCAGTGGGGTTTAACCAACATCACATCACCTTGTATGCTCTCCTCTCATGTTTAGCCTTCATCTCTGCCAGGAGGCCACTGCCCATCATCTGCACTCCAGTGTAGCGCTTCCCTCCCTGAGGACTTCCCCTGCCGTCCAAGCTCTCCCACGGTTCATCCATGGAGTCTGGCGTCCTCAGCTCCTCGGAACGGTCCGAGCTGCTGCTGTAGTCAGTTGGCTGTGAGCGGATGGAGGCATCTCTAGAGTGGAAATTATTAGTGAAGTTGAGACTGGAGTACACATAGATGGATTCATTGGGTAATTAATCTCTCTGTTATTATCTCTACCTGGACTTTGGCTCGGGCGCCGGGCTTTTAACTGCCACCTTTGGAGAAGAAGGTTCTTCAGGGAGAGTGGGTGCTGGAGCAGAGGCTGCAGAGGCTGACGATGTACCAGAGGATGTTGGAGCTGCCTGGTTTTTCTCCGACTTATCAGATTTGTCTGATTTATCAGATTTGTCTGATTTGTCAGATTTGTCTGATTTATCTGATTTGGCAGTTCGCTTGATGAGGTTTAGGAATCCTCCTTTACTCTTCTTCTTCTCTCCATCCTGAGACTCTGAACTCCTCAGAAATCGTCTTGGAGGAGGTAGTGAAGAGAGATAAAAAGAAGAAAATACTTAATGAGTGATGAACAACCACTCATTAATACAACGGAATTGAATGAAATTAAATCTAAGACATTAATTCGTGATGAACAGTATGCTCACTTTGAATTCATCTTGGTGACTTTTTTGGAAAAGAACTCCTCCACTCCTTCATCCACCCTTCCCATGAGGCCATTCTGCTCCCCATCTTGAGAAGTAGTGCTGTTGATTTGCTGAAAGAAAAAGGGTCAAGACTGACAGGACCACCTGAGAAACAATAGGTCTTCTCTTTCTGTCCACCTTTGAGCACTTGTCCAATATTGAAACATGGATGGATGGCACAACAATTTATTAAGCTCTTCAAGTTAGTCTGCAGCTCAATTGTAAATGAAGCCATTGGGAGCTATTTGAATCCTACAGCGAACTTCCCTTGAGCTCAGTTGCTTTATTTGCAAGTTTTACTCACAGGTATTTTGCTTGAATGTGTCTTTTTGTTCCTTCGGGGTCGTAGTTTTGTGAAGTGCTGGAGTTTTTTCTCTTCCTCAGATGGCAGCTCTGCAATCTTTCCAGGTGGATGTTGCCCCAGTTGGAGAGAGAACACAGACGGAGTGGGTGGAGTTTGAGATGAAGTGGAGGTGTCCTCCATGTGGACAGGAACATCCTCCAATGCTTTGTCCAGGTCAAACTCCATCTCTGCAGGTTTGTCAATTTAATAAGATTGTAAGTGATTTAAGAGCCATACTTCTCAATTTTTTAACATTTTTTTTTTTTTTTTTTACGATTAAATGTAAACTGAAAAACTATAAAAACAACATACCAAAGGCACGAGACACGGGCCGCAGCATTCTGCTGTGGATGCTTTTCCTTTTGGATTTAGGAGTCATCTACAGAGAGAGTAGAGAATAATACACTTTTTCAGGTGAACACAAGTTTTAATTCACACAAATTAACTGAATATCTGAGGTTTGATAAAAACCTGTATGTGGTATAATGAAATAAAAGCTAATATTATCTATTATAATATGATTAACTATATTAGGACAAAAACCTTATTTTAAAAGCAATAAACAAGGACTTTGCCTTAATTATTTTATTTTCTTATGTTTCATCCTTATACATTAAAGTATCCAGTTTGTGCCACAAATTTACAGGTTTCCTGCTAAACAGACAAAAGAGGATGCAACGTTCGTAAACTTCAGTGGGAGTAGGGACACTTATTGATAGTTTTAATAATTTTTCCCCAAAATTAGGAGCTCTAAAATGTCATTGAGAATACTTGCAATCTGACTTTCTTTGTAAGTGAGGAGTCAGATACTGATGTTTATGAGATTTGTAGCAGAAACATGTTAACGCATCCATTACATTAAAAAAAACAACCTAAGGCTTTTTGAAAGTATATCATTTTAATCATGATCCATATTTACAGAGATTACAGGCAGTTATTAAGAGGATGTGCGGTGTCACCCCCAAAAAGTCTAAATTGTGAAAAAATGTGGAAAAAACAGCAGGAAGGAGTAACTTGGTGTCCCACTGAAATACATAGTCTACTGAATAAAGGGCTTTTTTGTATTTTTTTTTTTTTAAAGGAATGACATACTGTTGTGTAGATGCTAGAAACTACTACAAGGCAGTACGGTGAAGAAAGACGAAAGGGAAAAAAGTGAGACAAAGGAAATGTGGATAGAAAGGGAAAACTAGAGGGACAGTCCACAATTACTTACACTGGTGCAGCAAAGAGTCTCCAAGGAGCAAAGATAGAGAGGACAAAAGGAACAGAGGAAAAGGTGGAAGAGAAAAGAAGACAAGACACAATAAGGCTTTAGGAGGAAAATGAAAGAGACAACCATGAGCTTGGAAGGAGGAAAGACAAGAGGATAGATGATAAAATATCAAGATGGAGAAAAGAAAACACAAAAGCAGATATAACTAAAAAATTCCCGAAAAAGCTGTATATTAACTGGTTTCTAAACATCACTCTCTTTTCATTTCCTTCTTGGAGAAGGACATGTCTCCTATATGGCAGCTGTTAATGATCAATTATTCTATCACATAAGCCAAACACAAAATCTGAAGACTGCTAACCATCGACTCTCCCAGGCATACAAAACAGTCAGCTGGTGCAATCTATCTTTATGCAAAGATGCATCTTCATATGCATTGTATGGGATTGTCTGTGCTAAACCTAGAGTCTTCCAGGTCTATTTTATTTTACTCAAGAGCTGGTTAAAAACAAAGCAACCAACAAACAAAAAAAACAGGCAGTGTATAAGCCTACCATTAAAAGATAAGAACCAAAAGCCTCAGCTTGTGTTGGTCATGTGACACCGAAACTCCCAGGCCCATTTGTCCTGGGATGGACAACGGATCATTTGTCCTTAACATATTAGGATTATTCTAGAAATCTTGCAGATTTTGCGGCAGACTGGAATTTGATGAGCCTGAAGACCTGAAAAAGGTTTGGGACTTCTGAACTGCGGCGCATTCTCCTGCTGGGAAAAGCTGCTACCAGCAGGAGAATGAGACGCCTAATTCCTGAAATTTAAAACAATTCCTGATCAATTTAACTGTACTCAAACTGTGCATAAAGTATTAGTTGCTCAAATTAAAAGTTTCTTGTTAAAAAAAGAAACCAGATGATTAAAACTATAACCAGCACACCAACACACCAGTACCTACCATGCATGTTTCCAGGTCGTCAAGCCTCTCAGCCTCCAGTATCTCAGTCGATGCCCGTTTAGGAATCTTTTCCTCTGGGACGTCCAGATCTACAGACTCGTGCTGCAAGGGGCGACCTCGGCGTACCAGATGGTCTGCCTGAAAGAATAAAGCGGAGGAAAAGCAATGGAGAGAGGAAAAACCGGGGAATTAAAGACAAGCCCAACCAAGTTGTTAAGAAAACCGGTTAATTACTGAAACAACAGTGGCAAACATCTAAAAAGGTCATAGGAATAATTATTATGTATGAATCTGTGATTGGGTAAAATAATCTCTGCAAGGGTTTTTGTTTATTTTCTTTCTTTATTTGCAGATTTACTCCAAAAAAAGAAAATGGGCATTTAAACATTGACTCCAGCCTGAGTGGAATTATAACGTGGGCTCTTACCAGTGTATGCTGGGATGTGGAAAGAGCTTCCAAAATTTCATCAACAATGCGATCCGAGAGAAAGGATGCCAGACTCAGTTTCACCTCACTGACGGAGAAAGAGAGATTCACAAATGGCAAATAAGAGGGTGAGGTTGGGTAAGGCAACAGCATCCAGAGTTGGTTTGTTTTGGAAAACCAAACAATGAGATACACAAGTCTCTGTTTCCCACATACTCAACTTGTGCATCTGGCAGTTCTCAGTATTTTCAGATGTTGTGAACTTTATTCATGATTTCATATTTTCATGTAATCTAAACTAAATTAGGAGCAACAGAATATCTTCTCCTTATCTCTCTGTTTGAGTAGCAGTTAATCTGGAGAGCCCACCCAAGTGTTGGTATTTGTCTGGGAAACAGGAAAACCTCCGGAGCAGGTACATAAACACAAATACTTTGAAGCAAATGAGAACACACACACACACACACACACACCTGATCTTGTTGATGATATCCACCCCCGACTGTTCCAGGAGGGTTTTGGTGACAAAGCTTTTAGGTACAACCATCTTTGCTGAGCTGGCATGCATCAGTTCTGAACGAAGATTACTCCTCTTCATCACATGAGGACACAGACCCTCAGCTGCATCCACCATGGACTCTAACAGAGTCTGGAAGGAAAACGGAAAACACAAAAGCAAAACATCACATTTACTTTATTAATTTGGTAATTACTGCTGCTCTCTTTTCATTGCAATTAAATATAAAGATTTAGGTTTTAAAGATGTAATTAAAGGGCCCTTATCTTGTGTCACTGCAGCCACCTATGATACACGTATTGTACAAAAGAGTAATACAGTATGGGTGCCAAATCTTTAGTCAGAGTACCGTACCTGCAGCTGCTGGTCCATGACAGTAGTCACTTCCCCGGCCATGGATTCAAGTTTTTCTTGAATTGGACCCACTGATGAACTGTTTACCTCCTCTCTGGATGCCAGCCCAAGATGGTAAAGGTTAGGGAGCAGCTGTGGAAACAGAAAGGCAAGCAGCTATTTACAAAACAAGACACACAAAAGTATATAAATCCTAATAATAATCTAAATGCACAAAAATACTTATATAAATGTGTGTAATATCAGCAAAAACAAAACAATTTCAACAAATTTAGACAAATTAATCCAAACTAAAAGACAAAACCTAAGTATAATATACTGTATCTGTCCTCACAGTTTTGGAGTTCCTGGCATCTTTGATGAGGCTCTCTGCTGATCTGACATCGTCCAAGACCATGTCTGTGTCCGAGTTCCTCAGAGAGTTCAGATGGTCCTGCACCTTCACACAAATCCGGTCTATCATCTGGAAGACAAAAATACGCATGTGTCATGTGACATTTACCATCATTGGGCAACACAGTTACTACAGAGTCAATGTTACATAGTTCAGCCTAATAAAAAACATGTTTAATTAAATAACTAATGGATGGAAATGAAGGGATGAAATGTTAATAATCTACATAAACGTGCAGTAAAAACTCCAATAGCTGGATATTTTAAGACTGGACACTAATGAATCTATTTCATCCTATTAAATCCTCAGCGGAAAAACAAACAAGCAAAAAAAAAAAAAAAAATCTAAAAAGATTTCTAAAAACGCCTCGTAAAAAAGTTGCACACTTGTAGATTTTTTTTAAAAACAATCATTGCAGCTTGACACACAATCATAGTTTCATTATAGGTTAAGATAAAACTGATTACAGTACTTGCACAGCGTTGGTTTCCATTGGTCTACTCACCTGTTGTGTAGTCGTGGTTACGATGCCCTGCTGGAGACGATACGCCTGCTCCTGCAGGTATTTTCTGGTTTCATGGTTTCTATACAAATAATTCTCAATCTGAGAAGGAAAGACAAAGGTAATGTCATGATAATAATCTGGTGAGAATTTAAAACAAGGCAAGTGTCCCTGATGTCATTTCAAAAAAGTACATTATCAACAGTGTAAAAACAATCCACAATACAATGATATGCATACTGGAACAGTAATATTTGTACCCTTAACAAGGCATCTTCTGTTTTCTCAGGGTTTGCCTTCAGAGCCTGGGACGCATCAATGATGGGGATGGGCATGAAGCGGATGGTGAAGTTCCTTAATGCATCATAGAGGAAGAATAAAAATGTATAAATGTACAGAATCAAGAGGAAAAGTAGTGGTTCAACAACACAGAACGACTTAAGAGCACAGACAATAATACTGGTAGTGTAAAGCATAATTCAGGGTTTGTGAACGTGCATTTGCTAATTAAATTGGCAACATAACAAAGCCCCTTTGAAGTTGAAATAACAATAAAGAATAAACTGAGAACAAAAGCCAAAGTATTGTCAAAAAGCGGACGCTAAGAAGGCAGAAACAGTTATGAGTAAAAGATATTTTCAATTTCCAAGGAAAACGGATACATAATTTCTGGTTGAAACAGAACAGAAATGTGATTCTCTTCAATTGACAGAATCAAATATTTCATATTTAATATGTGAAAGAAATGTTTAAAAAATGAATAGGACACAGGAAACAGGAGGAAATTGAGTGAATGGAGCACAACCCGAATCAGAGACGCTGCACGAACTGGAGATCAGGGGAACATTGTTGCCTTAAATAATGCAACACAGGAACTAAGAGGGGAAAGAGGGGATGTGCTGCATGGAGAATATCAAGATGAGAGAGGGAGCAGAGGTGAATTTTGAGATGTGGCCCAGAAATATATTTTCTTCACTCTCACACACAGAATATTCTGCATATACTGTAGGTATAAAATGTGGAAGAAAAATATCACATTTCTTTAAGTTTGACTTTTCTCTCTTAATGTGCCATTATCTCTTCTCATGCCACTGTATCTTATTTATATTCCTCATATTTGTTTTGCTCAGCACTTCCTTCTTCCTGTCTTACACACCTCCAGGTTTCTTCCTGTTCAACATGAGGAAACAAAGGCACCTGGGCAGCAAGAGCTAACCCAGATTTGTATCTAAACAACAAACATGCAAGGGTATGCTGTTGCTCTCCTTATTTGATTCACAAGATCACAAACATAAGAAAATGCATCTCAGCAGACTCCTTGATATTTATTTGTATCAGATGCTAAACTTTGGTCCAATCAGGGCCTTTTACAGGGAACTATTGGAAGGTTTAAGAATGACCACAGTAAGTCGCTGCACCTTAAGTTGACGTGCAGTTTTGATATTATTTTATTATAAATTTACAGTATTTAATTCATCTGTTCAGAACTTTGGTCATTGGTTGCTGTTTTTAAATTGCTTTATACATAAAGTTAGCATGGCCTGCCTTGGCTTTGATAGGAAAACTGTTTCATATCATCACCTCCTGAATTTTCTCCAATGGTTTTCTACAGATTGTTTTAGCAAGAGCACGAAAAATGTAGAATATTAAATACATTAAGCTGCTCATGATAATTAACTGGTGTTTTTTCAGAAATTTTAATGGATGACAGTAAAGTGGTCCAGCTCATTTTTTGGCCAATATTTGTTTCTTTTTCCTGCAAAAGATGTTCCTTAATGTAAATTCTCCATTGTGCCTGGACTTATTGTTGGTCCATCTGAATGTAAAAACTGGTCTTAAATTCTGCTACTGTTTCAGGAGTCATAAGTGTGTAAGTGTAGTACTAAATGATCCATCAGAAGGTTAATTTGGATCTAGTTCCTTATAATGGAAATACATCATGTTCCACTTAAGGTTCCTCCTCCCTGAGTAAAGGTCATTGGATGGATTAACTTTGCTTCTTACTTCTCCAAAGCCGCTGCTACTTCCTGTAGACCCTGAGGGCTGGTGTTGTTTTTGTCCCAGATCACAGTCCTGCACAAAACAAATGCAATATGACTAAATCACAGGAAGCATTTATCTCACAAACATAATTTATGATCCTTATTCTTCTGACCACTGAGGGACAAACTTGAGCATTTAGTTATTTTGTGCCACTAAAGCATACGCAGGATCTTGAATGCAAATGTAAGCATGTTGAGTCTATCATGACATTTAATATAACTCACCCCAGATGCTGGATGAAGACTAATAAACAACACTGAGCTACTGCATGTCTTTGTAGATGAAATCAACAATCTTTACACAGACATATCAACGATGGTGCCCAGACCAAATCACAGTCGTATGATATGGTATATAAACTTTAAACACACTGATCACCTGAGTTTGGAGTTGATCTGCAGTGCCTTGGCCAGCATCTTGGCTCCCATGTCCCCCATGGCGTTACCGCCGATGTCGAGCCTGGTGAGCGAGGAGTTGCTGCCGAGGGCGTTGAGAACTATGGTCAGATCACTCTTGAGTCTGGAGTCTGCGAGAGACAGAGAGGTGAGGGGCTGGGGAGGGGAGGATGGACGAGGAACACGAGGGATAGGATATAAGAGTTGGTCATAATGAGAGAAAAAGGGAGGTGAAACATCATCGTTTCACTGCCGACGGCATCTGACAATCATCTTGGATGTTGCTGTGAGATTTACAAGCTTTTGGGAATCCCTACACTGACACAAACTTCCTACATCAAACTCTGATGTCGATCACAGCTCAAAACTAACTCAACAACAAACAAACGAAGGTTTCATTTCATTAAACCTGCACACTGCACTGATCTGACCTTCTATTATTTCAGTGTCTGCCAGATCCTTTAGCCTTTACATGTCACAGTTACATGCCTTTGTTGAAACTTTTTTCTTCCTTCCATCTTTGTGCTGCAGTATAAGTTCAACACAATAAAAGACTAAAAAATATATATATTTTAATCTACACATAACATAATATGAGAATAATATAAAGAAAATATAATGTACACAATATACTGTATGTGTAGAATAAAAACTGCACTTGACTGCATTGTGTCATCCATCTAATCACATCATCAATACATCCACTAAATCCAGAGGAAAAATGTGCTACCTCAAAAAGCTTCTTGACTAGTAGATGACCTGCTCTACCTCTAGAGTCACAGCTTCTTCTTAATCGACTGCAATCCAATCCAAGAACATGTGTACACTTTAACTGGGAGTAATTGTTGTGGGGTTTTTTTATTGTTATTGATAAGTATTATTAGGAAAGATGTTTTCAAGTCAACTGATCACAATCGTTTAAACAGCAGGGGGAAAAAATAATCAGACTACTATCTCCACATGTTCCAAGTCACAATTCTTAGGATAAGCAAAGAAGTTGCAGGCCATGGTTTTTCAGTAAGATAAGTTGTCTGCAGAAAACAAGCCGCATAGCTCTTTTAACTGCAATGACTGTCAAGAACACAAACACACCAACTGTGTGCAGTATGTGTTTTCCCTGGCTTACATCCCACAAGAGCGAAAAAGTGCACACGGACACTCAACAAGCCCCCATTGATGTGACAGCTCTGGTTGCAAGAGCCCCAGGAGAATACTATACATCTCAACACACACACACACACACAAAGAAAGAAGGCAACAAGAATACACAGACATAAAACATGAGACATTTTAGCCATTCTTGTCAATGCACCATATCTTCTTTCATCAACAAGCTGTTTCCATGAACAAAAAAAAGAGAACATTCCACTCTCCTCCATCTTTCTCTCTACCTCCATCTATTTATTATTTCTGTCAGTCCCCTCTGGGCATTTTGTGACCCCTCTTCAGACTCCTCCCATCTCTTTTCAACCATCCATCCAGGAATTTCTCAGGAATATTTCAGTATTCACCTGCACACGCAGATAACCACCTTATAAAGCTGCAGCTTCATCTTCTTGACAGATCACACACACACACACACACACACACACACACACACACACACACACACACACACACACACACACACACACACACACACACACACACACACACACACACACACACACACACACACACACACACACACACACACACACACACACACACACACACACACACACACACACACACACACACACACACACACACACACACACACACACACACACACACACACACAGCAGGATCATCAATCTCTCACAGCAGCACAGCGGGAGAGACGGGGGGCAGACACCGGGGCAAACTTGTTACAGCCTATTTACAGAGATAACATGAGGAAGGCAGGTCGAGGGACATGAGTGAGTGGTGGGGCCAAGGAAAAAATGAAATGTGATTTTCACATTTTCACAAGTGAAGTTGACTCATGAGAAAGTTACATGGCCTATTCATACTTTAAAGCCATATGTGATTTACGTGCTGCCCTCTTAATTGATGGTTTAGCTTAAATGTTATTGATCTTTGTTAGGAAATTCCATTAAACACATCCTTGTGCTGGGAAATACAGCTGCAAAGCAGCTGGTGGAGACTATGGGATTTGACTTAGCAAGCTAGACGCTTGCTAAAACAGTAAGACATCTGTTAGGAAGATGTTCTCCGTTAGCACTGGCCTACTGTCTGTCACTAAAACCACATAAAGCACAAGAAGAAAGAAGTGAGACTCACCGACTCCTCCTCCTGAATCATGTGAACCAGGCTGTCCAAAACCGGAGCGAGGTTTCTAAGTAGTGATGAGAGTCATACCATTAATTATATCAAACTGCTCAGATTTCTTTTCAAGTTTTAGCTGTGAAACGGGTCATATTAATTTCAGTTATCCAGTATTTTGTGACCATCCAGTTTCACGTTATTTCTTACATCTCCCCTTGGCCTGCATTCTTACTTGGACTTGATGTTGTTAAAGTTTTTGCCCAGAGACAGATGTCTGATGGAGCGGTTCTTGGCTAACCAAACAAGCAGAGTGGACAGTTCTGAGTCCAGGCCTAGGAGGAGAGAAATACAGGAATATCTGGCATTTACTGACATTTTACTGTGTTTTTCTTTGGAACCACTGAGAAAAGCATGCCACCTCACCATTATCAGAGATATCCAGGGTGGAGATGTTTGGGATCTCAGCAATACATCCCTCAAGGATCTGGGAACCTCCAGATCGCAGCTAGAGAAAAAAGAAAACCCACAACAATAAACTTAAGATGCACTGTTTCACCTGTACTATGACCATCTGGGATATTTTTTTACTTCAAACTCCACTGTATATGACAACTATATACGACAGCATAAAACAAAAAACAAGTGTTGCATTGGCAAATAAAGCCATCTTACTACAAATGCTGACAACTCCTTAAAAAAACAACCTTTAATTCACAAATATGGATGCCACACGAAATATAATTAGCAAGGAAATGAAATAGGGAGACAGACGTGCAAATAAAGAGAAAGCAGAATGACATGTTAATAAGTCTGAGCTCATTGGTACTTACACAATGGCCGAGCTTACAGAAGCATTAGGGGGAGAGAACAGCATGTCACAGCCAAGCTAGCAATTACCAACAACAAAACACACAGATGCTTAATGATCGTACTTGCATTTGAACACAAACTGTTCAAAGAAAAACAGTTTGCCATGCACAACATACTCAGCGGGGAGTCACAAAAGTTCTCATATTGCACGCTGTCGGCTCACGCTGAATAATTCTGCGCCGCCTCCACCAAACGGATCATTATCGGCTTCTGAACCGCTTGGAAAGCATCGGTTTGGGAACATTCCTACATGAATCTGGAATAGGACTTCCTCCATATTTTGTATTCATAAGTTATCCTTAGCCATCCAGTTTGAATTTACAACAATCATTTTTCTATCCGTGCAAGAAGAGATGAAGGGAACAAGCCATTTCGAGCATTCATGCATGCTGTGATAAAACAAAAACTGAAACCGAACCCCCCCATATCCCACTCTGCTCTCTGATCATCTCCTGCCCTCCCTTCACCTGCCGTCTGCCAAGTATTCCATTATGCAGCCTCTTAACATCGCTACCAGCCTGTCAAGTGGTTTTCAAGTGTATCCTATAAAGTCAATTGCACTGGATGAGCTTTCTTCTAATTTAGCTCAAAAAACATTAGCTGACAAGAGCCCTTGCTGTTATAGCTAGAGAGAAAGCATTAAGGGATAAAACCACGGAGGCAAAAACAAATTTAAAGGTGCCATTGAGTATTGTGCTTAATTTATTTAGTCTATACCAAGCTTTCTTTTTCAACATCATTATTTCTGTAGTCCAAATTGAAGCTCATTTTACTTTCTGTTCTAGTATTGTCAGGATCTAATTATACATGTAAAGTAATACATTAGTCTGTAATGAAAATCACATTTAAATGACATTTTATATATGTGTTAGTCAGTCTGCATCATTTGTGATTTATTTTGAACATGGAAGAGACATTCCCAGAAGCCTGTTGGTCTTGCACACAAACACTTCTCTCCAACTCTTTGAGTCATTGTGCATGAAGTCTTAGTCTTACCTCACAGCAGCTGAGGTCTAGAGACACATCCTTCAGGTTGGGATTACAGGCCAGGCCAAGCAGAAGTGCTCTATAGTCATAACGATATATGCAATGACAACAAAAAAATGTAAGAGAAAAAAATTGTTAGGTTTTTCTTTAGTTGATAGCTATGACGGTACTGTAGTAAAATTGCCTCATAACTAACATTAGATTTAATTGAATCGGAATCATAAACTTTAACCAAAAAGAAAAATTATATTTTACACCACTACAGCATTCTTGGTAAGTAGTTACAGTATGAACTTTACGGTGACATGACATGATGCAATGGTCAGACTGCTGCAGTATAAGGTTGAAGGACAAAATCTAAACCATTCAGAAATCATTATGCAGCTGCACAGACTTGCTTCATGATTTACTCTTCTGGGTCAAACTGCATCCTTCTCTGATTCGCCAAGCCCAATTTGCACAGTATTGGTGACATTGAGTCAGACAGGTAAATAGACATGGTCTCACTTGAGGGCTTCCGGTGGCAGCTTGGTTCCTGACACGTTGATGGAGCTGAGAGACATTGCACTGCTGAAGAAATGTTTAAACGAGGGCGGCACGTCTTTCCCTTTCCTACACAGACAAGAAGAAAAACAATAAAATAAGGCCATTATGACATGAAATATAACGCTGACAAACTTATGACACAGCTTTAAAAACGTATAATCTGACACCGTCAAGAGGCTTAATGATGCTGTAGATTGGGGATTTGGGATGACAAAGATTTAGGATGATTATATCATCTTTACGTTTTGAAAGGTGCCGAGCTACCCTTAATTAAGAAACAGTCTGCCACTGTCTGCACTGTATTCACTTCTTTCGCTCCACCGCTCACCCATTTGTTACACTAAAGATCTGTACTCAAATTTCAAAACACGTTTAAATTCACTTGAACTTGTGATTGCAAGCTGTCACCACTAGGTGTCACCCTCTAACATATTGACAGCTTGACTCAGCTATGACATGAACCCATTGGCATTATGACTGAGGCAGAGTAGCAGACAAACCCCAGTGAGATCACATGGAGAGAATTATTAATACTGCAAAAATACAAAAAAGGCTTATATTTAAGTATTTTATAATCAAAACAAAACAAAAGCAGTAAAAATATAAAAAATGACACTGAAGAAATTATTTTACTTTTTCATGCAGATTGTTAGAACTGAGATCATTGCAGATCAAGGAGGGAGTGAAATAAGCATTTCATAATTTTCAGTACATTTTCTTAAATACAAGTGTAACTACAGCTATGAACCGGCAGCCATCTGCCTCACTGATAATCATTGAGTCGTTTCTTATTATACGTCTTCAGCAACGCCAGTATATATTTGAAAATTATATATATATATATACTGTATGTATACATATGTCAAGCTATCTGCTCTTCATTAACTGTTGACAAGTAAAATCCATGCAGGTTTTACCTGTGAGGGAAGACACTCTTTGAAACGTTAAGAACAGAGAGGTGCTGGCATGAACCTCGCAGTAGAGCTGAACAAACCTGGGACAAAAAGAGGGAAGAGGGGAGGAGAAAAGAGGGATAACATGAACTTTTGAACTGTGTGACAAGCCTGCTGGGAATTTGTGAGCCTGCAGTTTGGACTTCAAATATCATTGATTTCTGATTACTAAAATATTATCACTTCATTTTCCAATACAGGAGTGGAATAGAAAATGTGTCAATGCATTAATATATGGCTCTGAAAGAGCAGGGGACAGTATGATTTAGGGGCTAATCAATATGCTTATTGACCAGCTGACAGCTGGCTGCATTTCAAAATAATCAATGAACTGTACTCGGCTCTTAGACCCGCGTCAATACAACCCTACTCAGACACTTCATCTGCGCTGAACAGCGACACAGACTGAGTGGGCGTTTAAATCTGATTAAATGGCTGCAACAAACTTATTAATATCTACCCATTTATCTGACATTGACAAACAACTCTAATGGCATGTTGCTGTTTGTGGGAGATAATCGTGTTAATCTGAGGGCCATGTTGAGTTCCAATGTACTAAAGCAACATAATGGACATTTTTCCCCATATTCCTCTATGTTTAATCTATCTTCGTAGTTCTCTCGTACCTGCCTGAATGACAGACTCACCTGGTCTAAAGAGCAGTCTGTGTTGGAGAGGTCCAGCACCACTAGACTGTTGGGCTGACCGAGGAAGTTGTAGAAATGCTGGAAACAAAGAAAAGTAGTTAAGTTAAGTTAAGCTACAGCTGTCCAGTCTGTTGGTTGAACTGTCAGATTCATTTTTTAATTTTCAACTGTATAACTCTACTAAAAAAAACAAGAAAAGAACCTCAGCTTTCTGGTGTTGCAAATAGCCCATATGCTCAATAAATTGGCTCATTTAGAAGCTTTAGGAACATTTCAGCTCATTTATCAATGGGTACACAATGGGTAATAATAAAACTATTCCGTTGACTGGACATGAAGGGCGAAAACTCAATTTACATTGTGGGAAATAAATGGACTTTCTTGGCCATAACTGGTCAGTTTGAGCCGCTGACCGAGTTTAACATGTCAACGAGAACAAAACCAGCTTTGCTTGATATGTAACATATTACATCCACCTCTTTTAATGATAGTACCAAAAACTCATCTTAGCGAAGGTCATATTATAAAACAGAGTTACAACGGAGGGACCTGACACTTAAAGAATACTGAATCAAATACATGGGAGAAATGCTGCTTGTTTTAGTCCCATTACTTTCCCCAAGAAACCTGATGTTTGCTGAACTCCAGTCACTCATACTGATGTAAAAACATTTGTAAACAATTACCGTAGTATGCACTGTGTGGTGGTAATGGTTTAAAAAGGGCTTCAAGCAGAAATGTCACTTTAAATAAAGCATGTTAAAGGAAGAAATGCACGATTATGAGATCATGGCTGCAATTTAAACTTCAGTTGATGGGCAGTCTTGTTTAGAGCCATAAAAGAGGTGTAAACTTGAGATGCAAAAATTTCAGATTTTACAAGTCAGTTAGCTGTGGGATCTAACGTTCTTTTCACCTAACTTTCTAAAAGGCAGAAAGTATGTTTACAGAAACCACAAACTACTCCCTGAAACTAATCTTACTTCATCTCAGTGCTTCAACTGATAATAATGTGTTTAAAGATAATACAATACAATAAGCAATGCTACTTGTGCTGGATATGTGGTGAGGAAGTAAAAACCTTCTTTCCCACAAAGTACCACCAAGCTAAGTCTCTCAAACACTTTAATCAGACCGGAGTTGCTCGTATCCCTGTAGCTCCAAAATGGATAAAAAAAACTGTATTTATGGAGATAGTCGTGTGCAACAACACTGTCGAATCCCATCATATACTAATGTTAAAAAGAAACAAAAATTGTTGCTTTGATTGATTTTAAACACAGGTTTGTGTATACTTCATGTCATTTAAAGTGTAAAACAGTCACAATCCATTTCCGTAGAGATTTGGGAGCATGTCCACCTGCATGTCATCTCCTCGGAGCATATTCCCTGAGAGGTCCAGATGGACGAGGCTGCTGGGGATGGACGGGTTGGCACTCAGTGACTGGCAAAGACTATTCACACCTAAAACACACACACAGACAGAGACAGAGAGAGAGGGAGAGAGAGCAAGAGATAAAGAGAGAGATAAAGAAGCACATAGGGTTAGCATTATCTGAGCCCTCAAATCTCTATTTGATGTTTTGACGGCAGGCTAAGGGAGACGGGAGAGGAAATCAGCTCTGGGTGAAGACAGGAAAGAACTGAATCAAGCAAGCAATAACAAGGAGACTGTCCCCCATCTCATGTCAGAAATATATCAAATATAAATAAAGAGTTACGACTGAAGATACAGACAGGTTTCAACCTTTCAAAACACTTCATTATAAGTGTTTCAAATGCATTGATGTATGTGTCCTCATGAACAGCCTTATACTTGAAAACTGCATACAATAATCTACATCATGTCCATCACAACTCACAATTAAAGTCCTGAATAACTCTAAAAGTCTATGCTCTGGAGTCACGTACATGACTAAACATGACAAATGAAAACAGATGAAAAACAGGAGATTCTGAAGTATGAATCAATCACAAAACCATATAACCACAAGAAAATGGTGTTAATGGGTAAATGTTAGGGAAAATGCCCATAATCCTCTGGGGACATAGATTATAGATTGAGCCAGTGGCATCGCTATCAGGATTGAGTTTAAGCAGTACGAGCCCTCTCTCACCCACAGTGTGGAATACGATAGCTCTTTATTGATTGCCTGAAAGGAGAATATGTTTGCAGTGAGTCCCAAAAGGCCTCGCCTGTGCTGAGCTGTGCTCAAGTTTTTACTTTGGATGGGAACCAAGAAGAAATTTAACCTACAAATAATTGTCAATGGACACTTTTAATCTAGCAAATATGATAAAGAGCATCTGCTAATCCTGGCCTTTTGTGAGTCAAAGATGTGCCGCTCTGACTAAATGAATTGTATCAGCATGTTGGGCAGCAGGGGAATTAAAACACAAACAAAAAAGTTGGATGATTACAACACAATATTTTACGTTGAAGTCAATTCATACACTCCATTAAAAATGTAAATGATTTTTATAATTTTTTCAACCATTCCCCCTGTTTAATCAACTTTTTATTCATGAAAACTGTAAGAAAACATCACATACCTTTGGGTGATAATGAGGTTTTGGAAAAATTTAAATGCTTAAGCCCCATACGAAGTTTGGCAAACTGAGCACCCAGAGACGAAACACCTGCAGCATGAGAGAGAAAACAGACATTACCTTTACACCCCATAGATCCAGTTCATGGTGCTGCTTCAGCTACTGCTGTTCAAAGTCTGCATCACTTCAGGGATTTATTCTTTTTAAATAAAAATAGCTTTGCAACTTAACTCAAGGCAGGTACCGATATCTAGAAAAAGATCAAAATAAATAATAGTTGTTCAGATACCACCAGAAATACTGGTCAATACTGCGGAGAATAAGGGAATCAGAGTATTTACTTCCGTGCACCATCCAATACCATGTAATCTTTATAAACAGAATTGCAATTCTTCTGCTAGCACAGTCAAGATTTCTTGGACAGAGTTGGTCATCTAATATTAGCATTATGTCAACAATGTGATGTTATTTTTGGCTGGAAATCCGGCCAGGAAAACTGCAATATGCTCATTATATACATATATACGTATTTTCTTTATATACCACACCCCTTTAAATCCTGTCTTACTAATTAGGTGATGATGGGTGAATGCACATGATTGGCTCATTATAAAAGGCTGTAGTGTCCAGAGGTTAAACATATCTTACTAAAAGTAACACAAATAACCCCGGAAATTGGATTAAGCTCAGTAGAATAGAAGGTTGGATGTACAAGAGCAGATATGCTTTTAAGAAAAGTGAGGAATTTCAAAAAGAAAGGCAGAGACTAAGAATAATGAAATCTTCAAATTCATTGTCCAACATGACCAGTCCATCAATGAAAATACTATATTTTGCTCTCATGGACATTTGGAGCCAAACCTGCTCCATCCAAATGGTATGAGACAGAGAAACAGGCAATAAGCCTTACAATGGATATTTAGACCTACAACGTGTTTGAATGTTAAAATATCAACACTTTTGTATTGTGCATCTTTGTAGCTGGACCTTTAAGTAGAATTCCTGAATGTCTCCATTTATAGATATTCTTTGTTTAAGATTAAATTTGGAGAAAAAAAAATTGTTAATAAAAACATTGCATCAAATTTACTTAAAAATAAGGCTGATATCGAAAAAGTACCCAGTATGTCAGAAACCCAAAGCCCTGGTAAAAATTATAAAGCATCTCTCTCAAAAATAGTTTCTGTACAGTTACAAACACCTTTTATACTTGAATAATATTGCGGTAAAAAATGACAAAACTATCAACTTATATGCAAGGAATTTTCTTACAGGAGTCAGAAAATAACAGCAGACCACAGACGTGAACTTTACATCTCAACAGATTTGATGGCAAACAGAAATGTGTTGCATGATTATGTGCCATTTTCTGAATAGTCAGTGCCGTGTATCTTTTATTCATGTGACCCGGATAGAGAAAAAGGCCTTTGGATAAAGGTGATAAAATATTAAAATAGTTGCACATGCTGGATGATAACAGATTTACTACCAAACTATGCAAATATGACAAGATGTAGTAAATTAAATATACTAATAATGATATATGACTGCATATTTAAGAGTTAAGGAGCAGTACGCAAGCTTTATTTCTGCTCCAATGTCATGTACATTTTTATTGGTTGTGGGGCTTTACCTTCCACCTAGACAATTTTCCATGTCTTTGAATCATCTGCCTGTCTAAAATCTACTGGTACTATGACTGATTTGGTATTTATGGTGTTCTTCCAACTTGGAGAATGTAGAAACAGTAGCACAACCATCATTAAAAATAGTATTTAGAGAACACAGACAAATTAACTACATGCTATAATGTGATGAACACATGATAAGAATATGAGGGAACATCATACCTCTGTCCTCCAGGGGATTGTTGGCAAGGTTAATGGTGGTGAGTCCTGTGCAGGGGTTGTGGGCCAGGGCTCCAGCCAGCTTCTGAGCAAAGTCCCTGCAGGTCGGGAAAGGGTTAATTGTACATCTCAGGCCACTGAACAACACATGCACTGCCAAACTAAGGGGTTTGACGACAAAAATATTCCTCTGTTGTCATTGCAGGATAAAAAGCTTAATTTTTCTTTTTTGAAATGTTACATTGGGACGAGAGGGGGGCCTCACTAGCAAGTCTGAATACACAAAAGTGGATAAAATGCAGTATTACTACTCATTAAACTACACTGAAGTAACAAATGTGTCTCAGGTAATTTCTCACCTCTTAATTCAAAAAGACACCCCAGAGATTACAGATTGACCTTTCATATACAGCAGTTCATGAGTGACACTAAACACATATGGTCTTCAAAACGTCAACAGTGCAACCAGTCTGGTTATTGAAATTACACCATTTTCCCATCTCCAAAATTAAAATGATCTAAACATTAACCTGCTAAAACGTTCATGCAGATTACATTTTCATGAATACAATCACCAATCCATAAGAGAAGTTTGAATGATCTTACGTTTTGAGTCCTGCATTGTCCAGAACCAACTCTTCCAGTCGACTGGAGCGAGACACCACCCGAAGGATCTGCTCACACACATCTGCAGACTAAAAATACACATATGACACACAACTTTGACTCTACTAGTAGGAACCTTTGAAAAACAAAAAATAATGTTGCAAATTAAAGGGCACATAGTGGATTAAGGTTTTTTCCCCCCTTCATTGTATCCTCTTGCTACTTTGTGCATATAGAAGGTCTGCAGGGTTACAGAAAAGGACACAACCTGGCTTTCCTTTCACTACTTCTCAACATCTCTATGAGTTACAAAATGAGTGTGGAGGGCGGATGGTTCAGCAACTGCAACGAAAGAGCAAGTAGCTGCCCTCTAATCCACCGGCTGGGCCAATAAGCTGGTTAACCACAGCAGAGTGGGCTTTTTAGGCGATTAAAGAGAACAAACAAGCATTGGATGTGTAGCTGCAATTAAACTGGCTGAGACTTCAAAAGTTTTACTTTTCTCAACTCGTGATAGAAGCAATGCTTCCAACATGATGCAATGTTCCCACTTCTCAGTTTAGTATGCAGAATCAATAAACAACAATGCTGCTGATGCCAACGCACATGTGCGGGTTTACACTTAAATCTCTGCAGCTGTTCCAGGTCTCACTGCTTTATTCAAGCACTTTTTATCACTTTGTTGTATCAAAAACATTAATATAACTGAATACTGGAACTTACTGTGATATTTATTACACATTTTTATCTGAGACGGCAAAAATGTCAGACTGAAACATTCAAGGTCATGGGACAAACCCGGACACGTAACGATTCCCTCAAGTGATCTCATGCAAACCGTGTCCAGAAGGCTGTTTATGCTAATCAAAACTGTACTGTAGAGTATAAAAAAAAGATGCAAACAAGAGGATTCTCTGTTTCCCATCCATAGAGCATTCATGCATGACACAGCGTGAGCAAAAATAAATACTTTGCAGACTTCAGGGGAAGAAAGTTGTCTCGCTCCTGTGGTATCAAAACCACAGGAGTACACAGCCAAGGGAGCAAAAGGACTCAAATTTAGACAAAATTAAAAATTCAACAGCCAAATGCCCATGCTCTACCTAGATGTTCACTGACCCAGTTCAGAGTTTGCTGCATGACTCTCAGAAACGAACGGTACCTTTTAACACACGGCCCGCGTTTTACAGTTGGTCTCTAATTATCTGCACTGACTCATAAAAAAAAACAGTTTACAATATGATAACAGAACGCTACTGAACATTGTGTCGTTATTATTCTTGGTGAATGACATGACTGCCACAAGGGCCATTTCTGTTCGCCTGCAGCCTCCGTGTGACCACAACAGCGGAGGCATTGTCCAAACCTTATCCGACGTAAGGAGAGGAGAAAGAAGGGAGTAACAGAGAGTGATAATGGAAAGAGAGAGACAATGACAGGAAAACAGGACAACAGAAAAACGGACTGTTGTTTGCACAGCCACTGACAAACTGGACGAGGTAGGAGAGGGATGGAGGGCAGCAAGGGATGAGACATAACAGCAATAAAGACGATAGGAGAACAGTGAAGGGTGAAACAGAGTAAAACTGGGAATAAAGGAGCCATCATAGCAGTGGGACACAAAAGCAGAAAACACAAAGCAGTCTGTGTTTTACACAGTAACCTCGAGAGCACTACTGGGGGCAGCACAGTTATGCTGAATGTGGATTGCAGCGTTTATGACTCATTATAGAAACAGCTGCGTCATGCTCTTCTGTTTCTGACCCACTCGGATGGAACACCACATGTTTTTGCACACGTAAGCACACGCACATGCTGAGTGATCATGAGGTAATCAGAAGGCTATTGCTTTTATTGCTGTAGTCCTATCATTTTCTCCTTTTCCACTTCATTTTTGGTCCGGCATCTTGCTGAGACCACAAGAGAAACAGCCTGATTGAACTGAGGATGAACAGCATATTTTGGGGCTGCGATGGCCTCCTGTGTGTGTGTGTGTGTGTGTGTGTGACTGTGAATGTCTGAGTAAAGTCCTCTTGTGCTGAAATTTGCTCTGTTTGATAGAATTTGTGAGAGACATTTTCAGGGGTTGAGGGATGTGGATTTAGTGTTGCACATCTGCTCATGAGCCACATTTTCTTTCATCTTCATGCTCCAAGCTGTGCTCCTTTTTAAACTTTTAATGTTACATAAAATGTTCAGTAGCACAGATGCTATATTTCATCTTTTCAGGCTGTGTGGCCATCAATTTTCACTTTTATGCACCTACTGACTTAATTCCCATCTTTTAAATGTTGAAGTTTGTCTTCAAATCTAATTTATATTTCCTGATACCTTCCTCTTTTTAATAAGTCATCTGGCATTTCTCGCTTTCACTCTTTCCACAGACCTTGGTGTTCCTGTTTCACTGCTCTGTCATCTTTTCTATTGATCAACACGCTTAATGTATAGTAATAAATAGGCCTTTTGCTTCTAATTTAAAGCAGATAATGGATACACATCTCAAGTGCAAATGTGCTCGCGAGGGCATTTGTGCTTATATTTAGTCACGGCATGGTGAAGGACACAGTTTTTAAATGTTGATACAAAAAGAATCGGCTGTGACGGAGGTGTGAGGTAATTGTTTGGACTGTGGAAGCGGCATGCGGTAATTGCTGTGACTTAGCAAAGCCTGGAGATGCAGAGTTGTTAATGGAGTGCTGCAGGGGGGCAACAGCCGGGGACATTGAGCCCCTTTGTCTCACTTGGATTAGGAGTCTTATCACACAAGAACATTGGACTGATCCGCCGTCCAATGACTGGAGGGCGAGATTGTGGACGCAAAGCAGCAAATATTCAGCAAAGGCAGAAAGATTCAGCTATAACTACAGTCTGCAAAATTAGGAAGAAAAGATGCCTGCACCACAGTACATTCGGATAAAGAGCAGAAATGTGCAGAGTAAATATGCACTAAAGATGGAGACAGGGATGTTATGATATTGACGAGATTAAACAAGTGAAATATTTGTGTTTTGACCATCATGGAACCAAATCCATTGGTGAACTAAGTTATAAATGCTGACTTTCAAGTGTCCTATACCCTGCACAATTTCCAAAGTTGCATAAGATCCCTACATCTCACACTGTTAGAGTAACAGCTGCTTAATCTTGGGAATTACATCAAAAGGTGTATGTGTGGACTGTATAATGATGACATTCCCGAAATAGCAGGCTTGTAGAGTTGTGTAATAGCATCAGAATGTGGTGACAGTAAACAATCTGTAATAAGCAAAACAAGAACAATAACCATGATTCAGTAGTAACTTGAATGAGAAAACTGTGGTTCTGGTCACAGTTAGGATCACTTCATGTTGCCTAATCAATGGCTAGCCAGTAGAAAAACACACAACACAAAGCACACAGACTGGTTAAGGTCCTGATGATTAAAATTCTCCTCACAATATGTGTGTGGAAATGATCTTAACTTTGGTGTTAAACACTAGCCCCTTTTACACTGGCGGATATCCCGCGTCTAACATCGGATCTACCGCGTCGCCTGTACTCTTTAAACTGTTGAGTTCTACAGTTGAGTTTCTTCGATTACATAGAGAATCTCTGATAACGATCGTTAAAGTCTATTATTCATCAAAATGTTCTCAAGTTTTAATAATGTGTTGAACTGTTGTTCATGCATCCAAAAGTTAAAATATTATTTTGAAGAAATATTTGCTTACTTTTAGGAATTATTGTAATTTCAACTAACGACAATAAACGTTTGGCGGTGATGTTCTTTTCTATCCTTTTCACCCACAAACTAAAGAAAAGAATCTCAACAACAAATAAGTAAGTAATTTTTGTTTATGCGATACCAGTTGTTGAATGAGCTTCATTTGCACACTAATGGCGCTTTTACACTAGTATTGTACCTACTCAGTACGACTCGACTCCCCCCGGTTTTTGCACTTTTCCACTAAGGGTCTAGGCGGGTGGAGGCAGGTGGCGGCGTGCCGAGTTGATACTTTTGCTGTATCTATTCTGCCGAGGTTCTAAGCGTGCTGAGTCGGCCCTGGATCTGACGTCATCACACTACACGCCACCGATTGGTCGGGGGGTGGGGCCGTCAGACGTTTGAGTCCGGGGGCAGGAATCAGCGAAAGAGCGACTCGCAGCTTCTTCATTTTATTCGACAGGCAATGGCAGCAAAAGTCTGTTTGGTGATCCAACTCTGAGGTGCAGATGTTCATAAACCTGGTGGCTGAGGAGAGAATTAAAAAGGGATCTAGACGGGCGATAAGGAACGACCAGATCTACCAGGCGCTCGGTCACTTCTCAGCTGCTCGCAGCTACCAACGGACTTTTCAGCAGCGCCGAGACAAACAAAATTTAAAAAAAAGCGTCGCCGCTTGAAGCTTCTTTCACTAATTTTTTAACTTGATGTCGAGCACAAGTCACAGACCCAGCAGCACATATATATCATCTCCTCCAGGTTCTACATCTTTAGTGTTTTTGTCTTCTCCGTTTAGATAACACAATCAAATACGTCACGGCAGCTTCGCTCCAATCCCGCCTACTTCTCATCTGGGTGTCTAAAAACAAACAAGGGCAAGGTGAGTTGAGGCGAGGCGAGTCGCGCTGAGTAGGTACTAGTATAAAAGCGCCATAAGAGGACTGGTCGCCCAACGCTGCCTGAAAAATTGCTAATAACAAACAGCAGAAAGGCATTCACAAAGGTTTTACATCAGAACCCAAGTTAGAGAGGACTGTTTATTTATTCTAAACTTATCTCTGTAACTGGTACACATTTTACCATTAAAACACAGCTCGACTCAGCAACGCCATCTATCAAGCTGTGATTTGTCCTTTTCTGCTCTGAAAGTATTGTAGACAGTCAAGTCGGAACTGCTCTGCAGAGACAAACAATGTGATGTTACCCTTTCTAAATGACCTACAGGTGATTTTTAAATATTTCAGAATGACCTCACATTGGACAACATACATTATGCTCATGGGGACAACAAACCTTCTGTTTTCAATATTTGAATTTGAAAAGGTACCAACCAGCTTGTAATCCTTTGTGGAAAGCTTGGTGAACCACTGGTTGAACTCCAGGACCGCTATTATAGCTACCAGATCCCTGAGGACACGTGGAGGAGAAAAAAGGTCAGAGCTGCCATCCAACATTTTTTCAGTAGTACTATCATAAAGAAGGTGATTTCATCATATTTACACAAAAAAAGAAAAAAAGAAATCAAGAAGCGCCTACAATACCCTTCTCTATTTACTCATGTGAACTTTCTTTCTGTGTGGCTTGAATTATAACATGTTGGTTGTAGGCTCAAGTCATATTTGAAAAAAATAAATAAAAACGCTAACACTCACCTGTTCTCCAGATGGCTGAAGTCCTGCAAGTTTAGTTCCCTGGTATCTTGAGTCAAATAAATAGTGTCCACATCCTGAAAAGAAGGGAAAAAAATAATCTACATATGGTGTTGTTGTGTTGCTGTTCATGAAATTTTTGCTGTTTCATGCATCTCACAAACGGCACTGAGGGGAAATCTGTGAAATGTCACGAACAATTATAAAAAGTACTTACCCACTGCACCTCTTCTCGATACGGCAAACCCAACCAGTCACAGACACATTTGTACATCTGAGAAAACCCACCTAGTGTACACACAGGGACAATCATTAAGAAAAGGAGGGGGAAAATTAACTTACAAATACCTATAAGAGGTGGAATATGTTGACATAATGAGAAATTAAAGGGGACCTATTATGGCATCTAATACCTATTTTAAACAGGCCTTGAATGTCTTAAAAACAAGCTTTAGATTTTTTTTTGCTAAATAAATTAGAAATTCAGCATCTGAGCCATGTCTTTATCTTCCCATTCTCTAACCTCATTATCTATGAGGGATTCTGAGTGGGCGGGGCTATGATAATGAGGCTCTGTGCTAATTGGCGGCCTGAATGACACGATACACTGCTACGAAAAAATGGCGGAAGCTCCGGCCGGCGGAGTTAGTTTTGGGTGTGGTTTCACGCATCGGAGGCCAACCTATGTAAATCGCTCCCGTTGTTACGTAACAACGGCAGCAGAATCTGGACGGCTCGTAGATCCACATCACACTGGATGGATCATCCGGGCGGCTGTACAGACACTGCAGAATTTGGTTGCTTTCCTCCTTCTCTGAGTTGGCAGGCTGAGGGGAGACCACTTTATACATGTTAAAGCAAGAGAAAACCTGTTTTTCATAATAGGTCCCCTTTAAAGAACTAGTAGTGGAGGTGGGTTCATGTCAAACAACACACATTTCTAGTATTAGGATGTAATCAGAGCAAAGTGTCAGGTATGTACCACAAGGCCCAGGTTCAGAAGGCTTGTTGTTCTCCCAGAGCGTCTGCAGGGAGGGCAGCCTGTCTGGAGGCTCCATGGAGAGCTTCTTCATCACTTTACTGAGAAGAAAAACACAAGTGAGAGCATGTAGCCACCCTATTTCTATTGTAAATTGTAACCAATAAAAAAAATCTATATAAAACGAATGCCTTTAAAAAGGAAGTAGAAACAAGAAACACTGAGCTACTTTTACAAAACCTTACTTTTCACATTTTCATTGAGCAATACCCAAGTAAGCAACAAGAAAACTTCTGTGTGCTCTCTGGGTGGGACAGTTTCATTTACTAATATATAAAAAGTTTTATATATATATATATATATATATATATATATATATATATATATATATATATATATATATATATATATATAAATTAAGACCCTCAACATTAAGTCAGCTACAGAAAGTGAGTACACTTTAGCTACACCTCAGATTTTCCGGTTAGCCATGAGACGTGCCAGCTGCAGAAGGCAGACTCTGCAGTGGTGCTGTGTTTGAGATGGAGACGGGTCAGAGCAGAGAACTGGTGGGCAACTTCATAGAAGGGTCTAGCAACAATCACCTGCTCTTAAATGTCGCCAGGATAAAAAGGAGATGGTGGTGGACTTCAGGAGGATCCTGAAGACCCTGACCAAGCTCGCCAACGTCATGGACAAGGAGTTCTCAAACAATAGAGGTATTAAAGATGACTATACTCATTCATGAGGCAGGAAAAAAAAAAGTACTTGACACTTGACAGAATCTTTAGATGTTTAAATAAGTGATTGACAGCTCATCACTGGACAGCACAATCACCACCCACATCAGTCTGTAACCGTCTAATGGCACAAATTCATGGAAAACAAACGTACCTAGGTGGTATACCGGGACATATCCTCTGCACACAGTTTCCTATGTGAGCCACCACCTCGTTCACCTCTTCTGTGGAGGGCAGCTTCAGAGAGAATGAACCCCGCTCGTACTCGATGCATAACTGAGAGGAGACATTTATAAAAAGTGATACTATGTCAGTGGATCCACCTACACCTGTATACCAAACACAAGAGCACTCTTAACTAGTGTATTTTTATTGCCTGCACTTATTTAGCCACAGTTAAATAGAGTACAGTTGGAAATTGCAACCAGGAAGGAGATTCAATGTGAAAGTATGTCCGAATGCCTTCATATTTTCTTGTGCAATTCCCTTCATATTCCACCTTTTCTGCTCCCACAAGGGCTGATAAAACATTTTCAGACCCTTTAAAACATTATTTATGTCACGATTCACATTCATCTTAGACCAAAATCAAGATGCATAATATACAATATCAACATTGAATAAAATAAAAACGTTTAGGAATGTTTTGTTTTAATACATAAAAAAAAAAAAAGAAACTATTGAAAATGTTTTTTGAAACAAGTATTGTGTCATTTACATAGTGGTGCAGTGTCCTGCCTATAAAAACTTCCTACCACATCAATGAACCTGGAAAATAAAGAACCAACATGAAAATGAAAAGTCGGGAAATAGGGCTTACGATTAATGCATTTGCAGTAATATCGCAACATCATAAAACGCGATTTTGAAATCGCAACGTGAGCATCACTACGACGGAGTATTAGGGCCAAACTAAGACAAAAAAAATTGGAAATTACGAGAATAAAGTCATAAAATTCAGAGAATAAAGTCGTAATGTTGCGAGAATAAAGTCGTAATATTACGAGAATAAAGTCGTAATTTGTGAGAACTCTAACGGGAAGAGCAGTCTTCTCCCTGTGTTAAAATGAGGAATATTGAGCGTCTTGTGAAGTTATATTTTGGTATCGGTTTCACAAATAAGGAGATACTTAATCTTTTGGCACATCAGCATTGAATTATTATCAGTATAAAGACTTAAAAATGATTGTGCAAACGACTGTGTCCATTTTGTAGAAGGAACCACACAGACTTGGAAGAAATAGGGTCTTTTGTGGAAGAGGAAAATCTTTATGATCATCCTCATTGTTTCCTGAGAAACAACAAAAGCTCTTTGAAGCAGCTGCAGCTGATGTAACCACCGATAGCCTTGCAGTCGACCACTACTATACTATACCAGCTCCTCTTCCACAAAAGACGTATGTGCTCTTCCTGTTAGAATTCTCATAAATTACGACTTTATTCTCGTAATATTACGACTTTATTCTAATAATATTACGACTTTATTCTCGTAATAATACGACTTTATTATCGCAACATTATGACTTTATTCTCGGAATTTTACGATTTTATTATCATATTATTATGACTTTATTCTGATAATTTCCAGTTCAAAAAGTAAGATATTGGTTATTTATGTTCTTTGAAAAGAGGTGCTGAAATGAGTAACACCAACAGATCTGTTTTAAATTTCTGTGAGAATTTTGGTGAGTTTAACTGTCCCACTTTGAAATGAAGCAGGAGTGATCTCTGCTAACACTGAAGTGAGTTTCTGAATCACCATAAGACTAAAGATTAGCAATTAAATTATTTTCCAAAAATAGTACAGCCTAATCATGAGGTGCATTTCGGCAAAAGAATGTTGTCAGATATCCTGAATCACAGTGTAGTGCAAACAAAAGCATCCATCAGCTATTACACCTGATGGGCAACTGTGTTTTCCTGAATTCCTGAAAAAGAATTAGTCACAGGTGGAGACCAGTCACATTTTAGGACCGTATGCACCAGTGACAGCACAGAGCCAGACAGCAGCAAAGCTCAGCGCTCATTCGAGGGTATGAGTTGCAGGTCAAACAATAAGGGTTTTTTCTTGGATCAATACTGATTTTTAGAAATCAAGGCCGTTGATGGCTGAATTACAACTGTTTATTTTTTGGGCAATAAGGTACAACAGTTAAAAACTAAACGTTGCAGAAATGTGCTTAATTTAAACATTGATTAAATGAAACATGCCATCTGTCTGAATAGCATTTAGCAACATTTATCAAGTATTTCAAAACAAAAATGTGGTAATTTACCAAAAACACATTGTTTTGCTGTGTACACAGCTTTATTTTTTTCTCTTTTTGGTCTAAACAAAACATAAATTACGTAAATGACCACTTGCCAATTTCACTGTCTATGCATGCACACATACATTGTGGATTAAGTACCAGGAGTCCACTGGTACTACCTGAATGGGAATGTCACATGTTTGACAACGAAAGCACCTGCCTATTCATCAGCTATATTCTCTGCCGCTGGCGATTATTAAAGAAAATAGCATGTAATCATCCCAATTAATCAACCAACCAATGAGTCAGTCTCTCGTCTGAAGCAAAGTGTAGTGCCTCACACGAGAGACTACATCTTAAGGTCTATAAACATCATCTTGAAGTCTTTTGTTTTATAAAGAACACAGAAAGAATCAAGATGGCCAGAAACATAGCAGCATATGTTAAACTTAAAAAGGTCTGAAAACATTTAATTTTGTAAGGCATCTGCCCAGTAAATCGAGCAAATTATAATGCTAGACGTGTTCCTCATTTGTGTGTTAAGCAAAGCTTTAATAACATTAACCAAGCATAACCATTTCAGCCTTCACCAGAATCATGCAAATACTGACATAATGTGACAAATGCTCCCTACACAGGCTAAAATTAACATAATCCAAGCTGGTACGTGGGAGACCTTCAGTCAGGATATTAAGAAGACAGGCATCATTCAAGAAGACAAGGGTTCAGCTGCAGGAACACACTGGTGCGTGAAGGATCACATGGTGCATGGAGATTCTGCTGACTGGCAGCTCACCAACTTGGTGCGTCTTGTACCGATTAGTTTTTAAGGATTATAGCTGCATTCAACATACTTTCCTCATGATAACGCCCATCTGTCATCCTGAAAACAAATAAATAGCTCACATAGTCCTTTCGGTAGACATTTTTTTAACACTAAATTAATTACTGAATTTAGGACAGATGTCCATTTTCCTGTATCAATTCTATGGTTATAATTAAATCTGGCTCAAAGACTGCAGTCTGTGCTGTTAACAGGAAAGTGAATGAGTATTAAAATCTCTCTTTATATATATATATATATATATATATATATATATATATATATATATATATATATATATATATATATATAGACCCATTTCTTTATTATTTAGTGTTTTATATCCAGTTCTGTACCTGTGTTGGCTTGTTGCAAGCAATTCCCTGGATCTCCAGGTAATTAAAGGAGTGTTCCACCTAAAAAGAAATGAGAACAGCAAATGCATTAAAAGTTGTACCATCACACAAAGCAATAACTATGGAAGAGGAAAAGGAAATACGTATTAAATATTTTCTGTTTTACTGTTTATTACAGAATGCCATGTCTCTGATAGAGAGTGAAACACAGATGATGTCTAATATAGTCAGTGTTTGTGGAAACAATGTACAATTATTCCAAAATGAACATAAATGGTTTCTGCAATGTCTTGTTTCTCTCTCAGGGTCATCACACGTATTTGGTTTCTGAATGGCTGCAGTAGACGTTAATTCACAACTACTCAGAACTTTCAATCTCAATCTACTTGTCAATATTTAACTTCAAATAAATTCAGGTAAAATAAACATCACACACCACACTATGCGGGGAACCTTGCATGCGTCTTCTTTCCTCATTTACAGCTTGCTTTGTGAATTGTTTAAAGTCAGCATGTGTCTTTTGCCACGTTTATATACAATATGAGTATAGTGAAAAAGTATTTTGCTTAAAAGCTGTTCAAATCCTCAGTATATAACAAAATGATGCTTCTTGCTTAAATCTCTATTTCAAGAGGTTGTTATTGGACAAACGAATTGGCTCATCTTGGCATACCTAAAAAAGAAAACATTTCATGCAGGATAGGAATCATGTGCATATAAATGCCTTGTATATAATGAGCTCAGTTTTCCTGAGCTTCTTGCTCTTTCAGTAACAGCGGAGTGCCTGAGGGCAGGCCAGGCAGCGAGGCCAGACAACTCCAGGTGGGCCTTGTGCTCCTGAGACTTGGCTCAGAGATGCGGAGGGAGAGGATTAAATCTGTCTACCGCCTGACTACAGTATGCAGTGTGAGTGTGTATTTATTTCAACAATACTTGTCTACAATACACACAAAGAGAATCTACAAATGACCACTCAAAAGTTTAATAATGATACTTTTTAAAATTGGAAATGTGTCCTTGAGACTGTAAAATGAAAGAAGAAATAACAACTTGGTTGATAAAATGTTCAGGTTAAACAAAGAAACAGCCACATTTAAGGACAAGGTAATACAAGGCACCAGATAATCAGCAAAACGATTACTAACTATCAGATGTATATTCTCAGTAAAAGTGTCAGATATCTGGAGCTGGTGCATTTGTAGTACAAGTAAGTCTGGTCACAGAAACACTGGATGCTACACAGAAATCTGCACAGAGCTAATGCACTGTACAGGCTCTGGCAGGATTTAAAAACAATTTGTCATTTTGAGAAGACAATAGGCTGCTTAACTGCTCATTACTTGCTCTATGTCTCATTACACACTGTATGACGGGAGGTGGAGTAAGCATACATCACTGGTACAATACTGATGTAAACATAGTGAACCTGTCTATTTAGGAACAGCCTCACATCTAACAACATAATAATTATAATAATGATAAATAAAAATAAATAATCATAATAATAATGAATAAAAAGTTGGCATTTAGTTAGGTGTTTTACTATGATGTAAAGGTCCTGGGGTGTGGATTTTGGGTTTGGACCTTTTTAAAATATTATTTTTCTGTTTGATCTTGAATGTGATTTTCCCTTCTGTATGGGTTCTTGTTCTACATCTTCTCTTCATCCTCTTCTGTGACTGCAAACACCTGCATCTCATTGGTCTATATGCGTTTCAGAAGCCATTTCTCAGTATATGCCCTTGTCTGTACTTGTGCTCTTGTGGACTTGAGCACAGATGAGTCCGTCAAAATCTTCTCATTTCAAATTTGTGGTTAAGTTATCAAGGTAGAGCCTATTTAAAAATGAACTTTTCAGCTTTTTTTCTTTTTGGGACCACAGAACTTTATTTATAACATGGCTGAAAACGTAAAAAAGCTATTTAAAAAAAAAACAAGCTACGCTGACTACGATGCCATCACTGCTTTTCCAACTGCAAAGAGACGCATCTTTCTGTCCTCCTACGCATGTTCTCCTAAGTTGTACTTGCACAAGTATGAACTACCAAGTACACAAATCCAGAAGTGGCATGGTTTTATATGTAGTATATGTCTATATATTATTATACATTTTGGTGCCTAGCCTTGCTACATATGTATTTATGAGAGTTTTATTTATTCACTTTTAATCAACATAGGATAAATTCTATAGCTGGGATGTCAGTGCCCAAGCTTGTATCAGCCCATGTCTCTGCCAAGAGTACTAAGAAACAAGCTGTACCTGTGTTGTTGGTGAATGAGTGGCTCATGTTTATCAGCAGATCTGCATGTCGGAGACTGTGTAATTTGTGCTGCTGGACTGATTTGATCATTACTGAAATGAGGTGACTGCACCTGTGGTTGTACACTGGTAGTTTTGTAAATTTGCCTGTGGAAGATAACACCCCCCCATAGGTGCCGTTTTTGATTTGAGACAACAAGCGTACCTCCATAACTTTGTATATCCCTACCATAATGTGCTACATTTGGGTACAAATTAGTTGATGCAAGTGCAAATTCAGTATAATGTTGGGTATATTGTGTAGTACACGTGGAACGTTTGTCTAACCAGTGTTCCTCAATTATGGTTCTAAGGGGCCACAGCCCTACATGTCTTCAGTGTCTCACAAAATGAAACGCTAACCTATTGGCTGTCGTCAAGACTGTTAATGAACCAGTAATTTGAATCAGGTGTGATGAAGCAGGTAAACGTCTAAAACATGCAGGGCAGTGGCTCCTTAGGACCTAAAATGAGGAACACTTGTCGACACTAATACTTCCATCAGAATTTTATGCTGATTCTCGGCTATAATGTACTTTATTTGCTACTTATTTAAATAATTAGCAAATACAATGTAAAAGTCAAATGGTTTAATTTCATTTCTGCCATGCAATTTATCTCCAACATTGTGACCAGCTTTACACACTGGTGTAAAGCTGGGCTCACACCAGTGACCAAGGTGCCATGTTGGGAGGTGTATGGAGATACCAAATGCCGTTTGCTGATCGTTAATCATTTGTTCACTGTCCCATCTGTCACTTGAACTGCTCATCCTCATCTCTTTTGGCTTTTTTCCCCAGTGAAATAACTATATTGTGTGGAATAATTATACATATAAAACATACATTATGATTGACAATTAAGAATCGTATGTACTGTAGCTACTGTTTCATTCTCTCCCGTCAAGAATGGACGATTAAAGCAGGTTTGTAATACATTATATGTCTGATTTTCAAAAGACATCCTCTTACTTGTTACAGATTTGTCAGAAATTTAAGGTATACAATAACAAGCTGAATTTAAATGAAAAAAAAAAAAAAAAGAAACAGACAAGAGGCCCCAGGGGAGTTAAGAATGTTTTTGTGCTTGAGAAAGTGTATGTTCATGCTTCACAGCACACACTAACAGACAGACAGGCCCTGCAGCTCCTCAAGAGGAGCCCAACCATCAATTGGGGAAACATACAGACAGGATAGCCAACTGAGAGCGGGATAAAAGCGCTGCAGGGGGAATCAGCTGTACACAGCACTGTGTTTAACTGAGAATTCCCACATACAACACAATCAAGCCTTGGGCTTCTTTCAGAGATTAAAACTGTATAATACTATTGAAATGACTTTCATATGCATGTAACACCATATCAAACCACACTGGCTAAAATACATTTGAAAAACATGAGAGATCAGGTTTTCATGACACAATGAAAAAGGCAAGTCAAACCTGCCTCCTCCCACAATTTGGTCCGCTATGATGCATTTGGCCTTAAATGAGTCAATGATGTTCCCTATGTGACAATTATTAATAATAATAACCATCATAATCATCATAATAAAACCATGGATAAAATCAGCATTAAGTAAAAAATGAAGGGCGGTGTAGTTGGACTTGTGAGAGTGAGTACCCAATCTTAAACAAGTGAGTCTTGAGTCTGGATTTGGAGATGGGGAGAGAGTCAATATTTCAGATATCAGGTGGTAAGGAGTTCCAGAGTTTGGGAGCAGAGCGGTAATCAGACTAACCAACTGGTCTGCCTTCAGAGAAGTGCATCTTCCCAAGATGTCACAATATGCAGAACTTTGACTGCTTATCTGTACTGTTGATAAATAATAAAGTACAATGTGAACTGTATTGAATTTGTGACCAAAATAGTTGAAACATGGCCCTGTAGACGTTGAAGGGCAACGCACAAGGTTATAGATTCAGATTTAGATTTATGCTTGAGTGTTTGAAAAACTAAATTAGTTTTTCTCACCATGTTTGTTAGAGGACTGCAGTTGCTGATTATTAATTTTGCTTTGACAGAAATAATATTTTCATTACAGTGTGTTTAACTGAGCATGCATAATCATTTCTGTTTTGCGCTTTGACTGTAATGATTAAGACTTTCATAAAGCGGAGAGCTGCTTCTTGTCCGTCAGTTACAGGGAGGAGTGTTGACTGAGAAAAAACAAGCCACTTAAAGCAAGATCTTTAGATCTGGGATGGTCATTGTTCAAGCTGTGGGCTGACTGTGAGCAAATGATTGAACAATGATGATTATATTCAATTGCAAAGAGTCCCCACTTATCTAAAAACCATATACTGCTTCCTCCGAGATTAGAAATCATCAGGTTCAAAGGCCCTGGTTGTCCCTGCTGACTTCTGGCACAGTGGAGAGTGGGGGAGGAAAATAGACAGAAGGGGAAAGGGGGCGAAGGACAGACAAAGATGTAGAAATCTGAACTCCTGAGAAAGAAGTGGATGAAAATGAGAAAGCTGCAGGAATGGTGTTAAGGAAAGCAGAAGGTGATCTGTGGTTGGAATCTGGCCGAGTGAAGAAAGACAAAGGTTTATTAAAACTTTTCGAACAGAAGGAAGACTGAGACCTTTAAAACTCTAGTAGTAGTAAAAGAAACAGACTAAAACACACAGTAAAGTTGATGGAAAAAAGGGGATTTATTCTTCACCAAATAGGTGCGCAGCTGCCCCAGTTAAAAGATGTGGGTGCAATTAATTAATAGAAGCAGTTACTGAATCTGGTTAAAAACACAAGAATTACACTGCATCATATTATTGTTTGTTCCAGCCTGTCTACTTCCGGTAAAACTGTCAAGTCTTTTAAGGAAAGCAAACAACTGAACAGGAGTTATCTTGGCAAGATGAATATGGGGGCGATATGGGGTTCAGTGTCTTACCCTGGAGATTTGGTTTAAGGATTTATTTGGGGACATTCCCATTGGAGGGGAACCAACTCCACCCACACTACCCTGAAAGATCAAGCTGACTCATCAAACTAAATAATATAAAATCGATCAGATGTTCTAAAATACTAAGAAACTATTCATGTTTTTGTCAATGGAATAGTTGCCATCCCCAACCATTTAAAATTTTTTTTTTAAATAAGTGAAAAGTCTATATAAATCAGTCCAGAGCTGACTGGCAATGCTCCAACCAGCAACCACAAAAGATCTGCATGATCTCTGATCATGTCACGCATTGACTACTTTAGGAAGGCAGACGCAGGAAGGCGGATAAAAAGCGTCTGCTATATGCCACTAGTAGTATGATCACCAACATATAAGAGGAACTCTCCGGTGACAAAATAAAAGTTCTTGTTTTTCCCACTGACAGGTTCAGGCTAGTTTGTGACTTGGCACAGATGTTTTGTTCCCCATACTTGTGATTTCTATAGAGAATACTTGCTGAAGGCTTTAGGTTGTGGACAGCCTTCTATTTAGCTTCTGCTTTTACAGAGGTAAATAGTCAAGTGGCTGATTTTTATATTTACCTTTGGTGACATACAGTACCAATCTGAACTTGTAAGTGACAAAAACAATGTCACCAACTTTCAAGATATGTGGCTAAAGAGAAAAGTACACAGCTCAGAACTCCAGCAATGCTTGTAGTGAAATAAATACCTTCACCAACTAGTTTTACAAAGTGGTACTTATGGTAAATTAAAACATTTTCAATTTAGGCAATAAACTTTAGCAAATTCGAACAACTAATGCTCCTGAGGTTTCCTATGCATTAGAAAGCATAAGCTAGCAGGCCCGACCCAGACACCTGAGATACAAAGAGTGGCATTAGTCTGATATCAGTGTAAATTGTGGCATAAGACAAGGGAAGCTCTGCTGTTAGAAGTTTCAGATAAAATCTAAAATGTTTTATTTAGTGGAGATATTTATGTTATAACGTCAATGATGCTGGAAGCAATTGCATATTTCATTGCAAATTACAGGGCAAATACCTGCCTTTTGTAAGTTAATACAATATTTAGGATTATGCTATAATATCCAGCCATCCATCCATATTAGGTCGATTTTCGGTGTGAGTGTGTATGGTTGCTTATATATGTGACCCTGTGATGGTCTGGTGACTTTCGCCTGAAATGAGCTTAAACGGGTATAGAAAATGGATAGATGGAATCTATGGAATTGCCAATAAATACATCCAATGGCTTAAAATTAATGCTACCTGTGTCAAAATTAGATGCAAATGGTGACAAAAGACATCGGCTGACCCACAGAAATGTTGTCAGCCGTCCAACTTAAAAACAGGTGTCAGCAGCTATGTTGTTTTAAGTCAGAACTTTTCCTGATGCAACATTACTATGCTATGAGACGAACAGTGAAAAAAGGAAGATTCCTCTGCCATTCAAGCAGACTTAAAGAAAAAAAACAAAGTTCTTACCTTGGTGGGAATGCGTGCCGTTAAGAGGTAGGCGCGGTGAGATGCAAGGGCCTGAGAGGGAACAGAGGAAATAATGAGTGTGACGGGGTAAATATATACTGTATACTCTAAATATACACTCTGGGCGGAGAACATGGAAATGACAGAGAAGAGAGCACTATGCTGCTGACTCTGAGATGTAAACTGGTGTGAATCTGAAAGACTTCTACCAGGAAGAAAAGACACGAATAACTACGGAGAAAATATTTCTGTTTAAAAAAAATACCCAAATGAAAGGATGATTTAAAGAAGTTTTAAAAGATATCAAATCTTTATCAGATCTTAATCATCAGAACACATCAGCATGAACATAACATGAATAAAGATCAGTTTTTTCTTGATTTCTGGATTATGTTGCTTCTACCTGAAAATACTGGCCACCTTAAGGTGCAGTAAGTCAAAGCAAATGGCCACGACGCGTTTACTTCTTTTAAAGCTTTGAAAATGCTAGTACAAAAGCAAGAGATACAGCTAAAATGCACAACTCCACCAGCCATATCCAGACAGGCAACTTGCATGGCTGTTTTACTGAAACATTTGAATTACAATATGACATAAACGTCACAAAAAAGTAAAGAAATTTGTGTTTGGTAGATTATTTCTTTGTTGTAACAATGCTTCTTGGTAATAAATCGTATATTTTTGGAAAGTCTATTTATTTCCAATTTTTGTCCTAAATTTAGTTACAGAGATCATCTGTTTGACCTTGTTAGCACTGAGAAGTGCAGGGGAGACCAGGGCATGTAGACATACTTTTTATTATTTCCTACATTGTCAGAGTACTGTACAACCCACTGGTGTCAATGCCACACTAAATGAGCGAAACAAGGCTAATTTACATACGTTTTATTTATCACATCTACACATTTCATTTCAGCATAGAGCTGTAGACAATTAAACACTGATTTTACAGTGTGACGTAACTTGCTGCACACTTGAATACTTGGTAATACTAAGCCTGATTTGTATTTATAAAGAAGTCTAAATGAAAAGAGATGAATACAAATCAAAATCCTTATCTTGGTAATTACCATATCTTTGGAGTTACAATTCTAGCAAACACACTTCTTTGCTTTGGGTCTAGGCAAAATGGCCCATTACTGTATGTGGGTTTCCATTTGTTATCCTTTTTCTTCAAATCCATCTGGATAAAACCCAGGCAGCTTGAACTGTAACATTCCTAACCCCTTTCCTTGATCCTTTCAGCCACTACATCTCAATTGCAGTCTGTACTGCCTATCATATTAGCGCTATTTGCCTCATTATTGTCCTTTTTTGCCAAATGAAAAATCAATAATGGAATGAATTAAGAACTGAATCGCTAAGCAGAATTGAAAATGGAATTGGAATCTAATCTTGGGTAAAAATATTATCAATTCCCATCCCTAACCATAATAATCCAAAGATTGACCTTTAAGCCATCAGTTATTAAACTCCCACCTTTGTAAACACACTTATAAGGGATTCAAGTAATACGAGTCTGTAACAACAGTCAACAAACCATTACTTGAACTGGACAAATCAATAAACCAATTGATGTCTGTAATAGCTGAGGAGTGAGGTGTGCCACATGGGGTAATGCCCTACAATCTTAGATCAACTCCTGGATGTATTTTTTGCTGATGACAACAAGTGAAAAAGTAAAAACAGAGAAAAGGTTTGCAAGCAGAAGAGAAGAAAATAAAAGAGAGTAATGGGAAGAAGGAAATGAGGTAGTATGAGGTAGACCACATCATATTAACAATTCTCAGATAAACAGTAACTGGCTTGAAGGGCAATGGAGAAAAAATAGCAGGAAAGAAAGATACAAAGAGGATGAAAAGCATAACAGGATTAAGGAAAGTCTAGAAACTAGAAGCTCAGTCTTTTTTTAGAATTTCTGAAAAAAGAAACAGAGGGATGAAAGACGGGGCCAAAAGGATGACTGTGCTTCCCAACCCTCTGTAGCTCAGCTCCACAGGCAGCATTTATGTTTTGATGTGATGGAGACAGACAGGCAGGCCTGTGAGGCCGAAGATAGCCTCTTCTAAAGAGCACGAATCACTGCTGTTTGACTCAACTCTGGCTCTATCATTTCTCTCCATCTCATTTCTGCAATGCAACTCTCACTTACATACAGTACTACTGTGTGTGGATGCAGTTTTAGAGGCAATGATGTGATAATGCACAATTGGGCAAAATATGGGCAAAATACTTTTGCAATATGGGCAAAGGTATTTGGCCAAATCTGCTAGATACTGAATTCTGCTGTTTCAATCAGACCTGTTGCCATATGAGTATAAAATAAAGCACATGACCTTGTGCTTTCCATTTGCGATACAAAATAAGTAATTCTGAAGAGCTCAGTGACTACTGTGACATGATGCCATCTTTGCAGTAAGACAATTTGAAGTGTTACGGTACAACAGCAACTCAGCCATGAAGTAGATGACCATATAAATACACAAAGCATTCACAAAGGGTCAATACAAAGCATACGTTGTGTAAAAGTGGTCAATGGAGTGCAAATTCAATAGCCAAAGAGTTCTGAACTTCCACATGCATTAATGTAAGCACAAAAACCATGCAGCGAGACTTTCATGGAATAGGTTCGCATGGCTGAGCAGCTGCATGCATAGCCCAGTTCTGAGCATCATATCGAGTGGTGTAAAGCACAGCAACACTATACCGTGAAGCATTGTAAATATATTATATGGAATAATTATTTACACTTCTCTGTTTGACAGTAAGGTGGGATGGTCTGGGTTTGGCAGATGCCAGGAAAACATGACTTGCCTGACTGCATTCTGTCAACTGTGATGCTTGACAGAGCCGGGTTTATGGTATGAAGATGTATTTCAGGATTTAGGTTAGCCCCTCATCTCCACTGAAGGAAAATCTAAAGGCCTCTGTGCTGCTTCTAACTTGGTGGCAACAGTTTGGGGTTTCCAAAATTAATGTGCCCCAGTGCCCAAAGCAAGGACTACAAAGTCATGGTTTGATGAGTTCAGTGTGGAGGACCTTGGACCGGCCTGCTCTAATCCTGTACCCCAACAACATCACACACCTGTGGGATGAACTGCAATGGAGACTGCGAGCCAGCCCTTCTCTCCAATATAAGTGGCTGACCTCATCAATGCTTTACACAATGAATTGGCACAAATTCCCACGGAAACACTCCAAAATATTGTGGAAAGCTCCCCAAGAAGAGTTGAAACTGTTATAGTTGCAAAAAGGGGGACCATTATTTAAATATTTGTATTTGAATACAATAAAATTGCAGTCACTGTTGTGTTCTCTTCCAAATAAGTTTGGGTTAGCCGGGAGGGGAACTAACACACCTAGGCATTTAGCCAGTTAAACAATTACAAAATATTATTTTTCTTTCATATTTCATGTTGGTTTAGAGTTAAGGTGGAGATGCAATTAGAGAGTTGCTAAACCTATAAATATGAAAAACAATGGGAACACTGGTCAGAAAAAAACTAATATAAATGTATGAAAGAATATTAAACAAATAAAGACTGTGGAGATAAGCAGACAATTCGAATAAAGAGCAAAGTTTTGGTAATTTTAGCCTGGACAGTATAGCAGAATTATTATTTGGGTGTTGAAACTGATGACATGTAATTGAAATGTCTAGTTTAGAGCCAAACACTTGTATCCCCTTTTTAAGTTTTTATTGAGCTGTATCATGTAGCAATGGCAGTTTGTTTAATGTGGAAAGGAAAAATAGTTGGTAAAAAAATTATTAATTAATTGACAATAGACCGATAGCAAATGTAACAGCTAAAAGAAAAATAAAAGTTAATTTTAAAAATACAGAAATATAAATTCTATATTTCAAATGTAAAAACATATTTAGAACTAAGTTCAACTAAAAATTTAAATAATTAAAACTATCCAGTCATTAATGCAATTTTACACATTCTTTTCACGTAAAGCATAGCTCATGATATAAATGATTAAATCTGCAAATTAAACCCAATAAATACAGTTTAAGTATTCAGAATTCCCTCAGAACCTAGTTATCATATTAATTTATCAATAAAGTATGTACAATAACCAGATATTTATGCTTCTGCCAATAATTGTATACAGTAAATTTAAAGTTACCATAACTTCTTGGCTTTTCGTTTGATTTTTAATTCTCCCTTCATTTCTGTCCCTCTCCACCATTCTCCCCATCTGCCCCTTTAAGTGAACAAAAGGCATTACAACCTGCAACACCCCACGCCTCCACCCCCTCTGCCCGCCCCTTTACAGATTCCATTCTACCTCTCGTCGACTTTGCTAGCAGTCTTAAGTGGATTTAAGCGCTGAGCCTTCCCATCACTCAGTGATTTCACAGTGACCAGCATCTTGCCCCCAAGCTCCACTCAGCCAACCAGATGGCAGCGTCACTGGAGCATATCTATGAGACCAAAGAGAGCATCTGCCATTACTCTTCCCCTCACTGTAACACACACACACACACACACACACACACACACACACACACACACACACACACACACACACACACACACACACACACACACACACACACACACACACACACACACACACACACACACACACACACACACACACACACACACACACACACACACACACACACACACACACACACACACACACACACACACACACACACACGACAGATCAGTGGCTCACACGCGAGATAGTTGCCACAAGCTCTAAAGCTCCTTGTGTATATTTGGCTTGCAACACAGGTCATGCACAATCTCACATGCATGCACACACACACACACAGGCACGACAGCACAGACACACACAGCACTGTAGGACACTTTATAAGCCGAAACCATCTTGCATTCAAATTTGTACACAATTTTAATAAAATGTCTGCAAATAAATAAATCGATATATACATATGCAAATTGTATCTGTTTACTATTCATTCACAGTATCGTAATTGTCAGGTTCTACTTTTTCTTTTTTTTTTTCCATCAAACTGTCAACAATTCACATGTGCCAACTCAGACAGTTTGTGTTGCCATAGAAACAACTGGCCCAGACTCTACACAAAAATTTGTGAATGCACACTACATCAGTGTGATCGACATGAAAGTAACGCACAGCAGTGCCAAGCTTTTGCTTGAGCATGTCAATGAGTTTTCACCCCTTTCAAAAACATTCTCACTGGACCGGAGTCAGACTGAATCCCTCCAGGAACTGAAGCAGCACAGAGCAGCGTTTCATCTGCACTCATTCAGCTGAGGCAGCACTCGACCACAGGAAATCTACCCCCACCAAAACTGCTCTCAGGGTGCCATCATGCTCTATTTTATCCATCCATCACACTGTTCCACATGTATTCCTTCAGTATGGTTGTGTTTGGGTGAGAGCAATATCTTTAAAAAAAAAGAAAAAAAGAAGAAGAAATCACTTTGTATTGTTTCTTATACTTGACAGGGTTGGAACGGAATATCGGGTGATATGGTTCGCTGGGTCATTTTTACATTTTCAAGTTAAGTATTTTGATGTTGTGTCTCTATTGTATCCCCCTCATCCACACACACAAACACACACAAAAAAATTGTTGCATATGCAGGGACAAAATGCCAGAGGAACAACCTGTGACAAAGCTGAACAAAAAAGGCAAGATTCTCTATTCAACAGCTGATCTTTGTTCCGAGCCTTATATGGTCATGAAGTGAGTAGTAACCAAACGTAAAAGAAAAAAAAGGGTCACTTTATATTTTCAGCAATATAGTCTGTAGATTTTTGTCAGTTTGACTTGAAAGAACTATTATCAAAAGCTTTGACAGCAACCAAAAGCATATACATAATTGTTTCTGCTTGTTGCAGCAGTAAGATGATACAGTGTAAAGCATACAGGGACCATATTACCGATTCTCTCACTCCACTGCTGACGGGCTCTTTATTGCATAACTCCTGTCAGCATTGTCCTTCACATGCTTGTGAGTCTAAAATTAATGAATCATGAAGTGCTCTACGCAATATCAAACTGTCAACACAGGACTGCAGCAGTGTTTGATTTCAGGGCTTTGCAGAAAAAAAAGGGAAAGGGAGAGACATGACAGAGAAAGCAACTCTTGAGACCAGCAGACCGATGCCCACAGACTCAGAAGGAGGCAATGAATGAATATGTTTGATTAATTCTTTGTGATGCTGTGCAATTAAGGAGCAAAGACTAAAATCAGGATAGCACAGGTCTTTAATGAACGGAAGGGCTCAAAAGCTGTTTTATCTTGCGTTATTATATAAATGCTGCTGTAGTTACCCTTTCTTTTAGTTCACTGAAATCAGTGAGCTCTCTGTGGACAAAATAAAGTGAATTTCTTATTACATGTTTCCTTGATTTTCTATGCTGCCTCAATTATTCTTTCATAATATTGAAAAAAAAACCTTGTGCATTTTTATCTTTACACAGTAGTCAACAATCGAAGTGGATCAAAAACATACTTATGTAAGAATTTCGAAAGATATCAGTCCTTCTTTAAGGACAAGTTTGATCAAATGTTTTGATCCATTGCAAATGATGACTGCTATATCTAGCTCAATATTCTCAGACTTCCCCTAATCAAATCGCCACTTAATCGTGGTGGAAGGTTTTTTTTCTTTAGTCCAAATATTCCAAGGACCTATGCTGTCAGGGCAATTGCCCCTAGGGTCTTCCAAGGCAAACTGGTCCTGAGGAATGAGCCAGACTGGATCTACTGTTATGGACTATTCAGTCCCTGGGCAAATAGGGCGAGATTTTGGTCTGCAATGCCAATAGTAACTTGAATTTGTTCTGGGTGGGAGTTGGACTGGGCTGGGCTGCCCTACGTCACCGATTCTGTTGACAACTTTTACGTATATAATTTCTTCCTACAGCCAAAGGGTGGCAGGGATCCTACCCTTCCTACGGTGACGAACTGTGAGTAGTGACCGAAAGAACAAGATTGGAGATACAAGCAGCTAAAATGAGTTTCCCCAATCTAGGTGGCTGTAGTCTCCGTTAGAGATAGGGTGAGATGTTTAGTCATCTGTGAGCGACTCTGAGTAGTGTCACTCCCCCCCCCCCCGGTGAGAATGATCCCTGGATGTCTCCCTTGGGAGGTGGTTTGGGTACGTTCAACTGGGAAGAAGCCCCGAGGCTGACCCAGGACAAACTGGGGAGACTACATTTCTTGGCTGGCCATCACCTCAATATTCCTTAGGAGGAGCTGGAAGAGGTGGCTGGTGAGGTCTGGGCCTCTCTGCTTAGCCTGTTGCCTCAATAATGAAAAGGCAGAAGTTAATGGTTGGCTGGGATGGGTTATCTCTTTTTTATTTAGAAACAGCCTGCAATGGACTTGCAAGCTTTGTAGAGTGTATTCTCACCTCCCACCCAAAGACAGCAGGAATAATCTCCAGCAGACACCCCCAACCGTGAATAGGAAGATGGATGGATGGATGGATGGATGGATGGATGGATGGATGGATGGATGGATGGATGGATGGATGGATGGATGGATGGATGGATGGATGGATGGATGGATGGATGGATGGATTTGTCTCTTTGTGTTGTGAAAGAAATGCACATTTCAGGCATGGACCTCTCTTGGCCATGGGTGAGAAAACTCTTTCCTCTCTTTTGTGTATAAGATAAAATCATTTAACTAATATCAAGGTCAGGCTGGTGTTTGTGACCAAAAACTTTGAAGAGATTATTTTGGCATCTCTACAACCATCTTGACTTAATCATACCATCACAACACTGAAAAATCCATCACTTGGTAAATGAGGAATGATCACCTTTTTTTTCTTGTGCTTTATTATTGTTATTATTCAGAAGCGCAATCTCACTTATCTGTAATTGCAAACAACAGTTATCAAGGAATCATACAAGGGAACTTGAAATTGCCTCAATTTTGCAATAACACTCTTCACTTATATCTTATCAGTTATGGTGCAATGAAGTTTAAGTGATGAAGATGACTCTTTAGCCAGGTAAAACCACAGTGCAATGTGCTCTGCATACCAGAGGTCTACATGAGTCTAAGGTCGATATTACAATTGCTTGGATTGGGTCAGGTACTGTCTACTTTTACTGGCACTGGCACTTTTACTGGCAGTCTTGGGTCAAAACCCAAGACTGCCCAAGACTCAGAGTGTATCAGCAATAGGGCTGATGGCTGGTCATCAACTGATAGTCGATAAGTCATTGACTATTGAAATGATTAGTCGACTAATCAGATTAGGAATCTCTTAATTATCAAATGGCTCTTATTTAGCTCTAAGCTTTTTTGCATGAGCTTGTTTAAATGATGTGCTAGTTAAAAAATAAAAGACAAGAAAGACGGACATATTAAACAAAAATACATTTTTAAAGCAGCACAATGTAACTTTTCCACCTTAATATAATATTTCCAGAGTCATTGTGATGGTACATCAACTTACAACAGGTTTAATGACACCTCTGTCATGGTCTGAGGGGGTCTGTATCACCTTCACTGGCACTATGTAACTTGGAGGTGGATGGTAGGAACCCTGCCACAATACTGGTAAAGCACTACCGCTTTTGTCCAAAGGAGCCGCCAAACTCAACAAAAGCTGAAAGTTACATTGTGCTGCTTTAATGAAGTTTGCTGCCAGTCGCTGAGGTGTTGCATCCGCAGACAGTGTAAACCCAGCACTGTACTCTATTGTGCATGTGCAACTCTCAGCAGACAAAGGAAGGGGAAGAGATGCCTCACTCTGTAGAAGAACACGCGCGATGATAATAGTGCCATAACGCTTTTGCGCATATGCAATTCTCAGTAGAGATGGGAAGGAGGATGATGCCTCACTCAGTTGAAATTTTCGTTTTGCTTACAATGGTCAGCAATTAAAATCGTAGATGACTATTTTTGCTATTGATTTTTGTAAACAATGTGGACTAATCGTTGCATCCCTAATAAGCAATATTGTTTGTGATGTCATTCATTGCCACCATAGGAGAAAGTATTTAAGATCATTATCAAAAATGGCATTTCATTAAATATCAGTTCATTCATTTTCTCTAGCTGTTTAATTTTTTTTCAGAATGACAGCGGTCTACTGCATCTCTCATCTGCCAGAGGCCGGGATACTTCGGTTTCAAATAAATTTAGCACATATTTCAAAATATTTTACACGATTTCCCCATCACCTGCACAAGTTTTTTTAAATTTTTCTAATTTTGACAAACTCTGTGCATTGTGGCTACAATTCTGTGCCTGACTTGTACAAAGTATATTATAGTTTCTAACAAAGGCAGACTAAAATGATCAAATGTATTTTCCCAATGCTATGACACATCCTGTTACCCGTTCTGTTTTTAAATATATCTGCAAGGAGTTAGGCAAACCAGAAATACAGAAATATTTACTTTTAACTTCCAATGGAAAATTAATATCTATATTAAAGAAATGCTAATGCATTTCTAGATTGAAATGTCTGAAATGTTTACAACTTAACCAAACTTACAAAGTGTGAATACAGAGAAGGAGACTAGGTGAAAATCAGCAGGTCTGATTCTGAGACCAACCTGCATCCAAATTCCTCACAATAATAAAAGTTCACTAACTGCTGGAAACTCAGGCAGAGACAATTCTCCCCTGTGAAGACAAGCTTCTGACAGTGCAGCTGAGGTCTTCAGACTCTGGTCAAATAAGAAAAAATAACACAGCATTTTAAAAATATATACTAATGCATCTGCAATCCCACTTGAGTATTTTTTTTTAAAGGAAAAGCAACAAAAACATGTCCTTACTATTAAACAAACAATGTAGCATTTATGTAACCTAAGTATAAAAATCCTCTATTTACAATAAAAACAAGTATAAAACAAATCAAATGAATTAGAAAAATAAATATATTTTCTTTTGAAGGAAAAGGATGCTCGGATTGCCAAGACAGATCGGGACAATTCCACTTTTTCAGATTTCAGATGAAATCTTCCTCTGCAGTGTAAATCCTTTTCATAAGCTGTGCCAGCAGCTGCTGAAAAAGAGACATCAATTTTCTTTTATCGCTGCCTGCTCATTATTATGTGCTTTGGTGCTGGAGAGACGAGCTGGGAGAGGAACAAAGGCGGCTGACAGTGGTACTTCCTGAACCGATTTCATTGGCTGGTCTCATCAGACCACAGCTGCACTGAGCTGAGGCATCAATAAATGTGGTGTCTGATCGCATTACATTTCGTGCTTTATTTCAATTTAGTTTTTGTGTTAAAAGCTACTGCTGTTGGTTCCGTTTCTAGTTGGAATATAAACTGTCAGCAATGGTGCACAATATGCTGAATTATGAATGAGAGACAATCAGCGTCCTCCCTGGGAGAATATTGAAGGTAATAAAAATCCCATGTAGCAGATGACAATCAGCTACATACCTAATCTAGTCTGTAACCCTCCAAAACATACCTGACATGATACAAAAAAAAGCCAAGCTGGGGAATTAAATGTGCTTTCAGCACAGTATTTTCCAGATCCAGTACAAACATCAATGTTTTCAATATGGATTTAGCACTAATATGGGGGCTTCTTCTTAGACATGTGGCAGGGACTTGTGAATATTTAGGTTACAGAGATACAGCATCACAAAGGTTCATTCATTCATCAGCATGCCAGCTAGACACAATGGGTAGGAGGTTGTGTGTGTTTGCACGTGTGTTAGGGTGTGTGTGTGTGTGTGTAGCAATGTGATTCTGAGCCAGGATTTCTTTGGTAAATAGGATATAACTGCAAACCGGAGGGATAAAAGAAAGCAGGCAGGCAGGCAGAGGGAAAAACAGAAGGTTGTGGATGTGAGAATAGCAGTTTGACAACTTAACTAGCAACAAATTCAATGTGGAAAAATCTCCTTTAACTGAGCGCAGTGCTTTGTTAAGCAGAGAGGTGCAGACATGCATGACAAAGAAAATGAGTCATTAAAAGGGAAGACAGAGACAAAAGCCGAGCACTGAGGTGCAGGAAGGAGGGGGGTGACAGTTTGGGCTCATGTCGGCAATACACATGCGTCCCCTCTGGAGTGGCTCGATAGCATCAGTCAACGCTAAACACACACACGCACACACACACACATATTTTGAGCATCTAGTGTTCTTTAGATCCTAAACCCCATTACACTACAGTTAAGCAAATGTCCTTTCAAGATTAAGTTGTATTATCAAAGTGAAATGATAAGAAGAGGCTGGTGGTTAGCGCTGCTGCCTCACAGCAAGAAGGTTCTCGTCTCATCTGGAGCCTTTTAGTCTGGAGTTTGCATGTTCTCCCTGTGACTGTGTGGGTTTTCAAGGGACACTCAGGATATATCCGCAGGGCAAAACATGAAAAGGTTAAATGGCGATCCGAAATTCCCCGTAGGGACCGAGTGTCAGCATGCATGGTGGTTTGTCTCATTTGACCCCGTGTGGCCCTCTGAAAGACTGGTGATGTGTACAGGGCACACCCCAGCTTTTGCGTAGTACACGCTAGCCTTTGGAAAAGATTAAACATTGAGGGAAATATCTTTAAAAGTCTTGATGAGGAGTTACATCCGATTATCAATAGATATGTTCATAAAGGTGACAGCAAGCTATCAGATATATTAAGTCTTCTGTTTTATCATCTAAGGACAAAGACATTGGCTGTCAAGGTGTGGTTGATGATGTCACATGAAAATGCATCTCCTTAAATGAGCCCAGAGAACCCATCAGTTTAAAAACTTTCAGTCTTTGTGCTCGTTTAAATCAACGAAGCGTAACATTCGATAGGCCGCATTACAATTATTGATGTTCTCATAATTCTCAGAAAGCAAACAACCACAATTTCACAGAATTATAATAAAAATAAAGTACCATTTTATGAAAAGCATTTCGGTGAGAGAAAAACTATTATAATGATGTGTTAGCATCGTAAAAAGTCAATATCCAGTACGACGAAGCGTTAATCCACCAAAACCTAAAGTGATGATGAGCGAACCCACATCTAAAACATGGACATACATGACAGAAGGAGGTAGAATACAGTGTCTTTGAAGAGCATGAATTCATTATCACGTCTGCATACTGTTAATAATCATTGGGATTAATTCCAGTATGCTTTGATGTCTCCAGAAGGACATGATGAAAAGAATAATGCCATTACAAGGACACCATTTAGAAATAAAAAACTCAGAAGAGTAGAACGAGACGAACACATGCCTTCAGTCTTCTCTGACCCGTGTTTGTTTAAACTCGTGATCCAGTCCAAACAGTGAAAAAGTTTCCCACTACAGAACAGACGTGATGCATAATATTCATTGTATCACTTGAGCTTTATTGATTCAACATAAAGCAGTATTTAAACCCAGCTGTTTTGTGTATGTTTACTATGACATGGTGTGCAGCGTCACCATCAAATCGATGCCGACTCTTGCTTTGACCTACAAACCTCATTCAGTTACACACATGACTCACCAGGGCGACACACGATATCACCTAACAAACATTGTTTCTCGCTTGACCAAGCAGGACTCAAGGTACAAGAACAGCTGTACCCGAATATGTAGAAGCTGAACCAAGTATTTGATTAATTGAGGTCATCACAATGAAAGGACAAGAAGACAAGGTATCAAAATTATCTAAATTGGTCCGATCGAACTGGGGGTTGAAAGCAGACATGTTAAGTCAATGCTGTGAAAAAGTCAAAAAAGTCAATGACCTGAATGAGGGTTATTTCACTAGGACCGTGAGTTAAGATGACCCTGTCCTATGAGATAATGAAGATGAACGATTATGGGGCGGGGCTTGCAAGGAGGCAGACTAAATGGTTAGTTAATGTATTTCCAAGGAGTTTTGTTGGGTATTGTTGGTTGCAAACTTTTGGTTGGTTTTGTAAAGAGTAACGCACACTGGAGCTCACAGCTATGTGGCCATCGTTATGTGACACACAAACATTACTTCACAACATAAGAGCCTGGCTGGGGATGAATTTCCTTTCCCTCCCTTGTATACACAACCTACAACATGCCAAGATTTTCTACACACTGGAATAGCAGGCATATTTACTGGACACTTCAGTCTTGTTTTATAGTATTATAAACACAAAACTATGCAAATTGCCATTCAGGAAACTCAACTTCCTTTTTTTCCTCTATTCTGTTCTGGCTTTAAGTTCCTGAAATTCTCTGCATTCAACTAGAATTACTGTGTAAATGCCTTTGCAATAAAGCTGATATGACACAAATGTTGCCATATAAAACTGTGCACAGGAGTGCACAGGAGGAACTAAGTTGCTTCTCATGTCTCATAGCTGTACTCTGATATTAGGGCTGGGCGATATGGACCAAAAGTCATATCTCGATATTTTCTAGCTAAATGGCGATACTCGATATATATCGATATTTTTTCCGTGCCATAATTGGGGTTTCCCCCAAAGCATTATAGCATAGCATCTCTGGTAGCTTCATTTTTTTCTGAGGCAAACCCTTACAAAAACAGTCAGTTTTAATACAAAGCCTCGTGCCAAATGTCACACAGGTACATTTATTAACAGAGGTCTGCACAATATCAAAATGTATAAAACAAATGAAATAAAAAGAAACTCCCTGCATATATAGAATAAAAATGCTTCTTGAATAAAATAAAACAAATATCCCTTTCCTGCATAACAATTCAATTAAAATACACTGTGCAATGAATACAATGTAGACAGTAACAGGCAGACTTTTCCACTGAGGTTGACAGTTGTGCAAATAACAAAACATTTGTGCAAATCTCAAATAAAACATTCAAGTCAATTTGTCACAAAATAAGCTATATCAAAATCATAAAAAAAAATATATATATTTTTTTTTTTTTAAATCGATATAAACAATATTGTCTCGTACCATATCGCGTTTGAAAATATATCGATATATATTAAAATCTCGATATATCGCCCAGCCCTATCTGATATTGTCACAGATATCAAAAGTCTTGGTTTTCAGAATTACAGGATCATTTAATTAAAAAATGCCAATGTCTTATCAAATGATTTGATTCTTTTTTTATTGCAAACCTGAGCTACTAAATGAATAGTAATACACCATTCAATCATTACCTCTTTAAACATAAACAAAATATAATTTAAGTATAGTTGAGAAGTGCATTTGACCAGAAGCAACCCGTAAATAACTCCTGCTGTAACTCCTGCTGTGTGAATTGAGCAAGAAAACTGCTATTCTTTGCCACATGTGATTTTTTGCATGGTTAAGCCTGGATATAATCCTGATTATGTCAATAATCAGCCCTGCGGAATGACAGAAAACACAGGATACTTAAGATGAATTAATTGTTTAAAAGACACTAATGTGGTGTGTTCTCAACATAACTGAACTCTAGCTGAACCTGAGGTAAGAAGGAGAAAGAACATCGTTTTATTTCCCCGTCCATTAAGCCACGCAAAAGTTTTAAAAATATGTCTAACCCCAGGAATGAAAGCTGAAATAAAAATAGATTTATTTAGGCAGGAAAAACCCCTAAAGTCACCATGGTTTTTGTCCGACTGTGCTACAACCACAGATCTCAAAATACCAACACCCACTGGATGACATGAGAGCAGGACTCTCTTAATCATGATTCATGGAAATTGCACAACATTCAGAAACAGAACAGGGAGTGCTGGACGTAAAACACGGTCCACTTTAACAGATATAAACTCTCACTGCACTGGAAAGCAGTTCCCATTACAAATTATGGATCTCCATTATTCAATACTGATTTCCAGACAAGAAATGTAATCATATTGTTCCTCAGCTCTCGTCCAACATCAACAGCGCTTACATGTTACAGCTGGAGCAACAATCTTGTCCTCTGTAACAACCAAATGCACACATTTTACACTTAAAAAGCTAAACAAATATGTTTATCTTAATTTTAAAATATCTTAGTAACTTTCAAAGCATGACAATCTTGTTTCTGTGTCTATCTAGAAATATTGAACTGCTTTTACAGGCTTAAATGCTTTTTCAACCTCCCCCCTCATCCAATCATTAAGACACGGAACTAGTTTTTTGGATGAAATGCTGTCGGCTGGTTATTTCATGCCTTGGTTCCTTGCTTCCAGTGTTTGCAGCATTTGGCAGAGACTTTAATTTTTGACCATACTGTTTGGGTGGAGGAGGTCCTTTCTAGTCATTTCAGCCATTGATACTGTGATACTGGCAGCTCTCTGGGATGAGAAAGGAAGCTTTAATTTAAAACATTACACAGCTGCAGGGATGACTCACCGTGTTAGCCAGTTTCTCTTCAAAATGATCCAAGTGGTGGTGTTGCAAGCAGCTTTGCATGTTCCTGCTGTAGCTAATTCACATCGATACCTTGTCCCACCTTGAGTGACAACTACAACATAGCCAGAAGCTGCCATCCGTGTTATGCTTATGTGAAAATACTGAGAATAAAGCATCTTCACCTGCATGGCAGCACTTAAAAGAAGAATAGACAATGATAATAGCCACAGCATTACAGTGTATGTTATAGCTCATTAAAAGGGCCCTAACAAGCAACACCCATGTTAGCTCTCCATTATCTCTTGTTGACTTGACAAAGATAAACAGATCAGGATCAGGGAAGGTCTAGAAAGAAAACAGATGTGGCCCCTTAACAAGCTGACTTTGTTCCCTCTGTTATCTAGGAAGCTGTAAAAAGTTGTTGTTCTTCCCTTGCCTCTTTTGAGTAACTACATCCAAAAACAGAACCATAAAGCATTGAATTGACATTTTCCAGTGCTCAAGGCTAACTTCCTAGTAGCTCCGCTAGAAAAAACACCATCATAGAAACTGAGAGTTGATTCATGTCTGAGTCACACTTGTCGGCATTGTTGTAAAATGCAGTCACATCCTCATGGAAGAAAAAAAGGTCACAAAATGCAAATAAATGGTTGCATTCAGGAGCCTTGTCTTTATGACCTGTAAAGGTTGTAGCTATGTAAACTATTAACTGTTGATCGTAGCCAAGGAACGTCTGACCATGTACTTGTAGGTTGTTCCAAATATGCAAAAAACAAACAAAAAAAAAAAAAATCAGAGAAATTTTGCTGCCACCAATACACTGTACAAGAAGAACTGGACAAACCCCCAGGGTCAAAAGGTTTTCTGATGAGTGGTTTTGAAGCCTTTTTCTTCGTCGTACTGAACGGTCCTGTGTTGCAAATGGGTGGAAGGAACATGCCTGAAAAGCCGGCTGGAAAACACCCACCTCATGTCAGTCACAGTTACCCACTTCAACGTGGATGACGTACAGTAGCTTATGCTAACCTATGAAGGTAAATAACATCGCCTGACATTCATTCTTATAAAATGTATCCACAAATCCTCATTTCAAGTGTTCCTGAGAAAAAGACATCCAAAATGAGTGCTGCCAGAGATAAATGATGTCTAACAGGGCTCCACGGTCACATGGCCTGCCGCTACCAGCATCGCAGGATTAATGACTGAGTCCCACAGACTTGCACTTTCCCTGAAGTTATTCACTGTGGCTCTCCACTCCTTCAATCAATCCACACTGGAGGACATGTGGAGCTGCTTCTGGAGTCAAGCCCCAATGGACAGTCAAGAAACTGCTGTTTTTCCTAGTTTTCTTGTTTGCTTCAACACACAAGGTGGAATTTTGGGGCTTGATCACAGCAGCAATGGAAATATTGAGGTAACAGCTTTTATATATTGTGACTACTCTAGTCAGAAGCATCACAGTGTGGTCTGATGGCGATCCAGAAGCAAACGCGTGCTCTGCAATGCTAAAGTTATGAATGGCACAGGCCTTTGTCGAAACCGGATATTGTTTCCTGCACTAATACAGTAATATTCAACATGTACTGAGCTACAGGCGGTTGTTGGTAGTACCTCAAAATTCCACTGTTTAAAAACAAAAAAAAATCGGCCACAGCACAAATTGGGCCTAGTCATGTGACCAACTCCAACCAACTCCTGATGCAGTTGCCCATCGCACTATTTAGCAAATGAGGTACAAAGATCAACTGTACCCTAGATATTTTTCTGGGAGTATTAAACCATCCAGATACTTCTCGTATACTGTATACCTATTTTTTTTTCACACTCTGCGTACTAAAATTTGGCAAAATCGGTAAGCACTGGAAGTGTAGCATGTGCTTTCAAAATTGACCATAGAGAATATGGTTGATTTTTAAAATAAAACATCATGAGTGAGCTGCAACTGATAAATTGACATTACAGTAACCTGGGGAGGACACACGTCAACAATCTAGAGTTTCAGAAGACACTTCAATCTCTGTCCAAATTTGAAAACACATTGCATTCGGATAACAAAATGTGCTTTACGGTAATAAGGTTGATAGCAGAAAGGACAAGGTGATTCCGACAAGATCTTGAAACTTTCATGTGTACTTCTAATCTCACAACTCCAGAAGAACAGGCCAGCGAGCTGAAATACAAGCAGCAGGACCTGAGAGGACAGACCTAAACCATTGTGTGATTTCTTCACGTACTAACTGTTTCCAGCTATTACACTGGATGATTATCCATTTCACCCTCTGGATGCACTCTACCCTGTACAGCATTGCCCATTTTACTCTGCCTCCCTCTCACTTCCCCTCTTCCCCAGGGTGTGTTGGATGGACTGATGTTATTATCACTATTTCCTTCTTCAATGAAAAGGGAGACCTGTATTTATCAAGCCAACATCAAGTGTACTTACACCGTAGACAGAAGTGCTGCTTTCTCTCAAGTAACTCAAGCTCTGTGTAGACAGTAGCGCTAAAAAAATTGACTGATTGACAATTCTAAACTGCATGTAGGTGTGTGTGTGCGTGTGTGCGTGTGTGTGAATGGTTGTCTCTCCCTGAGCACATAGGGTTGCGTCAGGAAGGTCATCCAAATTAGGCCAAAGCAATCAGCTGAGGACCTCTCTGCTGACAGGGATTAAGCTGAAATGGTTTGTAAAATAACTACTATACATACACTTTTCATGCACTACAAAATATATTTCTTATTTTATCAGAAATATTAAATGTAATTATATAAATATCATATTCAAAATATTGTATTAGTATTACATTTGATAATCATTGTAATCTTATGTGTGCATGTTCTTGTTTAGGGGAGCTTTAATGTTCTCCATGAATTAAATTCCGGGACTGGCCTTTGACATTCTGCTGCATCCTGTTTGTACACTGAGAAACCCCCAAATCCGATGTTTTATTCCAAACATATGATCTTCAAACAATCTGTAAATACTGTGTTCTTTCATCGTGCATGGATACGACCACTGTCACAGGTAACAGCTCCATGATTTATTTGTTTTCTCTCTGAGCCACTTCCTCTAGTACTGGCCCTACAAATTCAGCTTTTTTACTACAACAACAAACAGACGTTTATTTGTTCAGTTCAGTCAAGCAGAGCACTGATACGAACTGTTGCTCTGCATCTGGTTGAAATACCACAACCATTCTACTGGAATTCCCAGTACTGACGCCCACTTCTCTGCATTGTTGTGTGTGTGTGTGTGTGTGTACGTGTGTGTGTGTGTGTGTGTGTGTGTGTGTGTGTGTGTGTGTGTGTGTGAGCGTACACACTACTATACCCTCTGTGTCCTGCTCCCACATTGCAGCTCTGTTGACATATTCACTTTGAGCTAACCTAAAAACCAGCACTAAAGCAGACTAGATTATATCATCAGGAAAAACTTCAGATTCAGATTTTTTCAGATTTTGAGTGACAATGGCAAAGTCACCTTTAATTGTGAAAGTACTGTAGAAATGAAGGCAGTGCTTTACGATGCATCTAACTCCTAGATTTACTTGCATTCCTTCTTGAAATATGTGACAGTGTTTCACTTAAGGTGGAATGGCATAATTAAAACAGGGTAATGCTCCTGCCAGAGGCCAATAAATCAAAAAAATAATGAGAAAAGTATCATGAAGAATTCCTGAAAAAGTGCAGAATCATCAGAGATGTTGTTTTATCACCACCAGCTAGTATATCCAGTACATATGTGAGCCTCAAGCAGAAACTATGTTCCTGGATGAAACAAACTAATTCTGATTTTTTTTTTTTTTTGTACCGATTCTGTTGAACCACGATTCAAAAGCAGTATCTGATTTGCTTTTGTCAGTGTTCAATGAATTATTTATTTTTACTTTTGTAAGTTTAAAATCATGTCAGTGACTTTTCTGGGGTTTTCCATCTTTAATTTAAGGGTACCAACAAGATTTACAGTGCTCCTTGTAAAAAAAGATTTAGTCTCCAGTCCTATTAACTGTATTTTCTATTATAGTCTTTCAAATACATGTTACTATACATACTCCATGCCCATTATCTCTGCTGCATGAACCCAGTGGCTCCAGATTCCAGCTGTAATGATGTGTCTCAAGAAAAACTATTACATTAAATAAACTGACATGTGCAATTTTCCAGGATCTTGTTCCATCCTGCTGCGTCTTACCTCAGCCTTCTCCCGGATCACTTAGCAAGTACAAAAGATGTGAAAAATAGGCTAATTACTCTCACCTCTCTCACTCGTCCCTTAGCGACTTCCAGAGTGTATTATTTAATGTCCTCTTATAGCCAAACGTGATAGGAACTATATGACCAAAAAGACATTTTCAATCCAGCTGCAGACGTATTGGATGCATAGATCCGTTATGAAGCTTTTATAGTTCCTCTCTTACTAACTGCCACAGAGAGAGTTAAACTAAAAGCTCCCTATTCCACTGGGAGTTGTATAAGTAAGACTTCTGCCATTTCACTGAGAACCACACATATAACAGTAAACATGTTCAACAATGTATGACTTATTATCCTTGTTTGACCCAAGAAGAGCCAGTATGCATTTTTAATAATCTACAAGGTATCAATTATTCAGCAGTTGGTGGATTTACTGCTCCGAGCCCAGTGTTAATAATTAGAGTACCTTTTTCCACCTGGCTGAGGACACCCTGAGAGTTTAAACACAGTACAGGATGTGATCAGATGAGAGGAATTTCTTCAGTCAGTATGAGGCCAATGTGTCTGTCTTTACCCGCTGTTTTTGTTCCAAAGACATTCAGACAAGATATTGTGAGAGCTGCAGGAACAGGTGTAAGCCCTGTTGATCAGCACACCAGGGAATAGGAGTGCTTGCTGTGAGATTTACTGCCGAAAAACAAAAGATTTGTGAATAGTTATGTTAAAACCCATATTGCTCGATCGCATCAAGATCATCTAACATCCTCCTTGGAGACAAAATCCAGTCAGACCTAAATCTGCATACATACAGTAATATCAAAGATGCAGTGGGACTCATAGGTTTCAGGATAAACCAAATATCCAGTATGAATAAGTAATAAATATTACAGATAAGGTGCCTCTCACAACTCCAGAACTTAATATTTTGCTCGGTGTAGAAGTGGTTCGATGAAAACAAAAACAACTAAAAGTTACACTAAAAGAAAAAAAAAACTAATGTTTGTGGAAAACTAGAATAAAAATGAACAGCACATGGGACTGATTCATGAAACCTTTAAAAAAAAGACTGTTGGCCATTCAGACTCTCTGAAACACCTTACACACGGAAAATCTGAAAAAAGGTCTTAAACAATATAGAAAGAAATACATCAATACTACACAAGCCAGTAAGAAAAATAAGACCACCAGGACGTAAAGATGCATTGAGAACAGTACTTTTCGCTATATATATATATATATATATATATATATATATATATATATACATACATATACATATATATGTTTTTCAAGTCCTTAAGATAAAAGCTGTTACTGTAAATAATGATTTCAGCAAAAAGAGGACATCCAAGTAAGAGACAAATTGGCAAGAGGAAGATGACAACACGGGCAAAACCTTTAATGAAGAGGTAGCTCAAAAGCAGCTGAAGCTGACTCACCAAGACTCTGTTCTCCGTCTTGTCTCCTTTTATCTCCAGTTTGACTCTTTTCCTCAGCGACAACTTCACCTTCCTCCCAACTGCATCCCTCACACTCTCTGCACGAAAAGAAGGAGAAGAGGTCATTTTTGAGACAAAGATATGGCAGAAGAGAAGAGAAGAGAAGAGAAGAGAAGAGAAGAGAAGAGAAGAGAAGAGAAGAGAAGAGAAGAGAAGAGAAGAGAAGAGAAGAGAAGAGAAGAGAAGAGAAGAGAAGAGAAGAGAAGAGAAGAGAAGAGAAGAGACAAACCAATTGAGATGAAACAGATTTTATACATTTTTACTTTTTCTTTCTGAGCTGACACAGATCATTGTGCTCTTGCCACAGGGGGGAATAATCCCCATATCTGCTAATTAGAAAAAACATAGATATTTGATTAAACATATTTCATATCCAATTATAGCAGACCCTGGGAAAATAGCATTTCATGTAGTTTCCATTTAATTATATATTCATGGATCTCTCCTCTGAGGATATTTTGGTGGCATTTTCAGTATTTTTGGAAAGATTTGAAGCCTTCAGCAGTAATTCTGACACAAAATATATATTGTACATGAAACTAGCAAACTAGACTATTTGAGAAACATGTCCTAGCAGGGCTGTAGTCACTGGTTTCACATCAGCCAGCAACACAGGCTTTAAACAGCAAATTTAGAACAAATCTAGAATTTAAGTCATATGCTGAGTATGTGGTCCTCTGTTCAGATTGATTGGTCACACCCAGGATGAGTGTCAACAGCCGGAGAGCTGGCTTAGAGAGCTGAACTGGGTCAGCCACCTCTTCAAGCAGCTCATTCACCTCTCTCACACACATGCGCACACACACGCACACACCTCCACAGTCTGTTCACATATCTCTGACACAAGCAGGGATTCTGAGAGTGTACTGTACATCTGCACTGGCATTTATACTTCCCTACAGGTTTCTTCAGAGCATCATCAGATCAAAGCAAAACTAATAATTAGGCAGTGTGCAAAAGGCCCCAACTGCATGCCTTCCGCTCGCTAAATAAACACCACTGATAACATGCAAACTGTGCTTCTACATCATTTCTATAGCTAGAACATTGTTACATGTCACAGAGGTGACTTGATGCTTTCTTTTTAGGTCTTGTCTGCTTTAATAAGTCTTATGCAATTTCTGGTTTTGGAGAAAACAAAATTAAAACACATGCAAATGTTAATATGAATTAGTCAGTATTATGACAACACCACCTTTTTTCCCCAACCAGCTGTGTTTGTGTGAGTCATTTACTTACAACTTCCTTTAGATAGGATAAGACGTGTCTTTTGATGGTGTCAGATCCTCTCGACACTGATTGAATGACAACGTGGGTTTATTGCTGATATAAATTAAATAACTTCAATATGACTGCAAAAACTATGGCAAAAATATTCAATCATATTATCCAACCATTCAAATAATTTAACTAGGGATACATCTACGGTAAAAACTTAAAAGGTTTGTAATTTCGATATCCCCAATACCAACATCAGATTCAATTGGTCCCATCTCAATTAATAAATTCAAATTGATGAATGAATAAACACTCAAACTAATATAAACCATCTTCTTTTTTATCCTCCCACATCAGCATTTATCTCTCACTAACAGCTCGTTTAAGAAACATTTATGCCATCTCAGGTCAAATCCTCAGTGCAGACATTCAACTGTTTTGTCAAAACATTGTCCCCTTTTTTTTGCGTTGACACAGCTTGACTCTACAAGCTGTTTAATGATGCAGCGTTGCCTGTCTATAGAGATGCAAGGAGTGGATGTCATCAATTCTTTGTTTTTATATATAAACATTTCAAAATAATGTTTGTCTGCAAGAAATATCAAGAAAGCACAACAACATAACATGATATGCTCTACAACCAAACAGAGGAAAAGCAGACCTTGTTCTATGTGCAGCATCATGCTGAAATTCCTCCTGTGCGCTGAAAGCCAACACTGATAATACTTGTTGAATCACAAGCACCAGGGACTGTTTCAGACAATGGCTGGCTATACTTTTCCAGACAACACCTCATGACATGGGATCATGACACACTAGATTCCTTAAAGTAAGTGTGTACAATTGGGTTATTTGGTCAAGGGGAAACTGCCAATGCCTCCAGGAGAGATGAATATGCAACAATCAGCTGCAGAGAACTAGCTCATTTAAAGCCTGAGGGGAAGTTATAGAGTATGACATAAAAAAATGATTTCTTGTCCTGAAAAAAAGATACAGATTAAATGAACAGACTGCACTATCCTCAGCCTTGTCATTTATTTCTGACTCAAAACCAAAAAGCCTTTATCTAATGATTACCTGAATTATTCTCATGTGATACATTCATTCTGCATCTTAAATTCAGTGTTGCCCATGGTGGCCTATGGTGAATATTGATCCATCTAGTCTTTTATTTCCACATCATCCTGTTCAGGGTCATGGGGGTGGGGAGGGAGTCCAGATGTCACTGGCTGAGAGGTGGTGTATACATTGGGCAGCTAAATAGTCCATCACAGGCAAAAAAAAGGAGGGTATTCAGACCAATTAACATCTTCAAATACAATATAAATCAGCCAAATACACAGGTACTGTTTACAACTACAACACTCATATTTAAATTTTTCCAAACAGTTCCATAAAGACACAGCAAAGAGCAAGGAACTAAAAAGGCAATTTAAATAGACCCTCAGAGCTTAAACACATTTAGGAATGTTGAACAGTGACCAGGATACACACCAAAGTGCAATGCATTCTTCTGTCCACACTCCTCTAAGATTGCATTAAATTCTCTGTAGCCTTATTTCAACTTTTACTTCGGTGGAGATGTAAGCCCATAACCAACAGCGTGGATGAAAAGGAGAATAGCATGTGACAACTGTGATAAGGGGCAAAAATATCAGTGCAAACATCAACTGATGCCACTATCCAAAATATCATGGCATTTCATGAATCATGACCATGCAATATTTGCCTGCAAACCCAAATGACATTCTGCACAGGTTCATGCATCCTGCAATTAACACACTGGCCTCAGTCTAGCCTTTGAGAAATCAAGAAAGAGAAAGCTGTTGGAGTGTATCCAACCTTACACTGAGGTGTCAGGCATTGAATTACTTTCGCAAACAAAGAACCTCTGAGCTGAAGCCAAACAGCTGCACAATTTTAAAGTTTGTCCACAGTAATGAGGCTAACAAGAATGCTAGAACTCCAGGTCAGAGATGCAAGAGTAGACCAAGCAGTCTGTGGGGGGGAAAAAATAATCCTGTGAGTTATGTGCTCAGAGCTGAAAGGCTGACCACTCACATCTAAACTGTTTGCCTTTTCTTCCTAATATAGCCTGCAATCCAGGTTACATTAACAATGTGGGCACCTTGAGGCAGCACATCATGTATAAAGAGATTCCCTACAGCTGAGCTACTTAAAGTCCCACAATGAAAAGCTTCCATAAACTCTGGCGTATATAGTTTTAAGAAAATCAGCTCTCATAATAGCAAATGAGCTCTGTTGTCTGTGTAATGAAATGCTGATCCAATTGCAGTATGGGTTGCATATCAGTTTAGACAAAGAGGTTTCACATCAGCACAGAAAGTCTGACTGCATTACAAATGTATACTGTAATAAAATCAATGCATTGTCACCAAACATGTGTTTCCAGCAGGAACCAATGGACGCAGCGAGGAGAAAGGCAGGCAGTGATTGTTGCAGACGGAACACATGGCTTCAAATCTCTTACCCAGGAGCTCTTTAGGGACCTCTGATACGTCTTCACTCATTTTCCTAAAAAATAATATCCAAAGTGTCCACGGCGATTCGGTCAACACATCGAGAAGCCTCCGATTTTGAGGAAAATTGTGAAGGAAACAGCGAGGGACGAGTCAGGTGGAGCGTCCGCCGCAGCTGGTGCGCTCCTCCCGGTTACATGCTGCTCTCCTCCTATTCCTATTCCTGCTCTCGGTGCGTCCGGCAGGAGACAACGGTTCCCAGATTATCTGGGTGCATCTCTGTTTTTGTAGTTCAGAAAAACAGCGCGGGGTTGTGTGGGAAAATAATATGTTATAATCTCCTTAAAACCATGTTGAATTGTGGCGCTTCAGGCAAATTGAAAGGCCAGCGCTGCCGCGCATCCTCCGCGGCCGTGGATCTCCAGTGAAGCCGCTGCTGTTGCAGGAGCAGCCGGCTGGAGGAGGCGGAGCCCCGCCCTGCTGGTGATGATGCCGGGGCTGGAGGAGGCGGAGCCCCGCCCTGCTGGTGATGATGCCGGGGCTGGAGGAGGCGGAGCCCCGCCCTGCTGGTGATGATGCCGGGGTGTCGTGGCAGTGGGAGGCGGCGGGGATGCTGTTCATGACAGGGTTGACATCAACGGACCCAGACGGGCAGGGACCTCTAGCGGCGACTCAAGCAAAGCAAGCCATACTAGTCCATGGGCCAGACCAGACGTCAGTACCACTCAAGGTGAAAAAACTTGCTTATCATTTTTGAAAATATCCATGTTCATCCACCCTTCCTGAGTGGCAGCTGTATCATAATTATCAGCTCTGAAGTCACCCACCCCCTTCAGAAAATTACATTTTAGATGCTGGTGCATATCCTGGTTTAGACTCATGTACTCACTAGTTGAGGGGGGATGAGGGGGAATGGCATCCCCCCCATGAAATAAAAACGGTCCAAATCATTCCCCCTGTAAAACTGCCATCCCCCCTTTCCATCCCTTATGTCATTTCATCAATGAATGTGGTTTTACTGCTATTTCAACATTTAGAATCATCACCAGAAAAATAACACCAGAAAAATAACTTATTTGACAATGTTCACCTGTTTCAAGTAAATTTTCACTTGAAATAAGTAGAAAAATCTGCCAGTGGGAGATTTATCTTCTTATTACAAGCAAAAAAATCGTGTTCCACTGGTAGATTTTTCTACTTATTTCAAGTGAAAATCTACTTGAAACAAGTGAAAATTGTTGTTTTTTCCAGTGATCAGTCTTGTTTTAAGTGTAATGAGATTTTTTTTACTAAAATGAGACATTTTAACTAGAAATAGGACAAATATTCTTGTTAAGATTTTGAGTTTTTGCAGTGATCCATTTTACTTATCCTATGAAGGACAGGGGCATATTGATAAGTTCAGAAAAGTGTTTTTTATTGTTGTGTTTTGATGTATTTGATGTAAGCCCAGTGGATATTTAAAGCTTACAGAAGGCTGCATTTAACTGCTGCTATGTCATTCCTGCAGTATTTCTGCAGGTGTTTTGGTCAGTGCTATTATTTGTAATATATTACATTATTTGTAATCAGCACAAATTATCTGTCCCCATATGATAAAATCCACCATCCCCCTGATTTTTGTTTTACATCTCGAGTACTGCATGTACAGGATATCTGTCAATGTTTCACAATATTGTCTTTGGTATCATTTTAAAGGGGACCTTTTAAGCATTCATTCAAGCTAAGATGTGAATCTTTCTGACCAACATAGAGGTCATTGCAGCTCTTTAAACTATAAACAACACACATTTTTACACAATTTTCACCTAAATGATATACTATCTTTTTAGCCCTGTGTCATCTAGGAACAACAGAGACAGAAAATACGAAAACTGGAATACTCACAGGACCATAAGGATTCGGGAAATGTATAATATACCCCATACTATATCATTGTTGCAGGTCATTGTGAGCCTTAAACTAGAAGAGCATCATTAGGCTCCTATGAAACTATAACAGCCACTAGGCTAATGTCACAAACTGGTCTTTATCATGCAAATACACAACATAAAGAACACTACAATGAGATAAGGAACCAGCTTAGTTTTATAAACAACATTATACACATAACAATATTGTAAACATCGTTATTTATGGGAATATGTCAAGATCTGATTATAGTTAGGCTATCAAGTTCTTTGTGTACTTAAGATAGTTTTAATAAAGTTAACCAAGTACAGAATGATCATATAATGTCACTCAAACTATGATACAGCTGCCACTCAGGAAGGGTTATCATACCAAAATATCATCTACAGACATGGATATTTTCAAAAATCATAAATATGTTTTGTCACCTTGAGTGGTACTGACAAGTGAAATTTTGGGCTCTGGCCCATGGACTAATACAGGGGAATGTAACTACAATCCTCTTGTAACTATAATGTGCGTAAATAAACTCACTACAAGCCATAAATACACGCTAAAAAACTCTGAGGAAATATCATATGAATGTACTATTATTGCAAGGTTGTAATAAAATTTTAGGGGCCCTTGGTCCTGAACATGAATAACCGCACCAAAAGATCAACATAAAGGTGCAAACTGTGACAAAGAGATGTAAAATGACTCAAAACAAAGTCTCAAAATACATAAACAAAGCAACAACCACGCAAAAAAAAACCAATCACTAATCACCTACATTTACTTTGACTTTTATATCTTTGTAGAGAGTGTGAATTCAAGGTATTTCACATATTTCTAAAATGTATTCAATTCAATTTTATTTATATATTGCTTTACGGCATCAAAAAAAAGAACACATTCAAATACATTAAATACACACATAAAAGTATAGTATTAATTACCAACTTAAAAAAAACATTAAATCAGCCATAAGTTCTATCACAAAGGAATGTCTTAAATTAAAACTTAAAAGCCATGACAGAGTTGGCCTTTCCTTTCCAGACAGAGATCTGGTTCCATAGGGAGGATCTTGAAAACTACAAGCTCCTATTCTGGATTTGAACACTGAGAACTTTAAGTAAACCTGCAGATCAAGTGCTCTGGTATGAAACAATGAGGTCTTTAGGATTAGATGGGGCAAGGTCATCTAGAGGTTTATATTTTATAAGAATTTTGAATTGGATTGTATACTGCACAGGCAGCCAATGTATGTGCCAAAACAGGGCATTACCAGTCAGAATTCTGGCAACAACTGAAGCATTCTAATACAATTATTTGGGCATCCAGCTAAAATGGTATCGCAGTAGTCCAGCTTTTTTTCCAGGTATGATGTTGTCTGACTATGTTGCTCTTTGTGCTGTAGCGTTTTTCACAATTCCACACTATGTCCTGTAGGCCTACAGGACCAAGTGTCATGTAAACTGTTACAGTCTCCATATAACCAGTTATTTGTCTTAGAAAACTTTTTTCAAGGATTTTGACATCAAAGGAATGTTAAAAATGGGTATGTAATTGTGTAACTCTTTGGCATCAAGACTATTTGGGAGGTGGTTTCACAAAAGTTAACTAAAATAACTGGTGCATAACCAGTTGACAATGAATTATGAATCTCGTCAAAGAGGGACGTTAAAGACGGCTAGAGAAAAAAAAAATATATATATAAATAAAAAAATATAATAAAAAAAACTTCAAATAATGATGAGAAAACTGGCTTATAGTCTTCTGGGCTAGCAAGACCAGCAAACTGCAGAGAACAGTTTATCTGCTGCTAGTCAAGGTCTGACCACAGTTGAGCACAACTGGGAGGTCAGGGTGCTGGAGAAACCCAACGCACTGGCACTGTGTCCAGAAAAGGGCAGTGATGAAGAGCAGCTCTTTGCATCATTGTAAAAGGGGATGGAGTGTCTGTTGATTATGAAAAGGGACGGCTATTACGTTTAGTATAAGCTGAAACATATGTGATCTTTCGCCAATTTGTCTGTAATTTTCTTACAGATGTCCCCAAAAGCATGCCTCTAGAATTAAATACAATCTTACAAGTATCTTAAAAGTTGTCCTGCACCAGTCTGAACTACATTTACTGTTTCTGTAATTAAGATCCTAGATGTCTGAAACTGGACATTTATTCAAAAAAGCTCCTGTGTTCACATAAAGAAACTTTTTTTTCTCTTGTCATAGCTTTCAGAATCAAAATGTGAACACATGAATCAAATATTCATCCGGTGATTTGACAGTCTGAAAGATAACAGTTTTTACTCTGCAGAATGTTACTGCAAAAACCCAGAGTATTTCTTTACATCCAAAATATAATAGTGGTGTCATGCTTCATTTGGTGGCATTTGTTCTCAGAAAATGAGCTCAGTTCTGCTTTGATTTGCAGCTCTTTCCCTCGTTGATTTTGTACACAATATCTGCACAAGCTTGTGATTCTTTCTTTTTTTTATTTGCATACGATTTCGATTTTTGCAAACACTAAAAGATTTAGGAAAACTCACATCTAAGAATATGTTATTTTCTTTCTTTTTTTGTATGGAAATCCATCCATCCATCCATCCATCCATCCATCCATCCATCCATCCATCCATCCATCCATCCATCCATCCATCCATCCATCCATCCATCCATCCATCCATCCATCCATCCATCCATCCATCCATCCATCCATCCATCAATCATCTCCACCTGCTTATTACAAAAGCACACTTTTATTCAGAGTTTAATCTGCACATAGAGAACATTTATTTAAACTACAGTTCTTTAACTGTTAGTAAAACACTTTCCATTGTCATGGAAACTCATCATAACAAATGTTTAAAAATGTCAGAGTTGTGATTAGAAATCCTTTGAACAGAACTGTATCAAAAGGAAAAAAAATAATCCGATAAAAATACTTCAAAATTATCAAATTAGCACAAAAAGTCAGGAAATCTGTGTTTGGTGGTTTATTTCTTTGTTATTTCCTTTTTAAATGGTTTTTAGACAGCTTCATCTGCTGCTTCCCGTAGTAAAACACTTTCCATTGTCATGGAAACACATCATAACAATAATTATTAATGACCCCAGAATTATTAAATTGTAGTATCGTTAAAAGAGACAGATTTTGTGGTTATTTTCTATATGTGAAGCATTTGCTGGTTTGTTCATGTCAGTCCTAAAATTCAGACAGAAGCTTTTCACTTATTGATTCATGATATTCTGGAGCTGGTTTGTTTTATTCTCTTCATCAAGATATTGATTGAAAAAAATTAAAAAAATTGAAAACCTTAAAAAAAAGAGGGCTAAAGTATCTTTAAACGGTTTAGTTGGGATGAGGTCAAGCAAACAGGTTGTCATTCCACAATATTTAATGACTGACAATGACTCAGATAGATAGGCATATACGAATATTGTTAATTTACATTTATACATATATATTAACACTATTATTCATATGCATTTAAGGCATGCAACAAATTCCCAAAAAGTTGGAAAAGGGGCAATTTAGGGCTAGTAAAGAAATGAAAGACACAAAAGACAAATTATGATTTTATTCCCATCAGTTTTTGTCAACAAGTGATTATAAAGGTGATTTAGGGAATTAGACTGCATACACTCCACAAAATCTGAATATATCTCTACAGGTTAAAGGGGACCTATTATGGCATCTAATACCTATCTTAAACAGACCTTGAATGTCTTAAAAACAAGCTTTTGATTGTTTTTGCTAAATAAATTAGAAATTCAGCCTCCGAGCCATGTCTATATCATCCCAGTCTCTATGCCTTCTTTCTCTATGCGGGATTCTGAGTGGGCGGGGCTATGATAATGAGGCACTGTGCTGATTGGTTGCCTGAATGACGCGATACACCGCTACGAAAAAATGGCGGAAGCTCCGGCCAGCGGATTTACCATGTTACCCTGTCCTAACTGCATGCGATGCAAGCGAGCGTAAGCGACAAAATCAATTCCATTGCTTTATTTTCTATTGGACTGTCCTAACTGGCTGCAGCGATGCAACGACGCAGCACTGCACAGCGTTGAAAGCCGGTTGAAAGCGCTGTAGGAAACAGTCATGGATGATGAACGGCTGATTCAGTTAGTTGAAATGAGAAGTTATCTCTATGATACCTCCTCATTTCACTACAAAAACCTCAACAAAGTGGCAGCTGGCTAGAGGGAGATGGACAAAGAGCGTCCGATGTCACGCATTGCTACGCGATAGTCGGACGGTCGCATGCAGTTACACGGTTTTATACTTGTGGGCGTGGTTTGCATTTTGGTTACGTAACGAAAGGGAGCAGAATCTGAACGGCTCGTAGAAGCCACATCACACTGGATGGCTCATCCGGGCGGCTGTACAGACACTGCAGAATTTGGTTGCTTTCCTCCTTCTCTGAGTTGGCAGGCTGAGGGGAGACCACTTTATATATGTTAAAACAAGAAAAAAACGTGGTCCCCTTTAAGAGAGCACTGTGTGGATGGGGCAGTGTGACTTGTGTTAAGGCAGAAAACCGAAAAGAGATTGAAGTCAATTTAAATATAAAAATTTCTTCATTGGTTTTTATGTGCACTTTACATATCATTCCAACATTGTCTGATTTGGCGGTCTAGACTAAAAAAAACTTTAAACGTCATCTTTTTTTGTTTCAACTAATATCTGTGCCACACTCCAACACTCCAGTCAAAGTCAACAGAGAAAAATCTGCATGCTTGTCAGGTATATTTGTGCTATTGAAGTGAAGCCAGGAAACAACAAGCTTCAATGGGTTTTTGCTCCTTAATAGATAAATATACAACGTTGCACGCAAAGTTTTAATTCACACTGTTAGGCAGAGGCAAAAGAAAGGGGGGGGCGTCACCTTGTGGTGAGTTATTTTAACTGCAGATTACCAAAGCGTTTTAGAGAAGTTTCCATATATATATATATATATATATATATATATATATATATATATATATATATATATATATATATATATATATATATATATATATATATATATATATATATATATATATATATCAAATCAAAAGTAAAGTAATTTCTCAAGTTGAGCATCACATGTATTTGTTTTATTTCAGTTTTGCATACATAGTAGTTGTGCACAATGTAAGGCATAATATAATGGCTCCAACTGGTGGTCAAAACATTTAAATATTTCATCTGTAATTGTAAAGATTCATACACCTTTGAAACGTGTTGTTATTGTTGTTGTATTGATACACAAAATAATAACGTACAATCATTCATAAAATCAGCAGAAATAATAGTTTTCGACATTTTGTTCATTACATTCACCAAGTCAAGACATTCATATGAACATTTCAGTGACAAAATCTCACTACGCAGCTTTATTTATTTAAAAATCATCTTGTAAAAGGTAGCTCAGTCTCTGTAATATGTTAAAATACAAATAAATCACAGGAGAAAATGTTGATGTATAATAAAATACGTACAACTCCTACTCATATATCTACTCTTACATGACTTAGAGCTATTTAAGAGTTAAGGTACAATCGAGGCTTTGCTCCTGGATCTCACTGAATCTCTTGTCAAGTTTATCCGCCATGGAGTTGACCTGGACGGCCCTCAGCATCTGCGGGATCCGCCTCAGTTTCTCCACCGGGGCGTCGGCCAGCCACGCCCTGATCTGGCCCAGGAGAGGGCCTCTCTGCTCGGTGAGGCTCGCGTCTTCATCCCCCCTCTCCTCATCCGAGCTATACATGTTTCTTTTGCATGGAAAGGGCAGGTTATGAAATATGTGAAACAAAACGAAAATGGCAGAAATTAAAAAGAGCAACAAATCCAAGTTTAGTCTCACCTGGCAACAAATCTCTTCATTTTTCTGACACCCATCCTGTGCGCGCTAAAAAACGCTGCGAGGAAGGTCCTCAGCGTCTCACCTGAGAAGATTGAAGCTTTTATTAGTCACAGAAATGCTTTTTATAGACTGTCAAATGTTATCATTTCAATTCACTGCACACAACACAAACCTCCATTCTCCAGATCCTTGCAGGTGCCACACACGGTGTCGTGGAGATTTGAACCGGGGAGGAGCGCAAGCTCTCCGCCTGCGCACTCTTGGTGTTTTACGCACGAATCCACTGCAGACGACGAGTTGGAAAAAAAGCCATCGGAGCACTTTTCACAAACAGTGTCTTCTTTTGATGTACCTGGAAGAGGATAACAACGGCCACTGAGTATTTGAATCCCACTGTGAGAGCAGTTACCATGCACTTTCATCCTCATACTTCCGTCATTTTTCTATCATTATATAAACGTACTATAATCATAATTAATCATAATTGAATGCGGACCTCTAAAGAACTCAATTTGCCTTCCATATGTATTTCTTTGATTGTTATTTTGTTCCTTGTGGGATGGATCATACGATACGAATATAACTGCATTCATGGCTGGTCATGGATCATCATAGAGGTGACTGGGAGATTGGATTTTTGAATTTAGGGTATTGTAGGAGACCGGTTTAATTATGCCTTGTTCTTGTTTATTGGTTGTGTGTGTTGTATTTATTTTTTGTTATTTTGTCTTTTCTTTCTTTTCTTTTAATTTAATTTTTTTTATATATGGCATATATGATATGATATTGTGAGGAAGGGACAGGACTAAATAAGCGTTCTGCTTCCTCCTGTTTCCTCTCCAACACATTGTTTTGCTGTGTGTTTTATTTTTGGATGAGATTGTTAAATTGTTTTGCTTTTTTTATATGTTGATGCTTTTAATTTGATGGGTTTTGTTGTGTTCTAGACAAAGCCAACAATAAATAAACAATAAATGAATAATGTTTTGGTAGTTCATGTGCTATATCTCAGTGAGGGAGGTTGTATCTTATTCCCTGGCTTGCACATGTGTACAGACTGTATTTCACCTTTGGACTGAACACCGTATCCAGCGCCACACTCCGACTGTCTGATGCAGAAGTCATCCATCAGGTAGTAGCCCTGTACGCACCGGCAGACCCTGTTGTTGACTGGAGAACACTCCGTCTCCACCTCCTGGGTGTGTGAGCAGAAGTTGTTGCAGTACAGACACCTGGGCAGGTAGTTCCACAACTCCGTGAAGTGGTCGCTTTTACACGGCTGGCACTTGGTGCGTGTGTTGGCGGTGCAGTGGGCGACCATGTGAGAGCCCGGCGGACACTTCTCGCAGGCCAGCGTTTCCCCTGTGGACGGATCTTGGTGCTCGTAGGTGGGAACGTCAACTGCGGAGCTGGGGAGTCCGTGGTGGACTGCAGGGAACAGGAGCATCACTACCAAGGAAAGCTGCGGAGAGACATGCATTACTGATGTTAGTCTAGCTGCACCAAGGTACCGCTTTCGCCCACATAACTGTGGCATGCAGCATTTCTACTTCACACCAACTACTGGACAGGAATCACAGCGTTACGTAAAGCCTGAATTATGGCCTGAATTAAGAGTTTACGCCGTAGGGTACGGCGTAAGCTCTGCGTTGGTGTAACGCGGAACCATAAATCAGCCTGCACAATGTAATAATATGTTACATATACCTGGTGATTCAAGTCATTACACCAAAATGTGTATTTTCAGATACTTAAAATCACTTTCACGAAATTGAAGTTTTTGTGATATGTGTTATTTTTGAATATATACTTTATATCTCCACTTGTAAGGAAATATACAGGCATCTATATCTTGGTTTCACATTAATGTCACATCTACTTTTTAAACTGAATCAAGTCAGCCCAGTTGCATTTTTACTCTGAAAATATAGAGACAGAACATATATCTGCTAACCGTCTGATCTAATGGGATGTTTAGCTTCCACTGCTTAGAAGCACAAATACATATGTATAGGCTACTGATTATTATAAAATACTTGAATTGAACTCATTAGTTGTTATCTAAACACTCAGCATGTGAAAATAATAATGTTGAATGAAAAATATAAGAAAATACAAAAATAATATATATAGGCTGTCTATCATCAGCTTTATAAATACACATCCTTCACTGCCTCCTTTCAAAATTTATACAATTATTTCATGTTCAATACTCACCATGGTCATAGTCTTTACTTCTGTCAACTACGGTTTGACATACAGTACATGTAGGGATTAGGTTCCTTTTATAGTGATGATGAGGAACTGCAGTTTGCGTGGGCTTGTGAACTGTCATTCATGAGTTGTTAAATCTGCAGCGATGACACATTTCACATAAGAAAATTAAGAAATTTTAAAGATCAGATCAAGGTGATAAGAAAGTCTTAGAAAATATTAGAATGAGGGGCTATGGATGATGTTGTAGCAGTGTAACATGATGGATCACTTTTTATCTAATAGAGAGGGAATTAAGCTGTTTCTGGTTATTTGTTATGTTTAAGATTAATTGAGCTAAGTATTAAGCAGATTTGACACCTGAATATTATATATTTGACTTTATACTAATGAAATAAAATGATGTGAATGTAACACAACATTTTCTCTTCTGTCAAGAAGTAATGTCTGGGGTCTGCAAATTTCATTTAAATATGCTGGCATTTGCTATTAGTGAAGCAAATAATGTCACTTGATATGATAAACGGTTTCACTATAGACAATGTTCATCAGTCCAGGTCTTCAGGACACACTGCCGTGCATGTTTTAGAGGTTTTAAATGTTTAGATGCCTCCCTAACAGACTTGTACAGACTCCACGATAAGAGGATTTATTAATTTGAATCAGATGTGCTGGAGCAGTAAAATACCTGAAACATGCTGGGCAGTGATCCTGAGGGCCATGTTTGAAAAAAAAAAACAAAAAAACTTAAATAACAGAGGTCCACAAATATTTTTTTTATGATATTTGAAGTTATGGAGGTCAAGTTTTCACTGTAAAGTCACACATTTTACAGTTTTCTGTCATTTAAAATGGACTATGTGCAAATTATGTGCAAATAAGTGTGATCTTTGTAAAACATGACACACTTTTATTAGTGATACTTGCAGTAATATATTGAAACTCATGACTCGGAAATATTTGTCATTTATGTACAGAAATCTTCAAGGGAATCTCTTTTTTGCACAACTTGAAAAACTCCTATTTCCCCAGCTTCTAAGAAACGTTTTTTTTTTACTGAAATCTACGTGCAGACATGTCAGTTACCTTTTATGATATTTGACAAAATCAAAATTATTGTCGCATTGAATCTGTCACGTTTTCCTTTGAAGTATGTCTCAGTGACTTTATGATTCAGCTGACTCAATGTTTAAAGATGTGTGAGTCAAATGAGTATCCTGGTTTCAACTCTCATCCTGTTTCCACAGCACACAACGATATATCATGATTGAGCATGTGAGTACCCCACAAATTCATTCTTTTGGTGAGTCAGTTTGACCAGATTTTAGACTTTTTTCTTTTCTTTTTTTTATTGGAAAATAGCTAAAGCTCGATCAATGCTCAGCAAGCTACAGCAAGGGTACATTGAGCTCCAATCATTTTTACACATATTCTTATAAAGATCAATCACAGACTTTAATCCCATCTGTCTGCAGTGACAGTAAAGCCATATTAACCTCTGCAGCAAGTAGGGCTTCTGTATTTGAAATCAGTGCAGTTTTCAAATCAAGACAAGTGCATTTCAGACTGTGGACTGTTATGATGCCCCCCAGTGCAGGAACCCACCCAAACAGCTGTGACCTGCGCCAGATACTGGCAGAACGACATCTGAGATTGCAACAGACTCGAAAAGAAGAAGCTGTGTGGAGCCTGACATATGTAATTACATGTAATTACAGACAAATAACTTCTTTTTCCTTAATTATATGAAAACACCCCACTTGTTCATGATAACCACTTCCAGTTTTCATGGAGAATTCAACTGAAAACACATGGGGAAACTGGTGCAGGCTCTCAGAAAAGGTCAAATTTAAAGGAAGGAATACAGCCTGATGTCAGGAAACCCATGAAGTCTTTGCTTGCGTCACATTGTTTGAACAGATAAATGTAGGAATTTCAGCGATCTGGAAATTGTAGCCGCAGACAAAACAGACTTGTAAAGATCCACAGTTCTTTTTTTTAATGTGACGTCATACAGTGAGACTCAGGAGTCCTAATTGATCTAAAATGGGAAACATTTCCAGATCTTTAGTGCCACGCACTGAAGAGAAAATGTTAGTTTTTTTATTAACACTATGCAAACTTTTAAAAGTAACAAACTTGCTTGTGTTACTGCGATGAGCCATATAAAAACTATATATTTGTACTTTCCATGGAAAATGTGCTTAAAAAAAAGACGATAATCCTTTTGATATGAGGTTTCCTCTGCAAACAATTAAGGAGGGATCATGAAACTTCGCTAGTAAAATTCAAACGTGGATTATGATTTATTAGCTCCTGGTTGTGGTTACTGATGGTAGTGTGCCAGTCCTATCAGCTTATGAATAAAAATAAAGAGAAAAGAAAAATTTGAAGGTAAAAAAACACACTTTTTTTTTAGCTTCCAGTTTGAAATGACAGCAGAAAAGCCAAAGTAAACTATCAATGTCTCAGTTCATTCCTTAGTTATGATGAAACAATACATTTTTACACTGAATTTAGTCAAATTATTTCTCATGTTCACAATGTAGTTACAACAGCTTAAAGAGGACCACTCAGGCTTATATACAATACAGATCATACATTTATAATATAAAAGTGATAAAACAATATACATACATATAAATATATATATATATATATATATATATATATATATATATATATATATATATATATATATATATATATATATATATATATATATATATATATATATATATATATATATATATATATAAATCACTTCATGAACTTGCAGCATTTTGAATCCAGTAACTTGATAAAAGTAAGTTACACAAGCTTTTACATGTTCAGGAAGTAAAAATACATTTTAAATAAAAAAAATAAAAAAATAAAACAAAATAAAACAAAACAATTGCACTCCTTTGTACATTCATAGAGGAGAAAAAAAATTCAGGTGAGCTTTAATAGTCAGCAGTCCAGAACAAACAAACCAACAAAGGATAGCCGAGGAAATACAAATATTTCATTATGAAATCAAATCCTTGCTCTCAAACAACAAGAAAGCACTAAGAATTAAAAAAAAAACCCAAACAAACAAACAAAGAAAAAAAAACAGATAAAAACCCAGAATCTGCTGGCCCATCTCCCATAAAACAGAATGTTATGTACATCTTAAATAGTTTTTTCATAGTTTCCCCAAAGTACGGCCAAAAGGTTTCCAGGATACAGATATATGAACACACCAGGTGTATGATTTCTTTGTTTGTTTGGTTTTTTTCGTGACTTGTCAGATCCATCACTGCACACACTGTGTATACTGAAGACTGAAAGTAATGATATAAGCATCCCTTGATACCTCATTGAATAAAAACTTCTTCATTGTATTGTAACATTTGGATATAAAACCAGAGAGGCAAAGAAGATTAAAGCTTTCAATTTTATCTTTTGTTGTAGACACCAGCACGTCTATTTGCATAGCTTTACATTATTATTTTTTTTAAACCTGTAACAAACTGCTTCTCTGTCTCGTAACTGCTTAACCATGTGTATGCCCTTTAGTGTTCTCTGTAAAAGAATTAGTGTTTGGTTTTTCTGTAGAATACGTAGTTTCTTGATTGCGTCCATATCTTACTCATTTAATGGCTTATGAGCTTTAAAACATGACTCATCCTGAAGCATGTTAACAAACATCTTCTCATACATCTTGCGTGCCGAGGTGGTTCCTATGATCCTGCTGATCTTCTTGAGCCCTTTCAGCAGGTAGCGTGGTGCTCCCTGGCTGCGCAGCACCCTCAGACTGTGAGATAGACCTTTAGCTACATCCAGGTTGTAGTTTGCTGCTTTCCAGAGGTGGAGAACCTGCAGGATGTACTGCCTGGGCAGGCAGGTAGAGACAACGGCCTGCACATCCACCTCCTGAACTCTGATCCCCGGGAGGCTGTTGGTTACCTTCATGAGGTCATCGACGGTCAGGTTTCTTAGATTGTTGCAGCGGGAGACCTTTCTCTCACAGTGGTTCACACCTGGGGATATGCAACAGCAATATTAAAATGCAAGAAGAGGAAAAAAAAGAGCCAAACTTCAATCCATGCATGAATGCATACATGATCCGTACCTTGTATAATGCCATACAATTTGTCCTGGTCCTTGTTTTGCTCCTTCCACAGCCGCAGCAGCTGCAGCACCTGCTGCTGGGGTGAGCAGGACTTCTTCAGTCTTTCCAGGCTTTTGTGGTCCACCCTCTGTCCAGGAAGACTCTCCAGCAGTCGCTCCAGGGGCACTGAGGAAAGTTGCAGCGAGGCTAACGACTGGAAGACCGCATCCTCACACAGAGTCACATCTGGAATGAATTATTAGTGAGAAAACAATGCTTTAAAATTGGACTGTGCTTCTGCTGGACATCTAACTGCTCAATGCATAACACAAAATAATATTCTTGAACATACAAATAAATGTAATATACAGGCAGTTAAAGGCCACCTTGATAAATAATGAGCAGAAAGTGGAGGTGGCATGATCATGGTCGAAACATTTTACATCAATTTTGTTTTGTAACTCACATTTCTGACTCAGTTTGCTGACATTAAAACATAATTGCTTCACAGTGTTTTAACCATTATTGCTGCAATAAAACAATGATTAAGACAACAACTTTAAAAAAAACTCTAATAGTAGCTGAAGATGAGTGGAAATTAACATGCTTTCATGGTAGATTCTTAATACATTTAATACATTTATTTGATGACACATAACAGGGCACATTACATCCTCTATTCTTAATAAATAATATCCCTGCAGTCTGGTCATTTCTGGATTAGTTTTTATGTGTTTGTTTCTGTTTCCTGTAATTTAACCACATCAGAAATACGGATACCCCCTCTATCTGCTCCCAGTAGACAGCAGAGAACCACCACTGACACGAGTCTAACTTGCCAAGTTAAACTTTGCGTGTTGCTCTGCACTGAACTGAACAAAGCAGCTTTTTTCTTTTTTTTCTTTTTTTTTTTAATTTGAATCAGCTTGGGTACTGAGCATTCCTTATAAGGCAAGGGTGGTTTTGCAAAAAGCAAGGTATTTTTCAGCCAAATTTGAGAATTGCGAAATCTTAAATGTTCCTGCTGTTGCTGAGGACAACGCCGATTTGTACTGTGCATGGGGGGACAACCGGAGCTTAAAGTGATGCATACATGTTTTGCATACGTGCGTGCAAAAATGTTTGTTAATTGACTTGCAGAGCATGAAAGACGTGAGGAAACACAGAAAAAAATGGTTGGGTTGTCAGTTTTGACAACTTCTGGTAAACTTTAATATGAATGGGACATTTGACTTGAATCTGAAATTTGTTTATGATGTAACTGTGGTTCATTTTCTATCTGGCAATGAAATCCTTGTGGTTTATCCAAATTTTATAACAACTTTGGGAATCCCACTGCTCTCAACTTCACATATTTGTTTAGAAAAAAAAAAGGTTAAACTGATCTCGGGTTCGCTGCAGACAGTTTGTGGTTGGAAGACAATTTGTGAATGAATGTTTGAGGAAAGCATCACCCTCCCTGAAGCTCAACAGCTTTGTGTTCTTTCTTCAAAGTGTGATGCCCATATCAGTGTGTGTGCGTGTGTGTGTGTGTGTGTGTGTGTGTGTGTGTGTGTGTGTGTGTGTGTGTGTGTGTGTGTGTGTGTGTGTGTGTGTGTGTGTGTGTGTGTGTGTGTGTGTGTATGAGTGCGGTTTTTCATATTGATGGAAGTTAGTATCGTATTTGAGGCTTCCTTTCCGAAAAGATGTTTCAGCATCTGTTGTAGCTGAGTGTAACAAAGCATTACAAGCCCTGCTTGTGTTTCATCTTGTGTTTGACTCAGTTTCCTCTGTTATTGTGTTTGAGGACGTGACAGTTAATGGAATAATTGATCCATCATGGGTCACTTTGAAAGCAGCGCAATAAACATCCAATTGAACGCCTGGCTTTCCTCTCTTGTGTCGGTTTTCAGACATGCAAGAATGTGGAAAAGAATGGAATCTGGACAACGAACCTGACCAAGGAAATCCCCTGCCTTTGGGAACTGCAAAATGACCACATGTCTAAAATAATTTCATTGTGAGTGATTTTGAATTGTTGACATTTGTGGTTTACATAAAACATTGTTTCGTGGGAGGGGATGGGGGCTGGGGGGGTCTCTACCCTAATCCAACATGGCCTTTGTCCCAAAAACCATCCGTTTGATCGCAGTTTGTGCAGCATATTGTGTGTGTTCTCACCATTATGGCACACAGTAGGATGCTGAAAGCACTCGAGTGTTGGCTTCTCCTTCGAGCCACAGAGGCTGTCTGAAGTAGACGTGCCCCACCTCAGGGTCTTCAGTCCCAACTCTGAGCAGCTTTTATGGGGTCGACATGGCTCGGTGGACGTACCACCTGTGGAGAAATAACCGTCGGGACAGCCCTCACAGACAGTGTCACTCACCGGTGTACCTGGAAGACAGATGGAGATCATCGTTTTACGATTTGAAACTGACAGCACTGCTGAATAGCTAGTTAAAGGTGTTAAAGGTTTTACAAATCATTCGGAGTTTAGGAACGTGACCTACTTCATGAAAAACGAAGCTAATGTGATTCTAAGAATTATGACCGCAGTGACATGATAACTCGTAATGATGACAAATGCCCATGTAATTCTGAGAGTGACTCAGATCTGAATTGCTCGCTACGCCCACACAGCTGCTATATGGTTTACTCTTACTATGACAGAATGTGACTTACATTGACGCGTAGGGTGATTAATATGATGAATGTTCAGACTGAAAAGAATATTAGATTTCAGTTTGGATTTTTATTGGGGTTTTTTGTACAATAAAATGATTTATTGATTATTATTTCAATCCAAGCAGATATGATATTTCGTTAACACCGCTTTACAGAGCCTGTCACTATTACTGTAAAGCCTGTTTCGGATATTTCACCTGTAGGACACAAGATTATCCATACAGTGGAACTAGTGTTGTAATCGCATCCTCATTTTATTTTTATGACTGACGCATAGAAGTGAAAGTGCGTGGGATGACGCCACAGCTCAGAATTAACCTCTTCATCAGCTTCCCGCTCTAATGGCACGTTGTTCTTATATCATTAACATGAAAAACATGAAACCACCAGCTGATATGCATACGGCAAACGTTTCCTGCACTTCTGATGACACAACACATGCAGCACAGAGCTGAGAATGTGTCAGCCCGATTCTAATATATGCTGATACAGACACATTTTTTCTTTCTCAGAAATTCCTCTGCAAAAACTGATGCGTTAGCACTTTTAACAAATGCTTTTACATGTCATATACAACAGTGGTGCTTGCTTCATGTATTTAAGTGAAAAAAAAATAACTGCTAAAATGCTGATTTCATTAAATTTGATAACTGACAAAATTCTCTGGGTAACATTTATTATCAGTTTTTCTAACATAATGGCTAAAAAATAAGTTTCACATTTTTATTTTTGTTGTGTTTCTTTCTGTTTACTGAGAATCAACATGTTATAAAAGTATTGAGGGATCTTATATCTCTTATATCTCTCTCTCTATATCGCTTTACACTATATTTTTAGCGTGACTTTCTAATTTCAGGTTTATTTCTGTTTCTTCTTTAGCGTGGGTACCTGAACACAACAGTTTCTTAAGCTAAATGCTCAAATGCTTATAGTTGTATGGAAAAGATCTTCCTCAGATGTCCACCTCCAGATTCTGGGATTCCCAAGAGGGTCTTTTAGAGAAGTTTCTGAAGATCTCCTTGACTGGGGCCTTTTCCAAATGTTCCCAGCCTCCCCTTAGCCTGTCCTGTATTCTCCCTCTCTACTTGATGCAATTCACCACCAGGGTGTGATCATTTGACAGCTCAGCTCTCTACTTTACCTTGACGCAGTCAGACACATTCCATTTCTCGCAATCACACGCCTCAGGTTTCATTTCACTTTTTTGCCCAAATAAGTATTAAAAGTTTCAAAGCAGAACAATGTCCCCATGTGGTGCACCGTTCACTGTCTCACGCACAACCTCCAGAAAGGCTGGGTCCTTCAAACTTTCACGAGCATGAACAACAGTCAGGGCCTTTTTGCCTGACCTGAAGGCCCTGGAAATCCACCTCATGTCTACAAGAGTTAACCAGGACCAGGGGCAGCGCTGACAACTAAAGTCCTAGGGTCGCTGGGGAACCCAATCCCCACCACCAGGACAAGGTGGTAGGCCCATTCTCTTGAAATTCTCCTAAAATAATACATGAAACTATGTATCTATTATGAGACAGGAAAATCATATGGAATGGAATTCAGAGAAACAGCAAGGAATCAAAGCTGATGAAAGAAATCAAAAGAAAAAGTCATCTAAGGCATTTTAGGAAACTTAGCCACAATCCTGTGGTTGATCTAAAACAATTTACAAATTAAACATCTTCAAGGGGGGCCGGGGGGAATCCCCTGAACTGCTGTCTCATGTCTGCTGAACTTCATCACACTTTCAAGTCCCATTGTGGAAAATGTTTTTTTTTTTTTTTCATTTTGTTTTTGTTTTAATTTCTGAGTGCTATCAGCACTACGGGGGTCAGATGATAACCACAGCCATTGGAAAATGTTCTTTCATCCCTCCTGTGGCTGGATTCTGGTTTCAGATCAAAGATGAGGTCATGAGAAGTGTTGTGCCAGTTTGCGCTGTGGTTCCAGCAGAAATACCATTACTCTGACTCTTTACAATGTGAAATTCAGCATCGACCTCTATCTAGGCTGCCAACAATCACTGGCGACACAGCAAAGAGAGAATCTGAAGATAATATTAGGTTACAGATCCACTGTGATTACACTGTCCATCTCCCCCTGCTTGAATTAAATGTTAAATTGAGTAGAAAAGTTTTAGGGGGGAACTCTCATTCCTCAATACCGGCAAGTATAACCAAATATTTCTGCTTGTTCTAGTGTGTCAAAATGAAAACTTTTTTTTGGCTTGTGATAAAGAATGTAATTTCACAAGGAGTAAATAAGTTTGAGAAGAAAGTTTTAAAGGAACATTCCAGAGATAAAAACAACAACAACAACAAAAAAACAACAATCTATTATTAGATGGTAAAGCATTGGAACTTTCTTTTGGCCAGTATAACACTTTTGCATCAATGGAATTAGATCAGTAGTATTTGTGATAACATTTTTAGTGTTAGAAGTGTTAGAAACAGAGGCCAGGAACGCTTTTGTGTCTAATTACAGTCATTTTTGTACATCATCAGAAGTTCACTAATATGAACCGAGACAATCTGAGTTCTCTGAGGCTCAAACACTATGGTTCCTTAAACGGACCAAGTACTGTAGTTAAATGCACATCCCAGCTGAGCAAGTGGTGGTGTGGTCTCAAATGATCACAGTACTACTAGTACTTTGATGAAAAATGTGGAATTATTTTCCTTTTCTTTGTAATCCAAGGATATGCATGCAGTTTTTGTACATATTCTACGCTACATTGTTGAAATATTTACTCTATAAAGAGTTAATATTTTCTCGAGGAGAAGACAGGGCAGAGGGGAGCGCTCTGCCCCAACAGGAAGTTTGCTGCTGGATACATGATGGACTCCCGGCAGAAGTGGAGAATCGTGTCTGTCCATCAGAAATGTGACAAAAGTATTCACATTCATTACTCAGGTAGAAGTATAGATACTAGAGTTTAAAAATACTCCAGTAGAAGTTGAAGTATCAACTCAAGTTTTTTACTCAAGTAAAAGTATAAAAGTACTGGTTTCAAAACTACTTAAAGTATAAAAGTAAAAGTAATGTAAGGGGGAAAAAAGCCATTAAGGACAAAAGCCATTGAAAATGAATGCATCTTAGTATAATGCAAATATATTAAAGAACCATATATGTGTACTATTGAGCATTAACATGTGTTTCAGAAAGCAGAAGATATGATGACTAGTTGCTTATAAGTATTGTAATGGTGCAAAAAGTCAAACTTATGAAGCATGTTATCATTTATCCTAACCTTTATTGGAATGTACATCCAAGTTTAGTTGCAGGAATCCGAGGGGAAAGGGATGTAAGAACAAAACTGGACAAGAACATCTGAAACAACCACAACCAAATTCACTCTATCCGGATGGAGCAATTTAACTGGATAGTTTTTTTTTTAAAGGCCGAAATGAAATAGAGTGACGAGGCTGTTTTTAAAATGTAAGGAGTAAAAAGTACAGATAATTGTGTGAAAATGTAAGGAGTAAAAGTAAAAAGTCGTCTGAAAAATAATTTCTCCAGTGAAGAATAGATAACCAAAATTTCTACTTTTCTGGAAATTTCTAAGTAAGGTAACGAAGTATTTGTACATCGTTACTTGACACCTCTACTGTCCATACTGGGGGTCGGGGATGTTGAAGACGTCTACATACTTGGATCTCTGATAACAGGATTTCTGCTTTTTGGAGTTGGCGGTTACCTGGCATATCAACAAATTCTGCAGCTATTTTGGCTGTTTCAAGGCTGCCTCGTGCGTGCGATGGTTATGTTGTGCTATCAACATATCAACATCACTCCCATGTGTTGCTTGTAAGCAATAAACTAACTGAAAATAAGAGATGCAAACGAGCCTGCTTGGAGAACATTAGGTCCTGACACACAGGGAGTCCTGACTTGTGATTGGTCCAGACCTCACATGATTTATTTTCATAAAAGGAAAGTTTTCATTTTGAATTAAAATGTTAATGCCAAAAATCAAACTAATTACAAATTAGATATTCAAAAGAGTCAAGAGTAGGCGTGTGTGAGTCTAGGCCGTTTGGCCCACTCCTAACACTGCGTTAGGTCAGAACTACAGTATACCAAGCTGATAACACTCCATCGCTGTCAAGCACAATTCAATGCCTTTTGCTGCCCCCAGCAAATTTGTTTGTCTGTTTATTTGTTCTCTTGGATGGGCTGTACTGTAATCATTGCCCTTCAGGGATAAATAAAGTTTATTGAATTGAAATTAATTGAATTTAATTGATTACAAACCTAAACACTTTATCACACTAGAACACATTGAATGCCTGGGTTGGATGGTGTCCTTTGTCCACCCTTAGACTAAAACACTGGCATTTTTCCATCTATAAAACTCTGCTGCTAAATAACCTTAATCTTGAGGAGACGATACTGTATGTAGGCGTTATGATTGTCTTGGCCCCTATTTGGTCTGTGATGACCTGGTGTGAATGTTCCAAGGTTTAGTTTTTAAGATGTAAATATATTTAAATTACAATGCTTCATATTTTCTTTATTTTTAATGACATTTAAATATATATGTTATTTTGTGTATAGTAGTAGTTCAGCACATTTCCGCTGAACTGGGCTGCTGCATTTCTCAGCTAAGGCATTTGTTAAAAATATATTTTGAAAGCTTGCTTAAATAAAAGTTAAATGAATATGAATAAAACTGACAAAGAGGAGTAGGTAAAAGACAGAAGGTCTTCCAGTGATCCATGAAAGAGTATATTCTACTTTTAAGATATATTTGACGTGTCTCTGTTTTTTTTTTACATCTATCTTGACATAACTCATTTAAAGAGATGACTTCAGATGATTGAGGAAAAGACAGCATATATACAATGATATATTTTGTCTCTAAAAGCAAGAAAAACACTGAAACATGCCCACATTCACACATACTGCACCCTTTTTTACGTTTAAAAGATAACGTTGAAGTGATCTTTTATTCACTAAAGTAAACCACTGAAAGAAAATACTTTATTTTTTGGGAATTATATGGATTTATATAGAGAGAGTAAGTGTGCCAGGAAATACGGGGGAAAGGGAAAAGGAGCAGGGAAATGGCATGCAGCACCCTCACCACACCTTATTAGGTTTCCCGACTGGAATTCCTAATTTTCTCTGGTTTTAGTATATATACCTATTTCAAATCAGCTTATACTGACCTCTGCTGGAATACCCGCAAAATAGCTTTGTGTTATATGAAAAGAATGAAGTCTGTTAGTATCATAAGTTTCCCCCTCGGTAATGTTAAATGCCATGAGCTTACCTAAAGCTGTCACTCCATAGCCCGGCAGACAGGTAACATGTGCAATGCAGAATTCCACTACGAGGTGGAAACCTGGAGCACACTCACACAGCTGGTCGTGTGTGCTGTTGCACTGCTGCTTCACTAGTTGTCTCTCTTTGCACACCTAAACCCAGCAAACACAGTGATAATAGTCACACATATGAACCTATGATGTGGGCTTCAGTCACAGTAAACGTTGATTCATATGCACAATGTGATTTGCAGTGACAAATAAAACAAATACGCTGTCTTCAATGTCAAAGTTGAACAGTGACACAAAACACAGACTGTTAAAGCATCCCAAGACAGACATGCTAACAAGAGAGGGATGAAGTGGTGATTATATAATTTTTCTGGTGTGGCAAAGTGGAAAACATCTAATCTTTGAGGGAGGATCTTTCCACCACAATAGGCAGGTTAAGACTTTTATTTTTAGTAAAAAATAACTGAGGTGGAGACACTGCCACATGCCAAAATGTAAACAAACAGTATCAGCTGACAAAGAGGCCTTAAAAAAAAAAAAGCTACAGAGCAAAGAAACTTAAATGTCTGCTACTAAGATTTATTATGTCTTTTGGGTGTAGCACATACCGAAGTACAATATTGGCACGTGTCTCCCCAATGCCAGTTCTCAGCAAAATGCCTCTCTGGGCAGGGCTGGCACTCAGTGGGCGTATCTGCGGTGCAGTGTCGTTTCACGGCTGTGCCGGGTGGGCACTGGTCGCAAAATAAAAGGTCGGACGTCAGAGGGTCTCGATATTGGTACTTTGGTGGCACAGCTTGCGGCTGAAAGGCCCAGGAAAGTGATGCAGTGAAGAGCTGCAAAAGAAGAAAAAAAATGCATTTTACCAGTGACTCAACAGCAGTGACACATTTCTAATGAAACACGTCTCATGCAAAGTTCCTCCTTGGCATAAGGTTCAAATGCTTTTAAACTTTGGAGCACTCGCCAACCCAAAACTTCCTTTTAGGCGAAAGAGTTGAAAGAAAGCTCACAGCAGCAAAGTATGAATCTCCTGTTGGACGTGATTTAAAGCAGTTTACTTCAAGGAGTTCAAGGAGCAGCAGTATGATTAGCAGGGATTACTGCACTGGGACGATTCATACATCAGTTGTATACTTGAACTCTGCAAATTTTAATACGCAACAGTATCCCTTTATGATGGCCCAACTTGTGTTTGTTATTTCAGTCAAGATTTTATCACAACTATAAGTTATAATTATAGGATCACTTTTACTTCGTTGCATTTCTAGCATCTGTTTTCCTAAGTTTAACACATTACCCAAAACTTTTAAATGAGTTCAGATGTTTCTCCCATGCCAACACTCTGCACATACTAAATCAAAATGAATGTTTGAGCAGGATTATAAAACTTCACTAGCATTTATCCGCGTCAGCAGCTCTGTTAGATAGGCTGCCTTGATTTGAGTGTGATCTGTCGTGCTGCACTACAGTCCCAGAACAAAACATACACCACACCCATTCTGCCTTTAATCACAAACAAACATCAAGTCCCAGAGGCGAACCATCTTAGCCGTCGCTTCAAAACCCCAGCCTGTGTATCATCCCCTGAGCAAGATGCGAAAATCTTTGGTCAGGCCTAAAATACATGATATCAGTTGATGAGCATGTTTGACATGCAGCCATGTAGCACAAAGAGGCCACATGCGGACCAGATGTCACACACCAGGCTCCTTCCTCCGAGCGCCTTCTCCATTGGGTCTGCGGACTTTTCCGTTGGCAAGGATACATCCTCACTGCTTGGATAACTAACTAACAATAAACCCTGTATGCATTCTGTGTGTGTGTTTGTTTAAGCTAACGTGTTTGTGTGTGCATCTTCAAAAATGCATGAAATAATTCAAACACAGACACACACACACACACACACACACACACAAAAATCATCTGCACATGTGAGCACAATAGTGCACACACAAAGGAATGTGTTTGTTACGCGTGTGCGTCTGCATGTTTGTCGAGGTTCGCTTCCAATTACTGACTTCCTCAGAGTTGGTCTGCATGCTCTGCGGCCTACTCTCCTGGCTGCTGTGCATGAAGAGGACTGTTGGAGGTTACTGGGCTTTCCCCATTCACCACCAGGGAACAAAAACACTCACCCACTCTGTTCTGCAATTTACCCCACCACACACCATTGATCCCCTTCCTGCATGTCTTTATCTGAACTCATCTGCTTCACCTTCAAACTCGCCAGTGACAAAACACAACCTGTCAAATGTTGATGTATCAGGCTCGACATATAAGTTTGGCTTCAGATTTTTTTAATAAGACATCTATGAGTGCTCCTGAGGGGGTGTGAACGTGGAGGAGATAGGATAGTCCTCACCACCCGCCATATGCTGTTTGTGCTCCAAACTACTTTGAGGCACTATTCCCAAGTAACTGTGTTTGTGTTTTCTTCTAATCACCTTTTTTACACATGTAAGGAGCATATATTCCGTTTTTATTATCTGCTTCTGGTTCCTTTTTCAATGGAAGTCACTGAAAACGACAGTAAAAATAGACGAATGGGTTTTACACACCATAATAGAAACCAAAGCTTCAAACGCTCTGGAGAGCGAAGCGGTTTTCCCGGCAAAACCTATCGAACTCTGAACACTGCATTTGAGGGAACGCTTTCATCTGCAGCAAGTCGCTGAGCGGTACCATGACGACAAGAGTTTGTTTGTAGTACGGGTGGCCTCATCAGGAAATAAACCCACAATCACAGCCTTGCTCGTCTAATTGAGAAGTGTATACATGCACTATTAGGCCACCAAACCACATCTACTGATGAGGGTGGAGCAGACTGATGCACTGACAGAAGGTCACCTGTTTTTTAGGTTTGTTTGTTTGTTTTAGTTTTTTTCAAATCTGGATCCAGTTAAACTTCTTGTTCTGACTTAAATCATAGCTTCACATCAGTGTCAGTTTATTGGAAGAGCTGGCACATTTTAAGACAGAACTAACGGAAATCAGATCCTATTTTTCAGGTTCTTAATACACATTAATAGAAGCGGTTAAATGAAAAATAACTGACACGAATAAAGATTTAAAAGAAAAAAGACTAAAGTCATTCTCAAATGTGATCATGTTTTGAGAAGAAAGTAAGATTGAGCCTAAAACGTGCAGCTGAAACTAGTAAAATGCTCATGTGGCTCAGCGGTTCAAGTTGAACTTCTTACATTTGTCCAGTTCGCAACTGTCTGTGGAAATACAACCCACTCTCACTCACGACACATCACATGCATCTGCACAAGACTCAGCTGTGTCGCCACAGGACGGAGAGTTCACCCCCAAAATGTCCCCTTTAGACATAGATGGATTGCGTGGAAACTGGTTAAATCTCGATGCAATAATATGTATTTTAACACCAATTTTGCCCTCCCACACCTAACCACATACCTTTATTGCCTCATAGTCAACAAGTAACTTTGATGTGTAACAATGTAGTAGTAGAGCAAAACAAGTCAAAACAGAAGCAGAAATAAAAGGAGAAGAAAAGCGGTAGTGAATGTTGGACTGGAACATGAATCTAACGCTTGTTAACCATGTGTCTGTCCCCTCCCTGCACTCTCATCGCCTTATGTGATCTCATTTCTTTTAATAACTGACAATATGCAGCTGTGAACATCTTCTGCTTGAGTCAGAAAGTGACAATAAAGGGACATCATGTGCACTGAACACTAATAGAAACGGCTCTTGACCAAGCATGTGATGGTTTGTGATGAGAATATGTATAGAAAAAAAAGTACAATATATAAATGTATAAATAAATACAAATTCAGAGCAATCACTCATACAGAGGAGCAAAAAAGCTCAACATTTGTGTCCCCTTATATCAAGTAACCACTTCTGAAGAGCAAAGTTAAGTGTTTTACTATAGTAAGAACTAACGTGCTATTTAGACTGGATGAAAGATTATATATGACACATGTATATTTACTAGAATATAAAACTTTTTTTTGTCAAATTTGGAATATATACTGTTTTCATTTTGTAGTCCAGCCAGCACAGTAGGTTTCTGCCACTGAAAAGAAGAAAAAAATCAGCTTTTCACTTTTTCTTTTTTTTTCTTTAAGAGTCCGGAAGATGTCCCGTGGTGTGTTTGAGTGTGTCCATCAACAGTTAAAAGAAATGTTGAACTTTTCACCCGCCTTGTTGCCTTAGAAGCCGCCATCTGACGACATCATGGATGACCGCTGGAAACCCAAATTACACAGGAGCTGAGGGCAAATGTCAGCCATAATTATACTGTTAGCATCTTCAGAACAAAGCTCTGCGAGAGGCATATCCTACATGGAGCGCGGCCAGCTGAGAGGAAAAGATGGATGCATGCATGGAGGTGACAATCATTTTCTGAAGCTGTTGGGCAAGGAAGGACAGGTATGATGCAAATGATTACAAGTGCTATAAAACTGGCTGCTAAAAATATATATATATAGATATATATAGATATCTGAAACTAGATGTTTGTACTGTTTAAATGCAAAGAAAGTGCTCTTTAAAAGCTGCTCTATCATTGAACGAAACAAGCATGATTATGTTTCAGTCAGTAAATGATGGCGATATGCATGACTCTGTTGTATCCAGAAACTGGACCATGCTCCCAACAACAACAAAAAACCACACAGATGTTTACTGCTGAGAAATTGTGAGCAATGTGTTTATGCGTCACTATGCTGATATATGTTGACAGGGATGCAGGTCATGAATGAAGCTGACCGTTGGTCGGATGGGTCTGAAAACACACGTGAGCTTTTGTTTCTTCTATAACCTATTAGATGGTGGATCATTTTAGGCAAAACTTGACAGATGGATTGCAGCATCACAGCTGCAGAGTTCAGACACCTGACAGAAAACACCTTAAAAAAATGATCACACATTCTTTGCATACAAGCTTATAAAATACTTTGATTGTGTTGAGGGATGAACACTTTGACACGTGGATAAAAAACTGTGGAATAACAAAGACGTTCATTGCAAGTCTCTGCAGTCACAAAACGCAAATCTGCTTGACAGCTTGAATAACTTTATAGCACAGTCTCATGCATTTTGACTTGTTTTAGAAGACACGACAACTTAACTGGGTTCACAGTTATGCTGCAAGATAATAAACATGGACTTCTTCTTCAGAAGCTGAAATACGGCAGGACATTAGCCAAAGGATTTAACTTGCTTTCAACATATAGATTTAAGCTGAACTTAGATCATACTGACATGCTGACTAAAAAGCGATTCCCTGTTTGGCTTCCCTGAGGTCAGCTTTAAACTTATGGCATGAGGAGAGGAGCCATGGCACAAAGGGACCAAACCACACTCCACCAGTTCCTCCATAAGACACATGGATTCAGTTAACTGTAGAGCGCAGGTGGTCTGAGGGGGGATTCCAGCGCGTGTGTGTGTGTGTGTGTGTGTGTGTGTGTGTGTGTGTGTGTGTGTGTGTGTGTGTGTGTGTGTGTGTGTGTGTGTGTGTGTGTGTGTGTGTGTGTGTGTGTGTGTGTGTGTGTGTGTGTGTGTGTGTGTGTGTGGACCCGTGTGTGTGTGCATTACTTCATGTGAATATGGAATCTGTTTTTTCTTCCCCCATGCAGAGATGCAGAGAGACTTCTGGAGAAGCTGCCACATCATAATATACTCGCTGCATCCTTTCAAGCTGCAGGGCTGCAATGCGCCGCTGAACTCTTAAAGCTTCCCGTCATCAGTCGAGTTATTCAGGCTAAGGAGCGGACGTTAACATGGAAATCCGTCAAAGGTTCAAGATCATATGGTAAAATAGCTGAACCCTGACTTTCAGCTGATGTGAAAACAAATAGGATTTTTTTAAATTATATTAATCCTAAGACATGGACCATTTAGGTATGGTGTAGCTGGCCAAATAAAACACTTTGGCTTTGCGAAATTACAGATGGCATTTTCAGAAACATTTTAAAAACAAATGATGGAGCAGTTGATTGTGGCAAAAATCAGCAGATATATTTTTCATGAAAATATTGGTCAATTGAAACTATAATACTGACTGGCACAAATGACAAGATTTAATCTTCATTATGTCTGGGAATTCAGAAGAAAATAAGTTATTTCAAATAATAATTTAGCTCCAACAAGCTAAAATTACAGCACGGTTCAAGTAAAGGAGTCGGAGTAAATGGTCTGTGTCTGACTAATGCTTTTACACTACAAATCACATCCACCTATCGTACTCTTAGTCCACAGATATGTATCTGATGAGTCTAAACCTTTTGATACATATATAATCTCACATTGATGAAAGTGGACTTTAGTGATTGGTCCAAGGACTACAATGGACTACAAGGATATGGACTACAAGTCTAGGAATTGAACCACCAACCACCTGATGACTCTTTCTCCCAGTCGCCCCGATTTCTAAATGGAATTCCAACAAGTTACTGCAAATTTATGAAGCAAAACATCCAGCTGCGGCCTATCCTCCCCTGCCCTTTAATCATCACAGGGCCCTGCAGTTTCATTGTGCTGGATGAGCCCAGCTTTCAGGTTGAGAACCACTGGAATAAACCACAAAACTGTACACAAAGAACTTCTAATTTTCAAATCCAGGAGAGTTGGTATTTATAGGACTCACAACTGCTACGTTTACTTAAATCCAGGATGACTGTTTGGAACTTTTAAGACTGATATCTCAAACCGGAACGCAAATATTTTTAAAAAAGCAGGATTTCTTTATGAACGCTTCATGCATTTTAACTGGAAGATTTGTGAACTGCCTTCTCCAATTCCAAAGAAGCTAAATTAATTCTCCCTTGTGCTCTACTACATCAAACATCAGATAATGAGCCATTACAGAAATTTGCATCAGATTGTGCTGTTTTTAATATGACTCATGCAGTAGTGAGATAAGAACACAGATGAAGGCTTGTCTGTGGCTGTGATGTTAATGCAGTATCTTTTATGTCTCCTTTTTCACCTCCTGAACTTCTTGCTTCTTAATCCCTCAGCCCTACCCTTACACATACACACACCCTGCATCGGTTAGTTCGCCATGACTCTGCCAGACTAACAAATGCTCCCAGACACACACAGACGGAGACTTCTGCTATCAGCGTTGCTGTTGATGGAAAAGGGGAAGTCGGGCTGGGCAGCAGCTTTTGCAGGTGAGTGTTGATCTCTGAATAAACTGCTACTTGTTTGTTTAAAAAATGTTGATCCTGGACCTTTACACACAACCCTCTTTATTACTTTAATTCCTCCCCGTCTCACTCACTTCCTCACTTTTTTCATTGTTTGTCTTGAAGAAAAACATAAAAACACAAATTAGAGGTCATTTTTGGTTGAGTGACCTTTCTGTGGTGTCTCTGCTCTGCGTGTGAACCTGCCGTGAGGTTTAGGGAAGTTGGTGTGGCTCCAGCTAACGGCCACAACAGAGTTAGGACAGGAGGCCTAAAGATAAGGAAAGACAGATAATAGATAACAGATAACAGTAGAGATGGATTAGGTTGACTCCTGCAAGGGGATTCAAAATGGGATTACAGGCCAGATGTATAGATAAATGACTGCAAGCTAACTGTCTCCCTTCAGCCCTGGCTGGCTGATTGCCCGTTCTTCTAAAAAGAGTTCCATTATCGTGCTGTTTCACAGTACATAAAAGGCATCCAACCTCATACAAATAAACAACCTGACACATTAAATATTCCACTGACATCATTCAGGGAAAGAGCCTCAACAAAATGTGTGCATTTTTTTTTTAAGAAGACAGACAAGAGGCATATGTCTGGATCATGAAAGGGAAAAGAAAAGCACACAGGTGCAGGAGGTGCAATTACTGCTGGACTGTTAAACCAAAGTAATGATTTGGACAGAGAATTGCAGTGAAATATTTACTGACTGTGACGGTGACACCGAAGAGAGATGCACGAGGCGGGAGGGGGCGCAGACTGAATTATTGTCTGAAGGTTGACAGTTAAGAGCAATTGAGCGAATGGACGACTGACTCATTAGTTGGCTAAAAAAGATGTTTGTCTAGCCAGTTAAATGAATGAAGTGAAGGACAGCATGTTAGAGACTGGAGAGCAAACAATTTGCCTGCTATGACATGCATGGAGTTAAAGAACTGCTTTTGCAATGTTGATACCACGTCAAGAGCTGGCAAAAAGTAGTGAGCACATTCAAACACATTCATTCTTTGTCACTAGCTTACACTTTGCACACAATGAGGCAACACATCATACGAGCAGGACCTATACCTGACCATGCATGGAACAAAATAACGCTCCTGTCTTTACGCTTTCTCTCTCTCTCTCACACACACACACACACACACACACACACACACACACACACACACACACGATGGATAGATCTACTGTTTTGGAGCAACAGTGTATGACTTGATAGCAATCTGTGCATTAGCATATGTAAAACCTGCAAAGGCTCCAATGCAGCTTTACATGCAAAACACACACACACACACACACACACACACACACACACACACACACACACACACACACACACACACACACACACACACACACACACACACACACACACACACACACAAATAACTGCTGAGAACCCGGGGGCATACAACACATGTAAGACCTAGCTCACCATTGTCATACTCAGTATGTCAGTATTCATTCGTTATGGTAAAAGCAATGAAATATGAGCCAAAGTAAACTTTCAGTCAGGCATGACAGTTGTACGTCTTGTTTGTACGTATACAGAGAATTCAAAAAGGTTGAAAAATGTCATCTCCATTCATCACCAAAAACAAACAACCCTAACTTAATAACGTTGAGTTTCATTTTAAAATACATTCAGCTTCAGATGTTTGCACAAAGTGGATCAGATAGACCATGTGATAGACCACTTTCTGTTCTACCATCATAACACTTTGCAAAGACAATCTCATGTATCAGCTATTCAAATAAGATAAGATTCCACCCAAATGGTCTAAATATAAACTATTACAACACTAACCTATTATCAAAACACGATCATCCTCTCTTATCAAGAGCATAGAGGTTAGTTGCATTTTGGGGACACTACACCGCACAGACTAACCACTGATCCCTCCATAATAATCCGGGCACCATCAAACTACCTGCAGACCCAGACGCACACTGCACTCCCTGAACGCAACACCGCATAAACGGCTGATTTATGGTTCCGCGTTACACCAACGCAGAGGGTACGCCGTAGGGTACGCCGTCGATTTAACGCAGACCATAACTCAGGTTTACCGCAGTCTGCTTTTTGCTCTGGCAAGAGCCGATCCCCTGTGTGGCTGAAACCGAGCGCAGCGCAACATGACTACCCCAAGAGAGAGTCATTATACTGAAAAAATTATAAAATAAATTAGGAATAAGGAAGAACTGTAAAAAGCGCATGTAGGGTGTAATCCAGCGTTGATCTGGGAATGCTGAGAAAAACTCCGGTTACTCACCAACATTAGTTTCATGGCCGGGTTGGATGTCACTGTCCGTGTGCTCATCTCCTCTGCGTAAAAGTGAACTGCGATGTGATGGGGTCTCCATAACAGATCCGTTTTTATACTGTACTGCGAGAGAGAGAGGAGTGACAGCGTGCGCCCACCCACCTCGTACAGCCCTCCACTCTGCTGCGCACAGTCCTAAAAATAAAGCAGCCTTCAATCCTGCATCCTCGCGAGTTACGTAGATGACGCAAAGTAGTGAATGGTGTAGGCGAAAAGGAGACGGGAAAAGCGTCTGAAGCACCGAATCCAGGCGGAATCTGGATCCATTCATGAATCCACCCAAAGTTTTATAAGCAGTTCACAAGACTGGACTGAACTGATTTGTCACGTGATAGAAGCCTACCAAAATAAAAAAGAAGAAATCTGTCACATTTTTTCGTTACTAATGTTTTCTCATTTTGAAAGATAGAAATGTAGCCTACACAGTAGAAACAATGTTCATATGCAGATCTTTTAAAGTAAATTCAAAAATGCTGCAAAAGTTGTTTTTACATATTATCTATCTATGTGTTACACAAAGTCAAAGCAGGAATAAAAATCATTTGATCAGTGTGACTAAGGACACAGTTTCCCTTACAAATGTACAAATATTTTGACTTCTACTTTGTCACAGGTACAGGTACATACAAAGACTGACGTGTTTATTTGTACCAGAGAATAATGTGCATGCAGACAAAATAAAAAGCACAGAGTAGCCTATCATCTTTCACATGAATGAGAACCATCTCAGCTGAGCCCCAAAGCAAGAAGAGCTACAGTATCTGCAGCCTGGAGTTTTGGAATGCTCACCATCACACCGATATAAGTCCCAAGTTAAAGTGACATGCATGCTGTTGCATGCATGTCACTTGCTGTTGATTTGGCAGTTGCCACCTGTGGAACATGAAGTGGTGTCCACTGAGCTACAGGGAACCCCAGCTTAACCAATATTTATCTAGGAGCCCCAAAATAACGCAAATGTGCTTGCGTTATTTTTTTGGGTGTCATAACAGGGGGCATTATAATATAATAATTATAATATTATTATTATTTTACAGACAGAATTTCTAGGCGCACCCGGAGAGTGGAGGGGATTCTGTTTGGTGACTTCAGAATTGTGTCTCTGTTTTTTGCAGATGACGTGGTTCTGTCGGCTTCATAAGGGCATGACCTTCAACTCTCACTGGAGCACCTCCCAGCTAAATGTGAAGGGGCTGGGATGAGAATCAGCAACTCCCAATCCAAGACTATCTTCAACTGGAAAGGCGTTGTGTTTCCTCTTTGGGTCAGGGATCATACCTTGCCCCTTTCAAATACCTTGGAGTCTTATTCACGAGTGAGGGAAGAATGGAGAGGGAAATTGACAGACAGCTCGGTGCAGCATCTGCAGTGATGCGGGCGCTGCATCGGTCCATCCTGGTGAATTACCAGTCGATCGACGTTCCTATGCTCCCCTAAGGTCAAGAGATGTGGGTAGAGACCGAAAGAACGAGATTAAAAGTAGCTCAAAAGAATTTCCTCTGCAGGATGTCTGAGCTTTCCATAGAGTGAGAAGCTTAGTCTCTAGTACTTGTAGTATCCAAACTTATTTTGCTATGAACTCTGTTCCTCATATTTTTGTGGACTTTACATACAAGAGTAAAAATAGATTATGTAAATACATTTTTTATATTTTCTGAAATACATAATTTATATTTGCTATAGTCCTGAGAGAGAGGTGTACAGTATATCTAACATAAGATGTATATTATTTGACCTAGCCACTGGGTTGAGAAGTTATTAAAACTTCCTTACTTTCATTTGTTTCAATTAAATTTTTTTCAAAAGAAATAAACTTTTTGTATTTCATGTCAGATTGAATATCATTATTACGGTTCCAACCAAAAAGATAACCGCCCACATTTTGGTCAAACTGTATGACGGACTCACCCACACTATGATGTCAACACAACCACTCTGATGCAAGAGGTCTGATGTAAGAGGAACCAAAAGATTTCTGGTTTTCCATTTGTCTTTTCGCTGTTGTCCAGTACAGCCCCTGCAGATGGATGACAAAATGTCACGCAAATGATATAGAAGCACAAGGTCTCAACGTAATCACAGAAAAAACACACTCACCCACCTACAAGACTGTGAGCCATGTGAGGGAAATGTTAGTGGTGAGGTCAAAGCTGACCACAGCATGACTGAACTCACTCATACACACACGTTCGCTCGATCATAGCTACAAAAGAATAAAACAAGTACACATGCTGGATAAATCTTTCAGCATCAAGGTCACGGTACGCCATAATAACAGTATAGCAAAAGCTGGATGTCTGATCTCTTAAAAACACACTTCCACACACATGCATACATTAAAACACATGACGCGCTTTACTGTATGTGCACAAATTACTGGCTACTTTTGGCCTGTTACACTTTAAATAGCCTTTCGAAATGGATTTAAGGTGAAGTCCTTTCCCGTCAGATCCAAATATAAAGTGCCTCACTCATTCCATATATGAGAACTTGGTACTGAATCATGCATGCAGGAATATTGTTGCGTCCTCTGTGTACATCTATTGTATGTATTTATATTCCTGATGCAATATGCACATAACTGTCAATTTAAACGATAAAGCCTATCATAAACTGTCCAGAGTAAGTGACTACAGTTGTAGGTGATTTAGGTGTAGCTAATTTAAATTTAGCTGCACAGATGTAGAGATTAGTTCTTTGTATTGGTTCGACATCTGGTTTGCATACTGTTTGTCAGATAATGGATCACTGACTGCAGTGGCCTATTATTGTTGAGACCTGCAGAATCTTCTGTTCACAAATAAAGAGTACTGTTTGCATGATCTAAGAGTAAGTGAGTCAGCCACTGTATCCCACTATATCCCATTCATAACACGGATGAATGAACAGAAAAGGGAACTGATAACTGTTGTGTTGATGGTGATCTGACGCAGATACAATGAGATTTTTGTTAACTCGCGCGACAAAGGCTGTTACACAGGCATGCAAATAAAGCAAACCTGAAATTAACAGGTGAGATTCTATGAAAGGCAAAACTTGTACAAAGTGCTTGATTTGGAGAGTGTGAAGCAACTTCAATGGTGTTTGTTTTTCTTGTTTCAATGAGGCTCTGTGATGGACTGGCAATCTGTCCTGGATGTACTCTGTGTCCTGCAGCTGGGATAGACTCCAGTCCCATAAGACATAACTTTAGTCTAGTTTAGTCTATAATAGAGACATGAAAGAAGATCAGTGCGTTTTAGGAAAATAACATGGGATTGGTTATTTCATTCAAGTTATTCTGGGTTTTATGTGCAAATTGTGACAGTTTGTCTTCAACAGTCTCTTGCCTAATCAAGGTAGCATGAAGACCCACAAGAGATTCAATTCAATTTTCAATTCAATTTTATTTATATAGCGTCTAATACAACAGATGTTGTCTCTAGACGCTTTCCAGAGATCACTTCTTCAGTGTAACCACCAATCCATTGCTGTATATTTCAATTTATTTTTATTTGTACTGACAGAAACTGGTTTATTTTGATCTTTTCATCACAGTGGTGAAGATGACGCTGTGGTTACCAAATCAGTAGAGGAGATGCTAGTTGTTTGCTATGGAAAGACAGGTTTTTTTTTTTTGTTGTTGTTTAAATTATTCTCACCTTCAGCTTGTAATGCAAAGTTAGTCATGCTCATCCTCTGCATATTTTAAAAAAACCTCTACACCTGCATATACACACACACACACACACACACACACATACACGCATGATCATATACATACACACACACACACATAGACATACACACTGGCTTGTTCACCTGCATGCTGGCTCTCTAGTTTTTGGGTTTAGGTAGCGGTAGTGATAGCTTAGCTCAGAGTGCGACGATCAGATCTCAAGATTTAGGTTGATTGCTGTTATTGTTTTGGTTGGCTCCGTGCCGGTTTCGTGCTTTGTTTGTGGTTTTTTGTTGCAGATTTCCAGTGCTTGACGTGTGTCTCCGTGTGTTCCTGCTTCCTGGATTGGCAGTGGATGTCGTCACCCCCCCCCCCCCCCCCCCCCCCCCCCCCAAAAAAATAAAAATAAAAAAAAACACACTGGGTTTGTATGTGTATATTTATGTATGTGTACGCATATGTGTGCGTATATATATGTATATATATTAAATATAGTAATAATGCACATATATATACTTTTGGTTTCTACCGTCATGGTATCAATCATTAATATGTGTGCAGACAAGGTAAGAGAAAATAAAAAAAAATAAAAACCTCTACACCGAACAATACAGTCTATCAGGATTTGCTTAAACCAGTGTCTCCCAAACTGGGGTCCGGGCCCCCCCCTGGGTATATAAAAATATATTTATGAATGAGTCATTCATAAGACATTGTTAGGAATAATTTACGAATGTCTTGAATATTTTTTGTCTTTTTTATACACTGGTGACAAACAAAGGAAATTATTTAATTCCTTTTTATTATATCATTACTCAACATTTAATCTACTCCGACAGGTTGTTAAAGGAAAAATGTTAAAAAAAATTTGGTCTCATATTAAAAGAGACATTTTTCAGAAATATTTGTATGTTCTTTTATAATCTTTTGTGCGTATTTTATACATTGGTGACATTGGAGAAAAACAAAGTAATATGTATACAGACTAAACCAAAGAGAAATGTATCAAAAAAACATAATTAATGTTCATTTTTTCAATTAAAGACTATTTTGGTGCTAGTACGTACGGGTCGGGGGGCCTGGCTGGTCTTAGACACAAGTAGGGGGGGCTCCAAAAGAAAAAAAAACCACTGGCTTAAACTGATTCTTGGTCTTGGTCTTTGTCGGTTCTTTTCACAATTTTTATATAAGAAGATCAAAACAAATACCTGCCGTAGAGAGAAAAAGTGGACAGTTTCAATAAGGTTTGTGGCATCTATTTACTATTTTTGTTTGGTTGCCTTATTTTTCCTGGATGTCAATGCAATAAGGTGACACCAGTGCAAATGGTTTCTAGGAAACTCTGGCCACATCACTTTCATATGTGTTCTTGCACAGACACAGAAGAAGGATGTTGCCTTGTTAAGGATCTTGACCTTCTCATATTCTACTCTTTGCCTTCCTGTGGTCCACCTCAGAGTTCTTGTTTCAGGATATTTCATATCTCTCATTGTCCAGGCCTTCAGATGGAAATCACATTGGACAAGGTTTTATTTGTCTAACTGGTGATAAAGCCTCAACAGGATACTTAAATGATCAGGATGGGGCAAAAGTGCCAGGAGAAAAGGTGGACGGGGAGAGAGGGGGTCAGGTGGGGGTTGGGGTGAGGGAGGCTGGTTCGGAGTAGGTTAAAAAAAAACAGAGCCATTCAGCCGTGATGACTTAGGAGGAACACAATGAGTGTCTATAAAGAAGACGAAAGCAGTAGCAGCAAGAGACACGGCCAGACGGGACTGAAAAAAAAAATAGCAGGGTTCCAGCAGAGTTTGTGCCCAGCGATGGAAGTCTTGCCAGTTAAAACAGTGAGTCACATGTGACCTTGAGAAGAAAAAACAGCAGAGGGATCCCTGGATTTCCACAGCAGCAGCTGATGTGGTCACCTTGTTTTCTCTTGTGAGGTTTCTGAAAATGATTTAGGGGAAACTCTTCTGGGCCTGTGAGCTGCGTGGTGTTAAGAGTGACGCATGCAATGAGGTTCATTCTCGAATATCTTTCTGATGGAAAAGTGTTTCTTTTATAGCGCTCGCGGGATCAGTTTCATTCAGTAATTACAGGTTGAAAGCATCCAAGAGACATTCCAACCAGACAGAGCTGCAGGTGAGTTTACAGACTATATCCCCCCCTGACCAATCAACCCGCAAAAATGTAACGTAACATAATAATGTAATAAAATCACTAAAATATAGTTCATTCTTGAGTTGTTGTACAACTGTATTTCAAACATTAAATCAAATCTTGAATTTAATACCAGCAACACATTCACAAATTTAGGAGAGTGACAGAGAGACTGCTTTGGAAGATTCTACCATCAGCAGATTAACTAGTGACAGGTGAGGATGTCAGTATCAGATATAAAAGGAGCATCGTCCACAGGCTCTGTGTGTCTTAACACGGAGACATCATGGTTTTCTGCTTTGTGCCAAACTCCACCAGTATAACCAGTCAGTTAAATAAAAAAATCTTCCTGAATGCAAAATTGCACAGAACTTAAGCATTTCAACATCTGCTGTGCATGAAAACATGAGATGATTCAGGGATTCTTGGGAAACGACTCTTTAATTACCTTTGAGCCCTCAGATTGAACAGCTTGAGGAACCGTCATGTTATTAGTGTCAAAATAGCCACATGGACTACAGAATAGCTTAAAAAACTACTATCAATCAACATAGTCCAGCAATTCAGTCAGCTAAATCACAAATCGTGCAGCTGGTTCTCAAGTGTACTCTCTGGAGATTAATGTCTGCAGTGAGGGTGGGAGGCATCAATGACCAGTCTCTGCAGGCGTTTGCAATCTATACCACATTAGGATACGGTCAGGATGCTCTGAACAATGCAACTTTACAGACTACTAAGGATTTTTCTTTTTTTGTCATTGCTAAAGTTGTTCAGTCTCCAGAGAATGTGAAGCTGCTTCTGTACTTTGCTGATCATCTTGGATGTTGGATATGGTGCATCATGTAAACCACTCAGCTAGAATGGACACCAATTCTTTCAAAACTCATTGACATGATAAGCTACATATAATAATTTCTCTTTATGGTTGCAACATTTAGCTATTTTGTCTGCATATTTTCCTCAAAGAAGCAACAAGCCTTAAACTTTGAGTAGCCTGGCTTTCAACTCAACTACATGTGAACACTTTATATGTAGGTACAACCAAAATAAAAACAGATGAAAAAACACCAAGGGAATAAGGTTAAACAATGTTGACTTTTGCAAAAGCGATTCCTGTTGGCTGATGTGAATTGTAACTGATTGTTTTGTCTGATAACAGGAACGGGAAAAACCTCAATAAGATACATCAGACAAAGATAACACAAATACAAAATGCAGGTTTAAATGCTGACTTCATTTATATGGGAGTAAATGCTTGCCAAATCAATCTGGCCCTTAATGAAAAAAATAATTGCCCCCCACACTAGCCAGACCCAGACCTGAAGTATCAAAATATCCCTCTTATTGAAGATGTGTGACAGCAAGACGTGAAAGGTTTAAAAACAGATGAGAAACAAAGTCATTGACATTTATCGGTCTGGAAAAGGTTACAAAGCCATTTCTAAGGCTTTTGATCTCCAGTGAGCCACAGTCAAAGCGATTATCCGCAAATGAAGAAAATATAGAACAGTGGTGAACCTTCCCAGGAATGGCCGGCCTACCAAAATTACTCCAAGAGTGCATCAACAACTCATCCTGGAGGTCACAAAAGAACCGAGAATAACATCTAAAGCACTGTAAGCCTCAGTTCTCTGAGTTAAGGTCAGTGTTCATGATTGAATAATAAGAAAGAGACTGAACAAAAATGGCATCCATGGGAGAGTTCCAAGGCGAAAACCACTGCTGACCAAAAAGAACACAAAGACACATGTGTGCATCACATTTGCCAGCTAATCTCTTCATGATCCCCAAGACTTTTGGAAAAGTATTCTGTGAAGTGATGAGACAAGGTGCAGGGTTGGAGGTGCATGGCTAATGTAACACTAACTCAGCATTTCAGACAAAGAACGCCATACTGGCAGTCAAACATGTAGGTGCTGTGATGGTCTGGGGCCATTGGTGCTTCATTGGGTTATGCATCAGGACAATGATCCAAAGCAACATCAGCAAGTCCACCAGAGGTTCAAAAAAACAAAAAAAAAGAGGCAAAATGAGGAGTTTGAAGTGGTCTAGTAAAAGTCTGAACTTCCATCTGGTTGTAATGTGGTATGACATTAAACAAACTGTTCATGATCGGGAACCGTATAGTGTGACTGAATTAAAACAATTCTGCAAAGAAGAGTGAATCAACTTCCTACACATCAATGTGAAAGACTTGCCAGTTATCACATACGCTTGACTGCAGTTGTTGCCTCTAAGGGTGGCACTACCAGTCCATAGGTTTAGAAAGGTTTAAGGGGGGAAGTTGGTATGGATAGCTCCTTTACTTAATAAATGAAATCATGATTTAAAAACTGCACTTTGCATTTACTCTGGTTATGTCTATCTGATATAGAAATGTGTTTGATGATCTGAAACATGAATGACAAAAAAAGGTAAAAGCAAAAGAAATCTGTAAGTAGGGAAATACTTTTTCACAGCCCTGTACTTGACAGCAGGTAAATTGTAAATAATAATAGCTTTCTATTATTACCTTCGCAATGAAGAGAAAATACTGAGATATACAGTATACTGCATGTTGCACTCTTACTGAAATCGTGTCTTTCTGGAAATTCTGAATCTTTTTTTAGGCTGTATTATCTGGCCCCTTCTACTGTACCAGAAGTAAAATAATTAACTGCTACTTGCATGAATGAATTCAAGACCATAATATTAATTGAAAACAATTTCCTGACTAAGATGATACATTTTGCAATTCCAAAAGTGATCATATAATTAGTATCTGTTTTCAAAAGCATATTCCTGGTACTGCTACTGTACCAGGAAAACTCTTACATGAGTCAATAAAACACTCATAACCGTTTACTACTATTTGTCAGTATTTCCAGTCTATAAATATGCTTTCTCTTCTTCACTGGCCTCTGCTAAATACTGAATGTATTGTACCTTTTTCCATTCAAGTTTGTCATTCTCTGGCCATCATGAGCCTTTTTGGATCGGATTTTTAAACTTCATACAAACTTTCCGTCACAGTGCTTTGTTTTTTAACGATGTTTAAATACTTGACTGCCAACAATGTGTTCCAGAAACGAGTCCCATCAGATGAAAGACCTTCAGACACTGAAAGGGAAATTGTATAATTAAAGAAGACTGACATTGCATAACTGGAACAACACATGTATTGTATCGTATGAGAAACGTGATATTGAGCCTCCTAGTCCCCATAAACATGGCTGTGAACTAGACCATGAGCTATGCATCAATAAGAATGGAGATTTCAGATAAAAGCAATGATATTCATGAGGTCAAGAAGTCAGGAGCACTGACGCATTACTGGTATAGCATGAGAGACAGATATAGTATATCTTTTTTTAGAATGAAAAAATCTGTTTAGAAACAATTCTTTGCTGTGAAAGTGCCACTTCCTGTAAAACATGTTTCAGATAAGCTCACAGTTGAATTACAAGGAGGCATTTTACAGGTTTTTAATTATTTTGCTGCCAGCAGGGGAAAAGTAATGGTTTGAGAAAGTCAACAGACAAGAGTCAGCAGCAGGGTAACCTGTTTATCTAATCCGTTTCATGAAAGAACCACTCAGTGTGTGTATTTGTGCCGAATGTTTGCCATCCAAAATGAGCGCGTGGCAAAGAAGGTCTTACTCACCAGCCACAATCTACAGTGGCGTGGACCCAAAATAAAGACAGCCTGACTGTGCAGCTACTGTACTGTATACTGTCAGGCTTCACCCCATTACAGCTCTATAAAAGAGTAAAAAAATAAAGAAAGAAACAAACACACCCACACGGGATGTTTCATTAATATTTAATACTTCCCAAACAAGATTTTCCTCAGGGCAAAGAAAACAAAGAAAAGATCTGTACATCAACTGGCTATTTGGAGCCCTATGAAGTATGATAAGCCTTTGATCGTTTTACCACTTTAAAGAGCAGTAAGATGTTAAGTCTAAAACCTTTATTGACAAGGTGAACTGCTCAAAAGTCAAAACAAAAATACATCATAAGAAACAGCAACTACAAGTATGACTGCAAACTTTCCATTGCAGTCAAACTGTTCTTGGGCAAGATACTGAAGCCCACATTGTCCTGGAGGCAGTGACTGATGTGTCCTGCCTCCCAGAGGCCTTGTGGAGTCATATATGAGCATCATTATTGGTTTCCACTCAAGTCAGAACTAGTATGGATGTATACCAGTAAATAGTTCAATATAGGTTGATGATAATAACTTGGGTCAACCCTTAATAAGGTAGAGCAACTGGTTTTTACAAAGAATAGGTAAAAACATTATAACTACTGTATGTAATAGATTACTCCTGACAAAGAGCTAAGAATAATGTTACCTTTGAGCTATACCTGGATCAACACCTTGCACATGATTGACAGTGGAAGCAATTTGTGGCAAACTTATGTTCGACATGGGATTAAGAAGTTTAAGTGAACAACTAAAATATATAAAACATTACGTCCACTGATAGGTTAAATAGGGTGAGGGTCATCTTGTGACAAATTAATTCATCACCTTTTGGGATTGATAAAGTATTGTTGAGTTTGAATTTAAATGAATGTTATGCTAGGAAAACCAGCACCCTGGGTTCATATCTGTTATTGATAACTATAAAAATCATTACTATTGTAGAAATCTGGCAAACATTTGATGACCTCTTTCTAAAACATTTTAGAAATGTATTTAAGTAGAGAATTTTCTTTGCATGTTCTTACCAGCCTGACTTTAACATGTCTGCCAGCAATCTCCCCCTGCAAGACTGCAGGGCACAACAGGGGAAAAAAGACAGAGAGAGAGAGGTGACTTGAAAAGGATTCAAAAAATATGCTCAGACAAAACACCCCAAAATATGGCCATGGTCGAGCTACCAGACTCCCCCAGAAGTGGTGTGTTCATTCCCATGACTGGTCAGGGTAATTAAAGCTACAAACAGGGAGACAAGTGATGATGGCTGGTGATGATGATGCTATGGGTGATTAATGAATGGAATCTGCTGATCGCAGTTGTGGCACCAAAAACTTCAAACCAAATGTTTAAAAAGCATGGGACAGATTTCATGATACACACAATTTCTAATTGAGAATAAATTATTTACAATGAAGTTGTAAAGTAAAGAGACATTCATGTGGTCATTGATGATTTTTTTGGAAAGTCGTTAAATATAAAAACTTAAGATATCTACAGATGTTCTGTGTTATACTGTATTAATGCCTTACTGCAGTACACATTTACTAGGGCACACCTGGGTTAGTGCTATTAAAATAACTGCAGAAATGACTCTACAAGGACATTTTTCTGTGGCTGGCTGACGTTTTGAGACCAATCAGAGAAAGATGGCTGCAGATTAATATGGCAACATCCAGAGAAATAGGTGTTTCCAGACTGCTCAGGATCAACAAGTTGAAGAACCAAAGCAGACCAGTAAGAAAACCCTGGAGTGGCTTCAGGAAAACTCTTTAAAAGTGTTTTCCTGAGAATGGATGAGTTTCAACATTTCTGCAAGGAAGAATGGGGAAAACATTTAATAAAAAGATGTGCCAAGCTTCCAGCATCATTCATGGAAAGTCTCAAGGTTATCATCCCTGCCAAACAGATTTCAAGTATTACTAAGTAAAGGGACCTTAATATTCAAAATATGATGTTTAGCTTCAATAATAATCCTCATTTTAGTTTCAAATGTTAGTCTACTGTTATTTTTGAATTAGTATTGAGAGGAATGTAGGGTTGATGAAGATGCCAAGACTTTTAGGCTTTTTCTAAAGTATTAAGAGACACTGGAGTTTTCATTTCATGGTGAAGGAGCAGAGCTTATATCACAAAATTTCACAGAAATTCATTCAGTTACTGAGCAGCTAAACGACAGATCAATGTGCTATCCTGTTGAGAGCTTTTTTTTTGTACTAAATGAGTCTTTTCTTGTGATTTATCTCCAAAAATGATATCAAAACCGAAACTTTTCTGAGTATCTCTCATTATTGCACTGACACTGGAGTTTTCATTTCATGGTGAAGGAGCAGAGCTTATATCACACAATTTCACAGAAATTCATTCAGTTACTGAGCAGCTAAACGACAGATCAATGTGCTATCCTGTTGAGAGCTTTTTTTTGTACTAAATGAGTCTTTTCTTGTGATTTATCTCCAAAAATGATATCAAAACCGAAACTTTTCTGAGTATCTCTCATTATTGCACTGACGCTTATTTTACCTTTAGTGTTAGGTAATTTTGATCAAAAATGACATAATCAAGACTTGACAACAGGGTTTCCACTTGTGTCGACGTTTTTGTGTGGTTGCATTTTTCCATTATTATCTCTGTGAGTATTTTCCATTGAGCTAATCTCCAACCGTTTCTAGTAACCTTGGAAAAGATGACAAACAGGCCAGCAGCCTCTGAAACAGCAGCATGTTTTCCTGCTCTCTCTCCAGGATGCCACTGACATGCAGGCCACAAGGCTTTCCCAGCACCGGGAACTTAATTTGGCTGAAAGGATCTGCCTGTCTGCCTATGTGTCTGCATGCGAGTGAATGAAGTGTAGTATGTGGGTGGGCGCGTGTGTTGCACGCCGTGGCTAATGGATGATAAAAACAATTACAAGACAAGGGGGACATGTGCTTTGAAACTGTCAGTGTTGAGTAGGAAAAGCTAACTCTTAGACTACAACAATGTTAATGTTGGCATTTGACCCACGTTTTGTTCACTCCCTTTTATGTTTCAACATACCAGATTTTGACTTTCCTCTGAAATTGGTTTGAAATGTGTTTTAAAAAAGTGTCAAGGTGCAGGATATGAGGTGGAAATTAACAAGCAATTATAGAGCAGTTTATTAACAATTATTGGCCTACAATGTGTAGTATAATTATTATTTAGGGTTTGTTAACTTTATGTACAAACAAGATTGGACAATACTTTGTGTTGCAATCAGTGTTATTTTAGTTCGACAACAAAATTGTGAAATAATGAAATAAAGAAGTTATACCCACTGGCTGCATTTTATTTTATTACAGAACACAGTATAACTTTTAAAAAACACAACTCTTTATATATATCTGTTTACATTTATTACAAAGATGGAAACTATGATATATTTTCATCTTTTGGGAGCTATTTAAAATAATTATAGATAATCCCTATACAGTACGATCCAGAAGCATTTTTACAATGACAGATTTTTTATGATTTTGTTTTTGTACACCTCCACTATGGATTTGAAATAAAACTGTGTTGATGTGATCATAGTGCAGATTTTCTGCTCTAAGAGGCTTCACATATGTGCATCATTTACCATTTAGGAATAGCCTAACAGTCAATTTAAGCCAAGCACTTCCATTTTCAATGACTCTCAAGGGTATTTGAACAATTGGCTGAAAATAAGTTAATTGGCTCGGTACGATCCATTACCTTGTTCAGGACAAATGAAGCAGATGAAAGGTTGAGAGTTGATATCAGGTTTAGAGTTGATATTTGACAGCTGTTTGACTGGAGCTACCAATATAAAGTCAAAGGAAGGCCGTCATAAGGCTGAAAAGAAAAGTCAGATGTGATTTAGCAAAAAAACCTATAAACAAAACAAAAAAAACCTCCTATGGTCATGAACTTTGGGTAATGACCGAAAGAACAAGATCGCGGATACAAAAAAAAAAAAAACGAAAACACACAAAAAATTACACAATATAACCAATTACAGTTGACAAAGCTGTGGTAATTTTTATCACAATGACTGAGAGTCCCTTCAGGGATTAAGTAACTAAACATTTAATGGAAAATACGGTGTTAAAATCAGAAGCTCAACAGAGGCACAACAACGCATGCAGTTTCATTTAAGTGAGTCACATTTCTTATAAAAACCTGTGGAAAATGTAATGACTTTCAGGTAATCCCCATGAGATCATATCACCAACCCAGCTCCTAATAAAATTCCAAAATGATGATCATACTTTTTTTTTCCCATAAACAAATGTATGTTAATACCTTTTTTTATATATATACCATAGTTCATGTGGTTCAGTGTCCCAGAAGTGGAAATAAAGAATTTACTGATTAAACAATGCCATCCTTCTTTCTGCAGTCAATCCAAACAGAGAAAGCAAGCCAGTAGCCAGGCTACAGTGTAGACACTGCTGCTACTTCGAACTGTTGCATCTGGAAAGACTAGAGAACTTAAATGTCATGGTTTTGGTTTTAGTCTCCTTTCAGGTTGGACTCTGGCCTTTAAATTTTCACGTTTAATATTTTAAGGAATTTATATTCTATTCAGCTTTATTTTCAGCTTTATTCCTGTTTCATTTCAAAACAACAGTTCACTTGTTGATTTAACTAGTTGTTCTTTCCTGTTTTGTTGTACACTTGGTCGCCACTCTCATATTACAAGAATTTCAGCTTCTGTGATTTGCTGTGGTGTACAAACAAGTTGTATTTATGTTGTTTGAAACAACACAAGTTACTGTCCTGTAATTGGAAGTATTAGAGTCGTGAGATTTACTCTATAGGTGTGTTTCAATGAGCGGGGGTTCTGGGTAAGTTTTCAGGGCCTGAAATGTTGAAGTGTCTCCAATTGTAGGAACAGGCCTGCAAAAGTGGCCTTCAGGAATCTTTACGGAGCGGAAATTTACTCTAGTAGAATAGAATAGAATGCCTTTTATTGTCATTTACACATGTAAAGTGACTTATACATGCATAGAATGAAACTGGAGCATCTCACTCTTCCACTCTTCATTGCAACACGTAATTTAGTAAGTGATATATATTTACATCCAAGTAGAAAAGAATAAATAATGAATACCAGATCACAGAGAATTGCAGGAGGTATTGTGATTGCACCGCATGTAAATTATTGCACGACTGGTGAGGGTAAAGACATTGCCGAGTACACATTACGTAATACGCAGTGCCTAGTCAAATCAAGTACAGGTGGAGGGGGTTGAGGTCAGACTGTAGTCACTGCATGTTGGAATTCAGGCTAGTGATGGCTTTTGGGGTAAAACTGTTTCTGAGTGTATTTGCCCTGGTCCTGGTGCACCTATAGTGCCTCCCTGAGGGCAATAGGGCAACAGGTCAAACAGTTCAAAGCCAGGGTGGGAGCTGTCCTTGGTGATATTCTTGGCTCTGCTGAGGCAGCAGGAGGTGTAGATGTCCATCGGGGAAGAAGGCAGCCAATGATCTTCTGTGCCGTCTTGACAGCGAGTCTGACCTGGAGTCTCTCCCTGCCCGCTGTGGTGCAGCTACCGAACCATACTGCGATACAGTATGTCAGCAGGCTCTCAATGGACACGCGGTAGAATGTTAACAGCAGGCTGGTGTCCAAGTTATACTTCCCGAGGACCCTCAGGAAGTTTAATCTTGCTGGGCCTTTTTGGTGATAGCTGTGATGTTGTCTGTCCAGGAGATGTCATCAGAGATGAGAACACCAAGAAACCAGAAGGTGTGAACCCTCTCCAAGCACTCGCCGTTGATGTAGAGGAGGATTAGGTCTGTGCTGTGTCTCCTGAAGTCCACTGTGATTTCTTTGGTTTTCTTGGTATTTAGAGCCAGGTTGTTCTCTGTGCACCAAGTTGCCAGTTTCAGGAGCTCCTCTCTGTAAGCTGCCTCATTGCCCTTAAGCCTGAATTATGGTTCTGCGTCAAACCAACGCAGAGCACACACCCTCGCCGTGACGCCGTCGTGAACCCTTCGGACTTCCCCGTCACTCAATTTCGTCGCGGTGCAGTACCCCCCGTGACCGCTAATTCGCGATCTTTTCCTGAATGGTTTATCCGACTTTTTCCGGTCACAGTCAATCAAAGAGATAAGGACAACTCTTGTGCAAAAAAACAAACAAAAAAATCCCACATACACGAAGAAAAGAGCGCTGAAAGTTCACGACTGCTTCAAACCGGAAACCGGAAATGCGTTGCTTCCAAGCGAACCAATCACAGCACTCTCGGCCTGCGTTTGGTCTGCGTCGCCTTGACGCATAGTTACAATTTTCGGGAGGTACACGTCAGTGACGGCGTCAGGGATGGCGTGTGGTACACGTCGACGCGTACCACACACCGTAGGCACAGCGTCGTTTTGACGCAGAACCATAACTCAAGCTTAAGAAATGAGTCCGACAACTGTGTGTCATCAGCAAACTTCACAATGAGGTTGCTGTCATTAGCTGGGATGCAGTCATGGGTGTAGAGACAGTACAGGACGGGGCTCAGCACCCAACCTTCTGGGGAGCTGTTGCCAAGCGTGCTGAGTCTCAAAGTCTGGGGTCGGTTTGTAACCAGGAGATCCGGCGTTGGCCAGGCACAGGCTGGGTAGAGGTAGCTTGTAGGGTTGTGTTCGTATCCTTAGCATAACACCGGACCTGCATCCTCGCTTCTGCTTCCTCTCCCTTCTCGGTCTGCGCCGCCTCCTTGCACCGACAACAATCCATGGGGAGCCCCCTGCACTTGCTATATGTCGTCCATCCCAGACGATTGTGTGCGTGGTGAAAGTCACTTGAAACGGGTATCCGAAGTATGTCTTCTACAGCAGTGTTTCCCAACCCTGGTCGTCGACCCCCATGTCCTGCATGTTTTAGATGTTTCCTTGCACCAACACACCTTATTCTAATTAATGGTCCTCATTAGCTTGTCACCAAGGTCTGCACAACTCTGTTGATGACACAGGTACTTGTATCACGGTGTGCTGAAGCAGGGAAACATCTAAAACATGCAGGACAGGGGGGGCTCGAGGACCAGGGTTGGGAAACACTGTTCTACAGTACAGCCATCAGTTCCTGTTGTGTATATTGGGTGTTCTGACAGCAAAAAACTGGTCCCGAAACCACGATTTGTCAAAATAACACAAACATGAAGTTACCATAGACTGTATAAGAACTGGACAAACCCCCTGTGATGTCCCAAATAGGTTATCTGAAGAGGGCTTTTGAAGCCTCTTTTTCCTCATAATATACAGCAACATATTGCAAATGGGGAGAAGGAGCAGGTCCGAAAACCAGCTAGAACACGTTCACGTTATTTCCGTCACACAGTAAGCTATTTCAAGCTGTAAAATATGATTATTTCTGCTGCAACGTTGGACACTTTAACATCTGGGTCAGCCAGCTCCCATGGGTCAGTCAAAGCAGTACAACTTTTTTCTTGTTTCCATGTTTAATTTTTCTCTTACTTTGTTTTTTTTTTCTACCATGCTGTCTTGCTCTCTCACTGGCCTGGAGCAGTGAGCAGGTGCTGTGTTCTTTACATCTTTTTACAAATATAAAAGCATGAGATATTGGGATATTGTCCCAGGTGTTTGTGTTACTTCCAGGTAAAAGCCCATGGCAGAACATGTGCAGAGCAGCTGGGTCAGTTTGGATCCAACTAAAAATGTAAATGCAAAAATGAGTAGCTCATCTTCCACCTGCATTATCTAGGTTGTTTACATGTTATATGTTTGCATGTATCTTAAATGCAAAGTTTTAGGTATTTTTTTTGTATAAACATCATGTACTGTAGGTGTGAGTGATTGTGATGGTTGATTAGACGGTGTGTTGCTAAATGTAGTTAATCATTATAATAAAAAATTGGAATGAATTAAACATCCAATGGGATTGGCTCAACACTTTTCTTTCTGCACGTATTTCATACCTTGCTGTACCCATCCTCCCAAAGTTTCAGCATTTAAGCTGATAGACAAACATGATACAAGCTGGTCGGGGGTACTCTATTTGTAAAGGAAAATCCTGAAAATCCTTAAATTATATGGCTCTCCTTGTTTAATTAGCTTATTCCTATTCCTAGCAGGATTTGCTTATTTAGGAGGCACAGTGGCAAGCACATGACTTCCAGTCAACATCCCTCCTGCATTTACAACCAATTACACTTGTTTGCTTTGGTGATTTACCTAAGCTGAGAAAAGTTTTACAGTGATGAACCATGGCTGTGTGAACTTAAAACAGGACTAGATTGTACTGAAATGCACAAACAGATGTTTCATTCTTTTTTATACACATATTGCCTGTAAGTGTTAAAAATGTACTTGTTTAAACTGGAGTCTGGCTGACTGGAAATGTCAAAGAGATCACTGTTAAGAAAAGGAAAACTGATAGGTCCAATGATAGAAAATGTGACAAAAATGAAAAAAGGAGAGCAGGAAAAGATAGAAGTACAAAACAGATGTATCTGATATATACACCTGAAACCAAATAAATAATAAGAGACTTGGAGAGACAGGGAATAAATAAATATCAATGAATATGCTCCACTGGGGTTTAAAAACATATTTGTTTAAAAGGGAGGTTATCAGTAGGTGAAATTTGGTTAAACTTCGGCCCCTCCATCCATAGGAGATTTTCATTTCAGCAAGGTCTCCTTTTCTGAACACAACGGCTGTCTGCTGACAGTCATACTGTGGCCAACTTCTCTGGCTACTTAAGTTATTTGGAAATGACATGAGCAACACATTAAGAGACAAATTATGTGACGATTTATCACTGGTAAAGGAAGGACCATAAGATCTGAGTATAAGGGCAGGAACAAAACATTTACACATGCAAAAAAAAAAGAAATAGAAAAACAAACACTATACACACGTCAGAGCCCATTTGGCGGATTCAAACCCTCAAGCTGTGGAGCCAGAGTGCTTAGGTCTAGCTGTCTGCTTGCAAATGTTTTCTCCTGGTAGTCCAGCTTCCTCTCACATTCCAAAAACATTCACGCTGACCAGAGTGTGCATGGTTCCTGTTATCATTTGGCTCTCTGACAGACGTTCACCTCTTCTCACCCAATGACATCGTGAATAGGCTTTTGCTCTAAACAGGATGGATCAAGTATCAAAAAATGAATGGTTGGGATTTAACTCATGGTATTGTGCATAATGACTCATGGACAGCATGTCATAACAGGATTAAATCAGAGGACTTTTTTATTCCATCAGACACATTTCATGATATTGCACACTAGCTACAGAGATTCTTGGTCAATGATATTTTTGAGAGCTCATCTAATTATTTTTAAATTTGAATAAATGCACAGTAGGTAAATATTACGGACAGTTAACATACGTATTATATTTTTGATAATTAAATATAGAAGCTGATAATTTATTTTTTTTTTTCTTAAATGGTTTTGATTATGTTGACAAAAACTATTCTTAAAGGACAAAATATAATGTCTGAAAAGTGTTCAAAAGTAATAAATGAAATATTTTTTCTGACAGATGATAAGATTTAATTAGGACCATAGGTCAAAATGAATCTTCCTTCTCAGAGAGTTTTGTAGAATCAGTAAGGGAGTTTTGGAGAACTACTAATGAGACAATTTATCAGAAAGAAGCGATGAGAGGGAAAAAGGAACAAGTTTATAAAAACTGCAAGATGTTTATATTGAGACATTATTTCAAAAAGCATATTTGTGCCATAAATAGTTTAAAAGATGATTCCTCTTTTTTCGTTCCCGAGTAAATGCAGCCTTGGAGACCATAATCAGCAACGCTCTGGTGAATCCTCTAAAAACAGTTTAGTGATCCCTGTCTGGTCGGAAACTATTTATTGCCACATTCAAAGGCTAAAGGAAACATAGATGAATGCTCCCCACTGGAATCACAGAGTGTTTTGTTGCTGGGAAGGCCGTGTGAGATAACCAGAACAGACTTGTCATGAACTGGTGTGTGGGCCTGCTACTGCCTCTGCTGGTAACCAGTGGTGGTGGTGGTAGACAGCTCTTATAAGTCAGGGATGGACAAATACGGAGGTCTATTACTGTAATTGTTGACAGAGGTCCTCATAGTTAGAATCACCTGCATGACTTGTAATTGTAATGCTCTGTGAGCTGGATTTGAAGAAGACTGGATTTACAGTCAATACAGTCACTGGCTAGTAAGCAAAATAGCGTATACATCTCGTCATCACTGAAATTGTGTAATCATTTGAGTAAAACACCTTTTTTACTGCGTTCGCTCTAAATGTTACGGAAGCATATTGCATTTACTTGAGAAAAAAAAATCTTTTTCTGAATTAACGAGATAATTATCTCAGAATTCCGAGAAAAGTTAAAAAAAAAATTATTCTGCTCAGTTTTTCTGAATTAACGAGATAATTATCTCAGAATTCCGAGAAAAGTTAAAAAAAATAATAATTCTGCTCTGTTTTTCTGAATTAACGAGATAATTATCTCAGAATTCCGATAACTTTTCACGGAATTCTGAGATAATTATCTCGTTAATTCAGAAAAACAGAGCAGAATTATTTTTCTCAAGTGAATGCAATACGCTTCCGTAAGATGTCCTCCCTGCTGTCAAAACACGGTTAGCAGCACTATTGTTAGGAAGCAAGATTTTTCAAAATAACAATTACAAGAGATGCGATCTTCAAACTGTCTCATTGTGGCCAAAACATCATTGTAGTGATAGTACTCCTGACCACCAGAGGGCAGATTAACTACCAGTCCTGCCTAGTTACTTATCCAGGTGTACTGATTATCTCTGGGTACAAACATTATATGACTGTGCATGACTGGGCCTTGTAAGATGTGCTGCAGTTCACAAGTGAATAAACAAACCTGAAGAAGAACCCAAGTTTCTTTATTTTCATGTTAAGAAACATTACAATCATCATCAGAACCATCATCAGGTGGTTCTGTATCACAAACTATCTGTGTGTTAGGTTACAGCACCTTGTGGTTATGTCTGTTGGGCCATTACTTTTTGCATCTACTGAAACACTGAAAAATGGTTATAGTTTTGTTCTGGTCTTCTGTTTTATAGTGCCTTTTAAACCTTGACTGGAGTCTACAAAGCACTTTTCAATGTCTTTCTCACGAAAACCAACATACAACACTTATATGTGCTGTCTAAATACAGAAGCATTTGGTGCAATGTGGGGTTCAGTGTCTTGACCAGGCGCACTTCAATAAATGGCAGGGCTGGGGCAATTGAGCCCAAAACTGCATTGTTCATATCAGAAATCCCTTCTGTTTCAAACTATCATCACATTCAAATCTGGTTTTGGCAGGACACTGATTTGAAATTAGCCCCAAAAAATCGATCTAAAATCTGTTATTTCCATCAACATGGGCACTTTTCTCTCTATGAGTCATCTCCATGTTTTCTCATGTTACTTAATGATTAAAGAAACATCCACACAGATGTGACTCAAATGTTCACATCCCCATTTCAAAAGTTATGTTCTCACTGCAGGGCTTAATATTCAACTAAGATTTTTTTTTACCAAGGTCTGATTTTTTTTTTTTTTTGTGGTTGTTCACATTAGTATTTTAGATTAATCTCATATTAGAGTTTGTTGTGAACAAGCATCCCCTTTTAAGTGACCTGCATGCGCAGGAGGACGAAGTCAAACGCAGTACATCAGGGGAACGGATGCATTAACAGGAAGCCTGTGTGATTTCTTTGTGGAAGTTTTTGTGTCATGGAAGTGGACAGATTAATAGAATGACGTTTTTAACTGGCTATGTGTCTAGCGATGGCTTCAACATCTGTACGGAGATGTCTGTGGATGAGGAATTGGAGCCAGGAGTGGAGTATCATTTCAAGACTGGCTTTACCCAAGATTTAAATCAAAAAGTCCCACCAGTGGAGAATTGTCATTATTCCCATAATAGTGACGTCAAAGACAGATGAGACCTGACAGTTCAGACTGAAGTCTCATTGGAAAACATTGGATACATATCCCATTTAATACCCCATATGAAAGTCACCCAGGTCTGATGTTTAAAAAGTGGGTTTTGTGTCATCTGAGTTGCTCATACAGCCAAAAGAAAATCAGATATGGGATTTGGGTCGCTTTTGCTTCCTTTGTGAACGTAGCCAAAGTATCCACATTAGGGCAAGGTGCTGGGTCTTCCAGTGTGCCTGATGTGTTCAAGGTCAGTAAATATCCTGAGTATATAGTAAAGTTGAAGCACTTTAAAGGAGAACAGCAAGTCTCTCTCATATTACACTGTTAGTTTGAATTCTGTATTGAAGGACTATTTCATTACCTTCAAGAAATGTTGTCCTACTCTTGTAGTGTCATGTCCCTACTAAAGGCTAAAACTAACAAAAGTAACTTTAGACTCATTTCCCAGTTGTTTCTCTAGCAACAAGTGCATATTGTTATACAACACTACGTCACGCATCAACAACGGTGGAATTATCCTTCAGAGCTACAGTGGACAGTGGAAAGGTAACAAAGAAACTCAAGAAAATAATGACAGAGAAGAAAATGAGACAGCATCCAAACAACAAAAACCTAAGCAAACATTGGTGTTGTGAAAGCAACTTTCACAACACAAGGGTGACCCAATGAGCTAAAAACGGCAAACGTTCCTTTGTGCTGCTTTAATTGGTCAACAAGACAGAATGTTCAAGTCAGTTCACCAAATGCAAGCTAAGAATAAACCAAACCAAACCATTCCTACATGCTTAACAAAGCCCTAAACTAGACTACCAACGGTACAAAACAGGGAAATCAGGAGGCCATGATACACACATCTACTTTTAATCACGACATGATTCGTCAGTCCCCGTCTACATGACTTGTTTTTCATAATCTTGTAAATTTTGCAATTGCATTTGTTTCTCTGTAGAAGTGAGAGCCTTTTGCTTGATTTCCTGGGAGTACAGTGTAAATTATCATCCCAGAATCATTTTATTTTCCTTATTCTCTAATATTGAACTCTGGGAACTCCCAATGTCTGCTGTGTCTGCCTACGTAATATCTTACAAGCTGCTATTACTTCCCCAAAACATTTTAATTGCACATAAAATTTTTATTTTGTTTTGTGAGTATATATAGCTTTCTCAGACACCATACCTGGCTGAAAACATAGTCATACATCTTTTAAAAAACATTCAAAACACAGTACAATATTATTTAGAGGTAAATACGAACTGGCTGTTACTGACGCATGCCTGAAAATAATGCTCAAGTGAAATGAGTCAGCCTTAATAACAGTCAGCCTATAAAGAGCAGAGTGGGCACTAGTTGGCAGGTTTACTTGCAACTTACCAAAACAGTTGTGGAGAAAGCTTTTTAGTAGCCAATTAAACAAGGGGTTGCTACCGTAAAAGCAGGAGGAGGTGTGTGACCACGATCATGTTAAAGCTACACCGTGTATTAATAAACCTACACCACAGGACATTTGTTTAGACTCCAACAACGTTGTTTCCTTGGGCAACTCAGTGACAGACTAAAGATTTTAATGTTTTTTTTTTGTTTGTTTTTTTTTATTATTCCCCAGACCTCTGAGTTTTATTTAATTTGGCCAAGCATGAGTACAGCCATGATGAACAGTAGCAACAGATGGAGAAAACACTTTTTGGTGTGGTTAGTAGGGTTGGGGCCGTAACACAGACCAGCTTCATCTAGTCTAGAAAAAAGTGGACGGGAAAGCTATCGTAGCTCATGTCAAGTTTTTTTTAATCAAAACACCCAACCCTTCAGCAGTTGTATGTAAATGTTAAGCATGGCAATGCTGAATAATAGCTGTATGTTTAGAAATTATAGTTAGAGGCTGGTGGATAAGGAACTTGTTGCTGCTCGATTGCATCTGCTCAGACCAGTGACTGGCTGATAAAGCAATGTTATTCTTGATCTTTTATTTTTCTGTCCAGTATGTAAGCAGATCATGGCCTTGTAAACATGTTTTCAGTGTGGACGTTTTTCTACTGTGAGTACAGAATGCCCAAAGATGGCATTTTGTACAATCTTTGAGGGTAATCATCAGCCATGTAGGGCAACAATCAACACATTCGGGACAACAAACTCAATTTAGTTTGTTTTCAAAAACTGTTTCACATTGATAAAAATACCAGATGTTATAAAGCTGACAAATGTTTTAAAAAAGCTAGTAAACCGGACTTGATGAATGGAGAAAAAATGAAATACAACCAAAAGAGGAGGACCAGGAGGTAGCAGAGATTGTGAAGGCTGAAGTGAGGAGCAATTTGAAGAGGTTGAAGAGTGGAAAAACAATTGGCCTTGATGATTTAGCTGTGGAAGAATGGAAGTGTCTAGGAGAGGTGGCAGTAGAGGTTTTGACTGGGACATTCAACAAAATCTTACAAGAGTGAGAGGATGCCTGAGGAATGGAGAAAAAGTGGTGTTGATTTTTTTTTTTTTCTTTTAAAGAGATCTTCAGAATCGTGGCAATAATAAAGTTGATAAGCCATACAAAGAAGTTATGGGAAAGAGTAGTGGAAGCTAGACTAAAGGAAGAAGTGATCATTTGATAACAGCAGTATGTTTTCATGCTGAGAGAGAATAATATAGATGCAATATTTGCTTTAAAGGTATTGATAGAGAAGTATAGAGGAGGTCAGAGGGAGCTGTATTGTGTCTTTGTAGACCTTGAGAAAGCAATGACAGGATGCCAAGAGATGAGAAGTACAGTATGTTAGAGTGGTGGAGGATGGGAGCTGTAAGTGGTGAGGTGTGCTGTGGCGTGACAGAGGAGTTTACGGTGGAAATGGGACTTCATCAAGGATCAGCAAAACAGAATACACATGTGTGAATGATAGGTGGAACGATGAGGCTACAGGCAGCAGAGATAAAGAAGATGGAGGATTTTAAGCACTTAAAATCCTCCACCTTGGATAAAGAAGTGATGATAGATTTTAAGTACTTAGTACTTAAGTACTTGGTACTTTAAATGATCCTACTTATCCTTATCGTAAGTACTCATCTTAAGTACAGTACATGGGGTCAAAAGTCCAGAGCAACAGAAAATGTGGAAAGAGCTGAAGAAGCATGTGGAAGTTGCAACGGGTGGAGAAAACTGTCAGTGATGATATGTGATGAAAGAGTATCAGCAAGAATTAAAAGAAAGCAATCAATGTTAACACAGAGGTCAAGATCTGTGAAAAAGATTTGTGCCTTATCAGCAAGACACAAAACACTGCTATTAATCAGTTTTCTGTGTAATATCAGTCACATCTAGCCCAGTCTTCAGTCTTCCGTTTGCCTGTTAAATTGAAAGTCTAGACTATTTGGTGCATTAGTGTCACTATCTGCTGGGGCATGGTATTGCATCCTCCTATAATTTGATAATTTTTCATGGACAAAGAACAAATGAGTGACAAAATGTTTAAATGTTTATGTGGCTAAACTTATGATGGGTTATACTGATTTGGTTAAGCTGGAAGATAATTGGATTAGAACTGATATGAACTGGACTGTATTTAATCGTACTTGCACTTGAGCTTGTTTGTTCTCTATGTAAAGTGTCCACACATGAATTTTGCTGTGAAGTGATGACATACTTAATTCACACTCTTTACCTGAGCTAAATTTATTTGAATTGGATGAAACTGTACATATAATGCAGCAGACATATAGCTCCAAGGCATGCATTTTGTTCATTAGGTTTATCAGAAAAATAATCAGAACCCATTTAATATCAGTGTCCGCAAGTGTAAAAAGAAAAAGGAAAATGAAATAAAAAATGCATGTCTCTTTGTTCATTTGACAACAGTTTAAATGATACAGTACTGTGGAAAAGTCCTAGACACTCCTAGTCTTGTTGTTTTATCACCATCCATGTTTAAATGACCATCCAAGTTTATTTGTCAGCCTCTTTATCAAAATACAAATATAAAATACATTGATAATAACATAAGTAGACCGTCTGGTGTGTTGGGTTAAAGTGCACCTTAGGACAGCAATGCCTGTCTGTCTGTTGTAGACTACACTGAAAGATCCCAAAAACTATGATAACTGGCACTGATGTAAAAGACTCCCTTCCATTGTAAACCATCATCAGGTCAAAGTTTCATTTTGTCAGTGAAAATGTTTTATGACCAATTAAACCAAAAACTGATATAATTTTTCGTGGGTCATTTCCATTCCACGCTTGCACACTTATTACTTAATGACTAAAAGCAGAGGTTTTTAGTTGTTGTACAAACCTTTTTGTGGAGAGAACAAACGGATGTGGCTCAGACGCCGAGGTCCTTTATGAAAGAAATGAAAAATGATTCAAAATGTAGTTAGGGTGAATAGCACAACTGCAGTCTGCTTTCACTGAGGTGGGAGAACTCTCACTTTCCTGCGGCCTGCAGGAAGCCACCAGCTTGTGAAATGTGTATCTCACCCCACTTTAAAAAGACTATATCTACTGTGACAAACATACGAGTCACTTGTTAAGTATTTGACGAATTGATGCAGAAATAGGGAGTGGAAGTGCCTCCTATCCAGAGCCTGAACTGTGTGTGAGGGTGGGGTTCTTCCAGTGTGTGAAAACACAAGTTAATAACCTAGTGGCATGATTCACTGAAACAGGCTCCCTGATGTGCAAGTGCCCATTCAATGAACCAAACCCGGCAGGATATCCTTGGTCTATGACTAGACCGAGACGCCGCATATTTACAGAGTGAATCAAAAGTTTCTCTGTGGCAGCGCATTTTCACACTGTGATGTTAACCAAGGCTCGTTCTAATTTTATTTAAAAGATTTTCTGGTGATAACATTGCACTGGTAACCAGACCCACAAAGCTTGAATTCCTTGTAAATTTCCTTCCGCTTTGACAGAACTGAAACATCTTGAACTCATATCCCAATTAAAGTAATAGAAAACAATTTGGACAAACACACTTGTTTGCTTTTTTTTTTTTTTTTGAAGCCCAACTTTGCTTTAAGTCCGAAACAATATCCATTCAGAGTTAATCTAATGTATAGACGAATCCGGCGAAACCCGGAAGTCGAGCGGCCGCCATTACTGCGGTGGTGGCTCCGCTCCTCCGCTCCAGCCCATATACATATATACGTATGGATCTATTACTCCGCTCCCTGCCAGGCTCTCTTAATGTATTTGTATCATCGGAACACTCCTGTCCCGTCACGTGCATTTGTTTTGATAGTGAATGAAGACGGGAGGGACTTTCAAAACTACTTTTCTGTTTCACCAAGTGAACAGACGGAGCGCAAAAAAAGATGTTAAACTGCTGGAAAGGAACTGGAATTTACCTGGATACCTTAAACAAGGAAGCCAGGGAGCGGTATATGGAGAAAATAATGATTATTAACGGTTTGGGTTCATATGAAATCACTACTAAAGAATGAAGCTCCGATGAGGATTTACTGCCGCAGTTCTGCAGAACCACAGTCTTACTACCTTGTTTAGTGTTTGGCAGCTGCTTTGGTAAATGTTTGACTCGCCATGTGTTTCAATAAATTAGTATAATATAACAACATACAGTACATCTTTTTTATTACTCTTACTTCTCTTTTCTTTTTTTTTATGCTGAAGAGGCTCCGATGGCGTGAGCAATATTTTTCTTTTCCTCGTGAGATTATTTTTTTCTTCTGCAGCTACAAATAGAGTTGATATTTTTTCCTCAACAAACTAGTTTTATCTGCAGATTGGGGTTATGTATGTATGTATTCTGTATCATCTGGAGCTGAGATAGTTAATTTTTTTTGTCATCGGACGCCAGGCGATCAATAAAATATTCTTGGATACCTAAAATAAAACAAAACATAAACAGGTAATATTTAATTGTGCAGACGTGCCTCGTAAGGAGAGGAGGTGGAGAGAGCTATATTACAGTGTTTAATCATACACTCCCTTATCTCCCTATTCCTCTATTCTTTCCTGCTTATCGCTCAAACAAATCATTATTTATAAATTAACATCAGCATTAATTTAAGATACCTTCATTATTTATGGAAGGCCACTGTCTAACATCATCAATCCAGCTATAATGATGCTGTAGAGCGTCAGGTTACAATAACAGCGCTGCGGTGGCAGATTGACACCTCCCACCGCAGCGATGGCGCCGCCGCAAGATGGCGGCGCACACAAACCGGTCGCCGGATTCGTGTATATGGTTAAAACAATGGCCAAGTAAATAAAATTAACCCACAAATAAATTAAAAAAAACTGTATTGTTGTCTGTCTTTTGATGCGAAGGGCATGGTTGCTGAGGAAAATGATTGTGTCACGGATCAGTCTAAATAAATCACATTGAAAGGGAAAACAGGGCAACTATCTGTTCATTTTAACCAAACTGAACTGCTTAGATGTGAAGTGGTAAATTTACAACGCAGGCATTGAGTAGTTTGGTTACCTTCTAGTTTTAAACTAAATTAATCAAGTAACTTGCACTATTCATGACTTGGCTTTCTTGTCCAGAACTGCAGCGGCTGAGTCAATCCAGCTTATTTGTTTATCTCAGTTCTCTCTGTATTTTTATAGAACTACATAGTGAAAAAAATCAATGGGTGTTGGTGTTAACCTTCAGATTTATATGACTGTGACTTTGCACGAAATCAGCCCACCAAGCTTCCAATTAGTACAAATTAAGTTCTCTTAGTATTTGCTTTGCCATCTCAGCTCTTGTGTGTGTCATTAACGTCACAAAATCAAGTCTCCTAGGACCTTGAATCTAGGCAAGCTTAAACCTGATTATCTCTGAGGGCGCTTGGTTCTCTAGCATCAGTGGCTCTGTGTGTCAACGTTGCTTTCACAGAAGTAATGCAGTCCTTCATTATCTCCTTATTGCTCTGCAAATTAACCAGGCAGCACTGGTTCTGCAAATTCTGGCACCCAGGGACGATGCATTTCTGTCATTAAGGTGAGGCAATTAAGCCCAGCTACAGTCACCTGATACAAAGCTAAATGACACAGTTGGCTCAACCTTTTTTATTTGGATTTAGAAAGGTCTGAAACAGAGAGTAAAAAACCAAACAACTGGAAAATCACAAATAAATGAATCTCACTTGTGATTTCATATCGATGGATGAATAAAAGTTGTGTTAGGAAAATCCATTGGGCAAAGTGTAGGATGTAAAAATAAAATAATAAGATAGTAAACTATAATGAATGGATTATTGGTATGTAGATAAAGTGGTTAACCACTGTTTACACTATTTACAATACCAACTGAAATGAAAGTTGCTTGGGGTGGTGGGGATATGATTGCTGAATGTTATGGTGGACACAAGACTTTACTCTTTTTTTAATTTTTGATGCATTTTCTAATGTCACTTTAATTTGTTATTTATGTTCTATGTTTGGTTAGATTTGAGATTTAAAATAGAACAGTGTCATTTGACCTGCGGGACATTACTACGGTATAGGAAAATGACAGTATGACATCATTTTTGTGATATTCTGAATCAATTAATAAATTCTTCTCCAGCCTTTTCACATAACCCCACCTTACCCATCTTAGCAGGTTGGTTTGACAGATAGATGTGAAAGGAGCATGATTCATCATGAGCATCAGTTGTCAGGAAGCTTGTTATTTTTCCTGGCAGAAGTGAATAATATCAACACATGTTGGTGTGTTTTAGGATAATGCAAACAATGGAAAGATTGGACCAAGAGGCTTGATGGACATCAAACAGCAACTGTATGATACAAAACTTCAAATGCTAATGTTTACTGGTTTTCTTTAGGGGATTACAGCATGCTGAAGACGGATGAAGTGTTAAAGGGAACCCTGCATATTAAGACATGTAGTCCCTAATTAGCCACAATTGTTCTCTTATACTAAAATATGTTGTTAGAAACACATAAAATAATCTAATTGCTTTAAAAATCTACAATGTTTATTACATATTTTGACCTGCGGGAGGCGCCATGTTTTACCTGCGTAATGTATTCTGGGGGCGATGACGTACGACGGTGGCTCTGGGAAGATAAGCCCCATTAGTTTAACTGGGACAGGTATCTAAAACATAGTTGAGCAGCTCTCTCCCGGCCGTGGAGGCTGACGAGGGAGCCCATAAGACGTCTCGGTTCAGGCAAACTGGATCAAAGTTCTGTGATGCACGGGAGATCTGCAAAAATGATCAATGTTGTGCGCATCTTACCAGTGCATTAGGCTCCTGCGTAGCCGGCGTAGACGGCGTAGCCTACGGCGTAGACGGCGTAGGCTACGCCGTAGCCTGCGTAGCCAGGGCTCTACAGCCCGCAGCGCTCCGCCACCCGCTCTCCGCTCTCGCTGCCGCCGCCGGGATGAAGACGCCGGTGGGCAATATGCACGTTTGAATGGGCATAGCCCCCCCCTCTCCCCCCTAAAACCGGCCTCGGTGCTGGGTGATGACAGACCCGACGCTGAGGAGACTGGCCCGGGACTTTGACGAAACGGGAGGCGCAGACTTCGCTTCAAATAGGCAAGAACATCTTTATTTGATTTAATGACGCCAGATCTGGCTGGGGTTTTTATTGTAGCATCGGTTATCTGCTAGTTGAAACGTGTGGTCTGTTAGTCTATCTGAGTTTTATGGTGTTTTTATAGTTCATGCTGTATGGGGCTGCACTTTTTTTTAATTTTATTTTACTTTTTTGTAGGTGCGCCGTCACCTTAATGTTCAGCTGTGTTTTCATCTGTGTTTCTGGTGCGCCGTCACCTGTTTAGCTGGGTTTTCATCTGTGTCTGGGTGTCAGAACAGTGGACGGGGGTTAGCAGGTGCCACCGTGTGACGTACTACCCAGAATGTAAACAACAATGGCGACCTACATGTTAAATTATATTTTCAAATTTTATAAAAACGAAGACATCAACAAGATTTTTTATATCACATTGTTATAATTGATACCAACATTTATCTTTTAAGACCTACATGTCTTAATATGCAGGGTTCCTTTTAAAGAATGTGGTTAGCTGGTCTGCTGCTCAAAAAAGGTCAGGTTTGATTTATTTTTATCTTTCTTTGATTTATTCATCTTTGCTTATTTTTCCCAGTGCAGTCCTAAGTTTGACCGATTAGTTCGTTTTATACTTATTGACTTTTCTCACCCTGCTATATTATCCCTGTTAAATTATATCTCAAAGTATACTGTATTAATCATATTTACAGTAGCAGCTGTTGAAATGGAAACTTGTTCAAATCCATATTCAATTTAATGAACTCTATGCAGTCCATATTTAATGACCATTTGACTCGAATGTGTTTTCTTTTTTCCTGAAATGACAGTTGAAGAGCATCTTGGTAAAAATGTGTTTGTCAAGAGTTACCCCAGATTTATTTTCTTTATAATCAAATATGCTTTGGGGGGGTACAAATCCATCAAAGGGACATTCCCTGCTTTCTTGCAACCTGCCACACTACAAAGAGTTTTGTTGAGCCAAACCTCGACCAACAGCCAGCTGCATGGAGCTCTGAAGGCAACATCAGAGAGCAAAGTGTGGTCGCTGGTGGTTAACCAGTGACCATATTATGAGCTGAGCTCCTAAGCCTCTTTCTAAACCTTCTGGAAGTTCAAAGCAGCAGTGAGGTTTGGGGAGAAGGCCACTCCATCATCCTCCCATTCAGATGGCTGTGTATTGTGGGCCAGGGTGACTGGATTGGCCAAATTGGGTCCATAGTTTATCAATGAACATCTGGAAACTGGATCTGAGTGTGGATGCAGGTTAAAATGGCCAATAGCAGTCTCAAATCATTTATCAACACTTGTGTTATTTGGAAGGATTCAATGAAATTGGATAGTGATGCAACTGCCTTGGAAGTGAACCTTTGAGACTGCAATATGAGCAAATGTTGGAATGATGTAAAAACTACGTCATGTGTGCTTGAACTTCTTCCCTCAGTGCATCATGTCACATCACCACACCTATGAACAGCATTTCCAACTTTAACAGATTGTATGTTTTGATTGGAAATGCAAACAAAAACTTGACACGAAGACAAAGGCATTCATTATGTTTGATGAAAGCTGTTTGAGGTCAACACACGGTAGTAGTCCTAACGAAGGAAACAAGTTATATTATTATGTTGTCAACACTGACATATCCTAATCTTTGTGTGTGTGTGTGTGTGTGTGTGTGTGTGTGTGTGTGTGTGTGTGTGTGTGTGTGTGTGTGTGTGTGTGTGTGTGTGTGTGTGTCTGTAACGATCAGAAAATATTTGAAATTTGAGCCCATTCATATTGGCAGAACTCCACCCTCAGTCTCTCATGTCATTTTCCCTCTGACTGCCACTGCCCTTTCATTGATTCAAACTCTTTATTTTCTTGCCAAGTTAGTAATAATCATATAATCATCTTGTTAGAATACATACTGCTAATATAGTTTCTGGTAAATGCCTGGGGTATGGCTCAAAAGGCCTCTATGTATATACTTGAAGTTGTCATGTTCCAGTCATCGAAGCTCCACGTGTGTGTTGTGGGTTTTTGTTGCAAGTGTTGTGGTCTGTGTGTTTCTGTGTGTTTACATATGTAAGTCTGCACCTAGGCTTCTTTAGGTGTGTACATTCGTCTTTCTGCGGTGTTTACTCAACTATCTCCTTCACTGTAGATTCTAGTTCATCCTAAAAATATGGTTTATACGTCCCTGGTTCCTGCCACTGTTCCAAGTTTCTGTTTTAGTCATTTATTCTTTCACCTCAAGACCGGGTAATATGATTGAAATAGCCAAAGAAAAGACAGAAATATCATCTTAATTTAACCCCGCTCAACGTGCGTATTCTCAGAAATCAAACCAATTGATGTGGCTTTGTAATCCGTCATGGTAGCTCCTTTTCATTGTTGCCTGCTCACATTAAAATGTTGTAACAGTGAGTATGCCTACTGCTTACTGGAGCAGTCACTGTAAGCCATCAAGCGGTTTAGTGTGATTTGGTGGTGAGTAAAGAAATTTACAGCCACTTCATTTTTTTTAATGCTTCAACAAATATAATTTAAATTGGAAAAAATAAATATTCTCAAGATTAGACTAAATGGGATCCTTAAACTTGAACAGAGAAAGTGGACGGAGAAGCGGAAAAGAAAAAGTGAGCGGGAAATCACATTCCAGTAGTGTCCATGTTTGTGACACACTCCACCCACCATGCCTGCACCCTGCCTGAGCAGCTGGCCAGGTCGCTTGCGAAAGAGGTGCTTCCAAAACCCCCTTTGTTTTTCTGGCTTTCCCCTTCTCTTTAGTGGGGCATATTAAAGCCATCTACGGTCGTTCTGTGGTCACACACTGTTCCAGTTTCTTCCTCTTCACTTTCAGTCCTCCTCTCCCTTCACCGTTTTTTCTCTGCCATTATATCTGGAGGCTGTCAACCGGTCAGCTGGAAGACGAGTTCAGTTGTTTTTCTCGTGACAGTTTGTTAAAATTCAGGGTGCATATAAGTTCATAGAGCTCCTTCCTTTACGCAAGAATGGACCTTTTAAGTAATCAAAGACATATTTTTGGCTTAAAAGACCAAACAAACTAATATGTTGTCAATGTGCAGAGACAGAAGGCCTTGAGAATTTAAGAAAAAGAGGGAAATTGGAAATAGTTGAGTGGAGGAGCTTAATTTCTCATGAATATGATGATACTTTTGAGAAAATATGAAATTGAACACATGAATTCATGTGCACTGATACAACAATATGTCCTGAGGTGTAGTCTTGAGTTCCAGGGATTTGAAATACGTGACTCGACTGAGTCACGTATTTCATGAGAAACTTATGATTAAAGGCAAAGATGTTCAAAATCTTTGCGGCCCTGCAATGAGCTGGCAACTCATTCAGGGTGTACCCTGCCTCTCCTCTGATGACAGCTGGGATAGGCTCTTGCCTTTCCTCAGTCATCAGCAGGTACAGAACCAAGATATTTTTAGGCCCCTTAGGGATTGCGATTGTATCGGCTGGTTTTATCAACGTGGAGGGGTTTGAGTAACAAAATGTTTCTAGGAGTTATGTTGTTGTGGACTATTGCCCCTGGTGAGCTCTCCCGAGAAAATCTGGGGCATCTGCAGCAATACTTACTCTATAGCAATCTGTTGTGGTAAAGAAACAGTGGCCTCAAAAGGCAAGGCTGTCTTTTTGCTGTTTGAGCTATGTTTCTACAAACCAAAAGAACAGGATTGTGGGTGCAAGTGGCTGAATTAATTTCCTGTGCATGCTGCTCGGACTCTCCCTTACAGATGGGGGGAGAAGTTGAGACATTGAGGCCAAGTGACTCAAAGCCAGATTAGCAGAAGCTAATGGATGGATAGATATAATTTAGCCTTTTTGAATGGCACTAAAAGACATTGCAAAGTACAAAAGCGTACCACACCCATGACTAAACCAAATTCAGGCAGTACGAAACCATACATGTCAGTAATCCATAGCAATCACAGGCCTCAGTGATTTAGACAGCATTAAAAACAGACCCCTGACATTATATAAAGCTTTGCATGTCAAACATGAAAACCAGTAGATTATTTAAGTGTGTGAAATGTGGCAGACAAATTCAGCAAGTGAGCTGTTTATGTGTCTTACACAGTGTTCCAGGTTCCAGAGTTTACTGTGTGTGTGTGTGTGTGTGTGTGTGTGTGTGTGTGTGTGTGTGTGTGTGTGTGTGTGTGTGTGTGTGTGTGTGTGTGTGTGTGTGTGTGTGTGTGTGTGTGTGTGTGTGTGTGTGTGTGTGTGTGTGTGTGTGTGTGTGTGTGTGTGTGTGTGTGTGTTTGGCTGTGACAGGGGAGTTTCCAGACTCCACAGACCTTGATGAATGGGTCACTTGTGTGTCTATATGTGTGTCCGCTTGTGTGATCAACTTTAAACTTTGCACTTATTTTTCCCATCGATGCAAAATGTTCTCCTCTTCAAACTGCTGATAATGTCTGTCATGATGACTGCAGAATCCATCGTCACACAAAGACATCCAACGTGGTCCCTGCTAGATGATGAACTCAACTTCATGTGTAATGATTCAGCTGAACTTATTTATTCACCTGCCAGACAAGCCTACTCTTGTCATATCGTGGCTCAGATCTGACCAGGACATCATCAACAATTTGGTGACTCACACCCACCAACAAGTGGCAATCTGCTCAGCTTCCAGACACGCGACCATGACTAAATATCATTGGGGTTCCAAGCTACTGTGGCTGCAGGGAGAAACCCTCAAACCCCAGTCAAATATGATGTATGGAGCCTAAATACTACCACAGTGATTTTGCCCCAAAGAAGGACGGTTTTTGCGCTAAATTGAAACCACACGTGTGCAAGGGTGGGCTTTGATCCCGTCACTAATGACCAAAACCAGGTTCAGTTGTTGCACTGCAGTAGCCTACTATATTTGTAGCAGTAGTGTGGCTAGAGATGATTTATCTACTGTCGTTCACAACACATGAAAGTAATTAGTAAAGTGCGTCCTTTGCAGTTCGAAGATTTGTTGCGCCATCCTTTCATGCCCTCTTTACTGGAAATGGTTAGGGATTTCTTCTAGGTTTATTTTTGAGGCAGTGAGCCTTTAACCGTTCTAGTGAATGTTCTAATTTCTAAGTCGATGACATGCAGATGACAGAGAAAAATTGGATTTAATAAAGTAAACCTTAAATTAGGTAGAGGATGGTTAAAGATAACAAGAGTCAACAGAAAGTGAAAATTATCAAATATTAAAAAGCAGTTTTCAAAGCAGGTATGTTTATGTTTTACAGTAAAGACCTTGATCTTGCAGGTATAGACTATATTTGATATATGCCATTGACTGTAAACTTAAGCACTATAATTAGACTGCATTAGGGAAGCACCTCACTAAACTAAATAGCTACAGCAAGCATTACCAACAACCTTCATTGCCCAAGGCAATAAGACTGGGCAGGACTTTTTTGTCATCATTTGAGTAGTGGCCAACTCACATGCCAACTGTTACTGAGTGAGTTGGTTGAAAAAAAGCACAGGGAAACACCCTCGAGTCTAGTCCAAATTTGGCTCTAAAATACACATCTCGGCTGTGTGAAGTTTACACCTGGGAAACAAAATGATATTTACACCCTTATAAAGTACCAATCTATGTTTGGACTTTTCAAATGGATCATGGTCTTTACAGGATTTATTGAATCATCAACCAAGTTATTAAACAATAAGACAATACTTTTGGCGCTTTTATTAAGGTCGAAACTATTGGCTATGTTCCAGCTTTTTTTTCTCTCTCTTTTCAGATATCACCTCCCTGAACACCTTCCTGCCCTTGGTGCATGGCAGAAATCATTCTATTATTTGAGTAGTGGACAACTCACCTGCCAACTTTTACTGAGTGACTTGGTTGGTAAACTAACAAACAAACAAACAAAAAGAAACCTCTGTTTTATATTGGTATTTAATCATTTGATAGGGTGACACAGCATTTAGGTGCCATATCACTAAAGTTAGGGTGCTGTCACACCTGTCCCGTTTGGAGCAGTTGTTTCCGAAACAGGGAGCGTTTCCCCCTAAAGATCAGTTGGTATATGTGAACACAGCAATCGCGCTCGGATGCGGGACAAAACAAGCGAGCCGAGATCGCCTAGGAGAGCTGGTCTCGGCTCGCTTCCATTCCAGACCTGGAGCGGTGCGTTTGCAGTGAGAACATAATCGACACAGCAACCGATACAACTCCATTCATTGTATACCGTATGTGCAAGGAGAAGAGTCGGCGCAGCCTCCATTCCCTTCTCTCCTATTGGACACAACTTTCTCTCTTCTCCCTTCTCTCCTATTGGACGTGCCGAGATGTCGTCACAGCACGGCACAGTCAAATTAAAAAATTTTCAATTTGGGCAGGCGCCGCTGAGCTTGGCGGCAGAGCAGTCCGCTCTTGCACCGCGGTAGCGCATACACAATGAATGGGATTGACGGTGGCGGTCTGCGCTTTGCGCCCTCTATGTGAAAGGGGTTATAACCTTGGTTGTTTTTCCCGGGGTACGGAAGAGGAAACTCCTTCCGCTTTCAGTTCTGACCAATGAGAGAGCAGTTGGTTCGCGCATGGCATTTGTTAACAGCTTTGAACCGCTATAGACAGTTGCCTTGTGAACGCAAACACCACAAACGAAAAACGAAACAACTGTATCGATTTAGCCCCTGAATCGGAACAAAACAAACGGGCTACAGGTCTGAAAGCACCCTTAAACTGCGCTCTCTGTCCCCAAACATCTCATGTGTTACCTATGCTTTAATGATGTCATTTTTTCATCTATAACAAGCTCTCTCTCCAGAGAAATGTGCAGCACTGCCAATGCTCAGTATGCTTCTCTCATCAGAACCAGCAAGACCAAAACACAGTATTTCTTTGTTCTCCTGGTTTTACTTTGGGCCTCTGTTTCTCTCACTGGCAGGACAGTGACAAATTTAGCTCATTTAACAAGAAAACCGGAGGACTGAATGGCATGAGAAAGTTAATTTAGTTTTCCTACTTCCCTGTATAAAGGCAAAGAGATGCTAAAATGATGACAAGATGAAGAAAAGAAGACCTCGATGGAGGGATTTTCTTAAGAAGACAAAGATTCACAAGCAAATGTTCCATTATTTTAGTACATCAGTTTCTTCATGTGCCAAAGACTACAAGCCTATTTGGAAAATAATGGTGTGAAAATCCCTAAAAAACGTTTGGAGTTTATTTCCACTGCAAACTGATTTACGTAATTTGTCAAAAAATAAGGTTCTTAACAAGAGTAATAGTGGCATATATCGTCAGTAAAATTCCTGCCTTTTCTGTCCAAAAATGTGTCCAAGCTGGAGACCAAGCTAATTTAAGTTGTTGGTTGTTTTTTTTTTTGTGTTTTCAGAGAAACACTCCCTGCTGTAGGTGCAAAAGGCACCAATATAAACACAAACACAAAGCCAACAGCATGAATGAACATTTCTTTGACGTGTCCAATGTTTTATGAAATAAATCATCTATTTCACTCTGCTGGTCGTTTTTTCATCCCCTCCCTTCCTGTTGTTTGCTGTATCATATGTTCCACTCTGTTCCACTCACAGCATATACGCAAACCTGTATGTGTAAGTGACAGCCTGTCATCGCTGGCTGGGTAGAAGGAAAGGAGGGAAGACGTGAAGAAAAACATATTCCCAAGAAATACTATATATGTTTAGCTGTGGTAAGAAAAAATCTTATGGGAAAAGCATTAGACATTAGACATTAGACATGTTAAGGCATGTTTATGAAAGTTAATTTAGGAGTGAATTCTATGTTCCATTTAAACTCTACTTAATAAATTTGGCTTGAAGGCTCGAAGAATCTGTGAATTTTAGATTGGTAATAGACAGCAAGTTCATGTTAAAATTGTATTTGAACTCAAGCTATTCAGGAGAATAAATCCAAATAAGTGGGATCATTATGTGCAAGTATTCTAAGTTTATTGAGTGTCTTTCTTGCATCTCCAAAACATTAAAGATGTGACCACAACAATTTCTGGTGCACGTACTGCTGTTAGACATTTAATTTTAGTCTTAGTCCTAACGCACCCTGCACTGCATGCACAGAACATTAGGAAAGTTATTTTAAATTACGTTTTTGAGAAGCACTGGGTGACAGAGTCTGTCAGATCATGTGGTGTCTGAACCCAAAGCCAGGTTGCATGATTGACAAAGTCTCATCTGCATTTTAAATAAGATGAACTGTTGTTGCTAAACATGCTAATGTTTACGCAGAAGTTATCGTGCTAGTTGTTTCACAATCGCTCATTGTATTCTGTTTCTGCTGTTGATGTTGTGAACACTATGTAGAGGAGAGAAATTTGAAGGGAAGGGGAAGAGGAAAGGAGGGGTGTGGTTACAATGCACTTTGTTGTGTCTTACACATGAACTTTCTTTCGATAAGCTAGTCCTTTTGGTCTAGAGGGATATGGTTACATAGTGTGCCTTTAAAAACTGGAATGGCTGGCCTATGACCACTGCCCTTTAAGTACTAGGTTGAAGTTAAACTTTAGTTAAGCATAGTTTTCATTAGTCTGAGGGCCTTGCTCCAGCACTCCCTACTGGCAAAATGGGGAAACTACAAGGCAAAAGGTTTACACAACTAAAAGATGAATCCTTAAGAAACGCATAGATAGACAGTCAATGAACACAACTATTCATTCCTGCTCTAAAACTGGTGGAATCTTTCGTCCTGTTGAGTTATGATGAAGTTCCTTTATCTCATGATCATCATTATTACCTCTCCCTCAGCTCCCTTCAGTTTCTGCAACACTGAACTGGTTGGTTCATACCATGAAGGTTTGGCATGAGATGCATCAGAAAGGATTTAGGACCAGATTTAATTTTCCTGCTATAAAAAATAAAATGGTGAATGAAAATTAAGGATCCATTTTAGGGGATCACCTTCAATATAATGAGTAGGAAAAAGTTGTGGAGCGACACCAGTAAAATGACAGACTTGGTTTCCAAGGCAATGCAAGTTACTATCTATCTCAAATGGAAAAAGCTTTAATCCCATGTCATATTTTGTATTCTGTAATAATACAGAGAACATAATCAAATGTGAGTAAGGATTGGCATTGATTAGATTCTTGTATTTGTACTACAAATGTTTGTATAAACAATGTGACTCTCTATTTCAACTTATGTAATTGCTCACTTTGAAATGTTTCACTCTTGACTATGGTAATTTGTTAACATATTCACTAGCCACTTACTCAAACTACATAAACTGTCACAGGTTATAAAATAGCTTTGTCATGAACAATGTTATTTACTGAGCCCTGTGAAGTTAACATTGCCACCATGCTAATGATATAGCCAAATAAAGCGAAAACATAAAACTAAAGTAAAAACAGTTGAGATCACTCTAAAATATTGGCAACTTTCATTAAAGAAAAAGAAAAGTCATATTAAAACTCTGAACTATGAAACTACATAGCCTTGCAATACTGCAATAGCCTACGTGTTTTTCATCTCACTCAGCCACAGCTCACATATGCAGACATGGTTGTCATCTTTCACATTTGTAAGATTAACTGTTAAATTACCATCGAAAAGAGAACTGTTCTCTCAAGCTCAGAAGGATGGTCAATCTAAAAAAAAAAAAATATCTAATTGAAATTATTAAATGAATGCATTTCCAATATATAGTAAGTTTAATACTATAACAGTATGAATTATCTTACCAGTTATAGCGCAGGAAAGTGGCTTTGCAGCCTATTATTTCCTGAGTTATACAGTCTATATACCTTAGTTCTACATCCACCTCCTCTGTCCAAGCATGTTTTAAACAAGAAACCAGTCTGTTTCTCACAAGGAGTTTGTTACATGATGAAGTTAAAAAAACAAACATTTTTACGATCTCAACATATACAGTGATGATCAGCGTTTTACCGCAGCTGTTTCACTCAGCACCATATCCTGTGTGGTTCACTTCTTTTTTTTCTCCTTTCACTTGAGGAAAAGCCCATGTGTAAATTATTTTGTCATCAGACCCATTTTAAATTTCAGGAGACAAGCAGGAAAGACACAGTGGTAATGTGTCATGGAATGAAACATGCATAGGGGGAAAAATATGATGATTTAATGGATACTCATCACATGAGGTTTGCAGATGGTCTTAACTCAAATGGTTTTGTAAAGTTTATGAAGTGCCTCTTCTGCTTCGAGTAAAGTATTGCTTTCAGTTAAATCAGTGAAATTGTGTAAGGTTTTGGACAGCAGTTCTCACAGATGTAAATTAAAGCTCAGTGGCTTCTATTGGGGAATTGAAACACAAATAGCAAATATCCTCTTGGAATAAATCCATATATGTATGTTGATCAATATTGTCTCAATCTGGAGCTGCATATTAACACATAGGGACTGGATTCCCCTTCTGACAGATGCAACAACTTATTTCTGATTCGTGGTTAAATTAACTGAAGCTCATAAAAGACCAACCGACCACAGAAAATCTCAGTTGCAGAGGAACTTTTAAGCAGTGCAGCCTCACTCCTGACCGTATAATAACCCTTGTTGCTGCACAATGTGAACCGTAGCTGTGCCACAATAAAGAGGTCACTTTTTTTTTTTCAATTTCTACACTTAACATCTTTATTTTACCGTGACATGAAACTTTCACCAGTAACCAAAAGCTGAAAGACTGCTTCATTTCCAAAGATTCCAATTTTTTTCTTTGGAAAAGAGTTACACTGTCATGTTTTGCAATATCACTGTCACTTCTGTCACATTGCAGAAGAAGTCCCCTCTGAAAAAAGATTGATAACTTTTCAGCTTCGCTGTCAGTTGTAGTTGGTTGGGGTTAGACATAAAAAGTGGCGCATGTTCAGTGTTGCCAGTTCTTAGTTGGGAAAGGCTCCACGAAACATCTGTGATCTTGAGCAGCTTTGATGAGGGTATAAATGATGACGGATGGGTGGGTTCAAGGGTGAGCGACAAAAATGCAAAACAACAATAAAACAAATAAGATCCATCTCACCAATGTCTTTATTGTGACAATAAAACGTTTCTATAGTGTGGACAAACCAGACCTATCAGACTTTTTTATCCCAATTCTTTTTCATGACTGTTCTGAGGACAAGACATGTGTTGGCGCAAACAATAAATACTACATTTAAAGACTGATCATGAACAAATGTGTGCATAAAAACAGAGAAACATGTTTTTTTAATCTTTTTGTGCATGTTTTTTTTTCAAGTTTGTGTCAAAAAAGAATTAAATGAAACATGATTATTCCTGACAAGCATTTGTACTTTCCATGGCACTGTGCATCAGTTGGAAGCGATTTCTGTTGGGGAAAAAAAAAGCAACATCAACATTTCAGCTCCGCACCCTTCCTGTTGTCACAGTTTAACTATTTACCCTTCCAAATAATTTATCGGGTGAATGCTAGAGCAACAAGCAGAGAAAGTCTGTCTTTCAAACTGTCACCGGAGGTGGAGGCATAGTTCATGCAGCCTTTCAAAACCACACATCCCAGATTCAAGCCACACATCATGATCTCAGCCCACACATCATGCTACAAACTGCAATGCAGTCGGCTGCGGGAGCTGTCAGCACAGATACACTTGATCTTAGCAGAGACCCTGGTGCTTTCGAAACAAGAGGAAATCTCAGCTGTTTTCCCGTAATTACACCGCAGCGAGCTTAATAAGTCTGTGATGTGTACGTGAAACCAAAGATTACAATTGTTACTCAAAATCCCCACACAAAATGAAATCCATGTATAAGACACACCCTCACACTTTTACACACAAGGGCGCGTGCAGGCCTTAGACGTCCCTAAAGCAACATTAGTGGCTCCAACCTCAGTCTTCAAAAGCTGCTCCAGCCTCCCGTTGTCATCCCATAAGTCATTTACCGCAAATTCAATTTTCTGTGTCAGTGATTTATGGTGTGAAGTGAAACCGTAGTATCCTTGTTGTACTCCAAGGTCGATAGCCACGTCTAAGTTTTATTTTTCTGAGAAGTTCCAGCAGATTTTGCAGTATCTTGTCATTTAATATTCTTGTACTTGAAAGGAAGAATTCTTTGGAAGCTGTTTTTGGTTTATTTTTCAAAAACGTCAGCGACACCTGTAAAAATATCTACATTTGTTTCCTGTTACTTTCACCACATCCACTCACACTCACAAAGAAGTATTTCATCACATGACAGAAATTACAGTAATTTGAGGAACAAGAAGGTGCAGCCTCGTCGTCACATTGATAATGTGCTGTAATCACGTATCAGCTTTCACTCGATACAAACCATTTTATTGGTAAATTATTTGAATTTCTACAAAAAGGAAAAGCATGAATGTTGAACCCATTACGGTACAGAGCACTTTTACAGATTGGCATTGCCACTTCTGTTGAAGTGAAATCTTTTCCCGGGGGGATTGCCTGCTCTAAATGAGAACCTAAAGATGGCATGAGGTCACTGGGCAGTTCAGTTGTGAGAATTTCTTTTGCATGTGTGTTTCACCATCCGAAGACTCAGCGTGAGACAAACAGACCGAGCTGCCAAGAGGCTGATGTAGAAGAACGGGAAGCTTTTAAACTCCAACCAAACCGCTTTTTCAATGTGTTCAGGGGACTGAGGGGATTTCTCCAAAACACTAATTTGTCCACAGTGGCATGGGAGCACTGTTAAAGGTTTTCCATCATTTTCTGTTTAATCCATTCAACTGTGCCTGGGCTGTGTTTAAAGGGCTGTTAAAAATGACCAAAATTGCTAAGCTGCTGGATCCAACAATCAAAAGAACCCTTGCTAAGACAAGTCTCAGGTGCTAAAAAGAAAATAGACTAATGGACGACTTACTGGCATCTTTTTTTTCTAGATATTTTGTTTTGTGTCATGTTGTCAAGGCAACAACCTTTTAGCATTTATAGTAACTCAAAGTCACGGCAACGATGATCAGTCTATGCTTGCAAAAGACAAACTAGCACAGGGGAAGTGTTCAGTTTGTTCTCTAAATCTCCTTAAGGACAAGAAGATTATCACCAAAGACTACCTGTATTCTTGGCAGCCTGTTATGTCTAGTGAGCATAACAACACTCAAATTATAAAGATAAACAAAGTGCTTTACAGCTTCCTTCAAACAAGACTACATCAAATTTTAGGCAAGTATGTTACAGTAAAGTGAGATTAGATATTAAACTAAAATTGGTCATCAAGTCACAGTTTTTTTTTTATTTATTGCAATATCTAATGGATCACATTTTGGTGAAGTAACATTACGAAAAAGCAATTCTGGTTCTAAACCTATTGTGAAATAAGGAGCGCAATAAACAATAATTCGCTGAGAAAATTTTGAAGGTTTCCACAAACCATAATGTGGTGTGAATGAGGCTTATTGCTGCCACTGATTCCTATCCAGAGATTATCTCTGAACTCCTAGGTGTAGTTCCGACACACACGGGAGGAATTCAGGCTTAAGTCAATCATAAAGAACAGGAAGAATGTTTTAATATTGAAGGTGACCACAGGTTTGGATGAGGCACATTATAAAAACACTGCAACATCCAAAGCTGTGAGGTGGAGTCGTGAGAAATGGTGAAGACTCCAGAGGTGGTTTTCTCAACACCCATCTGACTCACATCATTTAATATTGCCAGCTACTTGCACACAACAATTTGTGGCTTATGGCTCCCTACATAATCTTACATTTCATCGAGAGCGAGATATAGACATTTGCGCAATCGATGCAGGCTCTGAAGCTGTGTGTCAAATCCTTGAAGGTTACATTACCATAGGGTGATTATCTCAATGAGATCAGAATTTGAAAGGATAAATGCAGTTGTGTCTGTGTGTGCTGATGGTATTAGACAGCATTGCTCCACTGTTTGATGTCAAGGAGGAGAAAATGATCTGATCTGCTTCATTTGTTACTGGAATAGGCTCTCATGTCGACATCGTTTCACTGTGTCACTAAAATTATCCTTTCTAGAAATAGAAATGGAAAATTTGGTATTATGCACGTAGTTTTGGCTTCAGAAGTAACCAATATTTCCCAGCAGAGAGAAATACCATGTCATTCTGGGCAGATGTTAATCAGCGTATTTAGTAAAATATTTGTAAAATTGCCTTTTTTTAATTTGGTTATAAGACCAAAGAAGACACATCCGGTAATGTCAGTTTTGAGTCTGTCTGCCTGTTCATTGTGAGGGTGCACCATTGATGTGGCTGATGAATACTTCTCCTCGTAAAAGACGTAAAATAAATAAATAAATAAAAAAACATGTGTGAGTGTGTTGCCTTCCCACTCCCTTCTAAAAAAAAGTTGAAGTGTTTTTAACTCTGAAAAGAAAATGACTGAGTATACATTTAAAGGGATCGGGGAAGCTGATCAAACTTCCCCTGGGGACTTTCTCCGGGAAGTTGCGGCTGAAACAATGCAAATGAAAGCAGATCAGGTCTCACATCAGAACAAAATGCTCCAGTGATTTTAAGATTACGCTGACACATGCATGCACACTGTCGATGCAGAGGAGATGCAAACATGAGCACACAGACACACGTGCTCGACAAATATTACTTGTAGAAATTAGAAATATCAAATGCAAGTTAAAGATTAAACAACCAGGAACTAAGTGACAAAATGTTCCACATGCACTTGGGAAGATCAGTTATTGCAATGTTGAATAAAGATGCAGCTTTTGCTACTGGAAACCATTTAACCTCAGCTACACACCTATAAGGTTTCATGACTTAATCTAGCACTGTTGATGCCTTATTATGTCAACAGACAAAGAAACAGATATTTAAACACCTGCCAAAGTCTTCAAAATTGCCTTCATGGTGATTCCACAACAGCTGGTGTGAACACATCTTGCCATAATCACAACCACACATACACATATCCAGAGAAACAGAAAGTCAGGCTAAAAAACTGAAACTGATATCAGCCTTGCCTCGCTGTCGCAGCTGGTAGCGCACACAAGGCACGATTTGACTCAAGTAGTTCAGCTGCTGCTGCTTATAAATTTCCCCTGAGATGAATGTTTTATCCAGAGGGTAAAACTGTGTCTGGAAACTAGTTTTGGTTGAATCCCTCGGATAAAGAGCCTGGAAAGAAAAGCAGATATCAAGATGGTAGTGAAATGTTTCTAAAAATAGCCTTTTTCAGTCTTTTAAGCAAATTCATTATTAGATTGTATGATATAAACAGGTTGAACCCCAGATTTTGCAATGAATATATAGTGGCTTTCCCCTTTTCTCACCAACGATTGAAAACAATTGGCTAAAGTAATGGTGAAAGCATTTTGGTTTGGGTTAGGATTAAGTAAATGCTACTCAAGTTGAGGCTTAGCAACTGAACAGTTTATGTAGGCTGGGGAAAGCTACTGGTCATGGTTAAATAAAATAAACTTTTGCCTATAAACGAAAACTTCGCTCAGTAAAATACTTCCTGGAAGAGTTGGATATTGAACCAAAGTCAGCAAAGCTGAAGGCAGACATAAATACCCATCCATCACCCCAACCACAACACTTTCATACACATTACTTTCCCTCGTACTGTTTCCATGTCAAACAAATGTCAGACTGATTCTCTTCAGAAAGTAGCATCTTTTCATTGAAAAGTTGAACATGTCACTTGGTTTTCATGCAGAAACTAAAAACATGTTGCTCAATATGCAATTCCTAAGTCTTCACACCAACCAGGTTAACACTGTTCATGCTAGATACAGGCACATTTCAACATGTTCCTTTTTATCAAAATTCATGTCAGTGTAATGCTTGCAGGGAATTTATAACATTTGTGGTCATAAAGACTTGGTACATATATCTTTGTGGAAAAGGTAGCTTATTTTGTTTTTTTTCTGTGCTTCCCTGCTTATTTACACATGTTCCCTGAGAACTCTGCTGTTCAAATGTAAGCTTAACTTTATCTCATCACATGAGAGGAATTTAGCTCGTGCAATGGGATGATTAAATGGGGTTGTAAGGTAAACATGAAATTGGTAAAATAACACAAGAAAAAATATTGTTGCTTGTTTTTCTCATAGTGTTAGCCACTACATAATCTTTAAACATGGATAACATAGCCTGGCTTCACAGAAATATGCAATCTCTCAATGTCACATTACACAGTGATAAATAGACATAGAAATGATGCATTCACACTTGTAGTTGGGTGCTTTAGACCTAAGTAGAAATCAATACAAGGAAAGTCCAGATACATTTTGAACTCATGTTTGCCTTTAGGCATCGAGCCAACCAGAAAAAACTGAAGAAATGTGGTGGTGGGGGGGTGTTAATGTGATTGGAGCACTCTTCAAGGGGTCTTGGGTGTGTGTGTGTGTGTGTGTGTGTGTGTGTGTGTGTGTGTGTGTGTGTGTGTGTGTGTGTGTGTGTGTGTGTGTGTGTGTGTGTGTGTGTGTGTGTGCCAAATCTCGAGCAGCAGCAGGCTTCTAGAAAGGTTGCTCTTCTCCTCTGTGTTCTACATCTGGGGCAGTGGACCCGTGAGGGGAGGCACTCAAAGGCAGGAAAACGCTTTTGATGAAGGAATCGCTCATAAAATGTTCTTACTAACTCCAACAGAATTTAGTTTCCTTCAGTACTGTCTCCATTGACATTTTCTGATAATAAGAAAAGAAGGAACATTTCAGCAGTTTGCTGAAGATGGTTTTCAAATATTTGTATTCCTCACCAAGCTTAACAAGCATGGTGTCAATTGTAGTTGTAACTTCTGTTGGGAGTCATGTGTGGATCTACCGCCACCAGTTTAGAGGATGAAGGGCAGAGGTGAGGGAACACAGCCTTAAGGGGAACCGCCTGAGATCTACCACCCGTCTGGGAGGATAGTACTCTCCGTGATCTGTGAAGTCCATTATCCACAGGATTAACTGCTCATCCAGGCAGAAACAACAGCAGAGTTTGCCGTCCAAGATGTGAGGTTGATGTGTTGAAAGCAGAGGAGAAGTCTGCAAACAAGAATCTGGCTGCAACTATTTGCTGAACGACTGCAAATATGCTCTGGAGCAAAGAAACAGACCATGATTTTGGCGCAAAGTCTCAAAAACCTTTGAGAGCTCACTGTGTGTTCTTCTCTGACATTTCAGTCTGCATTTTATGCTTTTTTTATTCATTTCATTCTTTAAAATGTTATGTTCTTTCCATCTTTATGTCTTTGTAAAGCACCTTGACTTTCCATTGAATATGAAATCTGCTATGGAAATAAACTTGTGGACTCTCACCCTAACCTTGGCTTTGTTAACATTACATCTCGTTTTTTATATTTAAATGACTTACAAGCTATTAGGGAGAGGAAATCTATGTTTCTTTGTCCAAGTTCATGATTGCATACAGTTAGATTTTACTGGAAAATGGTGGTGAGGACAAAAACTTTCATAATCCCATGTCACTTCACAATAAAACTAAACTAGATCTCTTATTACTGTATTGATTGAGAGACCCTTAGTGGCAAACATGGAAAATCAGGTAAATGTGGCAAAACTAAAGAGCATTCTGTGCCACTGTATCAGTTTTCTTAATTTCAAATTGCCACAGCTTTTATACATTTTATTATGTGAAAAAAAGCCTGTCCCAAGTCTTGATGTATTTACTGTTATACAACTGCCTACCTTTGTCTTTTTCTTTTCTGCTCTGTACTATTGACCAAAACGTTTCTTTTTGCAGCATTTTTGTGTCCAACTTTCAAAAAGAAAAATGTTGGTTTGGGTTTGAACTATTTTCAACTCCTGATTACAACAAAGGGACATTTTGCTCTATTTAGTGGTACAACAAATATTCTTTGAATTTGCATATTTGACTAATCTGGCATTGGAAAAGGTTGTGTTTGTTTACTGGAACATTTGTAATGGGGAAAATTATGCTGTGGGAGGTTATTTCATGGAAAAAGATGCAGAGATGCGTTTTTTTTAGCCTTTAATGGAAGGTGGGAGGTGGAAGAAGCGGTTCTGACTGGAAGGGTCTTTCCAACATTAGTTAGTTGAGGTCAGCATGTCAGGCGGCCTAGAGTGGCCTATAACTTGGATGAGCTTGGATCTTTGTGTAAAGTTTACAATAAAAACTCTTTATAAGTTATAACCATCCTGAGGTTGGCAAGAGAAGTTCAGTTGATATCAAGTAGTCTTGCCTAAGTAGTGCAAATTAAAGTAAAATATATATATATATATATATGCCATTAAACCCCTATTATTTTTTATCTGAAAAATCCTATGAACATTTAACATCTCAATACTTCTCCGTGTTTGTCAACTATCTGATTGACACGGATCATGGTACCTTCCGCGGTAAGATAAATACATTAAAAAAACTCCAAGCAATACATCCCACAGGGTATAACAGTGACTGTCCAGCACGTTGTGTGTTGTGCTGCTTTCCTGAGACAGGGCCTGCTCAAACCACTGATACCAGGAAGAACGAGAGCCGAATGACACATGCTGTACAGTAAATTAATGTGGTTCACAGCAGAAGTTACGTGAATGTTTTATGTGCTGAAGTTGTCGTTGACTGATTTGTCAGCGATGTACTTGTGGGCAGTTTCTGCCACTACTGCTCTTATTAAATACGAAATGCAATCCCAGCATGGATCATGAGCGGCAGTGAACCCGGTGTTGTTCTGTGGTGTGGTTACCAGCACAGAGTCAACCCTCAATCCAGGAGTGTGAATCACTTTCTTAATTAGTGAAGCAATCTTGAAGCACATGTAAACAATTAAGGCTTCAGGATAACAGGGCTGTTCCTGGGTACTGTACATGTTACTGTGTGTGCGGATACCGCACACTCATATTTGTGTAATGTTACACTTTCCCAGACCTTCCCTGCGGCAGTGTATTAGGGAAATCCACAAAAATTGAAAGGATAATTAATAACTAGAGCAACACACATGGGAAACGCTGTTCCAGGCTTCAGTGAGGATTTTAGGCTCATTGTTCGGCTTTTTCCAGCCTACAACCTCCCTGTTTTGTCCTATCTCCTTGCAGATCTCACACATTTTGCTTTTGACACACTTGGTCAGCTGTTTCTAGTGAAAAAAAAAAAAGATAATATTAATAATGGTAATAATAATAATAAAATGCTAAGATACATCCACAGTACACAACTTGTCTACCTTAAAGGGAGCAGAAGGACAAACAAAGCACCATCTGGTGAACATTATGGAGTATTTGGCATCTAAGGAGGTAGATATTTCCCTTGAAGGCTGATGATGAAGAACAAAGCAGAGGAAGACAGAAACATAGGAAATTGCAGTTTTATTCAGCTGGTGAATGCATGACAGTAAAGTTGCTTTGCATCTGTACTCAGGCTAAACATTGTGTAACTCGTACATTCATCCATTATCTAGAGCCTTCTTCAACCCTCATGAGGCAATAAGATCGCTATGACCAATTCAGGTGAAAAATCTTTTGTTTTCTGGGAATAGTGAGGCATTTCTCAGAGTGACGGCTTTTTATTTATTTTCTAAAAAAAATCAAGCAAGAAATAACTCTATAATACCACCAAAGCCTGTATTTGTTACTGTCATATGATGATTTCTTCTCTCTATGCTGGCCACAACCCAATCTGCTGGCCTTGGTTGTCTTTCAAGCTTTCATTAAGCTTAAGAGCTAGTCAGCAATTGTTAGCAACACAAAATCCAGAGCCATAAAAATGTTTTTGCCCTAAAGTACACAGTTCTCAACATCAACAAATTCCACAGCAGAGGCAACATAATGAGTTTGAAGCTTGCAGCAAATGTTGGATGGGGCCAAAAGAAACTGCTGTCAGACTCTGTCCTTGACACAAAGTCTGTGAGGTCTGTGATATTTTCAAGAACATGTCAGTGTGGTTTGAGCTATTTTGCAAAGACAGACCCAAAAACAAACAGCACAAACATTAACTGATTAATGATTGTGTCTTGTCCAAAAGTGGTTGGAGTCCAGGTTTTAAAGAGTTTTTTCCACCAGGTAAAAATTAAATTTAACTTTGTAAATGGAAATATGTTTTCTTTCCTCAGACATTGCTGGATGTACCTGAAAGATTTGTCTGTAAAAAAAAAAAAAAAAAAAAGGAAGAAGAGAAAACAACAGATGCCACATGGTGGTTTTTCTACGTGACATCTTAAAAATCCCACAGTCTGATTATGATGAACTTCCCTGAGTTCACAGAGCTAAGAATGTTAGCACGCTTTCGCCCTCAGTGACTTTTCTTACTGACTTTTCTTACGTCCAAGAATCATACCTTGTGAATGAGAAGATCCCTCCATCTAACAAGACATTTGGATCAGACCACATTGTTTTTCTTATTTGGGATCCTCTCTGTCCCTTGTTCTGCTTCTTGTTTTCCATCTTCTTCTCTGACAGTTGCTCAGTCTCATAATCTCTCCTTTGCCTTTTATCATCCCTCTGCCCCTCTCCGTGCCCCTTTCTTTGTCCCTGCAAGGCCTTGAAATTACATTAAATCCCTTCATGTTTACATTACATATGACCAGCCAGAGGATACACTTAAGCAAGAGTTTGTGTGCAGAAAGCATTTTTTATTCTTGTTCACCCGCTTTTGAATTATAGTAAAATAATCAAATCAGAAGCTACTTAGTACATTTTTCACTCAGCTTCAAAAAGAAGACAGGAAATAAACATTATTATTATTATTCAAAAAAAGAAGACTCCTTGAATAAATGTGAAACATGTGTTAGTTTGCACTCGTAGCATGCTTCAAGCCTTTGTCACTTTGGTGTATTGTTAAAGAAAGTGAAAACATAACGCAGGTGGGTTACATCTGTGACTCAAATTTCCACATATCCTCTCCAGAAGAAAACATTTTAAAAAAGAGCTTTAGGCCTGCGGAAATCAGCACCATATTTTAAAACCACCGAAATGTGCAAATCCTCATCATTATTTTTGGAACAATATTCAATTATATACACATTCAGAAAATCTCATCAGTCCACCTCCCAAGAGCTGTGTTTATAAAAAAAGGTGAACAGATGAAATATAAAGAATAAAAAAAAAGAAATAGTACTTTAATCTAACTTTTACAATTTAATTTAATAAAAAAAAATATATATATATATATATATATAGTCTTTCACTAATTTCTCTATTCCGGTATCTGTCTGAACTTTGGCAAGAGTTTGGCATGTATTTTAATGGTCAGATATCCATAGGGCAAGACTTGCAGAGGAATGCAGTTGCCTGCAGTGTGTTGTTTGACAGTTTGTCAAGTAACTGATAAGACTCAATACACAAGCTTGAACATGTGTGTGTATTTCAGTGTGTGTGTCTGTTCTATAAACAAAAGCACAGCTTTCTTCTGACCCTAATGTGTTTTCTCATAACTGCTGGACTCACCCTGGAGATGATCCTTCCATGGTTTAGCAACCAAAAAACGAAAAGAAAATCCAAATCTTCCTCTGTGATCTGCCTGGTTCATGATGTCTTGGCTGTTGATGCTCGGCGTGTCTTTTGCTCTGTTTACTTGCATGTCTGCATCTCCAGAAGTCTGCACCAACTCTCTCCTACCTGGTGCTAAAGGTAGGCCAAAGCATGTATTACATGAAATATATGTATATTTAAATATACACATATCAGCTGTTGTGGAGCCTCAGATATTTGTAGTGTTTATGTTGTTAGTTCAATGTATTTGTATTGGTATTTTTAGTTTTTTAAGGTTGTGTTCTGACATCATAAAGAAGGAATTGGAGCATTGACACTATTTGTGAGTGTAAAACCTTCTAGGGAGAAAACTATAGTCTGTTTAAGTGTCTACAGAGCTGATGATAAAGCCACCAAGCATTAAATATCCTGGAGTTTATGGTTTATTAGCTAACTGTCTGCTTACCCTTAGACTCTTGGAGGAAATGCCTCCCTGTGTGTGTTTTTCATTTTACAACAGTAGCTCGCTCCCCTGCTGATTCAGACAGACAGAGCTAATAAAATACAAAGTTGAGCTATGCGGTTGTTTTTTGGGTTTTTTTTGTTGTTTTTTTTTTCTAAAAAGTCCATAGTCCATAGTTCTGGCTCAAATGAAATCTTAAGAGGAGGTTTTCACCTAAAAACAAAACAAAAAAATACATTGTAAATGTAAAAGGGTTTTTGATCAAATTTTACAGTTTTTCACAGTAGAAATAAACATTTGCCCTCTAGTTTGAAAAAAGCTTAGACTGAGATACAAAGTCAAGTTTTGGCATGAACCTTTTACAAAGAGAGGTGGTTGTAACATCAGATATTCTTTCACAGTCTTTTTTTTGTACTGGCCAGAAAGTCCCATTGTGTCAGTGTGTATTTAGACAGCTGCCACAAGAGTGAACTGATTATTTTTACAAGACTCATCCAGATACTACAGACCGCAGTCAGTCTCTGAGTGCATATTTCAGTGGGCGTCAGGCGTACATTTTCTATGTTTCATACAACCCAAAACGTCTTTTTTTTCTTTACTTTAACCATTTTCAACAAACATACGGTACTTTTATTGCTTTTACTGGTACTCTGACTACATCATTTTTAAATAGATTAGCCAACATTGTGTATTATGAAAAGCTATTGGCGAATGTTGGTCAAAACACTTAAAACAAAACAAAATTTCGTTTTAAGAACAATTAGATGACGATGAACACTGGACAAGCTTTCCCTTCTCTAAATAATTATTTTTGCTTCTCCCATTTCTAAATGTGAAATTACTGTCAGATTAATCTTGACATAACGGATGTCAATTTCATGTGGCACCATGACCACATACACTCACGTTCAAAAAGTATTCAGACATAAATGTCTAAATGCTGTTGGGTCATGGCAAGTACTTTTGCACCCTTTGTTTCTGCATTTTGTAATAGTCTTTGTCCAATAAATAACTAAATTGTGTACAAAGGCATGTGCTGGTTATCAGATTTTGTATTTATCTGATTTTAAGACCCCCTAATGTGCAGCTGATCTTAATTGTTCCAATGGCTAAAACATTTGAATACAAAGATGCGATCCGCTACTGTCGATAGGGCTTCTTAGAAATGTTACGTGCTTAATTTAGTAGTTCACAAAATGAAGAAATGTCATAGCAGCAGAATCATATGAAAGTGGAGTTGGCGTACCTCAATGCTACAACTGCTTTCAGGTAAGCTAGCAGCAGAAAATTATTACTCTGGTTCTTTCTTTCCAAGCTTCAAACTTTACAATAGTTATCCTGAATAAGCCTCAACAGCTGGGAAAAAGATGACTGCTCTAATAGACATTCACAAAGTTTTTCATTATTTCATTATTCAGTGGGAAGGCCTGAAATGCTAATTGTTTGCTGCATTTACACAAAATTGTGCTACTTCATTAGCCCTGTCGTAACACTGGTACTTCCCAAATTTACATTTGTTTGGCAAAGGCTTTTTATTAAATTGTAATACGCCGAGTCAGTCCCATGATTCTAAACAAGCACAAATGATTCAGTCTTCCCATACAGTGACTTGCACCCAAATCCATAAGTGGACTTGTCCTGGAACTCATACACAGACACAATTCATCAGAGCCATGTCCTGTAGTTGCTCCTGGCCTGCTGATGTGTTGATAATGTATTGTCTTCCTAATGGTTTACTTGAAAAATGATTGCATAGCACTTCTTAAGCATGTCACTTAATGTTCTTTCCTTTCAATCTAGGAGACCAAGGTGAGACTGGAGAGGAGGGAGATCAGGGGAAACTGGGGAAGTATGGACCACCAGGACTTCCAGGTATGAACATAAGTAGGCTACACACCACGTATATAGAGAGAACAAAAACAAGCTGTCCTGGATATTTCATTGATCATAAATAGCTCCTAAATAGTTCTCTCCAAACTTTCTCTGCACTCCTCAATTTAGCATTTCAGTTTCACTTCAGTTCAAGATTTAGACATATACACCCAGGAAAATGTTGATTACGCCCTGGACAGGTTGCCATTCCATCGCAGGGTAACAGAAAAGTTTAGTAAACTTTTTGTTGCGGCTTTGCAGCAGTAATCCTTATTGAGATGTGTGAAATCAGCAGGTTCTATGCAGGATGTCATCAATATGTTTTAATTACATCGATCACTGCTAGAACACACCTGTTTCACTGCCAACTGATAGCTGGATGAGTTGTGTATTAGAAACCAAAATTCATCGTTTTGAATTAATTATCATCCATCCATTTATTTTCTATGCACGCTTCGATCTGTTCAGGGTCCCAACCCCAACCACCATAGGGCAAGACGAGTGATAGGTCACCAGTTTATCATGGAGTCGCACATAGATAAACAATCACATTTAATCCTTATCATCATTTATACTAACACGCATGTTTTAGGAATGTGTGAGTAATTTGGAATACTTGGATTACTACGTCAACTAAAGGAAGTTATTTATTTTCTCCCTCAAGCCTTATTCTTCATCAAGCAGCAGTTGAAATGCAGAGACTGTTTCTATCTTGAAATATCAGAACACGTTTTACTACAAAATAACTAATATCCTCTAGAAAATTCTTGAAAAAAAGTTCTTATTGTTTTAAGGAACTGTCTCAAAGATAGGTTCTCATTTTTTCACACCTTCTTTTCCTCAATAACACTCATGCTACCAAAATAGATTTTCCATGTTCATGTCCCATTTGACATAGTATGTGTTTTGAATATATGTAAATGTAACCCTGCACCACGCGTAAACATGACCCACACATTTTCATTCGCTGACATTTAACAAACGCTCTAGACAACTGAAGGGCATATGAGGAAAAGTCATGAATGGGCTTTTCTGCACTCCACATGTCAACATAAAGATAAAGGCTGTCTTCAAAGCTATTATTTTTGTTTTTGTTCCTGTTTTTTTTTTTTCTTACTGAAAGCTTTAAAGTCAGCCAGGATAGCTTAATGTAACGGTTGCATTTGCATTTGCCTTGTTCCCTTTCTGTCACGTCACTTTCTACATACCCCGACTGAAGACACCTCTAATCACACCTTTGGGCAAATGATGGGTGAGAGGCCCAGCCACACTTAAATACTGTAATCATGGCTATCCTTCCGTTGTTGCGCTTTTCACCTCGCTGAGAAAGCCTCCACCGTCTTAGGCTAACTAGGTGCTACTAACTAGCTGTGATTTTCCAAAAAACCCTAAAATAAATCCAGAATTAGTTTAACTGCTCTTGTTGGTGTAGGGCACTGCTCCCCAATTAGCATGTCTGCACGCAGACCGCTATATGTGAACTTTCTTCAGGTCTCAGCTTATGTTTCACTATGAGACATGCAGGCAAACAGACAGATACTGACCTCTTAATTGCTGCTGAAAAGGCCAGACAAGGCCCATTTCACCATGTGTTTTTTTCAAATGGGCTGGAAGAATAGTTTGCCAAGCAACCAGCCATATAATATGTCTGCACACACTCACGTGTACTCACGCTGACACATGCAGTCTGCAGTGTGCACACAAAGAATGAAAGCTTATGGACTCAAACTACAGATTTCCGTGCTTATAGAGCCACACTTTTACTGCACACATGTGCAAATCAATAACTTTACACGGTTCACATGTGCACATATTTTCACACAAACAGACACAACATTGCAGTTTCCCATGAAGCCTGTGTGGAACAAACAGCAAGACTGTTGTACTTTTTCAGCTTTTCAACTTTGGGGATATTATTTAACATTACAGCAAAGCCAGTCATTATGGTTTTTGTCTGTCTGTGTACTTACCGACAGGCATGAATCCGGATTTCTACAATGATTTTATAACTGTAATATGTCTGCAGCTCAACAAATTACGCATGTTTTCCCAGCCTTAATTTAAGGCAGCGTTATAGGAAACAGTTGTTACATTTTTGAATGTTAAAAGGGAGTGCATAAATGTTAATGCTTTGCCTGGCTGCAAAAACTATGTGCTTCTTCAAACTTATTAACAACAACAAACTTTAGTTCTTTGATCGCAGCTGTTCTGAAGGTTTTTGTATAACTTTATAATTAAAAAAACCTGAGGGGATGGCAAGCATGTGTAAAACTAACAATAACAATACAATGAAGCCCAATGCCTTTAGTTTATGTGAACCAGTGCTTTTTCTAATCCTCTGGTATGTTTTTTATAGAAAAAGCACAAGTCATATTTGCTCTTTGATGAAGAAAACAATATTTTAAATCATCCTAAAGAAAATATGAAAAAGATTTATCCTATGCTTGAAAGCATATATGATAACTCACAAGCTGTGACATAACTCTGTTATCATTAAATATATCTGTCAGAGAGTCAATAATGTTTACAGGATGTTCTTACATCACAAACCGAGATAAGCGTAGAATTATCCACCGTCCACATCTTTATCTCCATTTATGATCTCCATCAACACATTTAGATAATGCCGCATTTGCTGTAACTTAGAGAGTGGGAGAGTAGTAACTCTTGCGTTTCTGTTTTGCTGCTTACAGCAAATTACAGGTTTCTTAAAGAAAATAAATTATTATTATTAATAATAATCATACTTTCATCATATTTTTACAATACTCTTTTTTCTTGTTGGAAGTTGGGAATTACTGATTTACGATTTGTTACTGAATGGAACATTTGGAGCAGGAGGGAACCGCCATTAGATGAAATAAATCTATGTATTGGGAAATAAATTTGCTAAACAAGCAGACTATGGTCTTATAGCCTAACCTCATTCAAGGTTTTTAAGGTTACATTTCTGTCCGGTTTTAGCTTGTACGCCAGTGATGTAGTTCACTCCAACCACATAAAATTACTGCTTTGTATAGTATTATAAAGACTCTGCCGAGATAGGAGCTGAAATTTAGAGTTTAGATAAAAAAATAATAAATAAATACACACACAAATAAACACTCTATCTAGATTTTTCTGAGTGAGTCTGTAAAGCCTAGGTGCCTTGAAGTCACTGAAAATGTGGCTTTCATCTCCTTTATGCTCCAGCAGCTGGACAATCCGGTCGTTAAACCTGTTGGAGAAGTTGGCCTTTACAAAGAATGAGTGCAGTGATAGGAAGGACTGTTATCTAGATGTTTAGGTAGACCGTTTAACTGGCAAGCGTAAGCACTGCCAAAACAACATCAATCAGCTGTAGCGGACATGAAGTGAATAACAAAGAGACCAGCAGATTCAATTTCCTCATGTATCACAAAACAAACACCTATAATCACCTCTCACAATCAGTTCTCAGGTTAGTATTGTCAAAACATTTACTCTGTGAGAGTGCTTCTGTGGCATTCTCCTAAAAAATTCCACAAAAATTGCATACAGATAATATTAAAATATGTCCAAAGACTAAAGCTTTTTGGACCTAATACAATCCATAAGACCTCGTACTTTCCGCCAACACTTCTCGCAAATCACCAAGTAGAAAATCAACATGAGCACGTGGGAAATGGGAAATAGTTGTGAATAGCTGACTTGCATGTGTGTGTGTGTGTGTGTGTGTGTGTGTGTGTGTGTGTGTGTGTGTGTGTGTGTGTGTGTGTGTGTGTGTGTGTGTGTGTGTGTTTGCCAAATCTCAAACAGCAGTGGGCTTCTACAATACGTCACTTAGCATTTGAAATGGCATCAATTTTGAGCTGAATAGTTTCCTGAGGAAACACTTGGTGAAGGTCTGGCAGAAAGCTTCTGTCTGCTCTGCAGTTTTCCCACACACACACGCACACATATGAACACAAATGCGCACGGTCTCTGTCTGATTTTCTACATCCTACACTTTCATCGCGGCATGAAAAATCCCATGCTGTCAGTATGTCAGCGTCTTTCATGATGATCTAAGCCATTTCCAGTAAGCAGAAATTAATTCATTACAGTCACTGTGATGACAATAATAGTTTGGAGCCTGTAAATATAATAGAATAACAATTGTAGATGGTAGTCTAACAGTAAATAAATACACACATCTAACAAAATACTTTCAATTGGCAGACATCAAGTTTGTATCTTTTCTTTTTATTTTAATCTCCAATTTATCTGCATGAAAAATGTATAATCTCACACTAAAGTCACATTATGACAAGCTGAATAAATTACCTAAGAGTAAGGGATCCTTCAAGTTTGTCAGGTGGTTTTGTGGGAAGTTCCTAAAGTCACAACATGGCATGTGCCTCTTCTCTTAGTGTCACTTCAATTTCTTAACCTCATCTTAAATATCTCTCACTCTTCCTTCTTTTTCTCTTTCAGGCATACTGGGCGAGCCAGGCCTTAATGGAAATGTGGGACAAACAGGAAAGATGGGCCCCATTGGAGAGAAAGGTGGGAGGAAAGTCATTTTAAGCTACAGTAAAAAATGTATAAATGTGTCTGTTTTGATTTTATATCCTTCTTTTCCCCTTAATGGTCTCCTAGATGCCTTTTGAAATGTGTCTTGATCTTGAAACGTTTCTTTTAAAAGATGGGATCAATTAATAAATAATGTTTAAAATCTTTACCCACAAGTTTATTCTTCTTTTCCTCCAGCAAACTTTTAAATAGTAGCTGCGAGTTTTATAAACAACTTTAATGACTTCAGATTGCCATAAAAAGAAATTACACTCTCATGAAACAATACTGAGTTTGGACGGCTGCTCCATTCATCCAATGGGAAATTCTGCACAAACAAGAAAATGCTTTAAGACATGCAACTAAATGGTTCAGAGCTAAAGATAGTTTCCTTAAAAGGTGCACCATTCTCTTCAGAGTTTTGTGGGTTTATAGTTATCACATCCAATTAAATCAAGATACATAATTCTCCAGTATGATGTCATGTAGTTGCTTTCCCCAGAGTGTTTTTGTTTCTGCTTTTATGGGGATTCATGTACCCCTGCCTTTTCAAAAAGGCACTTCTCAGTATTCATTATGTTTAACACGCTACCAGGAATGCGGCTGTGCATCAGCCACACAGACAAGAAGTGAGGTAACAACTCTGGACTTTCTTTGATCTCGCAAGGCCGGAGCCCATGAAGTACTCTGGTTAAAATAAAAAATGTTTTCTGGACAATACCAACTACAGAATGATTACAAAAGAAAATGCACCTGCTCTTTTGTAGAGTCTCTGCACAGCCTCATTTATCACGAGTTGAATTTCAACATCTGCTTTAGCTTAATGGTGTTTATTCACAAAACATGCAGGATCATTATGATACGTGAGGGAACTGCTACCCCTCTGCTGTATATTTCATTTGTCTGTCTGCTTTTTCTCAGACTATCTAAAACGTACATTTAGTCAGGGCACAAGGACAACAACCGGAAGTTACAGACTGTAAAACTGTGTGTATGTATTCAGTTTATAACCAACTAACTGTAGGAATAGTTCATGCAGTCAGCTGTCCTGTTTAGTCCAAGAGGTGGTACATGCCAGTTTATTATTACGTTCAACTTGTCATATTTTCTGCCGGAGGCTTGAATTGTGGATTGCTGTTAATTTTTTTATCAATATCTATTCTATCAATATGTAATAAAATCTTGCTGAGGCTGCTGAAGTACAGTCTGTCACTTTCCCGGTTGTTCCTCATAGAAAACTAGGTCATTGTGTTTACTGCAGACCACTTCCCCAAAGTTTGCAACTGCCAGCTGGGTTAATTTCCACTGTAAAACTTAAGTGTAAGTGAATATCTTTTGCAATACAGTTTAGACTACAGTCCAACTTAGAATCAAACAGTTTGCCTACTTCTCAAATTGACCCAAAATAAGCATAGAGAACATTACATAATCGTGTTGGCATGTTGACGTCTATTAGAAACAATTAATTCAACTGACGTTGTTCACTAAACTTGAGGAACTCTTTGAGGCTGTGCAGACATAATTGTCATGTATGATACAGCCATCTGTTGGTACAATATTGTAACTGCATCATGTACACATAACCTGAACTTAATACAGGTTATACAGCGGTGCGCAAAAGCCTTTGGCACCCTCAGCCATGTTTTATCAACGTTTGAATGACAACCATGTATCCTTAAAGTATGTTTAGCATACAAACAGAAAATCTAGGAACATGCCTCTCTTAAGCCCAAGTAGGATAGAATCCTACTTAACAATGCAAACATCTGAATGGGCGTCTCCTTAAATCTGCGATTGGTCATAGAGCTCTCTCTAAACACTGAGATGTGATTGAAGAGTAAAAAAGACCAAAAACAAAAATAAAAGTGTATTTAAAATGTGTTGTGAATTTAAAGGGGACCTATTATGGAATCTAATACCTATTTTAAACAGGCCTTGAATGTCTTAAAACCAAGCTTTTTATTTATTTTTTTGCTAAATAAATTAGAAATTCAGCATCTGAGCCATGTCTTTATCATCCCAGTCTCTAACCTCATTCTCTATGCAGGATTCTGAGGCGGGGATGATAATGAGGCACTGTGCTGATTGGCTGCCTGAATGACGCGTAAAAAATGGCGGAAGCTCCGGCCGGCGGAGTTGTTGTTGTTGTTCCGGCCAGAGTTAGTTGTGGGCGTGGTTTCACGCATCGCTCCCATCGTTACATAACGACGGGAACAGAATCTGAACGGCTCGTAGAAGTCACATGACACTGGGTGGCTCATCCGGGCGGCTGTACAGACACTGCAGAATTTGGTTGCTTTCCTCCTTCTCTGAGTTGGCAGGCTGAGGGGAGACCACTTTTTAAATGTTAAAGCAAGAGAAAACATGTTTTTCATAAAAGGTCCCCTTTAAACTAAAGACATTTGTGTTTGGTAGATTATTTCTTTGTTGTGGCAATGCTTCTTGGTAATTAATCTTATATCATTAGAAAACCTGTTTATTTCCCTTTTAAATGGTGCCACATTTGTAAAGATCATACATTTATGGGATGAGCAGGGCTGAGTCTGTGGGTTGCGTCCATGAAAGATTTGCCAAATCTTCTCAAACAGGAGCCTCAGTAGCATGTGGAAGAGCGATACACAGTCACAACCATCTGGCACCTGCTCCTCATGCTGGTCACCAGCCTGGTCACACAGCCCGGTTCATTAGAAACTACCTCCAGAATTTGGGAATGGAGAGGATGACATGGCCTGCCAGCAGTCCAGACTTCAACCCCATTGAACATTGTGGGATCAGCTATAGCCGTGCGTGCTAGAGTTAGTTACCAACACAACCACCTTAGCTGACTTGCGACGAACGATGGTTGAAGAACGATGCCATCCCACAGCAGTGTGTGACCAGGCTGGTGACCAAAATTCCTTATGTTTTAAGTTAAGTTAATATATACAGAGGCGATTCTAGGGTCTGTTGGGGCCCTAGGCAAAAATTTCTAGGGGGCCCCTCAAACCAGCGTTCATCACCGTTATGTTATAATAAACTGACACCAACGAAAACTTTATGAAATTTATATTTATTTACACACTGCTAATTTACACACACGACACTGTGTAGTTTTTTTTTGTTTTTTTTTTACACTGCGTACAGGTGGATGGCCGTGATCATGGGAATGACAACATGGGGCCCCTTAAGGGAGGTTTCTTACTGGCTACTGAGATGTCATTGATAATTGCCTTATGTTTGTTTAAGGAGGAGGATGTGGTCATTGCGGTTACCACATTTTGAGATCTGTACAGTAAAAACAGCCTTCAATACTTTTTTAGTCCTCAAAACCCCTGATAGGAAACACTTTTGTAATAAAAGTAATTATTAAAAAAAAAAAAAAAAAAAAAAAAAAAAACATTTTTTTTTTTTTTGGGGCCTCATGGGCCCCCCAACAACTCGGGGCCCCAAGCAGTTGCCTGCCTTGCCTGTTCACAAGCTGCACCCCTGAATATATATGTGGGTTAAATGGAAGACTATTTGTGAGTTTATGTTTCCATAGGTGATGAAGGCCATAAAGGTTTGGATGGACCTGCTGGTTTAAAAGGGAATCCAGGTGAGAAAATTTCAAATAAGAAAAATGTAAGTTAAACATACTTCTGCATGCATTTGAACTGCTATGCAGAGTTGAATAAACTACGTTTGGATAAATCACCATAATAAAGAAAAAACTACTTGTTGTGGGGAAAGGTAATCTAGACATTCTTGGAAGGACTCCCTAGTGCAATAACACTAACAGAAAATCATTACCTATTGTCCGGATGTCTTCATCCATTTAGAGATACAGTAGTTTAACCAAGTTCATGATTATGCAGCAGAACAATTTCACTGAATATCAGATGAGTACTGCTAACCCCTTATTTCCTTCAATAGGCACAACATGCGACTGTGGCAGATACAGGAAGGTACTTGGACAGCTGGATGTCAATGTAGGCAAGCTCAAGAACACTGTCAAGTTTCTGAAGAACGGTTAGTCCTCATCGGTTTTTAAAAGCATTACTTTCAGTGATGGCTTGAGAGTCAAATGTCCGAAAACCAGAAATGGAAATAATCCACAGATTTGAAGCGTGTTTGTGCCTGTTCACAGTTCCAGTCAGTGACAGTCAAATCTATCAATAGTGAAAGCAATATTGTGACAGGAATAAAGAAAAATCAGGCTCCTAGACCAAGCCTGATTTAACAGTAAGACTTTTCCCATGCAGTTGTCTTGGACTTGAGGGAGACAGAGGAGAAGTACTACCTGCTTGTAAAGGACTCCAAGAGATTCAGAGAGGCTTCGATGAACTGCAGGCTAAGAGGAGGAACCCTGGCCATGCCAAAAACCAACAACACCAACCGTCTCATGGCAGACTACGTCAGTCAGGCAGGACTGACAAGGGTTTACGTGGGAGTGCATGCCCAAAGCAAGGACATGGTAAGAGCTTATAACCTTAAGAGTTCAGTGGCAATGCTGCTGCCAGTAAACGTGACATTTTTTAATGCTGATGTGATAGATGAATTAAAGAGTGGAGAAATATTTTCACTATCAATTATATTTGTTTTGTTAACAGACGGGAACAAGCATTTATATGTATGCAGACTCCACCCCTGTGGGGGGGTTTGCAGCCTGGAGCCAGGACGAGAATGAATATTCCAGGTCGTCTCCTGGCAGAAACAGCAGCTGCGTGGAGCTGCTCAGCACTGGGACATGGGGCCATGTGGAGTGTGAGGCCACCATGTTTTTCATCTGTGAGTTCCCAAAGAGCAGGAGAAGAGGAGGAGGAAGAAGAGGGATGCCTGCCTGAGCATGATAAATATTCCAGACAAGACCAAAAATATAAATAACTTCATCAGAAATGTAGCTTCTTCGCAGATGTAGTCAGTGGTCATAAAATGTACCACCAGTCTGAGCAGTATATGAAAACTATTCTTATCAAAGAAAGCTTTTGGGAACATTACCTACGACATTGGCTCCTAGACAGCAGAGGTATGAGTTATAAAGCTCAAAGCATTTTGAGATTCCTCTTGAAAAATTAACAGTCACATACAGTACTTATTTAAGTTCTTGGAAATATCAAGACTGACTCAACAATTCACAGCACAATATACATTTGACTCCTAGTGTAATACATTATGGTGATTTTTTTTTCCCCCTGTCTATTTTAAAAATTGTGTATTTGAACAGTTTAGCTTTTACATTCTAATCTCTTAAGGCTAAATGTTTTGAATTGAATTTTTATAGTTACCTTTTATTGCACAGAAGTTCAAGTACAGTAACCATAAAAGGAGTAAATGAGTTAGAATGCATGTGTCTTCCTCTAACAGATTCACCTGTGTATCCAAACATCCATTACAGGTTAAACACATCAACTGTTCAGATTCACAGGCTTTAAGACTATCTCCGTATTTGGCAAAATGCATCAGCTACTGGACTGGTCATCAGTCCACTGCAGAGCTATCACAGAAAGAGACAGTTACGTACCCCCACACTTACAAACAGTAAAGAATCAACACTGAAACTGAACAATATCTTCAAACATAGGGGAAAACGAAGCAGTAAAACCTAATAAAACATTGTCCTATATGTTAAGTTTAACTCTGTTGTTGTAGTTGTTCTCTCCCTTGAGATGGCATGTCCAGAATTATGAATCTCTCTCACTCTCTCTCTCTCTTTCTTATGTGATTATTTCACTTTTTTTTCAACATGTATTAAAGCCTGGGATGTTGGCCAATAATTTTCTTCATGGATTTCCAGAATTTCTTACTCTGTTTCAGAGATCTTCCATTCACAATCATCAAATCCAAGCCTATCATGAAGATCCTGAGACATCTTAGAACCAAGATCTCAAAGCAGAAAAGCATATAAAATGTTTAAAATGTTTACATACACTCACTGGCCACATTGTTAGGTTCACCTGGTATACCTTATAAAGTGGTGAATGTATACTCACTACTTAATGGTGCGTATACGTTCAAGTTTTGAATAATCAAGTCCAACTGTTTCCTGAAAACTGTCACAAAATGTTTGAGTTGTTAAAAAAGTTTGAACTGTTAGGGGGTGTTTCCCAAAGCCATCATTGCTAACTATGTTGGCAGCTGACATAGTCATAACCATCCAGGTACAATGCCAAACGGGCAACTTGAGAACTGCAAAACATCAAATGAGGTGACAGTACAGGGGGTTTGCAGGCATGGGCATGTCACGATCTTAAAAGTTGAAGTTTTGAAGAGGAGTTTTCTGATTAACATTTGGTTTAAGATAATTAAGAAGAGATTTTGAGGACATTTCACAGTAAATAGGAGAGAAAAAACAAGAGTTGGTGGGTTTTGATGCAGCTGCAGAAGGGAGGTATGAAGACCGCGAAGACTGCGCTGAAGCCAAATCTGACCACAAACCTACTGTAACCATCTTGGTCCCTGAATGATTTTAGCTTGTCAGCTCGCCATTGACAGTCACCCAATACGCAAATACATCTGGAATGTCAATCTGTGGTATTTGACTAAGATTTTTTGTAAAAGAAAAACAACACATCCATTCCATCAATACCTATCTTCTTCTTGCTGACTTTGCTCATGACCCAGTGACTCTTGTGGTCAGATTCAGCTTCATCGCAATCATCACGGTCTCCATTCCTCGGTTCTGCAGCTTCAACAAAGCTCACCAACCCTTGTTTATTCTTCAAACAAGTATTTGATCCCTTTTGATGTAAAATATCCTCTCACTCTCTTCTTTATTTCATGAAAGCCATGTTGACTGGTAAATGCCCAGGGGCCTCATTTATAAAGCTTGCTTGCGCACAAAACAGGGCTTGAAAGATGCGCACGCCACCTTCTACGCAAAGGTTGGGATTTAAAAAAATAAAACTAATCAAAAAATGTGTGTATCTTTACGCCAACCCTGACCCTCGCGCACGAACATTCTGAAGATATGGGGAACTGGCGACGCAAGGGGTGAGGTGGTGAAATTAAGCCAGATTCATGTAATACTTTTAATGTCATCACATATCAGACTTATAATATAATAGCGCTGATCGTGTCCCTCTGTGTTTGAAGCACAGCGTCAGTGCTTGGATCGCCCTGGTGCTGCAGCCGCAGTGCAGGACACGCCGGGAACCTCCTCGTCACCCACCACGACAACTGGAGAGTGACTGAGGACAGAACAAATGAGTGCCGGGCCACTCTACGGAGCCCCTAAAGGGACACAGATTTTTTTTAATATATATATATAATGAGTTTTACGCGTGCGTGAAACCTTTACGCACGCGCGTAAAACCTAAATCATGGTTCCGCGTTAAAACGACGCAGAGACTACGCTGTAGGCTCTGCGTTGGTGTAACACAGAACCATAAATCAGCCATAAAGGTTTCACGCGCGCACGTAAAACTCATTGTATATATAAAAAAAATCGGTGTCCCTTTAGGGGCTCCGTACCTCTTGGCCTCCACCATCAAATCACACCACCTCTTTTTTTTTCTGCAACAGATCTGTCCGTGGCACTCACGGCGTTTAGCGCAGCAACGACGTGCTGCCACTCACTCGCTTTATTTTATACTATTTATACTTTTACTGTGACCACCAAATAATGTGGTTTTCCTGTCCTCCACCTCATCCAAAACATCTCGATCTCAGTCTCCGTGAACTTTAGTGGCACGGTGGCTCGACACGTCTCATTCATCCTCACGCACAGCCCAAACAGGCTGCAGGAAGCCACTGCGCATGCTCAGCAGGCTAATTTATATGCAAATACAATCATCATGTAGTTTGCATTGCCCATTTATGGTAGGAAGTGGGCGTGTAGAGGGCGGGGTATGAGGCGAATTCACCTGCGCAACCTTCCAGCTGGAATGTGATTTATAAAGCGAACATTGCGTGCAAGTGTGCGTGCACACGGTTTTATAAATCAGGAATTTTTTGTGCGCACGCCATTTTCAGCTTTTGGGCCCACGTGCACTTTTAGTATGAATCCTACGCACTCTTGAGATGATGAGGCCCCTGGTCTGGAAATCAGCACACATTTGTAACATAAGCTTTTTAGTAACACTCCTGAACGATTGATGAAAATCAAGAATACAGTCAATCTGGGTGGCTGGTGCTCATCTGGGTCCCAGTCCTTTGCTGGAGGTTTCCTGGCTGCATTCTCCCATGGCCATAGGTGCTCCACTCTGGGCAAAGGGTTTCCTCCTGTCCCTCTTCTGGTCCTCAGTGGGGCTGCTGGTGGCCTGGGTTCGGGTCTCTTCCTTGCCAGCTTCTGGTCTCTCGGGTTGTGCCCTCCCTCCTCCACACTTGTTGCAATTCAGGTAAAGCCTTGTTTTCACCTCGCACACACACATGTACACAGACACACACACACCTGCTCACTCACTCACTTACATGCTCACCCCACAGTTTCTGGGACGGATAATTGCAGAATTCCTGATTCAGTTTTTGAGACCTGGAATGGTTGCCGTTTTTGTCCTGCCTGTTTCTGTTTTTGCTTGTTTTACTCTTTTTCAGATTCCAAAGGTTTGTGTGCCCGTTGTGTGAGTTTCAAATTTGAAGCAGATGCCCCCCACCCATAAAAAAAAAAACATTTAAAAAAGCTTTTTAAAGCCCAAATAATTTAGAGTTCAAAATAACCAGCATACAACATGTATTTCCATGTACAGAAGGTAAAAACAGGTGCTTCCAAAGAATTCCTAACCTTTTGTCTAGATGCTGGAAAAAATTGATCAAACCGCTAACCACGCTACAACAAACAGTGCCCTCTCAGAGGTTATGTCAACATTGGCTCACATAACCTAAATCCAAGCTAATCATTAACTGTGACTTGTCATAAGAAACTGCTCTTTGTCATCTGTTGCAACAGCAATTTGTTCCTTTTTCTTTCACTTAAGAAAATATATATACTGTTCCTAAGGTGATGCCATGTAGCGTTGGAGTTACAGGGCTGTTTTAATGTGAATGTATTCAAAGTTGAGTGTTTGAAACTCTGTTTTCTTCCCTCCTCAGCTGCTACTCAAAACTTAAACTAATGTTTACCTTTATAACGTCTTTGCTTAACAGTGCTCTTGTATGTTTGAGCTTTAGCACTTCATAAATCATTGTTTCCCAGCCAACATTTCATTTCATTTCCAACCGGAGTTGGCTCTAGTCTTGATTCTAACAATTTAATTTTTCCTCTCACTGTGGTTCCAGAGCTGTGGTGTCTGCTGGAAGTTGTTTTTGGTTCATGCATAAGGGGATTCAAGTGCCCAAACAGTGATACAGTGTGTGGAAAGCTGTTGCCTTCACTGGTGTTGGACAAAATATTTATATAAACTTTTACAAAGGAAGTGACATAGAAGTCATATTGAATTGACATTGAGGGTGAGGAATGCAGGACAGTCTGTCATCAAAATGTAGGTGTGTTGTACAGCAACGCCCCCTGTTTTTATGGTGAACATGAGTTAGTCTACTGCGTAGCCCATGTAACATTTAATCAGCAAGGGGCCATAAAAAATGTTTTTTCCATTCAACAACAGTATCAGAATTTACCATATTTTAGATGTGCTTATCAGAGCAGCATAATGAAACCCTTCTCTGGTTATAAGAGGTGCTTAACATGTCAATGACTTGCTGATTGATACTGATTCAAATATCAATTATTTATCTATTCTTACTATAGTCTTAATTTTAGAATGGTTACACATGTAACAAACAACACATGTTTAACACATTTAAAGGGGACCTATTATGAAAAACACGTTTTTTCTTGCTTTAACATATATAAAGTGGTCTCCCCTCAGCCTGCCAACTCAGAGAAGGAGGAAAGCAACCAAATTCTGCAGTGTCTGTACAGCCGCCCGGATGATCCATCCAGTCTGATGTGGCTTCTACGAGCTGTTCAGATTCTGCTCCCTTTCGTTACGTAACTGTAGCAAGGCTAGTGCTACGGGGGACAGGATGGAGAGACACGGAGTTTAGTGCAGACCCTTTTTATTATAGCAGAAGATCCAGATCACCACCACACGTGCACAAGCACCTCAGCATACCAGGCTTCAGCTTCAGTCTGACCCAGCTGCAGTCTCCCAATCCTCCTTAACAAGGCTGGCAGGGTGGAAAGACTGACGGGCAACAGCTGTGTCCCGTCAGCCTGAGTGGCTGGAGCTCCTCCACTCTGCCACACAACCCCAACGCCAAACTCGAGCCGGGGTCTGTCCGGCCGAGCCTACTCCCCCCCCCCGCCCCCCTCGGAGCGGGAGAGGAAGCCGTCTGCGCCCCCGGGCCTTCCTGGTTCAGACGGCCGCCTAGCCCCGTCGGGAGGCCGTCCTTGGCGACGGGCCGACCGCCGAGAAAGCCGCTCTCGGGACCGGGCCCATGGTGGCCTCGGGTCAGACAGTACGTCCAGGACCACCCCCTCCTCCGTGACGCGGACCCGCGCCGGCCGCTGGTCCGCCTCCAGGACCGCTTCTTCCACGGCGCAGCCCTGGTCTGGAGCTGGTATGTCCAGGACCGCCTTCTCCGTCACGGCGCCCTGCTGGTCCGCCTCCACCTCTGCAGCCGACTCAGACTCCGCCTCCACAGCCAACTCCACCTCTGACTCCACCTCTGACTCCACCTCTGCAGCCGACTCAGACTCCGCCTCCACAGCCAACTCCACCTCTGACTCCACCTCTGACTCCACCTCCGTCTCCGTCCCAGGAGCCGTCGCCTGGCGACCTGCAGCCACTGCCTCACGGCCGGTCGGCTGCAGCGCCGCCAGCACTGCCGCGGTGAACCTCAGGCGTGGAGCAGGGGTGGGCAGCTCCGCGGGTCCCACCTCCTCGGGAGCCGTCGCTTGGCGGCCCGCAGCTTCTGCCTCCCGGCCTCTCAGCTGCGGCGCCTCCAGCCCCTCCTGCGCTGCTCCAGCGACCCTCCGGCGTGGTGCAGGGGTGGGTCGCCCCGCGGCCACGAGCGCCTCCATCGCGGCGAGCTGCCGCTCGCCCTGGTCGCAGAACACGGCTGTCAGGTCCGCCATGGCCTGGGCGAGCGCCTCCAGGGCCCACTCCGTGCCCCCCTTCCCCATCCTATCGGGCCCCACGTTGGGCGCCAGTGTAGCAAGGCTAGTGCTACGGGGGACAGGATGGAGAGACACGGAGTTTAGTGCAGACCCTTTTTATTATAGCAGAAGATCCAGATCACCACCACACGTGCACAAGCACCTCAGCATACCAGGCTTCAGCTTCAGTCTGACCCAGCTGCAGTCTCCCAGTCCTCCTTAACAAGGCTGGCAGGGTGGAGAGACTGACGGGCCACAGCTGTGTCCCGTCAGCCTGAGTGGCTGGAGCTCCTCCACTCTGCCACAGTAACCAAAATTCAAACCACGCCCACAACTAAACACCGGGTCCTAACTGCATGCGAGTGTCCGACTATCGCGTCGCACTGCGTGACATGGGACGCTCTCTGTCCATCTCCCTCCAGCAGCTGCCACTTTATTGAGGTTTTTGTAGTAAAATGAGGAGGTATCATAGAGATAACGTCTCATTTCAACTAACTGGATCAGCCGTTCCTCATCCATGACTGTTTCCTACAGCGCTTTCAACCGGCTTTCAACGCGACAGGAAGAAAATAGAAGCAGGGCGTCCGACAAATGTTCAGCTCAAAACGGCGCAGTGCTGCGTCGCTCGCAGCCAGTTAGGACAGTCCAATAGAAAATAAAGCAATGGAATTGATTTTGTCGCCGACGCTCGCTCGCATCGCATGTAGTTAGGACACGGTGTAACTGCGCCAGCCGGAGCTTCCGACATTTTTTCGTAGCGGTGTATCACGTCAATCAGGCAGCCAATCAGCACAGTGCCTCATTATCATACTCCCCGCCTACTCAGAATCCCGCATAGATAAGGAGGTTAGAGACTGGGATGATAAAGACATGGTTTAGAGGCTGAATTTCTAATTTATTTAGCAAAAACAATCAAAAGCTTGTTTTTAAGACATTCAAGGCCTGTTTAAAATAGGTATTAGATGCCATAATAGGTCCCCTTTAAATTACAGGCTATGCACTCTGCATATGCAAAGTGATCTTGATGTATGTATATTATAACTCTTAATGTATTTTTAATGAATGTATACTAATACCTATTTTTTTTTAAACTGATACTCGTGTTTTTGACATGAATTCACCTGAACGGACGGTTGGATGCTGGCCCTTCCGCAGCGCCGTGAATGCAGCATGTGTTTGCAGGGAGTGGCCGCAGCACCTGTCCGACCTGTTCGGGGACACATGACTCCGGAGGAATCTCTCCCTCTGCCCCGGTCCTTTGTTCAGCGGGTCATTTCAGAGAGAGAGACCAGAAAAAGCGAGCGCCAGAGAAGTGGGGGAGAAGGAGAGAAGTGAGAGATGTCGGAGCCAGCCGCCAACCCCGCCGCCACCTCGTTCCCCGCGCCGACTCTGTCCTTACCTTTGGGGCTGCAGGTGTTGCGGACTTACTCTGGAGCGCTGATCTGTGCAGAGATAGTAGGTACCATTTCATTAACGGGAGGCATTAACATTACACTCGAACTTATCGTATGCCACTTATCTTGGTGCATGCAGGGTTGTTATTTATCATTGATAAAGTTAATGATTAACTTCATTTGGATTTTTGTAGTTCTTGACCAACACGTTTTTCCTCTTTGATGAAGGCTGCGGGTTGTTTAGTGTCTGGGTTGTCACCACAGCAACACTAGCCGTCAGTGTGAGAGCCTTTACTAGTCCATGGGCCAGCCCAGATATCAGTACCACTCAAGGTGACCAAACTAACTTGCTTCTAATTTTTGAAAATATCTAATGTCTGTAGATCAGGGGTAGGCAACCCTGGTCCTAGAGAGCCGCAGTCCTGCATGTTTTAGATGTCTCCTTGCGTCACCACACCTGATTCTAATTAACCGTCATCATCAGCTTGTCATCCAAGTCTGTTAATGACACAGACCTTTGTATCAGGGTGTGATGAAGCAGAGAAACATCTAAAACATACAGGACTGCGGCTCTCTAGGACTTGCCTACCCCTGCTGTAGATGATATTTTGGTATGATAACCTTCCTGAGTGGCAGCTGTATCATAGTTATCAGTCATGAAGTTACCCACCCCCTTCAGAAAATTACATTTTAGATGCTGGTGCATATCCTGGTTTAGACTCATGTACAGGATATCTGTCAATGTTTCACAATATTGTCTTTGGTATCATTTTAAAGGGGACCTTTTAAGCATTCATTCAAGCTAACATGTGAATCTTTCTGACCAACATAGAGGTCACTGCAGCTCTTTAAACTATAAACAACACACATTTTTACACAATTTTTGCCTAAATGATATACTATCTTTTTAGCCCTGTGTCATCTAGGACAACAGAGACACAAAATACAAAAACTGGAATACTCACAGGACCATAAGGATTCAAGAAATGTATAATATACCCCATATACTATATCATTGTTACAGGTCATTGTGAGCCTTAAACTAGAAGAGCATCATTAGGCTCCTATGAAACTATAACAGCCACTAATGTCACAAACTGGTCTTTATCATGCAAATACACGACATAAAGGACACCGTAATGAGATAAGGAACCAGCTTAGTTTTATAAACAACATTATACACATAACAATATTGTAAACATCGTTATTAATGGGAATATGTCAAGATCTGATTATAGTTAGGCTATCAAGTTCTGTGTGTACTTAAGATAGTGTTAAGAAGGTTAACCAATAAATATAAAAATAAATATATAATCTACAGACATAGATATTTTCAAAAATCATAAGCAAGTTTTGTCACCTTGAGTGGTACTGACAAGTGAAATTTTGGGCTCTGGCCCATGGACTATAAGGCTTTAGCTGTGCTTGCCAGCCAAAATTCAGGCAAATGTGTCTTGCAGGTGTCGTCATCTCTGACCTATTCTTTCTTCTATTAATGAAACATTATCAGTGAGTTATAACGCGGACTAATACATCCTTTCACAATTAATATGAGTGCAATAATAACATATCACAGATAAGTTCTGGTTAGTGCCACGAGCCTGCAAGGTGATCCCTGCACTGCATCTATATATGACCTCTAATCTTCTGATGATTTTACTATTCATCTAGAAGTCTATTTGTAGATCAAGGCCTTTATTAACTGGCTCTCAGGTGGAAACAGCTATTCAAATGCGGGTTCTTGGCTGTTATCAAAAATGTAAGCCTACCTAATGTTGAATCCATTTCCAATTTGTTGGGGAGGCCTTTGCCTCTCATAAACAACCCTCTCGAAAGTTTTTTAATTTAGCATCGCCAGTAGTTTTATACAGTATCTGTATTTAACCATTTCTATAGCTCTTGTGTATCTGGTCTTATGCCATCTATTAATAGAATGATCTTAAATATATGCATTTAGTAACAAATAGGTCAAGAAATACATTTAAGATAAGATCCTCCTTTGTGTTTCCCTTCAGCGACTTTGGTCCAAACTGGAGAGAGCACAGTCACTGCATCAACAACACACTGGCAGAACAGTCATAAACAAATATTTATCAATGCCGTAAACCAGAATATTTCACACATGTCCCTGATACGTTTGGGAGGGAACAAACAAAACCGATCCCTGGTATCAGCACAGGAATCTGAACGTGTCCCACATGTATCGGAAGGTGAAGCAATAAGTGTGTTTGCAAATGTGTCCATTGTGTTTAGACATAATGACTCACTAAATGGATCAAAGTGAAATATTTATGGGTGTTTTCGTTAGTTTTGAAGATTGGGTATTTGAATTTTAACATACCATAAATGAACTGCAGTTATCGCCAACATTGGAATGGTTGTTCAGATCCCCAGTGGATTTTTCCAGTGAATCATAGTCAAATATTGCACATCAGTGGCTGTAAGACAGTACTTAACACTGGAAACAGTTTAACAAGAAGAGTAAGTAAGTTGCATAATGTGGCTCCTTGAGTCATTTTATTCTCTCTTTTTTTTATTCAGATGGATTACATTTTCACCCTCAGGCTTTTCTCTTTAAATTGTCAGTACATCAGATGGAGATTAGATACAGTAACCATGTTTATTTGTATCCACAGATATTTGGCAGTCTAGTATGGATCCTGGTGGCTTCCTCCGATCTGCCTGTACCTCTGTTGCAGGGCTGGGTAATGTTTGTGTCTGTCACCACCTTCGTCCTCTCTTCTACCTACCTCGCTCTCCTCATCACTGGCTTGGCTGACCGCATAAACACAGACTGGAACTTCTTGGTAAGCTTTAGATAAATAGCTAGGTTTAAGGCTTTGGCCTCTTTCTTTCTTCCAGCCATCTATCAACTGAAACAGCTTGCTATCCAAAATTCTGGATGTTTGTCCATCAGTCTCTCTGTCAAGGCTTCACCAGGTGCAGATGACCTGACCCACTTTTTTTTTTTTTCCAATCCAATGATATATCTGATATATACATCTGGGTAGCTGATAGGGATTCAGACATCAGTGGCCTGTACTACGAAGCGGGATTTGGGGTTAGCGAGGTAACTTCAGGTTTAACCCTGGGTTTTCAGGACTACGACGGTGGTTCACTTCTTACCGGGGTACATCGCCATGGTAACTTATGCTGAACAGCTAACCTGCTCCGGAGCAGGTTATGTTCCAGATACAGATCGCCGGGTATAAAATCACCGCCCACTGACCAATCAGCTCTCTTGGAAAATGGCATGCCCTTTCGAAGAGAATCCAGTGGAGCTCGGTGCGCGGATCGTGAGAGGAAAAAAAAAAAGGGGGGGCTGACTTTCAACAAAAATTGAATTAGTCAAGAAACTAAGCAATTCATACCCAAGTATCAACACTTTATCATTTCTTTTCTCCTGACAGAGAGGTATGCGAGTACGTTTGTCTTTGCTGTAGATACCCTCACTCCGTCTTTCTAAGAAAACTACTTTTGCAAATAAACCTTTATGTACAAACTGTAAATATACTGTAGAAACAAGGTATGGGTCATTTGAGAGAGGATGAAATGTCAGACCTCGTTTAATTTGAACACGACATGAACTTTTAATTTTAAGTCTAAATATTAAGTTAAATCACAGTGTAATTTATCCTTTGCTCTTTGCTACTGAAATAAGCGGCTCTGACAGCGGACTTCTCCATGCTTGCGATTGGTCATGCGCTGAAAACACTGCCCCTTTTATGTGCACGCGCTCATATCCAGATTGGAGAAACCTGGGTTGATATACCGAGTTGATAACCACCGTCGTGTGACCGCTTAGCGTGATTGCAATTGTCCGGGTTAGTGGATAAGGAAAAGATATCCTGGGTATGTTGAACTTGCTTCGTAGTACAGGCCCCAGAGGGGGTTGTTATTGTTGTCACGGTTTGTTTCGGTTCCGGTTTTATTTTGAAACCTGTGTCTTTATTGTTTCCGTTCTGTCATGATTTGGTATATGAGGACCCAAACACAGGAGAGACCATGGAGCAGAGTTCCAAAAAAAAGGTTATTTAATATCAAAAAGCAACCCAAAAGCGCTGCTGAGCAGGATTGACCAAAAACACGAGAGCAGAGTGAAAAACCTAACAGGAAACATGGAGGGATGAAACGGTACAGACCAGCCGGGAGCAAGGGAAATCCAAGACCAGATATACACAGAAGGGTTGAGAGACACAGGTGCGGACAATTGGGGCAGATGGAAACCAGGGAAGTCAAGACAGAACTGAAACACAAAGACGGGTTTCAAAATAAAACCAGAACTGAAACAAACCGTGCCAGTTTTTTACATTGATTATTTGAAATAAAAGTGCAAAAGCCGTAGAAAAAGTTATGAAACATCAACATTGTCCAACCCTTCAAATAATCTAAAAGCAGCAATGTTTTATTTGAACACAATAAATCAAGTAGAGCTTCTGTATTTGTGGTGGGTTTTTTTTTTTCAATATTGGCCACCAGGGCGTAGAGTCCTAGCCATTAATTATAAAGAAGAAAAAAACAACAGAAGAAAATGTTGGTCTTGACTCAAGATGAATTGTTGAGCTACACTGGTATATTACTCATGTATAGTCCTTATTGAGCTCCTGCTTTGATTACAAAGCAGGCGTCAATCCGTTTAAGCTACAAATTGGCTCTTAATATACATACTATATTCATTTCAAAAGGAGAAACTGATGACATTTTCATGACATTGGCAATCTCATGATGTTTGATCTGAAACAGCAGGTAAATTCAATCAGGTAATTAAAAGAAAAAACCCTGATACTTAACTTTAACATAACTGTATTTGATCACAGCAGCTGTTGAGACAGAGATCATATTTGTTGGTAAAACTGTAAGTTAATTAGGCTTACTATGCTGTGTCTATATATAATACCATGATTGCTATTATTTGGCCAGTCTGTTGGTACCACAGAACCTAATTGTAAAAAAATAACATAACATAAACTAACAACTGGCGTTGGATTTTTCAATGGATGATTTGGATAAGTGGCAGATTTAAAAAAGGCCATGTTTCCCACAGAGGTGCCATGTTTTTGTCCAACATCCTTACACACACTCCCTTTTTGTAGGTAAGGTGACACATGACATTAGTCACACCTAAACACACGTAGGTTACTGTTAACTAATAGCTAGTTAAAAAGTCTAAAAGCGTAGAGGACACACATAAGATGAACAGTGTTTAACATTTTTTGTTTGTTTTGTGATGAAAGATTTAAAGAAAGAAACTGGGCTGTGTTCTTAAGTAATGTCATTGTAGTAGAGCGGCGTCTGTCTGGACCTTCAGACAGAGCGAGCCTCTCTTCAGGCTCCAGGCCCTGCTCCCTGGACTCACCAGGCATGTGGGGTTGTTTGTTTTCAGCCGAACAATGAGTGACATGGATGATGAGCTCACACGAAAATACAACAAAGCCTTGCCTGTAGTCCCTGCAGTTTCAGAGGAGGCAACACAAACTCACGTTAAACCTCCTCACAGTGCAACGCACACCCCTCTAACTCCTTCCCTTTTTCTTTCTTTAATCTCTCTCTTTGCTTTTGTTTCACTTCTTTCTGTTAATTTTTGCATCTTCCCTTTTCCACTCACTTGTGTTGTGAATTCTACCTTTGTATAATAATTGTCCTGGTTGTTACATTTCTGGTGCTTTTTCTTGACAAGGTTCAGTCGTCAACAGAATTGAGGGAATGTTTTGGTAATTTCAAAATAAAATTAGGCGAAGCAAAAGTGGTACACAGTATAGACTTATATATAGATGTACACAATAATTATGCACACGGGGTCACATGAGGCCGCGTTCAGACTGCAGGCAAATATCCGATTTTTAGCCCATCCAGATTGAAACTGGATGACTCTTTTGAAGTCTGAACAGTCCCAAACCGCATGAGATCCGATTTTTGCAAACCAGATCGAAACCACCTCCGGGAGGTAGTTTCATATCCGATCCATATCGCATTTGGGCAGATGCGTCTCAGTCTGAACAGCTCCAAACACTCAGATCGGATATGACTGTCCCAGACGCTCCAAACCACCCGCCCATTTCCAGTTGTGGAGCTACTCATCCTTTCACAGAGAGCATGTACAATCTCTGATGTCACGTCAAAAACTATTATTTGTAGTTTAAGTGTTGCAAATTCACATTACAAAATGTTTTAATAGCAGAAAAAAAGACCGCATTTCCACGTACGGTCGCCGCGTACCCTACGCCGTAGGTCTGTGTTGGTGTAACGTGGAACCATAAATCAGCCTTCATATCTTCCTATCAGTCGCGCTGAGAGCCTGAACCTGCAGCCCGTCAGCTCATCAGGAGGTGAGGCTGCCAGTTGTTCATTGCTGGTTCGTTTTGTTAACTTTGAGCTTTGTTGGTTGGTTTGTTAGTTTGCTGGTGGTTTTGTTCTGAACACCTTTCTCTGTTTCTCATTTTGCTGGGACGACGTTGTCCCTCCGCCGAGACACAACTTTTGCCGTATGCGTTCATTGTTATGTCTAAAAATGATGCGCAGTGCCGACCCAATCAGGAACGGTACAGATATATATATATATATTTTTTTATATATATAAAAAAATAAAATTATAAAAAAATAAAGGATCCCCATTACCTTTGATCGGGTGGGCCGGACGCACGTTTGGGTGGACACAGCCCCCACCCCTGCCCCAAAACCAGCCTCGAGTTCCAGTAACAGAGGTCCGACGGGAGGATTAGAGTGAGATGGGGCAGTGTCAAACGATTTAAAATATTGCACAGTGTATGCCCAGCTTTACAGGTATGGAACAGCATGTGAGCTGGCTCCATATTGTTATTGTTTTTGATGTCGCAATTACATGACTTCACACAATACACGCGCTGGGTGACGCCTCCGCTCCGACGTCGTTGCTACGGCAACCCATCAGATCAGTCAATGATGTGGCCCAGTCTGAACAGAGCCAGATCCGATATGGACACTTGCTAAAAACAGTGTGGACAGTCAGCCCTGAAAATCGGATATGAGAAGGAATCAGATATGAATCAGATTTGCCTGCAGTCTGAACGCGGCCTCAGTGTTCTCAAACCCGGGGAAAAAATGAAGACTTTTGTCAGAAAGGGCCTCTGACAAAACCTGCATCAAATAAATATGCAGAACATGGTGCAGACATACGTTGCATGCATGCATGATTATAATTTCAAAACTAAACAACTGCTGATAGGTGAGGTTACTCTATAAAAACAAGCTTCTTGATTTTTTTTTTTCTTGTTTCCAATTGTATTTCTGTTACAGTAAAATGTGGAAACAGAATGCAACACAACACATCTAGATTCTACAGAATTGTCTTTTTATTCTTGCCATAGTTCTTGGTATTGTGTTGTAATGCTGATTTGCACTCCAGAAGAAAGCTCCAACGTTGTTGTATGGACTGTATTTATACAGAACTCTTCTAGACTTGTTAAACACTCAAAGCACTTTACACTGCAAGCCACAATCACACAGCAGTCTTTTAATCTACTGAGAGCTACAAAGATGTATTTTTAATATAAAAGGAGAAATTGATGTAACATCTCAGCTGAAACCATTTTGGAAGGACTTGCCGTTCTTTGTTGTTATTGTTTTGAAGCAAAAAGTCAAATTTTAATTTATTTCTAATACATTTCTCCCTTTTTTTCAGGATGTGGTTTACCATTTCTTAGCTTTGCTGTTCTACTTCGCTGCTTTTGTCCTCGAGGCAGCAACTACAGCAGCGAATGGAGGAGCCCATGTTAATATACATTCCAACAGCACTGAATCTATCCTGTGTATAACCTACCCTCGGGGCAATATATTCGCTGTCATGAATTACAGGCAGTACAGTATTAATGTGGTGGCCACGGTGAGTCCTCAGAATATGTTTGCATGCAACACATGCATTGTCTTTGTATTGCAATTAAACAGTTTAGAGTCCCATAGACCAAATATAGTAAGGCTACTTCAGCTCAAGTAGAAGAGTTACTCAAAATACTTTATAATGTACGGTAATATTACAATGCCATTTTTTACATTTGTTTATTGTTCTGTTTTATGCTGAATACAATACTATCATAGTAAAATATTTGAGCACAGCTAACTGTTCATTTTTAGCAGGTTAAGTCAGACAATAGTTGGTCTTTTTTTTTTTTAAATTGTATATAAGTTATTGCTAGTTAACTTGTTTCCTTTCTTTCCCAGATATTTGCATGTGTGGTGACGCTTTTCTATGGCTGCAGTCTGGCGATGGGATTCAAGAGGTGGAGGAAGTAACAAGAAAAACCACAGAAACTTATTTTGTAACTATTTCATAAATTAAACGTATCTTCAACCATCATCCACTTCATTCATTGAGGTGGATGATGCCCTGCACTCAGTTGCTAGTTGCCCCTGCAGTCAGTTGCATTATTATCCTGGTTGGATCCCCCAGCCAATCACTACATCAACAAGGCATTGGAATAGTGTAGATGACAAGATTTCAGCCCACATAAATTTTCCCTCTGACGCACTGAAAGGATCAGTTTCAAGTTAGTTTAATTTTTCCTATCTTTTTATCGCTTAACACACAAACTTATTTGGTAAATTAAATAAGAATGGAGAGTGGATCTTGTACTGTATATTATACAGCATTTCTTGACTGTAAGGGCCTTGATTTAAATTTTTGATTGGGGGTAAAAAGTGCCTTAGAAATTATTTTCACTTGTGAAATCAAACAATTATTGCCCCACTTCATAATTCATGTCACTGCAAAAGAAAAAAAAAAGCACTGTTATCAGTAGCATTGAAAATGTGTCCACACATAGCACAGAACAGACAACTTGATGGCAAAATTCATTTCAAAGACAAAAAAGTAAGCTGAGAAATGTTCTCTGTCAAGGAGCTGTGTACTCCTTACAGGTTTAACATGACTGGAGGCCAATCTGATATTTGGATTTCTTCCTGTAAAGACTGTTTATCGGGTATTCATTTGTTATTAATAGCACTGTAACTGTTAAACACTTTAAGTCAATATTTGCCATGCATTACCAAGTATTGTTGTTAAACCCTGCTGGATGCTGTTTGTCTTTAGTGATGTACCGATAACTACAATATATACAAGTTCTGGGGTAAATAAATCTGTCACAGATGAGTTATTGTAAACTAATCATATAATCTTGCCATCATTCTTTTTTTAAAGGTACTTTATTTCATTTTTTTAATCTACGGATGGATTAGTTAGTTATGTCTACTGCTAATAGTCTGTTTTTAGTGTTTATAAAGGTGTTTATATTTAACTGTGTTGATGCATTATTTAAATGCTTTAATCTTCAAGAGTCTTAGGACATGATTTATTCAGCTCACTTATTGGTTTGCAGTAGATATATTATTTATAATGGTTTGAAATTAAAAATGTTGATTATTTTTGACACTTACTATTTTTGACATTTTAACTATATTTTAGAAAAAGAGAAATAAAAGTTTTTAAAAAATCCTCTTTGTGCATCATTAGCAGCATCAGCGGCAGGGGTCTGGGGGACGATGGGATCTGCTTGAGGCTCTGGATAGCGTGGGGCTCTCTTGGTTGACGTCTTTGAAACATTGACAAATCCTGCAGAGGCTGCCCTTCTCACCTATTCTATTAATAACTTATGAACAGAATATCTAGGCATTCGTTTGGTGGCAAAAGGATTCCATCTCTGCTTGTTATGGGCCTGCTGAGTTCATCAAGCCAGGAGCTTCAGCTTTCCTTGGAACAGTTCACAGCTGTGAAGCAACTGGGTTAGGGATCAGCACCTTCACATCTAAGACTATGGCTGTCAGAAAAGGGTGCAATGTCCTCTCTGAGTTGTCCCCTCTCAAGTGGAGGCGTTTAAGAATCTCAGGGTTTTGTTCATGAGTGAGAAAAGACTAACGGGAGACTGACAACCAGACTGGTGCTAAATCTGGGGTAGTGCAGAGTCTCTGTTGATTTGTTGTGGTGAAGAGGGACCTAAGCTGAAAGGCAAGACTTTATCGTTCAATCTATGTTCCTACCCTCACTTATGTTAATGAACTGTGACTTGATCATAAGAATAATATATTGCGGATAAATGTTGTTGAAATGAGTTTCCTCTGCAGGTTGGCTGGGCTCTACCTTAGAGAGGGTGAGAGGCTTGGTGGAGACTGGGAGCAATCACAGCTCCTCAACATTGAGAGGAGCCGGTGCTTCTTTGCAATGAATCTTATATATAGAAATGATTTTCTTTTAGTGTGTTGCTGCAGTAGAAAGTCCTTCCAAGAATGTCTAGATTACCTTTCCCCACAAACATGTTGGTTTTCTTTATCATAGTGATTTATTCAAATGTGCTTTATTTAACCATGTAAATAAAGCAGAAGTATATTTAACGCCACACAATATAGAGTGAAATAAAAGGCCTGAAATGTTCTTACCTGGATTCCCTTTTAAACCAGCAGGTCCATCCAAACCTTTATGGTCTTTATCACCTACTGTATGGTGGCATAAACTCACAAATAGTCCATTTAATTAAAAAAAAAAGGGTACACACACACACACACACACACACACACACACACACACATATATACAATTCTCCCCTTTTAAATGGTGCCACATTTATACGGAACTTGCGTTTGTGGGATGAGCACCAGAGTTGAGTATGTGGGTTGTGCTCATGAAAAATTTGCCAAATCTTCTCTGCCACTGCCAAACAACTGATTTTGCCATTGACTCTTGTCTGGTATTTGGCTGATTGGATGATAGAAGTTTGAAGAAACAACACATACTGGCAATTTCACAATTGATCTATTTAACAAACAGGAGCCTCAGTAGCAGGGGCGATTTTAGCATCAGAGCTTTGGGGGGGCTCAGCCTCCCCAAAGTTCATGGACCACAGAACCCCTAGGGGGGTCTGGGGTCATGCCCCCCCGGAAGAAAAATTTGTAGATTTTAAGTAAAAATGGATCAATCTGGTGCACTTTGAGGTCAAAATGAAGAGACTAGATCTATGAAGACCTATACACATCAATTGTTTCCTTATATATATTCTGCATACAGGTTATGGTAGAATTTTGCTTGCATAAATAATACCAAAATCACTTCAGGGGAGACTCAAGTAAAGTAACATTTTGCTTTGTAGGCAAAACAAAAGTAAAATTAAATCAAATCAAATGGAACTTCCTAATTTATTGGCTGGAATAATAATATACTGTAAGCTAAAGCAGGAGTTTGCAGTCAACTAGTTGAAATTAATATGTGGCAGTATTTGTGGGGGTCAAAATCTATTTAGGGTGTACCTACTACCACAAATAGATCAGTGTATTGGAAACACTGACTATTCAATTGTGTGACTAGAAAGACACCAATAAATCTGAGAAAATGTACTTTAAGACTTAATTGTCTTGGAAACGAACATTTGAAAATCACATTGTATTATTTAGTTAGGCTACTTAAGGCCATTTCATCACACATTCATGCAAATTGTCTCTTTTTGGATTCACTCAAACTCTTGTGTGTGAATCAGCTTATATAGCAATCAATCATACACATTTTCTACAAATCTGACTGGTCAGAAGTTGGTAGGCTTCAAAATAGAAAGAAAGAAAGAAAGAAAGAAAGAAAGAAAGAAAGAAAGAAAGAAAGAAAGAAAGAAAGAAAGAAAGAAAGAAAGAAAGAAAGAAAGAAAGAAAGAAAGAAAGAAAGAAAGAAAGAAAGAAAGAAAGAAAGAAAGAAAGAAAGAAAGAAAGAAAGAAAGAAAGAAAGAAAAGCGTGCCAAGTTATAGCATATCGTCATCATCACATCAGACAGGCTGTGTAAAGCAGCCACTTGCGATTCTGAAGGGCTTAATTTCATTCAGAAAACAAGACACCCGTTTGAAAATATGTTCTTCACTTATGCCCATATTGTTTCTTAAAAGACATTGCATCCATTTAGACCCGCTTTACTGCGAGCTAGCATGATGGCTGGCTGGCTGGCTGGCTGGGTGTGTCATGGTAGCCTTGCCTATAGTCACCTGTCTGGCAGGCACATAGTTGGAGGAGGGAGCGCCTGGCAGTAGCGGTTCTAGAAACTTTTCGGGTGGGCTGGTGGGCTGAACCCCCCTAAATGTTTGTCAGCACACCCTAAGAACATAGAGGGGGGAACTCACACACAGCGCATTGAGTGTAATCCACCAGTGACCACCAGAGGGGGAAAAAAAAAAAAAAAAAAAGAATTGTCTCTATTTTTTGAGGGGGGCTGAGACTTCTTTTGGGGGGGCTCAAGCCCCCCCAAAAAGGGCCTAGTGGCGCCCCTGCTCAGTAGTGTGTGGAAGAACGATGCACAGCTACAACAGCCTGGCACCTCCTCCTCATGCACCTCACCAGCCTGGTCAGACTGCAGTGGGATGGCATCGTTCTTCAACAGCATCAGTGGCAAGTCAGCCCAACTGGTTGTGCTGGTCACTCTGGCATGAACAGCAACCCAAGCTGATCCCACAAGTGTTCCATAGGGTTGAGGTCAGGACTGCTGGCAGGCCATGTCATCCTCTCCGCTCCCAAACTCTGGAGGTCATCTCTGATAAATCTCTGTGGGGACAAACGTCATCTTGGAGGATAGAGTTTGGTCCCAGACTGTGGAGATATGGTATCGCCACTGGTTGCAGAATCTTGATATCTCTCTGCATTGAGATGGCCTCCAATGATGACGAGCCTTGTTTTTCCAGGGAGGGATTTGCTGCCCCACACCATCCAACCGCCTCCACCAAAAGATGTTACTCTGTCAGTGCAGTATTCAGCATAGTGTTTTCCACACTTTGACCCTATGATCCAACTGCCGTATGCGGAATCTGGAATCATCACTGAACATAATGTTCCTCTACATGTTCAGGTACAACCCACGTACTTAGCTCTGCAGCTCATCCCACAAATGCACGCCCGTGCCTTACAAATGTGGCACAATTTAAAAAGGAAACAAACAGGCTTTCCAACTGTATAAGATTTATTACCAAGAAGCATTGTTACAACAAAGAAATAATCTACCAAACACAAATCCCCTTGCTTTTTGTGCTAAATTTATATTTATGCACATTTACACAGTATATTTACACTGTCTGTCTGTATACATGCTCTCAGTCTAATCTTGTGGCGTCCAAACCTGTTCCTAATTAAGCAGGGGTAACATCTGGATTTGGAGTTAGAGCTGAATTGTGAACTGAGACTTGATTGTTCAGATTAGGGGTTGAGCCAGGCTGTACAAAATGAATGGAAGTCCATGCAAAATAAATAGCTTGCAAACATGCGTTGTTTTCAGGTCTTCCTTAAACGACTGAACCATAGACTGTCAACAATGGCGCCGAAAAAGTAAAAAAATATATATATATTTTTATGTTATCATCTGTAGTTCAGACACTAGGTGTCGCCCTGTATCAATAGTTTCTGTGCTACAAGTACTGAACATTGTTGCTTGATTTGTGTAGATTAATCCAGTCTCTTTTTGAAAAGTAGAAAGAAAGCAATTTTGCAATATTACATGTCACCCTCACCATTTTTGAATCATGGGCATGAAAAAACATTGATTGTAGACTTGGGACAGTTTTTTGTAACTATACTAACTAATATAATATATAAATATTTAACATTTGTATAGCGTTTAAAGTTGTTTTAGTATAAATTAACTCGGTTTATTTTTAGCATTGCTTTGCTGGTGAACAGATACAGGGGTCTTGTCTCTCTTTAAGGCAGTTCCTCGCTGCAGACCTCACCTGTACGACCCAAAAACCGGAAGTTTCTAAAGGCTCTTTCATAATAAAACATAAACACCGGGCTTTACTTTTAAAAATTTGCTTCAAAATATGAGTGGAGTATAAATTTTATTTTTACATAGTTTGCTAAAAAATTATTTAATTTCTATATGTGATTTAACTTTGGGAATTAAAAAAAACAACACCTTTAAGAACGGTTTCTTTGATGGTTATCCGTAACCGGAAACCTGATGGTCTTTATTCTTTATTCCTGAGTCTTGTGAGCTTGACGCTGTTTGCAGTTCCATCGTTTTCTCTGTGTGGAGAAGAAGGTGGAGGAGGACCGCGGCTGTCCTTGTTTACCTGCCTTACGGAGTTATTACGGGACATTATTACTACACCCACATCTTGGAGTACTACTTATTTTCCTTTCGGACTGATAAAATATTGTAAACCCGGTCCCAGTCATGGATCTGAGCGGGGCGGCGAGGAGGGAAGAGGGGGATTTAAATGTCTCTTCTCGTCCCAGCAGCTTCACTTGATTTGGAGCGCTTTACGGTGGAGCAGGACTGAGCCTGGTTTACGTGTCTGACTGGGATTAGAATTTAAAAAAAAGTTATTGGTTAGTTTCAGAGCAGTTAGGCGGTGTTGTTTTTTGTAGTTTTTTTGGGGGGGTCCCCGTATCTTTTGTTTCTCTGAGAGTTTGCGGAGGTGGCGGACTGAAGCGACTCTTGAATCGGGGCTGACCGCTGGAGTCGGTCCTGAAAATGGAGGCTGTTATCGACAGGGAGTGCAGCGCGCTGGGAGGACTGTTCCAGACGCTCATCGGAGACATGAAGGTAAGCCTGGGAAACTAGGACCTCAAGTTGGCCAAAACACACCACATGCACGGAGGAGTTGGAGCATCACACACATTGCAGTAGGAAAAACACAGTTAATGAGCTCCAACCTTATTATTGTATTGATAAATGTCGATTGATACCGTATAGCTGACTAATTCTCTCTCTCTCTTTCATTTACATATATATATATATATATATATATATATATATATATATATATATATATATATATATATATATATATATATATATATATATATATATATATATATAATGTGTGTGTTTATTATATTATAACTAATAGCTACTATCGATTTATATCAAATTGGGTTGACATTATTGGTACGTAGCTATATTCTTAATCAATCAATCAATCAAATTTTATTTGTATAGCACCTTTCATCCAGGTACATGAAATACAAAGTGCTTAACATTTTGACTGAAAAATAAGCATAATAAAAATAAAAACTGGGAGACCAATGCACACTGACATACAATATAGTTAATTAAAATGAAATAATGATAAAAGTTCAAGAATTAAGGCTAAAGAATAATCAGTCCACAACAATAAAATATAATAATAATAAAAACATGACAAGAAATAGATAAATAAATAAAACAAATACCTCTAAAAAATGTTAAACAGAATAAAACTATAATATTTGATGCTACATAAAAGCCAGACCAAAGAGATGAGTTTTTAGTCTACGTTTGAAAATGTCCACATTTCCAGCTCCTCAGATCCAGCAGGCTGTTCTGTTTTGGAGCATAGTGGCTAAAAGCAGCATCACCAAATGTTTTATATCTAAATACACCTTGTTTTTTTTTTTCATTTCTGTAACCCTTGAAAAGTATCGTTCCAGTTTAAAGTTGATGCAGCAGGGGCTATTCAAAATCCAACTAGGGCAATCTTGCAAAACGAGGGCATCTTATTTTCATGTTATTTCTGACAGAGCTCGGGGTAATGAGACAATTAGTAGATAGCACAGCTGTTGAAGTCGCCTGAAGGAATGTCGGGAACGTAGCTGTCAGGGCAGAAAATTATCCACAAAGCATGAAGACTTTGACATGTGCAGGTCAAATGGTCAGCCAGTGGGTCTACTGGAGTCAAAAAGTTTGTTATGAATACTACTGAGGTATTCAGCACCTCTCAATGTGCCATTCCCCACTTCGGTGTATAGTTCCCCTGTCTATTGCTGTTACTCATAGGTGGCATTAGTGGAAATATGCCTTTATCCAAAATATTTATATGCCTGTTGATGCATTTTATGGGTCAGACATTGTTTAAGGACTTGATAGGAACAATGAGCTTTTAGTGATTTCTTGGAGCTGTTTTCTTAAGCAAAAGGACAGTGCAGCATATAGCTTACATTAAAAATAAACATGTCAATGCTGCTCAAATCTTTATGTAGTTTGAAAAAGAAAATCCGCATAGGGTCAAATTTATATATGCATTAAAAATATCAATACACTGAGATACGTGATTCATTAGCTGATGTAAGGACATTGCTTAACTTGCCAAAGCCTTATAAGTTCCCACTTGTGATCATGATTGACTGCAGCTGCTATGTCTCTGTGTCAACAAGGAAAAGGTTTGTTTGGCAGCAATCCTCGGTCCGACTAGCACACAGTGCAATGGGAAAGTCCAAGGAGCTCATTGCAGATCTATAAAAGAGGGGTTGTAGAGTTGCTCAAGCCAGGAATGTCTCTTGGAAACATTTTCAAACAAATGCAGATTCCAAGATCATCAGTTCAAACATATGTTTATGAGAACAAGTTACTGGAGGTGTAGTCATTTAGCAAAGACTGTAAAAAAAAAGACCCGAACTTGCACCCTCGCTGTTGAGGAAAATATTTCTGGAGGGTCAGGAAATTAAACCTAGAAGACCACTAGTGCCAAATGACTGGAGGTATGTTTGGAGTTAAAAGTTCGGCATTCAAACCCTTGGACATTGTGCCAGCTGTTAAGTATGATGATAGATTGTGGTTTGAACTGTAGGCCTAATTTGTCAGCTAAATGAGGTAGACATTGTCGAAGAAACGCATGTAAAGCTCATCAGTCATTACACTCTTCAGAGAAAGAAAGGGAGATGTACGTGAAAAGAGTCAAGGACGAGCGAGTAGGTAGAGACTGGTTGGAACAATAGTGATGTAATCCAGAGTGGGCTTAATTTAAAGAAAGCGGAGAGAAAGAGGCATTGTAGGTTGATTGAGTTGAGTTGGTTGTTTGGTGTTATGTATGACAGAAAAACATGACATTCCTTAGACTCCTGACAGTAGTTCCACATCAGTGACAAAAATGTGCACCATTTTTCTCGTTCTTAAAAGCCAGCAAGCTCCCTCCTTTACATGCATTATGTCACTTGCTCTCTGCGATGGCTTTGAGAGAGAGCTTTTTAACTATTTTCAGGCTAGGACCTGAATTAGGAAAATGTTAGTGTCCCACTGTGACCCAGGCTCATTATAGCATAGTATTAGTGCTCTCATTGTGTTGGAATCTTTCCAAAGGAGGCGCATGACCCATTTTGCAACCTAACATGCAGAACATGACGGTAATGTCCATTTTTCAATTGAATATGGTGTAATAGAAAATATGAAGCAAAATCCAGTGATGTTGAGGAAAACTGTTTGGATACTCTTGTTAAGATGCATGCAAACCTCAAACAAATTGCCATCTGATAGTTTGAATGCAGAAAAAACCTTAAAAATGTAATGGAAACAAGGTGGAAAAGTATGCTTGGTAATGTGAGATAAAGGCTGTATTAATGCAACATTCAAACAGGGTTTCATTCAGTTCAGCATTGCAGGTACGGTGAGGCATCATACATCGAGCTGTTATGTAACTGTGGGACTGGTGAAATCTGAGATTGTTTATCTTTTTCTCCCACAGAGCAGCTACCCTATTTGGGAGGACTTTACCAACAAGGCAGGGAAGCTGCAGTCGCAGCTCAGGTGAGAACATGTATACATACGACACTTTTATTGTTGACAAGCATTAACTCTACTATAGAACCCAAAGCTAAAGGGTGGGGAGATTCTCATTCTCATTTTTTTTACTTTGCTTTTACTTTCTATTTCTAAACAAACTGTATTTATGCTGTGGTTTGAGAGTAGGTGAGAGTATGTAAATGCCAAATACATCTGAAAATGTCACAAAATCAGATGGTGATGGGTTTAATGTATTAATGAATATTTAGATAAAGTGAACACGTTAGACATTCACTAAAGCTTCCATTTCACTGGGATGACAAAACATATCAGCTGCTGAAACAGATGTGTGTGGGCTAATAAGAAACTATTTTTTTCCTCAAATGTATTAAATGTGTCTTTGAAGTGTTGTATGTTCTTCTGCAGTGAGATTTTAATGGTTCATGACTGGAAAATTGATGCCACCATTTGTGTTATCATATGATCACTCATTATTAACATTTGTTGATGGATATGCATACCAATTTAGATTTGTTTATTTTCAAGAACTTAGGTCAACATTTTAACTACATTTTAACTAAAATTTAAAGGCTATAGGCAGCACTAATGAATATTGGTAAAAACCTACCAGGTTTGTTTTGTACTACCGGTACTTTGATTATACATAACATCTCTGGTACCCTCATGTTGGGACTCTTTAAAGTAAAAATTAAAATGTTATCACGATTTCGAATCTAAACTGGGCTTTTACTTTTGATATCATTGCCTTCCTCATAAGAATGATCAAATTTTAAGAGGCTGCACAGCTTTGTGTTAGGAACAACATTTACACAAAAGCCCAGTCTTTACTTTACTGAGATTATTCAGTGTGCTCACTAGTTTTTGCTTTTAGCCTGATTTTGTTTCTTTTTTAAATAATGTAAATTTACACAGTTTGTTCCAAAATAATCCCAAGTCTTATGCTAACAATAAATGTGAATCCAAGTCCCCTCTCTAGTTGGTTTTAAGTGGCCACGTGTCAAAAGACAAATAACCTATGACAGCTGAAAGAAAAGCCTATTGTCCAACAACCACTGGAAATACAGACATCCCATGGTCTGAGTTATCCTTTGATTAACAGTGAAAGGCATTTCCATAGTCATTAAGTATCCACACATGCTCGTGTGGACCATTACTGACAGTCGTACAAAGGTTTGATGATATAACAATACTTATCAGGGGGCACTCTGTGTCCAATTCTTTCAGTTTTCAGTATTAAGACTGATCATTGGTGATATGTTATTCCAGTATTTCCAGCATTCAGGGGTTAAATATGTGACCCCGGCATGCTAAATTTCTGGGGAGTATTTGTCACCATGTTGCAAATGAGAGTGTTTGGGAGTTGAATGTTTAGTCTGGATCCCAGGAAAGCGTTAAATGGACAAATCCAGGACTGTGTCCAAAATTACCCCCTGGTCACTTTGTAGTGCTTTACTCCACGCTCATCATGACAGAATTATTTTTTTTCTTTTAATCCTTGCCTATAAGGTCGTGGGTAGCTTGATGGCGGTGATACCTATTATGAAAATAAGCTTCCCGCAGGCTACCATAGTGGCGCTGTTATCACAAATGTGCTATAGCCTTAAAAGGTTCCATTCATGCTTCAGAGGTGTTGCTTATAAGTAATCAAATGTCTTAAGCACTCCTTCCACAGGTCTTGCAGATAATACCCTGCTAACTACTTAATAATACGTCAGGAAAATCATTGAATGCTCTCTTGTGTAAAACAGCATTTAGGAAAAGCAAGTGTTCATGCTGGCAATAAGAATCGGAGGTTCATACTCTTTCCTGCTAACCTATGGAAATATTGTGTCTATGGCCAATATTTGTGATATATATATAACACAAAAAAGCTCATCATCCATTTGTAAAATTATGTAAGAAAAAGACAAAGAAAAACCCTTCTGTAGTATTTGTTGTTGGGGATATGCATCTTTAAAGAAAATAATCCACAATGAAGTGCATGTGTGATGGACCCAAAAGTGGGCTGGTGGTCCTGCATGAAAACTAGCTTTATCATACTGTATGATCTTTGTTATTCACCTTTATTTATTTCTGGTCCCAATAGAATCCTTTAACTGATGCTCTCAGAATTATTTGAATGTCATTCATGTAAAGAAGGCAACATTTTGGTATTTTTAGAGTTCTTTACACAGTAAACAAGTCCTCTACACCGCACCAAGCTGAAATTGTGGGACATTGCTGCTTATAAAGATGCCCTTTTTGCCAGAGTACTAATTAATATATGGTATCTTTAAAAAAAAAAAGAAAAAAATTGTCTTAAAGCCTGTCTTTAGCCACTACAAATACCAAAATGACTGTAGCACAACTCCTCATGTCCCAACCTACAGACCTCTGTAATCTGGACTACACAGAAAAGGACACACACACACACACACACACACACACACACACACACACACACACACACACACTTAGATGATGTAAAACACAAGCAGTCCCACCTAACCTTTTTGGTCTGTATATGTTACCAGCCAGTAGTGGTAGTGGCACATGTCTGTATAATAACATCTAAATGCAGTATACTCTGTAATTTAGCCCCCCTGCTCCCCTCTTACAAAGCAACCAGGACGTCAACTAATTACAGTGTTGGGCAGGTCTGTCATTTTTTTTTAATCGTTTAAAAATTGTGGGTCTTTTTTCTTTCCCCCCCTTTGTGGTTTTAAGGATCAATCGCACACATGCTTGCATATCGAACGGAGCTTTGAAGAACGAAAGCATCGAGGAATACAAACTAACTGATTTGTAATCAGTCCTCTTTACATTTGTCAGTAATTTGTCTATGGTTGATGCAGCTGTATCAAAGCTGGGCTTGCCAGCCTCCTCTGTTTCTGGTTGAAAGTTAATTTGTGTGGAAATGCACCACCTCAAAGCTTCAAGATCCATCTGATGTATTTGAGCTCATACTGGAGGGTTTGTAGTGCATTAAAACACATTGACAGGAGATTGATTTGTGCATTACAGAACAAAGGGCACTTAAACACCATTAAAATCTCTTAAAGCATACTCAGGGCTAACGCAAATTCACTTAACACAAGCTCTTTCTATGATTCGCATTTACTCCTCTTGCATTCCAGTTTCTGCTGAACCATAAATAGATGAGGGCAGCAGGACTGAATGTATCATTGTCGTAAAGAGCATTCTACCGCTCTATGGCATTCCCTATGGTGAGTTTGGATTGGCTTAGCCAAGGCCTTGTGGAATTGATGTTAAAGTCATTTGTCTTGCTTTCGGAGCAGGGGTGTGTGCAAATATTAAGACCGGTGGTAGTGTAGCACTCATGTCACCGTTGGAGAACTACACAGACTTGAACCCCTTTATAGGACATCTAAAAAAGTGTTTGGGAGATTTGGCCAAATAGCAGAGAGGAAATTATATATTTTTTTGCCTTGGACAGTTAAATGAGTTGGAATGTAAAGCTTTAAGATGAGTGTGTGGTGAATGGATGACCTCGTTTGGCATCCGTCTTTTAAAAGCACAGAACAACTAGTAAGTAATCAGTGATACTAAAAGCAGGCTTCAAGCCATTATTCATGTCAACCTGGTTTATATTACAGATTTACCTTGAATGAAATGCCTGTAAAATATGACCTATATACCAAGGAGTCTATGTAATAAATTAGCTGAGGCAGATATCAGTTGGAAGTTGTTATGGTGCCCACACACAGCTTTAAATAGAAAGGAATCTGTGTGTGCCTGTGCGTATGTTTCTTTTTCCATTTGCAAGACACACCCATAGGTCTCATGGTCAGCTCTGTGACAACACAGCACTTGTTAACTTATACTGCATTAGTTTTTTTGAGTAATAAAGAGGATTATTGTCCCAACCCATGTGAAAAAAAAGTCTTATAAATAACCTTTTTGATTGAGTCGTATTACCTGATTCTATCAGACTGTCCTGATAACCTGAAACACTTTCAATCTTAAAAGGGTCCGATAAGATTCAGATGCAGAAGCATTAGGTATGTGCTTTCAACACAACACAAGCTTTGTCCATTTGATACATTTAAAAGTAAAATGTAAAGTGTCTGTTTAATACACATTTAATCCTTTTCAAAATCACCCCAGTCATTTTTGATTTTCAATCCAAAACGCCCATTTCTGCTCCCTTACACATGTACATAGGCACGTCCGTTTCAAGCGTTGTCTTACGTCTTACGTTCATCCACTTGTGAGCAGTACTGAGTTCAGATGCAAATTGGACTGAGATCACCACAAATGGCTAAACAAAATGGCTCAGTGCACCATAAATATCTGCACTGACTGATTATTTCCCAAACCGATACGTTTTTTTCTTGTTTGTTTGTTGTTTAATAATTTGGTGTAATAAAATTAAATTCAGAAACACAAAAGGACAGGGGCCTCATCTATAAAGCTTGCTTGCGCAGAAAAAGCGCCTGAAAGTTGCGGAAGCCGCCTTCTACGCAAATCCTCGGATCTAAAAAGAAAAAACTAACCGAAAAATCTGCTTATCTTTACGGCAACTAGGACCCTCCCGTAAGAATTTACTTAAGACACGGGGAACTGGCGACGCAGGGATTGAGGTGGTGAAATGAAGCCAGATTCATGTCATACTCTTAATAATGTCATCTCATATCACAAAATATATCAGACTTAAAATAATAAAATAATAAAATAAAATAATATAGCGCTGATCGTGTTCCTCTGTGTGTGAAGCTGTCAGTCAGGACTCTGGTGCTGCTGCAGCCGCGGTGACACGCCGGGAACCTCCTTCACCGCTTTAGGACAGAACAAATGAGGGGCTGCGTTTAGGGAGCCCCACGGAGCCCCTCATTTCTTCCCTAAAGGGACTCAGATTTGTTTTCATATATATGAGTTTTACGGGCGCGTGAAACCTTTACGTGCAGGTGTATGGTGACAAAATGATGGCCCCGCGTTAAAACGACGCAGAGCCTACGGCGTAGGGTACGCGGCGACGCGCACCTACGCCGTAGGCTCTGCGTTGGTGACGCAGAACCATAAACCCGCCCTGAGCCGCTCTGAGGGGAGACGGGAGAGGAGGAGGAGGGGGGGGGGGGGGGGGGGGGGGGGGCTGAAGCGGGGCTGCGGGGCCGTTCTCGTATCGCTTTCGTACAGTGTCTTGATAATTTGCAATTTAAGGCTGAGCCTACCGTTAGTTTTTAAACTGTAAAAAGTAAGGGGAAAATAAACATGATTTTGAAAAGACGGGGACGTGTGTCCCCCTGTTGCACCGGAGAACTCACGGCGTTCCGCGCAGCAACGGCGTGCTGCCACTCACTCACTTTATTTTATACTATTTATTTTTCTACTTTTACTGTGACAACAAAATAATGTGGTTTTCCTGTCCTCCTCCTCATCAACAACATCTAGATCTCAGATCTCAGTGAAATTCAGTGACACGGTGGCTCGACACGTTCATTCATTCATTCTGAAGCCAAACAGGTTGCAGGAAGCCACTGCGCATGCTCAGCAGGCTCATTCATATGCAAAATGATTCCATTTTCGGTAGAAAGTGGGCGTGTAGAGGGCGGGGATACCAGCCGATTCACGTGCGCAGCCTTCCAGCTGGACTGTGATTTATAAAGAGAACCTTACGTGGAAGTCTGCGTGCACGCGGTTTTATAGATCCGGATTTTTTTTTGCGCCCGGCATTTTCGGCTTTTGAGCGTACGTGCACTTTTAGTATGACTCCTACGCAGTCCATTTTAAATGAGGCCCCAGGACAGAACCTTTTGTCCTTTGAGTTGACTTTCCCAGAAAGTTTGGCTGTATTAGTCCATATGGGATCATTTTTTATAAGGAAGTGTTTTTGTGAATTCCTCTTGTGTCTGATATTATACTTCTAGTTTAAGAAGTAATGAAAATGTGGATGAGGTTTTCTATAAATGTTTTTATTAAAAGTGCAGAGCAAACATGAACTATATTAGGCAAATAAATACAAATATATGAAACAAAACTTAATACACAGCATTTGTTTTTAACTCTACTGCAAATTAGCAAATTAGGAAAGTATTACTGTACAAAAGAGAAGGTATGGGAGCATCACTCCCTCATCCCTGAATGGACACACTTCCATTTATCTTTCGCCATCTTTGGACTCGCTCCCAAATTGCCAGCAATCTCCTCCTAACTATTATTCAATAGCTGCTTGTCCCTGTGTCCAGGCCACATGATTTCGTAGATGCTCTAGTTGTGGACACACTCACACAGCCTCTCCCACCATGTCTACGGTTGTCTTCCGTTTTCTACTTCTTCTTCCTGTTCCTTTTCTTCTTCTCTGGTTTGTTTTTTTTACTAGTCACGTTACCTATCCTGCTCGACACTGCCCCCTGCAGTTTCCGATTGTATTACTCCGCTTGCTGTGCTAAGCAACGGATCCGCAAGGGCCCTAAAAAACAGAACAAATGACATGCGTAAACTACACAGGAGACGGACGAAAGGGTCTGTTTTCTGCATCGAGCACAACTGTAACACTTGAGTTTTATGTGTAAATCACCCTTGATGCTCTCTTATCCTTTACTCGGCTTTGGGTCTGACCAGCTGAGAGAGGTATCTGAACTGTTGATGGGAATTCCTTTGAGAAGTGACAACAAATTAGCATGCTCAGGTTAAGAACAAACAATCTTTTGTGGGTAGACATGCTTTGGGGAAAAAAAGTATAACTGAAAAATAGTCTTGTCTGCCTGTTGGAGAGATCAGATATCACGTAAGTGCACAGGCTCACTCCAAGCTTCTTTTATCGTCATACCTGTGATCTTAATCATGAGAGCTCTGTTGTTTCTGAAGCAGGCCAGTGTTTGCAACTTAACCAATCATCTGGCCTGCCAGTAAGCTGCCTGTTTCCAACTAGTATATTAACTGCCCCATCAGGACAGCAGATAGGCAGTCAGTCGGGAAACCGGCTGTTCTTGGTTTTACTTTGTTTTACTTAGTACAATACATCTGTAAAAAATTGTAAAAAGATGATGGGAAAGTGGGTGAGAGTTGGGTCTTTGCTTTAGCCCCCTTTTCATTGGACATCATAACAACGCATGCTGATCGTTTTCTTGTTCTGTTAGTAAGGACAACTCTAAAATGCAATTACACTGACATTCCTCATACAATGGGGCATAATCCTATTGTAGAGGTGTGATAAGTTTTTTGATCATTTGGTCTTTGACTTCCAACCCCTGTACATAAACACTACAAGTGATCAGCAATTACAATTTGTGTGAGAGTAAATTTCAACACAATTCTTGGTATTTTGAGATCCAGCATTTGTCATCATTGTTGTCCTGGAATTTACATCTTTTTTTTTTCTCTTTTTTTTCTCTTACAATAAACAAAAACTAGTTTGATTAAAATCTGTAGATGTGATTTTCTATTTTTTTTTCCTCTTATCTTACTCGGACTCTTCATAACAAACCTCTGTCGTCCTCTTTTGTCCTAGGGCAACGGTGATTGCTGTCGCAGCCTTCCTGGATGCTTTTCAGAAGGTGGCTGACCTGGCGACCAACTCAAAAGGTAGGAATAGTCACCCCGAGTAATGGTGCTGTAAGAGTTAAAATAGTTTACCCAGGATTTGAGGGTCATGTCACTGTTTGTCTTTGGCATCTGTCCTGTAGAAGTTCAGTATTTCACCCCACTGTGCTAAGAAGTTATGTGGGTTGTAGGCTATATAGTTGGAGCAGTAAATCCATCAGCATGCTGTTTGAAGCTCTTTTGTTGGCTTTGTCTTCGACCTCTAACCCCCTTTCTCTGCTTTCATTTGCCCACCCCCACCCCACCTCTGCTACATCTGGGCTCTAGTCTGCTTTAATTCTGTATGTGTGAGAGTGGGATAGGGAGAGAGTGAGAGATCTCATCTCTCCCTTGCTTGGACACCTCCAGCCATGCACTATCCTATTAATAGGAACTGAAACAGACACGCACATTCATCACCTCACTCACAGCAGCGAGAAGGAGCAGGGGCGGAATTCAGCCAAGTGGAGGTGGAGGAGTAAAGGGAGTCATCGTTTTTTCCCTCACTCTCACATTATATGTGTTTTCTATGAAAGGCTCTGGTTTGGTTAGCTGAAGTATGTTGCATCAGTTTTCTTCTTTCTCTCATGTTTTTCTCACCCTGCTTCCCTTTCGTATTGGATAGCAAAATCTCATGACATTCATCATTTCATCATTTGTTGCTCAGCTCAGGCATTCCTATACACTTGAGCACAGAAGCAAGTGTCTGTACTGAATATTGATGCAGACCATATTTCTGTTTCTGTTTCCACTCATGTCAATCAATAGGATTCTGATCAGGTTTAGACTACTGGCTTCACAAGTTATAATTTCATATAAGCCATGATTCTTTTAAGACTTACATGGACTTACCATGGAAGATAATTATACTTTAATTCAAATGTGTATATCTCACCTGTCTTGATCAAATGATAGAAATAAAAACCTTTTTTTAACAACAGTTTGGACCTCATAGAATCCATCAGTTTTAGGTTGCCTCCTGAACCATCTATCAGATAACTGGAGAAAATATGAATTTCTGCAATAGTTTTAATTCAGACTCGCACCTAATCTAACTGTTGTGCCAGCAGTTATGTGGGCACATGTGTATACTTTGTCCACCTAACGGCGGTTTTCTTCAACACAGGACTGTTTGATTTTTCCGTGGTGATTTTAAAAGGTCAGACTCTGAGTTGGCTTTTCTCTCAAGAGGTCTGATTGCTGCTAATGACCACAGCATGTTGGAGAGAGAATGACTACCATATTGAGAAAAGGCACCATGTTTATGTTCATTTTCTTTTTGTAATGTTTATAAAGTTTTAGAGGTCTTGAGGAAATTCAAGGACTTTTGAACACACTGTGAATGATACTGAAACATCTCTGGAAAGCAGAAGAGCAACTCTGAAAGAAAGTTTTTCTCATTACATCTAAATTCAGCTCATTCTAGTGGCACTAGTAATATGGTTTTTGTGGTTGCTATACTCACAGTATCTCAGAGGAATGAAAAGTTGGATAGAAGTTTAAATCAGTCCCCCCAGCTAGTCTTAATATCCTTTTGAAAATCAAGAAGCTCTGAAATAAGATTTAGTGTGGGGTCATTTCTCACCAAACCAAACTTTGCTGCTGGGACCTACTTTATCCGGAAAACAGTTGATGTGTCTCTATAATGAATGATGTGGTGGTCATTCATCTTTCAGCTTAGTGAAAAGATCATTTTAGCAGCAATTCAAAAGAGTGGAGTATATGTTTGTTTATAATAATTAGAGCACAGACCTGCAATTTTCTGTTGAAAATGATTAACAAGAAACTGATAAGTAATCTTGCCGTTTACATACAGGTAATATCATTTCTTTCCTAATTTCTTTATCATTTTCTATCATCTGGTCTACATGTGTGCCTTCAAGTCTTAAACTGCTTCCCACAGACATCATCAGGAACTGGCAGGACAATCAGTTGTTTGCAGCTCAAAGGTACAGCATACTTCCTCAAATAAAGACCAAGTCCTTAATGGACCTAAGCTCCTGAGGTTACCAGGCTTCTGTTTAGTGGCTGGTCTCTATAAGGGGCAGACATGAGTTTCTAACTCTCACTGATACCGGTATGACTTGTCAGTGTTCTTCAGTAACTTATATTAGTACTACTTTAGTTTTCCTTTTTGGATTTTGCTGTTTTTCATGATGAAAAATTGTAACCGGAGAGAGAGAGATCACAAATTGGATAAATGAAATAGCAAACAGCCTAAGAAACTGTAAGATATAAAGGGGATTCATATTGCATAGTGGTTCTTCACAACTGTAACCAAAATGTTACAAAAATTACCTATTAGTAAATAGTTAAAAGAAGCAGTCCTCCATCTTGGCTCTCCTTGGATTGTTGATTTAGTTTTCTTGTGGTATTGAAATGCGCATATTCCATACAATTGGCTGGGAAAACCTCTAACATTAGGCTTTCACGTTGCTGCAAAAAAAAAAAAGATACTCATTTGTGACTAAGTGTGTGATTTTTTTCTAATGTCCTAGAGATTCTGGTATGTCAAAACTCCATTAGTTATTTGTTTGTACGATATTGTATTGTCAAAATTTGTTGTGAAATGGTTATGCTGAGTATTGTGCAATGAAAAAGAAAAATGCTGACTAGTTTGTAAAATATTATGGACAACACTGCAAATCCTCTACACAACATAGTCATTGAACAACTGTCTTCAGTAAAATCTTTTTATTGCAACCTAGACTGTAGCAGGAGATCCTTGCTGTCAACATCTGTAACTTTCTACAATAGGAAATGTTATTTTCTTGGAATTTAACATTATTTTATTGCATGATATTTTTTTAATTACAGGCATGTTTATCCAATTAGGGTGTCTGTTTCATGATTAGTGCTGTTACTCTCTGGATTGGTGACAACGTAGAAGTGACTTAAAGGGCCGGGACACGCCAACCCGACGGCAGACCGTCGGCAGAAAAGCACTCGGACTGAAAGGCTCCTGTCTCCCCGAGTCGGTCCAAAAAATACTCCCTAACACACCAACCCAACACCGACTGGAGTGTACGTTCTGCGCGTGCGCCAGGCATAATACGTCCGTATAACTGCAGGTGGCGCTCATCTGTGATGTCGCCCCGAAAGAAAAATAAAGAAAAGAACAACCGGCAATGACAGATTGCTCTAGTCTTCTGTTCTGAACAGAGCCCACTGTCATCAGTCATTGTTTTCATTTCGGATAGAAGTCCAAAAGGATCTAAAGTACGCTGGCTAATAAAGAAAATATAATACAATCAAACACAATCCAAATCGATGCCACGATGGAGTGTAGTTCTGTATCTAGTATGTTTACCATCGTCATTTCTTGTTAACTCTGATTTGCTAGTCAAGGGCTAGCAATCCACCAATCAGATTGGTCATAGAGGCTAGTGGCCGATTCTACATGTCGAATCGGCCAAAATGAACGGTGACGCAGACCCCAACATACGACTGCCCGGGACACACCAACCCAACCCAGTCACCGAACTCGCCCGACTGCCCGACGGCGTCCGTTGGCCGATTATTGGGTCGGTGTGTCCTGGTCTTAAAGATTTCATTGTTTGGCTTTACTCAAACTCTGTTTTATGCTGATTGCTGGGCGATACATTGAAAATGTACCATTATCGACATTCACTGCGATGACAACGTAAATTTTCCCATGTTGGTAAATTCTGTGTTTTCCTGTTTTGTCTTTGGGACATTGTTTATTTTAGCACGATTTATTGCTGAGTGTGAATAGCATAGCTTTGGTCGTGTCACATGTTTTGCAATGGTTTGGACATATAGTGTAAACCCTGGTATTTAGGTTGAAAAACTAACTCCTTATATTCATACCGTCATCCTCATTTCTTATATTAAGCCATCAGTGTATAACCTCATAACTAAGAATTAGTACAATTCCCAGCTATGAACAGCACACTCAGTTTAAAGGATAAGAAAGCTATAAATTGCAATGTGAGATATTTTAATTTCAATTTGCACAATATAGTGAATGTGAAAATGCAGTCCTCCGTTGCTCCCACCCCACTCCCTTGGATTCGTCATACAATAACCAGCCAGAACCCTCCCAGGAGCACAGAGTTACCACTGCCTTGAAGCAGTGTGACAGTGTTTACTCTAATTGGTCTAATTTAATTTACACTCATGTGAAAGTGCTACTGATTAATTCTGTTTTTAGTTTGGCTCAATCGAGAAACACTTTAGTGCCTATGAAAATGACTAACAGGCATTTACCCAGAGGTATCTAAATTAGTTGAGAGAAAAAGCATGATACTTAATAGAAGAATACAGTTAATGTTTGGATTGTGAGATTAATTAGATTTCAGTTGAAGGTGCTGAGATTTAACTACAGATTTAGATCCAGATGTGTTTGGGCACCGACCTGATGAATGCTTCTATAATGCTCTTGGTTCCCAAATGCGATAGAAAAGCAGTCAATTTTGTAAATTGAATATTTTTCTTGATATTATTTTTCCTACTGGTGGACAGTGTAGTGCTTCTGTCAGTAGAAAATATTTCAGCTGTTTATGCTTGATTTAAAAAAAAAAAAAGTACTTTCTTGGTTAAACTTAAGTTTAAAAAACAGAATCATGTCAATCTTTGTACAACTTTTGTTCTACCAATGATGATGCTTAAGAAGGTTTATTTAAATTAAAAGTAGACTTGTGATTGGAGTGTTGTCTGTAGAAAATGATGTGCCACATGAATGTCAGTCTAATGTGCTCCAGAATATTCCCTCCAAAAACTTGGTAAAGAACGAGACAAAGACTCATTGAAGCCATGAAAGAGATGGCAGGGGCATGAGAACAGAGGAACAGCTAACTGCAGAATAATCTACTCCCCAGAAGGGGATTTTTCATGAAGTATCTGTTTAGCGTCTTCGTGGATCCTCTTCGTTCTGTCTTGTATCCAATTATTGATGCATATCAAATTATCAAATGAGGTGTTTGGTTTCGTATAGTTGTCAGTTTTGAGATTGATTGCTTGTGTATTGTTGTGTTACTATGCAACTGCTTTATAATACTTCATTCACCAGGTGAGTGAGAGAGTAACTGAGTGGATGAGAGGGGGGATTGGTTTTGCATCAGTGCCAGTAACGCAGCTGACAGCGACAGGGCTACACAGAGAGGTGATCTCATTCCAGGCAGCAGTCGGGATGCATGGATATGAATAATGCAATGTTTCTGTTTTTACTCAATTTATGAATCGCATAGTGTTTGAATAAAACCATCCTCTGTTGAAGGCTATTATCATAAAAGCCAAAGGCCAATATGACCTTCCTTGATATTACTGTGCTGTTTTTGACAAGCAAAGCGATGCATGCCCTAAACGAACATTGTATAACATCCTATCATTCACTCAGGTTACACAGAGGGAGTTTTACCACTTTTCAGAAGTAATTAGAAACTAATGACACATAATAACTATAAAATAACCCACTGTGTGTAGGATTAGTAATGCCTTTATAACTGCCACTTTGGTTCTTTGACTGTTTAAAACACATTCACAACTGCAACAAAGTTCTTACTGTTACCAAATGATAATGGTTTTAAAGAGTTATGAAAAAGAGGGTTGTATCACATGTGGGATGTCAGCTGTGAGGACACTGTCTACATGAACTGTGAGTGTGTGGTGTGTGTCCTGTGGGCCTCTGTGGTAATATTAATCCCAATGGCTCTGTCAACAGTTATAGTGATGACTCTCTTTGGGCAAGTCTGACTCTGTAGAGATGAAATATACACCTGTCACAAAGCTAGCATGTAGAGGCCTGTCGTGCAAAACCTTTAAGGAGTCACATTCATCTAGTTGATCTATTCAAATTTGATGATTAATGTAAATATTGCTGGAAAACATTGAATTTGTCCCTCTTTATCAAATATATAGACTTTTCTCTGTCTTTTAATATCTTTGTACAGCTGTAATGTTATGTTGATAACATGTTATAACAATTATAAATCAAAGCTGATTATATATGCAGCAACAAAGGACTAGATGGGTTTTGTCATTTGAACCATTGGAGACAGAGATAAGATGTGATGGTCTTTGTCATTGCTACTTTCTTTATTCCAAAGGTACAGCGAAATTGAAGGTACTGTTGATTTAGCAAGGTAAATATAAAAATGAACATGGAATTAAGAACAATAAAAAGTAAAAATTGAAACAGAGAATTGCACCGAGTTAAACCATAACACTGCTGTGTTGACGAGAAGAAGCACAGTATGACTGAAAAAGTAACTCAAAATAATTCTGGTCTCTCCCTCTACATGAAGAGCCAGAGGCTGAGAGTTATGGAAATTAAGTTTTTAAGTTGTGCACAAGAACTGACATGCAATGCCACAACTCAGATCAAAAACTGAGATAAGTAAAAATAACCTGATAGTGGAGCCTGGGAATATTAAAGCTTTTTAGATGTGTTTCGATTTAAAAAAGGATTTGCCGTATTTGCTGTAATGACCAGAGTAATATACTGGTTTTGTTCCATCCATCCATTTTTCTATACTGCTTAACAGGGTCACGGGGGTCTGCTGGAGCCTATCCCAGCTTTTACAGGCTAAAGGCAGGGGTTCACCCTGGACAGGTCACCTGTCCATGGCAGGGCCACATATATAGACAAACAACCAGGGTTGCTTGTTTAATATTTTGCAGCTTTTTTCTACTTGTTACAACGTGAACATTACATCTTTCTTCCTTCTGTAATCTGCATTGAGACAGCCTCTTCCAGATTCCGCCTTATATAACACATGTTAGCATATTGTTTTGTTCTCACCTTGTGTGTATGTTTATGTGTGTGATTTGATGACTAAACGTAGTGTAGGAGACATTTTCTGTTATGGCAACTACCACAATGGTGTCTTCGAGTGATTTAGCAGATGTTTATATGTCTGTGTGGACAGATTATATCAATACAATAGCTTTGCAACCATTAAAGAGAGCAGTGGAAATCATATTTGAATGAATTGAAATAACACTGTGAAGGTAGGTGTGGTCTAATCCATGAGCTTTAATTATTCTTGTAGTCATTTGATGCGGGAATGATTTGAGTATGCGTAATTCAGAAAATCAGACCGTCACAGACAGTGCAGTCCATAACCTTGCTTTGAAACGGGGGGGCGGGGTGACATCTGATTGAAGCCAAAACAGCAAGTATTATTCAAATAATTGTTAATTTCATGTTGATTTTCCAATATTTATCAACAGAATGTGGTCGTAAACGAATGCCTATGTTTAACGCCTAAAGATTTACCTTTTTCTGTTATCGGTCATCTGCTAATCCACTTGGCCACCGTTGTTGTAGGGCAGAATGTGTCACATCTGATATCTATACCTACAGTATGCCTGTCACCAGTGATGGTAGATAACATTTTTACAGATTAGTCAGCAGTCTTTTTGACTTTCCAGTTTCGTTAGCTGATGCTTTAATGTTGATTCGAAGGTTCAGTAATTCAGTGCTGCAGTATGCATTGTCGTATTTACATTGACTTATGTTCTTGTGATGCGATGTTTACCATGGTTTAAATGGATTTCTAAACCCAAGTCAGATTTCACTGAACATAAGACTTTTGTAGAGCAGATGATGATTTATTTCTAACTGTATTTGAATAATTTCCCTGAGCATGCTTGCTGTGCTCAGCAGACAGAGTCCCACACATTTCCTTGGGAAAAAAAATATCAGACTCTTTCCTCCTTGCCGCTCTCGGTTCATGCCTTGGCATCCGTTACAGAGCAGTGAGATCCTGAACTAGCCCACTGTCTCAGAGCCCTCTGTGAGAGGGTTCTGTCCTCTTTTCCAGTTTCAATACAGGACTCAACATAGCCTAGTATGTATACTTCCCTTCTTCTGTCCAGTCAATCCTTCTTAGATCAAATTCCAATATAAGCTCTGTGCATCTTATTCAATGATCAATTATCCTCTGTTCACCTCAAGCTCATTCTGTGACTCTTTCAGATCACTGCCACCAGTGGATTGATCAGGTGATCGATCAAATTCACAGTCTCACACACACACACACTGATTCAAGCTTGCACAGCCATGTCTACCCATGTACATATACAACACAGCAAATCAAGAGACTGGCTTTCTTAGAATAAATAACAAAAAAATTATCTTTGTTCCCTTCATGCTCGGAGATAATTGATTTCTAAGGCTTTTTTATGGGCGAGACTCTTTAAGAGAAAACACATTGCTGGGAAAAAAGGAACCTTCTCAAAAACATTTTTACCACAGGCTGCTTGATACTGTATCTGGGGGTAGAAGAGATTTATTAGCTCCTAAATGTATGTGGTCATGGTTAATGGTAAATCATGGGTAAATGTTCATGCTCAGTTCTACATGAGTGTACAACAAAGAAGTTAGGGCATGAAACTGGTTTCAGGGCAGTGAGAATAGGTATGTTTTTGAAACAGAAAGTTTCCCTGAGTTGTCATTTCTCCAAGCGCTTGTGGGTGTCAAGGCTGTTTGCTCTGTTTTTGTTTAAACATGAACCCGGTTAGACCAGTGACGTTTGGCTTTGGAATATCTGACAGGGACACTAAGCCAAATTCAAAACACATTGGTTAAAAAAATAAATAAATAAATACATAAATAAAGTCTCAGCTTCAGACGTGTGTATGAGATGCAAAACAAGGCGTTGAAAGTGGCTATTTTGTGTTGGATTTTTATTTTTTTCTTTGCTTTGACATAATTCTACACCGATCAGGAGACGACATCCCAACATGTCTTATAGTTTTTTGTTTTTTCACCTGAGGGGTAACCTGGGAATCTCAACACATTGGTACAAGCTCAAGACTTTTAGCATCATTGATAAGATAGATTGCAAATATCGTACTTCAGCCTGATTCAAAATACGAAATGCATCCTTTTTTAGAGCCACTTTTCCTTGTAAATGTACATCTGACCAAACACTGTTTGCAAAAGTTGATATGAAACCTGTTGCTCACGCACATCTGTTGATCCTGTTGTTTTTATCAACAATCATTTACTCTCTATTGCAACATTTTCTGACAACGTCTCTCCTGTTTGCATATGTGTTCCTGATAAACTAAAAGGAAACCAGGCCAATGTTGTTTTTTTTTTTTTGCTTATTTGCATCCATCTGTTGTGTAGACGTGTGCCGATTTGTTAATTTCAAAGCACTGGAGTAAAGTGCCCTTTTGTGTCTTGTTCACGTGTGTGTGTTAAGCCTGAGAGTGTGCCAATTTTAGGTTTCTCTCCTAAATGCTTGACATCGAATACATAAACTCAAACCAACAACGCAGCAGTATGACTGTGGCCCAACACAGCCTGCCTTTGTTCAAGGCAGCGCACACGGCAACTCACACAGAGCTTCATTTAAAGATGGTAACATGCCCTCAGAGCGCTGCCTCCCAGACCTTCACAGCCAAATATTAAGCTGAAAGATTATGTTGGTTCCAGGAAATATACTCCCTGGAGTCTAAATGACATATTGCACCTGGAAAACCGAAGATGGTCAAGTTTGCGTTACTGTTAATACTACATAACAAGACATTTAAGAAAATTAGGCTATTCACTTGTTCAGAATTTTCCCTCTGGTGCATAAAGGCTACTTTCACAAGGATCAAAAAGAACAATTTAAGGTTTATCTCACTGTTTTAAAGCCAGGTGTATACGCAGCTGGTCTGTCACAGCGGCACTAACCCATTTTCTGTTTATCGTTATAAAACTTCTCTGCAGCTGATCTAGCAGTGGACACTGAACAATGAGAGACGGAGCCAAGTTGTGAAGAGTGACAGAGTTAAAAAAAACAAAAGTCTGACGCATAATACTTTGGAATTAAGCAACAACAGCTAAACATTTGCTTAAACACACATATATAATCACACGAACAAATAGGATAACCATTATTAACCTGTTGCTGTGTAAGTGGACATGTTGACTTTTGCAGCATGAAAATTCTAGGTGAACTTGCTCGACCGTATTACTTTATTCAAAAATGTATATTGTTGCAGTATTAAATGTAACAATATTTCAATGTGTGAAAATAGTATGCACAGTAACCAAATATATCTCACAGCTTTTTCTCTCTATTTTTCATAAAATATTTAACACATCATCGGGCTGCGTCAGATAATTTGCCCACTGTTGTGATTGATAAATGAGTAATTAATATTGAAGTTGAAACGGGTTGATTTGATGAACTTTCTGAATTGTTCCTAATCATCTCATGAATGATAGAGAAAAAAATAGCCTCAGAAGACAGTGGACTTCATACAATGCTGAATGAATGATCCGTTTGTGTGAAGTGTGTGCACTCCTGTGGGCGTTTGGATGTGGGGTGACATTGTGGCGGACCCTCCAGTCCTGACGCTTTGACTTTACAGGGGGCTCTTGCACATACACATGCACATGCACTGAGGCACAAATACATGCACAGGCTCATGGTCGATGTAATCTGGTGGTCATTATTGCAAACAAGGCAGTGTTGTGTTCCCTGACAAACAGTGAACTCTCTAGCTTGCCTCTGGTTTGAATTATCACTAGTATCTCAGAGACCGAAGCCTCAAGGTTTTTCTGTAGAAAGGAAAGGTCACTGGCACATTCACATACTGACGGCAAAAGGTTGAGAGCCAGACTTTGTATATATTTTTGATGTTTGGTTTTAAGTAAGTGGTGTCTTCAGTGCTTTCATCTTTGCGTTAACAACAATGCAGTGTCTTGTCTGGTTGTAACTCTGTTTGGTAAAAAACGTGTTAGTCAATTTTCCAGTGATTTAAAAAAAAAAAAAAAGATCTGTTTGATATTGGCACTTATTTAAAAGTTATTTTTTCTAACCCCCCCCCCCATTTTAATCATTTTAATACCCAAATAATTAGGAAGGAGTTTACTTTTCTTTCCATCCACAAAGATAAAAAGCTTCTGAACTGAGCTGTTTGTAGTAGAGGATTGAAGACTAATTCTTTTATCCCATCTCAGCTGTCATCTTCTAATAAATGCAATAAAATTATAATAATAATATAATACAATTTCAGTTGAGGTTGTTAGAAAACAGTTTTTGGTTTATTGTATCGTGTGATACTTAGTCAGTATTGTTATTGCTACTTTTCAGTGACTATTGTAATTTACACTTTTTCCCTCTGTCTTTTTTTTTTTCACTGTCAAGCATCATTACCTCCTGTTTGGAGGAAACAGCAGGAGGTGAATGTGTTTTCAATAACATTATAAACTGTGAACATGTCTCAATAACAGATGTCTGATCCTTATTTATTTTTCTTTTTTCGCAGACTGAATTTTGAGTGGTATAGCCAGAAGGAAAATTAACTGCACACCTTTTAGTTGTTAAAGCTTTCTGTATCAGCAGATGTGATAAATTAATCTGTTTTTAATCAAAACTAGGGTAAATACAACAGATGAACACATGACATATAACACTGTGTTGTTGTTTGTTTAACCAAAACTGAGCAAAAGTGTAAAAGCAGTGTATAAAAAACTAAGTTCTCCACATGATTTAGTAATTAGTTTGACTGGAACACCTTGACTCTTCTTCTTCACGTGTGAATCTTTACGATGGTTTGCTTCCAACTCTTGTGCCCACAATTCAGTTTGAAATTGAGTGTAATTGATTGAGTGTCTTATTCCCGTATGTGTTTCAAACAACTCCAAAATATTTGTATTCACATGTTGTGACTCATTTGTATTTCCTGATGAATTTGTATTAATCTAAACAGATCTCTCAAAAATATATTTTTTTAAAAGCAAGCTTTTACTCAAGGTACACCCTCTCAACCCTTCTTGCTATTCCTGTTTTTTGTTTTATTTGTTTTCCTTTTCAGTTGGAGTTAAGAGCTTCCTTTATTATAGTGGATGGTTGCGTGTAAGATATTGGACTTAAACATATTTGATGCTGTAAAGAATTACTGTTTGCAGTCTGAACTTTGACTGTAGTCTTGCGAACACGACAAACATGACTCAGACCTTGTGACTCAGACTAGTTTGCTCAGAAACTGCTGTGAAAATATAAACCTCTGTCCTTTTTATTCTTAATGATTAACCTTAGCATCAGACTTGGTGCACGTCCTGACCATATGCTGCAAGTAACAGTGTTCTCAGTGCAGCATACCATAAATAAGCATATCAGTACCAAAATAACCAGTCAATTTAGTTCATTAGTAGAGGTCCCAATAAATTCTTTCTGTCTCTCTGTGCAGAATGTGTGTCACACCATAAAAGGAAGACTAGTAAGTAGAGCACCAAAGCCCAAAAAAGAGCAAGGAAGGGCTCCAGGGTAATCTATTCTCTCTCGCTCCCTGCGTGTGCGTGAGTGTTTGTGTGTGTTTGGCCATCTCATAACATGTTAAGATGACCCCATTGCTGTCTTAAACTGGTCAGACTGGGTAGCAGACGTGTAGCTGCTGTTGAGTTCCAAAATGTTGAAATATATCTGGGCAAAGCATGTCGTTTAGTCACATTTTTCCAGTTTTATTTAAAAAAAGAAAGAAAATCTTGTGTTGTTTTACTCTTTAGAGCTAATTACAGTATATCCATAGCTTTTTAAATATTTGATAGCTGCTAGTAATGCACAGAAGTAAAGCAGCTGTCAAGTAGGCCTGTCATGACAAGTTTGATTTTTTCTTTTTTTTTTCTTAATTGAACGTGTGGATCTAGCATGTCGTGTGTCCGTTTTACATTGACCGACGCGGGGTAGCCTTAACCGGGGGTCAGGTCTAATGTAACAGAACTTACACGGGGTGGCGGGTCTTTGCAAGAAGCAAAAATCCGCCCATAAAACATTCTTCCCAATTTTCATCCATCTTTGTTTTGAAAATTACACCTGTCTGAGGGCGTATTAATCTTGCTGATGTGGGGGATAATACGTCCTTCTACACGCCCACACAGAATACATTGTGTTTTGCAGATAACGCCGCCCAACTCGGCTTCCGTCCCCTCAACTCGCCTTCAGGCCCAAGGTGACAAACAACACGCCTTGCGATTACATTGCCAACGCGCGTTAAACATGCAGTTTATCATCCAGTGATATTAGCGGGATCCAATCTAAAAACGCCTTAAAAGTGAACTGATGAAGACAATGCCATTGTCATGGCTGCCGATCTTGGGAAATGGGAAGATTACAGAGGCCAAAAGAGAATTTTATTGCTATTATAACAAGTAGTGTTTGCATAAGTCAGATACCTCTCACTCTCATTCTTATCAGTAGAGAAGACATTTGCAGAGATACAGGCTGTATAATAACCGTACTTTCCCATGGCATGTCCCTTGCTCCCATGTAGGCGTTTATTTGATCATGACTTTTATTTGTTGTTGACTTTGACTGCTCATTGAACCAGGTGACTGCATACTACAAACTAGATAAAGTCATTACAGCGCTACTTTCACACATCACAGACAGGAATAATGAGATGGTAAAGAGATTCAACTCATCAAAAAACATAAAAGGCTGTCCTATAGAAAAAAGAGTAAGTAAAAGCAATACATGAAATTAAACAAGATTTTCACTGCTTTTTGATCATTTTCCTTCTGTACTGTTTTGAAATACAAATTTAAAAAAGTCTAATCTTACATTCTTTAGGTAAACAGCATCAAAAATAATACTTTATTCCCCGAACATTGATCTTTTTCAAATGTGCTTTTACTGCACTTACCAAACTTAACTTGAATTTGAGCACAAGCAGAAGTGTCATTAGAGCTTATTGTTTCTGTACTTAAGAGGTATGAATTCTTGTCATGTTAATTGCTTCCTATCAAGTGCTTGAATACCAATTCATAACACTACATTGAGAGACAGAAACTGCAAAAAAGTGAGAATAATGGAGGAAGAATATTGCTACAGTAGTTTATGTGGGGGCATGTCTTTTATTTATATTCTGCCTCTTTGACTGTATTATGCCTATATTAGCACTATGCAAAAACCACGCAATGGTAGAATACCATCTGACATTTTCAGTTCTACTTTTTGTCTTTCACATTTTACTGTCTTTACCAATATGTATTTGGTCTTCTTTATATCCTATTTTTTTGTTTTTTGATTTAAAGAAATTAAGTGGAGGAAAAGGCAGTGGAGCAATCAGACACTTTTCTTGGCTTATTGCCCATGTAGATCAATACTGTCATCACCCTACACATTCAGCTGCCATTCATCAAAGATACCCAGAGGTCACCCTGCAAATGGTTTTGTTCTTTTGGTGACGATGATGCAAAGGCAGGCAGCATCATAGGTTTTTGTGGATCGACTCTCTTTAATGGACGCGTTTTTTGTCAGCGGATTTTACGATGGAGGTTTTAGTTTCTGCGTAACACTAGAAGCTACTCCATGTACTATAAAAACAAATGTGTAACTGGCAGCTACCACACTGATCTCGCAAAATACAAAATGAATCAAGATATTTGCATTTATTTTTACTTTAGGGTCCCTCATTAACACTAAAATTCAAAGTCAGTCCATATAACATCAGTAATAGTGCTGCTGTGATGTCAGCATCTTTCACTGCTGGGATGGATGGAGTGACTTAACTATGGAATAACAGAGTTCAACCCCCTTTTTTGTTAGTTAGTTCAGTTAATTAACATGTTCATAATCCATTGAAATATAGCAAAGTATCTACAGTCGTCATCATTTCTCCTCAAAGCCTGCTCTTCTTGTCTCCCTTTCCCATCTCCTGTTTTTACATAACAGCTGTTGAACTATAGTCAGACAGTCTAGAGTTTTTGGTGTCAGCACTCGTCACACTACAGCAGGTGCGTGTGTGTTTGCTCGCCCCCACGTCGTATGTGTCATGCACATTGAATCTAGACTTGCTGACTGTTGGGTGTGCGTTTGTGTATGTGGAAAGGCAACACAAGACAGGCAAGCTGACTATCTGTCAGCAGCTATTGATGAATGAAGAGATGAGCTTCGTTGCCAAGGAAGCCAGGCATACTAATGGAATAGATCAACTGGTTGGCCTTTGAGAAATTTGTGCACCTAAAATGACTTAACTCATTTACGCTACACAGATAATTCTTGGTTTTATCAGTGTTTTGACATCGTGTTTATAAGTACCTGATTAATTCATTTAAAGGTTGACTTTCTGTGCACACAATCAAGTTGAAGATTCTTTTATCTCTGACTATCACTCATTTCAGATATTGTATTCTTTATACAAACAGTGTCCTTGCAGACTGACAGAGCGGAGGAATAAATCAGTGAATGAAATGCCAGCCAATATCAGTTCTGTGTGGGTGAATCAATCTGGGCATGTCAGCTGCTCAGCGAGGAGTCTGTATGTTTAAGATTTGCGAATTTGCGATTCTATTAGATACTGAAATGAGTTGTTCAGTTCAAAATTCAACTAATCATCCTGTAGTAAATTAATGTAAAATAGTGATGAGCATAATGTTGCATCAAATTTCCACTGGAGATTAGAAATTCTAGTTTCTGATAAGGAATAATCAAAGGAAATGATTATTATTGATAATTACCTGTCAATATCTTTGATCTCTCTGCTCAAACTTTTGCCATTCCCTTTTTTGAACAGTAAATGGTTAAAAAAAATTAAGGGTGATTAATGCAATCTTCATTCAACTCAAAGACCAAAATGAAGAAGAAAAAAACAAGTTTTTAGATCAAGGCTTGAAGTCTCTGCGTTTTCTCCAGCTCTCTAATTAACTGGTGCACAGATTGCCTTACCTCTGTCCACTTGGGAGAGTGCATTTGTGTATCCAGCTGTACGTATTCTTCAGTCTCTTATCTGCGTAACCGCTGGCCCGTATTTAACAGCAGCCATCTGGTGTCCATGCACAGAGTTGGTTGTGGCTTGCCAAACTCAGTTCCATATGTAAAACTACCCAACACACTTTCTCAATTTTTCCCCTCCCCATTCCTCTTTGACTCTCCCTTTTTTCTTAATCCTCTGTTTTCATATGAATTTATCGTGATGCTCGACCAACTGAGCTCATCGATCACTCGCTAACTTTGTTCCACTGTCTGCTTACCAAAATTACTCACAAGTCTCTCTACCTAGATTTCCCTCGGTACTCTGATAGAAAGGGTATATCTGCTTAAAAACACACATGTTGTGGTATTTTTCTCAGCTGAGTTCAGTTCCTGTAAATTATAATTATCATTTTATTTTGGTTGTCAATAGTGTTATATATTGCTGTACGCATCTTTGATTTGATGACATTGGCCTGATTTATGTGTAGATTTTAACTACAGACTTAAAGCAGATGACCATACTGTACTATAATGCTTCCTGCGTTGTCACTGATGGTTTCAGACTATATCACATTTTGCCGTTTTTCATCTTTTATTAATCCTGTGGAAAGTATTGAGTTATGCATGTTGCTGAAACATGCAGATAGAAAACACAGTCTGTCTGTGTTGATTTTATGTAAGTATGATGTGGTGAAAAAAGATCAAGATCCAGATGAGTTTTGGGGTATCTATCGGTTTATAGCCAGTATTTATCCAGAATAATTTAACAGTGCAACCCCCTACCTACCTACAACCTACAAGGTTAAATCTTATCAAAAATATTTGCGCAAACCTGTTCTTTGGCAATCTAGCAATACAGACCTGTTTAGTTCTAGTTCAGTTCATCTAATTAAAAAGGTAATTATGTTTAGTCTGTAGAGCATCACTGTGGTACAGATGTCAGCTCCGGGGAGAGGATTTGACCTGATGTAAACACCAGAACTCGGCTTGTAAGAAAGCAGATTGATGAGTAATTGTAGTTTAACGATGTCAAGATTGTGCAAATGAATTATGCATCAAAGCATTTTAAGTAACCTCATGCTGATGCTATTATGCTGCATTTCAGCACTGACAAAAAAGTTTAACAACTACAATGATATTCAGTGGACTCCTCTGTTCTGTTCTGTTTTGTTGCAAAATTGAAATATATTTAATAGTTTCTGTTGGTATATTGGAGTTTTGGACAAAAACATATCACAGTTAATTTAGATTTTTGAGGCCAATTCTGTTCTCTACCATGACCATCATTTACATAAATTACAAACCATCTCCGACCTGGCAGGCCCTGAAATAAGAAACTTAGTTCAAATTATTGTGGATGGCTTACAATGATAACAATGATATACTTTTTGCCCCTTGGGACAAATACATTAGATTTTCCCCAGACATTGAGTTCAGGTGAAATTGGTAAGCAACCTCTGTACTTGACAACTTTCATGTAAGGCAGCAAAAACACTTAAAACTGGTTCTTTTTAAAGTCTGTTTCTAGCACATCTCCACACGAGCTTCTTAATTCACTAGACATTTGAAGACCTCTCTTTCTAATGCTCCCTGACAAAGTGCAGAAACATACACACAGTTGCTCTCTTGTGAGGACAGTGTGACATTCCCGAGATGTTGGGAAAGGGGGACCCTGAGGACAGATACAAACTTGGCAACTTGACGTCAGATTGAATCCCTCTTTCTTTTTCACTGTCTTACTGCACTTCACACAGTGAGGGGAAAGGATGACCTTCTGTCACAATGTCCTCAAACTTGCTCATGCAAAAAGCCGAAATATCAGAGACTGGGATGTTGTTTTCCATAAATGAGAAGTGTTGATTTCTTGGTTTAACAAATGGATAAAGATCAACAACTTTGTGTTTAGTCCTTGTTGATTACTTCAAAATGAATTGAATCTCTGAACACCTGCAAAAGGTTTGAAATTCATTTGTGAATTATTTTGTACTGTAAGCTGTTAGTGAGCTTACTGAAAAGCAAACCAAATTAAACTCCAGAGAAATTACCATAAAACATTGAATTGTTTTGTGACAAATGTAGACCTTTTCTCACAAAGTTTGTGGAGCTGTATATTTGCTTTGTAGCTTTACAAAAAAACGTGTCAATTCATAGATGTCCATACATGTAATTGTGAATACAACATTCGGTTGTATGTGTGTGTGTTTGGCTTATTTGGGGGTTTTACGGATAATTAAAAGCCTATGAAACGACACACACTAGCTGTTTGTACCTACAGCCAGCTACCACAAACGTGTGTGTGTGTGTGTGTGTGTGTGTGTGTGTGTGTGAAGGAGGGAGACAGGCAACTGGAGGTGCCGGTGCAGCTATTTTTAATCCAGGGGTCACTGAGGGCGAGACGGGGGAGACGATTTTTAGTGTATTGTCAGCCACCTTCTGCTTAGAGCAACAAACCAATGTTCCAGAAACAGAGAAATGTATGTGTGAGTTCATAATACGTAACATGCCAGTAACAGTGTGATATTATGGAAAACACTCCTGTCACGACATTGCAAATGTAGTAATGCTCAGACGCTCACAAGATCTTACAACATGAAAATGTCTTGTACATGCACTGTAATTTACTTTTATTGGAGGTTGATAAAAATACCACGTCCAGTCCTTTCACATGCTGGTGTTTAGATGTCTCGTTTCTAAACGACAGCATGTGCAAGGACCGTACATGTTTGCTTCTTTAAATATGGAAACTGAGGGGTTCTAATCTGGTTAAACAACTGAAGTCATGCTGTTGTAGGCACAGACGAAATGCATACATATTGTATACAGTTTCCATAGTAACTGGCAGATAAAACAAGGGCCCCATGGCGCTGCCAACAACTATGAGAGGAATAAATGGTTGTGAAATGAGGATAGTTTCTTCCTTGGAAGTATTTATTTATTTTTCCCTTGGAAGATCTTAGTTTGTTAATCCAAGATAGTTATGTGATTATTATGCTGCAACTGTCTGATGGGTTTTTACATGAAAGGCTCATACGCATGGACTTTAAGCTTGCTTATTCTCATGGCATGGGTAAAGCTTCTTTACCAAAAGTACACTTTTATTAATGTTAACATAATTTCTGTGTCTCAGAAGAACATATAATATTCAGTGGGACCCGTCCAAGATTAGGTTCTAACTTCACAAAGTCTGTGTGCAACAGTGTAGTCTTTTCTGCACACTTGCTGATTGTGTGCCTCATTTGAGTCCAGAAGGGAGGGTGGGGTTATGGCAAATAAATAAATCAGCTGAAACCAAACTCTTTTCTTGCATTATGAACCTGAATTCTTTCGTAACTTTTTAATGAAAAACTAACGTTTCTCTTTTTGGCTGTGTGGCGTCTCTGTGGCAGCGTGACATCGATCGGCCACACCCTCTAAAATAACAAGTAGTCACGGCAAGAGAGAGACTTCTAGATGGATGGATGTGATGACTAAATAAGTAACAGGAATGAATGAGCATTATGATGGTGTGTGACAGAACGGTCTTTGTAATAGTCACATCCCCTGTAAAAGCAAGCATTGAAAATGTCAGAATAACACTGGGCTCAATGGGACAGGAAACAATACGAATTTGAAGAGTATTATTACAACTACGATGACAACGTTGTAAACCACATTTAAAAAAAAAACAAACAACAAAAACCATAACATACTTTATGCAAATGTCACATTCAGCTTCTGTTACAGAGCACTAACATTGACAGGACTTTTGTGTAGATTGTTTGAAAACCAGTTCTTTGACAAAGTTTTAACAAAGTTTCTTGTTTTCCTGTTTTCCTGTTTTCTTGCACTAATCTGTGTTGTGTCACTTAAAAAAAGTTGTTACTCAGAGGTGATGGGACACAGAGCTGTGCCTTTTTTTTCTTCTTTATGGGACTTAAACTTATTTTCACACATTTGGAGACTGTAATTAAAAATTCTGTACTTTACCACATACTACCACATTCATCACTACAATTTGCATCCATTTACACAATTCATGCATTACTTTTCTGCCAGAAGCCTCTTGCATCTGTTTTGCTCGGCTCGTAAAAGACTCAGAGATGATTGTCTATAAACGAGTGAGTGTCTGTGAATGCAGTAAGGACTGTGCTGACAGCAGAATGATTTCCTCTGTTGGAGGGGACTTTACACTTGACATTCGAGTATCACAGACACACACAGAGCATCTCTCTGTTTTATAATACTCAGGCCAGCATTTCACAGTATCTCCATACAGTTTTAATGTGTGGGCAACTAATATACACATACACGTAGAAGTGCACAGTGATCCCACTGAGAAGTTATCCCGTCATACAGAAAAGCGAAACCGTACGTCTGTCAATCAGCTCAGGTGATAATTTTTGTAGAACAGTGACACAAGGCCCAGGTCCCTTATCTGCTGTACCTTTTCTTCACATATATGTTTGTCAAATTCATAAGTCAGTGTTTTGACACCTTTTTTCCTGGTAGTTTTGAACTCGCCACCTTCCTTCAATCAACAGTATTAACATCAACCTGCTGTACTTCAGTATAATTGCTACTAAGTGGGCTAAGTGCTAAGTGCTTTCAGTTTTGTTTTGTAGACATTCAATACATAACACGCATTATACAACCCACTTACGGAATAATACATTCTGTTTAGTACATACAGATACATCTTTTCACATGGAAAATGAATTAATAGGTAATTTATATTTAGGTCCAAGCCCGAACCTTGTGTACTTGAGGTCAGAAAGGATTATCTGCAATAACCCATAATACTACACATCATAATAAAGAATGAGTCTTAAAGGGATGCAATTTAAATAGGACATGAATAAAATTATGACCTGAATTGATTTTGTGTCTTTATGTTCTCTTTCAGAGACATCTGTTTGTCTAAGTCTACATTTTAAAAATAGCTCGTCAAACTTTTACTGGATTTTTTTTTATAGCGTTTTCGCTCCGTCTTGCGGTTCCTGTCTGTTTTTTGATCTGACACCATAATAAAATGTTTTCATGGCACAGTTTGACCGCGGCTGATATTTTCAGCACTTAATGTCCTGATGCTGGTTAGTAGTTCAGTGAGCTTTCATTTCTGAGATTTGCTCCTGAAATTGAGTACTAATGTTTTTTTTGTTTGTTTTTTATTCTGAATTTATTAAATATATTTTTTTCTCTCTTTTGTTTATTTTTCAGGTGGCACAAAAGATATTGGATCAGCATTGACCAGGATGTGCATGAGACATCGCAGCATAGAAGCTAAGCTCAAACAGTTCTCCACGTAAGGAATATTGCTAATATTACTAGTTTACACAATTCATACTTTTAATCTTGTTGCAGTTAATCTGCAATAAAATGGCTTCTACTCCTAATTGTTACCTCACCAATCACTCCATGATTTGACATTTTGGGTGTGTGGATGACCACTGCCCCTTGATGTGGAATGCTGGGAAAAGAGACGATTTGTCTGGTAACATGTGCATCTGCAGTGTCTCAGTAAGGAGGGGCACAGCAGATCTTTGCCATCTCACCCCAGCACACACACAGACACAGACACAGACAAGGGACTCTTTAATTTCAGTTGGCATTTCAGTGGAGATTCCATTTGGATCTCCATAGCAGGGCCGTGTACTTTGGTCCTGTGATCACCAGCCACCCACTGACATGCCCTATGTGGAGATGTCTACAAGGAGAGAACTGCAGCTGTCCACCTCACACTCAGCTCCTGCAACACACTCACAAATCCCTCTTGGAAGGCGTACACACTTGGGTAATGATTGACAGATCTAACTGCACAGGCTTCTTACTTCCTCCTGTGATGCACAGTCAGACAAAGGGAGACATTTTTCTCCCCGTCTGTGTTTTTCTTCTCTGTCTGTTTATGATTGACACAAGCCTACATGCCACACAAACAAACCAGACTTGATGTCTTGCAAGTCTGACAGTCTGTCTGGCTTTTAATTTGATTATAAAACATATCCTAGCATTGTGTGGGGAAATGATACGATTTCATTTTCTAATTGCTATCTATTCATACCAATGTATTCTATTTAAGACAAAGAAAAATAGGCACTTTAAATGATTTAGTTGATCAGACCGAGCGCAGATTGGAAGTGACTAGCCTGCTGTTTTCACAGGTGCTTCCAGGAGGGTCTGATCAACCCTCTGCAGGAACAGATGGAGGAGTGGAAGAGAGGTGTCAACACACTGGACAAGGACCATGCAAAAGGTCGGACAAACAAGTGTAATAACACTATCAAATGACGTGAAGCAATGAACTGTTTTTTTTCATTAGTTCACTAGGTGATATTCGTGTTGTCACACAAATTTTTATATGTTTGTCTCCCCCAACAAAAGGTGTAATTTAGATCTACCTTAAACCAGTAAATAGGACGTTTCTAACTTTGTGTCTTTTGAAATAGAGTACAAAAGAGCTCGGCAGGAAATTAAGAAGAAGTCCTCAGACACTCTGAAACTCCAGAAGAAAGCAAAGAAAGGTATTAAGAAAATATTTCTTTGTTTGAAAACTAAAGCTTCTTGAACTAAAATAAGAGCTGAATTTAATGAATGCCTCACTAACATAAATACACCGTAGCTTTTTGTTTTTATTATCAGTGCATAAAAACAGCTACCTTTGGAAATTAATGATTTGACAACTTACAATATTGTACCTCCTTATTAAACTCCTTCATTCTCAGACTTCTTTCAGAGACTTTTCAGATGAACAACCAACAAATGAAATACATTTTCCTAAATTTCAATATTTAATAGTGTTCCCTTTTAAAGATTTTATTCGGTTTCATGCAAAAGTAGCAATGAAGATGGATCAACTGTTTGAAAACTGAGCCTGTGCTTTTACCATAAATGATGCATTTGTTCTACCTGACAGACTTCAGACTAAATGTTTTTTTACTGTGACCTCTGGGTGAATTGTGAAGCGATTTGTCTTCTTTAGTTGATGTGTGTAGTTCCTGTTAATCTTTGGTAGATATTTGTAAGTATGTGAGAAGTATTATGAAAAGTTAAGTGTATGAAATGGTCCAGCTGAGTAATCAACATGAGAAAAATGTTTGCCTTTCTAAACTGTAGATGTGAGACTTTGCTTTTTTATTACACAGCATGTATATAGAACAAGTTCTTTCTGACTGGTAGTCGTGCAGATATGGTAAAGTTAAACATTACCTTACTTGGTAAGACTGTTCAAGAGGACAGAGGCTTTTTCCTCTGCAGTTCTCTAGGCTCAAGCTCTACATTAACCTCCTACCTTGAACAAAAGAACTATACATGCACATAAAGGAATTAGATTAGTCTCCATTTGTTATGTATTCCTAGTTTAAGTTTTAAATCGTTGGATTAGATTTAGAGAAAATGAAACTTTTGCAGGTACCAACTATGCAAAAAGTTATCATATATCAGCATGATCAGGTTAGATGCTTAACCAGTAGCCCTGATTCAGTTCTTGTGTTTCGTCTCTGTTAAGATAAATCAACATGTTTTTCGTACAGCTATCAGGAGTAATTCTGGTGTGTTAATTCAACCAATATCTGTATCTTTATCATGGTTGTCTTAAACACCTGATAGTAGTATTGGTTTAAAGAAACATTTCAATTAATTTCTCTAGCATCACATTTTCTCATATTCCAACCTTATAGCTACAAAAGCCTGCACGTTAATATGATGGAACAGGGCCAAGTGTTTATGGTTTTTCCGTTCATGTGCATCTTTTTCCTCTGCTTGTTTCTATGTGGTTTTGATACATCCGTCACCTTTTGCTGCACTGCAGCTGATAATCTTGGTAAGTCAGTTTGTGAAACAGACACACCGTCAATACTGTTGCTTATACCACAGTGCTTTATCAGTCATCATGGTTTCCTTGTGGAGCAGCTGTAGATAGTGACTTCATACAAAGATTAAATAAAAGTAAAAGCTAGAGAATGCTTGCATGGTCAGTTTTTTCCCGTTTCATGTTTTTACTTGAAAAGACCCTGCCAGTTTAGTCTTCCCAACATATAACCTTGCCTGTCAGAGCCTGGCTCTATTCTTGTGTTGAGTTGGAAAATGCCAGTTAAAGGCAATAATGAAGTTGGTGAAAATGGCTCCTACTAATACAGGTGAGGACCAATATGACCCACTGTGCCCACTTTTTGAAACGGCCTGGAGATGAAATTACACACAAAATTGCCACAGTCCGTGCACCCAAAGCTAATGATGCTACATTATCATCTTGTGTTTAACCACAGAATCACACATCAAGCTGGAAAAGAAAATGATCTAACAATAAAATTCATGCTGTTTCGCCAAAGTCCATCGGACCTGGTCTGGACTATAAGTTTTCTCTCTGTCAAGTGACAGACCTAACCACAGAACCAACGTCCCACCTTTGGAAATGATGAGGAATGTCGTTACAACTTTTGATGGAAAAGTGCTGTAAAAATAAACCTGGGTTGGGCCAAGTTAAGCAACATCTGATGTTTATCTGTCTCCTAGGAGAGATTTGTTTGACCCAAGACCCCAGCAGAACTAAGTAATAGTCTCTAATTGAAACTCTAATTTAATCACTGACCATGTGAAAGCTCGAAACACTAATCTCATTTGTGGATGCACATGCATCTCCATGAGCGCAGAGTGAGGACACTGTTGACACCCTCAGTCAAATAATTCAAAACCAGTGTAGGAAACAGTAAAAGCTCAAGTTGGTCGTTGATACTCAAGTTCCCCTGTTAGGAGTAAACAAATTAGATGACATGTGATACTGTTAAGAATTTATGTGAAAAAAGGTGGTGCAGGATTTTAAGGATTAGTGCTTCAGAGTGAATTCTCATGCCAGGTACATCACACTATTTTCTTGTTTTATTACATGTGATGTCAGCCTAACACACTGTTCAAAGCATGTGCAACCGGCACTTAACTGTCTCTTAATACTGAATTATAGCCAGTGAGCGCAGGTCTTCAGTGATTTTCAGTGTTTAGATGTGGTTGAAGGCAAATAAGAAGTAGCAGTAGTGTGCTTGTTGTTTACACAGTTAAACAGATGCACATGTTTATTGCACAGAGACCAGCAATGGTGAAAAACAGAGTTGTTTACATTCCAAGTCTTGGGGGGAAAAAAAATTGACTAAGTACTAATCAGTTCTTACTTTGTAAGATTCTACAGTTGCAGTGTAGGAGTTCATCCCGGCATGTTGCCAGCCCAGTTAGCAGCCATGATTAACCTCAAACAGCATATTCGGCAAGTCTCAATAAAATCAGGGGTGTTGCTTTTGACATTAGCTTAAAACATGTTGATGTACAGTAATTGAACAGAAAAAGGACTGCATTGCTTTTGAATAGATCAACTTTTACCAGAAGTAAAAGTACAAATATTGCTCAAGCTACTCAAAAAACAGCAACAACAAAGAAATACTTGCCTTTTCTTGTGTTGAAGATAAACTATTCTCATCTTGCATTGGTGCTTTTCTCAAAACACTTTGGTTTTGTTGAGAGAACAGATTTGAACTAGTGGACAAAAAATGTTAAGGACAGCTTAGACTTAAAGTTTAAAACACGAGTGTGAACCTGTTCTTAATCTCTCTCTCTCTCTTAATGATAATGTCAGTCTTTTAACTAAATAATTGACAAGACAGCAAGTTGGCCCAAAGATGCCATTAATGAACTTGATCTTGCTGTGGGAACCAGCTTAATGAGTGAGGCCTGTCAAAGCTATTTCACATTCAGACATACAGCCAGCTCCCCACAAACCTTTGCACAATATAATTGTACACTGGAGTGATCCAAATGCTCCCTCTGGATCAATATGAGACTAAATATGCTGTATTTACTTGAATATGCACTTTCCAGTCAGACCTTTACAGTCGATTTACTTCGTCTTGGGGTCTATAATGTAATATAATGTAATATAGAGGAGCTGCTTTAAACACTAGCAAGACTTATATTCAGTCTAGCACTCAACTTCCCCCGCACAACCTTGGTGAAACCTCTTAATATTTCTATTGAAATGTATCTCATTCTGTCAGCAATTGTTCATTCTGTATTGATTTACATTTGAGGACTTCAGCATGATTTGCCTGTGTAACTCTTGCTTGTTTCCTTATCATTGATTTGCATGATGCAGGGCCAGACGACAAACACTTTGTTGTCTTCACTCAGACAAAAGATCAAACAAAGAGATTGCAAAGTTGTTCGCTGTCAGCCTGACCTTGATCTATCAAAGTTCAAATTGTGTGCACACGTGTATGTGTAAGTGCAGCTTGAGTGGTTAGATATTGTACTGTACAGTGAGGGTCAGTTGCCAGACTTCCTGCCTCCTTAGAGACCTCAAGAGGGCTTGATTTGCTTTGGGGGTATCCTCTTTTAATATCACACACACACACACACACACACACACACACACACACACACACACACACACACAGTGCACACAAAAATACATATCAAAACACACATTTCTGCTGACACATACCTCACAAAGATGAGCCGTATTGAATAAGACCTTGAGTTGTTAATGGTTTACTCTGGATTTACATATTTGTATAAATCATGCATATACAAAGTATGAGAAACAGATGGTCTTGTAGGTATATTTCACTCCTGTCGTTGTAAAAGCGAATACACACAGTGTTTCTGACCTCTGTCGAGTTTCTCCAAGGAATTTAAGTATTTGACAAAGACAGAAGGGGATAGATAGTTCAAATTGTCTCTCACTTTAGTTATCTTGTCATTCTAGATTGACAAACAACAGATTAGCCTGACGTAGATAACCTTTTTTGCCAATTCTTAACAAGAGACTGGAAACACTTCAGTGATAAGAGTGATCCTTCAACCTGAGGTGATAGGCAAAGTAGTGCAGACATTCAAATGCCAGTATTCACAACAGCAGCATTGGCAACTAAAGTTCAAATCAACACTGGAAAGATGTAATGGAGATCAAAAACACTAAATTAAATGTCTGCAAATGCCCAATCATTGCTGCATAGTCATTGTTTGTGACACTGTATGCATGCTACTGTAGGATAAGTATTCTTTTTGCTTTACTTGTAATAACAAATATGTTGCTTGTGTTTCCAAGGCCGTGGTGATATCCAGCCCCAGCTGGACAATGCAATGCAGGATGTCAGTGATAAATACATTCTCCTGGAGGAGACGGAAAAGCAGGCCTTGAGGAAGGCTCTCATAGAGGAGAGGCAGAGATTTTGCTCTTTTGTAGCCATGCTACGGCCTGTAGTGGTGGGTACATAACTTTTACCTGCTTGTTGATAAACCTGTTGCATACTCTTTTTTTTCCCCCTTTTAGATGATTATAGGAATGCTCTCCTACACCACTATAAAATAATGTCTTATTTTAGAGTTGATCAACTCATGAACTTAGGATAATTTAGCGCACACACTGTAATTATCTGTTTTACGTGAAAGTATCTCTGCTGTCTCTGCTCTTTGTTCTTGTAGGATGAGGAGATATCTATGTTGGGAGAGGTTATCCATCTTCAGACCATCTCTGAAGACCTCAAGGGCCTGACCTCTGACCCGCATAAGCTCCCCCCTGCTAGTGAACAGGTAAGAAAAAACATCAGAGATAAAAAGATGAAAGAAAAAAAAACACAATCTTATACATTTTATTTAATTTTTTGTCTATGTAATGTGTTGCACTCCCTTCTGGCTTTGTTTAGTTACTTTTCTTTGCAACATTTATGAGTAGTATGGATATTTTCTCTCTCTTCCAGGTGATCTTGGACCTAAAGGGCTCAGATTGTGGTTGGTCATATCAAACACCACCCTCATCCCCCAGTACCACCATGTCCAGGAAGTCCAGCATGTGCAGGTAAGCTCATGTAGCAAATCACAAACCTTGTGTTTTCAGATGGGTGAAAGAGAGACTTTGTTTTTCAACACACATTTACCTTCTGCACCTTTTGCAATTGAGATTAAAGGTATTAGGATTGATTGATTTCATGATTCCACTTAAAATAGTCACCAGTCTCCAAGAGCTTAAGAGGACATTAAGCTGTATGGAGTCTGTTGCTGCTAGTCAGTGGTTTACAGCACTACAATGGATTATTTTTATTAATTATGGATTTATATTTTGGCTCTACTAAAATCTGAAATTCTGTCATTTTAAGGTTAGCAAAATAGTTTTCCTTAAGTTATGCCTGCCACCTACTGGTCAAAATAAACTGGAATAATTTTCACATTTTTCATTTTTATTCACAACTATATTAATAGTCATGATTTGCTACAAACTTATGGTATGGATTAACCCAAAAGACTGAGATATGAACTGTTCAGACCATTCTTTCTTCACTCTTCGCTTCTCTCTGCTTTTTTGTGTCTTTTGGTGATTTTTTTTTTAGAACTGCTTTAATGGTTTAATGGCATTAATCCATATCTGGGTTTTGAATTGCTTTGCATCTAAGCTGTTATAGCTGTCTTTGGTGCCGTGGTGATGTTTGACTCAAAACCTTGAATTATATATCCTATATATGACCTAGACCTAGATATGACCACTAAAAGAACCAAGTAAGATCTTTTTCTTCTAACATAATTTTTGCTCTGGTAGTGCATAGCTTTTACTTGTATTCAAAAAAACTAAACAAAAAAAAATGTAATACATAAATTATTGCAAGACAGTGGCTATTCTGCAAAATGTATTACAAAAAAAAAAAAATTGGGGCATGTATAAAATGGTATTGAAACAGAATGACTTTACAGATAATTTAAAAGCATGCGGCATCTAAAATTGTGCAAAACCTGTATATGACCAGTTAAAAAATTGAAGTGTGACGTACTCCTGAAACGTACCCTCTAATGGATGTATTTTAATAACTAATCATCTTACTTGCCTCCACCAAAGTGAAGGTGATCCCTGCTTTTATAAAAATAAAACCTCCATGGAGAAATGCTGCACGGGTCAGAGCTGAAAAAAGTGTCAAAACTGAAGGTAGTGGAAAATTAAATTACAGGTTCATTATGACGTCTATAAAAGAAAGACTGAGCATATATAATAAGGAGCTGAGGGATGCAAGGCAATCATATTTTCTCATATCATTGCCAAAAACAATAATACACACACTCTGTTCACTACTGTTGACAGGCTAACAAATCCCCCCATGTAAATAGATCCTGAACTCTTATCCAACTGGGCCTGCAATTAGTTTGCATCTTTCTTTACTGACAAAATTCAGAAAATCAGTCAGTCAGTCAGTGACTTCAATTCAATGAAGACAAAACAGAAATAATAGTGTTCTGAGCCAAAGAAGAAAGTTAAGACTGCACTCAGTGTCAGGCAGTAAAGCTAAAAACCAATAACCAAGCCAGAAATCTGGGAGTGGGTCTGGACTCAGTCCTGAATTATAACAGCTGCATTAAGATGGTAGTGAAGTCAGTCTATTATCACCTAAAGAACACATTGAGGATTAAAGGACTGATGTCTCAGCAGGACTTTAGAAAAACTTGTCAAACCTTTTATCTTAGACTGGACTGCTGTAACGCTGTTCTCCCAAGTCTCCCTAAAAAATCCATCCAACAGCTGCAGTTAGTTCAGAATACTGTCAGAGTCCTCACTAAAACCAGGAGAGTGGACCACATAACTCCAGTTCTTAGATCTTTACATTGGCTTCCTGTCTGTCACAGAATAGATTTTAGAATCCTGCTGTTGGTTTATAAACCTCTGAATGGTCTCAGGCCAAAATACATCTCTGATCTCCTGGTCCATCATGAGCCACCAGAACCCTCGTCGTCAGGGTCACCCCTACTTTCTGTACCCAGAGTAAGAACCAAATACAGTCTGTATATTACTGGTCTTGTACATGAAATGTGCTATACAAATAAACTTGGCTTGCCTTACTGATAATTTACCCGAATAAGCTTGCACAAAAAGTTAAAATAAAACATTTTTTTATCTCTTCTCATAAAATTATGTAAAAGAAAATAGGAATTAAAAAGGGAAAAGTTCCTAAAAATATTATACCAACTTTATTAGCAACGGTGTTCAAAGAGAGCATAACAATATTTAGTTCAATACTTTATTAATTCACAAAATGAAATTAATTAATAGGTTAATACATTCATTATAAGGTGCACTCTAAGATTTAAATGGTTTGCAAATATGTACCACTCAGTTTTGTTTTTTGTCGCTGCATTCCAACTTTGTAGGAAACAGAAATATTGATAATTAGCATTTGAAGTTTTTCCGTTTTATGAGCATGTGTGGCTAATACAAACACGATGCAATGCCTCATCATAGTACACAAGCGTTTCAAGCAAGCTATAATTGAACGGTTCTTGTCCACTTACCCATTGACTTTGTACATATTGTTAGATTTTGATATGAATTAGACTTTGTGTTTATTGTATTTATGCTTTTCATGGGGGATTTGTGTGAACTAAGTGGCATGTAATCAGGGATTTCCTGGCTTTAATTGTTGTTGACTTAATTTTAAGAGCCTCTTATGTTGGTTTGATGACATTGTCTTCAGTCACTTCTTGCTGCATCTTGGTGTGCCGTGTTAATTATTTCCCACCCTGTCTCCTCCACATTCCCCCAATCCTCTGCCTTCATATTTTGACTTCTATTCTTTTTTTACTTCTATTTAATCTATCTTCCATCATAAATCCATGACTTTTGGTGGACTGTGATTCTCTTTACCTATCCTGTCACTGCCAAACCTCTTCCTCTGGTCCTCCCCTCATTCCTGGCTCTTCCCCCTTTCACAGTAGTCTGAACAGCGTTAACAGTAGTGACTCCAGAGGATCCAGTGGCTCTCACTCTCATTCTCCTTCCTCCTCTTCTTCCTCTTCTTCCTCACACCACCTATTCCATCACCCCCGCCATCGATACCGCAGCTCCACGTTACCCCAGCAGGCCCCAGCTCGGCTCTCTAGCATCTCTTCCCATGACTCGGGCTTCATTTCCTCATCACAAGACCAAAACACATCGTCCAAATCATCCTCGCCAATGCCAGCAGAAACAAAGGTAAGAAAAAAAAAACCCTACAGATACCCAAGCTCATCCATAATTCTGGATCCAACTCCCTAGCGAGAGTCAGTCTCTATGAGAGACAGTTATCTGGCAGCAGTAAGTGTCTGTGTGATCATGGTGAAGTCATTTCACTGCTATTATTGTAGCATAAACTTGCAGTAAATTAGTCTGCCTCCGTTCTGGCCCCGGGCAAAACAGATCAGGCCCACCAAGCCTTTAAAAAGTTGACCGCTGTGGCAGACTGTGGTTTGGCTAAACTTGGAGGCTTAAGCAGACTTTCTGTTCTATTTACATTAAATGAATCATAATGAAATTACATGTTACAATGTCACCAGCATGTTTTACATGCATTAGAAAAACGGCTCTATCAGCAGGTCTCCGTTTGGTAGTTAAATCCAACCAACAGACAAAAGCTGTGAGGTAATTACCGGGGAGATAGCCCGAGGGATTGTCTGAGTGGGGTTTGTGGTTTGAAACCAAACCGTGAGAGCAGCTGCAGTGGTTGAGGTTTTCATATTCTCAGTTTTGGTTTAGTTATGCTCCAAGTTTTTACGATGCCCCGAAGATGGTCTGGCGAAACAATGTCCGACCCATCTACAGTCCAGTCCTGGGACTTGGCCTTCCCTTTGCCTCATTCTGGGTGTAGTTACAGTAGTTGGTGTTTGAAAGTGAACAGTCTGGTTGGTTATTTTTACAGATCTCGCTTTGATTTCTATCTGTTCTTGATCTCCACTTATGGACAGAAAAAGACTCTAGTGCCAGTTTCAAGCTTTCATCTCTTGTATTGAAGCAATCGACACATTTATTTTCGTACTTAATTGAAATGTTGTAGTATAAAAGTTGGTACAATTGTCATGGCTTCAATAGCTCGTGCACACAACTGTGAAGACACTGCATGACAATTTCACTAACATATCGGTGCTCCTGTCCATGCTGTGAATGTTAATATAACCCTTCTGCCGGTGCATCTTCCGTACAGTCTCCTCATTCATTTGGAAGTACTTCTCACTAACTGCTGAGACCTTTTGGAAAAGTTGCCTCAGCTGTTTAACAAACTGATTCCCAGTGCTTGTGTCTGCCTGACCACGAGTCTGTCTTTCAACTCTTCCCCTCCAAACATGCCTGTCTGTTTCCCCCATCTCTGTCCTCCTGGTTGGCTGTTTGGCTGCCTGCTGCTACCCCTCTCTTGTCCCAGCCTTGTCCCAGTTCCAGCTCCTCTGAGATGTCAGAGACTGGGCAGCTTCTCAATGACTGCAGCTCCCCTTCTTATGTCGCTGCTGCTGCTGCTGCTGCTGCATCTCAGCACGGTACTGACGAGGTGAAGAGCACCCTTCCACCCTGAATCTCATAAGCATTAAACACACTTTTATTTTTTTCACTCCAAGCCCAACATTTGCTTATACAAGGTGTATACTTTAATTTGATCACAGAAATCTAGAAATCAAGAAGACACCAATCTGCCTTGTAGGGCTGGGCGATTTTGGACAAAAATAAAATCCCGATATTTTTCTCTGAAAACCAGATTTTCGATTTCGATTTCGATTTTTTTTGTAAAACTACAAAAGACAATGGAATAAATGGTTTCAAATATTTTATCTTTATTTTTAAAGAAAAATAGCAAACAAATTTGAATGAAGTGCAATTGAAAGATACTGTAAATCCTCCTTGAGTTTAGTAAAGTGACAACATTTACAATTTTCTTGACCAAACAAAGACTAGACGAGCTCTGTCTGTAATGCAGCCAGCTGCAAAAAAGGAAAATCGATTTTCCGATTTTCCTTTTTTTAACATCGATTGTGATTAATAAATCCGATTTAGATTTAAAATCGATTAATTGCACAGCCCTACTGCCTTGGTTTCTTTGAAAAGACTTCTCCAGTTTTCACTTAGTTCAGCAAATCCTGTTTGATTATATTTTTATGTGTTGATCATCACAGATTCATTTTTTTATGTTCCTTTGAGTTATTTTTCCTGTCATGTATATGCTTTGTTTTTATCATTTTGCTTTTCATCATTTCCTTAATTTATGTCATTGTGTGTTTGTTTCTTTATTTTCTCTGCCTCTGTTACCATCCCTCCTCCCACCGACACGTTCACTACCAGTTGTCCAACGGTTTTGACCACCACAGTCCGGCAACTTCCCCCTACCTGTGTAGTAATGGGGGCAGTTTGGGCTCAGCGTCAGGAACTGCTTTCCCTTTCTTCCCTCCCTCATCATCTACCACTTCCACCTCCTGCCCCGCTCGCTCATGGTCCCGTCCTGCCTCCGCGTTGCTGCCCGACTACACCCCCTACTGCTCAGTGGGTTCCACCCTGTTCCCTTCATCAAAAGTGCCCAGCTGGAAGGTTTGTTCTTCTCCTCAAACTTGATGATCGACATAATCCTGTCTTCCTTGTTCCAAGTTTGTTCATATACAGAGGCTCAGCAGCTTGCTTTTAAAATAAAAAGGAAAAAAAATAAAAGATTCTTAAATTATCACAAAAGGCACATTTGAGAAATGTGGACAATTAACAATAAAGATAAACTTTCTGTACAGGACTGGGCAAAGCCAGGTCCATATGACCAGCCTATGGTCAACACACTGAGGAGGAAGAAAGACAAGGAGACACCAGCTTTGGTGGACAATAATGGGACAGTAAACGGTGGGAACGCTCCCTTACTGGGCCAAACCTCGACTTCAGCGCCACCTCCTGCTGCGCTGCAATCACCAAGCCAGTCAGAAGAGAAGAACAGGATCATGTCCACACCTCTAAAGGTACTTTCTTTGTCTCTCCCTAAATAAAGTTTTGATTCAGTTATTGTAAATGAGTTATCTGGTTAAGCACTTTTGTTGTCAACTAATCAACAGAGCTTGCCATTTTTTTAACCGCTTGGTCTTTCCAACAGTTACTCACTCACTGTTTTATGCCTCTTATAACAACAACATGTTACTGAGTGACTAACCGGTCACAGTCATACTTTTCCGTTCACCTATTCTCTTTTAGACTCGTGTGCTTGTGCACTAGAATGTGAAACTCTCCGTAACCTGTTGATTTATTCTGGTTCAGTGATCTCAATGTTTTACTACTTGTTTCATCTGTTGGCAAACTGCACCACATAATACAAACATGTTTCTGCTCATGTTTCCTATACAGGACTGTCTCAGAAAATTAGAATATTGTGATAAAGTTCTTTATTTTCTGTAATGCAATTAAAAAATCAAAAATGTCATACATTCTGGATTCATTACAAATCAACTGAAATATTGCAAGCTTTTTATTATTTTAATATTGCTGATTATGGCTTACAGTTTAAGATTAAGATTCCCAGAATATTCTAATTTTTTGAGATAGGATATTTGAGTTTTCTTAAGCTGTAAGCCATGATCAGCAATATTAAAATAATAAAAAGCTTGCAATATTTCAGTTGATTTGTAATGAATGCAGAATGTATGACATTTTTGCATTACAGAAAATAAAGGACTTTATCACAATATTCTAATTTTCTAAGACAGTCCTGTATAGGGACTCCTTTGTAATAAAAATAAAATTTAAATACAAGCAAATTCCTACTAACAATAGTCACTGATGACGTTCTGTTACTTTCAGTAATGTATAAAGCTGTTTATCAGACCTTTGTTTATACAAGTCTGTCGTTTAATTTAAGTCTTAGGTGACCTCACATTTAGACATGTGATGTTTCCCGTCACACCATGCAGACGATATAGCTTCCTGCCAATAACGTTACCGTTTAACTACTGTATCGTTTGCTCCTAATGACTGTAATGGCTTTCATGAATTGTATTGTATTTTTGTTTTTTTTTCCATCTGTTTTTGTCCAGGTTGTTGATATGGAGGCTCATGAAGAACTGGCCCTGGCCCTGTCCAGGGGTCTGGAGCTGGACACGCAGAGGTCCAGTCGAGACTCCATCCAGTGTTCCAGTGGCTACAGCACACAGACCAACACACCCTGCTGCTCTGAAGACACCATACCTTCACAAGGTCTCCTAGTTCACTCCCAGCCTTTGTTTTCTGTAATCATCATAGTATACGATGCTGCTTCAGTACATTAATACCTCCTTGCCTTTCTTTTTTTACAGTGTCGGACTATGACTATTTCTCTATGGCTGGAGACCAAGAGCCTGAGCAGCAGCAGACGTCTGACTTTGACAAGTCCTCCACCATCCCCAGAAACAGTGACATCGGTCAGTCCTACAGACGCATGTTTCAGACCAAACGACCGGCCTCCACCGCCGGCCTGCCCAGCACACACGCTCCCTTTCCTGGACAGGGGACCTACTATGTGGGGCCTTATCCTTCCACGCCAGGCCACACAGGAGCTTATTCATCTATACCTACAGGTCCATATCCTCCCACTCCTACAAGTACATACACAAATAACCACTGAAGTACAGTTGGAAATGTTGTTTTTTCAAGGCTGAGTACATCTCATACGAATTATTCAAAGAAAACCTATTAATGCCACTCTTTCCTTTTTGTACAGGCCACAGTCCAGTTATAGTCACCCCCGGGGTCGCCACAATCCGCCGCACCCCTTCTTCCAAGCCCTCCGCCCGCCGCTCGGGCTCCGTGGGTGCAGGCCCCATTCCTATCCGCACTCCTGTCGTCCCCGTAAAAACTCCTACTGTGCCCGATGTGCCAGCGACGGTTAATGGGAACAGAAGTGCAGAGGAGGTGGGAGCAGGGCAGGAAAGCCCAGGTTCTACAACGTTTACAGGACCAGAGAACGGTGGAGCGCTCCCTGTAGAGTCCTGGAGGGGTCAGGCCTCCACCAATCCTCCCTCTGTACCCCTGCCCAGCCATCAGCAGCAAGGAGAAGGCGAGGACGCCGGAGACCAGGAGCAAGGAGACATGCTGGTGGCGATCCGCAAAGGAGTCAAGCTCAAGAGAGCACCCACCAATGATCGCTCTGCACCGCGAATGGCATGATAGCACGCAAGTATCACAAGAGGCATGTGGCTTCTTGTCGTAGACTTGGAGCTCCTTCTGTAAAGCATCTGTATATTTTGGGGGGAAAAAAGTTTTACAGAAATATTGTTCATCGGAGTCCAAAGTACAAAAAGAAAAGGCTGCTTCGTTTGCTTAATTGAGAAATCTGCTGTAAATTTTCGCCTGTGAGAACTTCTCCCTGCAAGAGCCTTCGACTCACAATATGTAGATATGCTATTCTACAGGTCCACATATTCAAATATGACATGATGCTTTAAAAATACTGTAAAACCAACTCAGATATTTGACCAGAAGTGGAACAGAGGACCCTCTGATTGTGGTTTTATAAACTGAGTCATTTTACAAGTCTGTTTGAGCTGTAGGACAGGACCTAACATCCAACATACAGTAGGTCTTCAAACTGGATTTTAGCCAAAGAACTCAAGTGTTTCAGGCCCGCAGATTTGTTGTGGTAGTTCAGAACTTAAAGATACACCAATGAATAACAGGAAAGCATTATAACACACAGTGTCTTTAAAAGGACAGAAAAGACATATTTTGGACACACTCTCCTTCACCCTTTTGGACAGTAACTGAGTTAAATAACCAGTGTGCACACACTCGGTGCTTTTGAAATTCAATGTAGAAAAAAGGTAAACACAAGCATTTTGATTGTCTGAAGACTTGACAACATTCATCTCAAGCACTACAGGACACCAATACTGGACTATTGATCTTCCCTAGAAAGCATCGACTTCACTGGCCAACTGATCTGTATGGACATCTTACATAGAATCACGCCCTCTTGGCTGAAGGAAGACGGTTTGCTAATCCTCCAAGGCTCCAATGGATGGTGCTTTATTCTTCCACTGGGTTTGAAAACCAAAATGCGGTGTGTAAAAGTCCACTGAGCCACCGCGGACTGTACAGCTGCAGGGCAAAGAAACTGAGACTGTGCAGCAACCTGAGTTGTTGGTCACTTCAGTGTAAAATAGTAACATTGTTAGACATTATGTTATGTCCTGGTTGCTTTATTAGTTTAAGTATTTACACAATTTGTGAATAATTTTGCACATCTCAGCTGATGAGGATTCTGTTTGTGTCTCGTCCCAACTTTCTGCCCGCTCCCCAAAAACTGATATTTAGGTCAACTGCCAATTTGCATAATCAAATAAGATAGAACGATCTTCATCTTGCAAAGCAATAATAAGTGAATTGGTTTAATGTCTTCGATTCTGTGTGCTTCATTTATTCTGATATCTACATGCTGAGCTTTGTAGATACTCTTTGTGGCTTGTTTATATAGGATCCCCTTCTTTTTTAAATTCCATTTATTAGTGATTTTACAACCTGCTGAAGATTAATTACTCATAGCGTTACTAATAAATGTCTATGTGCCAAGTATAAAACACATTATATCAAATTTATATAGACATTGCTAAACCTTTATAGAAGATAATGAAGCAAAGTATTTTTGATGTTGTGAAAGTTCTCACTTTAAAGCCGATTTCTGTCAAATTGAACGTTTTGTTTTCTTATAAATTTATATGACAAGTATGTTTATGTCCTTTTGATCAATTAGACTTTAACATCAATAACATCCATCTCTTGTCAGACTATCAGACGTGACAAGTCCAGTATGTACTGAAAGTGTGACCCTGAAAACAAGAAAACCTTATCATTTAGGGATGGTTATTTTTACTTATACATTTTCATTTTTCTTTTTCTGGACAATAGTCTCATTTTTGTGTTTATGAGGCTCACCCTCAGACGGCAGCGATAGACTATAAGCTAAATAGGTTGTTAGCGTCACTAGTTAGACTATCATTGGATTTGCATTTAAGTTCAAGCACTGTGAGACCACGGCTACTACAAAGTGTATGGAAGTGTAAATATTGTTTAGTGGTAAAAGTTAGTCCAGGATTTCTCACATTTTAATTTATTTTCTTTTTCAGTGTTAAATATTAGTCTTCTTTCTCAATCTGTCTGTTTTTTACTGACCGTAAAATACCAGTTATACAGTTGTTGTTCATCTTTTCAACGATTAGTCACTGAAGTCCCTTATTTCACAAATATTCAGACTTCTTTTTTTCATCTAAATTCATGCTGGTGTGAAAGCAACTTGTTTATACTGAGTTTGAGTTTTGACTTGCATCAGTGTTTTGGGTTTTGTCTTTTTTTTTAACAAGCAGACTTGGACAACCTTCATTTTCTGATTGTTAACATAAAGTTTTATTTTTCCTTTGTTAAAAATGACTTCAGATGGTCACGTATTTTGCGATGACTGACCTGAGAGTGAACTGACAAAAAATATTTTACCAGATTTGCTAAAACTGATGGCAACATGACAACTGCTCCCTGATTGAATTTTAAACGTTTCTATTGATTTTATTTTTGTCTTCATATCCTAAACCCATGTTATCAACCTGTAATTCCCCCATATTTAAATTGTTAGCATAAATATATATTATATATTACCAAATGTCAGTATATTCTATAAATAAGAAGTTTATAGTTTGTGAAGTTTTGAACTTATAGTTAAACCCATTTCTAGTTAGTTTTATCTCTTTTGCCCCTCAGAAGAGAGTTGATCTCTCTGTCTGTCCTTGTTAAGTTCAGGCTGTGATGCATTTGGTTTCAGGAGGTTAAATGTAGCTATTGTTTTGTGTCCTTACAGCTTAAGCAATACAATAAAAATATATATATACTAATTTTGCTTTGACTTACTGGGCTCTTGATTGTACAAATGTGTAACCAGCATGTCTATAAAAGCGTCAAACATCCGTCCAGATCATCTTTCTCAGAGCAAAGTTTCTTCTTCTTTTTTTTTTTTCTTTTAATGATATAAATTTCCTGGCTTATGTTTTTAACTGTAGGGAGAGGAGCATGGGACCAGTCTTATGCTGAGAGCAGCATGAGACCAGTCTTGTGCTGTCCAATTTTTGTACAACACAAGACTGGTGCAAAGTTGTTTTTTCCAATGAAGCCCCTTCCAGCTGTTTGAAAAATCTGGGAAGTCAGCTGTCTGCATGGGGAAGGCTCAACACTACAATGAATCCTGTATGCCAACAGTGAAACATCCTGACACTGTCCAAGTTTGTGGTTTCTTCTCATCTTCACAATCTTCACAAATCATCAAAATGTCCTGAAGGAGCAACTTCACCAAAACAATCCAGAAACAATCTGGTGATGACCTGCGTGTATTCCAGCATGATAGACCATGATATTACAAAGCAAAAGTGATAATGAAGCAACTCAGTAATCACAGCATTGGAAATGTGGATCTATGTCCAGGATCCGCCCCACATCATAACTTCATTGAGAACATGTGGCAAAACTGAAACGGTGGGACAAGTGCTAATACTATTTTTATATATTTATATTAAAATAAAAATAATAAGACTGGCTCTTCATTGGACAGATTTTGGCCTAGAAATGGTTACCCAGTATGCCATGAGTGAATTGCAAAATTTTTGAAGAGGATTGATTGATGCTGTAAATATTAACTCTGAATAAATCTGATATATTTGCCAATTAAAGCCATAAAGACGTTCAAATGCACTGTGGAAATACTTAAACAGCATGGTATATGAATACTAGAGCAGAAGGGTTTTGTCAACACTCTTGGGGACAAACTAATTACTTAGGGTAAGATACAGTTTTTCATTCTCTCAGTTTACTTGTAATAGGTTTATTTCACATCGATCTTTTGGAATTTTTGCATAACTAAATGATCTGAGACCTTATATCCACGTGAATATAACAAAACAGAATAACCCCATCACCTGATAAACGTCACATTAGAAATAACAATGTTGATGTTTAATTGTGCCACCAGGGGGCGCGCTTGGCAAAGCACCATGACCAACTCCTACTACATTCCTCTATAAAGCTTCTCCAGTGTCCGTGTCATCTTTAGAGCGCTGAAGACGCTCCACTGTGTAATTAAAACAACCCGTTTATCACTAACACAGACGACTTGAACAAATAGTTAAATTTTTGTGCAAAATGTACACCTTTCTCTGTCTGTTCCAGCCGTCAGATTCTTCGTCTGGGTGTGGATTGTGCTGGTTGAGGAAATGCTCCGAGTAGCGGAGGGATGAATGAAAACACACCCACCAGACGGACTCTATTAAACTTTCCAGTATGATACAGACCTGACTAGGGGAGTTGGTATCTAGTATGGAAGTAGATTTGTGTCTTAATTATTCATTAAAAAAAAAAAGATTGCTTCAATCAAAAAAAAACATTTTCAATTTAAAAAAAATTCACTTCAATCAAATAAAAAAAAAACATTTCAATAGAAGAAAAAAAATGTTTGAATGCGTAAAAATATTTTAGACTAAAAAAATGCATTTGAACACTGTGTTTCTTTGGAAATGTTTTCTTTGATAGAAGTGACGTTTTTTGTTTGAAGCAACTTTTTTGATTGAAGTAGTGTTTTTTTGTGTTTGGGCCATATTATGGGTAGGACATTTGTGTCTTTATCATTTAATCAAAAAAGAAGTTGCTTCAAAAAGAAAAAAAAAATATTTTCAATGAAAAAAAATCACTTAAAAAAAACTGTTTCAATCAAAGAAAAAAAGTGTTTGCAATTTTTTGGGTCTCAAATATTTTTTTGCATTCAAATACTTTTTTTCTTTGGTTGAATTATTTTTTTGATTGAAGGGAATTTTTTTTAATTGAAAATATATTTTTTGATTGAAGCAATCTTTTTTTTTGATTGAATATTTAATTAGGACACAAACCTCCATATTCTAGTGACAGCATGAAAAGTGAAAGCAACCTTCATTCCCCTCAATTCCCTTCGTCTCACTAATGCATCAGAGTATCATCTAGTAGTCTATATTCAGATATCAGTCTGAATGCAACCACGTGACTCAATAATAGCGATTATTTATAAAAATATTGCGGCACATTTTCACACCAAAGAACAACGCTTTCATGGTCATTGAGGGTAAAATAAAACATCTGTCCGCGCTGGATGTGCGTACGTCCCGCCGGTGACGTCAGCCCTACGTGCGGAGGAAAGAGACGCTGCCATTGGGAAACGTTTTCCATCCCATCCGCTCCCAGCTAGAGGTTAACCAGAAGAACCTAGCGAAAATGTGATTTCTTTTGTACGAATACATCACCCGGTTGGAGGTTTCAGGTTTCCGTGGGTGTTTGTGTGAGCTCGGAGCGGGAGAAGGGCGGTGTTGCTGTAATTGTCTGGGCTTGCTGGAGGTTGCTGGACGGGACAGCGGAGCATCGACTCAGGTACAAACACAGGACAAGTCAAGTTGCTGCTTGGGTTTTTGCTGCTTGGACACGTTTCCCCGCATTTTAAATGCTGCCTTCCTATAATGTGTCTAAACCGAGCTATATACCAGGTTATATCGTCGTACTGTATATTTTCCAGGACTGCTGTTGGAGGATGTGGGTTGTCATGTCATCACCGTGCAGCGATTGTCCTGTGGTTCAAGGCTGATTTATGGTTCCGCGTTACACCAACAGCGTCGCCGCGTACCCACGCCGTAGCCGTACCCACGGCGTAAGTTCTGCGTCGATTTAACGCGGAACCATAAATCAGGTTAGAGGTGGGTTCAGCCTTGTAGCACCCTATAATGTAATAATTTCCTGAAAATGTAAAAACGCAATTTAACCCAATAGTCATTCTTAGATACTTAAAACACAAAATGTAGAACTCTGGACTGAAAATGAACATATATATTACATTATCTGTCAAGTATTATATCAGTTTTGGAAAAAAAAAAAAAAAGACCCACCTGAAAATGTAATAAATTCCCAATAATGTAATAAGGTATTACATCATCGGTAAAAATGTTATTACAATATCAGTCAGGATATGTTATTACATTATTGGATTTTATTACATTTCAATTGAGTTAAGTGCAAATTTTATTAAATTTTTAGGCGTTATTACATTTTCAGGAAATTATTATTACATTTTAGGGTGCTACAAGCCTCACATAGGTAACCAGAGCCTGTTGTCCTCCTCAGGTTCTCTACCGTGTCTGCACCCCCCTCCTCTCTGAGATGCTGCCGTGCCTGAGAGCGGCCCTGCGGCCCGCCTTCACCCTGACCGCCGGGGCCGGGCTGAGCCGAGCCGGGCTCCGGGGCCCCCGGCCCCCCACCGGGGCGCTGCTGCAGCGCTGCTGCCTGGGCACACACCCGCTCAAGGAGCCCGTGGAGCCGCTCAACTCACCCACAGGAGCCAAGGAGTTCATCTACAGCCTCCACCCGACAGAGCGCACCTGTCTGCTGCGGGAGCTGCACAAGTTCGAGTCCATAGCCATAGCTCAAGGTAAGACTGGGTTACCCCACAATCCTGCCTCTGCCTGGAGGGGACATGCAATACTGTATTTGCAAAATACCACACAGGTATCTGAGATCAAATAAAGTGTGTAATTGTTAAGTCGTTTATCCAGGACTCTCTTATCACCTGTTTCCATCAGTCTCCCTCTCTGTGTGAGGGATGCAATGATGTTAAACCATAGTTTTTGTTTTTAGTTTTGCAGTGTATCTCATCAATCCGGCAGACCTCATGCAGTTGGAAGAATTCAGTTAGAGTAGGCTAATGTGAAGTTGTTCATCTCCAAGTGCTGCTCTGAAGCCGAGACCCCGATCTTTCCTCTACCTGTTTGAATCTACAGATGTTAATTTTAGAATAATAATTGTTTCCCCATCTATCAGATCCACCAGCTCTGGACTAATGCCTTAGTAAACATGTTATGGCTACTATATTCACCTCTCTTTGTCCTCACCTTTTGTTCATAGAACTAACAGCGCTTAATTAATTCCTTTTCCTTGTGTATTGTAGAGTCATCATGTTTATTTCAGACTTTCGGGTTAGAAATCACCACAACTATCATGACTGAAGGTGTGATGATGGCTAATGAGTGCACCCAGATGTCATTACGCAGAGGACACGTTCCTGTGCTCCAGCAGTGATGCCGCCCTGGCTGGAGCTTGCTGACATCCTCACCTTCATGCTGTAAAAATAAGCCTGTGATGTGAATGTGCTGTAGAGCAGTATGGCGGTGCGGTGGCTGTCACTGACGCCTCCAGAGGAGGATACTGATTCTGAACCTCCTGGTCAGCTTTGGCTTATGTATTTATGTGGGTTTATATCAAATGCTTTCAGATTTCCTCCTACAGACACAGATGTCTGCTCAATCTGTGATCCTAATTTGTCTCTAAACGTGATTGTGGACATGCATGATTGTGTGGGTTGGTGTGCTGGTCCTATGATGGACATATGGTCTATCCAGGAAGCAACCTGCCTCTCATCTTAGTTTGGATCTAATACTCTGCCAGATAAAGTGTGCATAGATAAACATTGTTTGGTGTGTGTTTGTTGGACAGCAGGAATGATTACTAGCTAGCACTGCCACTGAACATGCAGGCTTCTTTCTTTTTGTCTTTAATGCAGCTCTCAACGGACCAGTGACTTAGCAGTCTGGTGTGTTGTAGAGTCCCAAGTACTTGTGAGTGTGGATCTCAGGCTGCGGTCTTTTGTCATCTCTGCAGGGGGGGAAAAAGCGGTTTAATATTCTCCAGTCAAAAAGATAATCAGTGAGTGAACGTAGTTCCCTGAAAAAGATTTCTTGGAGTTTCTTGGAGCTGACCAGACATTGATATACTGTATTCTGAATTAGTTTTGTTGTATTTTATCAGCCTAAAAAATATTCTGATATGTCTTTTACTACTTCTTTCTTATTAATAATGTTATTCATTTCTAGATCAATGTAAGGGATTCTGGGTGTTTTGTTTTGGGGCTGTCTAGTCTCTATCTTTTGTTTCCCAAATGGCTGGCTTGCAGTGCAGGTTGTTCACTACCTCGGTGCTGCTTATTTGTTTGTGTTTTTTATAATCAATTCTCAGTATGTAGACAGGGTTAAGGCATTGACCTTGGTTGTATGAAAACCCAAGAAAGAAGTCGTGCAAGCTTAAGAGGACTGTGGCTGCAGAGAATCTCGCACATGCAGAGAGAAAGAAGTTGATCAATAACGAGGCGAGCAGAGCGAGGGGACGAGGAACAACACGAATGATGATGAAAAAGCTTTATGAGATGGGCTGCTTCAAGCTGCGGTCACCTTTTTATGTTTGTCTTCAGAGCTGAACCACAGAGTCTGTTCATCAATATAAAATCTATATTACAAATAATTTACTTTGACAGAAACAAAATACGTAAAATTAAGGATGTTTTGTTTAATCTCTGTTCAATTCTAGGATGAAAATTGGAAGAAAAAAACCCCTGCACACACATATTTATTGTATGTTGGAGAACCTGATCATTTATATTCTTATATAATTACATTATATTACAAAGAAAATTAAAGATGTATTTATCATTTCTCTAAGTAGCAGAATTTAAGTTACAAATAGATGTTGTCTCATTCCTCCTGCAGCGCTGCAGGGAAGTGTTTTTAGTGAAGCTTTGTTTCCTCTTATCTCACACAATGGATAAATGATTATTCTCCTGGGATAACTCTGCAGCACAACTTCAGACATCTTTTGAAGTAAAATATGTCATAGATTTCCTCTGACATCATCAAGAAATCTATACATTAGTTTTTCCACCCATCTAGTCCTGTTTGTACATAAATATAATGATGTTCTTGACCCACAACCTTGAACACAAGTCTTTAAAGCATATAGTAGTGCTGAATGTTGATCGTATATCCATTACTATGAATAGTCCATAATGCTTTGTGTCATTTACGCTATGTGAGGCTTTGAACAACAAGTTACCATCATAAATAACAGCCTAGACATGTGTTCAATATTAATGGATTCATATTTTGTTGATTTACAATGAATCATTATTTCCTCTAACTTCTCAGTAAAAGGTAGTTTTTGTGGAAAAAAAGAAGTCAGCAGCACCCAAATGCAGCAGACCAAGGAAGCACTTTTAGAAGTTTTCTGCACCGGTCCATGAAGGAGAAGAAAGGCAGCAGGGGATTTGGAGAGCACTGGAGAAAGGCAGAGCAGTGGGGAGCGAGTGAATCAGAGTGAGCAGGTGGGAAATGACACTTGGAACCTCGAACCTTGTTTGTGGGGATAAAGTGAGTGATCAGGACGGCTGAGGATTTTAAAAGATCAGCGGCTGAAGGCGAGCATCATGGTGGCCGGGAACCGGAGCAAGCTAACACATAACGGGAGAGTTTAAGACACAAGGAATTTCAGGACTACAGGGAAATTCGTCAGGAAATGGCTTGAGATCAACTAGCTAAAACTGTGAGTGTCATCATAATCTGCCAATGACTGGAGAGAAAGCTGGCGTTGAAAATGCAGGAGTTGGTGGGGAGCAGGTGTACCAGCAGCAGCCCACAAACACGACCCACACAAACAAACAGGAACTCATGAAAACAGAGAGACAGACAAGTGGGGAAGGGGGTGGGATACAAAAAGGAAATGATACAAGGATCCTGATGTGAATTGGAACAGTTTGTGACTTGAAAAGATGTACAATATATTTGGTTTCAGTGCACAGAATCCAGAGAGAGATGAATGAGGGTGATTGACTCACAGAAACTCATTATTGTATTGATAAAATACCTTTCATAGTAAGGCCTGGCCTTTTCACTGGACCTGTTTATTGATGGAGGATAACTGCATCTCTGACTCGATCAGGTGCAAGGAGGTTTGATAAAACATGTTTTCAGTCAATATTGTTTTTCTGTAGCTGAAATATGTCCCTTCAATTGATGTCGAATGTCTTTTTGGCACCAAATCTTCCTGTTCCTGTCGTTGTCTATACTTTACAAACAGAGATCCTGCTGGTCACTTACTGGCAGAAGATTTTAAGGAGAAAAAGTAATTTGTTTCCAAGAAACACATCAGATTGAAGTGCCCATCTTACTTCAGGCAGTTTTCTCCCAGAATTCTGATGGAAATCTGAATCTGAACGCTTTGACTTTTCCTTCTGTCTCAGGCTTTCAAGCGCTTCAGTATTTGAGTTATTTTGTCCTATCTTACTCTGCACACCCCATCATGTGACTGCTCTGCACACATGTACTGTAATACAGTGTCATGATGAAATGAAAGTGCAATCTTAAAGGAGCATTTTTTTTTTTGCAAGCATCATAATTCTGTCTCCATAAAAGCCTGCAACAAACCATGCATGTAACAGGGCTGCAGGTGTTTGTGGTATATATGATGGTATTGATCGTCTCATAACTGGCTGGGTCATAAAAGCCTTCTCCTCTGTCAGTGTACACTTGCAGTAAAAAGGCAGGCCAGTCATGCTTCTGCTGACTGACTGCAGCGTTGCTGGTTGTAGTAATCCCGACTGGACTTAAAGGTGTTTCCTCATGCAGTGATGCCAATAGAGCATCATTATTTTCCCTGTAAATGCAGGTCATTGCATCCTGAGCGCTGGCTGAGAGCTGTACTCTGTGGACCACAAACACTCTGCAAGATCAACAAGGTGCTAACAGCACTTAATCCCTCATGAACCTCACAGCGAACACATTCCTATCACGCTCCCACTGCCAAAAGTAAAGCATTGTACTTATCTTGATCAAGTGGAATGAGGAAATCTTGACTCCAGACCTATTTTAATACTTACCAAATCTGTAAAATATGTCTGATTTGTGATTTGCGTCATGGTTATTTCAGACTTTCAGTTTCAAATAACACAACTGAAAATATGAGGGTGACGTAGGCCAGTGAGGGCACGAGATGCCACGGCACAGAGGACATTTACTTTGCTCTGCTCTCGCCAGTGAGGACGGCCTGGCGGGAGCTTGCTGACATCCTCACCTTCACACTATAGAAGCTGAGGGATTCTCTTACTGCTATAGATGCTGCTTAAGGGCTGCAGGCAAGCTGTATCACTGATTGCTGCACTGCTGCAACAACAACAAAAGAAGCCTATCTAGAAATGAGCCTAGTATTCCATAAATCAAGTCAAAATTGTCTTATTTTAAGCAAAAAGAGTTTTATTAATGAGGTAAAAGTTTTATTGAATAGGATTCTTCAAATTAGAAATATAGTATAAAATAGTCTTTACATTTTCTTGAAACAAGGCTTTTTTTAAATACGTTCTTAGAAATTAATTTTGTCGGTGTGACTAGTTGACTGTGGCTGATTCTTTTACCAGCAATAAGATTGTTTTTGGTTGTTTGTTTTTTTTAACAGCCTTATCAAAGGTTCACCATAATGTTTCGAGGAACTTTAAACCCTTATTTTTCCACATTTATGTACAAGTAGCTGAATGGTAAGGCAGGCTGCTGGATGTCTCTCCCCGTCACTGAATATTTCTGACATTTTTCAGTGGGTTAATGAGGTGTTGAAGGGTAAAGCCGTAGATGTCAAAGAGATGGCGGAACAATTTACGGAGCACATTCTCTCTGTTCTGGAGAGTGCTTTTGATTAAATTACAAAATGCCTGCTTCAAATAACAAAAACATAAAACACACGGAGGACAGCTTGTACGTGTCCATGGGTACATATCTCAGGATCTAGTTCTGAGTCTCACAAATTGAAGTCTAAAACAAAGACATATTAACTTGAGCCAAAGTGATGTTTCGTCCACTTGGGAGCAGCACTTAAAACTGTAAATACCACGTAGAACTGCTGTGTTAAAGTTTCTAATGATCTGATGAACGTTTTAACATAATCAACAGTTTTCTGTACCACGCCCTGATAATCAAAGCAGTTGGAAGATATGTTTGACATCTAAATTTCACTGAAGTTAAAAAAAAAAAAATGTCAGACATAGCACACCGTAAAGCAGTGCAAGAGCTGCAAAGCTTTGTTTTGTTTTGTTAGGTTTCCTGGTTCATTTCCATTTTCTTTTTATGTTTTGAAGTTGTTTGTACAGAAAAATGGTTCCCGCAAGAAGATAAGTCAAGATCTCTTAAAAGAGAGTGTGTTTGGTTGACTGGAGAAAAGAGAAAAGCTCAATGGCGAAAATATTTGTAAGGAGGATACATTTTGTGTTCTTTTTCAGAGGTTTAGACTTTGGACTGGAGCGTGATCCTGGCCAGATATCCTCACTCTTTCCTTTTTAAGATTTGGTCTGGTTTTCTCTGGATATGACTCTGATTTCCTGGGAGCACTACAGTACAGTACCAGTAGAGGCTGCAGAAACTGCAACGTAAGCAGAGCAGCAACCAAACTCGTGTCAACACAAGACATCCAGGTGTGCGGTGGAGTAGGATCGCTGGTGAACGGCTGTTTCTCCGAGGTGTTAATAGCGATTCTGCAGCCATCAAGGTTGTTTTCACATGCACGAGTCATCACATTATTCCAACAAAGCTGGACATGGTGTTTCACTTTGAATCAGACCAGAAATGTAGAAACAAGGTCAGATAGCAGCGAATCCATGCAGATGGTACTTCTGATTAGTTTTTGGTTTTAGATGTGATTTTATGTCAGCTCAACTCTTTGCACTGAGAAAGTCTCCTGTTACAGTGTCAGTTACAGCTTTAAATTAGATCAGAACATTAAGATGACAGTCCATTCAGATTCTTAATGGCTGCTTATGCAACATCCCCAAAGGGGAAGCTTCAACTGCTAAGAGATTATTTAAAAATGTATTTGCTTTTAAAACATTTTAGTTTTTAAGCTATGAATCAAATCAGTTCAATAATACTTATTACTTGGCTGAGGAAACCAACAAATTGCATCATGTAGTTTGTTTGTAAATGAAAATGATAACTTTGTCATATTTTATTGACTACAGGTTAAAAAAAAATAGGGAAGCGTATACAATAGTCCAGGAAATTCCCTCGGTCTCCATTGATTATGATTCTAGTGAGAACAGTCTGTCGGACTGTCTGGGGGCCGAATAATAGAGACATGAGAGCTGAGGATGATGGAGATGCAGCCGGTCAGGATAATGAGGGCCAGGATGGGAGATAAGAAGGATGAGGGAATTGTGGAAGATGTGTACAAGATACCTGGCTGCACAAAATGTCTGCAGCAGCAACTTTGATGTTTTCTAGGAGCCTGGAATGTAAATGTAGAGGGAAAACCCCCAGTAGATTTCTTTGTAGGGTTAGGATTTGTTTGATTGAAACATATATCCTTAGTACAATGAAACACTAATACCAGCCCTACAACCATGAATACATAATGAGATGACGTCCCTCTTGTTAGAAATATTTAAAAACACAGTCTTAGCTTCGGTATAAGCCTCAGTCCTGCAATGTTAAAACCTGCAGAAATATGTTACCATGTTTTTCAAAGCATGAAAGGTAAAAGTTTTCACAGATTTACCATAATATATCATTTAATAAAAGTCAGATAAGTTTCATACTGTTTTATGTTGCGTGCTCAGGCACATGTAGTCCCCTGCAGTCTGTGTAACTGAAGCAAAAGAAATCAGATTTTTGTTTTCAAAAAATTTTTTTTTGATGCAGGCTTTCATAATTCATGCTTCAGAGTGCTAGACTGGAGGAGTTCAAGTATTTTGGGTCCAGTCCAAGAGTGAGGGAAGAATAAGATGGGACTTTGTTCTGCTGTGGTGAAAATGATACTCGCGCTTTAGGGGTCGATCTACTGTATTTTCCTGTGGCTCACGTAGTCAGGAAACTGGACTCGGAGCAGAGTCTCTGCTCCTCCACACAGAGAGGAGCCAGTTGAGGTCGTTCTAATTAGGGTTCCTCCGGGACATCGCCCCGGGGAGGTGTTTCAAACCTGGAAGGAGGCCCTAAGCCAGACCCAGGACATGGAGGAGACATTAAATCTCCTGGCTGGCCGAGGAACATCATGGTATCCCCCCTGTGCATGCGAACATTGTTTTGCTTGAAATCTCCTGCATCACTCTGTGACCGGAGTAGGCTGCAGGGAAGTTGTCATCAAACACAAGAAAAAGTGTGAACAAAAAATAAGAGATGACTAAAGAAACCACTCTTGAATAAAATGAAAGCAGGCTGCCGTTTAATTATCGTCTCTACCATTTCACTCAAGATTCTCAAAATATGTACCTGAAGTGGAGTTTATTCAGAATATACCTGAAATTAAAAAGTAACATTTTAACACTGAAAAAAAAATGTAATAAATGATCATTTCAATTACAGGACAGAAATCTAGTTGTTATGCAAAAGCAAAGACAGAGAAATTAATTAGTAATAGAGGAGAGAGATGCTTTTGTTCCATCTGGATGGCTGTCATCGTCTGTGTTTGGCTTCGGCGTTACACCCACCGTGCGGGGAGCGGTCCCACAGTGCAGCCGATGAAGGGAAAACATGACACGAAATGAGTTTTCCATCGTGGCTCTTAGATGGAGAGGGGCAGTCTTAGTTGGAGCAGTCAGAGGGGAGGCGTTGCTGGATGTTCTCTAGGACATTGTTTCGTTCAGCATCTCAGGCACCTGAAGCTGATTTCTCTTCCAAAAATGAAATATGTCGAGAGGTTTAAGTTAGCTTGAACCTCTCGACAGATTTCATTTTCTTTTTCTTTTCATTTTTCTTTTATCTCTCATAGATGCCTGGCAGATTCAGTGTGAAACAATAAATCGAGCGTCACATTTTCTCCATCCAGTTTGTTTCTTTACATGCAAGACTTAGATAGATAATATTTTCTGTGCTCAGTATGCATGGTGGTGTTTTATTTAATCATTTAGGCTGAATGAAAAACAATATGATCTTATTTCCTTTTTTTTCAAAGGCTATTTGCCCAAGGTAACCCTTTTATTCTTCAAACTCCACCGGATCACGCATCCTCATTGTCATGCTAATGTAATGATGATGCTGCAGAAGGGTACTTTGTCCTCAGGTATAAACTGTCTATGACCAACACACAATCAGATATCACTCCCCTGAATGCTGATGGAGGCAGCACAGGTGCACATCACTGCTATTATGCTGCTATTTGACTGTCAGAAACAAAAGCCATCCTCTCCTCTTCTCTCACTCACTTGTTTCCTGTGAAGACAATAGCTGTGACTCTTCTTGTCATTTCTGTAGCAAAAACCCATCACTCAGTAGTCTGTAGTGCAGTTTTCTGCTACAAATGGACTCTCGGTCACTAATCAGCCTCAGCATGCTAGAGAATAAGGGTGGTTTTCAGCTGGAAACTTTTCTGAAATACAGTTGATTACAAACTTATTGACACATGATCCAAAATTTGTAGTTGATGCCCAGAAATGATTGGAGAGAGTGATGAAGTCCCTGTTTTGTGTTGCTCCCATTACCTTCCCAGGTAATTTTCGTAGTTATATCCAACCAATTTGCTCCAATTTACTGCATCAGATTTTCAGTTTCTAGCGGACGGTTGTTAATTTTTTCCAGATGTTACACTCATCCGTACCTCCTCTGGCATTTCCACAAAAAAAACCCAACACATTCTGCTTATAACAGTCTGCTGGAGCTGCATCCACGGCCAGCATGCCCACAGCCGGCAAGAACTGCGACAAGTATCATGAATAACGTTGTTTTTAAATGTAACCAATTCAATTCAGGTTATTTATTTAGCTCCAGTTCGCAATAAAACTCATCTCAAGGCATTTTACTGGGAAAGCAAACAAGTTCAATCTTCCAATTACGTAGAGTAAAATCCTGTTATATTATAAAACTCCAATTAAATCCAGTTTCTTGTAATTATGTTCATATAGTGGTGGAGAGAAATAAAAAATAACTCCAGCTGAACCAGACTCAGTGAGTGCCACCTTCTGGCTCCACCAGTTGGGGAGATGGGAGGACAGAGACACCAACAAACACAAAAACATCTGTTTATGGATGCCCACTAGGAGTGAAGGAAACAGTCCTTGGCCCATAAAATACCACTGGGTAAAGTCACAAACATGCAGCTCATTTACAAACAGCTTTACATATTTGTCATTTCTGATTTTACTTTTTTTTTTAAACTTTCTGGCTGTCATATGACTCTGGCTAATAAATCTCAAGGTAAAATTTGGCACATCATCATTTATTTTTGATGTGTTCACTCGACCACACAGCTGCTGTTCTCCTTGTAGCCACTGGAGGCCCTCGCACTTTCTCCCCAATCACAGTGAACAGTTACACCCGTTCACACTCGACTATTGCCGATGAAGCCTAGGTATTATTAATATGCACAGCAGGATGCTCTTGATTTTCAAGGTGATTTTTTTTTAATGTAAACCTGTTTCCCTTTTTCATGGGAGATCATGACCTCTGAAGACAGATCTGTGTAGTCTTCTCTCAAAAGTTTCTTTTTTCACTTTTCACCCAGTTTCCTTCGGTTCTTGCAGGAGATAGGCTGCAGTAATCTACCACCCTGTTCTCGGCAGCTCTCTAGCTCCAAAGCCAGCAGTTACAGTAGAGATATTAAGGATACTATTTCTCTCCAGGCTTGTATTGTCTGCTTTGCACTCGTGCGTGGTTTAATATGAGAAAATAACAAAATACACACCTTGAGGGAAACATAACTTCACTGGCTGCTTTTTGGTATTATTACTCGCAGCTCATTCATGGATAACTTCAAAATATCTCAATTTGAAGGCTCATTATGGTTTCATTTTCTACTAATAAAACAAATTTGTTTTTCATTTATTTGTTAATGCTCCAGTTTGTTCTGGAGATAGCCCCTAACTTAATCTGAAGCTGAAGCATGCCATGCAGACAATGATTCAGAGATTCAGTGGCTTTCTGAGAGCTGCAGCAGATGTGCCTCAGTCTCTGCTGTTTTCTCAATGTGAGCTGTAGATACACATATTTCATGCAAAACTTTGGTATCCACATTTATCCTGTATTTAAAGTAGTTTGAAATACCTTAAGAACATTTAAAGCCACTATATGTAGTAATACCACTTCTGAACACATGGGGGTGTACATATCAGCGGCGTTGCCAGAAGAACCACAGACAGTATGGTGCTTATGCGTGAAGGTGTCCGGCACATCCTGTAATACCAGTTCAGGTTAATCTTCAGGAATTTTAGGAATTAGTCTTTAAGTTTTTTAGGAATCATTGTTTAGCTTTCCTGCTATCCCATCCTTTCTTTTGGGAAAAACCACCCAAAGTAACTGTAGACTCCCTTCCCGGTTGTGTCTTCCAACAACTGTGTATTGCTTTACAGCACAATGTTATCCTTCAACAACGATGAAACTAACTCACAAAGCTTCAGTGGACGTCATGGCAGAATTGACCTCCACAATGTTCCTTAGTGCTTCTATGATACGAAAGGATATTTTTGAAGAACTTTTGGGATTCAGACATGCGGTCAATCTCTTCATCGTTATCACCAGGACAGAGTAAGACTCAAAAACTAGCTATTTAATCATGAAGATTTTCCATTAGAATAAATAACAGCCTCATAATAATTTGATGCTGGTGTTCTTGAACCTGTTCCCAAAATGCTTAACTATCTATTTTAAACAAAAATATTACAACAAAGATGAAGCTCGATGCTTCGTTTTAGTTTTAGTCATAGTCTGAATGTTTTGTAAACAAATGGCCTCGGTTCGCGGGATGAAAAAGGAGTAGGAGCTGCAGCCACAATCATAATGACACAGACTAACAGAGCACAACCAGTCCACAAGGAGATGGATGACTCTATTTTGACCTGTCATAATAAGAATATATCTCAACGTTTTTGCAAACAGAGCTACAATGTACGATATCAGGACGTTAGAGTCATTTTTAGCAGCAGAAATAACAGTAATTTATATTTTCTACCTTCTAAGACTGTTGGTGTTTGTCATACTGGCATATCTTTGTGTCATTCTTTATGTCTCTCACACACAAACAGACTGTCAAGGTGACAACAACAGCTGCTACACAATTCCAGCATGTAACACGACTACTTCCATCTCTCCTTGTCCTCCATCTGTTGTGATACAACATTCATCAGGGAGAGCCGCATCATCTTGTGTATTTTGTACCTGTTTAAGGGGCTCCACAGCTGTCAAAGTGAGTGAACAAAACTGCTCTCGTTATTTTTCTTCCTGCAGCACAGAACTTGGTGAATTCACAGAGGAAAAAATACATTTGACCTTTCGTGTGCGAATCACAAGCCCTTAGGTCTGGCTCTGTGTTGGGTATGAAATGTTTACAAACAGAAAGATATATTTTATTGAGTGTGACCTGCCGATACCAATTTCGCTGGTTTAGGTTTTTCAGAAACAATTTTTATTTTATTTTACTTTTTATTATCCTTATTTTTAATACAAAAAGCTCCACATATTTAAAACAATGTTTTGCGTCATGGTTTTTATTATCTATCATTATCTACTTTTTAAAAATTCATAATAGTAACAGTAGTTGTATAGTAATTTGCTGCAATTTATAACTTCTTTTTATTATTATAGACAGTTTTATAACAGTAGACTCTCTGATTTTAAAACTAGGTTGTGATCAATAACTCTGGCGGGAGTGAACTGTAGCTTCTCTTCGGTGTTGCTGAACCATTTCTGAAGCACATCCAGCTGTGTGGTTTTAAAAGGAACCCTGCATATTAAGACATGTAGGTCTTAAAAGATAAATGTTGGTATCAATTATAACAATGTGATATAAAAAACCTTGTTGATGTCTTCGTTTTTATAAAATTTGAAAATATAATTTAACATGTAGGTCGCCATTGTTTTTTACGTTCTGGGTAGTACGTCACACGGTGGCTCCTGCTAACCCCCGTCCACTGTTCTGACACCCAGAAACAGATGAAAACACAGCTAAACAGGTGACGGCGCACCAGAAACACAGATGAAAACACAGCTGAACATTAAGGTGACGGCGCACCTACAAAAAAGTAAAATAAAATTAAAAAAAAGTGCAGCCCCATACAGCATGAACTATAAAAACACCATAAAACTCAGATAGACTAACAGACCACACATTTCAACTAGCAGATAACCGATGCTACAATAAAAACCCCAGCCAGATCTGGCGTCATTAAATTAAATAAAGATGTTCTTGCCTATTTGAAGCGAAGTCTGCGCCTCCCGTTTCGTCAAAGTCCCGGGCCAGTCCCCTCAGCGTCGGGTCTGTCATCACCCAGCACCGAGGCCGGTTTTAGGGGGGAGAGGGGGGGCTATGCCCACTCAAACGTGCATATTGCCCACCGGCGTCTCCATCCCGGCGGCGGCAGCGAGAGCGGAGAGCGGGTGGCGGAGCGCTGCGGGCTGTAGAGCCCCGGCTACGCCGTCTACGCCGTCTACGCCGTAGGCTACGCCGTCTACGCAGGAGCCTAATGCACTGGTAAGATGCGCACAACATTGATCATTTTTGCAGATCTCCCGTGCATCACAGAACTTTGATCCAGTTTGCCTGAACCGAGACGTCTTATGGGCTCCCTCGTCAGCCTCCACGGCCGGGAGAGAGCTGCTCAACTATGTTTTAGATACCTGTCCCAGTTAAACTAATGGGGCTTATCTTCCCAGAGCCACCGTCGTACGTCATCGCCCCCAGAATACATTGCGCAGGTAAAACATGGCGCCTCCCGCAGGTCAAAATATGTAATAAACATTGTAGATTTTTAAAGCAATTAGATTATTTTATGTGTTTCTAACAACATATTTTAGTATAAGAGAACAATTGTGGCTAATTAGGGACTACATGTCTTAATATGCAGGGTTCCCTTTAATAATATACAGTCATCAATAACTGAAGCGGATCAATATATTTAATCAAAGTTTTCCAAAGACAAGAATTGATTCTTTCATACCATGTAATTATATTTTGAATCCACTTCTAGTGTTGCTACTGTATATTATCATTTTGTACCATATCAGGTGAATTTATAAAATGTTTTTTCTTTATATAAATTCACCTCTATTGAATTCCATATTAAAATGTGAAACTTTGCATTAGAAATAAACTTATTTAAATACTGATTCAAAAAACGGTTTGCTCCATTAGATTTCACATCCAATAAGGCTGTCAATCAACTGACAACTGTCAATCAGTCGTATTACAAACTTAATTTAATGCTTTTTATAAATTGTCCTGGCATGGTACAAAACATTCAGCCCCTTCATTGATGTCATGGGTGTGAAATCAAACCATTGAGACATTTTAACATGGGAGTGAGTGGAAATTGATTCGCTTTTTGATTTGCTCCTTATCTTTCAGTGTTTAGTGAGTTTTTAGTGTTTTAATTGCTTTTATTGCTTGCTTTGAGCCAGTGGAAACGAAATTGCGTTCCACTTGTACTTGGACTTTTGGAATGACAATAAAGTGAACCTTGAATCTTTGAACCTTTTGCAGCTTCTATCGGCCAATCAAGGAACTGCAACGAATCGAAGTTCCTCATGACTGGCAACTCAGAAGTTTGATGGTTGATTTGATGGTTTGATGGTTGGTACTCAGTTTGTGCTCATTGGTACTCCCTTTGTAAACCCATGTCCCTGAGTTTCAGTTCTGTCTTGACCCTCCTGTTTCCCATCTGCCCTGATTGTGTGCACCTGTGTCTCGTTATCCTTTATGTATTTCTAGACCCCGTCCACACGTAGCCGGGTATCTGCTAAACCGAAGATATTTTCCTACGTTTGGACCTGTCATCCACATGAAAATGCAAATAAAGGAATGTTTAAAAAAACTCCGGGCAAAGTGAAGATTTTTGAAAACTCCGTTTATGTAGATGCGTGTAGACAGAGACAACCGCAGTTTTGCGTTTTCGAACGTCACATTATGCGCCAAAACAACAACAAATCTGCTCTGACGTGCGACCTTTGTTTCCTACAGAACTACAGATGATCCAGCATCTGTTCTCCAAGCTATTTATTAAATAAATGTTCTCTGTTCTTGACCACCGCTTACTGCGTTACACCGACACAGAGCCTACGCCGTAGGGTACGCAGCGACGCGCACCCTACGCCGTAGGCTACGGCGAAGGGATGCGTCGATAACGCGGCAGCTCCGTGGTGACCGAGAGGGAGACGCAGCTTCCCCGGGAGCCGCAGATGATCTACAGTATAGAATGCTTATGAATGTGGTCGAAAACACAGATCTTCGGTTATGTGTGGAAGGGTTTTTTTTTTTAAAACGATGTAATGTGGATACAAATTATTTTATAAACGGAGGGGGGAAATATTCGGTTTTAAAAATACCCGGCTGCGTGTGGACGGGGTCCTAGTCTTGTCTGCTCCTCGCTGGTCCATACTGTTTACTCCCTCCGTGTTTTCCCCATCAGGTTTTTCATAGTTGGGATTCTTGTTTTAAGTTCTGTTTTTTTTAATCCTGTTCAGCAGCGCTTATGGTTTTGTTTTTGTTGAATAAATCCTGCTTTTTGTGAACTCCTGCCTCCCGCTCTCCTGCGTTTGGGTCCTCATCAAACCATTACTGACACCGGAGACCCGGCATCACCTTAACAAATCTATGATTTCATCACCAAAACAATACGTGAAAGAGAATATTCTGTAACATGTTAATATTCTCCAGCAGCTCCTCCATCATGGAGGGGCTGATGGACCTGGCAACCATGGCTAACACTGACTGACATAATGTTGTGACGTTCGAGTCAGCATCACGTGCCTGCTTGCCCATTTCCAACATGACGCCCCACATTATGAATAAAAAAGAGACATGAAAACTGCTCTTCAGAAAACCCATGGCAAAACGTTGTGGATCATCTGTCCAACAATATTTGAGTCTATGGTCAGAAAAAAATACATTCCACATTACCATGTTGCTCCTGCTACGTGTATACGCAACTTTGACCAGAATGTAATTGGTAAAAAAGTGATGAGTGGTTTTGACTTTCTGTTGTTTGTCTTGTGTCCAACAAACACAATCTCACAGAAGTGAATCTCTAGGCGACAATCATTCATGCAATACGTTTATAATCTCACATGACACAAATAAACACAGCGGTGCCTCAGATAATAAAAATCCTTTTAAGTAGAATGTCAATACCCCTGAAGGAAAACAGGATTTCTTTTCTTTCGATCACAATTTCCATATTAAGGCAAGATTCTCACACATGCACACACACACACACACACACACACACACACACACACACACACACACACACACACACACACACACACACACACACACACACACACACACACACACACACACACACACACACAGACACACATACAAAAATAAACTGTATTATAGTGCTTTGTTTGATAATGAAATGGCCCCTGCAGGAGCTCTTCCTATTTCTCCATCTTCACGCTTATACCTGAATATGCAGAAATTCTCCCCTTCCATACTTTTCATTTTTATTGAGGTGATAGAAAGACAAAAAGAGCTGACAGACTTGTATTTTTAATGTTATCCCTAGGTCCCTAGTTTTTGCTGTGGTCTTTGGTTTCCATCACACATATCCGTCCACACTTCAGTTTCATGCAGCACCAGTACAGAAACACAAATGGACTGTTGAAAATGACTTTGAATGTACAAACTGTACAAACGTTCACAGATTCAGCTTTTTAGTCAAAATTCCATTTGAGTTTTACTTTTAGCAAAAATTGCACGTAAAAGGTTATATTGTGATGTGAAATATTTGAGAATTTGATAAATTTGCAGACATATAGTCGGGGAAATTTCCATTAAAATATCCAATAAAATATGTGTCAAAACCAGTGTCACAGAGTGTTTGTTTTTTTCTGTAAACACGAGCTCCAGCAGGTGCAGGAGAGTGATAATACGAAAAAGACTGAGAAGATTGAAACTTGGCTGCTTTGGTGTTTAATCATGCTCCTGGTTAGTGGCTCAGCCCAGCCTATTAAATGTTTTCAGCACTCCTGAAAGTCTCTGAAGACGGCAGCTCTTGAGGGATACCAGACTCCATGCAATCAATAATGTAACGACCACAGGACTTCTGGGGGCAATACAAACCGTGTCACCTGTCTTCGTTTTAATAAATGGCTGGATGAAGTTCAGCAGACTGGCAGAGTAAAATCTTGAACGGACTCTGTATTTAACTATTGAGTTTTGACGGCACAGTGACTCACCTCTGTTATTTCTCGCACTGTTATTTGGCCTCATTATTTTCAAGTGATGAAAAAAAATGCAGCCCATCTCTGACTGAACAATGGATGGATGATGCATTTGATGTACTGCTCTGTTCCCGTCAACAGTTATTGGCTGATCAAGAACTGCATTTTAGCAACGTTCAACAATATGAGCATAGTACCAGCTGTTTGCACACATTTACCTTTGACCTCATTATTGCACTTTACTGTTGTTTTATGTATTGTACTTTGCTATGTTTTTAATTGATTGCCATGTTTTTATTGTCCTTTGTACAGCAACTTTGAGTATCCTGAAAGGCGCCTTTAAATAACATGTATTATTATTATTATTAGTAGTAGTAGTAGTAGTAGTATTATTATTAATATTATTATTATTTTTTATTTTATTTTTTAGCAGGCTGAGACCAAATAATGAAAGAAAAATCCACAGACGGACAGAATGAACTGAAAAATGTGACGGTAGTAGTAGTGAAGTAATGGGCAAGAGGCAGGAAGGCTTCAGAGCAAATGGTTATGCTATTAATATACCAGCTACTTTGACATCTTCTCTCTGATGAGTATAGGTGGATTTACAGATTTAATCTTTAATTAAATCTTTAACCAACGCTTGAATGAGCAATAATTTGTTGGAAAGGGTGTCTGGGACAAAACAATCTTCATGACTGCCAGTTGGTTTCTGTCTTGTTTTGGGATAATTGATGCTGTGAGGATTTTCCACAACTGTGCCATGAGTTATTAGCTGTAATGATGCTCAAGAGGGAAATTGAAACTAACAATACGCAATTATGCCGAAGGAGCCGCAGGCAAAGACCTGTATCTAGTCTCCTTCATGGTGTTGATATTTAATATGCTGCAGCATTTTACAATATCAGTAAAAAGCCTGTCGCTCAGATTGACGGCCGTCCACCGTTATATGAGCGATAAGAGATGAGACTGTGGTTGAACTCAAGACTTTAGTATGAGACCAGTAATCTGACACCGAGTCAGGAGGAGGGAGAGGAGGTGGAAAAAGACACGATGGAGGAAAGACGGCAGATGTTTCTTAGGGTAGGTGGAATCCCTTCAAGGATTAATGTCACAAGACCTTAAGCTGAAGCTCTTGGTAACAATTAGGTGTAGTTTGATGGTGGTGTTGCACCCGGCACAAACTAGTCACTCAAAGGTGATTGTCGGTTTTTATTAAAGAGGCACTCTGGTAAATTATTATCAGAGAGGGAGTAATGGATCCAGTGCCAAGTTTCTCTTCACATCTTAAACTTGGTTTTGTTTTTGTAAATTAGAAATTGTTGGAATATATTACAGGGGTGGACACGAGTCTGGAGAGGGAAACGATGGTACACTCTCAACTAAAATGTTTTACTACTTGAATTAGGTTAATACAGTTTCAAATGGACTACACTATGCCTTTGTGTATTTATTTTCTCAGTCAATATTTTATTTATTACTTTTAAATATACAGAACAAAAAAAAGCGATAACAATCCCAACCATTACCCATTTCTACCCACACCGCTCCTCCAAAACAGGAAGAGGGGAAAAAAACAAACTGTTCCCTGACATGAATTTCTTTAACCATCTGAAGAATCATATTGTACTTAAAAAGTAAAATAACTATTCAGATACAAGGTTGAGGTGTCATGAGGGTCATGCCTTTGTTTATTTAACAATTATGTTTATTTATTTTGTCAAGATATATAATACCTTAGACTTAAAAGAGTCTGTACATTGTTTCTAAAGTGACTGGAAATGTAATTATTATGACAAGGTACATAGATTCATGCAAGAAATGAGGTGCATCTTTGCCACTGGTGAATTACAGGCTCTTGATTGTCTAAACATCTCTTGATTTCACCTCAGTGCTAGTTGCTGCTGCAAGTTGAGGACTTTGGTAATCAATGAAATTAGCTGGTTGCTATGTTTGTCCACCACTTTTGGAATTTCACCTGCAGAACACGACACTCCCATCAGCACCATTTATTAAATCTTTATTCGCCTGGCAAATCTGGCCCACCGTGGCCACCTCCTTTCTGGGACGGTGGTTTTTGCTACAGTTGGTAGCCTGTTTGTAGCTGATCGCTTCCTGGTGAATACTTGATTTTAACAATTTTGCTTGTATCTGCATTTATTCTAACTTGTATCAAGGCCATTGGAGACTGGGGATGTGTTGAGTGTAATTGCCTGTGTGGATGCACATTGGTGTTTTGGGTTTAGTAGCACTTGAAGCTGACTCTGCTGGGAGTCCAGGTACCTTCACCACCATTAAATGCAGTGCCTTCCAACCTGATTTTACCCTGTGCTCATGCAATAACACTTAGAAGTGATGAAACAGACTTTAGTTTGTGGACCTACATATCCACTAAACTCATGGGAGTCAGTCTGGTTTAACACAACCTGCAAAGGAAATGATCCAGTCTACAGCCTTAAAACCAGAGTAATTATTCTTTATTTCAGAGCAGGTCCTCGTGTTCCCTCGCTGTTTGGTGACTGAGTTAAATCTGGCATATTTGGTCTGACACTTTATTATATGTTCATTAAAATTATTCTGCAGTGTCTGGTTCCAGATAGAGGTTACATCCCCTTAATATTCGTTTCAACTTAAGTGTCACAATGCTTTAAAAAAAAAAAAAAAGCAATTATATCTCAGCATAATTGCCTTTTTCTTCTAAATTACACCAGTTATGCCACTTTAAGTTGACTGATATGACAGGAGGAATTCAAGTCTTTCACAGCCTCTGCTCTCTTTCTTTACCCCTGTTTGGCACCACACGTCTCAAATCCAGACATCCTCTAAAACCATTTAGAAAGCAGAGTTGTTTTCTGACGTTGCTTTGTCCTTATTCATGTCTCTCTCAAGGGAAGTGGCAATTAAGAAGAGGCTGTTTCCTCCTCCTCCTCCCTCCTTTCTCCTTTCTCCTTTCTTCCCTTCTGCCCTTTGCCTTCTTTGTGTCCAAACAGAGCTGTGCCATTTAAGAAATATCTTGCATTTTTGCTGACTTTTCTCCTCCATAGAAGTTCAGGATAAAGAAGACTGAAACTTTATTAATCCCCTTCTCCTTCTTCTTTTCAGGGCAGATGGAAATCGCTCCACCTACTAAAGCCCAGTTAAGATATGGTAAGAAGTCTATTTTTTGTTTTTATTCCTGGTTATATGTTTCTTAAAAAATGGCAGTGCGGTGCTCATTTAACCCTTGCAAGGTACTATGGGTTAGGAAAGCCCTCTGAGGAGCTAAGGGCCTTCGCTGTGGCTCGGTACAAACGACCCGCACCAGAGCGCCTTGCAAGGGTCAACAACCAGGAGGAGTTAATAAGAAACAAAAGCACAACATGGCTCAACATGATGAAAGTATTCGGAAGTTTTTTACTGCTTTCACCCAATTAATAAATGAGCACAAGATTACCACAATTAGGAACAATAAATAAATAACCAAGAGCATACATCAATAGTCAGGGTTTAAATCGGCGCTATGATGTATGGTTTTATGGTTTCTTCTGGTTTTATTTGTTGTTTGGCTGTTTTTGCAACATCGTATCATAATCCTAATGTGTTCTGACTTTGCCAGAAGTAATACATCATACGCTGCAAGGAAGCAGCTGCGCAGTCTGCAGTATGTGAGAAGCACCCAGATGGTTTGAAGGAAATATAATTTTGTTAATGTCACCTTTAACATTTCACATTAAGTAGCTGCTCTGCAAAAGGTCTCTTGTGAAAAGAAGTGTTCACCAATGACATTAACAGACAGATTGCAGCAAGTTGATGTTCAGCAGTGAGTCTTGGCTGTTAAGAGGAATTATCCCCAAATAGAGAGCAGATAGTGACAGTAGGCTACAGATCGCTGCGTGGTAGGCAAACGTTTAATGACAATTCGTTCCACCCCGAAGAGGTAGGAGCGTGGACAGCACATGGCCCAAGAAATGGATAAATCTGACTTTGTTGCAGTAAGGTGGAGATTAAATGAATGTTTCAATCCAGTTTCAAAAAAACAACAGGAAAAATTTCCAAAAAGTACGTTTGACAGCTCAGAATTATTTCTTTGAGTAATTTCAGCTGTAGTGACATGGTCCCGCCTCTTATCCTTCTTTTTTTAAATTCAATTTCAAAGTATGAAACTTACTGAGCATGGGCAGAGTCAATATCACTTTAGTGGTTGTGTTACTCCAACATCCCCCCAGCTGTTAATGTCGACTCAAAAGAAACGTTACCAAATCAAGCTGTTGCAAAAAGGGGTTTCCATTACACTTTTGCGATTCACTGGATTATGAAAACATCTGAAAAACCACCTTGTGAAAGCGTAAAAAGTCTCTGTGATATTTGGCAGTTTTTTCGAATTAGAGCCGGTTCCATCACAGGTTTTCTTTTGTGATATTTAGGTTTTGCGCAAATCTGGGGGGTAATGGATACGAATAGTGTCTTTTGTGATGCCACATTAAAGACGCGTGAGAGGCATCCACGTTTTTCAACTAAAGTCATCCATACTCGAAACACTGTCAACTGACACATTTGAGCTCTGGCTCAACTCGGAGGAAGAGCGTCTCCATGGATGGATACATGGAAATTGGTAAACTGATTTGTACAATAAAAAGGCAGGGATTCTAGCTTGTAAATAAGACTTATTCAGGCAGTTTCTAATAAATTATGTTGAATCATTTCCCTGAATCTTCTGCCTGTGCAGAACATGTCCTTGAAGTTGTGGTGTACGTGGGGTGTAAGATGTTATACCACTGATTATTTCCACTGAGATTACAGTGTGAAATCCACCTGTTCAGCTACGAGCTCACATTCTTCTGTCTGCTGTACTCAGCTCATGGCATATTTATGGTTATTCTTGCTGATGAAATCCTGAGATTCTTCACATCAACACGCATTTGCCTCATGCTCAGTGTGTAACACAAACACACACCTCACATGAAAAACCCCTTTTCTTCTGCTGGGTTGTGCTGAACGGGCTGTATTTCTTGTTTTGACGTGTCATTTAAGAAAACAGAGCTGAGTGAAACTCTAAACACTGATTCAGCTGCTGTCACTGAACCAACAGATTCATGGTTTCCTTCAACACAGCAAGTCTTTACGTTTCATATTGTCACCACATATTTCCATTCAGAGACTCACTGAAGCTGTTTATGAACTCTGGAAGAAAAGATTATCTTTTTCTGCTACAGTAAGAGTAGAGTAAGTTCTTTATTTGAAACATCAAGGCATAAGTAACCAAAATAAGCGGAAATTTATCTAAATGATGAAATCCATCTTTATTTTGCCATTTCTTCAGAAAATAAAGATATTCATAGATGCCAGGTAAATAGGAATTAGCAGGTATTGATGGATGATGTAATTTAATATGACTATTTAGGAGAATCGATTATAAAGAAATATAAATAAACCTTAAACCAGTTGACTTTAGCATTTCCAAATATGAGCAGTGACTGTTAAAAAGCTTAAAAATCATTTTTACACAGAAGGTGATGTTTTTATATTAATTTTATTTCTATTGTCAGTAGTTGGTTGTTTATCATCTCTATGCTGAGAGCTACAACATTCAGAGAAGTGGAGTTACATCCAGTAACTTCCCCCCAGAAACGTTCCTCTACAGCTATGACTACATGGCATGTCATCGCATCCTGCCGGTGGAGGCCAGTTAATTGTTTTAGATGGATATCAGGGCCACACCGTGGCGATCGCTGAACTTCTGTATTATTTACTATGATTAGGACTAAAAGTTTAGATCAGAATGTGGAATTGTCGAGGATTAAGCCATGCCCAGCCCTGTTTTTTATGCCTATTGAGAATGAAATGCAATCTATATTCTAGGTTTACTTTACTTTTGTTTGCTCATGATTGAATGTGTTTGCTCTATTTTCAGTTCTGCTGCACAATGCAATCCCTTTTGTTGGATTTGGATTCCTGGACAACTGCATCATGATCGTTGCTGTGAGTGTCAGCGTTGTGCAGCCGCTCAGACCTGATTTCCACCTGACCATAAACAATATACTGTGCACACTCAAAATGCTTCATGAAGCTTTGGAAAAACCCAGAGGGAAAACAAAACTATATAATCATTTTCTGGTTTGAAACTTGTATTTTCTCTTGCAGTTGAACTGCTGCAGTCATTTGTCTGCCACAAGGTGTTCAAAGAAATAAACGAATAACCGGCAGATTGCATTAAATCTTAAAAAAGCAATTACTGAAGCTCGTATGCAGCCTGGGGTTGTGACTGAGGTGCTTGGTTCACATGAAAAGCTCTGGCCACACAGTGAACAAGTATCATTTATACACACATGCTGAGGATAAAAGCTTCCCAGGCAGAGGAAGGCGTCATTGAAATCATACCTGTACTGTTCTGAACGTACAACCCATTTTTATAAGACAAAAAAGTGTGCCCCCTACAAGAGACTTTTCACACTTCTCTCTTAACACCACATTGAAATAACTTAATTATTTGCCATAACTTAATAACTAAATTGGATTGACAATCCACATTGTCAAGTTTTCTTTTCTTACCAACTAACTTAGGGCACCTGTTTTATGTTTTTTCAGGGCACACATATTGAGTTATCTATCGGTGTGATTCTTGGCATTTCAACAATGGCAGGTGAGACATTTCATCATTGTTGTTTCTTTTTCATTTGATGAAAGTCATTTTCTTCAAACTGTTAAGTGGTTTAATTTTGGTCATCTCTGCATAGATATGGATAAACACATCTATTCAAATGCATCTCTGTCATATTTATATTGCTTCCTGTTTTTCTGTTATATTTCCATAATTATAGGCAGTCAAATTAATTGATGAATGGACAGGCATAAAATGAGTGTGGTGGAAAAATCCTTCAGTCTGTCAGTTTTAATTCAGACTGAGTTAAGCTTTAGAAACAGCTTTTGAAGACTGCAAGACTTGCTCCATGTTTACAAGCTAATTAGTGATGTCAGGCCAAATGTTAGCACATCTAAAAAACAACTTCTGACTCAGAGGTGACACGCTTACCATGAACCAAAAAAGTGAGAAAGAACAACCAATGTCACAGTGATGTCCAGTTAGCTCATAGAAGCATGTTTTCATTTTGACATCACTTGTTCCTGTATAGTGTATCAAGTAGAAATACTTGATATCTCTTGAGCTGTGCTTATGTAAGCACTTGAAGAGGAGAAGCACGGATGGTACTAGTACTGCAAGCTCGACCATGACAACTATCACTGTTTTAAATACGCTATTTAAAAGCAGCCTAGAGGAATATTATGAAGAAATGCAGAATATTGCTGCACTCTGCTTAACTAACATTTTATTCTCATTGCATCAAGAAAGTAAAGAGAAAAAAGGGGGATTTATGGAAAGGGATATTTAAATCCTGCCTGACGTTACAATCTTTTACTCTCTTCCTCTGATTCTGGTGGTGATGGTTTGGTTAAGCTTTTCAACATCAAACAGACTGAGTAAACTGATCTGACTTTCACCAGAAGAGGTGCAGAGGCCTGAGCTTTCTGTTTATACTCCATTTCCTGTGAACCTGTACGGATGCCAAACATCATTTTCATTTGACAGTGGCACAGGGATAAGCTTAGCTGTTATCCCATCCTCAAAGAAATGGTTATACTTAAAAAAAAAAAACAACTAGCCAGGACCGATCACACTGAAAATCAAGAGGCTGCTATTATTTAATCCAGAGCAGAGTGATGTAGCACGAGTGGCCGGTCTGTAGAGGACGGTTAATCACATAACAGGGGGCAAATGTGTTTAGGGGAGCTTGATGAAAATGGATTTGGCCTAATCACATTGTTCTAACAGGGGTAGCGATATGTTAACTCCTAAACAAGATTAAACTTTTTTTTAAAGTAAAAAAAAAGCCTCCACATTCCATTAAGACTTCCCAATCAAGGACGAGATCCATTTGATTGCACCTGCTGTGTTTCACACGTCTCCTTTGTTTAAGAGTTTGATTGCATCTCAGATTAAATCAAGCTGAGTAAGGTACATGTTTCCAGCATCACGTTTTTGAAAGCTGGTCAGACATGTTTACACATGTTTACATAAAAACACAACTTTGAGCGATAACAAAAGCGTTATATCTGCCACCATGTGTCGGTGTACTGATGTCACTGGTGGTGCTGAGTCTCCACAACAGTTGTAGCCGTATCTTTTCCATGGTAACCCGCATGTGAATTACTCTGTCTGAGTCCCTGAGTGTGACTGAACCTCTCGTCAGTCTGTTAACAGGAAATCTGATGCACAGGGTGCAGAGACAGGGAAAGACACTTGAATGTGCAGCTTGACCTTGTTTTGTACTCTCCCGAGTCGATTTACCACATAATCAGGCTTTTTTACACATTTTGTAGGAGAAGGTACATTTTTTTCACTGTGTTAACCTATCCAGATCCACCTCTCACCAGTGTGAGCTGTGATAAGCTCTGAGTCCACCCCCACTGATAGAAGATTTGTGTCCTTCGTTTGAACCAAACACTGACAAACCAGCAGCGTATTATCTCTCTTTTACTCCAGCAGGCATAAGAGTCCCTTTTCTGTGAGATAACAGCCATGAAGCTCACAAAGCCCACAGCAAACACTTCCCCGAATGACAGAGCAGCTCTCTTAAGTCTTATTTGAAGTTCTTTCCGAAGTTTAACGTAGGTTCTGCAGGTGAAGTTTGATCATGGTCTGATATGTGTCCACACTTTGAATTCCTTTCCAACTGTTCCCAACCTCGTCACTGCAGTAGCGCACCAGAGACACCACACCAGAGTTTGATGAGGATGTTGCCATGGCAATGAATGCTCCACTGCTTTGTGCTCAAGCCCTCCACGGAGGATTTCAGTGCTGCTGCTGCTGCGGCAGATCCAGTAATGCTCTGATCTCGGGGTCACGAGCTATCAGGAGAATACAAGGCTCAGTTTCCCCACTGAAGAGGCAATTTTACTAAATCATGGAGCAGAACAAGTATTTCCTTTAATGGAACGTCCTCCAGGTCGGCTACTCCACCACCTCCGCCTTTAATGAGCCCAGAGTGTTCTAGTATTATTGTTCATACGCTATAGAAGAAATGCTTCTCTTAATTTGTTCTTTGTGTCTTTGATATCAGGGTTTATTGTTAAATATTGGTTAAATATTGCACCTACTGGTACATGCTATAGTTTGACGTATATATTCTTATTTTATTTTATTTTAATTTATTTATTTTTGCAAGTGGTCTCTGAAGAACTGTAGTGAAACATGAAGTGCCACAGGAATGTAAAGGAAAGGACGTGTAAGAGGAAGGATAAAGATAAAGTGCTAATATATCTCCAGCTTTTGACGTCAGTTTGAATTGTGTTTTTTAATTAATCTGCGTCCCTGCAGATCTCCATCCAATGTCATGACACATGAACATGTACGACTACGAATACGTACAAGATCAATCATATACTCTGTATATTAATTTCATACTTTCTACTGTATATTCATGCATTAATATCCTTTAGAAATCAATACCCAGATGTTAATAGATATACCTTTGTACATTTAGATATATTTTAAGTATTACAATCTGGTTACAACCACAGACACCAAAACCTTGATGCCTGAAGGGTGAACTCATCATTCTTCCTCGTTCTCCAGATCAGCTCATGTGTCTTTCTGAAAAGACGTTAGTTGGGTAGTAAAATCCCACTACGTCCTGGGTTAACGGCAGAATCTCGGCCCAGCGGGCTGCGCTTGGGGATCCTTGTGAAGGGGTTCCTCAGGGGGCTGAAACACCTCTGATTTGGTAAAGCAGTGGATTTACTCTGAGCCTCCATCAGATATCTGCGGGGTGGTGTTGCCTGTTTCTTCTAGACGATGGAAAATGCTCTCACTTCTCTTTTTCTTTTTTATGTGTGTCTAGTACTTTTTTCCAGTCCTGGATATCAGCCTCAAGTCCTTTAAACACGATTTATAATCACGTTTCTCTGCTCTCTGCAGCTGCTGCACTTGGCAACCTGGTATCTGATCTGGCAGGACTCGGGTAAGGTTCCCAACATACACGCAAGTTCTTTCCAAATTTCCAGTCTGTGCAAATTACTGCAGATTGGAAATGGCTCTTTCGCATGTAAACACATTGACACATTTAAATTAGGTTTTTTTGACATGGAGGCATTTCATCATCACATCTCCACTTCTTTAATGCCAAGCTGTGCATGAGTAAAGCATATTGAAGTGAACATATATATTACCTGAAAAATATGGTAAAATATTATAACATTTATTCAACATTATCTATATATGATCATTAAGAAGTCCAACTCATCCTGGAAGCACAGTTTCTTCTTTTTCAAGTTTAATTTTGCGAATTACCTTATTTTGGTTCTCAGATCTGATAACAGATTTAGAAATATCATAGACTAAACTTCTTTATCGCTACACAATAAAACTCCAGTTCAACAGGATATAAAAACTGAATAAAAGCAATCTCACTATCTTTTGTACTCTATTAAGGACCGGCTCTGAGCTTCCTGTGATAAAACAGATTGATAATTGTAAAAATATCACGCAGACAGCAAAGACTTGTCAGTGTGATGGATTGGTCCAGTTGTGACACAGACGGTTCTGCTGCCATTCAGTCATCGTAGCATAAAAGAGCCTTTTTGTGGTCAGTTTTTCAAGGTGAGAATTGATTGGACCAGACAGATTGTTTTTTCCTTCGAGGTTTTGATAGATTCGTGCCGTTGAGAGTGAAGGCTGTTCATCTGCTGCTCGGTCTCAGTGGAGCTCCTGCGTGTGTCCTTCACTGTTATATTTGCATCGCAGCCAAAGTGCATCTAAAAAATGGAAAGGTTTAAATATGCTCTATAAGCGATGTACTTGAGTGGCTCAGTGAGTCGATGGCCTCAAAGGCAGCTGAAACCTGATAAGGAGCCTCAGTGGACTTCTTGCTGAGGTAAATAGTAAGTGGTTCACACTTATGTAAGGCCTTACCACCCTCATTTTGGATATACAAAATGCTTAATCAACTGTTTCTCGTCATCCTTTTCAGAACTCCTCGTTCTTCTATGTAGATTCTGAAGATGGTTTTCTAATGATATTGATGCCTCGTTGTTGTGCTTCAGAATAAATTTCGAGCCAATCAGATGTCTCCCTAGTTATGTTGACAGATACTTATGCATCTGTCTGTGTGTCTCAGCAGTGAAGGCACTTCTAAATCCTGACTAAATCCCCAGATCCAGTCGTGTAATTTCAGTGCCATATTCCACTATGCTTCACCGTCGTCTGCAGAAACCTCGTCATTATTCTGTTCTCCAGTCCCTCCAGCAGATAAACTACCTCCTTCTATGGCAAAGTATTTCAGATTTTGACTTATCAATCCAGGGCTCCTGCTGTTCCTTTTCTGCACCCAGCTCCTACCTGGCTTGACCTTGTTTCTACGTCAGAGGGACATAAGGATACCGCGTCTTTTCATCTGCTCCACTGCCTTCCTCAGTTCCTCAGTGGTACATGTTCCCCTTGTGTTTCCTCAATCAAGCAGGAACAGCACGTCTTGACACCCCCATCTGTTTTGAAATCTTTCCCTGAAAGAGAACTTGCTGATATAACTACGTCGTGTCTTGTCGCTGCGCTCCGTCTTTCCAGGCTGGATGACCTGTGAGGCGAAATTGTCCACAACCTGACCTTGGTAGCAGGCCGTTCCTCATCCAGATTTAAGCCTCATACAGTTAACGACTGTCGTTAAGCGTACAGGGCTGAAATGGCATGAAATTGGTGGTCTTTAGCCCTTTTTGGGATAACTGGTTAATCAGACTCCTGATTGTGATCCTGGAAAATCCCTGACTGTGCCCAAGTGCACCTTGATGAGTCACAAAAATTGTTGATTTGATTTAGGTTTCTCATACATATTTCATCATATTTCATTTTCCTTAACTGATAAATAATTTGATTTGATGTTTTTAGAGTATTCTTAGCTTATAGCCTTTCTTCACGACTCCATCGTACGCCCTCCCTCAGGAGCTCAGAGAGGATTAGTTCCCAGGTAACTCCTTTAAAGTTATCTCTGTTTACAAAGGACTAAGACCGAAAGCTGAGAAAGCACTTGTTTACAGCTTGTTAGACTTACTTTTATTGCGCAGGATGATAATATCATGACAGAGTGAGAGAAAAAATCAGATACGTGCACTTTTTGACCAAGTCAAGCAGTCATAGCACACAGGAGTGACATTTTTCACTAAACAAGTTGTATCTGTTTAGTGAAAATCCACAAAGCTCAATCTTAACCTGAGGTGTAATTGAAGAGTGATAATTTATGTTTTTCTTTATGTTCTGGGGGAGAGTTTCTGTCCTCCAGTCTGTCTCCCTCAGGCTATAACTGAGTTCTGTTTCTTTGTGTTTTTACTCTGCGTTGCGCTGTGTCTGACTTTGCTCTGAACACGGTTTACGTGTTTGACATTTTAGTCCTTCATTTATTTCTGCAACTAAAGGTCATTCTGAACCATCGGCTTGCTCTCGCCGGTACTTCAGTCCCGTTCAGCCTCAGGTGCTGTTCACGTCTCTCATGGACACGAAGCGGCACATCAGGCGCCAGTATCAGTATGGTTTTATTGCCTTCATCCAAGTCAGAGAAAAACAAGAAGAAGAAAAACGTGGAGCTTTAGGGCATAAAAAGTAGAGTCTCAAATTCGATTCCCAGCCTCTTCCTTCACTGAGATACATCACCCTGTCACACTCGGGTCTGTAGTTCTTCCACACAACAATTCCTGTCAGAATAAATTGGACTCAACTCGTGTATAAAAGCATCATAAGAGGCTGACAGTGGCAATGAATAATTTAGTAGCTGACCTTTACATTTTTTAAGACTTATCTTTTCATTATGTGCTAATCTGTGGTGCTGATATAATATTATGGCTTAACAGTTTATTCATTTCCCTGTGGAAATTGTCACGCTGTTTTCTTTTGCTCGAGGAAGATTAATGGGCCAGCATCTGTCATCGAGCAGAGGGAAGTGATTTGCTCTTTGGTGCATTTGTTGATGGACACTTGCTTATATTTTGACTCCATCTGAGTTTCAAGTTGAAGGACTGTCATTTAAATCAGTTTCAAATACTAGCTGGTGTATTTTGTTTATTGTTTCATGCTGCTATCTGCTTCTCTCAAGTGACTCGGGACTCAAGCTTCACTAGATTTCATCATTTTATCATCAGCATTATTATTACGGCAACGTCTGATCTTCTGATGCAAAAGATGATTTGTTAGTGCCTTCTGCTGGTGCAGGGTGTGTGAAATATTTGGAATGAAATGGAATCAGTGATGGTGCCTGTGTTGTTTGCAGCTGGAGGAACAGATATATCTGAAAGCTCTGGCCTGGTTTAGAGCAGATGATGAGTCTGAAGCAAGTTGACTTTCATGAGTTTTGATTCATTTAGGTCCTGGAAGGATCAGTCCTAAAGTTTCTATAGCAACAATTTCTGCATAACGTGTAGATATGTGTAAACCTCACACACTCACACACACACACAAGCAGACGGAGGCTCATCTTTTTCTTTCTCTGGCGGGCTGCTGCTATCATGCCCCCAAACTGGAAAGCTCAAGCCGCAGCTCATTTGTGTGTTCAGTGAAGTGAGGAGCCATTAGTGCCGGAGCCTGAACCAAACCTGACTCTCATATTCATTCAGATGCCTTTTCTAGCTCTCAGCGGTGTGTCCTGCTCTACATTCATACACTTGAGACTGGGTCACGACACAAGTTAGAGTTTATAATGTTGCTGTGGATATTGATGCAGCTTATGCTACCATGAGATATTAGATCAGAGAGTTTTACCCAGAGCTGCTTCTCTCTAACATCTTCACATTGCTGCCGGGACACCTGCACTCATGGAAGCTCCAGACACATTTCAAGCAGGATTAAAGCTCACAGAGACACCGTCTGAGTATTTCTGTAGAAGAGATATTTCCGTTTTTAATTTTTAATCATTCAACGTTAATCAAGAAGGGATACTGAGTGAAGGTTGCGTAAAATATGGCACCGTGGAGCTTATCTGAAGTATTTGTAACAAAAAGAAATGCAAGCACAATATCAGTGCAGTCCCATAAGCAGCAGTCAAAACTGCTGCAGAGGAAAAACATGGCATTATGGCATATAAGAAACATGTTTTCAGTCCTCCCACCCAGAGAGCGCCCATCCCTGTGGTATTTATTTACAAAAGACGGAGCGAGTGAGGCGGGGATCAGGAGGGATCTGAGCCAGAAGCACAGGTGGCTGCATGGGACCTGATAAAGACAGGAGATTTTTTTATTTCTTAATTCCTCACACATAATACTTTACTCTTTCTTTTTCACATCACTGTACCACCATGTTCTATATCTGTAAGGACATAAAAGTAATTAATACATCTATGAACAGTACTTCAGGGGCTTCATATCAGATGCAGCTTAACAACTGAAACAAGTGTAAAATGTTTTGGATGACTGACTAGATTCTCTGTCCTCCGTGTGAAGTCATGAACAAAGTGGGAAATGATGGTGTCTTATATCCTCTGGAGGTTTCTTCTCTCACTCTCCCCATTATTTCAGCACTTCCTGTCTGGTTTATGACAGATGGCAGCAGCAAAGAGCCGAGTGGAACATTAATCCAGCGATTTCTTTTGTCGCCTTTATCAACAACTTTGGACGATTGCGTTTGTCGCACAGTGGGTGCAAACATGCAATTCCATGTGCGGTTTAATGGACTGTAACATGCCGTGCAGAAAAAATCAGCAGGGGACGATTATGCACACAGCAACAAAGCAAACTCGAAGAATCCGATGTCATTTTAATCTATAAACAAATTACAGAATCAGCCTGATGCCTCGACTAAATGAGTGTTGTGTGATGTGAGCTTGTGTGACACGTTTTCTTCCACGATGTTCACCTCCTCTCCTATAAAACCCCTCACACTTCATGTGGTTAGAATGAACAGATCTCATGAAAGTTGGAATGAAAGAAGTGAATAACTGTCCAAGTGTGAAAGCAAAGACAGAATGTATCACCTGTTTGCAACTTTAACTCAATAAAAGTGATTTACTATGGAGGTGTCTGATATTTGCTTCTTTTTTTTCTCTTCTTTTCCCCATGTCTGACATCCATCTGCCTCCCTCTTTTAAGGCTCGCAGGTTACGTGGAGGCTTTGGCGTCTCGTTTGGGGATGCGGATTCCTGACCTGAGCCCAAAACAGGCGGATATGTGGCAGACCAGAGTCAGCTGTCACTCGGTTCGTACGACAAAGTGTCTCCTTTCTAATCTGCAGGGAGACCCCAAAATGTTTATATGTATTTTTTATTTTATTTTTTACCATGTAATGATGCTGGGACCACGGGGTCATCACAGGGACAACAAAAACACAAATCTTTTCGATGTGCCCTTTGGATCACTGAGTTCAAGCTGAGAGGAAATTAGACCTGAATTATTTTTAATATCCTGCGACCGCTCAAGTGTAAATTGCAATTATCTTCAGTCATTGTAGCAGCACCCGACGGCACCTGGCTGACTCATCTTGTCTAAGTTAGGAAATGTCAAAGTAGAAGGTGAAGTCAGTGTCTAATTTTATTTTTTCAAGAATTTGCTTGTTCCTAAAATTGACAAATTATGTTTATTTATTGCAGTAGACAGGGCATTTTTTCATTTTCAGCTCATTATTTTCATCTTTCTACTGTCCCTCCGTGTGCAGGGCAAAGCCATCGGCGTGGGAATCGGCTGCATCCTCGGTATGTTTCCCCTTTTCTTCTTCAAAGATGATGAGAAGAAAGAGGGCCAGACGAAGACGAAGGACGAAACGCAGTCGCCGCCTGCTCCCACAGAGAGCAACAAACACTGAGCACGGCGACCCGCTCCAGACAAACACTGCAGTTTGGAATCAGTAAATTGGCATATTCTGAGACTGGTTGGACTTTCCTCGACGACTGCAGTGAAAACGGGCACATAACCCTAAATAAATCTGTCCGAGGTATTCTGGGGAGGATTTGATTTACTCTGAACTTAAGCACAGGAAACTGGTCGTCTCTTGAACCGCAGCAGGATGACCTCTGACCCTGAGTCTGTTCAGTAAGATACTTAGATGCCTCTGAAAGTTTCAGTTCTCTTTAAAGTATATACAAACCTTTGGAACCAGTCCAGTGAAACAAAACTCTATAGCAACCTATTCAGAGAAAAATCTTTTTCTGTCTTAAAATGTTGACAGCTAACACAGGATGTCAGAAGAACAAAGAGCAATGCACTTGCAATTATTTAGTTTTCAAGTCATGCTTTGATTATTTTTTTTATTTTTTATGTTTCCCATTCACTTCTTAACGTTACGAATAGTGTCTTTCAGTGTAGAAAGCATGCCATGGCAGCCAAGGCTCTGGAGGTCATCGCAGAGCTGATAATGTATCATTTTCTTATTTCTCATGTGTTAAAGCAGCGATATACACTAATGCCTGCCATGTAAACTAAATGTAAAAATCAATTAAACTGAAGTCAGAAGAGGAGAAGAGCTTCATGAAGAAAATAGGAAACAAAAACAAAACTTCAGCCGTGATTTTAGCCTCCTGGAGCGTACCTACAACATTTCTGCCATGGCGAGGTAATCCCTGACCTCTCTGGTCCAAGAGCCAAACACTACAGTCCAGTGGGTGGTTCCTAAAGACTGAATTATGGTTCTGCGTTAAATTGACGCAGAGCCTACGCCGTAAGGTACGGCGTAGGCCCTGCGTTGGTGTAACGCGGAACCATAAATCAGCCTTAATGCAACCGTCCAGTAGCTCCGTTATCATGACTCTGCTGCCCTCTAGTGGTGGACAGACTGACGGCCCCGTCTCGTTTCAGTTTGGCAGAACCTTCAAGATTAGTTCACCTGATTTCTCTCCTTCTACAACTTTCAAACCCTCAGAGTTTTAGATTTGATCCTCATATATCTATTGTTATGAAATATTTATATATTTTTCTTTTTTTTAATTCTATTTTATTTGTATCCTTTTTGGCCTCTTGTGTCACCTGTTTGGCACAGATAACTAATCTGCAGCCACATTGAATGTTTCTTATGCAGTTGAATCTTTTTTTTTTCATTGTGTACTCTTTCTAACACAAAGGAAAATGTTTAAGATTACAGACAATTCATGAGGATAAAGTACGCCTTCATCACTATATCCCAACAGCTTTCTCTAACTCATCTCATAACTGATTGCGTTATGAGCCCTTTATTTTACTCACTGAACACGTTCTTAAGACTTGACACACTTACATAAGAGACTTAGCTTGTATATGATTATTTTAACTATTTACAGTGTGGGTAAAAAAAATCCTCAAGAGTGAAGAATGAAGAAAATGTACAATGAAATTAACATATTTGTGTAATTTGAATTTCTGGTCTGCTTGCTTGATTTCCACATTGCATGAACTATAATAAAAAATGAAGACTAATAATGATAATAAAAACTGAAAAAACTGAGAATGTCCCTAAGTTTTACAGGACAACATGAATCTTTGGAGGTAAATAAATAAGGAAACTGCAGAAATTGAAAATTAAAACTTAAGCCAGACTGACGTGCAAAAGATAGTTACATTAGTTTTATGATATACTTTTTTGGTTCTGTAATAAAGCACAAGGGTCATGCATTTCCATTTTAGAGGGCCGACATCAGGCAGATAAAGTTCAGAATAAGTTTGTTTTTTGTAGCTGAGCAGAGGACTCGCAAAGAAGGATTTAAGACGTCCGCTGGGACATGAACAGGCATCTACAGCATAAAGCTGAATAGTGTCTACAGTGGAAATGATAATGAAAATAATATTATGAAGAATAGCTGCTTGATAAACAAAAAGGTGTGATGATAGATGTCTACAGCAATGGAAGCAATTAATAAAACAGTTAAAAGAAGAAAAAGGACTGCTGCTAGATTATTCACACTCCAGCTGCAGCTGCAAAGCTGACGGTCGACATTTTAAATGAAAGATGACTGAAAGAGCACATTAACTCTATTATCCATGTTGATTGTTGCTGCCTGCTGCAGAAGCAGGTGAGACGAGCATTTATGATTTCCTGGAGCCTTCTTTGGCCTACGATCGTCAGTTCGCCCACTTGCTGTCGAGGCCTGAAGGTGGCACAGTTTTCTCAGTGATCCTTCAAACTCAGACACAGATCTTCAACTACATCAGGAATTTGACTCCAGGAACGCCTGAGATTTCTGGTGGTCACTTTTCTTCTACATGAAATTCTTAAAAACCTGCTTTCCTCCCGTGTTTCATCTTAACCAATATTATACACCTGGCAGTGCAGGTGATGCTATTTTCTGACTTAATTCATGGTGTGAAATGAGAATCTATTTACATTTTCCACTTAAATTGAGTTTGATGGATTGAGGATTTTGAGAGTCTCTCCTTCTTCCAGACAGCAGGAGGGTGAACAGACTGCGTGCAGGGTGACTGCACGGGTGGAGGCGGGTGGTGTACATGTCTTTCAGGGCAGTGAGTGGGGCACCAACGATCTTACCAGCTGTGTTCACTATGCGTTGTGCTCTGCTGCTGTATTCAGTAAAGCTCCCCCACCCATCCCCCCCACGCAGCCATGCAGCTGGACAGGAAGCCTTGAATGGTGACTGCCGAGCTTTGGCTCACTCCTGGCTGAATAATCCCAATATGAGCCGTTGAATCTGCAGCATCCTGGATTTCTAAACCATCTCCTTTCCTTTTGTTTTCTCTGGTATTTCATTCAATCAATCCGGCCTTCTATTTACATGTTTATTGCTTCACTGGCTGAAACATGGATCCAACTCCATTAGTAACAGTTGCAGAGTGGTTCTTTACAGAAACTTTCTTCACCAAATATACTTTGCTGAAGCCACGAAGCTGGGTTTTGACTTTAATGAGGCACAGCACCCTTTTCTAAAATCCATCTGGCTTCTGATGTAGACTTCTATGGCGAGGATGCACTAAAAAAATACTATTTTATTTTAAACACTAAGATTTACTAAAGGTTTGCGTGTGTAAAAACGTGTGCAAACTTGACATCACCCGCAAACCAAAGTGCCAGCTGATCTACTAACAGCGTGCAAAGAGGACTGCGCCTCTCAAATGAGCAAAATAGCACACGCTATTCATTTAGTACTTTTGCCCTGATGAATAATCAATATGGGGCGTACCCGCCAGAAATCGCTAAAAACTGGGAGGGCAAAATGCAAATATCTCCATTTACCACCCGCAATGAGATTTACCAAGCCTGAAAGTTTTTGCGGGGATTGTGATTGCGTCTGTATTTAATACGTTCGAAAGGAAGGTGCTAATCTCCACATGCAAAAGGAGAAATATTTTATTTGAATGTTAAATCGAGTATTATTCAGCAAAAGGTTGCCACAGGAGGCACATTCATTTTTTTTATTTGTGATAATAAATAAATCACGTTTTTTCATGGAGAAAAAAGTGTTTCTTATTGTGCGCTTACCTTGTTCTGTCATACCCCGGTGTTGTGCCGTATTCAGCACCCCTGCCGTGAAAAGCACCCCCTCGTCTGACAAAAATGATTTTCTCATTCCGTGTCACGTTCTGTTTAGCGTCCAGTTTTGTGTTAATGATTCATGTTTAAATGCGCTCATGGATTCCACAATAGTCATACTTTCCCACAATCACAGTCACAGATAACAAAAATCGGGTAAATGGTTATTGATGTCATTAATTAATAGCCTGCTTACTGTGTTGTCTTCCATAATATTTGTAAATATATATAATATAAACTCCTAAGTATGTGTTTGTGTGAGTGTGTATATATAAATATATTGAAGTGTCAGTGTGTTGTTTTTTTTCTTGGTCTACTTATCATTGAATATACGAGGGGGTGCTTTTCACGGCAGGGGTGCTGAATACGGCACAACAATTTGCCTCTTCCACTAATATCTCTAACTCCAACTCGTCAAATTTCATTTTGCGCTTGCGACTATATCCTGCTTTCCATCCAACTCTCCATGGCGCAAAGTTTGCGCCGCAAACCGTAAGACGCGCAACACCTCATTTAAATACTGCTGTTTGCACCTGTTATCAATTGCGCACGCAATCTTAGTTGATCACCCGCAAAACACACAACAGCACGCGCAAACTTTTTCAGTGCACACGCAATTTAGTACTCTTTATTTAGGATCTTAGTAAATCGGGCCCTAAAGGTATTACTGTGCAGGTGTTACTGGAGAGTCTGCTAAAACGCTTGAAAACCTATTTTATTTAAATGGTTTTGCAACTCACAGGCTTTGATTTACTATGTAAAATCTTGCAAGCAATTTTGAAGCATAAAAGTTTGAAACAATATTTTGGCCAGAGGTGCTCATATCTCTGCATACCACTTAGCACACAAACCTCCTGATGAATACTTTTGGGCAAGAAAAGGACAGCAATACAAATGTAACGACTAATGCTCCACAGCTTTATGTTTTCTCAACCCTTCAGATGCTGCAAGCTGCAGACTGAACAGATGCAGGTGAGTGTGTCCTTAAAAGCTCCATGTTCATGTGGTATACAGTAATTTTACTAGCCAAGTCCCTTTGACTGAAAAAGACCATCAAACACTCAGCAACTGACAGGTTTACAATGATATTTATCTCTTATTTTGATCCTGCAGTCTTTCCTCCTGTTTTCTGTGAGCTCAGGCAGGATCAAGTCACACCCACACACATCCACAGGGGCTTGTGACACAGGGGACAGAGCAGGAGCTACTTGGAGATCATCACCAAAGGTTAAACGGCTTGGGAGAGGTGTTGCATGGAGAAGGTTTGAGTCCCTGCTGGAAGTCAGGCGCAAACATACACAAAAGAAATGTGACAGAGATGTTTCTGTTTTTCCTAAAAGACACACTTTATTCAAATCGTCTTAATACAAAATGTTTGTCTTCTTCACAATTAGTCATTGCTATTAAAAAAAACGAACCAACTACAAAAGCATTAGTCAAACTTTGTTAAATATGTAAAAAAAAAATGCTTGATATGCATTTCACTGAGGTTTTTTTCTCTTTCTGGGACTTCTTTAATAACACTTGCACTTTCCTCCAAACACATAGTACTAAAAACCACACACACAAAAACAACTGTAATATAATAAAAGTATCACTGACATAAAGTCACATTCTCACAGTCAGAACATCTAAATCACACAAAATCAGTGTTAAATCTTTCTAATAGCTGCTCATTCTGACAACACACTGGTATAACACATGGCACGTATTTCCCTGTTCTAAAAACACATCCTCAACATGTAGTCCAACAGTATTGTGTCCCCAAACACATTATTTAGCACTAAATTAAAAGCTTACGACGCCTTTACGACCATTACTAGGCTCTTGGAAAGTCGTCACGAAGGAGTGTGCAGCAGTCGGCCCTCAGTAAATATAACCACCCCATTCAGGTGTCAATGGTAAAATGATATCTAGAAATCTGGGGTCTATCAGTCCCCCAAACTTATCACTACAGACACTTCACTGACTCCTTTAGGAGGTTCTCCTGTGCAATTTAAGCATTAATAAAACCAACACAACAAATGTTGGAGTCTTTGATGAAAAATAATGGAAGATTTAATAAGAACTTGTTCTACATGGGCAAACTTGGGCGGTTTCTCTTAAAATCTGGAATACTTCCCCTGCAATTCTTGTTCAGTAAAAGTTAACTTGTGCACCCCTACTTTTAAGCCTCCACTTCTCTGTAAACTGGGTTATTGTTAGAGCAAAGCTTAATCAGTTGGGACTTTTGTTTTTTAAAGTAAATCTTTATGCTTTTCTTTTAAATAGGGGTTTACTCTTTAAAAAAGGTAGAAGTCTGAGTCAGTCTATGAGTTTAGGCACGACAAGGCACAGTCACACTGCAAGTTTTTCCATATTATATTTCAAGACAAAATGGATAAAGATTGTGTTCCTAGCATAATGAAACGGACAAAACGGATGAAGGTTTTTTTTTGTAGGAAACCTATATAAAGCATTTAAAGACATTTTCAAGCATAATGTTATGTTTTGTTTGTTTGTTCGATTTTTGTACCCAGGCAATCAGTTAGCAGCGTTTCTAATAACCCTTATGAAAAAAAGTATTATTTAAATGTACCTGAAAGCTACACCAGTCCAGATACAGCACCATTAACACCAGAACCACATTTAAAAGTCCCCACAAAGAAAAAAAAAAGTGAAGCCTTTTTGTGTTTTTTTTGCTTACTGAACTTGACTTATCAGTGATCCAAACATACACTTCAGTTTCATCAACTTCATTTGTGCAAAGGTAAAAGCTAGTGTGAGTTTCAAACGAAAAAGTGAAAGACAGAGACATTAGTGGACAGAGAGGCTCTCAGCTGGGGGTTGGTAAGGTGCATGAGGAGACTGAAGGTTGCTGGTTCCAGTCTCTGATGACTTGTCATTGTTTACTTCAGCTCAGTTCAGACGGTCCAGCAGCCACCAGATGTCTCCATTCGATAAACCTCTCAACCCTGCAGGAAACTACAGAAGCAGCTCGGCATCGCACTCCAGCTGAGTCCAAATACAAATTTGTTCTTGCTATTCTTTCACCGTGCAATGCCATCACCCATACAGAAAAAAAAAAGAAACTTTAAATGTGTTGCTTTCAGTTTCATTGAGGTTTTCTCATCTAATTGCTTCGTGTCGTGGGATCAGGTATCAGACACATTGTGAACAGATCAAATCAGGCACAAACGCACATCTAAAACATCCTCCGGGTTAAGTGGGTGCAGTGGATGCAGCTCTCTGCCCACTTGGCACACTCTTTTGTGGCTTCACAATGGCCGCCTTTGTGTGCCATCGCAGTGTGACCGAGTTCGACCATGTTTGAGAAAGTATGCGCATATTTTCTTCTTAATATCTGTCTATGGATGAGTTTTCAGTGTACGTGTCCTGGTATTTGAGCTCTCCCACTGTGCGAGCAGAGCTCCCACCAGTCACTGGGACACGCAGACTGAGGACAGGACAGAAAGTGAGCCCCTTTCTCCTTTCATGTTCATGGAGCAGGCACACTGCTGTTTCAGATTGGCATAAGGGGGAAAAACCTATTGAAAGTCGGGGTAAGCAGGAGGGAAAGTGCTGGGAAACAGAGATCCTGGTAGTGGTGGCAGCAGAGACATTTCCTCCGCTAATCTTTCTCCTTACAGTCAGCCGCTGATGTTGTGTAACGTCGTCCCAAAGTGGCAGAACTTACAAATCCTGCACTGTATTGCAATATAAAAACTAGTTTTTTTGTTTCTTGTCCTCTCTTCTTAATATGTATGGTCGACATGAAAAAAATAAATAGCGCAGTGTTTCCTTAGGAGGCTGAAGGTCCTCCAAGGACACTGAGTTGTCTTTGTGAGAGTACTGAGAGCTGGGTAAAAGGATGTGAAGAAGGGATGTTTTTCAGTCTACTTTGTCATTGTTGTTGGAGTGAACAGGCTGGCACTGGGCTGAGCACGAATCCGAGGAGGAGGGGAACGACTTTGGGGTGGCCGAGGGTTTTCTGGGTTTATGTTTCTGATGCAGGACGATCGCAGCCAGAATGCTGATGATGTGTACGTGGAAGTACATGGAGCTGGGGAAGAAGAAGGAAAAACCCAAGCTGAATGTTCCGAACCATTTAAGCAATGTAAGCAGAAAGGCTGATCAGAAGGCAAATGTGACACGGCAGAGGGAGCTGCCGGTACAGCTGCTCCGTCACTTAACACCCGGTACATTTGAGCTCATCAGAATGACTGTTAAACTAAAGACACGTTTGATCAAGCTGCCAAACATTCCCCAAAACAGACTAACAAGCTCATAAATCATTACAAAAATATAAACCACACAATACAGACAAAATGTGTTCATCAACAACATACGGAGACAGCAGGTTTTATCATCTTTACCCTCCACAGGGAGAAGTTTCTTTAAAATGTACAGTAATGCAGGCATACCACATGAATCAGGTTTAAAAGGATAAAGTGATTAACGTCAGACAGGACATACCTGTAATAAACCATAGTTTCATCCACTGACAGAAGCAGAAACGGCATGACGGTGTAGCAGATGGCCAGCTGGGTGGCGGTCCAGGTTAGGATGTCATATCCAAACTTCAAGGCTCCGGAGTCCAGGAAGTAGTGACGAACAGATTTCCGTATCTGATGGAGAAATAGAGAGGAATAGACATTTACTAAATAAGATAGGTTTTACTCTTAACTTTAGTCGTATGATTTTTCTTCCAGTGGTCAGTTGAGGTATTTGAATTGGGACTACTCACAGCTCGTGCTGCTATGGTGATGGGGATGGCAGTGAGGAAGGTGAAATAGTATCCTGGATAAACACCGTGCCACAGGGCAGACAGGACGAAGGTCAGCGCTAACCGGTGCTTAGAGGCTCGGTCATAACACACCCTGGCAAGAGGGGGAAACACTGGAATTACATTTAAAAGTACTCGTTAAATTCAATTGGAAACTAGTTGGGTTCATCTTTTCCACACTCACGTTTTCAGCCAAATTCCAGTTTGAATATTCCAGTTGTCTATGAAAGTCTTGAAACTAGTTGCTGTCTAGAAAAAAGAAACCCAAAACATTCAATGAGTACAGCAAATGTAATGCGATTCTTAGTTCAACATCAGACTTGGGCCAAAATCAAAGCACGACTGAACAATGTGTTGTGTTTTTTTTTCCTTTTACATGTATTTATGTTTTATGTGGAACAATTAAAGTTACCTCAATCCCAATAATGTTGATGTTGGAGATGAGGTCCCAGGATGGCTTTCCACTCTCGTCTATGCCCAGAAAACCATAACCTGCAGCGTTGTTCACCGCATCAGCTGACAAAAAACAAAAGTGATCCAATAGTAAGACAACGACAAAGGCAAAAGAAACATGCCCAAATATATTAAATATGAATAAAGAGCATCAGTGAATCAGTCAGACTTGAGTACTAAAATAGCATCTCAGGAAGGACAAGTACAGACGAAGAGGGCCATGTGTCCAAATAGTTGAGCAAAATAAAAATACATCTTTATCAGTACTGTGGTCATCAGTGAAATATTGCAAATAATTTGCGGATTTATCTTCAACGTTACATTACGTGTAATGTAGCAGACGCTTTAGTCCAAAGGGACCTAGAAAAAAAGAGGAATACAATTAAGCCAAAAGGTATAGGGAAGACTGCACTATGTGAAAAGTGAAATTTCCAAGGGAAAAAGACTAAGTGCAAGCTGAAAACACAATTGTGTAAAAGAGTGCAAACAAAGTACACAGGAGAGTAGAATTAAATCCTGACAGACAGAAAAGGTGCACCTTCAAGAGCTTCGTGAAGACCTGCCATATGTGGCTCCACCATGGTGGAAAAGTCTTTGAGAACTTTCTGGACTGAGAGTGCCTCGTGCGTAGGGATGGCACTGATGTGTAAACCTGGCTGAGGTGAGGTAGGTGGGAGCCGACCCAGATATCACTCTGTATTACAGCAGAACTGCTTCAAATTTGATTGGACCTGCTACTGGTAGACGGTGCAGGTTAATCAGCAATGGAATGGAATGAACCTTTATAGGATCACTGTAAACCAGACACTGCCGTGTACTGGACCATCGCTAAAGTTTCACACTACAAGCTGGAAGACCAACCAGGAGGGCATGTCAGTAATCACAGTGGGAGATAACAACGGCCTGTACATGGACTTGGGTGATGCACTTACATAGGTACGGTCTGATTTTCTTTATGTTTTACAATGCAAATCAGCATGACACCCAGATTTTTCAGCACCTTGGAAAGTGTCATGAATGAAGATGTGATGATGATTTTGAAATCCTGGTGGACGGACTGGTGGTAGGAATGAACGAGAGGTCATTCTTGGAAAGGTGATGCGCCATCATCCTTGACGAAGAGTCAAGAGAGGCAGGTGGATATCCTTGCCAAGATGGCAGGGTAATCTGGTGGGAAAAAGTGTGCAGATGGCGAACAGAAAAGGGCACCAGCACACAGCCTTGGGGAACCCCTGAAGAGAGGCGATAAGAAAGGGCCGGCTTGCCATGACACTGTGAATGCATAGCCGATGACGTACGATTCAAGCCAAGAGAGTGCTTTGCCAATGACAATGGCAGCTGACGGATTTAGAAGACATAAGACATCTGTAATCGCTGATGCAGCAGACGGGGCTACGGCTCAGAGCAGTCTTGTATGGATCAAGTTGACATGTAGTAGTTGACATGGCATCAATTCAGGAGTTTACATACTTAGCTCTCAGAGAGAGACGTAAACTCAGAGATTGAAATGCAATTGCAAAAAGGAATCAGTCCAGGATATGCAGGACTGTTACGTTTGGCTAAAAGAGTAGGATGGCAAGTACAGTAAACAAGCTATTGATGGCCACCATCATATCACTGAAAAAAGTGGCAAGATGGATTTGTGGCTGCTGGAGGAGATGGGAAGATTCAGTGCTGGCTGAAGGTAGAAAAGTCAGAAGTGCTGGTGACTTTGTCATGATAAAAGGCCCTTTTTGCCACATTGATCCTAGATGTAAACGAGGACAGGAATGATTGATAACCCTGGAGATTAATAGGATCAAAGATTCTTCTTAATTTTCTTTCTTCTACTCTGAGTTTGGTACACATATATGCAGAGTATCAGACAGTCAAGTGCAGGGCTGCTTAGACTGATTTTATGTAGTGTTTAATACCATTAAGAAATTTACAGAATTATGACAAATCATACACAATTTTGTTGTGGAAATGACAGCATGAACTGCAGTTCATCGCTACACCCACAAACGCAAGTAAAATCCCAACCGTGCAAAACAAAAACAAAACAAAACAAAACTTCCATAAAACTCCAGAAACACTGCTGCCCTCTCTGGGTTCTCATTTATACATGTATTAATTTCTTTACAGAGTTCAAAAGCAGAATCTATGATAGTATAGAAATGCACTGGCGCTCATTAATTGTACTTGGCACCTCCATAAAAGCTGTATTACTACTGAATGACGCAGATTTTAGAGTGACATTAAATCTGACTTCTGCAACACAGTAACAAACGCAACCATCTCTCAACTTTTTCCAAACAAGTTCCTGGTACAAATTTCAAAACTATTTTTTATTATTTAAATATGTCATCTTGATATGATCAAATATGGTCTTCCTTCTATCCCAACAAGCAGCAAACAATTTACAACTAAAATGCAACCATGGCTTACCGAGCGTCCAGGCAAAGTAGAACTTGGGTCTTGCGGCTTGTATGGAGAAGAAAGCATAAGTGAGCCTGGTCAGGAAGGGAGCGGAGCTGACAAAGTCGGAGTCAACGTTGTGCTTTATTGGCAAGGATCGCGTCACAGTGAGGAAGAAGAGCATACAGCCGCAGCAGACCAGTAGCTTGTGACGGACGGCATTCTGTAAAGAGAAGATGATAATCTTTGAGAATTGCTAAAAATATGCTTTGTGGCTCGATGGAACAGATCACACACTCCGAATGCCACAATCCTATTTGAGGTATGTAAAAATGACACTCTCATATCTGTGAATACAACAAGAGAAGCACGTTCATGAACTTACAACAGGTGATGGGTCTGGAGTCTTTTCATAGCCATTTTGTCCATTACAAGTCCCAGGGTGCTGTTTGAGCCTCCTGCTGATGTGTGTGCCCTCAATGAAGTCTATGTAGTCCTTATAGTTACTACACGGCCCCACCAAGACACTCAGGAAGTTCAGATTATAACTCAAGTACTCAATGAGAGATGGCCTCGCACTGCAGAGAGAATCGGAGAAATCACTAAAAACCGAGCAACGGGCTCTTTTAAGCATTACTACAGATTATTTCAGGTGAAATGTCACATTGTGACTGTATATTTTCTCTAAGTTTAAAGTAAAATGAGAAAAACACATACCAGGTAGATGAAACTGTGGTAAAGTGTCTTGTTAACTATTAAGAAGTACAAAATATACATAATCTAGAGCAGTGTCTCCCAACCTGGGGTCCGGGCCCCCCCTGGGGGGGCGCCTGATATCTCTGGGGTGGGCGCCAAACTTTGTCTGCTTTGAGGATATGTAGTTGTAAAAATTATATTTGCGCATGTTAAATAAATAAAAAAATCATAATAACACACCTAATGGAATACTGTAATCCAAGTCTGTATAAACCCACTTAGAAATATATTTTGGTCATTTTAAAATCCTAAGTTATTTAGCAGGATAAAAACTTAAAAACGTATTATTATATATTTATTCGACCTTTAATCATACTACTACTCCGACAGGTTGTTAAAGGAAAAATGTTAAAAAATGTTTGCTCTCATATTAAGAGACATTTTTTTGAAATATTTTTATGTCCTTGCAATTGTTTTTTGTGTGTATTTTAAACATTGGTGACACAAAATGAAGTGAGAAAAACAAAGTCATATGTATAAAGGGTAAACCAAAGGAAAATGTATCAAAAAAACATAATTAATGTTCATTTTTTCTATTAAAGATTTGTAACGAATCACTTTACTCTTTGAGGGGGGGGCCCGGCTGGTCTAAGACACAAGTAGGGGGGGCTCCAAGGAAAAAAGGTTGGGAACCACTGATCTAGAGAACCATCGGTATTTTAGCTATGACAAGCTGAGCTGCAGTCTGTTATGAAAGACTCACAATACTGTACGTGTATGACAGTTTTAAGTGGTAACCAACTCTACAGGTAGCACAGGAATCACTGAGCAAGGTAACAACATGACACAATTACTACATCTACCCGTCCAGGTTTATCAAACAATTGGGACATTACAGTTTATGACTGCTTTTTGAAAAATGTATTTCATAATTACATGAATCGTACAATACTGCAAGCGATTTTGTCATTCAACATGCACAGAAATGTTTCATGCAAAGGTTCTAAGTTCCCAGCATGCTTTTTCCATGCTATTCACCATGATTTCATCTCCATGGCATTGTCCTTGGCGTGTGAAGAAAGAGAAAAAGTTATTTATTCCTTAAACAAGGAGTTTATTCAGATGCACTCTGAAAGCATTAAAAGTAGCCACGCATCTCTGCATGCACATCGTTTTGTCCTGTAGCGTGAAGCGCCCAGCATGCACCACGAAGGACAGGTAGAAAGGACAAAATCGCTTAAAGTAAAATTCCAATAAAAAGAAAGGGGAAAGACTTGTGCTCTACAATGAAAGTATCGGCCTTTGAGCAAATACCTTATGAAAAACATTACATAAAGAACAATGAGTTAGTTTTACAGTTGAAACTTACTTTATAGCCATGAGCTTCTGCTCTGATGTCAGCTGCTCACTTTTCTTACACATACCTGGGGGAAAAAAAAAAAAAAAAGTCATCCTCACATGGTCATTAAATCATAATTTAACTTCCTTTAAAAAAAAAAAAAATGGAAATAGTTTTGGAAGTCACAGTTCAAAAATACAAGTGAAATAAAACATTCTGACTGAAACATTTTGTGTTTCAGTTTTGCACATGATCATACTGTCATAATTTACTGGGGCATTCAATAAAACTGGAACCACTGTTAAGATGCAAAAGTTGTGTCCTTTCTGTTTGAATGGAGGGTTAAAACATTAAAGGCCTGTTCGCAGTTTTTAAATAATTCATACAATTTTGACTACAAAAGCTTTGCTGGTATCTGTGGAGTTTATTTGTGTGCTGACTGTTGTTTTTCTTACCATCATGAAGCTGGAAAGCCAGTGTGGTAATCCTCTGGGTTACTATCATCAAAGGCCTGAGCAAAAAAAAAACCATGTACGTTAGTTGTTTTTTTTTCTGGTTTAATTTCTTTGTAGAATCTTTTTTTTTTCTCAGCAACATGCAAACCGAAAATGTGAAAACAGTGATTGAAGAATCCTGCATGGCCAAATGACTAAATCAACATCAGTTATTGTCCTCAGATATTTAGAGGAAATGTTGAGCCGGACCCGCTGATTCTGATTTTGTATCATGACGGCAAAAGAGAAATATCTAAACAAATTTAAGGGAGCGTTCATTATTCAGGAACGAACAGAAGCAGCTTCAGTTAGTATGCGTCTTTCACAAGCAAGTCTGAATGAAGGCATTGGGGAATGTTAATGAAAAAGTGACCTACGGTCTGAATGATTCGCTTGCATTGCTTTGACAGAAGTACCTGCATGTTACATATCTGAAAGGGACTAAAGACCACTCAAGTGGCAAGTGTTTCAAAATGCAAGTTGATGAAAGTGATATCTGCATTTAGATTGATGGGCAAAACATCAGGGGTGCACGTTTGACCAGAATTACACGTGTGCAATAAGTAAACAGAGGAGCAGCTCCTCCTTCAGTGAGTCACAGTCATGTCAGAGTGTGTAGGCAGTTTCATCCAGACGGTTATTACTATACACCCCTCACTGCAAACATTCAAGCATGTTCGATAACTCCATAAGAACCGACTGAGATCTGGTAAAAACAATGAGGTCAGAAGAGACAGTATGTCCGGCGGGCACTAAGAGTACTGCACGGGCTTGAGTGATGGACGACAACGATGAGGGAAGGCAGTCACCACTGTGCCGCTGAGAGCATGTCAAAGGCTTGATTTTGGTCCAAGAATCACTGGAAATCAATGCACAACTATTCTTAGTGATTACTTTTTACCCAATAATGAAAACTCATCTGCTGATAAGAGAAGTTTCCTCTGAAACAACTCCACCCTCATCCAGAGTGCATTCTTGGACTGGTTTGGCGGGTATGAAATCAGTGCGGATCATATGTTAAAGGCCTTCACAGTTATCTTATCTTAGCCGAGCACCTCTGTGAGATTTTGCTTGGAGCATGTGGGACACTTTAAACAGAAATATATGTAATCCCTCCTGTGAATTTCCAATGAACACGCAAAATGACTGATAAGCTGTTCTGGCTCAACCCTTTACAAAAAAAAAACCTTTTGCTTTAAATTTGTCATCCAAAGGTGAATTATTTTAGCAGTTAAAGAGATTGCTGTGGTTTTTATTCCCACAAACTCAGCTGGATGAAGGTGGGAAATTATAACAAGATTTCAGATTTAAGTTAATGTTTTAAAAGTCAGATGCAGAGTCCCTGAGAGCTCAGCAAGCGTGCCTGGTCAGCAGAATGTTTTAGTGAAAGAGGGCAACGTTTTCATTATCTAATAACACTGACTGACTAACATTAAACAAATCACTATCCAAGTTTGAGCTTGCACAGCCTCTGAAGATACAGAAGTTATCTTCCCCGGTGAATCACTTCATTCTTTTCCAGTTGAGGCAAATCAGGTCACTTATTAATCCAATGTGGTTCATTCCCGCACCCAGTTTCACTGAATCCTCCTCTCTCTTTGAAACCCGCACCACCACATTTTCACCCCGTAATGAAACAGAATAGTGCCAACATATGCAGTGCCATCACACGTGGGAGCTTTCAAACGGTAGCAGTGAAGCAACAAGGGAAGAAAATAAGTTTCAATACAGGAAGTCTAACACACCTTTTCCTAATTTCATTCACAGAAACAGAACTTTGTGCAAAGAATTTGTGTGTTTTTTTTGTGTATTCACAAAAGCACATATAAACTATCTCTCTCTCTCTCTCTCCCTGTCACACACACACACACACACACACACACACACACACAGACACACACACACACTGGTTCCTCTCTGTGAGTGGGTGCCATTGTGTGCACAGCATGGAAAGCTGTGGAAGAGGGGGGAAGGCCGTGTGGCTGGCAGTGCCAGCTCAATGAGTTAGCAGAGGGCTTTAAAAGAAAAATGTTCAGGATGCCACCCAACATGCCCACCACTGCGTGGCTGCGGCCTGCAGACTCGGTTTTTACTCAGCACTGTCCAGTCAGAAAAGTACACAAGAGTAATGTCGCAAAAACTGAAAGATTCTCAACTTGTGCAGAGGAATACCGGAAAACTCACAGAGACAATAATAACCTGTCACGTCTTAAAAAAAACTTTTGCTACAGCACATTGACCCATCACATGCTTTGCATATGTGTTCCCTGAGATTCACAGCCATTCATGTCAGATATAAAACCATGGAGGGAAGGCAAAAAAAAGCAAGCTGCATCCCTAATTTGGTTTATCACCTTAACACGATCTGACAAACAGGCTGGCTAAGACCGAAGCCGCATGGAGCATAAATGAGGCTGCTGACAATGTTGGCCACACTGGGATATGTCTAAGTTTGTATCACAAGATTTTTGACTTTTTTGTCACTTTGCGCACCCAAACACATGCTCTCGATACAAGAAAAATTTAAATATATATATTATATATGCCCCCACCCTAAATAAATGAAAAGGAGTTATATGTACCAGGCAATTACATACAGTATATAACATTGAATATATTAGCATTTCTCCATGACACTTAAAAAGAATAATATGACGATGAAACATAACCATCCAAATGAAGAAAATCAATCCAAAAACGAACTTAACTATTCTTACACTGTTTCAAAGTATCAGAAAGTACCTTATTTTTAGTAAACTGTAAATCTCAACTGAAGAACAAAAAAAAAAAAGAGAATAACCGTTGCTGCTTTTTAATGACTGGTTTCTTATTTACGCATGGCAGTGGCACTGGCCACAGTGTAAAAATACAAGAAGGCATTAACTAACGACAAAAGACTTGCTCTACAACTGAAAAGGAAAAAGAACGTGGTTGTAATCAGGAGGGTGTGGCGTACAGATAAGAAATGAGCAGACAAAACAATTCAGTTTCTCCTTACCCAGAGAAGTCAGTGGAAAGTATTCCATAGTTAAAGATGAAGACTCGGCTCACCTGGCACATCGTCAGATAGCCCATAGCTGTCACCATGGAGTACCTGCGTGCGGAGAAGTAAACATAAGCAAAGCAGCCAAAAAACAAAGCTATTTATTTTTGATGAAAATTTGGATATCAAAAGTATGGGGATATTGTGAAGATCAGCTTCATTCTTCAGCCTTGTTGCCCCTGGCAACGGCAGAATCACTACCCATTTTCCATGCAAGAACATGTTGAGTTTTCCTTGGTTCACCTTTTCTTTTCTTTTTTTTTTCCTTTCTGGTTCACCTTTTCACATTATCTTGAGCCACTGGAGGTGTATAAATGCCACATATAACGTAGGAATATTTTGAGTTTGGTTTTTGCCTGAAGTTTTCTTATCCTGCTCCCCAGTAATATCCTGTAATATCCTGCACCGGTGAATACCACTACTTAACCATACCACATTCATCATTCAAGAGAAGAAAAGACAAAAGAAACTGAACCCTGCTGCATAAGACTGACGCACTATATCAAACTTGATGACTAACCTTGCAACCATTTACAATATTCTACATATCCAGTACACCATATAAAAGTACCAGTAAAGAGAGAAATAAGCATTTGTATGAGACAGACATGGGATTTGTTCATCTGTCGAGCTGTCTCGTCTGGCTGGCAGATCTGGCTGCTTTTTACATGTTATGTTGTTACTTCCTAAGACAGTACTGCATTATGAGCCCCATTAAACCACCAAGACAATGTGAGCGCAGCAGTGCAAAACGTCCGCGTGGGAATGTAACAGGAGAACAAATGGTAAAGGAAAAAGAAGGTTATTTTGGTTTGTTTTTTAAAATATCACATAATTGTTACAAATGCCATCAACCCGCTCTACTGTGATCCTTTCTGGGCTATTCTTGTCTGACAAGTTCCACCTGAAACCAACAATACCTACGACTGCAACACATAGACATTACGGTGAAAGTTAAGAAGTATCTAAAATCCTAGAGATGCACAAAATGTGAACCTTTTTGTGCAAAGGACAAAGGAATTGTTTTTTCTGATGTCTTCACTGACCAACGGGTTGAAAAAAATTTAAACAAATCTAAAAATGTCATACCAACGGCACACTCACAAAAAACTGAGGCTTAAATCTTGTTTTCAACAAGAATGGACACAGACATCTCTGTAAAAAACAAAACAAAAAAATTCAATAATTAGTATCCTCAATTTCCAACCACATGTAATTAAGGATGAAGATAATGTGTTCCTCTAAAAGCTTTTCAATGTGTTGTCATAATCAAATTCTAAACTTCTTGATACACTATGTCTTCAACTCGATAAAGCTGTTCAGTGAAGACACTTCAAGCTGCTTTCTGTTGAAACCAATAATTAAATGGTGGTTTGATCACCCCTCCCACCTCACCCCCTAATGTTGTCATTCATCCAGTACGGTGACACGGACAGGCCACTCTGGTCTGCAAACAATACTTGGCCATGTGGGAGACTGGTGGGAATTTCCCTGAGGTGTGAAAACAAACACTTGCCTGTGTACATTGTTAAGGTCTGCTGTAACGATGATCAAGTAGTTTACAATCACAGTGGTCAGGATATGAGCAGAGTACCTGCAGAGAAGAACAACCTCCATCACACAATGTGCCTTAATAGTATTACCGTACTTTAAATATGCATTGGTCTTCATTCAAAACAGACGTATGTGTATAAAGAGTCAATGTGCATCAGTACAGCTGAGACCTTTTACAAATAATTATACTTCGTACACTTCTGCTCCCTTGTCAGACAGAGGCCAGCTATGACAGACAGTTAAAAATCACATGCTGGCAATCAAGTCATTTGACAGGCTGAGTGTAGAGGATGGAGTAGTGTAGAGACATAATAGAGAATGAATGGGTGAGTGTGTGAGACAGTATCAGACATACCAGCCAAAGCAGAAGATGAGGAAGACGATGCCCAGGACCGTGGCAACAGCATGCCTGACCAGGGGACTGGCATGACGGGGACTGAGGTAGAGGCGGAACCAGAAGGCTGCAGCCAGGGCAAACAGCTGGCAGGCCAGGAAATTCACCTGAGAGGAAATTAGAAAGAAGAAGAAAATGATGATGATGATGGAGGGAAACAGCTGCTCAAAATGTTGGACCTGCTTTTTGCTGAACACTAGAAAACTTGTGTGATAGAAAATATATTCTGTGGTCCTATATCTAATCCCTTGTCACGCCCACATTAAAGTGAGTACATTTGAAAACAAAGCGGTGGGACTTGTTAAACTCCACATGGCTGTGGGTCAGGTTGAGTCCTACCTGGTCCAGAGAGAAGCCCAGGTGTTCACTGACAGGCAGCAGCAGCTCAGATCCAGTAGTTTTAAACTTTGTGTCCACTGGCTCGCCCATCCTGTTTAGTTTGGTTGTTTTTTTTTTTTCTCTCGCGGCGCTTCACTTTATCCAAATTCTCCCTTTGCTTCTTTTTCTGACCAACTGTTCACAACTTTCTGAGACTGAAATACATCATTTTAGTGCGAGAGGGCGCGTGACCAGCCAGACTCGTCCCATGTACAGACTGGGATCAGTCCTCCTCCTCCTCCCAGCTCTGCAGCTCTGCAGCTCTGCCTGCTCCTGCTCCTCTCTCCTCCTGTCAACGCCCCCCCACGCAATAAAGCCCGTAGGGTACGGCGTAGCCTACGCCGCAGGCTCTGCGTTGGTGTAACGCGGAACCATAAATCAGCCTTAAGAGACAGCCTTTCCGGTTGGTGCTCACAAAATAAGAGTCGTTAAAGAAAAAAATACAATTTATACAAACAATTTTCTTTCAAAGGTCTTTTTATTAATGAAAAGTCAAGAATAAAATATTACAGGAGGAAGATTTTTTTTTCCCTTATCAGTCCCCACCCAGACCACAACACACCTCGTTGCCCAAACATGGACAAACAACACCATGACCATTAGAAATAAACACAGCATTGTGAATAAAGAGTCAAGCATAGCAAAGTTACAGACAAATGAATGAGTTAGAAAATAGATAAATAATTAAGTAGATTTAAATAAATAAGTACATTAAAAAAATTAATAGATTAAATAAAAAAAAAAAAAGGGGGAGACGTTGTGGGTTTCTCAAAAAATGCAGAGAAGGGCGCCACAATCTGTAAAATGTATTCTCTGATCCTCAGATAGTATATCTAATCTTCTCCAGATTCATGCATAACATTATTTCTCTAAGCCAATGTGAGATAGAAGGAGGTGTGGACTCCTTCCATTTAAGTGTGATACCTCCTCGAGCCAATAAGGAAGCAAACAAACAATTTTAAAATAGAAAATAATCAAATGCATAATCTCCTATAGGTTAGCTCCTAAAAGCTTTTTGCAAGTGTAGAAGAATTTATGCTGTTATGAAGGCGGGAAAGGGTAGTCACACCAATACTGGTGTGAGATTTTCTTCTGGTGGCAAAAAAAATGATAAAATTGTTGTTTTATTGTTCTGAAAGCATTAAAAGCAGTCTTAACTTACCACATTTCATTAAATCAGCAAAGGGTGTTTCCATGGTACCATGTTTTTCATTTTTATTTTTCCTAATAGGGATTGTTTTAGGATGTAGTTAGTATTCAACCTCTTTAACCTTCCAGTTTTTGTTTCATTTTATCCATTTTGTGTTTTTTACTATGCTTACTAAATTATTTTTCTTGTGTAAAGGTTTATGTTGCTATCATGGTGAGGTTTCCTTTGAATTATGTCAATGGGATCTTCTTGACTGAATAAAGAACAAGGAAATGAAAATATAAAGCCAAATCAATAAATAAATCTAAGAAAATAAAACTCTTGAACATGAGTGCTGAATGTTATTCCAATCAGCAATGATCTTTAGTGACAGGAGCCAAAGACTGTGACTGAAAAGATTATAACTTTGTGGATAACAGTGAATCAGTCATATCCTGTTATTATAACAAAACTGGTGTATGTGTGTGACACAGTGGCTGGTGGTGGGAGAGATCACCTGTGGAAGTTTATTTACTGACGTTTAGGAGTAAATATTTATCAAATGAGCACAGCTGTCACTGAGACTCATTTTAAATGTTGATACCTACCTACTACGCTTGTGGCTATTTTGGAAAAATAGTGTCCTTGAATACTTTTATGAATTCTAGTTTGAATGCTAGCCTTTTCCCAAGAATAATAAAAAACATTAAGGAATCACTGTGAAGAAAAAAGATGATATTTGGTCCTCTTTTCTTAAGAGTGAGCGCAGCTGTCAAGAGCAGAGGAAACGTTGAGGCCTAAAGAGCTTTATTATCCTTCTAAAGGACAGTGCTTCTTCTATTATTTTGATGGTTTAACCTGTCATCCTGCCATCACAATTCAATGTCTATTTACAAAACGTATATACCTTGCTAACATAGATCATGCTGGTTGCTGTGACAGTCATATGCAGCTCTGTAACAGCACACCACAACATAATTTAAACATGCTGTATCAGAAAAATATTGGAATATTCTAATCTGCAACATCTGAAAATGTTAGTGTTTGATCCATACTCTGCTCCCATTGAATTCAGCTCATAGTTGCAGGAGGATGGAGCTTATCCCAGGTAACGCTGGATGAGACCATAGGGGTGAGACGTGGGGTACATGACTGAAAGCCATCAGAAGACTCCCCTCCCCCCTCTGGAATCGTGATCATGAATCAAAGACATCTGTGGGTTGGTGGGGGAACCACTCAGGAAACCTAAACAGGCAAAGGGGGGACTGGTAGCTCAGCAGGATAGCTCACGGTGGCAAATGTAGTGAACCGCATGCATCACAAAGTACTACTAATTCAAGAATGATTTCCCATCTTCTTTACTGCACACAAACTGGATAATAAAGATACTAAAGCCACACCTGCCCCGTGTACCAAATTAAAAAAAAAATCTTGTTAAAAACCCTTGTATGACTATTGCTGTGCGTAGATTTTTATGCTGTTTTGAGACATATATTTTCTTAACGGACAACATTTCTCTCTGAGATTGAATTAACACCATATTGTTTGCACTGACTGAGCATGGAAATAGATAGAGTGTACTACTATACCAATAAAATTATTGTGTCAGTAATTTTTTTTTCAATTCCATGATGTGGAAATTCAGCATTGTGCAATATACTGTGCAAAAATATTTAAAAGATTAAAATAACACTACCACCGATGATATTCATTATGATTTGTCTACTACTGACCATATACCATTCTCAATGTGGATAAATGTGGGTCATCTACCATTACTACTGTCAGTGGACGACAACATTGATGTAGGGAAATTAGACTGGTCCAACTTGACTAAAGCTTATCTTGATAAATATTGTGGCAGGTCTGATACCTTGCTGGGAAATATAGTACTACCAAAACATGCCGTCATGTGTAATGATGTAAACTGTAATAATCTGCAACACTATGATGAGTTGTGTTCTTTTTATAATTCTATTGTGGACCCTCTCAAAGGGGCCAGTAAGCCCTTTTGTAGGTCTAAATCTAAATCTAAATCTAAATCTAAATCTAAATCTGTGTCCAGTTGTAAGCCAGGGTGGAATGATTATGTTAAAGAGCTACATGCCGAGGCCCGTAGGGCTTTTAAATCATGGATAGAGTCAGGTAGACAAAAGCATGGAGAAACATTTGAATATAACAAATATACTAATGCTAATTTTAAATATGCTCTCCGTTATATTAAAAAGCATGATAATATGTTGAGGTCTGACTCATTGGCTAAAAAAATGAAAAGCAAGAATGTGTATGATTTCTGGAAAAAATCAGGGCCATAAATAATTGTAATCTGTCTCTCCCATCTAATATTGATGGTGTGAGTGGCTCTGATAATATATATGAGTTATGGCAGAAGCAGTACCATGAGTTGTTTAACTGCCTGAAAGGTAATGTGTTTCAATTGTGTAAAATAGAGGATAATGCAAATGTGACCGTTACCCCTCAAGAAGTAGAGGAAGCAGCTAGAGAGTTAAGTTGTAATAAGGCATGTGGCTTAGACAAAATCAATGCTGAGCATCTTAAATTTGCTGGTAAAAAACCTTATGTCTTGCTTGCCATACGTTTTACTGGATTTCTAGTACACGGTGTATTACCTGATTCTATGTTATCTGTTTTATTAGTGACTGTCATTAAAGATAAAGTGGGTAAACTCAATAGCTCAGAAAACTATAGACCTGTTGCCTTAGCTAGTACTTTATCTAAAATTCTGGAGAAAATCTTATTGAAGAGACTGAAACACTATATTTTAACATCTGATAACGAATTTGGGTTCAAACGAGATCATCATGGCACTGATTTGTGCATATTTGCCTTAAAGGAAATAGTAGATAAATACAGGAAACTAAACACCACTATTTTTATGTGTTTTATCGACGCCTCAAAAGCGTTTGACCGTGTTAACCATGAAAAGTTATTTAGCAAATTGAGTGTGAGAGATGTTCCTGGTTACCTTGTCAGAATTCTGGTTTACTGGTATGCACAGCAGACTATGAGAGTTTATTGGGGAAGCTCTATATCTGCTCCATTTCATGTTACCAATGGTGTTCGGCATGGAGGGATTTTGTCACCGGTCCTGTTTAATATTTATATGGACCTTTCTGTACAGTTGAATAAGTGTGGAACAGGTTGCATGATAGGTGATGTACTTGTCAACCACTTAATGTATGCGGATGATCTTGTTGTTTTCAGTCCATATACGGTAGTGCTGGCCTCCAGCAGCTGCTGAGGGACATGTTCTCAGTATGGGTCTGAATATGATATTAAATTTAATACAAAGAAGAGTAATGTGATGATTGTCCGTAGCCGGGGAGATGGAAAGTTAGCTTTTCCTGACTTCTCTCTGGCAGACTCTGCCCTCACCGAGTGTGACGAGGTGAAATACCTCGGTCATTTTATGACTAATGATCTCTCTGATGACAGAGATATTTATAGACTGTGTCGAAGAATGTATGCCCAAGCTAATATGCTGCTGCGCAAATTCAGCATGTGCTCGGTGGATGTTAAAATTTCTTTAAGACATATTGTACATCCCTATACACTGGCCACTTGGTACAAGAAAAGCAGCATGCAGAGGCTAAACTGTGGCTTATAATGACTGTATGAGGCTGCTCTTAAAGTCCCAAGGAGCTGTAGTGCCAGTCATCTGTTTGTTAGTGTTGGAGTACCAACCTGTGCTGCTGTGCTAAAGAATTTGATATATACATTTATATGTAGAGTATCTAACTCTTTAAATAGCATTATTACCTGCTTAATGAATCCTGCACTTAGCTCAGTCAGGTTCACATCCATGTTGTGGAACCACTGGCGTTCATGTCTGTACACTTGCGTTTGACACTGTTTTCTTTTTGTGTCACTGTTGTTTTTAAGTCTTCTGTATTGTGGTTGTTGTTGTCTTTTATATCTTGTATGTTAGTATAATTTTATGGTAGGCCTACTATGGACCTCTTCTCGAGATGTGTCTCTAATAAAGTGTGATTTGAATTGAATTGAATTGAATTAATACTCGTAGCGATTATAATTTTTTTTATTTTTATTTATCCTTTATTTATCCAGGAAAGTCCCATTGAGATACAATATATCTTCCCCTAGGGAGTCCTTGTCAAGATGGCAGCAGAAAAATAAATTCAGTTTCATATAAAAGAAAATACATACAAGGACAACTTTATTAAAAAAGTAAAAACATATCAAAACAAGAAACAAACAAACATAAAACATACAAGGATCAGAAAGCTAAAAAGAATTAATGACAAAGAATGACACTTGATTAAAAACAATGACATTGTTCTGTGAAAAATGATTTTAACATATGTTTGAACATGTTAAGAGAGGGTAAATTTCAAGTTGAGTATGTGTTGTAGCTCATTCCAAGCTTGCTGCATAAAAGGAAAAGGCCGATTTTCACTCTGTTCGAGTGCTTGGGACCATGAGGATAATTTTCTCTGATGATCTAGTGTTATAGCTACTAGAGTAATATTTTAATACATTTGATATGTACAGAGGTAGTTTACCCAGTAATGCTTTTGCAATAAATATTAACATATGTGATAATCTCTATGTATTGCTATTGTGGCAGCGAATATGGGTTCAGTTTTTCCGGGATTTTCCAGCAACGGATCAATAGAGCCCGTATATCCATCTATAGTTCTTTTTGGCGGCTTTATTTACAGCTCCAACCTGTCTTCACTGAAAAATGGGTCTCTTGCGCCGCGATGCGGCCCTGCCCCATAATACACGAGGCGTGATGAGTGACGTCCCATGTTTACACCTGCCAATGAACACGTGGCGAAGCAAATCCTGAGCTCTCATTGGCTGATGCAGCACGAAAGTGGGCGGGGCCTCAGTTACGGGCGTCCAATCAGGTCCCGCATGTAAATTTCGTTTGAATTTTCCCCGGGAAATCTGAGTTTCGCGGGAGGGCTCTTGAGCGCGTAAACCGTATCCCTTCATTCATCAGGCCGTTTCCTGAAGCCATTTCTAGACGGGAGAAACGAGAGTTGCGCTACTTTTAAATCCGTTGCATCTGCCTAAATGCACGCACTTGAGAAAAAATACTTTTTAAAAGTCGACCCATCAGACATTCGTCTTCACTTCGGTCTGATTATTTTTGTAAAAATCGCGACGGATTAGCAGATAGACGGGCTCAAAAGTTCAGACTCTGAGAGAAGGGGTGAACCCCGAGTAACGCAAGATGAGAAGAGGGATCTCCTCGGCTCCGGACAAAGTGATTTTAGCAGGGGTCGGAGGCTCTCCTCTGGACAATAATATCATTTTAACAGCTCTCTCGGATCGCCTAAACCCCGGCCAAGCCAACGCTACTACATACATCCAAATAATCACCACCCCACCGCCCTGCAACGTTACACAGACCCCCGGTGTGTGCCTATCCGAGCCTCAGGTTAACAGCGTTTACACCACTCCGCAACAAGCCTCTAACGGAGTGGGACAGCGACCTGCTCTGGGGAGACCACCGGTAAACCTCACACCGCCACCAGAATCATCTTTATCCAGCTTGTCTTTCACTAAAACAAGAGTTAGCCTGCTAGGCTAGGCGAGCTGCTAACGTTAGCCTCCTAGCAGCTAACTAACCCCCGCTAGTTACCCACAGGGTTTAGGTTAGGGGTTTGTTTGAGTTTATTAGGAATTAAAGGGGTGTTTAAGTGACTTGAGCGTGTTGCTGAAAGGGGGACACGTGTGTTAATTGCGGGCTAGCTAACTTTCCAGCGCTCGGCTGCGCTTCAAGGGTGGATTAAATCGACGGCGTAGGCTACGGCGTAGGTTGCGCGTCGCCGCGTACCATACGCCGTAGGCTCTGCGTCGATTTGACGCAGAACTATAACTCAGGCTTCAGCCCTGCAGCCAGATGGAGACGGTGGAGCCGAGCTGGCCTAGTAGCTGCTCTGCTGTCTTTGCTGGGCTCCTTTTGGGCTCCTTGCTGCTTGTTTCACTTGTTATGTGCAGCTTTCTAAGCCCATACTCGGGTAAAACCAGCCCCAGAGCCAGACCTGTCCTCAGAAAGCCCCAGACCTGAATCTTCCCTGCAAGGCTTCTCCAAGTCCTTTCTGCAAGATTGTAAACCAACTTGGATCACAAAAGTGTATTAGCTGTACGAGCTAGTTAGTTAGTAGCAGTATTGATGACGGTGGATTAAACATAACTCGCTGTCCCCGCTGATATTTCTTTATTATTTCTTAGTGCTTCACGTTTTTCTTTTGTATTAATAAAATGAACGCTTTGGTGCTTTCATGCCAAGTAAAGTGAAACTGGAGTTTGCTCGCTTTTGGAGCAGGTTTGCAAACGTTTCCTGTATTATCAACATGCACTAATCACACAGATTAGTCGGGAGTATTTAGGGTTGCATGTCTGTCCACTGGTTTTCATATTTCATGAATTAAACCAGCCTGTATCTGGGGCTGTAGCCATGAGCAGGCAGGCTGGTGAGGGGAGCTGCTTGCTCATAGAAAATGGCTGACACTTTTGACTGTCAGAGGACATATTATTCTCAGTCTTGTGCTAGTTGAGTAAATAAAGTTGATTTCTAGGTGTTTTATACATTTATCATTTCGAGAATGACTGATTTCTGCTCTGCAAGGACTATATATAGAAGATCACAGCCAGTATGCACTCCCAGTGGCTTGCAAATTGTTGCCTAAAGACTCTAAAAGGAGTGTGATGTTTTTTTTGCAACACATTGGTTAAATAGTTGTTTTCTAGACCTGGGTTTTACTCACTTTACTTCCAACGATGTGGCAGTGCAGGGAAGCACTCAAAACCTGGAGGACAGGGGGTCTACAGGACACTGGTTTGGAAAGTTGCATCCTGCAAAGACTAGAATCTTGGTGGTTCAAAAGAAAAACACCTTTCAATGGAGAGAGAAAAACAAAACTGGTTATATTAAGTGGTTTTGGATCTTAAAATGAGCAAAATAAAGAGCTAAGCGTGGTTTTCAAGTCTGGGTCAATTGAACTACAATGTTGGAAATGGATTAGGCTTTAAAAGATACTCTATACTTCACAAGTTAAGATGAATATTTGCTTTGATGGCAATATTGATTTTTAAAAAAGGTTGTCTTATGTAATTTAAATTAAAAGCTTACAAGTGACGAGTTGTTTGTTAATAACCTCATTCAAAGAGAACAATATTCTTTTAGCTATGGGTTTTCATATCTCTTCTGAATATATTTCTTTAGTGTCCATCCAAGAGCTGCCTCATTCATAAGGTATTTGTGTAGGTTTAGTTTGCTTCACAGAACTACAGTTAAGGATGCACTTTACTAAACCGAAACATGCCAGAGGTTGTTCATAAGGCAGTGGTTTTGGGATAAATTGAAAGCTTTTGCCGCAGTTTGGCTTTTTCTTTTCTTTCCACGACACTGGGGTTTAGAGGTCATGAAAATAACAATTTGTAACCGGATGGTGTTGGAAGAGCCAACGTGTTGTAATTCCTGCCCTGCTGATGATGCATATAACAAGTGACGCTCAGAGTTTCCAACTTCTGCTTGGAAGAAGAATTAAACCAAGTCAGATTAAACGGTGGGTATATGAAACCGTATAGAAGCTCTACAACTGCTGATTAGAGTTTGATTTTAAGAGCAAAGGAAAATAGTTTGTCACAGATTTTTGATGCACATCAAAATGAGGGCGGTTTGGATTTTTGGTTGTGGGTGATGCTGAGACAGTTGGATAACTACTCTTGGCTCTGTAATGGATTCATTTTTCTAGTTGTTATTCAGACACACTTACACAAATGAAACGTTAGAAGAGGGCTGACGATTGTTTGATTTTGGGCACAGATCACTTGAGGTGTAAGTGGTCTGTTGGAAATTGGCATATTTGCCGGATGTCCTTTGAGACCCGTTGGAACCTAGTGTCTTTATTTCCTTTGAGAACTTAATGAAAACGTGTTGAGGGGTGGAGCCAGACACTGCAGGAGTGATGTTGCCATGTTTAGGAATATGGTCTGTAAAAACCTTTGTCGCAGGGGTAAGCGTCAATTTCAATTTTGTATAAATAAGCCTCAGATTTTCCCAGAAGAACATGGCAGCTTTGTATTATCATGAGCAGTGTTCACCTGTGTTACCTGCCGTTGGTCATAATCTTGAGGTTGATTGGTGTATGTTCTTAGCACAGAAGTTGTCACGGAATTGTTGTGAAATGATCCCTGCTAAATACAACTATATTTTCTTCTCTTTATTCCCCTGTAGGCAAAAAGGCGGTTGGCGCTCGATGATTCAGACCACCAATACCAGTCCGAACCGGTCCGAACTCCAAGAGGCAGAGGAGCAGCCAACGGGACGAAGCTAAAGACGCCCAAAAGTAAGAAGAAGTTGAAAAGGCTCGAAGAAGATGCCAGACATCTTGTTTGTAGTCTGTTCAGAGCTTAACAGCAGACTGATTTAGGTCCACTCTGCACACGAGGTGGCGCATGCTTTTATACAGCCGTGATGTGATTCCTGTGCAGGGGCATCACATTAAAGATTTCCATGAATAAAGGCTTTGTCTTTAATTATCTTTGAGTGATTCACACAGATTTTAAATCAGGGAGTGAAATAAGGGGAAGTCAAATAAAGTAATTTGACAGTCATCAATTTGGCTCAACCCTTGGGATTTCAAAATGATAAAATTAAAACTGTCTTTAGGGATATGCTGTGATGTACACGTTTGAGTTAGAATAATTTTATTCTCATTTGTCATAAAAAAGTAAAAACAACATTTTAACATGCTATACGGGGGAAATGACATGCAAGAAATATAGCACTGAAATGGGGAAACTACTTGCATGTTCAGAAATATGAAAAATTGTTTTAATTTCAGGAATACTTGTAAAATGAAACGCATATGGCTGTCTCCTTGTCTTTGTTGATTTAAGGCAGTGAGGTTGTCAAAGCTGCAGTCTGTGCTCTGTTATTAACATGCTTCATTCCTCTGATGACAGAAACATACTTGATTTATATGCTTATTTATAATTAATAACACATTTTAAAAGTCATGAATGAATCACTTGAGTTGACTTCTAATTATTATTGTTTTTTGCACATTTTGTCTACTCTAGCACCCAAATCGCCACCGGAGAAGACGCGATATGACACTTCTTTGGGCTTGTTGACAAAGAAGTTTGTGGACCTGCTCGCTCAGTCTTCTGATGGGGTTTTGGACCTCAACCTTGCCGCTGAAACCTTACAGGTAAATGTATATCCATTTGGGGGAATGAAAAAAAACAACCCATAGTAGACTACTAAACAACAACTAAAATGCTTTCTAAAGGTGCTTACATACTGGTGTTCTGTAACATTTACGTACAAGTGACTCACCGATTTTACTCCAATTACATAATGTCCCAAGCAGGAGAGGAAAACTGATACAAAACTGCTATTCCTGAGATGAAGTGCAACTTGACATTGTGCGTGTGAAATGTGATGTAAGATGTCACATTCATTGCACGCTGGTAAATCAAAAGGATAATGGCGGAGGAGAGGATTATGTTAGCTGTCTTCATATTGTTGTAGGAGTCTCATGGTCCCTTTAACAGGCTTAAGTGTGTGTGTAGGCGTGCATGCGCATGGGAGACGTGTGGATGAAACAGTCAGTACGTTAACATGCTCTAACAGAAAGTCGAATTGTTGCCTTAATCCTACCGATTTCAAATTTTTAAAAGCCATGTTTACGCCTTATCCGGGCAGAACTGAAGCTCTTGAGATCGAGCTTTTAGTGCCAGATAATGCTGTCCTAATTTGAGTTATTCTGGCATGTATACGCAACCCACGCTTAGCCGAGCTAGTGACTGCCCCGGGACTCTCCTTTCCAGAAGTGACGAGCCGCAAAAGCCAGAATATCAACACGCATGTATACTTGGATTCTCGGAAACTCCAGTTTAATCCATAGCTAGATTGTTACCAATAGCTTGATTTAGATGTGCATGTAACCGCACTGAGTGACGGTATGTGCAGTGGACTGATATGTGAATAAGTTGACCAGGAAGGTTTGAACAGGGTGGCTTGACAGATTCAGCTGCACAAACAGTATCAGTCCAGTAAATAATGGCACTTTTCCACTAGTACCTACAGTACTCAGCTCTACTCATCTCATCTCGGCTCGACTCAACTCGGCTTAGTTTCTTTTCCATAACAATTCAGCACCTGGAGCAGAAGTAGGCGGGTTGGAGTGAAGCTGCTATGACATATTTGATTGTGTGATCGAAACGAAGGAGACAACACTAAAGATGTAGAACCTGGAGGAGATGATATATGTGCTGCTGGTCTGTGGCTTGTCTTTGATATCAAGTTAAAAAATGAGAGTGAGAGAAGCTTCAAGCGGCGATGCTTTTAGATTTCTTTTAGTTTGTCTGCTGAAAAGTCTGTTGGTAGCCGTGAGCAGCTATGAAGTGACAGAGCTCCTGGTAGATCTTGTCGTTCCTTATCGCCCGTCTAGATCCCTTTTTAATTCTCTCCTCAGCCACCAGGTTTATGAACATCTGCACCTCAGAGTTGGATCACCAAACAGACTTTTGCGCTGCTATTGCCTGTCGAATAAAATGAACAAGAAGCTGCCGTCAGAGTCGCTGTTTCACTGATGTCACATCCTGACTCAGATGTCTGACTGTCCAACCCCCTGACCAATCGGTGGCACGTGGTGTGATGACGTCAGATACAGCCCGACTTAGAACCTCGGCAGAGAAGTTGCAGAAAAAGTATCTACTCGGCACGGCTAGATCCCTAGTGGGAAAGCGGCAAACTGAATGGAGGCGAGCCGAGCCGGGCTGAGTAGGTACTAGTGGAAAAGCGCCATAAAAGCCCTAAGGAAACTCAAGCTGGAAGTGTCCAGGCATTCCTTACCAGCTGCGTCCTTTCCTTTATGTAAAAGTATGTGGTTCCAGCCGTGTTCGTTCAACTGTTTTTTCAGTCGTTCTAAAATCTGACCATTATATAGCTCCTGATTTCATCTTCTCCTTGAGAACTAAAGTTTTCCTATTTCTGTATCTCCCCAATTCAGTAATGTTAAATAATTTAAAGAGAGTGAAATAAGAATAATATGTGGTGTGGACAAAAGTTTCCACTGTTTTCTTCCTTGTTTCTGTGAAGGGCCTGCACACATACAACATGATCAGAAAGTTGTTAAAAATTTTCACACATCTCCCTTGGTCAGGATGTCCTAAACACACACAAGTGGTTTCTCCTTCTTTATGCCTTTTTGTCAACCCGAACCTGAAGTGAAAAAGAATGAAAGGATCAGATTTTATGCCTTTTTCCAGAAAGTGGCTTTTACATACAGGCACCAAGAGCAGGAAAAGAGGGACATCTTCCGCCAGTATTTAAGGGCCTGAAACTGATAGTCACGTGTCTTGTGGGAACTCTTGCAAGGCTGTGCTAATGCTAAAGGTAACTGTGCTGCATTTTTAGTCAAAAAGTTGCTTCAGGCCAAACTGAATCAAGTATCTAATGGACTTTGCTGCAACATCATGTTTGGTGTATGCGGACAGCTCTATGACAATAGTTATTGCATTTACATCTACTCACTTATCAGATGTTGTTATTGGTGCAGTCATGCTGGGAAATGCAGGAGACAACATTACAGACATTGTGTCTCCCACCTTGGCTCATTCAGATACTGTACAGTTTCCCTCTCATTTTACTTCTCATGGTTGTTTATTTTTCTCTCGGATCTGACTTTGCTAAACCTAACAACAAAGTCTCCTCGAGTTGACCTCGGATAAGCGGAGGGAAATGGATGGATTATCGCAAAAACTCTTGTTAAACTTTTCTGCAACAACTGTGGTAATATTATTACCTAGAATAACTCATTTCTCCATGTGGTCGATACTCAGTCTTCAAGGGTTGATACACAGAGCGAGGAAAAACTCGCCATTTGCAAAATTTTATACCAAGAAGAAATCCAGAACCAGTATTCGGTGATGGAGGTTTCCTTAGGGGGTTAGAATATGTTACCGTAAGTAAACTGGAGAAAAAAAAGCATTTTCACCACAGGAACCTTTTTTAAGGAACCATTTCCTGTGACTGATAATTGACATTGTTTAATCAAACACAAAATGCACAACTAACTTGATCTGTTTTATCTTTCAGGTACAAAAAAGGAGGTTGTATGACATCACCAATGTACTAGAAGGTATTCATCTTATCAAGAAGAAATCCAAGAATAACATTCAGTGGATGTAAGTAGTCATCCTGCAGATGGTCCTGTAAGAAGCTTTGCTTTAGTTCTTATTTGGACCGTAGCTCCAAATTATCCACAAAGTATTTTTTTGTTGTTGTAGAAAGTCATTAGAAAATGAAATGTAGGGATAACATATCCTGGATTTCTCTTTTTTTTTGTTTATCCTCTTTTCTCTCCATCTCTGCTCTCGTCTCATGGTTAAATTTTCATCTTCAGTCTTTTTTTCGGTTGATATTGTATTAAGTTACCGAAAAGCAACCGTCAGCTTGCTGTCTGTGTTTATTAAGGCATCGCTAAGAGCAAAGTTTGTGGAGGTGTATTACAATTCTGTTTATGAATGGATTAAATGAAATGCATTAATTTTTGCCAGTTAATGGATATCCGCTACCTGTTCTTTTTTGTTTTTTAATTATTTTATTTTACAATTTAAGACTCAGTGCTGATTTTTTTTTTCTTTCCTCAACATTGGATGTGATTTCTTTTGACTCACTTGAGTTGGAAATCTCTACAGATGCATCTCTAATAATTTCTGGATAATTTCTTTTAGTAGTAGATTAGATGTTCTTTTCTTTTAAAAATAAAAGCACATTATAGTGCTTTTGCATGTTTTTCTCAGGCTATTTTTGTGACCTTGCTACAATCCCCTTTTTGCTTCTATGAAGCTACTCAATGAAGTGGTTGAAAGTGTGAGCAGAAAGTGAAAAATTGGCTACAATAGAGTAGGCCGAGCCAGTAATAAATCTGCTGTAATTCACTCCATTCTCCTTTGTCTCGCTCGCAGGGGCTGCAGTCTGTTGGAGGTAGAGGGGGCCCTGAGCCAGAGACAAATACTGACGGCGGAAGTTTCTGCGCTGACTGAAGAGGAGCAGAGACTCGAGCAACTCATCCAGAGATGCAGCCTTGAGATGAGACACATGAGCGAGTTGCCAGGCAACCAAAAATATCCTTTTGTTTATGGATTTGGTTATCCTGGAAGTTATATTAACTTTGCGCCTCCTTTCGCCAAAAAGAGTTGGACAAGTGTTGTCAGTGAAAAGCTGTGTTGGATTTCTTTTTTTCCCCACAAGCAGGTTTTTTTAATATAAAGATTATTCACAAGTCAAAATAATGCAGTGGCGACACTTGAGTACTACTTGAGTCCTTATTCGTGGCAAATGTGATTAATCTTTAATAATGTAGTACATGAATTATAAAGCAAGTGGTTTTTAATGGCTCCACATATTCTACAGTGTCTTTAATTTTTCCAAACTGAGGACTTGTGTTCATCCATGATTCTTAGCACCAGGGTGTTCGACCAATCACACTGACTTGTGAAACAATCTCAAGGTTATGATCTCTGCCACAGTGCGATGGTGAAATGACAATAGTAATAGGAAAACGTAATAAATCCACTGCTACTCAACTGAAGAAAAAAAAAGGCCAGTAGAAAGAAAGTGGAAAAAATTAATTGACGAAAAAGTGCAATTAAATGACTGACACAATTTCATGAAAGTTTTCCTGAGTTTGCTTCCATTAGCAGAATCTTAAAACGGTCTCTATTAGTTAGGAATATTCCCAGGAAAGACAACAGTGTAAATAAAACATAATTACCATCTTATTTCAAAGCTTATCAGATAAATGACCATTACTTATGTAGTAGTGTTATAAACTAAAGCTTGAATCAATGTTTCAAATCCAAACTCCTTTTAAACTTGATCGCTTGCTGTTCCAAGACTGGTAAAGGAACCTGCCTTTTTTACAACAGTCCTAGGACTTTTTTCGTTTGGTCAGGGTTTTAAACCACATTGTGTTGGGGACCAACAAAATGTGAGATAACTGAATATTAAGGTTATATGTAAAAGAAGAGTGTAAAAAGGACTGTTTATACAGGCATCTCTGTCCGGATGCTGTTGTCTTGTCATAACTCGGCACAAGTTGACTACTGATGTCCTATCAATAAAGGAAAAATGAGAGTTCATGGCCTGTGAGAGCGGGGGAAGACGGCCCATTCTCAGAACACCTTGCCAAAACTGTGTGACTACAAAAAGGCAAAGTCCAAGAGACAAGTGGAAAGAAATGCCACCACATTTTCAAATGAAATAGTTGGAGAGGCAGATGCCAGCTGGACTGGCTGTATTATGAACTTTGTTCTCAACTTGGGGCTCTGGCCACATACACAACCCTGTTGGCTAAAGCTGACTGCATCTCCCTCCTGCAGCAGTAGAAACACTAAAACAGGAAGGCCAGCCCCCCCACAGATACAACCGGGTAGGAATTAAGACCGTCATCAGCCAGCGCTGTACTTTATTCCGTGCTGGCTGGATAAAGCAAATGCAAGCATTAGTAAGTTGTTGGTTGCTGCAAACTGCGGTAATGAGAAAAGACGTAATGCTGTGTGAATACGCACTCTGAGGAAGCAATAATGCGCCTTCGTGGTTTCATTGTGAATACACAGCTCGGAAGTGGAATCTCCAGTAAGACATTGTACCGCAGTCTCTGTTCAAATGGCTGTAAATTCAATGCAAATGTTAATAGTTATCTGTCAAAATTACTCTGTTTACTAAATAGGCTCTAACAGGCCTTTACCAGTGCTGCTAATAGACCTTTCACAGAAGTTTAAATCAGGTCGAAGTTCCTGGTCATTGTCTGAAATAAACAATTGAGACATACAGATGGATAAAACATGTTTTTTTTAAAAGGATAAACTGAATTAAAAGTAAAACAGAAATATTACTTGTCGTAACAGTTTTGTATAACATTTTTGTTTATTGGCAAAATGCCAGATAAAATCTACAGCTGAAGCAAGCACAAACTTATTTTCATTTTGGTTTAAAGGTGTAGAAAAACATGGATATATACTAGTTTTCCTTTTTATAAATAATCAAATACTCATGGAGATGTTAGTTCCAGCACAGCCTTTCTGTGTCTTTCAGAATGAATACATACCCACCCCCTTTTTTTTTTAACTTTACTTTACTTTTACTTCTACTCTTTTAGGATACGTCTTTTGGCCAGTATGCAAGTTTAAAAAAAAAATATTCAAAGCGTAATATTTTATCTTTTGTATAGTATGCATTTACAGTGTGTTCATTGTCCACATGCCCTGTACTGATATTGACTTTGGTTTGCATTTCTTTAACTTTTTTGTTTCAACGTATGCTTATGTAACGTATCAAGACATCAAACAAGTGGGGAGCCTCCGAGACCAGACTGTAATAGTCATCAAAGCTCCCACAGACACCAAACTGGAAGTACCAGACCCTGACGAGGTTGGTGCACATGCACCGATGTGCAAAGACTTGTTCTGTCCTCGATCAAACTTTTCCCTCCTCTGTCATCTCTTGAATTGTGCTCATAATATGTATATTTTTTTGGTGACCCCAGATAAACACGTTTTGAATTTCTTTTTTTTTTGCCATATACAGTTCTTGTTTTAATGGAGTTTGATTGATATACTTTTTCAGACCACTCCTGTCCCTTTTGTCCTGTACAGCAGTATATGTGAACATGGAAAACTATTTTACAAAATATTTGCAGACATGCTTTTTTCCCTTTTATTGTCCTTTAAAAATATTATCTTTGGATATTCCATTTTCTGGAAAATGATTTTCAGAATTTTTTTTTTATTATTATTTCTTTGGTTCATAAACTTAGAGACTGACTTCCAGTATTTCAAACCATTTTTTTGTTCTTTTTTTGAATTACAAAACATTGTTTTTCTTTTCTCATTTAAGGATGCTGAACAAATGTTAGCTACTATATATATAAAAAAGAGTTAGCTACCTTAAAGTAAAAATAAAATATAATCCAGTGACTCGGCCCTCAGAATTCCAGTCTTATTACAGTGTTTTTTTTTTTTTTTTTTTGCCCCAGGCATTTTAGAATGATGTATCAGCTTGACACTTTTGGCTCTATACCTGGAGCTCTTGCATCAGTTTAAATCAATTCACCGATTTATTATGTGCCCATTCTAAAACTTCATGACCTGTGGTGATTCAATTTGTATTTCTTCCCTCCAGAGTTTATCCATCCACCTGACCAGCACCAAGGGTCCCATAGAAGTGCTGCTGTGCCCAGATGAGGAGAATGACATGAGGAGTCCTGTAAAAAATAGCCACACAGACATCAATGGGAATTCGCCTTTCCTCAAAGTTGTTCAAGGTTTGTTTCAGATTGATAGCAGTTATGAAATATGTGGGTGTTTAAAGAATCACACTAATCTCTAAACATGTAGAAAGTTCTTTATGGCTTACGTGTTTATTGAAGTTATATTTTTCCATTGAATCCTGCCTTTAATCACAATCATACCCTATAAAATACCATAACAGCATGATTATGCAACTATTGTAAGAGTCCTGACAAGCCTAGGCTGTAAACCTGCGCTACCAAAGACCAGCCTGTTTGTGCTGTTGCTACAGATGTAATAGTTGGCAACTAAAGAGGAACTAAAGGTATTCTGTTTCTTTTCACAGATTCAGGCTGCACAACCACCTCTCCTAGCTCCTTCCTGTCTCCACCTGCCGCCTCCTCTGCTGTTGCCGTCACGACTCTCTCCCCCATTTCGTCTCCTTACACAAGTCTTCTCCAGCAGACGGAGGAACAGATCTCTTCATCCCTAGGGCCTTTCTTAAACCTTGGCCCCCCCATACTGGAGCAAGAAGAATACCTCTTAGGCTTGGGAGATGACCAAGGAATAAGCGACTTGTTTGATGGCTGTGACTTTGATAAGATGCCCCCACTTGGCCTGGATGATCTTCTGTGCAGCTAGCATTAGCTAAAAGAAGGTGGAGATGAGACGCTGAGGGCTTTTCTGTCCCACAGGGACTAAATGCCATGTTTTGCATGGCATCAGCAATTTAACGGGTGGTATAAGTGTGCTCTCTGTATGTGTTGCATTGTGGAATTGACTGTGCAGAGAGACCAACAAAGGCAGAACAGTTTAAAGCAAAACACCCCACACCGCCTGGCATTATTACACATATTCATATCCCGTACACATGAGTTGGCTTTATGGCTTTAGCATGGCAGTATGATCACTGAAAACCTTTTTATAGAAGGCAAAACCAAACCTGCAAGGAAGATGGAAGTTGGTGTAAAATGAGTTTCTTGCATAAAGGTTAAAGTTTATTTGCATCTTCTGTGTGACACATTGTCGGGTGTACAGAGTGATGTTAATAACCTTTAACGGGTTAATGCCATGTGTTGTGGGGAGGAGGTTCTAAAGAGTTCTTATTGATTTTATTTTATTGCACCAATGATCTGTGACGGGAGGTTTACACTGATGACTTTTCAGTAGGCGTAATTGTGTGCAGATGTTGAGATCTTTAGAAATTAGATGCTATAAAACAAAAATAAAAATTTGCAGATGGCAGTCATAGCACGAGATGACTGACAGGAAAGCCAAGCAGAGGTTTTGGTAAGCTCTCTCATCTCTGCACCTCCCCGAGCATATCACACGAGTTGTGTGTGCATTTGAACATCATTGCTTTACAGAAAAGTTGCAAAGAAGATTATTTTGGATTACTTGGGAAAAGTAGATGCATATTCTCCGAATGCTCTTAAACAAGACAAGTGTGCATCTGTCTTTCATCTGCGATCTTTCTTACTGTGACAGATATTCACCATGAAAATGTCTTATTTCATAAGGAAGACATTTTTAATTTTTGATTACGAACAGATCCCAGAAAAGCCATCACTCCCTAGTAATAGGGGGTTTTAGTAAAAGCACCTGATGTACTTAAATGTATCAGCCCTGTGAAGACACTTGATATGTTAACTTGAATATCATCTCCAGCACGTAGTCTTTAATGCGCCATGAATTCAGGAATCAAATCTCTTTCAATTTTGCTGCTGCTGCTGTTTTTGTTAGGACCACATTTCCCATCGTGCCTCCTCAGTTACTGTGTTCTGCAAATTTAAGTTCGAATCGCTTTACACTCTGTGCACACTGCCCGTTCAGAGCGCGCAGAGGTAGTCTTGTTAAGTATCAGTTTTTGGGGTTTGAGAACTTTGGAATTTTAAAGGTTTTTTAATACTTAGAAATAACTAATGACATTATGGTTGGCTAAGGAACCAAGGACCTGATAGCCACTATATGAGACGTGAGCATGTAATTGTTCTTCTTGAAAACACATTGGGAAAAAAAATCATTAAAAAAAAACGAACGGGTGTTCTGTAATTTTAATTCTTATTGTATAGAGTCACTGAATTCTTAAACAGTGGTTCATCAAGAAAGGCTTGAGTACATGCTGAAATAGAAGCTGCAAACCTGTTGTTTGAAGCTTCGTCCTTTAGAGATCACAGATAATCGATCTGCTGCTAGTCACGACTTCCCCCGACCTGATTGGTGTGCGCTTGAGTAGTTGTGTGTGCAGCGTGAATGAGTTTTGTTAGATCCCGCTTGCTCAAAAGTAAGCCAGCCATGTGTAAACTGATGTATAGTTTTCTATTTCTTTTTGCAATGCACAAGGTACTGTAGGCTACCTCTCACTAAATGTTGAACAGTAGGATAGAGTGTAGAGGGCAATGCCATGATGCTTGAGAGTCTGAAAACTCCTCAATGCCATGATGCTTGAGTCTGAAAACCCCTTTGTCATAGAAGTTGTCCTTGTGTTTTAGCAGTGATGTTGGATGTTGCATCCACAGATATCAAAATGAGAATACATTTACTCATTAACCAATTTCATGCCATCACATATTTTTTTTTTTTAATGGCATGCACATTTGAAAGTCAAATGGATGTATTGAATTTTCTTTTTTGTGTGTGTTACGTTGATGTTTTCAGTAAGTTATTTAGTTCTTTTGTCAGTGTTTCTTAGTAAACAGCAAAGCATCACGTATACCCCAAAAGTAACATATATTCATACATGAAGTTATGAATTTACATGTCACCTTTGCTGTTCATTTGGAGACTTGGGGTATATAAGCCACTGACCCAGAATCAATTATTAGGTTTTTCCTTTGCTGAGTTGTGTAGAGACCCTTTTGTTTTGTGGAATTTTTTCTTTTTATTTTGAATTGTTGTCAAGGAGTCTGATGCGTCAAAATTTCTGCCATTTCCCCTTTCTCAAAGAGTTCTCAAGTCTATTAGAACAGCTTGTGAACTGTAAAACTAACATGAACCCTTTCAATTGGCATTGTGTCATCAGTGCCATTACTGGAAATAAATGAAGTTGAAGCACATTTTCTTTTCTTTTTTTGCAAAAATTTCCCTACCAGCGTACTATTGTCATCTGTGTATTGTAAATGTATTTAAGATTATATTTCTCCATTTTGTCCTTTTAAGCTCAACAATTTATTTAGTTAAAATGTGTCCTACATCTGTTTCGAGCAGCCAAAACCCTGTTGAAATATTTTTGTCATGGGGGGATGGGGTGGGGGGTGTTTTTTGGAAAGATTGTACTTTTTCCCCTATAGTTTTTGATGGAATGTTAAAGGTTTTATTACACCACTGAAGCTAGTGTTTTATATAATGGGTGACATAAAATTGCAGCTTGTTTTCTATTGTATGATTCTGATGTGTGATTAGATCTTACAGAACGTTATCAAGCTTAATATAATAACTATAGTCCAGATTGAAACAGCATTGATTTTTCCAGCTATTTTTTGATGGTTGTTAAGCTGTTACCAAATACAGTATACTTATCCATAAATATTCTCTATATGTGGAAAAGTAACTATTTGATAGGAAAAACTTGACTGTAAAATTATAATATTGCTGCCTGGTTCTACTAACTACAAAGAAAGAAGAGAAATTTGCAGTTTGAATGCATGGGTGAAAGTGATGTTAATTGTTTAATGTAAACTAATTGGATGTTTTTTGATGTCTCATTTAGTTAACAATTGTTCCTACAACTATAAAATGAGGAATTTGAGTTGTTTGTGGGTGGGAGGGGTAAAATGGAATTGTTTTTTTTGTACTCCTGGTATTTGTAATTGGAGAAAAAAAATGAATAAAGGCAATATAAATAACTTATGTTTGTGGTTTGGGTTTTTAGTTGCTCTAGTGGAGAGTGAGTGTGACTATAAAGAAGCGGGGAGAACAGCAGGGCAAAATCTTTAACACGCTTCAGAAAGTTTGTTGCCATATGTGCGAAACGCGTTTGTCTCGTTTGTCCCTCTTCGTCTACCGTACAGCAAGAAGTATGGCGGTCTGATATTTGACTACTGTTTTTGTTGTGGGAATAAAATACACTTGTACCTTTTTGAAGTACACTATTCTCGGGACTCGAGCTTGTCGGACTTAATTGCAGCATTTTAAGTCAGGTAGGCAACATTTGTTCCTTCTCAGTGGATCTGTTTGCACAGAAACAGACCCACGTGGATAGTGGTTGCTATTAGCATCGTGGCTAGCGTTAGCTGGCAATAATAATAATAACAGTTGCTAATGAGTTTCAGCTGGTAATTAAGCAGTGGCGTTACTAATTAAGCGTTTATGCAGGTGTTTCTTTCATCTGACGTTAGTGTGAGCCTTCTAGCAAGCGTAAGAGCTGAAGTTGGATGTAAAAGAGGTACAATTAGATATATTTAGTTTGAAAGGTTCGTATCTGAAACGTTAACTTTCTGTATTTATCCCTCTGTTATCTGTCGATAAAGGGAAAGACGAGGCGTTAAGATTACAGGTTATGTTAGTATTAACCTCCAGGGACCTGCAGAGATAGTGAGACGTCATAGTTTATTTTGTAGGCCATGATTTATTTAGACTTGTATTGCAAGTGCCATTTTAAAAATATGAATGCTAAATGGCATACGTCCCATATAAACTTACATTTATAGTGTTTTAAAACTAAAAAATACATCTAAGCGCTGTTTACTCAGTGCTCAAACAGCTGAAGGAACAGTTTAAAAACATAACAGAGCTCAGTACGACCAAAAAAGTCTTTCTGCACATAAACACTTTTGTTAACTGGGTGAAGTCTTAAAGACGACAGGATGGTTTCAATCTACATAGGGCTGAGTTTACAGACACCCTGAAAGTGGAAAAATGGTCCTGCAGGCTGGTCCCTTTTGTGAAACGTCATTGCAGCAACTCTAAATGGTGCTCAGTAGTTTGTATGCATGCCTGACAATGCTGGGTCTCTTAATTAAATAATGGAGGATGTTTTCTGGTATCCCCTTCCAGATCGGGATCAGGGCATCACTGTGGGAATCTAGTAGTGTCTGATTCAATTACATTCAATTTTATTTATATAGCGTCTAATACAACAATCTCTAGACGCTTTCCAGAGACCCAGAACATGACCCCCGAGCAATTATTACATAAACAATGGCAGGTAAAAACTCCCCTAGTGGGAGAAAAACCTTAAGCCAAACAGTGGCAAGAAAAAAACTCCCCTTTAGGATGGAAGAAACCTTGAGCAGGACCAGGCTCATCAGGGGGGACCCTACTGCTGAAGGCCAGACTAGGGGGTCAGGGACCGCAGCAGCACAGCAGGCAGGTGGAAGCAGCAACGGGATGACCAGGGGTGGGGACCGCAGGCCAGCACGCAGCTCCCGAAGCTCCGGCCCAATCATCAAGTCCCAGGGTGGGGTGCAGGGTCGGGGAACGGTTGAGAAGGGGCAGGGCCAGGGAGAGGAGTCTTGACGGACAAACCTCTCCCCCGCCTGCCCGGGCCGTTACCCTGCCCCTCTCACTCCCACGCTGATGGACCAAAACAGTGTCTCAGAGGTGTTCTGATCAATTTAGGCCAGGCGATTGTGGGGGCCCGTCAGTGGGGTTGGTTCCTTCATCTTCCAGGAATTGCCTACTAGGGGTGTAACAATATATCGTGCCATGAAATTTTGCGATACAAAAACGTCACAATACGTGTCGTGGAGGTGACAAAGTGTATCGCGATATTGGATTATTAATATTAATCTATTGTGTAGACAGAATATAAAGAATATATTTATAAAATAATGAACCCTGAATTACCAAAATAACCTTATCAACAAAAATAAATCTCCTCTTACACTTATAAGGTGAGCATGAATCAATCTTTTTTATGATGTAAAATTTTAGGTATTTATTTACTTTATTTATTTATTTAATTGTAGTTGTTAAATTTCTGGAAAAGAAAAAAGTCAAATCATACATGAGAGAAACTATTCAGTTTGTGGCAAAGTATTTTTACTTGTATGAAACTGAAGATGCATAATGCAAACCTGACATTCTTTTAGTTCAGTTTGTGGAAAATGGTTGGCCTGGCTTTCTCTTTAAAACTTAAACAGTTATAAAGCATTACAAACTGTAACAATAGGGCAAACGCACAGCATTGTTTAGTATTTTGTGTCTTTCAAATAAAAGACAATTTTTTCTAGTCATATGTTCCTCATGCAAGGTTGTATTGTAAATACTGCTATAATATCGTATCGTTATCGTGACCTCAATATCGTGTATCGTACCGTATCGTGAGATTAGTGTATCGTTACACCCCTATTGCCTACATACTCTCACCACATGAAGTTTGGCATTTTTATGCACCAGAAGGAACCGAGGACCCACTGCACCTGCAGAGGGTCGGTCAATGGGTCTAAGTATTTTATTCCAATACCTAATGGCAGACAGGCTGCCATTGTATAGCGTCTAGCCTGCAGAGGTCTCTGTGCCCCTCCATGGATATGCTTCCCCAGACCGTTGCTGACCCAATACCAAACTGGTCACGGTGAATGATGTCACATTCAGCATAACATTCTCCACAGGTCATCCAGACCTCTGCATATCTGTCACGTCAACCTGCTCTCTGTGTGAAAAGCAAAAGGTACTAGTGGTGCCTCTGCCAGTTGCGGTGTTCTCTGACAAATGCCAACCAAGCTCCATGGGGCTGGGCATTGAGCACAGGGCCCACTAGAGCAGAGTTTTCCAGCCCTGTTATCAAGACACATTGCTCCACACGTTTTACATGATGCCCTACTCCTAACACATCTGGCTCAAATTACAGTGCTATTGACAGACTTGTGTATACCTTGATGGCAAGTTGACAATGATCTAATCGGGTGTGTTTGAATAGGGAAACATCCAAAACATGCAGAGCAGTGTGTCGCGGGTTGGGAAACACTGCACCAGAGGATGCTGGGTTCTCAGGTCACGCTCACGAGGTCTGTTTCTGATTTGTTGGGTCAGAGACATTCACATCAGGTCATTTTGTAGGGTTCTGGCAGTTCTCATGGTGTTTGTGCTTGCACAAAGGAGCAGATACTGGTCCTGGTCCTGGTGATGGTTGAATAACTTTTCAGACCTGTCCAGCTCTCCTAAAGCAGCTGTCATCTCCTGGAATCACCTCCATGCTCTTGAGACTGTGCTGGGAGGCACAGAAAACCTTATGACAACAGCACTTATTTATGTGCCATCCTGGAGAAGTTGGAATACCTGCATCTGCAGGGTCCAGGCATTATCTCATGCTACCAGTTGTGACACTGACCCCTGCCAAATTCAAAACTAGAAAAAAACAGTCAGAAAAGATGGGTGTATGTTTCCATTTTTTCAGGATAAATTTAGATTAGTGGCATTAGTGGGTTAAAGGTTGTTTTTTTGTTGCAGATGTTTCTTTTACCATTGATGTTAGAATGAATTTCAACTAAATTTTTTTGTTAATTAGGTTCTTGAATATGAACAGACCTGATGTATCCAACAAAAGCTCTCGAGCAGTGCTGACCACAACTCTTCTTTTCAGATCATCATGCCATCCGCCTGTGACTCTCTGATTGAAGACATTGAGGACATGGTGTCTTCCAGTGACCCCACTCCTCATGAAAGACAATCTGCTAGAAAGAGCATTATACCAAGGTCCAGGAAGAAGAAAGAGCTTCACAGCAATGAGGAACTCCAAGCTGATAGGTATGTCAAATATTTGATGCCATCATATGATAAAGATTTGATCCTCTTTTCAATTGTACCTACAGATATAGATAATATACTTATTAATATTTCAATTGTGCCTACAGATATAGATAATATACTTATTAATATTAATATTAGTTAATGGCACAGCACAACTGTGATCCATTCAGTCACCAAATATGTAAAATTATATAATATTAGAATGTTCCTCTGTTTTTAAAAAGTAATGACACCCTTGACCATAGAAGCTAATATCGGCTCCTTTAGGGGGAATATTTTCATGGAAGTCTTTTGTATAGTTGTTGCCTGCTAATTTCCATATGCCTGCTGAAATTTTAGTTCACCCTTCAATGCAAAATTCTTTGTTGCAAAATGTTTAATCCCAATCATTGATCTTTGTATCCGAAAAACATACATTTAGTTTTGTGTAGTTTAATACTAAAAGTCTACATTTACATGACTGAAAATGGTGAACACCAAAATATAATCATCTTTCACTGCTCAATATTTTGTGGTGAGTCCTCCATTATTTAGTGCTGAACTCTGGATATATATTTTTGCACTGTGAAAAGTAGTGTAGAATCAGTGGTGACAAACCCTTCATATATTTCCCATGATACATTGTGTTGAAATAAAGACAAAAGCCTGTAGAAGTTGGTAGGGATGCACCGATCTGAGTTTTTCAGTTTCAGTACTGATTCCAGGGGTTGGTGTATTGGTTCAAATCTGATACTTGCTGAATTAAAGGGGACCTATTATGAAAAACACATTTTTTCTTGCTTTAACATATATAAAGTGATCTCCCCTCAGCCAGCCAACTCAGAATAGGAGGAAGGCAACCAAATTCTGCAGTGTCTGTACAGTCGCCCGGATGAGCCATCCAGTGTGATGTGGCTTCTACGAGCCGTTCAGATTCTGCTCCCTTTCGTTACGTAACCAAAATGCAATTTGCCGGCCGGAGCTTCCGCCATTTTTTCGTAGCGATGTATCGCGTCATTCAGGCAGCCAATCAGCACAGAGCCTCATCATCATAGCCGCCCACCCCCTCAGAATCCTGCATAGAGAATGAGGTTAGAGACTGGGATGATAAAGACATGGCTCAGAGGCTGAATTTCTAATTTATTTAGCAAAAACAATCAAAAGACATTCAAGGCCTGTTTAAAATAGGTATTAGATGCCATAATAGGTCCCCTTTAATGATTTTTACACCTGAGCATGTGGAATCAGGCCTGGTTTCAACATTTCTTTCCAAAACAAATAACCATTTCTGAATAGAAAATGTACCAAAATAACACAGATGTATTGATTGATTGATATCTTTTATTTTCACCAAAAAATTAAAAAAAATAAAACAGCAGAACAATAAATCAATGAAATAAAAAAGAACAATAATAATCACTAAATAATAAATGTACCATTGTAAACAAAGTAGACGCGAATTAATAAAAATAATAGCAAATGTGTCATGATTGAAAAAGGAGTAGGAAGAAGTAAAAAAGTAAAATAAACTCCTACCCCTTGAACCCTCGTTATTAAATATGAAAGAAAATAAGTGTAACATAAGTGTAATGAACTATTTAAAAAAAAAAAAAAAAAATTCAATTGTCCACGAGCATTTAAATTCAGGATAAAATAATATCAACGTTAAATACATGAAATAAAATTCAGCAGCTGAAACTGAACATGTATATAATCTATGTATAAGACATAAGTCAGCAACACAGATCGGTTTAGTTTTCAAATGACCGATCAGCATAGTTTGTCATTATCAGGACTGATATCCAATCCTAATATCCTACAAGTTGGCCCACAGCAGTCCTAAATAATTGTATTATTTTTTTTTAAAAGAGGGTCCACTTTTGCTAACACAGCACCAGTGCCAAATGTAAATTTTTGACACACTAGTCTGTTTATTTTTAATGAGTAGGTGCTATTTGTCCATTTATCTTTGACGTCACAAAATCGTTTTTGAACTCAAGTTTTCGGATGGTTTCTGTCTGGTTGTTTGTGCTTTTCTTAGGTTTTATTTGAAATATCTTTTATAAACTCATACACTACACTTGGGCAAAAAAATTGAATTGAATTTGACGAAGCAGTATTTGTTTTTATGGGAGATTTGTGCTGTAATATTTGGTTTAAGCACAGATTTTAGGATTTCACTTCACAGAACTAACATCTTTAAATATTTTCTGTGTTAAGCTTCATTCCTGGCACCCAAAAGATCTGGATGAAAACGTGGGGCTGTAGTCATAACAACTCAGATGGAGAGTACATGGCCGGGCAGCTAGCTGCCAGTGGTTACAAGATGACTGGTAAGAAACTGTTTAATTTTGGTAGTTTTTCTTATAGGTGGTCTGTTGAGCAGCGCTTGGGTAAACAACATGGTAAAAATTAAGATAGAATAGTTATTGTAACGCAGATGAATGCATAGATTTTAATTTTAATAAATAGATGAAATAAATGAAATACAAAATGTGCATTGATATATTTTATTGGCTGCATGTGTTAATATTATTAAACACAAGGGGGCAGTCTTACATTGGGATTAATCTCTTACTTCAGTCTAGTGGAGGACTTTTAAAAAAAAATCTCAAGTGGGGTGAATACATTGTATACATAACAAAGTTGTACTATCAGAATTATTCCTAATATAAATGTAGTTATAATTTGCAAATTTGGATTATGTGCCTGTGGTCTTTGTTTGGATTATGGTCACTTCAATGTAAGGATTTTTCATTTATAAATGACCACTGATAAAATTTGAATGCCTGGAAATAACAAAATAAATCAGCATAATATACACACAAAGCCTCAGAGGAGGCAAATTAGACTTCTAAAACACACAAAAAAAACCATTAACAAACTTGATTGTATTTAATGCTACCTTTCCTTCTCAGGTATTTGCATGTCTTTTGCATTAAGGCCAGACATATATGGTTCTAGATTATTCTGGTCTTGTAAAGGATATGTGATTTTGCATACATAGGTATAAGAATTTTAACAGACTAAAAGAATAAGATGTGACAGTTGATGCCCTTTTCAGAATGATTTGCATTGCATTTGTTTGTCAAATATGATATATTTCTTAAGTGTTTTCTGCTTTTTGTATGACCTCATGTTTGTCACAGCCAGTCATAAGTGAGACGGAAATTTTGGAAAGATCTTTTGTGATTATCTGTACATCTAGCTTTGTACATAATGAGTGTGTGTTTATGTTGTATGCCTCTATTGTGCAGCAGCATGTAAATGTGGAAAGACTGAGAAAAAAACAAAACAAAAACAAAGATTTAAATCCTTTGGTGTTTCTCTTTCCATGGGTTCTCCATAGCCATAGGTGACACCACTAAATTTGGATGTACCTACTTGTTCACACACGCATGCACTGTAGACAATTTAATCCTGAACACTCACCACCATATTTTACATTTATCTGGTGGTTTAGATCCTTGATCTCTTTACACGTACTGGCTCTTTTTGTTTTGTAGGTTTTTGCCCCATGAGCTGACATTATACACCTTTCTTCCACAGTTTGTCTTGATTTTGCTGGCTCATCTCTCCCTTCATTTAGTAGTGGGTTCTTTGTTCTGACAACTACCAAAGTTTGATATTGGGTGCGCTAATGGTCAGCCTAGAGATCCATCTGCACTTCAGTAAAATGTGAAAGTCGAAGCCTTGTCTTTGTATTCAGTTGTTTTCTATTCCCACTTTGACCTACGCACGAAAACTGTCTGTCTCAGAATGTGATTACAGTACACATTGCTTCTGCGGTTGTCTTTAAAGTCCGCAGCACACATAGATGGAAGTGGGTGAAATGCAATGCTCTCTCAGGTAATAAGGTTAAAACTTGCTGTTTCAGATATTAGATTGTCCAATCTTTGGATGTATTTTGATACAGTCTCTTTCTTTCATTTGAAGCAGGACTTTGCAGTAACTACAATGTAGCTCCAGAAAGTGTTTAACAATTTTACTAAATTTTACTCCAGAATTATTAAACTAGTCTGTACTTCTGAAAGACTTCACTTCTCTTGCAACTTATTTTATGAGACAGATACAGAATTGAAGGCAATTCCTTTTTATTTTGGTTACTACTGTTATTCTTTAAGATAAAAATAAGGTTAAAGAATAATGTAGTTTTGATGGAATGTGTTTGTTTTCCATGAAATGCATTTGCAAGAAGTTGCATTGAATTCAAAACAAAACTATAGTGCATTCTTTCCTATTTACCATGACAGCTGGACTGGACCTGCTCTATGAAGGTTCAACATGTCCTGAGTATTTTTCAACTGTTTAACTAATCTTAACAATTCACGTTACACCTCTGACTCTGGGTATGGGCATTTTCGTATAAGAGAGAGTGGTCCTGGTACCAGGGGAGCAAGTAGAAAAAGAGGGAGCACACACACACCAAAGTTACCACTTGTATTTAATTCAGCAAATAGGCCTCCCACTGGAAAAGTACTGCAGTGATGTAATATATTTCATATGGCACCGAGTTATTTAACCCTTATACTGTGAGTCGCTTCACATTTCTTAAACAGCCACCATCAGAAGACACACCCTATTTTAATAGATGTTACTGCTCTGCTTGAGTAGGGTCAAAGTATGGGTCTCCATAATCTTCTGATTCACCCGTCACCCAAATATGCTGTACTGGATCTTTTAGAAAAGGTGGATTTCTGTTCTTTCTTCTCTTTTTTATTTTCCTTTTTGTCATTAACATTTTTAAGCCACTTTTAGTGTCATTTAGCTCACTGTTAATACTGTCTTCCACACCTTTGCCTTTTACCATTGTTTGTATCCTTTCTTGTATTTTTTTCTTTGTAGCTTCCCCCTATATCTCCTCTTTGTCCTGAAAATATTCACTTATTAACAGAGAGATTTTTAGGAAGAGAAATTAATTAGGTTCTCTGGAATTAGGGAGGTTACATGTGGTACATGTGGTGATTGTTTTGAATCATACATTGTGGAAGACAGTGCAGTCAATTCAAACGGCATGCCAGGTATTCATAGGGATTCGGCAGGCTGGAAAAGTCTCTCCACAATCACACCACAATAGGCTCCTGAATGGTGCAGTGTATAGTTGTTGACTAGACTGAACATCCTTAATATTTTATTTGTGATACACATATGTATCATTCTCTTAAAAGTGTAAAACATTAATCATGTGGTTATCAGACTTTACCTTAGTGTCGTCTGATCAAATCCAGTCTCATTATGTGGAGTTTAATGAGGGGTCTGGACAAAGACAGCTTCCACTGCTCTAAAAACATGACATCACCTCCTCTGCCGCTCTCTCTCTCTATCTTTCTCTCTCTCTCTCATCTTTTCTGTCTGTTTTCTCCTTTTCACACTCCTGCCCTCCCTTGTTGGTCTTTGCTTCCCTTCTCTAAATCTTTCTTAAACTATGACATCACCTGATGTGAAACATAGTAGCAGTTCTTACGTTGGTCTGTAGGTGGCAGCCTTGGCCCACAGAGGAGCTTTTTTCTGAAAGAGCAGCAGATCTCTGCAGCATCAAGATGAGGTCATCCTTCTGAAAAAAATACCATTCATGGGTTTAAACATTTTAAACTTTCACTCCATTGTGGCTTAGAGGATGAGAAATGTTCAGTGAATCCACCTCTGTTAATTCTTTTATTAGCCTTTAAGAATGAAAGTGACATGTGTTTTGATTAAAATGATAGGTGACTTTGTTTCAGTAAAATCCACACCTTTGCTCATGCTTAAGAGTATTTTGATGTGTGTATAAAGCATGAATTTCAACATTGTATATTCAACTTTGTGAATATAAATGTGTATTTATTCTATTACAACTTTTTATTACTGCTTTTTCTTCTTCTATTACAGTTATTTATTTATCTATAATACTGTTTATCCTGCTTAATTGGCACTGTGCTGCTGGAGCTCTAATTTCCTTTAGGGAACTTCCCCAAGGATTTATGAAGCTTTATCTAATCTAATATAAATGTCAAACCTATGGTTATGATTTTAATAAATGTGTGTTGTTTTTTTTTTCTCAATTTTTCCCCCTATACACATAACTTGCTATTTCAAGAAATGGACATACCGTACATAAAATGTAAAGAGGGAATGAGAACCACCTGTATTATTTCCTGCTCCGTCCTGTGTCAACACTTTTGTCTGTGCTTATACTCAGTTGTTGTTTCTTTGTGCAGCCAGAGGGGGCACTGTTTACCTGTGATATTGCACTAACAAAAAAGAACCATATTTAAGTGGTAGAGCACTGTACCGAATAGTAAAGTAATCAAATTGATATTAAACCAAATGTAGCTTTTAACCTGGGAAAACATAATTAAATCTGCATATATTGTACTTGTGTATCATTCATGGTTTAGCTCCTACTTTGATGAAAAAGTTGATTGAACAAAATCATAATTTGCTTTCAAGAACTTACTGAAAAGATTCTAATAGACCAGGCAGAAAATGCACCTTTGGACGGACATGTTTCTGTTATCGAGCATATCTAGAGAAATGTCTGGAGAAATTTCTGGAAAAATATCTGACTCATATCAGACAGATTAAATTACAAAAGAATATCCAAGATATATTTTTAATGTTAATATTATTTTATCATTTATGTGCATTGGTGTCTCTTTCTTTTTAATAAATCACCTTTTTATGCTTAAACATTTTTTTTTATTGTTGGTTTTTTCTAGTTTTATTTTTTCCTTTTTCCCCAGAATATTTTACATGCCATTAAATCTAGCAGAGACAAAAGAGGAAAATGAGTCTATATGGTTAAGTGTGGCACATTTTCACGACATGCTTAAATATGCACCTTAACCAATGTTCAGTGTCCCCTCATAAATAAACAAAACCAAATCAATTGAAAACCATATACAGTCAGACATGAGTGCATGCACATACGTATACACTTGCACACACTTGGGAGTCACACCAGAATATTTTGATTGTTTTTGACTGGTCCTGACCCCTCCCAGTATCCTCTGCACAGCCAGCCACATGCTCAGCTCTTCAGTTAGGATTTTACATACCGGTTAGGCAAAATTGCTCCCTGGTATACAATGTCAGCCAAATGAGGCATTCTCAGTTCCTGTTTTGGTCACAGACGGTTAAAGGATATGGGTTTCGGTGAAAGGGTGTGAGCTGTTTAGATAAAATTTATGGGAGGAGCGATGAGTATTACAGATATTCAATAGAAAATGCAAGGATCTTGTTTCAAAGGATATGAAAAGCATTGTGTACTTTTGGAAAATTGAAACATCTTGCTCTTTAAGGAAAAGTAGTCCATCATTTTTGCTCTTTCATTGGCAGCCTCCTTCACATTTATAAAATTACCATCAACATATTTTAATGACGTATAACATGAATCACATAATTTTCCAGATAATACAGGATGCATGTAATGAGACAGGATCTAGATGTTTGAGTAGAAGTAACATCAGCCAGTTGAGCTCGTATTGCATTTGTTTCAAGCGCTTTTGCTGCTCCATGCAATTGTATTACATCACTGTAGAGTAGTCTCACTCCGAGTGTGTGTACCTTGCATGCATGCCATCTCATTCATAAAATGAGTGTTTGACGACCTTCTGATTGGCTGACTGTGCCCTACGCAACATTACACGCCGCAGTATCATAGCCAATGAAAACTTACAATGTTATGTCTGGCTCCACCTCTCAAATATCCACACACGTCGGCACACTGAGCCAGATTACACACATTTACTCTTCTCACACACAGTTGTAGACATAGTGGGAATACGTACAGGGAAAGTGTGTGAGAGACAGTTCTGTTTCTGTCTCTGCAGTCATCCTTCTGTAAGAATACACACGTCCTTTGAAAAAGACTGTGCGTACCGTCTTTCCACCATGTTTTGTGTGCATTTCCCTCAGTTTTGCTTTGCTGATTTGGAGAGAGAGTGATCCTGAAAGGATGAACAAGACAGCAATGTAAAAATCATGGGGGGAAACAGAACTGTGGGTGGGTAACAGGATTGAGGCAGAGTGGAATGAGAAAATACAAACTAAGAGTAAAGAGAGGCAGATGGACAGTGGGGTGATCTGAGCAGCAAGATGTGACCTGAGCGGTGTAAGCGGAGAAAAGAGGAGTGCAAAAGAAAAATAATGCCAGGTGAAGATTAAATAAAAGTGGCAGCAATAAAGATGAGGAAAATTTTAGGACAAAACTGATTAAAAAAAAAATTGTAATGGTGCTTTTACACTAGTACCTACTCGCCTCGCCTCAGTTTGGCGCTTTTCCACTAGGGGTCTAACCGTGCCGAGTAGATACTTTTGCTGTATCTATTCTGCCGAGGTTCTAAGCGGGCTGAGTCGGGCTGCATATGAAGTCATCACACTACACGCCACCGATTGGTCGGGGGGTTGGGAATCAGACGTCTGAGTCAGGATGTGGACATTGGCGAAGAGCGACTCTGACGGCGGCTTCTTGTTCATTTTATTCGACAAGCAATGGCAGCGCAGAAGTCTGTTTCATGATCCAACTCTGAGGTGCAGATGTTCATAAACCTGGTGGCTGAGGAGAGAATTAAAAAGGGATCTACTGTAGACGGGCGATAAGGAACGACAAGATCTTCCAGGAGCTCTGTCACTTCATAGCTGCTTGCGGCTACCAAAGGACTTTTCAGCAGGGCCGAGACAAACAAAAAAAATTAAAAAGCGTCACCGCTTGAAGCTTCTCTCACTCTCATTTTTTAACTTGATATCGAACACAAGCCACAGACCCAGCAGCACATATATATCATCTCCTCCTCCAGGTTCTACATCTTTAGTGTTGTTGTCTTTTTCGTTTAGACCACACAATCAAATATGTCACAGCAGCTTCGCTCCAACCCACTTACTTCTGCTCCAGGTGCTGAATTGTTATGGAAAAGAAACTTGAGTTGAGTCGAGCCGAGCTAGAGCTGAGTAGAGCTGAGTAGGTACTAGTGGAAAAACGCCATAACTTAACTGACTACACATGCACTGAAAAATTGAGGTTGTAATTTTAAGAAACTTTTCAATTCTGGAAGAAGTGCAGTATGTATGCATGTGTATTTAAATCAAGTGACTGTCTGTCTCTTTTATGTACACAAAAATGCATGCACTTTTTTAAATGTCTCAGAATTGTACAAACAACCAAACAAACCCCAGAACAAACAGCACAAAAACAAAAGCAGGAGTGATAGCTGGACATTAGCAGGATCACAAGGCCCACATGGATAGCTGTGTGTGCATGTGTATTTAGATAATTATAACAAGGTGACTCATGTTTAGGCTGCAGGAACCATTTATAAGGCATAAGATTAAGATTCACATCCATCCTGTTTTAAAATTCCCACAAGGAAACTGTGGCTAAAGAGGAAGGGGGAAAGCTGCATAAGCTGGGTAAAGAGGGAATTTCTTCTAGGTCACATCCTTTTGATTACTTTGAGGAAAGGGATTTCAATAGCATCAAAAAGTTCTCGATGAGAACAAACCCTTGCTGCCATAAGTTATATTAGTAGTGGAAACTTCAATGTTTTGACACTTTTATGTTATCTTAGCCAAGTTATAAATCACATATAAAACAAATTGAAAGAGTCGGTTACGTTCTGATTAACCATAACATCTGACAGTAACATTGCTCATATTGCCACATTGCCGTATTCTGAATGCTGGGTTTGACATTTGTCTCCTGCATTAACTGTTTTTTGCTTATCACTTATCACACCACCCCACAAGGCAATAGCACTTGCGCAGTCGTAAGTGCATCGACAGCAGGCTAAAACTGGGCCCCTCAGAAAATATGACAGGGTCTGAGGTTTTTACACCTCTAGAACTTTCCAAATACCAATCAGATGGGATCTGATGGCACTGCACAACCCACAGGGCCTGAAGGATGTGTTGCTGCTATCACAGTATTACACACTCCAGGACACCTCCAGATATTCTTATTTAACACCGTGACTGGTCAAGTAGAAGTGACTCATACAAGACAGGAGATCCTAATGTTAGAACTCTTATTGGTGTATAGCATGAATAAACAAAAAGTAATCTCAGGGCATATTACAAAGATGGAAACCCAAAAGTTCACATTTCAACATTTGCGTTATAATATAGTTATTTCTGTATGTGTGATTTAGGAGGAATGAGAGAGGATGATAGAAGACTGAGGCCATACCTTATTTGTTTTGAGGGGAAAAAAATAAACTAAATGATGAGAGATATTACTGGACTGTTTTGATCCATCTCCATTAGCTACCTACAGACTTGATGAGTATTGCTTGAAGTAGGGCTGTCAAATTGGTTATATTTTTTAATCGTGATTAATCAAAAAGGTGAGCATTTTTCTTTCGGCTTGATAAGCAATGTGGTGGCACCCTGTACGAGTAAAAAGTATATGCAGTACAGACCAAAAGTTTGGACACACCTCATTCAAACAAATGTGAAAGTGTGTCCACACTTTTGGTCTGTACTGTATATTCTTTATTTTCTTGCATTTATTCTCTTGTATTTATGTGAAAAGAAGTTTTAAAACCGCTCTTCAGAAAACCAAGGCGTGACTGATGCTTTCTGCATTGTGTTTTACAGTCTAGTCTAGCTGCCTCCGTTTCTCCAAACTACCAGTTGGGCTGAGGGTCATATTTGCTGAAATGTGTGTGCCTTAACCTCGTGTAAAAAAGTATAGTGGCCTTAATTACTTAGTGCAAATTATGTTCAACTTTGACATCCTTAGATTAAAGTCATTTTAAAATAAAGTGAACATACAGTTAATTCAGCAGAGCATCCCTGCCCGCTGTTTACAGAACATTTAGACGGGAACAAAGTTGAGCAGAATTGAGTGATTCCTCATGGTCAGTTGCCATCCAGTGCACAAAATACATTATTTTGTATTTTATCCTGGTTTCTCCAACTTCAAGCATATGAGAAAAAACATATTCATTACGTGTTCCTGGTGTCTAGTTATTTGTTCATGTGGACTTTAGATCTACAGAAGAGATCAAGAGAGTTGCTTTTTTTTTTTTTTTAATATACAGGCAGAAAATGTCCCTGTTACCGTTTAGCCAGTCAGTACTTCCAGTTCTCTAAGGAATACAGTCTGAATACTCTACAGACTACAAATACTCTGTAGGGATCTCGTGGAAATATCATGAAAGGGATGCCAGTAATGAGATAAGTTGTGAGCCGAGGGAAAGTTGATGTTGCAGCTAGAGGAAGTCAGGGTTGTAAATTGAAGAGCAGAGGAGGTAAATAAAAAAGGAGATGAATGGCAGAGCTCAAGTTGGTTACACCAACACTGATGATTCTTAGATAAACGTTTTCAAAGATGCTTTATGAAAGGGGCTATAAGTGTAAAACGGACTGAAAGTTAAAACGGAACTTCAGGGCATCAGACCTGCACTGTAGCAAATTGAACGAGTAATAACATCTCTGCTCTGCAACAGGTTGCGTCAGATGCCATTTAGCAAAGGCCAGTGTTGCAAAAAGAGCTGCTCAGTAGCAAACAGAGTATGCCTGTGGATATGTTTTTGCAGTTTCTAGTTGGATGTACATCACCCATTCTCTGTTCCTCTTTTCTTGACAGGTCTTATCTATTGATAAGAACACATTTATGGCGCCTTTGGTAAACTGCAGTGCATAAAGGTCACATGAATAAACTGGCTACATACACAGAAGCTTCCTATTGTGGGGATAACTACTGCAAAACCTGTCAGGTCTTGCTGACTTTTCTTCTCATAACCTTCCAAAATCTTGGAGTCTTAACAAAACAGTCTACAAAGAAAATGACCTGCAGTGGTATCACTGATGCAATGAGCTTTGCATTTCTTCTAACAGCCATTTGTCAGATGATACATCCTGTAGTTGAGAAGAGATGTTACTCTATTTAACAAATTGTTAGTTTCATCAAGCAAACAAAAATCTAAGATGACTGCTGAAACCACTAGATTTGGGTTAAGAACTAACTAATGCATTCTTTAAACTCTTGAAATAATGGTGGAGCATGATCTTCTAACAAGTAATGTGATCTGGAAAAAGCTTGAATGACCATAATGAGAAATAATTTAAATGTTTGAAAACTCATCCAAGAAAACCAACAGGAGAACTCACTGCAATGTTTAATTGTGAAAGTAAGAGGAAGTCCACGTCTACAGTGTAAATAGACGGCTGTGTAGCCAGAGTCCAGATTTACTCTCTTCCAGAGGAACGGGAGCATCAGGGTATGAGTGGTGAATGAAGTGATTACAGCCATCATTCCTAGTACCTACCATGCACTCTGGCAACATTATGATCTGGGTTTGCTTCAGTTGCTCAGGCCTCGGTTCAGCAACGTTGTGTCCAAAAAAATATGTTTAAGCGACCACCTGAAGATACCGAATGAGCAGGTTCTTCCATCAATTGATTTTCTTTTTCTTCTGTGATAGCTCAGACACATATGAAGATGATAGTGTCAGAATTCATTGAGTTCAGTTGTAAAAGAGTGGCTCATAGAGCAGGAGACATGATTTTCACACATGGATTGACCACCAAAGAATTTAGACCCCCCCACTCCCCCCCTTTCTCTTCAGGAGTCTTTAGGATATGTTGAAAAAGACTTACCGGTAACTGCAGCGGCCCAACTCTCCCATCTCTCCCGTCAGTACAAGATTGTGGTAAAAAATTAATGCAGCTCTGAAGGGAAATTAATGTTTTAACATGAGATAAGACACTTGAATGTGTGAAGTATTGCAAAATATTTGTATATAGCTTTTTTTCCCAGTTCTTCTTCTTTTTGGGCAGCTAGTGTATTTGTGATTTGATTTTAAAATCATCCACCCATACAGGTTACACAGGTTTCCCTTGTGTGTTATTTGAGTAGACAGGACAGTGTGCACATGGGATGTATACAAAATAAACACTGACATGTAGAAACCAAACTTAGCTTTGCTTGACTTCAGTCTGACAAGTGTTATGTCAAGATAAATTATTTCAGTTGTAACAAAGTTGCATTGGGTCTGGTGTTGCTGTTAAAACAAAAACTGAAGTAAAAAAGACGAGCTAAAATATATGGGATATATGGGATTTATTGACGAGAGACAAATGAACTACGATGCTTCAAGTTTGACCTAATTTTTACTTACTTAGCTTACTCCTTTTTTAATTTAAAGTTGTGGCTCACCAAAGGATAAATACAGTTTTATTAGCTAGTGAGTGAGCAAGTGAGGATTTTTGGATTTTTAAACTAAATACAAAGAATAATTATTATAATGATTACAAAAAAAATTGGCCCTGCGATAGACTGGCGACTTGTCCAGGGTCGATCCCTGCCTCTCGCCTGTAATGAGCTGGGATAGGCTCCAGCAGACCCCCGTGACCCTGCAAAGGATAAAATGGGTATAGAAAATGGATGGATGGATGAATATAGAAAATAGTCTTGGACGATTACATGTCTTCATTGTCCAATGGAGCGATGTTAGGGAGTCACTCATCTTTGAAGGGAAAACAGGTACATGTATTTGTGTGTGAGCGTGTGTGTGCAATGAAAAAAAATATAAGTTGTATTTTGCATTTGAATACTTGTCATTTCTTTTTTGTTTTCCGATAACTATGTTGTATGAAAGCAACCTTTTTGTCTTCTTTTTGCCCCCAACACTTTCATTTTTGCTGTCGTTTTGAGTCAGTAAGGAAAACAAATGCAATTCCTCTTGTGATGAGGAAATGGAAGGTTGAAAAACATAAATAATTAATGTGGTATGCCAGGCGGTTTCTGAGGTTGGATGAAGAGTGTGAGTATCTTGGATAAAAAGCAAAAAAACTGAGAAAGGCATTCACGGACTTGTGGTAAATGACACTTCAAGGCCCCATTTAATGTCTTCTTTGTGTGTGTGTGTGTGTGTGTGTGTGTGTGTGTGTGTGTGTGTGTGTGTGTGTGTGTGTGTGTGTGTGTGTGTGTGTGTGTGTGTGTGTGTGTGTGTGTGTGTGTGTGTGTGTGTGTGTGTGTGTGTGTGTGTGTGTGTGTGTGTGTGTGTGTGTGTGTGTGTGTGTGTGTGTGTGTGTTTCTCTCTTCACTTTAGCCGTCTTGTGGTGTTTTGGAAGATAATCCCCACTTTCTGTCCAAGCGTCCAATATTCAGCCATCAGTGCCATTACTCACTGACCACCTGCTGAAATAGAAAGCAGGGGTGACCTGAATCGCAGCTTGTGGATGTTCATGTGAGGCCACCTGCTGAAATAAAAGCATTGGCTACCTGTGTGTGAAGAGCAAGATGTGTGCAAATGAGTGTTTGTGTGTTGTATGAGTTTATAAGCCTTGTGAGGCCCAGCCAGGCTTTTGATCAAATGGTTAGGTTGGTTAGAAAAGTCAGGGGCCTTCACAAGTATTTCAGGGCTGCAATATTCTGTCCAAAAAGATTGGTATTCTGTTTAAAACATGATGAAAAACAGTGAGACCATTTTGATTCTATATCATTAACAATAGAACAAAGACAAAAAATCTTTTGAAATTATGACAAAACATCCCAGAGATGCTGATTATTTTAAAATATGATGAGAATGATTAATAAAACCTGGAGAAATCTCTGTATGCAGGGAACGACATTGAAAACCAACATTGAATAGCTTTCTATAGGTCTTCTTTTGGGCATGAGCTTATTTAAGATTAAAGGAGCATGAGGCAGGATTGAGGCAGGATTTATGAAAAAATTCCGTATACGTTTTAAGTTTTCTAGTAATAATGTCAGATGAAGCGTTCCAAACCAAAACGAATGAGCCCTCTAGCGTATTTCTCCATTGCCTTGAACAGGCTGTGTGCTGCAAAATGTGCTGCAATTCGTGTGACGTCAAATTAGGGCTGAACGATTTTTGAAAATAATCTAATTGCGATTTTTTTTCCTCAATATTGCGATTGCGATTTAATATGCGATTATTTTTTTCAAGGTTCTGTTCTCAAGTATTTTTCAACTACACAAGCAATAAATCAGTCTGTTTTATAATAAACAATGTTAGATTTATTTAAAGCACAGATTACAACAATAAAGAGAAGACAAATCTGTGGCTTTACCTCTTTAACACGTCTACACACATCTGTATACCGGTACATCTGTGGTGGTCGTTCTCTCTGAACCCAATCGCACGACACCAAACCGGGTTAAACTTTAGCCAAAACGAGGCGTAGTTTAATAGAAAAACACAAAACACCTTCCTCACAGGGAACGAAAAAACCTTCCTCACAGGGAACTCAGAACTTCTTCACAAATAACTCAAAAATCACAGAGAGAAAAAAAACCACCAGCAAACTAACAAACAAACCAACAAAGCTCAGAGTTAACAAAACGAACCAGCAATGAACAACTCGCAGCACCGCTCTTTAACCCTCCTGATGAGCTGACGAGCTGCAGGTTCAGGCTCACAGCGCGACTTAAGGCTGATTTATGGTTCTGCGTTACACCAACGCAGGGTACGCAGTACATACGGCGCGCGTCGCCGCGTAACCTACGCGTAGGCTCTGCGTCGATTTAACGCGGAACCATAAATCAGCCTCCACTGCGCGACTCCAATGTCCGCCGGGGCGCGCCCGGCTCGTGCTTGTCGCCGCGCGCAGCTCCTCGCCACGCCGACTCCGCGCTCATATATTTAATACATTTATAAAGCCCATATATTTATAAAGCCCCACCTGGCTGAGCCCTAACACTGAGACCATGGTAGATTTAGGTTACACGCGGACATGCGGCACTGTTGACTTTTTTTCCCTGCCGGCAACGTGACCAGATCACGTGACCAGATCACGTGACTGTTCAAATCGCAGCCTTTGCGGTTAGGAAATCTCGTTTTATCACATCGCGATATTATCGCGAATGCAATTAATCGTTCAGCACTACCTCAAATGACGCTGCATGCGCGTTCTCCCGTGCCGGCTTTGCTGTTGGCTGCAGTACCCCCGACGGCGGTCGTGGCGAAGGGTGGCGCTAATAGTCTCATTTCTTAAAAGGAGCCTCATGCTCCTTTAAATGAGGCAAAGAAGGAAGACTTTCCTGTGGTCTGATGAATAACAGATTGAACTTCTTTTTGAGAACAAAAATTAATACTTTACCTTTTTAAGGCTCAGGGTGAATAACCCTACTCTTGATTAGGGCTGAAACGATTCCTCGAATAATTCGAGTAATTCGATTACAAAAAATGATCGAGGAATTTTCTCTGCCTCGAGGAATCGTTTAATTAATTTATTTTTTTCGTTTAATTTCACCAGCTCAAATCCTCGTATTACGCCCGGACCACATTTAATGCGACACAACACGCTGACGCTGCGCCGTTAAAGGGGGGAGAAAGAGGCGGCGGGTATGTTTGGTTTTAGTAACATCATGCTCAGGCAGTCTGCAATGGCCCAGACGGGAGACACATGTAGCTCAGTGCTTAACTTTTATTTTTAATCCACGCTATATTCTTCTGGTCCGTTCTCTATGTTCCCCCTCTAAAGCCAAAATTATTGTTCCGCGTTAAATCGACGCAGAGCCTACGGCGCTCTCCGGCGAGGGCGGAGAGCGGCGGTCCGGCTGGCGTTGCCACGGCTACGCCGTAGCCTACGGCGTAGGGTACGCAGCGACGCGCACCATTCTGCGTTGTTGTAACGCGGAACCATAAATCAGCATTTACCCGGTACATAAACCTCTGTTCCCGCTACAGTTTTAACTAAAAGAAAAGGCAGAAAATGTCAGAAAAATAAAAACGTAATAAAGCTAACTGGGTAGTTTTCATTTCATTTTATCTCTGTAGTCATTCATGGATAAAACAAGCAGCACTGGTGTCTAATGTGCTCCAATACAGCAGGTCTCATAGTTTTATTTTGAACACTGCCAAAACTCTAACTTAAAACTTAACTACAACTTAAAATTTGCTTGACACAAATGAAAGTTCAATTGAAACACATGGGAAAACACCTAACATTTTAAGTGATGTGTGTTATCAGGTGTAATGGCATTTTTAGGTTAGAAATAAGAATATTTCTTGGTAAGATCCTTAGTTTTTTGAGTGAAGGCAGTGAATTTGGTCGACTGGTGTAAGTTCAGGGTTTTTAAATGCACAGCCATGAACCTACTGTATTATATAATTGAGTCTTGATGTCAATTAACATCTAACATCTTATGTATATTTATAATTGCTCTTTAACTAAACAAATATGTTTTATCCGATTACTCGATTAATCGATGGAATTTTCAGTAGAATACTCGATTACTAAAATATTCGATAGCTGCAGCCCTACTCTTGATGTTAACACACTTTCAAAGCGTCCATGATGGTGTGAACTTGTACTAGTGCATATGTCTTGGGTAACATCTGTAAATGCCAAACTATACAGTATTTGGCATTTACTTAAACTAAAACCTGTTTGCCCATTTTGTCTTTAATATGGTTCCTTTGTTGCCATTCAGATGATGATTTTCTGATTTGATCATCTGCAGGCCATACTTTATCTGCTGTCCATACAAGAGACAGTATATGTCCATGAAATAAATAGTATATATATCTGCTTTTCATAAAATACATGTTTTGTATCTACTGTCCACACGAGACACAGTATAGACGAATAGAAGCTTTAAGCTCAGTTAGTGTTTGAAGGTTTTCGGGGCTTACTTTACCTTGAGACTGTAAACCTTTCTTCAGCTTTGCTCTCCTCTCATCCTGTGGTGGTATTGGCAATCTAGATCAATACAGGGTGAAGTTAGCAGAGTAAATACAAGTAATGTTTAACCAGGACAGAGATTAATAGGTATGTATTGATTATGCATCAAGTGTTGCCACAAGTAATTTCCTGGTCTTGTGTGTGAGTGTCTGTGTTGGAAGGGTAATGCGTGTGTTGGTGGTGTGTTTTTGCTTTAGCTGGACAGTATTGAATAAGTAACTATGTTTGCAATGCTTTACATCCCTCAGCTTAGACAGTGAGACAGACAATGCGCTTATATGCATAAACTTACAGGGAAAAGGCTTTGTTGTACTTGTTACGCTGTTTATTCTATGCGCCTTTTTCAGTCTCAGAAATTAATTTTACTCTTCAGAAGCTGATCAAACATTCAAGCTCACGGATGCATGCACATTGAGGGGGGCATGTGAAGTTTGTTGATGAGCTGATACTTTCTGCACAGTGGACAGATGGCTCTCCTAATCTGTCAGACAGACACTGCGATCTGATGTGATGATTGCTGTGTGTTTGCCCGTGTGTGCCCCTCCATTCACACATGGTTTCTATGGTAAAACTCAACAAATTCCTACTTTGAAGGCTCTTGTTATCATGTGTGTGTATGGGATTTTTTTTCTTTCTTTGTTAATCATTTCATAGTTTTAGGTAAATGTGTCTCTAGTCTTGGTCAGTGGTTGGGTAGGGCTATTATGACACGCTTATATTTCTGAGCTTAAGATTTTGCACTAAAACATTTAAATGTTAAACAGAGGGTGGCTAAACGGCTTTATAAACTTTAACAGTTTAACTTTTGGTAACACTGACTTTTCTGGTATTGTCTGAGGGATGGAACAGTCAAAGCCACCACTGCCTTCCCTTTTGAAATAGGGCTGCAACTAACGACTATTCCGATAGTCGATTAATCATCGACTACTGAAACGATTGGTCAACTAATCGGATTATGACTCTCTAAATTATTAAATTGCTCTTATTTAGGTCTCAGCTTTTAAATTTTGTATGAGGCTGTTTAAGTGATGCGCTAATTATAAATGAAAGACATTAAAGATGGACACTTCATTCAAAAATTGAGATGCACCGATCAGGATTTTGAGGGCCGATAACCGATCACCAAAAGCAGAATCTGCTGATCCTGATATCGAAACTTTCAAATGTCTTATCACAGCGTTGTGTTTAAATTCTATTGTAACATTCCTCCTCAGGTTATCTCCTTTGGACATACCTTGCAAACTGCAAATTTGTTGTCCTTTTCGGACATTGTAAAACTCCCATACCGGCGACTCCATTTTCAGTGTTGATGTTTTGTAGAGACGGCCACGCCCCCTTAAGAGACCTCGGTCTGAGATGTGGGAACGCACGCGCGGGCGGCGGTTTGGTGTTGTAAACGTCGTCGGATCGGCCTGCTTTGAACCATTATTTTGACAACTCCGATTATTCTCCGCCATTATCGGCCGATCCCAATCGGTTGCCGATCGATCGGTGCATCTCTATTCAAATAAAACATATTTTAATGAATTTTACTGGCAGTCGGTGTGGTGTCCCATCGGCCGCCCCCATATTGTTTACCTGGTGCTGTACTTTATTGCGCATGGGCAACTCTCAGCAGAGATAGGAAGGAAGGCGATGCCATACTCTGTTAATTTTTTTTAACCGACAATAGTTGACAATTAAATTCATCATTAAATTCGACTTATTTTCATCATCGATTTTTGTCGATAACGTCGACCAATCGTTACACCCCTACTTTGAAAAAATTATTCACTTTGATGCAAAGTGTATAAATATTACCGCAAATAGTAGCTTTAAGCAACAATAATGGCTTTATACAACACATGAAATATGCAGAAAACAGGGCTCTTGATGTGCCAATGACGTTTGAGTGACAGAACGAATGCTGGCATATGTGATTAGTGGATATTACGATTAAGAAAGTTTCTAGTATTTCTGATGTGTTGGTTCTTTTTAAGTGAATGAGTGTAGCAGAAATGATATTTCAAAAGAAAATGACATCATCCATCTATTCTAACTCCAGACTTTGCCTGACATTACGCACATTGATACATTCCTGTCTGACTACCTGTCTCTGTGTATTGTAATTCCCTGGCAGCATGATTGTCTCGGCTTGATTTAGTTTCTCTGACCTGATATCTGATTAAAGGGACTCAGACGTGTGTAGGAGCTGGATTAGCATATAAAAAGACAGTGACAGGACATCAGATAATTCTGATGCCATCTGTTTTTAATGGAATCTCTTAGAAGAAAAGTGTTTTTGTGTGTATGTGTGTTTATACTTTTGTGTTTTTCCATCCCCATCTCTCTGTTTTCTGTTATTGTCCTCACAACTGTTTCAGGCGTATTTGTATTGCAGATTTGTTTCCCTCTTTTTCCTTTTTTTGTATGTAAACCTTTTCCCTGGTAAAAAGCAGACCCTGCAGTAACACACCTTATGGGTTAAAGGCATGCATTATTCACAATGGAAAACATTAAAATTGTCCCATTTAGTAATTATTAATTAGAAGGCTTGTCATTGTCTTGGATTTGACTTTGACTCTTCCAACTACCTGATGTAGCCATTCAAAAGTGCATGGTGGTGCTTATACTTGCAAGCATCTTTGTAAATGCAAACACACATGCACGAACTGGTGTCAAAGGCAGGCTTGTCTTTTTAAAATGCATCAGTCCCATAGGATTATCCATTTCCTTGTCATTTTTAATTTGTCATAAGTCAGATTTTGATAAATACCACAACTCTCTTGTGCATATGAAAGCCTGGTTGGCAAATGGTGAGATTAAGCATATTAATTTTTCTTTGAGGCTTAGCAGTCTAGCAGGGATGTTGAAATACCGATTTAGTCTTAATGAAATGTGTCTGGAAAGTAAAAATGAGAAGGTATGGATGAAAATAATGGCTGTAATGACTCAAAGAATAAGAAAAACAAATAGTTGTACCAAATACTTTGCTCGGTGTGTTATTTTTGTACTTGCCTTTTAGTAAGATTGTCAAATCTGATATTTTGGAGGATTCTTAAATAGTTGCTAACCTCTGATACTCACACACACCTGAAAGAAGTCCTTTAGATGTATGTACTGGAGGATGGAAATATGTGACAGTGTTCATTTGGAACGTGTTAGCAGGTAAGGAGATCAGGTGATGTGCTCGGGGCAGCACTGGTATTCAATTAAGAGCATTATAGTGATCATGGTGGAGCGGCTGGTGGCGCACGGTCAGAGAATGTGTGCTAGCGATGCGTGTAATTTAAAGAGACAATTCTGGTTGAACAAGGTGGTCCACTAAGCTTATCATGTGTTGTGTGTACAAAGTGCCTTTCCAGATGAATTTACTGCATCCAATCACCTCTTTTATGAACACGCGAGATCAGCAGACTCTTTGAATATTTACAGTTTACAGAGCTTATACCATAACTGTTCCTTTGTCTTAGGAGTTTCAAATACATTCTGTCACGTTTTTCCCTCTCTGCATCTGTTCCTTTCACACAGTTTCAGGTTCTGTTGTCTCTCCAGTTTGTGGTTTGTACTTTGCTAAAAGTTTGGTTTCCTTTCCATCTACTGGTTTTCTTTTTTTTTTTTCTTCCTGAATTCTGAAATATACGTTTCATTTTCTGCTTTCCACACTTGAATTGTGTGCTTTAGTCTTTCATTGGCACCTTTTCTCCTTCTATATTTGTTTTCAACATAAGTGATTTATAGTTTTTCTTTCTTTATTTTTGAAACAGCATGCCCTCGTCCTCATTTCCTTAATTTCCTCTATCATTTCTATGATCGTTGTCGAGTGACTATTAAATATTACTGTCAGGTGATGGTGACATAAGTTGGCTTTATAACCTCTGCTCTTTCTAACCCATCACAACACCTGTTCTTTGCATCAGAAGAAATAAGAACTCCCTGCATCTCGGCTATTTGCATTCGATTTGCATACGAACCCCAACTGGCTGTTTTTGTAATGCCAAGAGGCTAAATTCACTATTTATCACCAAGGCCCATAACTAGTTTTCACTTTTCTTGTTGCATTTGCATAACATTTGCATGTCCCCCAGCTTGGAACTGGGAATAAGAGACCAGATGACCTAAATTGTTTCAATTTTACACTGAAATAAAAACAAAGTGGAAGTTTTAATTATACTATTAATCGAATTAGGACACTTCACACAAGGAGCATAAATATATGAAACAGTTAATGCAATAGCTACCTGAGGCTACAAGTTCTCTGTGCTAGCTGCATGAAAGGCACCCCAAGAAAAAAAGACGCTACAATTTGACATAAAGCCACACATTTTTGTGTCTATTCTATATTACTGAAAAAATCAGCAAATGTTAATTTGATTTCCAACTTTTCATAGATATCTGATAATGTAAGAGAGAAGTGTTGGTTCCTCTTACTGACTGAACCCTTTTTCAAGTTTTAAGTTCCCTTTTGATATGTGTCATGGGTCAGTTTCTTCTGTGTGAACTTTGAAAGATGGTGATCTTTCTGTGCTCTTGATTGTGAATGCTCTGGTGGTTAAATAGCAAGCATGTCTTAATTGTGAAGACATTGATGGAACATAAATTATTGTCATCTTGTTTTTATGACTATTGTTCTTTGTGGTCACAAAACACTGCAACACAGGAGTTTGGAAAAATTCACAAATAATAAATGGGTATTCAAGCATTTTTTTTTCTTTTAGGTTTCCAACAATCCCTACTGCATCACTCTCAGAAGAAGATTTTAATTGACTGAAGGACGGATGAATATGTTAATAAACCTCCATAAAATTTAAGAGAGTTATCATTTGGCATTGATTATCTATTAGTTATATATTGCTATAAGATTAATGACTTTTAATTTTGTGCATTAATTGTATCTTAAGAAACATCTGCGTGAATATCTGGCAACTTTCTGCTGCTGCCAGGTGTGTGTTAACATGTGGCGGGTGAAGGAAACGAACATGTGCAGACCGGACTCTTAAATCTTGTTTTGTTTTCTTTAAAGGCCACATGGAGCGCAGGTCTGTAAACTGTGTTTAGTAGCACCGGTTTACAAAAGGGCATATGTTTGCATGCAAGGTCCCATGTCTGTGTTATATACAGCTTTCTCTACTAAATCAACAGCAGAGTAACCATAAAAATCATGAAATGTGATCACAACAAAACTAAATAGATCTTTAGACACATCAATGAATATAGGGGAATCCTATTTATCCTATTTCCTATTTGAAACCTATTGAGGACAGATTCTCTTAGCTACCACCTCTGTTTTTACAAAGGCTCAACCTTTATTGCCACAAGTCACTGAGGGCAGGTGAGCTTTTACATACAGGTGCCCCCGTAGCTTTCTTTCTCTTTGTCCCTCTCTTCCAGGTGACGAGCAGGAGAAACTAACTTGATCCCTCGCAGTCTTGCAACACATTCTTTTTTGTGTACACACCAAATTAACTTGTGGTCTTCCAGTGGCCCTTCGTTTTTCTTTCTGTAAAATTTTCATGCCTCACATGGGGGCACACATCCTATTGATTATTAACTGCCCTTGCCTAGAGTGAACAGCAAATATAGTCACATTTTGTAATGTTGGTAAAATGGTGTACCAATATTTGTCTAGTCTGTTATTGTTGTGAAATAGGGAACTGCCTGCGGTTACCATGATGTGCATGACTTTGTCAGTTGGCTTTGAGGCACACCTCTCTCTCGCTCTCTGTCTCTCTATTTTTCTTTTTCTTTTTACAGTTTCCGAATTAAGTTTACAGGTTAATATTTTTCGATGTTTGCTATCATTTATTACGATAAAGAGATGATGTTCTAGGTATTTATTTGAATTGTAGTGTGACGTATGTAAGAGTTAAGAATCTCAAACATGATGAGGAGCGTCAGTTCAATCTTGAGTATCAGGATACTGTTGGGTTCAAATTCAAGTACAGATGCACTCATAGTAAGTTGGGGGGTGGGCTTAAACCTATGAGGAAGTTCAAGTTGGAGGCTGACAGGTCTCAGGTTGACAACTTGATTAATATTTAATGTAGTAGTACGGTAATTTGTTTTGTCCAGAATGTTTTCCCATAAATACATGATATTTCTACATATACTTTGGACAAAATGCCAATGAAAAACAGTTATAGAGCTAAAACCGAATAAAAAAAACTTGGTTTTTAATAATATTGTTCCACTTTAAGCATCACAGATGCATGTTGAGTTTTGATTTTTGAATTTGTTCAGGTCCTTGTTCTGTTCTCAGTACTTCATACTTTTTTTTTTTTTTTTTGAAGGAGCTCTATTAAGTAAAAGTAACTTTTTTTTTAAACATTTTAAATTGACCGACTACATTTCCAGCCTTGACCAGAGTACTGTAAATCTCATGTTGGAAATATGCTGGGTGCTGCATTTAAATGTTTTGGTTGGATTATGTTTGATACATTCCTGAATTGATCTGAGTTCAGTTGAAGTTGATAAACGTCTTAGTTTGCATGGTTCTGTTTATTGTCACATTTTTCCCCTTTTCTGTCTTTTCTTAAATCTCTTTGTTAACTGATTTTATTTCTTGGAATAATGTAAGACATGACATGACAGCATGACACTGATGTTATGACACATGTAATTATGTCTGTGTGTGCAACAAAATGCATGTGCAATGAACAATTAAACAAATGTCATCAAAGACCTTCACTACTTCCCAAGGCATTATCTTTCACAGTTTTTTTTATAAAAAAGAAAATTACAAAAAGGAAAATTCAGAAAAAAATATACGTATCTTCTAAAAAGTGAAAGTGTGTGTCGTGTGTCACTCTGAAGTGTGTCTCAAGTTAAATCTCAGCTATATTACTTTGTCACTAACCTTAGTGGTCATTTTTTCCTCCCAGACACAATGACTTTTGTGCCCTTGACACTAATAATCCCTCTCTCACTATGTGAAATATCTTTTCATGTCTGTGCTGATGATCATAATGGTTTTCTGTCTGAGCTGCAGACTAGTGATTGGCCCCAATTACTGCATGAACCTGAGGCCTCAAATCATCCTATCTTTGCAAGGTGAGACATGTAATGGCAAAAGGCCTGGTTTCCATCCCTTGCTTGTATGCAGCATAATAAATCATCCTTAAAGCACATTTAAGATCTTACTGAATCCACTGCCAGGAGTGTATCATTCCCTTTCTATTTTCACTTATTTTTCTCCACAAGCCTTTTTGTGTCCTTTACCTTGGATTACTCAGCCTCAAAGTGCCTCAAAATATTTGTATCTATCCATTATTATATTCTTGCTTTGCAGTGTCCCACTTACTTTACCGGTAATTACAAATCATCCACTGGTTCTGTCAACAAATATATTAAGGACTTCCACCACTTGTCCAAACCTGAGTCAATAGATATCTGATTGACGTTTTGTTTGTGGTGCCATTTCAGATGTTTTGTGTACTTTTAGTCTAAGACAAGATATTTGTCTGCACCCAGGTGTGACTTCGTGATCAGATGTAAGAGAGACAGATTCTCTAGATCCTCTTGCCCCATAGAGTAAAGCCATCCCCACCCCAATCCAAGTTAGTCACTGGTTTTTCATGGAGCATTTATCATCATCATTTTTTTTTTTTTTACCGAGACCCCACCACATCTCAATCTTATAATGCTGGGCCTATTTTACACATCCTCATTATTTTGTTCACCTTCTATTTTCTGCATATTTTACCTTTTTCTTACCTCCCTCTCAAACTCATCTGTCTTGAGTCTTTTGATTTTATTTTCGTCATCTCCATTCTTGCTCCACCTCCATTTTTTTCTTACTTCTTGCTTTAATGCTTTCCCTCCCTCTCAGCCCTTCATCATTTTTGTTCCCGTCTCTTATTGCTTCAACCTGTCAAACTGACTCTCCCTCTCATATAGTAATGTACTCACAGTTGTTAAGGACAGGAGAAAAATCCCAAGTGAATAGATCTTCCCAAGATGTTGTCAAACTGTTGATGTGAGTGTTATCATGGACCCCTGCTGTTCCTAACTCCGTATACCCTCCTTTCTTCTTAGAGCTTACTGACACATGGAGACACTCCCACCTAGAAATATTTTTCTTCAATAGAGACTGCAGATTATGCACATAGTGATACAGCTGAGAATTTCAGACACTTAAAAGTAGTGTCTGAAAGGACTACAGTCTGCGACACTGGGTTTGTGTGTGCATGAGGGAAAAGTAATGAACAGTGAAAAGTACTAACATGAATTGTGTCTATACATGTGGATCATTTTTCACTTTTAAAATAATTTATCGATTTCACTATAATTTTTTTCATTTGCGTGTTAAGTCTAAGAATGAAGAATTGAAAAGGGTCAGTGAAAACACTTATATTTTCAGATCTTATACAGCAGTGTGTGCAATTTTTCCACTTATGATTGACAGGTATCAGTGGTGGTTTGTGTGCGTGTCTGTGTGTGTGTTTGCATGTGGACATATGTGCAGTCAGCCAACATCTCTCTAATGACAGTTGATTGCATTATCATCCACAGCTGAGTGGCTGCTAGACGGAAAGACCAACTGCCAAACCCGAAGGCCACAATGTGTGTTAGTGTCCATCTGTGTGAGCTATGTGTGCATGTCTTCGTGGGACAGTTTGTGACAATATGCTTACTTACGCAAGTCCTTATTTGTGAAATTTGACTGGATATGAAAGTTATATGTCCCCCATAAACTATTTTATATATTACCACAACAGTGGCCAGTATACCTATCAACCGGAATGCATGCATCCTCACTTTTTCCTTGGGGAACAGGAACCTTTTAGGCAAAAAAATGTATTCAGCTGGGAATCTGGGTGTCCTAACCAAACAAATCCAGCTTGTCTTTCCTGACATCCTAACTCTTTTTATATATATATATATATATATATATATATATATATATATATATATATATATATATATATATATACACACACACACGCACACTCACTGACCACTTTATTAGGTGCACCTGGTCACATGGCAGCAACTCAATGCATTTAGGCATGTAGACATGGTCAATATATACATACACACCGGCCACCTGCATATTTTCAGCTGCATAGGATGAAGGCTGAATTGAAAATGTAGTACATTTTTGGCATTAAATGCATCACATGCTACACTTAAAATATATTGAGTTTTCTAGACAAGATACAAATCTAGGGGATTAAACTTTAAACACAAAGGTCTTTTGTTTTGCATTTCCCCCCATATATTCATGATATTTTGTAAATAAAATGATTCACTGATAAATTGTGCCAAGAATAGTAATTGTCACTTGCTTCCAAATTTCTGTGAGGACATAGTTCATGACAGTGACCTCACTCTGAGATGCATAATGCTGGTGAGTGGGTCACTGCCCTAGCACTGCCCTCCAGTGTACCTGTCCCTCCCAGCCAGTAAACCTGGCACTCAGCTGTCTGGTCAGCCTATCAGCCACACCGCCCTTATTAGCTCAGTCAAGTGTGTCTATTCACCCCAAAGCCACCCCTTGTTCCAGCATTCTTACCCCTGTATCCCCTCTACTCACTGTATCTCAAGGTCAGCTTGTCCTGTGTGTTTGTGTGTCTGTGTTTGTATCAGTATAGGATGAGCAATCTTTTCGAGGGGCTGGGGGACAGTGGAAGAAATTATGTGTGGGATGGATTGGAGGGTAGAGGGCAGAAATAACAAGGGAGAAAGCTGTGTATGTGTGTGCATGTGGAGGTAATTGGGGGTGTGGTGGTGCTTTGGGAAGGCTGGGGTTGGAAGGTAGAAAGTGGGTCATTGAGGGGTTTGTGAAGCACCAGGAGCATCATATTGACCCCAGGGCTGCTCTCCGCCTCTTCTCTTTCTGTCTTACACCCAGTCAAACACACTCTAATTTCTCGGCTTTAGCCCTTATATCGAATACCAGGGCTGAAAACCGGATTAGAAAGTCTGATCTTCCACTGCTCTGATTTTGGTTTAGAACATTTGGCTTGCTTGTATATTCTGGTGTAGTTTACACAGAAATTGACTGGACAGACTCATAACCAGGGTAAAAAACATTATTTAGGTTCCTTGTCATGTCATCAACATTTGATATTGATGACATGCATCTTTGACTGTGTTCAGATATAGCTTGTGAGGAATATCACAGTTTGAAAGCTTGATATGGATATTCAGTGAAATTCTAGTTGTGTAAGGCGCCTATCAATCATAGAGAGATAATTATAGTGTTTGGACAGTAGAGGGCCCAGAGTTCCTTTTCCTGCAAAAACATACACAGTATGACTGCAACAACTGTCCCTGAATTGCTTGAAAAGCCCAAAGACAGATACTGTTGTAGTCAACAATATTTTAAAGAGCAAAGCACTCCCCTGGCAGGAAGAAAACAAATCTGTTTGCAGAGTAATCACTCTGGGAGCTCCATAGTGCTACCAAACAAGCAGAACAACACACATTTACTTGAAGCAAAAATTGAAGACAAAACATTGAAATTTGTGGGGATTGTTTCTGTACTTAGTCAAGGATACTGCCATTTTAAAATGGAGCGTGGGTAATACAATTGGACATGCTGAATTCATATGAAAAACACTGGTAGAAAGAAAGAAAGAAATGTGTAGAAGTGAGTGAATATTATCACTATCGGAAAATGTAAATTTAAACCATATTCTATCAGAACATTTTAGTAAAATGTTTGAAACAGTTGACTTATAGATGTGTAGATTTATGTCTGCCCTTTTGTACATCTGCATACAGTAGATACGTTGGAGTTTGGGGAAATGACCCTATTCCCATTCTGCGTTTTATTGTTTTAATGTTTCCCGGCTGTTCCGACCCTGCAGCTGAGCCTCTGTTTGTCTCTGTGGGGTACAGCACACATACACCTGCGTATAAAATCAGCATCTACACTTGCAAAGCTTGCATCATTTTAAAGTGTTTTTGAAGCAAAATGTTTGTGTAATTGCACATAAAGTAGATATGACATATGTACAAAATCATGTTTTTTTTTTTTTTTTTTTTTTTAATCATCATTTTTGATAAACATGCTACTTCATATCAACTTTGGATGCTATGTTACTCCAACTCTACTCATTCATGCTTTCCTGTTTGATTATTCTTACAGTAAATCTCATTTGGACATCTTCCCCTGCTTTCACCTTATTTACTCCTAACAGTGATGCTCCTCCATGCTTGTGTGTGCTACTTATCTTTTTCTTTTTATCTGCAGTTGCAACCATCCAGTCCTTGTTCTTTTCTTTGTTTTGTTGGCATTTCTATCTATACTTAGTTTGTTATTGCACCTGCTCCCATAACTTCTTTCTCTCATTGCAAAGAACAGTGGGATTGAAATATATGTATGATCTTGTTTATGTGTCTCCCCAAACACGCACATGGACTGACCACAGGTGCTGTGGATCCAACAGGCCCTTTCTATGTGATTTAAAGTATCATGCCCAGGAATAACCTCATGGATTTGATTTAGTAATTTGGTTCAGTCAGTGGCAATGTTTTCAAAAGATTGAGTTGGTATGGGCATCTTCACACATAGAAATACCTCCATACGAATACAAGCAAATTGAAACAAAACACACATGCACAAAAGTGTCTGCATAGCAGGGTAGGCAGTATAAAATGGATGGAATTCCTCATATTTCTTATTCATGAAAACACAAAAAAAATCCCAATCTTCTGAGGTTGGTGTATGATTCGTGTATAGGATAAAACATAAAAAGGAAAAAGATGAGAGGCCTGTAATTTTCATCATAGGTTCACTTCAACTATGAGAGACAGAATAGGGGGAAGAATCCAGGAAATCACATTGTAGGATTTTTACTGAATTAATTGGTAAATTCCTTGGTAAAATAAGTATTTAGTCACCTACATGTATAGCCCAGGACTGCTGCATGTTTTTGTGAGGGTAGCTCAAATTAGCTACCCAAGGGGAACACAGGGAGAACATGCAAACTCCACACAGAAAGGCCTTTTCACCAACCCCACCCAGGTCATGGGGGAACTTAACATGCACTCAGTGCCCACAGCGTCCCCGGCAGGAATTGAACCCAGGACCTTCTTGCTCTTAGACGGCTGCACTACCAGCTGCAACACGTATTAGCATTCAACTTTGAAAAAACAGAAACACCTCTGTGCTGCAACAGAATTGTTCACAGCTTCTTAATAATTCTGACTTTATAAAGTCAGAAATCCTGACTTTGTTAAATCATCCTACGATCAAGGATAAAGTTTTAGTTCCTCAAATAGTTTTAATATGTCCTCACAAGTGATGAGGATATTTGGGTGCAGATACAGAGGGCGCTGAGGTTAAGGGGATAGTATGTTCAGGAAAATCTCAGCTCCACGTTTTCTGTCGACTCTGAGACAGCAGGAAAATAAACGGCTCTGTTGCAGAAGAAGAAGAAGAGGAGGAAAAAAAGTCTTAAAGCAGACTTAAGTACATATTGATTTCTAGATATATTCCCATTTACATATCATACTGGTCTAATAAGATATATATACCGTATTTTCTGGACTATAAGCCGCTACTTTTTTCCTAGGTTTTGAACCATGCGGCTTATACAAAGGTGCGGCTATTCTGTGGATTTTTCTTCCACCGCTCGGAGGAGTGCTAACCGGAATTAGAATAAAAACTAAGATAAAATAAATGCAAAGAAGAATACTTTACTTCTTCTTTAGCAGATAAAAGTAGGTAGAAGCAGATTTCAAACAGATAAATAGATAAATAAATAGCGGTTATTTTCTCTTGGTTCAGTCCAGTTTTAATCAGCAAAGTTGCTGCCGTGTTAAAAGACACTGTTAGGAAAGGATCTATTTAGGTACAAACATGTACATCATTTACAGTTCAAAATCCTTCTGTACATGTAGTAAATATCTAATCTAACAACAGAAATATCTGCGGCTAAATATCTTTTTTTTTTAAATAAAAGTGGGTGCGGCTTATATACAGGTGCGGCTTGTATATCTTTTTGTATTTTTTTTAAAAATAGAGCGGGTGCGGTTTATATACAGGTGCGGCTTATAGTCCAGAAAATACGGTATATATATATATATATATATATATATATATATATATATATATATATAACGAATTGATAAGATGTATGTTGTTATATTTTATAATACTGCCATGTTAGACTCTGTGCACAACATGCTTGCATACACACCCACCAGCATGCACGTCTGCCCCTTAGGCCCCACTTCATCTGATAAGTCAACAGTTTTGTGCACATTCTGTCCCAATAAACTCACACACTAACCTGATGTGCACAACAGGCAAATAATAACCAAATTACTTCTATGCCATTGGTTGCATGTCTATGCTTATGCAAATATTATACAAATAGGAGATTCCAGAAAGAGTCTAACAGTCCCGCATATCTTCCAGTGGTGGGAATTTATGAGCACTTAGATACTGAGTCACTCAAAGGTTACACCTGGCTTCTTTTTCACACTGATATTGCAACTTGTCTGCCAAAAGGTAACCTATCTAATCTGATATTTGGTCGGATATTTTAAAATGCTGATGGCATAGGAAGCATTAAGAAGAAGAGTTGCGTAATTGCTGGAACCATTTAAGGCATCATTTTAAAGAAGTGGTTACACCCATTTATATTTTTCTGTGTCAAATCAATCATCACTAATGGCATTAAAGGTGACATATTATGGCATTTAATGTATATTTATTTATTATTATTTATTTATTTAAACAGGCCTTGAATGTCTTAAAAACAATCTAAAGCTTGTTTTTTCTACATACAATCACAAATCCAGCCTGTGGACCCTGTCTCTAGTTTTACCGCTTCTAAAGCCTTTTTTCTCTTCATTTTCAGGGCGGGGGGGGGGCTATGATAATGAGGCTCTGCGCTGATTGGCTGCTTGAATGACGTGTAGCAGGGGAGGAGAATAAGCCTCGCTCCGGCCAGAGCAGCCGGCTGCGTCGTACACAAAACGTGTCCCATGCGAGAAGCTTCTGCGACAAAATCAATTCCATGGCTTTATTTTTTTTGTATTAGACTGTCCTAACTGGCCGCGAGTTTAACAGTTTCAGTGTGGACAGAGAGCGTCCGATGTCACGCAGCTCGACGTGATAGTCGGACGCTCGGACGCTGTAAACGGATCTTAAAGCCTGATTTACGGTTCTGCGTTAAATCGATGCGTACCCTAGGCCGTAGGCTCTGCGTTGGTGTAACGCGGAACCATAAATCAGCCTTTAGTCACCTCGTCTTCACACAGGAAGATTTCTCATAATTTCTTATGTTACAAGACAGATGAATCATGTTAACTGTAAATAAATCACAACACTGAATTTTCACATATGACAACTTTATTGTTAAAAAAATAAAATATGAGTTGTATATAAATAACATTTATGCACTATTGCTGGCTCAAGGAAGGACCGTGCGTTTTCTTTTTTTTTTTTTTAAGATTTTTTTTGGGCTCTAGTGGCCCTTTATTGGAGATGCAAACTGGAAAGGGGTAGAGAGAGAGAACGGGGGAGACACGCAGCAAAGGTGCGCGGGCTGGATTCGAACCCGCGACCGCTGCAGGAGGAGGACTGTAGCCTCAGTATATGAGCCGCCGCTTAACCCACTGCGCCACCGAGCGGCCCAGGACCGTGCGTTTTCTGAACGTGTCGTTGAACAGCTTCAGGTGCTTGGAAGATCTGAAACCAGACAGAAAAAAATGTATTACTAATTTACCTAACGAGTGAGTGGCTCCGTTAGGGAACTCTGGAGCCGGGCCGGTCCGTGAGCAGCTCTGTATGCGGCGCCGGTGCTCCGGAGCTAAGCTAAATACTTAGCCCATGCAAAGATCATACAAATATAAATAACATAAAAAAAAAGGAGCTTACCGCTGACTCGTGTGCAGTTGCCGGGTACGTGCTGTGGGAACTGATCCTTTTATAGGCTGAATTATACTTCTGCGTCAAAACGACGCCGTGTCTACGGCGTGTGGTTTTTGGACACGCAGAGGACACGCCGTCACATGCGCCGTCAGTGACGTGCACCTCCCGAAAATTGTAACTACGCGTCGAGGAGACGCCATCCACACGCAGACCGAGAGGGCTGTGATTGGTTTGTTTGAAAGCGAAGCATTTCCGGTTTCCGGTTTGAATCAGTAGTGAACTTCCAGGGCTTTTTTCTTCGTTTATATGTGATTTTTTTTGTTTTTGTTTTTTGCACAATAGTTGTCCTTATTTCTTTGATTTACTGTGACCGGAAAAAGTCGGATAAACCATTCAGAAAAAGATCGCTAACTAGTGGCCGCGGGGGGTACTGCACCGCGACCAAACGGAGAGACGGAGAACTCTGAACGATTCGTGACGGCACCACGGGTGCGCCGTGTGCTCTGCGTGTGTGTGACGCAGAAGTATACTCAGCCCTTTAGAGGGTAAATGTCGATGCAAAATCTAATTTCTACTCTCCCTCACTGTTCAAACAGCCACCGCTTCTAAACAATGGCAGAGCTCCAGCCGGCGGAGAGAGCTGGTTGTGGGCGTGGTTTCAGCAGCGGAGGCCGAACCTCTGCGCCTATGGTGTAGTCACCATAGGCGCAGATTCTAATCGGCTCAAAAAAAATCACGTGACACTGGGGGATTCTGTCGGGCGGGGGGTCACAGACCTTGCAGAAATTCATGGGATTTCGTCTCCCCTCTGCTGGCAGGGTGAGGGGAGACCACTTTATATATGTTAAAACAAGAAAAAACGTGTTTTTCATAATAGGTCCCCTTTAAATGATCAAAAATGTCTGAGAAACTATTGAGTTTCTCTTGAATTACCTTTCTTTTAGAATTTGAGACCAATTTAATTCAACTGACTGTATATTTTTAACGGTACACAGAAGTCATGGTTCGGTACAACAGGAAAAAAGAAACGAAAAATGAGACGTGTATAAGGGTAACTTTTTTCATTTATTTTGAACAGAATGCAAACCTAAAAACAATCTCCTTTTATAAAAAAGTTAAAAATAGATAGAATAAAACAAAATGAATGAACAGAAGGGATACGTTGTTGAACACGTCTTTTTCCTCGCGCCAGTGATTGGCATGTCGGGGTGCCGTCTTATGTGCGTTAGCATGTTTGATGTATTGCCAGTAGCACCTAAGTGAAACAACACGCGTGATTTAAACAAAGCCGGCGGCTCTTCTAACTCCACACTCCATTCTTTTTCTTCTGCTTGTTCCGTAATGTCGGTTGCTGACATCTTTCAGGCTCATTATCGCCACCTGGATTTACGCGAGGACTCAACTTTTTTAAGTACTCACTCAGATGTATTTGTCATGTGACTACGTGCACCGAACCGTGACGCTCGTACTCTGTAGTTACGGGAGAAATACAAATACCGTTACACCCCTACTTATTTGTACTGTTTACATATATCTGGATTTTTACAAAGTGATTTATACAATCTGATTATTGCAATAATGCAATGACAAGTGTGATTTATGCTTTTATAACAGCCATGAGTAGTGTCAATTCATTTATTTACATGATTCATAGCAATAATGTCTTTCTTTTTGAGATGAAAAAAGGAGCATAGACAACATTCACTGGAAATGTGAAAGGTTTTGTAAGTGGCCAGCTAATGTGGTCCTCATGTTGAGTCTAGTTTCTGTGACTTTTTATAGCCCAGCCTTTTTTGAAAAATATGGGCAATTTTTACAAGCAATGCAAAAGTGACTTTTTCCCTTGCTGTGTTGTAAATCAAAGTATGTCAGCAATAACTGTTTTGAAAAGGGATTAACTTTGAACTACAGTGTATTTTTTCAAAGCAACAGCCATTGTGGAGTTTTATATTTTAAAACCTACATGTTTGAAGTTAGCACTATTTCATTTGTTTTAATTACTCTTAAAGAGTAATTTCAATTTAGTTTTCATTTAAGAGTTGTTGTTGATGGTATATTGCAAAGAAAAAAAACTAGAAATCTAAAAAATCCAAGCATTACATCTCCGGCGCATTTATTTCCCAGTGTACTGTTCACTGGTGTTATTTTCTCTCTGTAATTTTTATCTGTTTGCAGACAAATTGTGCTGAATCTGTAGATATGATTGGTTTCTCTCTCTCTCTCTCTCTCTCTCTCTCTCTCTCTCTCTCTGTCTTTGTGTGTGTGTGTGTGTGTGTGTGTGTGTGTGTGTCCTGTGCGCATGTTAAACTGATGGAAAGCTTGTTATTGTCGGTTGAGAAAACTCCCTTGGGACAGAGAGGCGGCAGCAGCAACGCAGCTGAGACCACTCCCAGCACAGTCCTACGTGTGTGTATGTGTTGGTTGTCAGGCTAATAAAGAAAGGGATAATTAGCATTTTTTTTGCCTGCTGAACGTACTCTCTTTATCTCTTTCTCTCTGCTGGTTCTCAATTCGCTTTACTGATTGTCAGTTTTTCATTTTATCCTAAATTTTCATACATAGTTTTTGTACATTTAGAATAACTATGTTTTTGTATTCCTATTTCCAACCAGACAAAAGCTAAGATAGACCCACACCTTATACCTCCTGACTTATCTTTCAGTGTGATTCATACCATTTTTGTGCTTTATTGAGGACTGTAATTGTGTTTTATGTCAAGGAAAAAAAGGTCGAGTGTTGCTTACTGTAAGATCCAATCAGACACCTCAAAGTTAAAGCTTCTGCACATATATATTGTAAAGAAGATATGGTTTCTATATTAATTTGATCAGGATTAAAAGTTTTATTTAAAATGTTGATATGCATGTTTTTTTTAACCAAATTAAGCTCATAGAAAATCAATTATACAGTATTATATAGTATTGATATGGATTGTTTAGCTTAAATGAAAATGAGAGGGGATTTGTCTTGTCTTGTATCCTGTTTGATAAATTTGGTGCTTTAACACAGTAGCTCGCCTTTCCTCCATAAACGGTGTGCTTTCTTTGTTGAGGGAGAGAGGGGTTTGAGGAGAACAACTTTTCCTCAGGCAAGATGTGGTGTGGTTGGTAATCTCTCCTTTCTTCACATTCTTGGACATGCTGTGTTTTTCACAGAAACACACACTTTGTATATATCAGATTATCTAATTTCTGAGAATGGTGTGTGTGTGTATATGTGTGCTTTTGTGTGTTTGTATGCTTGACTGCAACACGGAAATGGATTCTAAGTGAAATATCTAGTTCAATGTGGCGTTAAGGAGCAGGCCGCTAGCTTCCCACTGCCGCGGTGCCACAGCTCTTCAAGTGTGTGTGTGTTTTTGTGTGTGACAGCTCTGCGGGCAGTGCCATGATAAGCCTGCCACCATTGTCTTGAGTAGGGACTGAACTTAATATCAAAAAGAGTAGGAAAGTGCTGTGCATGCTGATCAAGCATATGTTTAAGTGAACATCGCTGCTTTTTCTTCAGACATGACAATGTGTCTGCTTCTTATGGTTTACACTTTGTGATGACAGTTTCGGTTATATTGGACCTATTAACTTTTATATGAATCACTTTCATCAAACATCACATCTGAAGTGCTGCAGTCCCATTAAAGAACAGATGTGCCAAGTAGCAGTGGGCATTTGACATATGAGCAGTTGTCCAGTGAATTGTGTTGCTAAGAGTTATTACAAGATAATCAGCTGCAGTGGTTAAAAAAACAAGGCTGCTTAGTGACTTGCAGCAGCTTTGGGATAATTTAAAAACATAAAATATAAGAGTTTTAAATGGCCCTAGTTTGCAGCAAGTTAATAACCGCAGACTTAATGGAAGCTGGATTGTAGATCAAGTTGCAGAAGCTGCTTCACCTTCATTTACAGTAGTTGTGCAGGTGTTTGTGCACTTTTTGCCGGGTTATTGTCTGACATGACAAAACTATAATTTAAAAAAAATTTATATTACAATAGGGGTACTTATCCCAAACGTCTGGTACCATCTGCCTGGAGCCAATTAGTACTTTAATGCAGACCAGTCCTAAACTGGTCCCATTTTTGCACCAGTTCTTACCCAGCTACTCATCCCTACCGCCAAATCAACTTGCTACTAAAGTGAGGTCATGCTGAGTCTTAGAACAAAGTTGGATGATTTTCAAAGCTGAAATTGTCTGACTGGTTTTATTTAAAATATATTTTTTTAGTAAACGGGGAAAATTAATGCTTTTTCTTTTTTTTTTTTTTTAACTGAAGGAAAACATAACTGAGGTTCACATCTGTTCATGAATTCTTCTACACCTGTTATTTATACTGTACCATAATACTTTAAACCCTTAGACACATAATTACACTGTTTTGTTGTTTAAACAAAGTTATTTCTTTCACACCTTTGTAGAGGTTAAAATCTAAGTTGAAGAAAATGTGCACATGTTGACCCATCCATGTTTTAACTACAGAGGAAATTGCCTTGTCTGATTCTGTACATATGATAGGATTTTTTTCTTTGGCCATTTGCGGAAGTCATTCTTACAATTTCATCCTTTAGAATTTACTCAACTTTGCTTCATTTTACAGATGACCCAGCAGAAGCAGACCTGTGGTTACTAAACAGCTGCACAGTGAAAAACCCAGCTGAGGACCACTTCAGGAACTCAATCAAGTATGTTACACAAAATACAGACTCAAACACCAGTGCCTGTATATTTATAACTTCACCTGGGGAGTTGACATGAGCTGATTAGGGCATTATAAGGGCATTATATGGGCATTGGATGAACATTAATAATATTCTCGAACAGGTTTTAATGTTCTCTTAAAATGAATCAGTCACAGCAGCTTTAACTACTGGAAATATTGAATAATCATATCTTTAAATATAGCTGTGAAACTTGTTTTGAAACTAGATCTTTATTTCTGAAGTGAAGAAATTAAGATGAGAAATGAGAGAATTCTGTATTTAGACAAGCTTCTGGTAATGTCGGTGTTATGTCACTCGGTAAACAATAAAAGAATATTGAAAATAATTTTTTTCATAGGTATTTAGTATATCAGTAGAACAGCCTGAATAATGTTTATTTGGCCCATCAAGATTCAATTTATGACAATTAAAGAATGCTACTCATCCTGCAAATGTTTTTGACTAATATGACTTTCTACTCCAGTACAGCCATGAAAACAATCGTGATTCCTTTTTGCAAATCCAATTATTCTCATGCATAAACGTGTGTTCTTGTGTTTATTAGATCTTTTTAGTATGTTTCCCATGTTAGATTCCACGTACTACCAGTCCCACTGGACACACACACACACACACACACACACACACACACACACACACACACACACACACACACACACACACACACACACACACACACACACACACACACACGCATGCACACGCATGCACACGCATGCACACGCATGCACACGCGCGGAGAGGAAGAAACACACATATTTGCATAAGCACAGAGAAATTAAACTTGAAACTGTTTAGCATTTTTATTAATTTCCCTCCATGAGGGGCACACAAACCCTGCGGATATGTGCTTTTGTGTGAGACTGAGCTGCTTGGTGTGTAAAATTGGGATTCTGCTACTGAGTTTAGCTGGGAACTCTAGATCTCACTGTATAAATATATTAGATGCCATTAATAAAGACTATCAGTTGAAAGTAGGGATGTCCCGATCAGGATTTTCTGGCCCTGATCCGATTCTGAGTCATTTGTCTTTGATTATCTGCCGAGTCCCGATCCGATACTTTCGTAACACATTAAAAAAAAGAACAAATGCAAAATAAACAGATCTAGGTTGTCCCCTATTTTTATTTTATCCACCTCATTTTATCATTTAGCACTTAGTGCAGTTCTCTTCGAGGTAGCTTGAATGGTCAAGTAATAATAGTGGAACTATTAATCATAAAAATAATGGAAATTTCAACATAAATTTAAAGGGGACCTATTATGAAAAACACGTTTTCTCTTGCTTTAACATATATAAAGTGGTCTCCCCTCAGCCTGCCAACTCAGAGAAGGAGGAAAGCAACCAAATTCTGCAGTGTCTGTACAGCCGCCCGGATGAGCCGTCCAGAGTGATGGGCTGCTCCCGTCGTTACGTAATGGCGGGCGCGATTTACATAGGTTGGCCTCCGATTCGTGAAACCACGCCCACAACTAACTCCGCCGGCCAGAGCTCCTGCCATTTTTTCATAGCGGTGAATCGCGTCATTGCGTCAGGCAGCCAATCAGCACAGTGCCTCATTATCCTAGCCGCCCGCCCACTCAGAATCCCACATAGATAATGAGGTTAGAGAATGGGATGATAAAGACATGGCTCAGAGGCTGAATTTCTAATTTATTTAGCAAAAAGAATCAAAAGCTTGTTTTTAAGACATTCAATGCCTGTTTAAAATAGGTATTAGATGCCATAATAGGTCCCCTTTTAAATTAAATAAAAGCAGCAGCTCAACTTAAAATACCCAGCAGGCATGTAAACAAATAAGCAAATAAAAGAGCAACAGTATCATAAAGTACGGCCAGTAATGTATTTTTACACTGTACTCTTACTGCTTACTGTCCTTTTCTGGCTTAAAGAACAAAATGTATGTGTTTGAAGTGGCCTACAGTCTTCCTTGCGGTCGCCAGGGTGTCCATCATGCTGCCTGATAAAGCAATCCCTCGTGCATGCAAAGTCAGCAAAAATGCAACACAGCCTGTGGCGTGTGTTCAGTTTAGGAAGACAACACAGACGCCAGCTTTGTTCGGTTTTCAATCACCGTTGTAACGTAACTTTTATTTATTTGCCTCCGCTGTAATACGGCTGTGCGCATGTGCAGATCACCACAAATAAACAACTTTATTGAACTCACTTTATGTGACAGCCCACACTCCGCACCCTCACATCACCCATAGCTTTTTTCATATTAGCAGCGTTGTCGCCCTAAATTACGTGGACCAGTTGCTTGTTGATACACCAAAATAATGAGAATAAAATAAATATCCAATCCCTGATCACGATGCAACGTCCGATTTTGATCAAGTCTAGATTCCTGAAAACCATTTGGAATATGCCCACCTTAGTTCAGTTACTGCAGGTTAGTTATTCAGCTTTGCTGGTTTGGCTTATGCTCACATTTACTTGCTTTACTTTACATCCAGTCAAATCTGGCCAAACATCCTCATTTTAAATGTTGATAGTGAAACAGCATCCAGTGCTGGAAATCTATTTATAGAGACCGAAGGTGTTCTATTATATTCTTTTTTTATTTTTATTTATTTACATTATTTTTAAAATTGTATTTACTTATTTTTAAAGCAGCTTGTAATTATCTTCTTGACCCTGAATTGGAATAAGCGGGTTTTGTCCTTAGATGGATGGATTTAAATATGTTTTTACTGCTATAAAGTTGGTATTTTTAACATGGGAGTCAGTGGAAATGTACTTGTTTTTGTAGCCGGTCCCCAGTGGTTGGTAGTGCAATAAAATGCAGTTCCTATATCTTTTTAGCTTCAGACGAGCTTGGTGAATATAGCCACTTTAGGAGATAGATGTTTTGTTATTTGTGCAACTGTCAACCTCAGTGGAAAAGTCTGCCTGTTACGGTCTATATTGTATTAAAGCAGCACAATGTAACTTTCAGCTTTTCTGAGTTTGGCGGCATCTTTTGGACAAAAGCGGTAGTGCTTTACCAGAAAGAACACTACGTTTCCCATGAGCACCAGCGCGTACTGCCGGAAAACTCTTGTCCAGTCGCGTGCATTTGTTTTGAGAGAAGACGGGACGCTTTTCTGTTTCACCAATAGAACAGACGGAACGCAAAAAAAAAGATGTTAAACTGCTGGAAAGGAACTGGAATTTACCGGGATACCTTAAACAAGGAAGCCAGGGAGCGGTATATGGAGAAAATAATGATTATTAACGGTCTGGATCCATATGAAATCCCTACTGAAGAATGGAGCTACTCGTCGGAGCTGCACTCTTTAGAAAGGATTTACTGCCGCAGTTCTGCAGAACCACCGTCTCCGGCTACCTTGTTTAGGAGTGTTTGGCAGCTGCTTTGGTAAATGTTTGACTCGCCATGTGTTTCAATAAATTTGTATAATAGTACAACATACAGTACATGTTTTGTATCCCTCTTACTTCTCTTTTCTTTTTTTTTGACTGCTATATTATGTTGAAGAGGCTCCGAGGCGTGAGCAATATTTTTGTTTTCCTCGTGAGATTATTTTTTTCCTCTGCAGCTACAAATAAGAGTTAATATTTTTTCCTCAACAAACTAGTTTTATCTGAAGATTGGGGTTAATTGCACCGCAGAGAGCTGGCCAGCAACTGCGTTTAGCTGGCGAAGTGGGGAATAAAACCCATGTTTTGATCCGACCCGGTCTGTGTGAGTGTTTGTGGTTTGAGGCTGATTTATGGTTCTGCGTTAAATTGATGCAGAGCCTACGGCGTAGGGTACGCGGCGACACGCACCATACGTTGCGCGTCGCCACGTACCCTACGCCGTAGGTGTGCGTCGATTTAACGCAGAACCATAATTCAGGCTTTACTGTGTGGAAGCCGGTGTTTGGTCGTTACAGCCGCGATCCAAGCGAGCCGACGACTCTTTCACTCTTTTACTCTGTTATATCAGATACTTGGCCTGCGTGGTTCTGCCTCCGAGCAGGAAACCGGTGAAAAGTTAAACCATTAGCGATCTTTTCCCCACGTCTGTTGTGTGGAGCTGCTGCAGCCACAACGCAGCCACGGGTTATGCGCTTCTGCGGAGCTGCGCTCCACGCCCCGCCCATTTTCGTCTCGACTGCGAATCGGGAAGGAGGGGGAAGTGACGTATGCCGTAGCCGTAAAGATTTGTAGTTTTTTAGTGTGGCAGGGTTCCTACCATGCTCCTCAAAGTTACATAGTGCCAGTGAAGGCGATACAGACCCCCTCAGACCATGACAGAGGTTTATTAAACCTGTTGGAAGTTGATGTACCATCACAATGACTCTGGAAATATGATATTAAGGTCGAAAAGTTACGTAGTGTCGCTTTAATTGCACAGTGTATTTTAATTTAATTGTTATGCAGGAAAGGGATATTTTATTTTATTCAAGAAGCATTTTTATTCTATATATGCAGGCAGTTTATTTTTATTTCATTTGTTTTATACATTTCGAGATATGACTTTTGGTCCATATCGCCCAGCCCTAATGTGTATTAGATGTTTAGATAGTCCCCTACCACAAGGTCCACTTTGAGTTATATGAATAAATGTTTTACTCCTGTAGGTGATTTGTATTTTTAATTTTAAAGCCATCTGCCAGTTTATACATTTTGGTAGAAATGATCAGACTTAAGTATGTTGTTGTAATGGAATATTACAATTTCAGTGGGGAACAGTTTCATAAGGCCGCCTTGATAAGTGATTTCTTCTTGTCTTCCGCAGCTGCATCCTGGTAGTAACTGCTTCCTTTTGTTCATTCTGTCATGCAGTTTCTTTTCCAATAAAAAAAAAATGTCAGTTTATGTCAACTGGAAATCATAAAATAATAACACACATCAGGTCTATTAAAATGTCCTCGTCCATGCCAGAGTTTTCTTTGACAGGAAACCATCCAGTTGTAATGCTAATGCAATTAATGCTCTATTCACTCAAAAGAACACACAGGAGCCTCTGCCCACTGACATGTTCGCTCACATCCACACACACTCGCCAGAGAAATAAGAGTTCTTTTTCTGCCTTTCATTATTTACCCCTTGCATGATTGAGACACAGAATTAGTGGGTACCGGATCATACAGAATCAAAATGCCCACTTGTCATTTCTTTTTTGGGAGCTTTTTTTCTTTTTCTTTTACCTCTCTGCATGTGATTGACAGAGGGGGGGAAAAAAAACTGGAGAAGTAGGCAGGCACATGGGCTCCCTCGCGCTCAGTCACACGCTGGCTTTATGCCTACACCTCCTGGTACCACAAAGACACACTTGTATTTCAAAAAGTAAAGTGTTTTGATTTATCTTTATCGTAATGTGAAATGGAAAATTAGGACATTTTTTCATTTGCTAATTTTTTTGTGTGTGTGCGTGCGTGCCTGCGTGGCTGCGTGCTCTTTTATAATTGGTAGTTAACCGGTCGGATTAAAGTAAAGCTATTAGGTAAATGGCTTACAACTACTATCATTTGGACCATGGGCACTTATCAAGATGGATGGGAAAATGAATAGCTCCAAAAACCAAGATATTTTGGCATAAAACCTTCCGTCCTTTGTCAAAAAGTTGAAAATAATCCAAGCTAAAGGGGATCCAGTGAAATATTATAGTATGCACCATTTTTGGACAGGCAGTGTATAAAGCAATGCATTTATTTATAACATGATTTACTTGCCACTGGGTAATGGCTAACATCCATTATCAATTTGGTATCCGTAATCGTCATGCTTAGCGAAATCAGTCAGAAGTTTGTACTAACCCAGCGTCGGCTAAACATAGCAGTCATTTTGATTTAAGATAAGATAAGATAAGATAGTCCTTTATTACTCCCTCAATGGGGAAACTCACGTGTTAGCATCAGTAGACTTAACATTTCACCATCGAATCAACATGTCAGAGAGGATATTCCACTGTATAGGTCTGCCGGTAGCTCTGCAGATATTTCAGTAGGGATCAGCTGAAAGAGCTGGTAACCACAGCTGACTCTGATTGACACACGGTGGGAGTGTTCCCATCAACTTCCTGAGCAAAAAGGCAGCATTCAATAGGAAGAAAAGGTGGTTTCAAAACTGCTCTTCAGAAACCACTGTGTCATGTGACTTAATGGCTGGTCAATTGTTTTTACAGTTTATGGATCTCTAAACCACACAAATGTATCTATCCAAAAAGTTTGCTGCCCCTGTTGTCTTTGACAGAGAGAGAGAGAGAGAGAGAGAGAGAGAGAAAAAGACACAGTCAGTTCCCCATATCGAGAGATCGATATTGATATTGATTTCTTCAGACTAGATGACCAACCATTTTCTGTTGTCAGTGACGGAGGTTTCAAAATGATGATGAATGCCCTGAGCCCAACATAAGTAACACTGAGCAACCTGCTGACATTTCAGAGCAGGCATTCTCAGCTGTCAAGGCAGGTAATGCACAGGTGGAATTAATAAGAAATGGCTTGTTTTCTTTTAGTTTCTTTTAGTACATGTAACCCAGCAGATTTGGCCATGAAGCGCAACAGCTCAACTTACTGAGGGGGATAGCAGCTGTTTCTAGTACACCTGTGCATTCACTGCAGTCATCTGTGAAAAATGTTAATTGCTTTTTAGTTGGATTCAGTTTTTGGAAAAAACCTCAGGGTAACCTGGGACACCTTATTCTTAAGATCAATTAATAGACAAGCCTCTATAAATCTGTGACAATGTCAGGCTTAGAATAAAATTCTGTGTTTCACAAATCAATCACAATACATAAGTAATTAAAGAAAAAGACATTTAAAAAAAAAAGTCACTTTAAGTTCTTGAAAAACAGATTTTGTTTTTATCAAATTGTCTTTTTTAAACTAAATTGGTTTACTTAATGTCAAAATACAGACGTTGAATGAGTTTTTACACACATCAATGTGACAAACGTGATGCATTTGTGGTCACATCAGTGACATCGTAAATGTGTCCAGGGATTTTGAAGTAGCGCCACCATGGGTCCCAACAGTCTTCTATTATGGTCTGCAGAAACTTTGTTTAAATAAGTTTTATTACCACTGGAGAACTGGAACTTAGTTGGTAAATTACCAGATCAAACTACACAAAACCATTCATGTTAACCATATAGTCTGGCCAAATATTTTTGTGTTGCTACTTAGTTCTAAAGAAAAACATTGTTTTGTCGAAGACTAGGGGTGTAATGGTACATGCATTCGTATCGAACCGCTTCGGTACAGTGCAGATGTGTGCTGATCCGAATACAATGTTTAACAGTAGCTAGTTAACAGACAAATGTCAAATCCGAGTTCCCACACGAACATATTAAAGCAGCACTATGTAACTTTTCCACCTTAATATGATATTTCCAGAGTCATTGTGATCTGTGGTCTGTATCTCCTTCACTGGCACTATGTAACTTTGAGGAGCATCGTAGGAACCCTTCCACACTCAAAAACTACACATTTTTACGGCTTTGACTGCTTTACGGCATACGTCACTTCCCCCTCCTTCCCGACTTGTAGTCGAGACGAAAGCTGGGCGGGGCGTGGAGCGCAGAGCTCAGCAGAAGCTGGTATCATGGCCGAAGCAGCGAAAAAAACGAAGAAAATAAAAGTTTTATTGGAGGAGGCGAAAAAAGAAAGCGGGAGAGTAACAAGCTAAATGCCCGGACAAGAATAAACATTGGCCCGGCGTTCACTCGCTGGCGTGGTTTTGGTCATTCTAAAATTACTGACAATATCAACAACAGACACATAGAATAATAATAGTGATCATAAAATGGTGTAATTCGCAATGAGGAAGCTTTATAAAATAATAATACAATTGAATAGAATTACAGCACTAGAGGAAAGAATGCAATGCAAAGAAAATGTATAAAACATTTCTAGTATTTTTCCTGAGAACTGTAAAATTGTGCAGGGCTGATCTGCAAAATATAAGGAATGGGCATTCAGTTATTCACAGGTTATAAAGTATTTTTTTATTTTGTCAGTAAGTATGTTGGACTAGCGTATGAGTTTGCAATTTGGGGCGCATTATCTCGCTGAAACGGGACAGGGGGGCGGGGGTGACTTCACTAATAAAACCAAGTTGAACTTAGTGATTTTCAACATCGTCATATTATATTGTTTAGCCAAAAATAGATACATTACCTCTTCGCTATCCATCCTGCAAACGACCACTGAAAACAGAAAAGTAGTTTTGAATGTCTGTCCCGTCTTCTTTCATTCACTCTCAAAACAAATGCACGCGACGGTGACAGGATCTTTCCGGCAGTACACGCTGGTGTTCATGGTAAATGTAGTGTTCTTTCTGGTAAAGCACTACCGCTTTTGTCCAAAGGAGCCACCAAACTCAACAAAAGCTGAAAGTTACATTGTGCTGCTTTAAGTGGTGGACTGGAAGTTTGTAGTCAGCACTGGACTCCAACGTGAGTTCTTTTTTTCCCCCGCTAGCAGACGTCACGGCTGATGCAACCAAAATGCCGGAGCTTGAAAGCCATCCTTTATCTTAAAGGTGCCCTGTTTGGGAAGACTTCAGTTTCCCTGTGAAAAACAAAAATGGACATGGATAAGTAGATGAGACGACAGTAGTGTGCCGGCATTGTTCAACAACAATCGGGCATGTTTCTGGCAACACGTCAACCCTCATAACACATTTGAAATGGAACATCTAGGCCTGTAGCGATGCGTAGATGGCACCAACTTAAAGATATATATATATAACGTCATATTTTGTCGTCTGCGCACCCAATATTTATTTTTTCGTTTTTTTTTAGTTTTTTCTTCCCATTTTTCTTCACCCAGTGGTCCTACATAAGTCAGTCCTGGGCATTGCCATCCTCTACCAACCCCGGGAGGGCCCTGCACTGAGCTCAGGTCTCCTCCTTAACCTGAGGAGTGAGCAGGCCGCATCTTTTCACCAGGCAGGGTGGGGTTTCTCCGGCCGGACGTAACGCGTGGAAGGATCAGGTTGTTCCGGCCAGATCCCCCCCACCCCATCTGGCGCCCCGGTTGGCCAGAGGGGGCATGTATAGCCCAGGACTGCTGCATGTTTTTGTGAGGGTAGCTCAAATTAGCTACCCAAGGGAACACGGGGAGAACATGCAAACTCTACACAGAAAGGCCCTTTCGCCAACCCCACCCAGGGTGTGGGCGCTGAAGTCATGGGGCAAGGGGGGATATTTTTTTTTTTTGTTTCATTTTTCTAAGAAAATGTATAAAACGTTGTTTACAAAAATTGTAAAATTAAACAAAAAGCCGTTTTTACACCCCCCTCCCCCTTACTATACCAAAAATAAACCGAACTGTGACCTCACGTACAGGACCGTGATTTTTGTGTACCGTTAACCCCTAGTGATGACTGATAATTATTGCCAAGCATATAATTTTTTCACCTGGTTTTTAATTTCTGCTGGGTACCTCTATTTTTTTTTTTTAGATTTTATACATTGTTTTCATCTTTATGAGTTGAAGCTTTTGTTTTTCTCATTTTAGTCAGCATTCAGGCACAAGCTGGCACTTCCTTTTAACATGTTCATTCTGCCCTCCTGCTCACCCCCTCACATGAATTTATTTTCTTTTAAATCAGAAATTCACTCATTAGTTTATACTGCTAACAGAGCAGCTTCTGAATGCTAAAAAGTCAATTAATCTGTATATTTGTGTGTGTGTGTGTGTGTGTGTGTGTGTGTGTGTTTTTCAAATGCCATAGTCTGTATTCATTCAATGTCAGGGACCTCTCAAATCAATACATGTGGAATGCATTAAAGAATCAGTTGCTTAACAGCATTTGGTTAAACTGCTCTGTATTTGTGTGTGTGTGTTGGATTTATCCACTTCACTGTTTCTAATTTGTATAAACAAGGGAATGTATACTAAATGAATTAGATCCCAACTCTGACTTCTGTACGTCTGTTTTCAAAAAACATAAATTCCCACATCGTATTTATATTCATTTCATAAGGATTTTAATATTCATGAACAAACCACGAGAAAGGAAAAAAAAATCATAAATGTTAATTGAAAAGGGACTTACCGCTCACAGAACAAACCCCTAGAAGAGCATTTGTGCTCATATTGTGTGTTTATGGCAGATGTGTATGTGCTGCTTCATAGACATAGCATAGGCCCAGGTATCAGATCACAGTATAGAGTAAAATAATAGCTGTGTTTGTGTTGTCCATAACTGTGATAGTGTTTTCAAACGTCCAGGATCACAGTTGACTATTTACAGCGTGGGTAATGCTATTACTTTTAAAATAACTGAGGAGCAAATGATTTCCATTATTTTCTTTGAAAAACATGCATTCCAGCAGGGTAGCTGCTTCAGCACATGTTTTCATAAATATCAGTCAAAATTCTGTCTGCCTGTACATGAACTGATACATAGAAGTGAGTGACATTAAGGCCAGGAATGTTACTTTTTCATCAGGACATGACAACGAGGTATAAACAAGCTGAAATCTGCAGTGACCTTTAGAGTTGTTTACTTAGGGCAGTTATTTTATGTCTGTGTTCCAGTAGACAGCAGACACACATGCATGGATTTGTATCTGGCTGGACACACACACACACACACACACACACACACACACACACACACACACACACACACACACACACACACACACACACACACACACACACACACACTGCTTGATGCCTAGGGCTGGTTTTGGTTCAACCTAGGGATTGGCATTTAATCTGTCAGTTCTATAGGGCATTAGCCTACATTTTCGGGTACACAGAGACGCAAAAATAGTCAGGGAGGAGAAACTGACTGATACAGAAAGTAAACGGCATGGGCAAAGAGTGGGACTTGTAAAGCATGTTGCTGAGTTCAGGCCTCCTGAGGCCAAGGCAGTATGAGACCCACGCCAAGGCTAAGGCTGTCCAGAAATGACCTTGGAAATGTATTTCCTTTTGTATAGGTTCTCTAGTTGCTCTAGTGTTCTCTAGTTGTTTATAAATGAAGCGATCAACTTAGACTAATTGAGTGTATGGTTTCTATTTTAATGGATCGTTGTCTGCTTCCGATACCCCTCTTTGTAATGTTTGTTTACATTTCTTTTAATTTATTTCACAACACACTATTATAGTGCTTTCATCATAAAGTGGTTTTCATAGTAAAACAGCAAACATTTGACACTTGAGCGGGAGTTCGTGGCAATAAAAAACACCTGCACAGAATATAGACCTCATGCAGCAGTTTTTATTTGGCAATTCTGTTTGCAATTTAGTTCTGGCTGTTTTCATCTCTGGCTGAATCTGTTTTTGTTTTAATGGTTTTATGATGAAATACCCCAAGGTTATACAGGATACAGTGAGTTCAGAGTGAGTGACCAAGTGAAGCATATCTGGATGTTTGTTCATTAGGTGGACATCTGGTTGTCAGTTTTGGCATCCAGATATTCCTTTTTCATTTTTATACAACCCTCTCGCTCACTGGCGGAGAACATCCCCCGCAGGATTGCCTGAGTTCAGTTTGGTTGTTGAAAGGACAACTCTGAGCTGAATGTGCAGTTGTAATTTAGCTTTTCAAATTGGCACAACAGGCATGAAAGTTATCAGGACATTGTAAGTGGTTGATTGTAATGAACTGCCATCTAAACTTCAAACCAGTACCAGTGACTAGCTGCAGGTGTGCTTACCTTATCATTCCCTCCAGGTTTTGCGATATTTTTTCCTCATTAAACTCCTTCCAAAATCTACATATAGAAAAAAAGATGTGAAAAAAGCAGAGAGATTGGTCACACAAACATTTTTATTCTTGAAAGAACTGAACTCGATATTAGCAGACACTGACATAACCCGTGTCCTGAACAGCTTTAACGTTTAGGACATCCTAAATAATATATTTGAGAAGCTAAATAAAATAACAAGTTAAGAATGACTACATCAAAGGTTTTTATCAGTGTTTTGATTGAGTTTCCAAAGGAAAACTCGATTTGTAGATATCAGCTCTCAATGGAAAATATATTAACATCTGTTCAACAGTTTAAATTAAGATGTCTTTTTATTCTGGTGAGAAAATGATCACAACGAAACATAAAAAGCCGTTGCTCAAGGATGAACAGATCAAAATGACTGAAAACAAATATCAGCATGTATTTCTAAACAGAAACTTTTCACATTTCTGTCAAGATTTAAAATTGGCTGAAACAACTATTCACCATGAAGTAGCAGGTTTACTTTTAAAAGCCTACTGTGATTTTATATGTCTGTATCATGAAGTGGCTGGTAATTTATTTCCAAAAGATCACTCTCCAGATGCTTATAATGGTACAAGAAAACCAGCGCTTTCAAGTTGTTACTTGATGTGTAGCGTCTTCTGCTTGACAGAAAAAGCTCATAAGTACCGTTACTACACTCAGGATCAGCCGAGTTTGGAACTGCATCTTTGTAGCGCAGAGCCAACCTGCTCACCATCAAAAGCTAATCAATTCTTCAGAAAGTACTCAAAAAAGTCAGTGATAGCACTATAGCTCCAGGGACTATTTGGAATAAATGGAATGGATCTTGGCTGAAAAACAGTCACCTGCTTCAGAAATGAAATGCCAGGTTGACCATTCGTCATGTATTTGGCAAGCTTGTCTTCAGCTGCACTGAATGCCACTTCAACCTGGGCAAGGACGTTAGATTTCTGCTCCTAAGGCAACGGGACCTGAGAAAAGTACTCGGCACACACCTCATCACAAAGGACTTTGTTTGCAGCCAGGTTCATTTGCAGGTCTTCAGGATAATCAAAGACCTTTGTTGCCACAGGACATCTGCTTTGGAAAATATCCAGCATTTCCAACATTAACTTGCACTTGTCTGACAATGTGCATTTGGACCTTCAAAGACATGGCCTGCACATGATCTTCAAATATTTCTTGAAGCTTTTAAACCAATTGTGGAGCAGTACAACCACACATCTGAAAGAAAGATAAGTAAAATAATGACTAAAATAATAATAAAGGTCGAACTTATTTAACTAGTTATTTATTTTGGGTCTTAAGATGACTTTGATTTTACTCAGTCATGCACACTTGTATTTCAGACTGCAAAAACTCCCTGTAAAAAGAAAAATGTCTTCCGTGGTACTCTGCAGCAGTGAATCAAGGGGTCCAGCAGGTTGCACAGGGATTGGGCGCCATTGTTGCTTTACCGCATTCCAGGTTGGCTGTCAAGTAGGACAGTTACCTTGGTTTTCGCCCCCCTGCCACGAAGAGCATCTGACTAAAATACATCATGAATGCATTGAGATCGGTGAATGGTTTGTGGAAGGCACTGCAATCAAATTCATGATGTGTGCCATGCAGGTTATGTCCACTGACTGAAGAAACAAAGATTTCAGGGCTTCCTGATAAGCCTTCAGCATGTAAGTTGCATTGTCTGTATCATAAACTATGACTATAATAATGATCATTGTCAATGTCATAGTCTTGATGTGTTTCAACAACTGATATTGAAACAGTAGAGTGGTTGCATACATCCAAGAAAATGGTGTCAGCCAGATATGCTAGAATTTTTTCCAATAATCTTTCTCCAAAAGTTAATTTGCCTCGGAAATGCCGGCTTTTGCAAAAGCCCGAACAAAAGTCCCAGCAGACACGTTAGCCCACGCATGATGTGTGAAAAAAACACCGGGTCGCCGCACATAGACCTGCCTCAGCCACTCGATCATCATCCCTTCATCCAGCCAGCCCTTTTCATTTGCCTTTATAATGACTCCGGCTGGGAAAGTCTCTTTAGGCAAAGTTTTTCTTTTAAAAATCACCATACAGTTTCTGTCCATCAGCGTGGCAGGCAAGCACAATAATAAATGACGACTTTTCATACCCCGTTGTGTGGATCTCCACCGCGCGGGTCCCGTCTCTCCCCGGCGCGGGTCCCGTCTCTCCCCGGCGCGGGTCCCGTCTCTCCCCGGCGCGGGTCCCGTCTCTCCCCGGCGCGGGTCCCGTCTCTCCCCGGCGCGGGTCCCGTCTCTCCCCGGCGCGGGTCCCGTCTCTCCCCGGCGCGGGTCCCGTCTCTCCCCGGCGCGGGTCCCGTCTCTCCCCGGCGCCGGTCCCGTCTCTCCCCGGCGCCGGTCCCGTCTATCCACCGCGCCGGTCCCGTCTATCCACCGCGCCGGTCCCGTCTATCCACCGCGCCGGTCCCGTCTATCACCGCGCCGGTCCCTGTTAACTCCACCGTGTGATTCACCGGCATGTGAAACGTGAGCGGCACCCCGTCCATGTTGGTTATGTGTCTGGGCTGGATGCGTTTGTCGGTGATGTGATGGCTGCAGAATGAGTGGAAGCTCTCCATCTTTTCCATGTAATCTGCCGGGCGCTGCTGCTGCGCTGGCACCGTTTCATGAAGCGAAAGCACCAAGATGGACCTCCATGAAAATGTTCAATTTTCATTTCTTCCACCCGCTCTGTGCTTCACACCTCCCCCTTCCCCCTTTAACGTCTGAGGATGGTCTTTATCACGTCCGCAACTCACGGGTGCTTCACATGCCCCTTCTCCCTTTACCGTTCTCATGGTGGCCGTCCGCCTTACATTACCGTAATACAGGTAATAGATACGGCGTACCGTTTCATTGGGCGCGCACCACATTTTTAAAAAGAAAAAATAATTTTATGAGCGCCTTATGGTCGCGAAAATACGGTACACACCTCCCCTCAAGATCTGGTGTCTTGTCAAATGTAACTGCAGCTGGTTTCCATGACAGTTTTTGCTTTAGTTGTTGTTTTTCCTTCAAGTTAAGATCTCCAAGGAATTACTCCTGAAGCCGGTGAGATTTGGGGATGCTGCTGCCATTCAGGACCTGTTCAGACAGAAACTGCCTCACCAGAGGAGGGTCAGTCTTTAAGAGGGGGATGTTCAGTGCAGTGCAAATTCAGACCCAATCTTCACAGATCGGTAATGACATAATAGATTTTTAAATAAAACAAACCATAAGTCTACTTTTAAATGTGCTAGCTTGACAACATACAGTTACAGTAAATGATTACTATTACTGTCATTTAGCAGACGCTTTTTATCCAAAGCGACTTACATCTGAGAGAACAAACATTTCTCCCGGGGAGCATTAGATTTAAAGGAGCATGAGGCAAGAAAAAGAAATGAGACTCATTAGCGCTACGCGACCGTTGGGGTTCCTGCAGCCAACAGCGAAGCCGACACGGGAGCGCCGTTCAAATCAAGCTCTAAATATGACTTACAATGTTATCTTACCTGGTCAGTAGGAAATGAGCCATGTCAGCATCTGTTTTCAGTCCCAATTCAAGTTGAAGCTGCCTCCATGACTCAAACGCCGAGAACACGCATGCAGCGTCATTTGATGTCACATCCGCATTTTGCAGCACACAGCCTGTTCAAGGCAACAGAGAGATACGCTAGAGGGCTCATTCTTTTTGGTTTGGAACGCTTCATCTGACATTATTACTAGAAAACTTAAAACGGTCCCAGCTCTCGTCAGGTCATTGACCAGGTCCTGCCGTGTAGTTCTGGGCTGATCCCTCACCTTCCTCATGACATTGATGCCCCACCAGGTGAGATTTTGCATGGAGCCCCAGACCGAGGGAGATTGACCGTCATCTTGAACTTCTTCCATTTTCTAATAATTGTGCCAACAGTTGTTGCCTTCTCACCAAGCTGCTTGCCTATTGTCCTGTAGCCCATCCCAGCCTTGTGCAGGTCTACAATTTTATCCCTGATGTCCTTACACAGCTCTCTGGTCTTGGTCATTGTGGAGAGGTTGGAGTTTGTTTGATTGAGTGTGTGGACAGGTGTCTTTTATACAGGTAATGAGTTCAAACAGGTGCAGTTAATACAGGTAATGAGTGGAGAACAGGAGGGCTTCTTAAAGAAGAACTAACAGGTCTGTGAGAGCCGGAAGTCTTAATGGTTGACAGGTGATCAAATACTTATGTCATGCAATAAAATGCAAATTAATTACTTAAAAATCATACAATGTGATTTTCTGGATTTTTTTTTTAGATTCCATCACTCACAGTTGAAGAGTACCTATGATAAAAATTACAGACTTCTACATGCTTTGCAAGTGGGAAAACCTGCAAAATCGGCAGTGTATCAAATACTTGTTCTCCCCACTGTACGTCTTACCGGTATGTTGTTTTTTTTTTTTTTTTTTGTGTTCTTTTTGGATGGGCTGTACTGGAATGTAATTTCGTTGCGTCGGGACGCTGACTCATTGACAAATAATGAATCTTGAAAGCTTTACCTCAATAATTACCTTTGGTACATCTCACACTAATGCGATGTTGTTAACTTGACATGAAGCAGTGTTCAGGTCATTATCATTCTAGCCCAAGCAGGCATATCCTTTTAAAATAATTCACCTGCTGCTGGTCTTAATTTGGGTACTTTTGTTTCAGCTTAACCTAAGACACTTAAGACAAATACTCTCATCACACATGGTTGTTTCATAAGAGAGAATGACGGCAGAGTTTACAGCGTTAACATTGTCATTGTCTTGTTGGACGAAAGAAGTGATAGAAATCACATTAGTCTGTACAAATCTAATGGGATTTGATGATGATAATAATAATAATAATAATAATAATAATAATAATCATTATTATTATTATTTATATTGTTATTATTATTATTTACTGTACCAAACAGACATTCATCTAATGTGTTTCTCTTGACTTTAAAAAAACAAACAAACCCCAACAAAAACAAACAAAAAATAGATATGGCCCTTCGGCCACTTGTTCTGGTAGTCAACTAATTTTACACTATTCAGAAAAAAACAATCAGCTATCTATATCTACTGAAGAACAGATAAAATATACCGTAAACATGTCTAGTAATATAAAGAGATGATTTTTGTAAACAATCGTAGATGGTGAGTTCTATTTCTACCCTTTTGTGTTTTCTGATTGATGGAGTCTTGAGAGCATGTTGCCAAAACAAGAAATACTTCAAAGATGCAAAGCACAAGTGTTTTTTGTATGATTGTGTCAACAGGAAATAACACATTCATGGAAAATACAATATTCTGTTAGTTTGGCACAACTGCCAAGACTCCCCTTCGCTAGTTTGAAAATTGCCTTGAAAAGATGGACAAGCATGTACAAAAAGGGCATTTATTGCCCGTTTAGATGATACGGTTGCCTTTCTTAGATTCAGAAGCTGTCACTGATGGAAATCAGTGGAGAAGGTCCTTTGCCTATTCAGAAGTCTGCACGTTTTATGTAGTCACACATGTAAGTGTACTGCTGGATTGTACTCACAACATGCCATAGTTGCTGTTCAAAGTGATTTGAGTTTCATGCTCAGCTCTGTGTGGCTCCTGTATCAAAGCCTGAATATATGGGGTGTTTTGTGGCCACAATGCTGGCAGGCTCTCAGTATGGTACTGAAGGCTTTGGGCCACAACGTCTCTCACTGTCCAACCATGTTAGACACGGCTTCCCTTTGGCTTCTACCATGATTCTCCGTTTGCATGTATGTGAAATAAAATTAGTTTGTAATTTTTCTGACTCTTTGGTACTAATGTATTTAACAGATTTAGGGCTTTCTACTGCGATTTAATCATTAGTGTGATAGATACTAAGTAATCTGTGTGGTAGACACTATGAATGCGCTTACAAACCGATTAAGTGTGGCATAGCATCCTAAGCTTTTTTTGACAAATTGAGCAAAAGCTTAAGTCTGCTTGAAAACAAATTTATATTTATTGTATTTCTGTGTTTGGTTGTGTTACTCAACTGATGTTTGTGCATGACTGACCTTAAATAAATGGCTGTATAATGATAGCCTGTCATACCTGTGCTATCCTTATAAGTTCTACCTGAACCGAAATCACAAACAACTCCTGCCTTTCATCTGTTCAGATGGCTGAGCTCTTAAGGCCCCCCCACTGGGCTCCGGCCTTTTCGCTGATCCCCCATTGTGGATTTAAGCCATGTGAGGCCATGTTAATATAGGATTGAAGATAAAGGGGGACCTTTCACCCTTGTATATGGCAAGTGACTGGGTCTCTTAGTTGATTTGAAAGTTTCATTCTGGATTTTGTAAAATGATTGAGTTAGATTGAGAGCATTTAAATAATCTTGTAATCATTCTAAGGCATTCAAAATTTTGCAACAATATTGATTATTTTAACTTATAAATTAGACTAAGGAAAAAAAAATGATTGCATTTTGAACTGTACCGATCTGTTTTTTTTATAAAGTGTTAACAGTGAGAAAATCTTATAACACAATCTAGTCAACAGATTAAAATTAGAGCCAAATTGTAGGCCCATATGTTTCCATTTAATTTTAGATTAGGGTTTTAAATATTTGAGCTGCCTCTACATAACAAACTTGTATTTATTTTTGCTAAATTCATTGGTCAATTGATCTACATGTTTGAATTTGGAATTGGTGTTTTAATGATATTTTTTAGGAAAGGCTAAATTACTTGATTTAAGTCTGATTTGGTGGTGTCGATGCATTTGGACCCAATTGGCAAAGCAGGAATACATTACTTTTCTGACTTTTCTTTCAACCAGAGCCAGCATCTTCTTTTTATACTGTGCTCATAAACCCACATTGATGCGACAGGATTTCCAGTTTTTCCACATGAACTGTTTTCGTTGTCTGGCGGATCAGTCTACTTGTTGTAAGAGCTTTATTAGAAGGAAAGGGGTCTAAATCCCTCTGTAGGGGTTTTGACAGACTTGATATGTGAGTCTTACACTTAAAAAGTGATATCTTATTTGTAAATGACATCTGGGAAAGAAATTTCACATTTTTATAGCAACTATAGTAGTAACGACTCCAGATTTGGTAATTTATGTATATATTTTTGGCATAATAAAGCATATCAGTGCATTAAAGTTTAGCTGTCTCCACCGTGACAATAAAAGGGCTATTAAAAGGCGTGATAGTGAGCAAATAAGACCAGTGTTCATTTGTGTTTCTTTGGTGTCTGTATGTTTGCATAGGTCCTGATTGCCAGTATGTTCTGTCCAGGGTTTTCTAGCCAGAAGATTTAACTTTAACCAAAATGAGTCCTGACATCAAATTCATATTTAATACTTTCTTGTAATTCGAATTCAGATTTTAGGGAGATGGGCTTTACCTCACATTACTATGGGAATCAGGAATGAAATTGGTGATGCAGAATAGATGTATGTTTTTAAGATTTCAGATTATTATAATTAACTTGATCTTGATTTGGTTAAATTCTTTAATAATTTCCACATTTTTGAAATTGCAGATTAAATTAGATGTTATCACACAAGACATTACTGAATTCGACTGAATTCTCACAAAACTCACATTTGACTGATTACCACTGTAGTTAATTAGATTTGAATTGAAATTTTTTGCCCTCTGAAAAATTCTATGAAATTATTTTTGTTGTGAATCGGTTGATACAAAACAGATTGAGTTCAGATAGAAATAGACTAGGAGCATACAGTACTATATGTATGCATGCATAATATGCGACAAAGACAATGATAGGGATTTGAAGGTGAAAAGAAAAAAAACAAGTGAAGCAGTGGGTCCGGCATGCAAGATTAAGTTTGATGTGAGCTGCAGGCTGTGATATGATTATGGTGAATTATGTTGAGATGGGAGGTCCCAGCAGGATGCTGTCAGGATGTTATTTTTGTTTGGCCTGTATGTATTGTATTTTTCCTGTGAGAGAGCTAACATTAGTGAGTGATGATGCTTGTAACTTTCATTATGTTGTTTGATAAATCTGCAGTGACACTTGGAAAAGGTCATACAGAGAAGGGTCAGAGGGCTCACAAAGGTTATGGAGATTATGCTCTCTCTGCAGCAAGTGATGAATCACCCGGCTGTGTCTGTGGGACTTGGAGATGCTTTCTGTACATGTGTCTGTGTGTGAGTACTCTTGATTATCATTGATTGAGAGACCTAGTATATAGTCTATACGTCATCTATGGTATCAGGAGTCATATTAGAGTGCTCATACTAGAAATGATTTATAATGTTTTTTATTGTCTATTTTTTAAACAATTTTATGGAGCATTTCAGTTTTTATTTCTCTTCTCACATTTATTTTTTTGTAATGTGTGTTTGTCATTAATAACAAAATGCTTCTTTTTTGGTATGAAGATATTTCCTCTGTTAATACACCCGTTTGCTTGTGTGAGTGTATTTCTGTCATGCAGATACTATAAAAATACTGGAGTAGCCTTCTAGCTGCTTTAGGACGAGAGTGAAATTAAGACGGGCACATGCAAACGCTGCAACTCATTGCATGAAAACGCCCTTCACCCAGACTTTACAGAACAGAAATAAAATAATCTGCATGACTGGTTAAGTCTTATTTAAAGGACATAGATTGAAAATATAAAGAATTCTCTACTTGTGAAAATATATCTCAATGTCTGAAATGACTAACTTGAACTCCCACATAATACAGCTCTTATACGTTGTTTGGAGTTCTCATTGTCTGAAAACATCCTATTTAGTTCGCTTCTGAGGTATGACGAGTACCTTTATTTCACAACGTAGCTCTGAGTTGAATTATCCAGCCACCCATTTACACCTTAGATTCATATCTTCACACTATATTCACTCTAACCGTATATGTCTAAAGCCGAAGTTGTATAGCTCACTTAAAGAACTGAGTTCGAAATGCCCCTCTTATTTTGTGTTGCCTCATATTCCAACTAGAATGTTTTCTTTTTTTCCTGCCAAGAAATTGAGTAATTTACATTTCATGATTCAGTAAAGCCTTTTATATAAAGTGAATTGTGAAACATTTTAGCTTCAGTGTAGTAAGAAATGAAGGGAAACACTACAACAGAACTACTGTAAGCACGGACATTCTTGGGAGAAATATTAAAACACCCCTCCAGGCACTGGACAGAAAAGTTAGTCCTTTATGGTGGGAGTACAACTACATTGTTTGTTGAGAGCTGTTGAGGCTATATGAGATAATATAAACTATATTGTGATTTCATATCTTGTTTGAGAAAAATAGCAACACATTGCTTTTAAATGATTCAAAGAATCTGGAGGACTTACATTGTGTAAAGGACAAGGGCGCAAGCCTAAGCTGGAAATCTGTGATCTTACATCTCTGTCCAAGCTGCATCAAAATCCAACATTCATCAATATCTGATTAAACGTGATTGTTCTTCCAAATAACAAGGTGAGGAAGAAGATGATGCCGATATGAGTGGCCTCCTTAATAGAATAAGAAAATGAAGATGTGGCGAATTTTGAAATAAAAAAATGCAGTTAAATTCTGCAATAATTAATCCCCAAATTGAAATTATATCACATTGATCTTCAATTACATAGCAATGTCCTCCAAGACATTTTTGGCAGAAGAATAAGACAAAATAACTTAAAATGTTTTATTAGTTGGGACTCTTAAAGCTAGAGCGCCTTCTAAGTGTTGTTTAAAAAGCCAACATTACAACGTTGGAAATGGTTAATGGTTCCACCCCTTTTTAGATATTTTGCAGGCCTGAAGTCCATTTAAAGGATCCAAATTAAGAAATCAAATAATGATTATTGGTTCAAAGAAAACATTAAAACACTTGGGTTTATACTAGAGATGCACCGATCAGGATTTTGAGGGCAGATAACCGATCTCCAAAAGCAGTATCTGCCGATCCCGATATTGCAGATCACCGATCACAGCGTGAAATCCATACATTCATCAATAGTGTTGTCTCATGTACTCAACACTGACATTGTATTATTAGGTATAAAAATTAGGAAATAATTTCAGGCTGAGGCAATATGCAATATTTCACCCTTTAGAGACGACTTAGACTTGGCTTACGAAGAGCAAGTGTAGCTTGCTAGCTTGACATGTCACTCTCTAAAAGTTGATACAAGTTGTAAACTATAAACCTTAGTTTTCCTGTGGAAAGAGGAATTAAATCTTAAAATAAAAATGAATTATGAATTATTAAGCTTTGTGAACGCTTTAGCGATAGCATCCGCCGCGTGTGAGGAAACTATTGTGAGTGAAGCACAACTCTTAACACTAGAACTCCAAATGTTACTCATGAAGCAGTCTGACACGACTGTCGTCCTGTGTAAGGCTTTGGACTGTATATCGTTGGTAAAACTCCAGCGGTGATTTATCAGTGAAATATTTACGACCCGTAGCGCATACCAATCTCCGATCAAAACCGATAGGGCCATTATCGGGCCGATATTGATTGTTTGCGGATTGATCGGTGCATCTCTAGTTAATAATGTTTTAAGTATAATAAAAATAAAAGCAGACGTAAGAATCACTGTATTTTTTCAGTGTACAAATATATAACCAAGAAGACGCATCCAGAGGAAAGCTGTGCATGATTTTTAGTTATCATTTATTAACTATATTCAACTGTAAATACTCTACAGAAAGAGGAATTGACAGGTTATAGTTTCGTGATTCCTCCTGAGGAGCACCTGTATGCTTTTAACAGTCTCCCCATGGTCTTGTTTTGCGTTGACAATTGCAAAAGATGACATTTGCGGGTGTTAGCTAAACAAGCACTGACCTGGAAAGTATTGAATCGCTGAGAAACTATGTACTAGCTTCAAGTTATAAAATATGACATTCTTTCCCCTTGCATGAGAGAAGTATTCACCCATCGGGTGAAAAGTGACAACACATTTTTTTGGGAACTTTGCAGTGCTGCATACACACTAATAAAGATACAAATACTTTCTCAAAGTCTCTGTCAATACATTTCACATCCAGATTCAATATGTTTAAAGTATGGAGACATTTATGACATACAGGGAGTCATGCAATATGACGGCGAGATCTTTGACCTTTTGTTGGCCTCGCACCAAATCCCTGAACGGAGCAATACACACAGTGGAAAAGAAAAGGTGGGAGTAGAAATCAGACAACCGAGTGAGGAGTTATTCAACTTTAAGAAAGAAGCAGGAAAGTGGTTCGGGGATAAGGGTAATAGAGAGGTCACAGTCTTCATTCTGTAGGGTTATTTATAATATACATGTACACGTATGTACTTTGAAAATGTTGTCAAGTACTCCAGCAGCTAATTAAGTAGGTTGTTTTTTTTTTCTATTTCCACTGAACCAGCACATGTATGTTGGCAAACTTCCCAAGAAGCAGCTGTACCAAACAGCGAGACGTGACACAAGCCCAAGGCCCACATCTAATCCATAGGTACATGTGAAATGAGTGATGAAGGCTTGGAAACGTACACGGCAATATGCCAGCTTTTGTAAAGCCTGGGTTTGGTGGGTCAGTGCCTCAGTTGTACCCGAGCATGTTCAAACTCTGAGGTGATGTTAGACTAACAGACAGACAGCAGAATACAGATGGAAGGAAAGATGCTGTGGGGGATCATGCCACATGTGGAATTAAAGGGACTGGACTCTGCTTGGCTGCCCAAATACCAGCACAGTTTTGCAGTGGCATGAGAAAACTTGCATGTCTGGCTGTGCATTTGTCTTTTATGAGGTACCAGAACATATCTCTTCATGCCATCTTCACACATCTGGTGTAAAACGTATTGTGTAACAGTTTTGTATGGTGTTTTATTACTTTAGAAAAATGTAAAGCAGGTTGAAATTTGAAGTCTTGAAACTGGTAAGCTGATGAATGTAGAATTAAAATGCAATTTTTGATAATTTTTGCACATTGAATGTCTCACATTAAAAATAGACCTTTTCACGGTGGCGCAGCAGGTAGTGCAGCCGTCTCACAGCAAGAAAGTCCTGGGTTCAATTCTCGCTGTGGGCGCTGAAGTGCGTTTTAGTTCCCCCATGACTCAGTGCCCACACCCTGGGTGGGGTTGGCGAAAGGGCCTTTCTGTGTGGAGTTTGCATGTCTTCTTGAAATATTCCTATGCCGTCAGAGAAAAAAATATGTATTATTCAGATAAAAAATAGACCAAATCTTTTGGGCATATGATGTTGCTAAACCTAGATCATAACACTTTACCCACGGGTTTGCACATTAGGCAACATGACTGATAAGTGACATCCCTGTATTTACCTTTCTTGTGATGCATCCATCATTCTGGAACAGGGTAGAAAGTCACACCACATGACCTTTTTTCATTGCTTCATTGTCCAGTCTATTTGCTCCCCAGTAAACTAAAGCCTTTCTGTACATTAGCTTGATTAATAAGCGGCCTTCTTAAGGCTAAAAAAGGTGTTACCTGGTGTTATTAGTATGGAAATGCTCTTTCTTATATTTTTAACTAATACTTCCACTGTTAAACTGTAATTGGCTCTGCTGTTGATTTCTTTCAATTAGATTAATTGCAAGATTCAAAGATTTTTTTTGCTAACCACATTTCTTTCTTGAAGGTGATGGTTCAGCAGTTTTATATATGAGTGATGCAATTATAGAATAAAGAAGGCACAGTTTAATGGGGACTGGTGAGCCACTCTAGAGCCACATCACACTGTATGCAGGGAAATAAACCACACGGATAGCTCTTAGACATTAATTCTACCATGAATGCCACAGTCTGCATGGTTTTGTACTTTACTATTACTCACGTTTTTGTAAATAAGTTAAGCAGTGGTGCAGTAACTTGGTAACAGAGGAGGAAACACAAGACACACTTTTTCAAGACATACTGTAGTATCTTGACTGTATCGCCAGTTTTAAGTATTAAGTATCTATCTGCTTCTTCATATGGTTAACACAGGTAGTTTATTACAATTTGGATGGCAAGGGAGACAGTCAAAAACAGCAAGGTAGCAATCTCTTATAAAAGTGTGAAATACATTATTAGTGTCTTGGCTACCCCATCCTGTCAGCTAACGTTATGATACTATGTACATAAAAAAAATAAAATCATCATTCTATCCTTCTTCACGTGGCTGTGTGATAGCTTATCTCCATTACTCTAGAGTGGCACAACAATCATTTTTTCCCCTAGTCCAAAGAAAATTGGCTTTATAACTTTATAACTATCCCTAGCCATGTAAAAAAAAAAAAAGCCATGGAATTGGAAATCAAACCAAACAAGCACTTTGCAAATCAAATTTAGCAGTAGTGGCGTCTCATGTATATAGACATGAAGACTTAAGAAAATGAAGAAATCAACACTAAAAACACGAAGAAATGTCATGACAACGTAACTTCTTTGATTTTTAGGAAGTGTGTTCTATCTTAAGGGTGCTTTCACACCTGTGGCCCGTTTGTTTTGTTCCGATTCAGGGGCTAAATCGATACAGTTGTTCCGTTTCTCGTTTGTGGGGTTTGTGTTCACAAGGCAAATGTCTGTACCGTTTCAAAGCTGATAACAAATGCCAAGCGCGAACCAGATGCTCTCTGATTGGTCAAATGAACGCGGAAGGAGTTTCCTCTTCCACACCCTGAGATAAACAACACGCCTCTTTCAGCGCAGCGCAGACCGCAGCCGCCGGCTTTAGGCTGATTTATGGTTCCGCGTTACACCAACGCAGAGCCTACGCCGTATGCTCTGCATTGATTTAACGCGAAACCATAATTCAGGCTTTACCCATTCATTTATGTGCTACCGGCCCGAATTGAACATTGTATTATTTCACCGTGCCGCGCTTGGACGACATCTCGGCACGTCCAATAGGAGAGAAGATGGTAGAGGCTGCGCCGACTCTTCTCCTTGTGCCGCGGTCGCACATACACAATGAATGGAGTTGTATCGGTTGCTGTGTCGATTATGTTCTCACTCCAAATAAAAAAAATGTACCGTTTCAGGTCTCGAATGGAAGCGAGCCGAGACCACCTCTCCGAGGTGATCTCGGCTCGCTTGTTTTGCGCGCGATTGCTGTGTTTACATATACCAAATGTTCCGATCTTTAGGGGGAAACGTTCCCTGTTCCGGAACAACTGCTCCAAACGGGACAGGTGTGAAAGCACCCTTAGATAACTTTGGACTCTTGTTCCGGTTGTCCCTTGACACAATTGTGGATCATGTTATGGCACTATGTCACACATCAACAATGATGGAGAAAGCTCACAGAGTTGCAGTGGACTTTATAGTAGAGGTGACTAAGACTCAAAGTATTATGAAAAAAGAAAAAAACCAGAAGAGTAAATTTTGGACAGTGACGTAAAAGTGCCTGTAGGACGATCCACTGAACTAAAAATTGCAGCAGTTTCTCTGTGCCCCTTAAATAAACTCACAAATTGGCAATATTGCATCAAAATATTTTCCATGTTGGTTTATTGTCTTTCAAACGTAATAAAATGGTGTAATTATTTTGTCTTTCTACGTTTTAGGTTGTGGTTAGTTTGCTTAGATTGTTAAAGTATTTCAGGTCACTGAACGTGCCATTTTCTATTCAAATCCTTCCTTTTATAGTATTTTTTGACCTTGAAACGAGTCATAATTATTTATGCTTGGACTAATTTTGTCTGAAGGCATTCATCCAAGAATAGCCTTTCACCGGTGTCGCCATAGCATAAATTATACCATATTCTGACCTTCTGGATCAAAATAATTGCTCTAAAACAAACTGACATCTGCACAAACCAGGCATACCTATATATATTTATGGTATTAAGTAAGATAAAAATAAAGTCAATCAAACGCCTGTATGCTAGGAAAACGTTACGGTACCTTGAAGGGATACAAACTGTTTACCATGAGTGTTTATTTAGTTTGTTTCCGTTTAGTTTGTATCAGGTAAATCCTTTATCAATTTCCTGTGTGATGTCTTCCTGTTCATATGAGGTCACTTTTATATAATTGTAACACCCTGTTAAAGACTAGATACTTTAAAAAAACAAACAAATTTTCCTTTATATATGCCCTGATACTTGAAGAATCGAAAGACGTTTTAGGTTTTTTACACGTGATTGCATATTTATAGCTGTGTGAGACAAAAATGTGATTCTGGGATATATTTCTGTTGTGGCATAAATGCAAACAGTTACCCAAATAAACTAAAAATAGTTAAATACGTGGGCAAATATGTAAAGATTTAAGAGAGCAGAAATCATGCATGAGACTTTTTTTCAAGCCAAATTCAGCGTGGTGTCTTCGAAGCAATGATTGTACTATGCTGTTAAAGTGAGAGAATAAGAATTGAATACGAGAACAACCCACACAAAGAATACAGTCCAAAGAGATGACCACTAAGAGATAAATGGGAGAGTGGCAGCAGATTATAACACTGTATCTAGTTCAGACAAACCTCTAAGTGAAGGGAATGTGGAAAAAAATGCAGTTTATTAGTTTTCAGCTGTTAGATCCTCCTCTTTGATGTTCAGTTGAGTGCCCATTTCTAGCGCAGTTTCCGCTCCCATCTGTGAAGATGCCTGTTATGCCTTTTCCACTTGCCATGCCTTTTTTTTAATGGTTTTCTATATTATGAGCCATTCAAACAGTGAATACAACTCACTTACAGTAATACAATATTTATTACACATTACACTGATTTATTTATTCTTTGTTTTAACAAGAGTGGTACCATCCCTTTCACAGCTTTTTATGTTTTTTTGCCAGTTTTTTTTTCTTTACCCTTTTTAAAGCCATAATCTGAAAGCCTTGCATTTCCTTTGACCGACCTTTACAAGGCCCATGTTGACAATAGGGCAGCATCTTATCACCGACATTCCAGAGGGCTGTGTGAGCTCGCTATAAAGAGCCATGTTATAGGTGTGCATTGATTGGCCAACAGATTACTTTTATCTTGTAAAACACAGCTCAAATATGAGCGCTTTTATTAAACACAATCCTAATAAATTTTAAAACTGAAAACATGTCAGTGTTTTTCTTGTGTGAGGTTTTATCTCCAATAGGTTTGGACATTGTCAAGTAGTCCCTTTGTCTCAGTTTTGCTGCTGCTGTTAACAATTTTAAAAATGTGTAGATTGTAAACAAGATTCTAGCAAAAATGTGCAACTTGTTTTTAGTGCTTAAGAGATGCAATACTGAAATTTGTGAAATATCACTTACCCTAACCAACTTTTACGGGTAATAATATTTGATTAATTAAGTGAACCATCCTATATCTGTTTTTTCATTGTTTTCACAGGTTATGTTTCTATTACACTTTCAAAACTCTGAAATTGCAATAAAATTACCGCTGTAGTAACTTTGGTAACACTGTGTGCCATCCTGTGAGACTTCTCTTCAAATAACAAAAACGAAAATCTCAACATTGAGGAAGATGGACAAATATTTTGTGTTTTGACAAATTAGTGTGATTAACGCTGTTGAGAAATGAGTCAGATGATGAAGGCAGCGGATGATCATTCAAATGATTATTCAGAGGGAAAGCCCCCTATGTAATTCAGTAATGCTGAATGATTAAATAGTGTTGTAGCATAACTATGTCTTAAAACTAAGGCCAAAAAGCTGCTGGAAAATAGATTGTGATCACCTTAGATTGACCGGCTACCTCACATCCAGCGCTTCAGAAATTTGCAAAAAGCGTTTCCATTAAACTGGATTATCCAATTGTCTGAAAAACCATCTTGTGAAGGCCAAAAACATTTTTTTCTGATATATATATATATATATATATATATATATATATATATATATATATATATATATATATATATTTTTTTTTTTTTTAAATTACAGCCATATGCATTACAGATTTTCTTTTTTGATATTTGGTTTTTGCACATATATAGGGGCAATGAAAACCTGACAACAACACCCTCCCCTCTGCTTCATTTCCTTTTGATATCCGTTGTCATGCTTCCTCTCCAGCTTTTTAGTTTAGTGACGAAGATGTGCTGTTGTATTTATTTGTCTTCATTTCATTCTGCAGTAATCTCCAGCTTTCACTCTCTTGCTAGTTTTCCCTTCTCTTTTGGCTTATTCTAGCACCTGCTTGTATTAAGACCAAGACAAAAAAAGCTCTTCCTGCAAAGTTGACTGAATAAATGCTGCATAACATATGATCCTCATGTAAAGGTTAAAAAAACTAAAACTTATGAAGCTAGTCCACACAGTGTTTTGTGCAAGTCACTGCAGTCAAGGCATTTATGTAATGCTCACTAGCCCCTTTTACATTGCTGGGTACCCCATATTTATTACCCCAATTTAGAGTGTCTCATGTCCCTTTTACATTAACCGACACATGGTTGGGTGTCAAGTTGGCCCCGTAAATAACTCTCCTCAGATGGTACACTTAAACCCCGCTCAAGTCTGATGTAAACAGAAATATGCGAGATGGCGAGTTGTGCTTGGAATTTATTTATTTGAAGACAAGGAGATCCGCAAGCTCCTTATCCTCAGAGCTGAGGACTCAATAAAATCTGCATTTTATGGGAATCGTAATGAGCAACTGGCAACTAAAATGACAAATGGCTTTGCAAGAAACAAAAATCAGCTAATTAATAATTTAAGAACCTTGGAAATAAGTTCTGTGTGATCACGAACCACAAAAGCAGGAGTGGCATCGAAAGAACTGGGGTGGTCATATTTTAATTCGTGCTACAAGATTTGGGGGGAATCCCATTGTTATTCTGGAGCTCTGCAGTGTATCATTCAGCTCCTCAGGTGTTTGTGTATCCAACCAAATAGACAGCAGGGTCGTGATGTTACATAGTACCACTGGATAACGTAACCCCTCCTGATTCCTCTTTCCTCCCCGCAACCTTTCTTTAGGAAGGAGGTTGGCAATGACACGCCTGGCATTTACACTGCCCAGCGTGGATTAAACACACATTTTTCATGCAAGAAAGTAACAGGGTCTAATCTATAAACGCCTACTGAGACTTTTGCACCACTGCACAAGTATTTTGTCCATTTTAATGATCAAACTGCTCCAGCTGTCTCAGGTTTGAAGGTTTCTTCTCCAGACTGCATGTTTTGACTCAACTAATGTTTCAGACGTTCAATTGGATTTAGATCAGGCCTCATATATATATATATATTCAACCACATACGAATAGTCCAATGTTTTGTTCTCAACCATTTTTGGGTGGTTTTAGCTGTGTGTTTTTGGTCTTCGTTCTGTCGGCGACCTGTCCAGGATGTACACCTGCCTCTCGCCTCTAATGAGCTGGGATAGGATCCAGCAGACCCCCGTGACCCTGTACAGGATAAAACGGATACAGAAAATGGATGGATGGGTAGATGGATAGATGAAACCCCATAGGCCGAGTGTTAGCTTCTGTTTTATTTGCAATATTTGTAATTTGACAGTGTTTTGGTAAACTATGCCAATGCACCTATTCTCATAAGAAAGTCTACGTTCCTAACCACTGCAACAAACTGTTTTTCTCCACACTTGCTCAGTCGGTGCTGTCAGTCAGTGAAGATACATTTCCTGCTGCTGCTTCAATGAAACACACAGGGAAATGAATATGAAACAATGAATAAAACATTAACCAAATATACATGGACGTTCCTCCCCAGTGGAACAAAAATCAGGTGAAGTGCTAGATTTTAATGTGTACTGTGAAGTTAAAATTGTGACAGTGACCAACTGTAGGACTGATTCGTTAGAAGATTGTGGAAAATAAAAAAAATATGTGAAGGAGAAATTTAATACATTTGTTCACTAGCACACACATAACTACACACACTGGCTCAAATCTTAATTATAGAGGCTTGATGGGTACTTAACCTCACCCCTTGCTGCTTATGCTAATGTAGGGAGGTCATGTGTGTGCAGAGTGGCTGACTCGCTGTCAAATCAACCAGAAATGACCGTCAGAGTGCAGATTAGAGGATGAGGAAGACAGAGCAACAAGGACACAGCAGATATTGTATTTAAGGGAAAAGAAGAAGACATGAAGGGAAATATAAAAGATGAGAAAAATGCAATCTGTTATTACTATTGTACAATTAAATATGCTGTGGGGAATGAAATAATTAGGTGAGATAAATAACATGCATATCTGTTCTTCTTAATTGTACAAAGTTCTTTACATCCACCAGTATGAGCTCATCCTTAAAGCGTCATTTTTTGAAGAACATATGGCTAGGGGTGTGTGTGTGTGTGTGCGTGTGCGTGTGTGTGTGTGTGATGAGCTCATCCTCTCCCCCACTATGAAGCTGAATCTGTAACCTTATAGGACTGAGGATGCTGAGCAGCAAGGGCAGTCTGAGAGGACACACAAATGCTTACCAATTTAAAATGTTTTCCACCTGATTAAAAGTCTAAATTAAAAAATATATAAAAAACACACATTAGATGGTTATCATGGTAACTGCATTTGAGTTTTAGTTGATCTTTTCTAGAAACACAAAAATCTATGAACATATGAGCAACAAAATAATAAGGTTAATTCATAATTAATTAGTTGCCTATTTATTTGCAAGCATGATAAAATAGAGATACAGGTCAATGCATCAAAGTACTTTTTAAGTTTTGCCTACATACATTTTAAGATGGGAAAGTGTGAGAACATTAGTAATTTAGCTTATGTTATCTGATAATGTCACTTTTTTCAGTGGTTTCCATTTAGATATCTTGATAGAAAACTGCCTTACTTCTCGCAGGGAAACTTGCTATTTCAGGTCAGATTTCATTGTGAGAATGCTGATAAGTATGTAGGTCAAGCACCCTGGTCCGTCTGATGCCTAGAGTTATCTTAATGTCATATTACTAGCACAAGGCATATCAAAGTCAACCTGATCAATTCAGTTGGACATTTAGTCTGGTCTAATTTGACTGTTTCTCTGTATTCACTCAGCTGTTAAAAACAAGTATGTACAGCGCAGCTCTCGCTGCCATACATGCTGCAGAGGACATGCATGTATGCATGGGCCTTTTAAACGCTCACTATCACCAACCCCGACCGCTGAAATGTGTAGGTGTGTGTATGTGGTCTATAAACTGTGGGGAGCAGTAACAAAGTGTTGATCTGGCTGTAGGCGTGAGGTTTAAGGTGATATGCAGACATGCAGTCGAGGAAGAATGTGTGCAGGATCACACATGTGGCCAGACGTTCAACACTCCCTGTTTTCTGATCTTTGGGGGGGACATCTGTTCTCGTCTGGGTCACTGGCAACAAGCTTTCGGATGGGCTCAGAAGTATTACTGCGGCAACTGCATCGCATAATCCCCTTGTATCTCATCCCACCCAGGAACTAAGTGCGACGTGATTGGCCTGTTCCCCCCAGGGTGCTCAGGCAGCGACTCAGGCACAGTCTGCTTACTCGCTGTGTCAGCTATGGCTGTGAGTGCATGAGAAGGAAGCGAGAGTCGCATTAAAGGAACGTTGGGCGCAATTTGGCATGAGGCAAAGTCAATTATGCAGGCGCACCCCTACTGTGCATCTGCCTGAATGTGCACTGATGCCAGTGTGACTTCTTAATGGCAAACAGTGGAAGGAGAAAAATGCACTCATAGCAGATATAGTGGCAGAGTTTAAGAAAGACTTGTTATTGACAGCCGCTATGACTGCTAATGTTGCAGAGTTCATACAATGACAAAGAGTCTCACAAACATGAAGCTGCATGCAGACCTTTCACAGCTCATAAACAAATTATACATATTAAAATGAAAGCAAATATAGGTATTACTACTGCAACCATCATAAATATATATCACCTATTTATTGCAAGTTAATACATGCAGCAATAACTTGAAGCAATCATTTTCTGTTAGGCTTTCTCTTTCTTAAGTAGTTGTAGTTGTGGAGCAGTTTTGGACAGCCCTTTTTTTACAACATTGATGTAATTGATTAGATTTTTTGGGCATTCATTTGCCTTCAGCTCCCTTTAGGTCCTGGAGCAGCATTTTAAGTGGGCTGAAGTCTGAACTTTGACTGCATCATCATGATGAGACCTGGATTATTTTCTTTTTCAGCCAATTATGGCGCTTTTCCACTAGTACCTACTAGTACCGCCTCCACCCACTTTGTCCTTGTTTGTTTTTCCACAGCCAGGTGAGAAGTGGGCGGGTTGGGGTGAAGCTGCTGTGACGTACTCGATTGGGCAACCCCTTTGTTCGTGTCGCGCTGATGAGAAAATCAGCTGGAGCCGTGAGCGGCTGAGAGTAAAACAGCCCGTCTACATCCCTTTTTTAATTCTCTCGTTATCCACCAGGTTTATGAACATCTGCACCTCAGAGTTGGATCACCAAACAGACGTTTGCGCTGTATAATAAAATCGCGAGGCTTTCTCGCGCTGACTCCCGCTTCCTGATTCAAACGTCTGACGGCCCCCCGACCAATCGGTGGCGTGGAGGGTGATGATGTCAGATCCAGCCCGACTCAGCACGCTTAGAACCTCGGCAGCCTCGTTACAGAAAAAGTATCTGCTTGGCACGGCTCCACCCGCCTCGGCCCGTAGTGGAAAAGCGCAAGACTGGGGCGTGGCGGGTAGAAGCGAGCTGAGTAGGTACTAGTGGAAAAGGGCCATTAGAAGGCGCATGTTTGGCCATGTGGTCTCAAATTTAACTTCAGAAAACTTTGGGAAAAATGTCTGCAAAAATCCTCAGTGTCTACAAGGGGTCTGAATCCTGTGGCTGCAAATCAAGCGAAAATCCCTTCTCCATCACAATGCTTGACAGGTTGTTATGAGGTGTTGATGCGCCCAAACATGCCCTAACTGAAGTCCAATATCTTTTACATGTCTTTGATCGTAGGATGAATTTGAGACATTCAATCCTGAGAATATTAGTACATATCTTGAATGTTTTTCACTTATAAATAAAATGACAGGCTGTTTTCAAAATGGCATATTTATTTTGCCACAGTATAAAGGTTGCAAGCAACTCCACAATCTGCAGTGTATGATAAATACCTGGATGGTATATCACTTTATAGTGTACTACATCCTTCAATGCACTGCACCATTACAGCAGGAACCATCACAATGGTCAGATGAGCAGCTTCCATTGTTTGGAAATGGCCCAATAACCATTCCCAGTTTGATGTTGAGCAGATTTGTCTTTACTCAGATCATTGATGAAGTCTTTCCTCCTGGGCATTGTGTTAACACACACCTGAAAGCTGCAGACCACAAAACTTGTGCATCGATATAGGTGGTCAAACTTGATGATGATCAATCAGTCTAGTAGCAGCGATTACTAGCACCTGGCTGCTACCTACATTCTTCATTGTTAACTTTTTTTCCCACACACTGTTCCAGCATTTCAGCATAGTTGCTGTTAAATAAATAATGACAGTGTATTAAGTTGTGTGCTTTTGGTCATCTGAAGTTGTATGTACCTAAATTTAAAATCAGGAGAAAGATTTTTTTTTTTTTGTTTTGTTTAAATTATGCTCTTATGTGAAAAGGTGTTTCGTTTTTCAAACCTCTTCCAAAGAAGAAGAGCTCTACAATGTATTCAAAAACACTGATAAATGAATTATTTTACTCACATAACAGATCCATCACCAGCAGCAGCAGATACCAGCAGCTGCTAAGTTACCAATGTGCCATGTTAATAAATATTGGCATTTTAATTGAAAAACAGGGTCTCCTCTGGGATATATCTTGTGCCAGTAGGATGCCAGAGTGAATTTGAATTCTTCATATCTGAATGTGAATCTTTCAATTTGAACCTGAATTTATTGATTTGAACAATTGCTTTTAAAGGGGACATATTATGGCATTTAATGTATATTTTAAAAAGGCCTTGAATGTCTTAAAAAACAAGCTTGTTTTTCTACATAAATCAGAAATTCAGCCTGTGGGCCATGTCTCTAGTTTTACCGCTTCTAAAGCCTTTTTCTGTGCTTCATTTTAGGGGAGGGCAGGCTATGATAATGAGGCTCTGCGCTGATTGGCTGCTTGAATGACGTGTAGCAGGGGCGGGAATAAAGCGTCGCTCTGGGGAGAAGAGCAGCGGCTGCGTAGCAAAGCGTGTCCACGGTTCTGCGTTAAATCGACGCGTACCCTACGCCGTAGGCTCTGCGTTGGTGTAACGCGGAACCATAAATCAGCCTTTAGTCATCTCGTCTTCAGAAAAGAATATTTAATATAATTCTAAACAGGTACACCACAGTTATTTACTCCGATTTCTCATTTCATTTATGTTACAAGACAAATGAATCATGTTAACTGTAAAGAAATCACAACACTGAATTTTCACAAATGGCAACTTTATCGTTAAAATATTTGGGCTGTTCGATTTTGCCCAAAAATAAAATCTCGATTTTTTTTTTTTCTCTCAAAATCGGATTTTCGATTACGATTATTTTGTGAATTGACAAAAGGCAAAGAAATGATTTCAAATATGCTGTTTTTTTATTGAACATTTGCCCCATTGGGCTTTAAGTGCAAACTTTGCTCTTATTAAACCAAAAATGAATGAATAAAGTGCAAAACTCTGTAAAATAAGTTGAAAAAAAGTTTTAAAAAATATAATAAAATATAAAGTTTTATCTCTGAAAAAAAAAATCTGCAAATCAGCACTTGCAAACATACAGTAAGTTATATTTCCTATTAAATAAAACAAGACATTTTCTAATTAAACTAAACTGGGTCTTTGCATGCTAAATAATAATGCAACCCATGAAGGAGGTAGAGGTGTGTAATGTCAGTCATTACATTTGCTATTCACATTTGCAAGTTTTTTGCAAGGAACACGAGCCGGTCTACCGCATCTGGCTTGAGGGATGCCCGGTGGCATGTTACAACGCCCCCTCCTACACTAAAGAGCCTCTCCGATGGGGCACTTGTCGCAGGTATTGAGAGGTATTTCCATCAATCATTAATATGGTATCAATCATTAATATGTGTGCAGACAAGGTAAAAAAAAAAAAAAAAAGTGAAAAATTGATTTTACGATTTTCACGTTTTAACATCGTTCTAATTACATAATCGCGATTAAGATTTAAAATCGATTAATCGAACAGCCCTATAAAATATATAAATAACATTGCTGGCTCAAGGAAGGACTGTGCGTCTTCTGAATGTGTCGTTGAACAGCTTCAGGTGCATTGCTTGGAAAATATGAAACCATAAAGAGAAGAAAAATGTATTACGGTACTAATAGAGCCGCCGGCGCCCGGAGCCCCGAGTCCGTAACTCCGGGGTTCGGAGCTCCGGGCTCGGGGCTCCGGGCCCGGGGGCTCCTCGACGGTCCGTTCCGTGAGCAGCTCCGGCAGCAGCTCCGGTGCTCCGGAGATAAGCTAAATACTTAACTCATGCAAAGATCATACTCAGACAAATATAAATAACGTCACTTACCGCTGACTCGTGTGCAGTTGCCGGGTCCGTACTGTGGGAACTGATCCTTTTTATGAGGTTAAATGTCGATGCACGGCTCAAAAAAGTCACATGACACTGGGGGATTCTGCCGGGCGGGGGTACAGACCTTGCAGAAATTCATGGGATTTCATCTTTCCTGTGTTGGCAGGGTTAGGGGAGACCACTTTATATATGTTAAAACAAGAAAAAAAGTGTTTTTCATAATAGGTCCCCTTTTAAAGTCTGGATGGACTATTTTGGATTGAATGTATTGGTCAGCAGTGCTAACCACGAAGCCAAGGTACAGGAACAAATTGTCCATTCAATTCCTCAACATAACATGTCTGTCTGCTTTTATTTTGTTGCCACTACAGTTGGTGAAGTTTTATTTGGGGATCACAATTTGTATACGGCTCACAAGTAAGTCATACAGCCAGTTGCATATTGTCTTTTGTGCAGTTAAGGTCTCGTTTTGATGACAGTTGGCTTGTAGATTATTGTTTGTGTCTCAATGGTTGGACAAAGGCAACATTCATGCTTTTAGATCTCTCTATTTAGGAGTAATAGACCGCAGATGTGGGAATCTGCGAATATCCGTCCAACTTTACCGGAACGGCCGCCGGGGGCCGGGAGTGATCAGGTCGGCCCACTGGGGTTTGTCCCGGTATGCCAGCTGGCCAGTACGCCGCTGGGTACATCGTATTTCCAATAATTACTTGTATGGGGTGAAACACAGATATGCATTATGCTATATCATGCATGCTATATCATGCATGTAATTGTCAGAGAGATGACACACATGGAGCTGCCTTAGCAAACATAATTTTAATACATACATTAGTCTTCCTGTCATTCATGTTGTGACTTCCTTTATTTTTTTGTTTATAAACCTGAGCGTTGGGCCGTTGGTCGATGGACATCACTCATCCAGGTGTTTACACCAGGTATAGACAGTAAAACACGTTTCTGTCATAAAATTGACTTCCCATCTGCGTTTGACGAGTTTTGCCTGACACAAGGACCCATATGTGTGGCGGAAAAAATGTAATAGAAAAACTGAATTTGAATAAAGAGAAGTAAAACTGGAAAGTGAGAATGAACTGTTTTTCAATAGAATGAAATGCAGTTCTGATTTCATCATGGTACACACTCAGACCAATAGATTTCATTTTAAATTGGTCCATTCAGATTTGAAAATTAATTATTTAAATCACCAATTCAGGTTCAAATTGAATGCTTCACACTCAGATATAAATAATTCAATTTCACTTCCTGCTGGCAAGATTTATCCCACAGTCCCACTGTTGAATACCTACTGACATCCTGACCTGCAGTCCCAACCTCAGACCACCTCGGTGTTCTGTGTCTATGGTCATCCAACCATTGTGTCTGTGCCTCTTCTTTCTCTGTTTTTCATTCTCTCTGTCTGTTCTCTCTTTTCCTGCTCCGCCTGGCCTCCGGCAGGAGGGTCCCCCCTTATGATCCTGGTCCTGCTCAAGGTTTCTTCCCTCCTAAAGGGGAGCTTTTCTCTGCCACTGTTTGGCTTAAGGTTTTTTCCCACTAGGGGAGTTTTTACCTGCCATTGTTTATGTAATAATTGCTCTGGGGTCATGTTCAACTTGTGTTGTAACACACGCTATATAAATAAAACTGAATTGAATTGAATATTCTCAATCATGTATATAGTGTTAGCGAATCAAAGCGGGGGGAGAAATTAACGTTTTCTCAATTCTATGTGAACAATTTATACTTTAATAAATAATTTAAACTACGAACAGAATAGTCATGAAATTATTTCATTTCAGTCTTTACCTTTCTATGTTTTTTAAAATCTCTTATCTACTTTTTCAAGAATCCCTTCATTTCCAGCTCATGTGACAGCGCAAACTCGTTCCCCATTGAGACGTCTGCCTTCACACTATAATCTCAAACAACCTTCCTACCTCCATCAGTACTTTTTTTCCCCCCTTCCTTTTGCTGGAGAATACAAACAGCCTGCATTAAAACACAAGTGACAGTTTTTATCCAGTTTCAGAGCTTCTCCCTGGGCTCCTTTCACAATTCTTCTGTCACTTACATGCCTACCCCCTTCCATCCTTCCTTCCCTGCCCCATTCCAGCTGTCAGGAGGCTTCATTATTAAAGATTTATGGCAGAGGCTGGGCAGCTCCTCCAAAAGCTTGTGTCAGACAGGCCGCGTGTCTCAAATCTCACAACCACTAACTGGAGGTGACACGAAAACCTGGATAGATCATGCACACACGCTGTCCTTGTGGTTTGTTACACTATTTTCCATCTGCAATCTTTCCTCTGTTTAGTTTGTGACATGGTTTGTTAATTACAAAATGAATTGTAAGATATATTACAAATTCATACTGGTAATTCCTAGCATCTACTGCTTGCGATAAGTATGATGAGTTTCATCTGATTTGGCATTATCAGCATTTAATAAACTTAATAAATGACCATAAGGGTGGCAAGGGTGTCTTTTTTTTGGCCCATATTACATGGGTGCCATGTGAATATTTAGGGTGAAAAGTCTGTAAAGAAGAATTTCTACTTGAAATTGCAAAAATATGTGTTGGCTCCTCTGGAAGTTTTTCAATACAGTTTTTCAATACAGGATGCTAGTACTTTTTACATGTGTGTATTTATTTAATCTAATGATTTTTTTTTTTGTGTGTGTGTTTTTGTTATACAGAAAAGCCCAGGAACAGGAGAAAAAGGTTGTCGTAGCCGGTTGTGTTCCCCAAGCCCAGCCACGGATGGAATACCTCAAAGGTCTCAGCATTATCGGGGTACGTGTATTGTTTTACATATGGGCCTTTTATACACGGACCTTCTTACACCAAAGTCCTCAGCGTTCATACAACACATACTATGTTTCTGCATGGCACCTTTTTTGTCTTGATATTTGTCTAATAATCTATGAAAGAGTTTGATTAAGAACTACAAAAGAATCTGTGTAAATGTAGTTGGTAAAAATAACAAATTAACTGGATGTTGGAGTATTTGGACTTGCATACTGAAGTGTTGAATGTTTCCCTCTCTCTACCTGAAATATCTCTTGATTGGTAGCTGTTTGACCTGTTCTGCTGCTGTAATGAGAAGCTAACTTTCAGTGAGGTGTATCTTTGGATTTTCATTTTCCAGGAAATAATACATTTATGGTCTGCAATTTTACTTAGTAAATCGCATGAAATCAGGTAATATGTAATTTATACTAATTCTAATGTTAGAGCAGGACTGACGAGGTTCCTCTACCTTGAATCTTTATACTAATTAACCCAATTATAATCCTCACTCTAAAATCTTAACTCTAAAATATCTAACAGTAATTATAGGGTACTTGATGTCAGTTTCTGCAAAACCTGGACTCTGGGTTTCATTACCAAACGTGGTCATACATACACGGATGCGTGCACATAATGCATGAATAGACTTGCATTTCATAAAACAGGGATGGAAATGCATGACAGTGTACACACACTTCCTTTTTTCCTTGGTACTCACAATCAACTGCATAATGGCAGTTGGTGGGTTATGCAAATGGGATGCAAATAACAAGTCGAGAATTTGTGCATAGTGATTGTACTAACGGCTACCGAAGGGATCTAGTCACAAAAAGGATTCTTCGTTTTGAATCATTCCTTTTTAAGTGACCTTTGTTTTCAGCATCCTTTGTGTGCATTTGTTTTTCTGTTTCGCTGTCAGAAGTTTCTGTAAAATGAATGACAGTTTACTTTGGAAAGGTACACAGGCAGTCACGCAAGCCTGGTGAATTTCCCCTCTCTGAACTCGACTTGTCACATCCTGTATCTGACAGAGATCACACACTGCCTTACCCATGTACAAACAATACTAGCTAAGTAATCGCAGGATTTCATTGGGTAAGCAATCTTGTATGCATGAGATCCCATCCACCACTGCTCTCAAGACATGCTATGTAAGGGTCTACTTCTTGAGGCATAATTATATTTTTAGAACACAAAATGACAACTCATCTGACCAGTAAACAAAGTTGGAAATTTGGGGATTTTGGAACGTAACGTCAGACAGACTTTTACTTTAGGAGCTGGAAATGTCACACATTGTAAATAAAATAAGAAATAAACATGTAAGTTGTCACAAACATCAGACACAAACAATAAAATATACTTTTATGCTGAAATATAGAAGTTTGTTTAGAAGGTTTAAAATTAGAACTTGAGTGAGAAAAACATCAATTTAATTTCCTTTTTATTTTTGAATCTGTTTGTGGTGATGAGAGGTAGTTGGGGGAAGTCGGTGCCCTACTACAGCTCTCTGTGTTGTGAATTGAGGGGAAATTATGCTGGATAGCTAGGCCAACAGCTACTAAGAGGGAGGGTCATAGAGGAGCCAACTTTCATCATCTAAACCTACTTAAACCTCATAAATGTTGTAGTGCTTCTAGCAAATTTACACAGTCACTTTTGCACTAGAGACTTACAAGGTATCTACACAAACTGGTTCATTTCGTGACATGATGTTGCATTCTGTGATAAAGAAAACAAAGTGGCAAAGTAAATAACTGCCTGGTGCAACAGTGATGCAGTGTAAATATATTTAATACGGCATTTGCTCAAACTGCTATGCAATTTAAGAGATTTGAACTGATTGTTCTAAAAAGTGGAAATTCATCCCTCTGGGTAGTAGTCTGTTGCAGTAAGACACTAATTACCTACTTAAATCATCTATACTTAACCAATAAATAAATAAAATGAAATCTGGATTAGTTTGCAAAAATGTATGCACTACCAGACTCTTAAAGTAAGCAGGGACCCCCACCTCACACACACAGAGGGAGACACACACTCATTCAGAGCAACTCTGAATGAGTCCAGATTGCTTGGCTATTATAAGTAAATGGGTTTTATTTCAGTGTTAACACGCATGCAACTGGTGCTTGCAAAGCTCAGTGTGCATCCATGGGATTTAAAAAAAAAATTTTTTTGAATGAAGGCTTCACTGCTTAATGGACCTGGAAGTACGGAGAGCTAATGGCAAGATCCAGAGCGTATATATCTCAACAGAGGTGCTGGGAGGAACGACAGGAGATAATACTTAAGAAAAAAAAAATATCTTCCCCCTTTACATGCCTCCTACATCTCTTTAATTCATTCCCTTTTTCCCTCTTATTATTCTCCCGAAACAGTAATTTATAAAATGATTGTTTGAAATTTTCTGAACTCTTTTACAGCCTGATTGTATTTAAATGGTGGCAAATCGGATTTACTTATTTTCTTTATATTGATTTGTGGAATATTGGAGCTTTTGCAGTTTGTTTCTTCCGTCCATGATAACTTTTTTACCTGCATAGAAATGTGAGATGGTTGCCTTGGCAAAATTTCATGCTGCCTCGGCCTTCTGATAAGAGTTTTTTTTTTTTCTTTTTGATGCATGGAAAACAGTATGAACTCGGAATACTTAACATTTGTAACCACAATTGTGGCTTTTCACTGCAGGAACAAAGTTTAGGCTGATGACGGTAGCCTGACTTTGTGGCTCTTCACTTTGATACCCCTGGAAAGGGATAAATGTGGCCTAATCCAGTTTACAGACATGCAAATATATCCTATTGTTGTTTCCCTGGATTTACGTAACATCTCGTCTGTGTCCAGTACAGACGGGTCTACAATTAAACCTCCTTACAAAATGAGTTCACCAGGAAGAAAATGGTGGCAAAAGGTGAAATAGTGCAGGGAACAGAAATAATTAATCAACTATGAAAGAATGTTGTTGTATTTAAAAAAACCAACAAACCCCCCCCCAAAAAACCAACACAATTTATCAGGAATACGAGTGTGAAACAGTCACAAGATGTCATGAGTGATGATTAGAGTCAAGGTGAAGCAAGGCTAAGGAATGTTAGTGCATTAAAGCCAATCTAGGCTGCATGCTTTTATTATTTTTTTTATATTTCTGTATATTACAAAAAATACAGAATAAGTGGCTTTGACAGTCAGTGGTTGAAGACAGCATGATTGGTAACTTAGGCCAGCAGTGTATGGATGTTACTTTTCCTGCTGTAGGAAATGCAGGCTATTAGCTTTATTTGTCCACTACCTCAGCTTACATTTTGGTCAGAAATCCCTGGTATAATACAGTTCTTTGAGTTATTCTTTGATAGTCTAATCTGAGTAGATAATGTGATTATAATGATATGATTCTACATTATCACATGTGGTTCTTTGCATTCCAATCTATATTCCTGTTTTTCTTTGACCTGTTCTTTGTCCTTTCTGCAGTCTCAATACTCTTGTCGATAGCTACCAAACATGGTGTTGCACTTGTGTAAAAACACACTTAGTGGCATTTACAAAAATCCATATTTCTTAATCCTGACTGGAGAAAGTTGGTGGTCATTGCATCTTGTTTGGCACTTGTTTGTTTTTATACTTATTGCATGTTGCCTTTGTGGATATTTACATGCCCAGCCTGTATAATTTTGTGTGTGTGGATTGTCAATATTATGTGCTTGGCTGTGTGGACTCGCCAGCATCAATAAGCTTTTCCCATGTGTCTCTGTCTGTATTTCAGGTCCAACAGATTGATCGCGTCGTGGAAGTAGTGGACGAGGCTGTTAAAGGTATTTCAGCATGTACGACTAAGAACCTGTGTGTGTGGGTGGGCGAGGTGCAAAGCATTGATTAAGGCATGAATGAATGAATAAATGAAAATCCTCTCACTGAATAAAAAATAAAGTTTAGGAGTTTCAGCTTCATATGAATTTTCTTCATCAAAGCAGCACTAATTAGTAGAATACAAAAGCTAAGATGGATTTGAATGTCAATAGAAGATATCACACCATTCTAGAAATGCATTTAATCGCTTTGTTATTTAACAATATCGAGACATTTTTAATATTCTTTTTAAAATTGGTATCCATAATAAAACTGTCCATGGCATATTAATGAAAACAGATGCTTTGTGATTAAAATTTGACAGAGCAGAGCGACTAGATTTATATTAATTAGTTTTTTACTGAACAAAGGTCACATAAAACATGTTTTATTTGTTGAAGGTTAACGGTATGAAGACACACATTAGTATTTAAGATATCAAACTCATTGAGCTGCTTTTGCATCCGTTCTCTCTTGTTGTCTGAGGTGCTTGATAGGTGATCTCTGCCTGTGAAGCTCACTGACAGACTCACATGGCAGTGATTAGTTCATGCATTTAAGCTGTTAGTCACTGCACTTAACTGTTTAATGAAGGTCAGAGAGAGTTTACGGAGAGAGTGTCCAGTCAAGCTGTCATACATCCCCAGCTGTTCTCTAATAAAGAACAGATTGAGTTTACACTGCTTCTGAAAGTGTATGAGTAACGAGTTTGCACTGCAGGCTTCATTTTAATGAAGGACAGCTGAACTCTGTCTTAATTTTACAATGCGCCATCAACTTTAAATTGCCTGCCAATTCTCATACGCACATTCACTTGTACACACTGTGACTTTTCAACCCTTCTGCGCTATAATATAGACACATTTGTTTTCTTTCACTATTTTTGAACATCTTATGATCTCTTCCCTGCTCTTTTGCCCCCTCTACCTCCTTACTGCCCTGCTCCCTCCTTCTCTCACCATTGCCCCCTCCCCAGAAACCAATTTCCCAAGTATCATTACAGTTCTTTATGACCTCGTATAAACTGAGGGCTGTTATTTTGTCTCGCAGGCCTGGGCATAAACCTTCAAGCTGTGGGATTTGCCTTTCATAATGGCTACTAAAATACTTACTTCAATGAACTGCTAATAGTCGCAGGTCTTTGCAGCTCCAAAATTGCTTGCAGGTCTGTTTTCCACATGACAAGAGTACAGAGTATGCTTTTATGAACTTGGTTCTCGAGCTGTAATACTGTCTATTCTGTTTAGATTCTGGTTTATGAAGAGCTTTACATCTGTCAGTCTGTACAAAAGCCTGACTGCTGCAAAACTGCTTTTAATTATGCTGCATCCAGTAACATAAACCTTAAGTTATTACCTGTTGTAAATGAGAAGGTTTGTTATCCTTCAACATTACTTTGAGTTTGCTTAGGGGGTGTGAACTCAATTTATACAGTTGCACATGTTACAATTACTGCTGCTCAGTCTTGTGTTGCTTACCTTTTTACAATGTAAGTGATTTGCTGGGTGTAAAACTTACTTATTCAATTTATTTATTTCTCACTGTTTCAGAAGCTAATTTTCTTTAGAAAAGCAAAAAATACTCTTTTGTAATTTTTAAATATCCAATATATAGGACTGTTTTTTAACTTTGTTTTTTTTATTTGGTTCCTAATATTGATTCTCCTCTCACTGAGAGGATAGACTTGGAATACATCTTTTCACTTCAAATTCTTTTATCCTTTAAAGACTTGGTGTGTATGTGAGTCACATAGAAACAGGAAGCATACAAGGTTAGATAGATAGGCTAATATATGTTTTTAGATAAAGATCAGAGGATGTATGAATCCCACATAACCTCATGATCCTGATTTTGTGTGGACAAACAAACGGTTTATCTGGATTAATGCTGAAAAAAATGAAACAGAAGTAGAAGGATAAGGCTGGAGAGCATAGAAATGACAAGCATGTGTCAAGATACAGTTAACACCTTCAAATGTATTTCAAGTCATTCTTAGATATTCCAAGGAATTGACATAAAGAAGCAGTGTGGAGTTCTTTCTTGTCAAGCATCAAGTTGTCGTGGGTTTTTTAATGAGTACCGTATTTTGCGGACCATTAGGCGCATTATAAGACGCATGATAAAACATATATAATGCGAAACAGAACAGCCGAACTTGACTCATTCACAATAACTCAGAATATCGTTCAATTGCACGGTGGCACAGCTGATAGTGCAGCTGTCTTGTGCAGCCGTCTCAGCACCCGCAGCGTCCCACCGAGGAAGCTGTGGGTGCTGAGTATGTGTTGAGTTCCCCCAGGACTTCAGCACCCACACCCTGGGTTGGTGAAATGGCCTTTCTGTTCTCCCCGTGTTCCCTTGGGTAGCTAATGTGAGTTACCCCGCAAAAGTAGAGGGAGCAATACCCAGGACTGACTTAGGTAGGAGCACTGAGTGATAAAAATGGGAAAAGAATTGCGATAAAAATATATAAAAAAGAATATTGTTCAGTTGTAACTAATGCAGAAAAATACACTCATTTTAAATCATTCGTCTTCCACAAATCCACAAATAAAAAGTTGCAGAGGTAAGCGTCGTACTAGTACTGTTCTCTGTCCAGTAATGGTACTCTGACAGCGCTGGAATAACGTTGTATTTAATTAGGATTTGATTATGATATAGATTTGAAAATTGGCTTTACGCTAAAAACCTAATGTTGGCTTGAAGTCTAATTACAGTAAGGTAACATTGACTAGAAGTTGGATGATTAGTTATCTAACGTTGTCTGACGTTGCAACCCATATCCATTAGAGCTGGGTATCATCACTGACCTCCCGATATGATACGATTCCGATACACCAGGTCCCAAGACGATATGATTTCCGATATGATTCGATACGATATTGATATTCTAGTTACAATAATGGAATAACGTGATCCTTCCACGCGCTACCTCCGGCCAGAGAAGCCCCACCCTGTCTGGCTCAGTGCAGGGCCTCCCCGGGTTGGTAGAGGATAGCAATGCCCACGTCTGACTTAGGAAGGAGCACTAGATGATAAAAAAAATAAATAAATAAAAAAAAATTAAACAATTTTTTTTAAAATCGATACTTGGATTTATGTATCGATAATCGTTCCTACACATGTATATCGATAAAATATCGATATTTTTAACCCACCCTTAGTATCCATCCAAGTACCGACTTTAATGTGTCAGCTGGAAATGGTCCGACCATCAATCAAGCGGAGCAGCTTTGTCGCTACCAAAATTGGACTAAAACATTTTGACAGATTTTTGAGCGCAGTGTACCACATAAAATTGTTTCAAGGTCACTAAGAAAAACAAAATTCATACATAAGGCTCACCTAATTATAAGGCGCACTGCCGTTTTAGTAGAAAAGTTAAGGATTTTAAGTATGCCTTTTTATAGTGCGGAAAACACGGTATGTGCTTTTTTCACGGTTCTGATAGATGATAGATGGCTACAATTATGTTCTTATTACTGAATTTGTGAAATATACTGTACATTGTGAGCTATTACCCACCAAGAGTGATTTGACTAAAGAGGATAAACTGACTTTTCCATAACAGTCCCACTGATTTCAAACTATGTAAAAAGGGAATAAACACCACTCAATTATATTTACGCCACCTCTACCCCAACATATCCCTTCCCCTCCAAATTTTGCTGACTGCTTTACGATTGAGCTAGAGAGCACAACAAGCCCATCTACTGATGTGACATCAGACACAGGGTGACAGGTCACCTCTTTGTTTTCTGGCTGTCTCAGAGACGCATCCATCTGGCTCTTCTGGGTGAATTGTCATTTATCCATCCTTCCATTCAGCTCTCCATCCATCTTTCATTCCTCATGCCCACCTTTCCGCTATTATGCTTAAATGTTATGATTGTTATGAGTGCATACAATGAGTTATTGCTTTGCAGAGAAAAGAGACTTAAAAAACTGCTGGAGAAAATCTGAGAAAGAGCAATACCTAAGAAGAAAACCTGGTACACAGGATGTTGTGTCTGTATCTATGTGAGGTTGTTCATTAGTGCTGACCATTCTTAACTCCGTAATTTAGATGACAAATAGGGAAGCTTGTACTGCTTTTATTCAGGACCTCTTGTTGGCTATTTTATTCCCTGCTTCTCCATGATAGACTTCAGGCTCTGAAATTGAATTTGACTTTTGGTGCCTTTCCTGGAGCAACTCTGTGATGGCAATGAGATTATTTCTTGAGTCTTGATCTGTGGTCACATTGACAGGGTCTGCTCATTTTTTATTTATTCATTTATTTGTTAAATTTGTTTTTTTTTTCAGGGGGGGGGTGTAAAATATGGAATAACAATTTTCAAATTCTATCAGAATAGACCTGCTCATAATGTGTAGGAAAATGTTGGAAATCTACCCCGATATACCGTGATTGCGTTCCCCTGACAAGTCTTTGCTTCAAATGACATATTTGGTACTTGTGCTTTGTCAACCAAAGCAAATGTTTACTGTGGTCAATAAAATATAGAAGCTGATCACAAATCAATAGCTACATTAATGTAAGCCTTATTAATGTTGCATGTCTTACAAATTGTGGTTGAACAAAGGACCTGTAAACATTTAAGTTTCTATTGGTACCCTCAGTGGTTCTAAAGGGTAAAAAAAACACCTGAATTTAGCAGTATTTGTCAAATGTATTGTTGTACTGTTTGTTAGTATATGAAACATTATTTATGTATTATGTTGAATATATTAAGGGTATTTCTTCTGGCTTATTGTTGATAATAGTTTATATATTCTTCTAAATGATACATGATGGAACTTTAACTCAGTAACACGAGATAATTTGGTTATGATTGTAGTTATATTGCATCAGTGGTTAATGGATAAATAAAATGAGCAAATATTTAATCAGCAGATGGAGCAGTTGCAGAGGTGTAAATGTTTGAGTAGGTATCATTCGGTTCCTTGTTTTATGATGAGACATGTGCAGAGGAAAGCTTGACCAGATGTGCTCAAGATCTCAGCTGTTTTCCACAAGGAAAGTTTTTTCTTTCTTTCATTTCCTTGCTTGTACTGGGATATTACAACCAGTCACGCCTCGCTGATTGGCTCTTTTGTGATCCTCTAGGGCAGATTGTCATTTTTATCTACCAATTGATAACTATGCTTCCCACCCTGATCCCACCCTCCCAGGAGACCCTCCAAAAGCGGATGAAAACAGGAAGACAATTCCATCCCTCAGTGCCTCCATCTTAAATAATTCCAGCTGATAACCTACTGGGTGATTAGGATGGATGACAAAAAGCTGGACATCATTAGTTATTAGACTCAGCCCTGGATTATTATTTATTTATGTGACACATGATATGCACAAAGTTCGTACTGTGACTATTTTATAAAATATCAAGTTTAAAGGTAGCCATCTTCCTTTTCTTCACCTGTGGTGATTATATTTAAAATCAATGTAATTCACATATGCTTGTTGGTGCCCACATTTCAAATTTGTGAGTTATTTTGATAACTCTGTTTGACTTGTGTCCTTAGTAAATTGTGTCAGTAGCACGGTTTTCTACAATTCTGGGGCCTTGTCTTTTTTGCATAAACATTGAAATGTTTTGATTCAAGACGGATTTATTGGACCATCAAAAGGGCCCTTCCATCCATTGACTTCGACTTATCCGGGATCGGGCCGGGGGGCAGCAGCTGAAGCAGAGAGACACAGACCTTCCTCTCCTTGGCCACCTCCCACCAGGGCAGCACTGTGGTTTCCCAGGCCAGCTGGGAAATATAATCTCTCAAGCGTGTCCTGGGTTTGCCCTGGGGCCTCTTCTCAGTTTGACATACCTCAAAGACCTCCAGAGGAAGGAGTCCAGGGGGCATTCTCACCAGGTGCCCAAACCACCTCAGTTGGCCCCTCTCAATGTGGAGGAGCAACGATTCTACCCCGAATCCTTCCTGGATGACTGATATTTCCACCATCTCTAAGGAAAAGTTAATCCACCCAACGGATGATACACATTCAGTTGCATGTAACTGTGATCTTAATCTTTTGGTCACTACACACAGTTTGTGAACATAAGTGAAGAAAGGAGTGTAGATCAACTGGTGAATAGAAGTCTTTGCCTATTGGCGCAGGTCTGCCTTCACCACAACAGACTAATACAGTGTGTATTTCTGGACATGCTGCATGGATCCCTCTCAGCGACTGAATAGCTCACAGCAGCAAACCCAGTACTTCATCCTCTTGCAGCACCCTCCACAAAGTACCCCGAGGGATACAATCCACAGTTACACGCTCAGGGTGGAACCCATACTGGTCCTCCTGAATCTGAGGTTCAACGATCAATCTGACTCTCCTCTCCATTACCTCTTCTCTACATTAGTTTAGTTTATTGGTCCTTTTCAATTCCTAGTACAGGTGCAATTCGTCGGTGCCATACAAAAAAAAAAAACATATATCATTTTTGGTATACATAACAAATCCAGTGATAAAATTGATTGTTGAACTACAACCTGACCCAGGGTGCCCTGGTGCCCCATTAGGGCTGTGCGATTAATCGATTTTAAATCTGAATCGGATTTATTAATCAAGACGATGTTAAAAAAAGGAAAATCGGAAAATCGATTTTCCTTTTTTGCAGCTGGCTGCATTACAGACAGCTCGTCGGGTCATCTTTGTTTGGTCAAGAAAATTGTAAATGTTGTCACTTTACTAAACTCAAGGAGGATTTACAGTATCTTTCAATTGCACTTCATTCCCAATAGGGAAATTTGTTTGCTATTTTTTTTTTTTAAATAAAGATAAAATATTTGAAACAATTTATTCCATTGTCTCTTGTAGTTTTACCAAAAAAATCGAAATCGAAAATCGTTTTTTCAGAGAAAAAAATCGGAATTTTATTTTTGTCCAAAATTGCCCAGCCCTATGCCCCATGCACTCATCACACTTATGTTTGAACATGAGCATTAAAATCCCCAAATGGAGTCCCCTTTACAAGCATTTTCCAGCATATCTGCCAGGGACTCCAAGAAGGCTGGGTATTCCAGACTGCTGTTTGAACAGAAACCACATGTAGAAGCTCCTCTCCAACTGAAAAGAGCAGGTAAGCTACCCTCTCCCTGACTAGGAAAAACGTTCAGGGCCTGAGCCGAGGGTCTATAACCAAGCCCACCCCAGCTCCCCATGACTCTACCATTGGCAAACTCCAGAGTGGAAACAAGGTCCAGCCTCTACCGAAGAGATTGGTTCCATAACTCCAATGGTGGGTTGAAGTGAGCCCGACTATACCAACCTGTCAACTTCACAAACAATTTCAGGCGCCTTCTCCACCATAGAACTGAAATTCCATATATCAACAGCCAGTTTTGGAAGCCGAGGATCAGAACGTGAAGCCCGTGAATGCTTTTGGGTACTGCCCATAGGACACTTCATCAGGCCCGCATTCAAGTCAAGAACCACCACTCTCACTGTCCTGTGAGTGGTGGGCTCACAGAAGGGCAAACCCACGTCGCTTGTTCAGGCTTATTCCAGTCAGACCCCATGGGTAAAGCCCAGTTCGCATAGAGTCCCTTTCCTAGGCTTGGCTCCAGGTTGGGTCTGGTCGAGGGACATGTGACTCCAGTGACTCACAGTGTGTGTGTTTTAGTTTAGAAAAAGATTCTGTTGTGATGTGGTATTTGTGTGTTGATTCCAGGTCACTCAGTTCGTCTGCTGGGTCAGAAGAAAGGTGGAGGTCGGAGACTTGGAGGAGCAAGACTGGACCTGCCCAAGATTAGGAAGAACCCCCTCATTGAAATCATCTCCATTAACACTGGGTAAAACACAGACACACAAACAGAGAACACAGCTCATGAAATATTCAGCTTTGAGTTCAATTCTGCTACCTCCCTGCTGTTATGGTTGACTGTGTGCGCATATACGCTTGCTCTCCATCTCTCTTTGCCCAAGTGCTTTAGCAGAACCCCTCTGTGCTAGTAATTTTATCAGGCTACATGGTTTGATTTGGACTTGTGTAATCTGCTGTTTATGTACATATAGTGCTTTGTTACTCAGATGTAAATGTACTGTAATAGAAAGCCAGCAGCTGCCTGACCTTTTTTAAGCTGCCATTTGATTCCATTCCGAAAGCAGAGGAACAAACACCCACAGTGTTAGTTAGTCCCATCAAAATGTGTTGCACATGTCCTGTATGTATGGTTTTGCATGCACTTTTGTCATACATTGGTATTAGGGCTGGGCGATATATCGAGATTTTAATATATATCGATAAAGTTTCAAACACGATATGGTACGAGACAATATCGTTTATATCGATTTAAAAAAAAAAAAAAAAAAAACTTTTTTTTTTTTTTTTTACATTTTTTTTTTTATGATTTTGATATAGCTTATTTTGTGACAATTTGACTTGAATGTTTTATTTGAGATTTGCACAAATGTTTTGTTATTTGCACAACTGTCAACCTCAGTGAAAAAGTCTGCCTGTTACTGTCTACATTGTATTAATAGTGTATTTTAATTTAATTGTTATGCAGGAAAGGGATATTTGTCTTATTTTATTCAAGAAGCATTTTTATTCTATATATGCAGGCAGTTTATTTTTATTTCATTTGTTTTATACATTTTGATATTGTGCAGACCTCTGTTAACAAAGGTACCTGTGTGACATTTGGCACGAGGCTTTGTATTAAAACTGTTTTTTTAAGGGTTTGCCTCAGAAAAAAATGAAGCTAACAGAGATGCTATGCTATAATGCTTTGGGGGAAACACCAATTATGGCACAGAAAAAATATCGATATATATCGAGTATTGCCATTCAGCTAGAAAATATCGAGATATGACTTTTGGTCCATATCGCCCAGCCCTAATTGGTATGCAAATCAAGTTTGGTAGAAAGCCAGATTGGATATTGTAAATATATTGTATATTAGAACAGATAATTTACAAACATATATATATATATATATATATATATATATATATATATATATATATATATATATATATATATATATATATATATATATATATATATATATATATGTATACTTACATTAGCATTTACATACGACGGGCTTATTTCACTGTGCTGGACCTCTATTGATGATAATCCATCAATCATCCTGTCGCATGTCTCCCACGTCTATACATCAGCGGCTTGAATTTTAATGTAAGCTACTAATGTGACACTGAGTTTTTTTATGAATAGGCAGTCATTTCTTCTTTTTTTGCATTTCCTTTTAGCTAAATGCTAGGAATACAGTCTTTAAATCTTTTTCTAATTTTAGAAATACAAAATCCCTTTGTTTGAACTACTTGAGTTGGCAATTAATATATGCTCCTTGTAATGTATGTACCGCTTTGTTATAGTGCTGCATAAGTTCACTAACAGTCATGTAAACTACTGTGAGCAGATGTAGAAGAAAAAAAGTTCATGGCCTTACTTTCCAAAGAGCTGCATTTGTATTTAAATATTTATGATTAAATATCCAGGCGTTAGAACCACATTTCGCAGTCCACTTGTAAGGACTTAAGATGACAGTAATTGGAGGGAGATGCAGTGTTTCCTCTAGGAATTTTTTCAGCAGTGGGGGCATGCTTCCCGGGGGGGTGGCGGCGGCGGCGTAAATGTACGGCGTACACAAATGACCACTTGACAGCAAATGTAACTTTCAAAACCTATTTATTGGCTTTTATCCCTGAACTTTTGAAGAACAATCCCTGAACAATAAATAAATGTTACTTCAACTTCAACTCTAACCAGTTGAAAATGTAAAAAATAAATAAAAACAATAACATTAAATAAATAACATGTAAACATCAGCAAGATGAGGCTGTGTTGACTATATGACAAAGTTTGCATAACAGTTTTTTACCCGGTCTTACCAGGTTTTACCAGGATGAGCTGCTCTGAGCAGGAGGGGCCCCTTAGCGCACCTTTATATTAAATTGTAGGTGTAGGGACTGCAATGTTTCATCCTCTCCTCCTTTACTTTGCATCACTTTCACTTATTGTTAGAAATATGACGTCATAAAGTCTTGTTTGACTTTGTTTTGATGATAGTGATTGATTTCATGTGGCCACATTTAAGCACACTAGGTGACCTTTCTCAGCTCTGGAAGAGAAAAGCCTGAATTATGGTTCCGCGTTAAATCGACGCAGAACCTACGCCATACCCTACGGCGTAGAGTATACGGTGACGCGCACTACGCCGTAGGCTCTGCGTTGGTGTAACGCGGAACCATAAATCAGCCTAAATGCTCGGCTGCCCGTGTCGCGCTGAGCGGCTCCTCAGCTCTCCGGAGCCGTGCAAGGAGAAAACATCCCCCCTGCTGAATGAATGTAGAGGAAACACTGAGATGTCTGATAAGACACTGCTTGTATAAACGGTCCTTTTTATACACGTTTCGTATACTCAAAGTTAAAATAACATGGGTTCACACTATCACTTCAGTACAATGACTGACTTTAAAAAAAAACTTGTTAAAATATCAATTTATTTGGACCTTGGTCGATCGCCCCGAGATCGAACAGTAATTGCCATTTAGTTGCAAACTTATATTCTGTACAACACCTACGCCTTCAGGTTCATATCAACCAAACCTGCCTGTAAATTTTACAAAGAGACGCAGTGACAGCAATGGGAGCTTGTTGCCTTTACGAGGACAGCTGGTGTGGCAAGCATGTGCTCAAGGACTGTAGTTCCAGTGTTTCTGTGGAATCTTGCTTTCCTTTAATAATGCTTTTCTTAGCTGAATAATATTTGACATCCCCTCTTAGAAAGTCGATTTTTTTTGTCCACATATGTTCTTCTTCACCTCTGAGCTTTTTGCTCTCAGATTCACTGTTCCACTTTAAAAAGTCCTGCTCTCTAGTCAGTCCTTCTCCCTTACATGCAGGCTTATCTGTACACTTGTAAAACTAGCTTTTTCTTTTCTGTGAAGCAGTCCTGTTAAAAATCCCATGCAGTAGTCCCTGAAATATACACAGGGGCAGAGTTTTTGAGGGAACACAGTAAAATATCTGAGCATAAAACCATTGAAGCATGTTCTTAATTTGAGATAATAAGCTCTTGATTAAAGACTATAAAATGTCTTAATAACAGTAAGGGGATTTCAGGATCTTTTTTCCTTTTTTTATGCCTTTTGGGAACCAGAATGATGTTTTTTGTTGCTGGAGTTTTTGAGACTCCCAGGTTGTTTTCATATGTGCACACCAGAATAGATTGGTTTTTAGAATTTGGTTCATGTTTAAAAGTGTTGTTTTCACTTTATCACATGCGCTGCACCACAAGCCACTTGACAATGACCAGTCTTATCATTAGCCAATATCAGTCTCGGTTAAGCGTCATGTATCCATGACAACTGGCCTGAAGTGAAAGGCTGAAAAGCATGGCAACAGAACTACAATGTGTTTTGACCCCAGTGCTTGGCTTTTTTTTTCCAATATATTTGTTTTTACGACCCTAGGCAAACTATACAGCTTGTAAATGAAGCAGAACTGCATCTGGAACTTGTTTGTCCGCAACTGCTGGTGTTATTTTCTCTTGCCATATTTGTATATGTGCTCCTTCACAACCCACAATGCACTGCCCAGCTGACTATGAAAGCCTTTTTAATCTCAAACATGTGGAGTACACTGCTTAGTTGGAACAAATTAAGGTTGCAGAGCTTTCACACCACAAACGGCCTGCATCATAGTTCGTTGAAGGGTACACTAAGACCTGATGTGGTTTTGGTACAACGTTTTGGTGCGATTACTATGTTTGCACTGACCCATGAGAGCCACACTCATGCATCACACTCATCAGAAGTCAGACGTACACGTTTTACATGTAAACCTGTGACCATGTAAAAGTTTAAAGGTGACGTACCATTAAAATATAACTTATGTTTAAAAGAAAATAAGGATTAATCTGGATGCAGCAAAGCAGCAGTGGTCTAAGGAGAAGACAACCCAAACATTTCCTGTTTAAAATTTGTGCTTCACAATATTAGTCTTTATTTATCAATGACTTTGTTTATATATGCATTAATGTATTTATTTATGGATGTATTTATTTATATATATATATATATATATATATATATATATATATATATCCTTTGAATTCATTACATAATTGTGGCAGATCAAAAGACTGATATACAGTCAGTCCAGAAAGTATTCAGACTTTTCCCACATTTTCTTATGTTACAGCCCTATTGATAATAGAATTAAATTCATTTTTTTTTCTCAGAATTCTACACAAAACACCCCATAATGACAACATGAAAGAAGTTTTGATGCGACTTTTGTGAATTTATTAAAATACAGCTTCACTGTAGGGATGGTGTTCTCCAGGTGATGAGCGGTGCCTGGTCTCCTCCAAACACGACGCGTGGAATTCATGCCAAATAGTTCAATCTTTGTCTCATCAGACCAGAGGATTTTTTTTCTCATGGTCTGAGAGTCCTCCAGGTGCCTTTTGGCAAACTCCAGTCGGGCTGCCATGTGCTTTTTAGTAAGGAGGCTTGTGCCTGGCCACTCTACCATACAAGCCTGATTGGTGATTTGCTGCAGAGATGGTTGTCCTTCTTGAAGTTTCTCCTCTCTCCACAGAGGAACGCTGGAGTTCTGACAGAGTGACCGTCGGGTCCTTGGTCACCTCTCTGACTAAGGCCCTTCTCCCCCGATTGCTCAGCTTAGGCGGGCGGCCCGCTCTAGGGAGATTCCTGGTGGTTCCAAACTTCTTCCATTTAAGGATGATGCAGGCCACAGTGCTCACTGGGACCTTCAAAGCAGTAGAAATTTTTCTGTACCCTTCCCCAGATTTGTGCCTCGAAAAAATCCTGTTTCGGAGATCTGAAGACAATTCTTTTGACTTCATGTTTGGTTTGTGTTGCAACATGCACTGCCAACTGTGAGAGCTTATATAGACAGGTGTGTATCTTTCCAAATCAAGTCCAATCAACTGAATTCACCACAGGTGGACTCCGATTAAGCTGTAGAAACAACTTGAGAGAGATCAGTGGAAACAGAATGAACCAGAGCTCAATTTTGAGCTTCATGGCAAACGTTCTGAATACTTATGCAGGTGATATTTATAGTTTTTTATTTTTTATAAATTTACAAAAATCATAACAAAACTTCTTTCATGTTGTCATTATGGGGTATTTTGTGTAGAATTCTGAGAAAAAAAATGAATTTATTCCTATTATCAATAGGGCTGTAACATAAAAGAATGTGGGAAAAGTGAAGCGTTCTGAATACTTTCCGGACTGACTGTATAACAACAAAAAAAGTGGCTTTATAAAGTCATTTATTTATTTTTTTAACAGATTTGAACAGATGCAGTCCTAGCCATTTACATCCACTTGGCATAAACATTCGCCAGCCTCTCTATCGCATACGCACAGTGCTCTCCTCGAGTCTAGTTTGGGGAAGAGCGTTGCTGTGGCAACATCTTTACTGCTAACATTAGCTGTGGCTGTGCTCGCGACCGGGTGCTTTGCGTTAATGTGGCTTAACTTGAGCTGCTCCGGTGGTGAGCAAAGTCCTTTCCACAAAGAACACATGTCACTCTACCTTTATCAATGGTGCCGTCTGGCCGTTTTAGAAATGTAAATTCCCCATTCACTGGGCCGACAACCTTGCACATGCTCCTCCATTTTCACTTCTCCGCTACACCCCCACCTGTCGAGCTACACTAGGAGTCTACCAGCGTAGCTAAACACGCCCACACACGGTGACAGCCAATCAATGTCCACTTCAAGCTGGGACTGACCAGAGTTTTCCACCCCCAACAAGTCAAGCACAGACACAGATTTCAAAATAAAGGCAACTCGCAAACAGAAAAAGTAAAGTTAGAGATTAAACAATAGATTAAGCGATTAAAAGACATAACGCACTAAATATGGCTGTAATTGAGTAATTGAAATTAACGCACTAATTTGATACCCCCTAATATACTTTTTGATATATTCAAATTATGGTGTGTGTGTATATGTCAGCCTTGCCAGCATCCCTCCAGCAGGGGGTCTGTATCTGACCCAGATGTTGTTTTTCAAAAGGGTTAGACTGGCTACAGATAAATCCCCTTGTTTTTACCTTTTACAATGGAAGCCTTTTAGTAGATCAGTGGATCACACAAATGTTTTACAGAATAAATCAACTTTTGACCAAAAAGTCGAAAATAACACTTCTTTAACTGACGATCAATTCTGGCTTTAGTTTGAAATATTCAGAAACTGGTGTCAATTTGACATGGTCTAATTAATTTAGAAAACTGAGATGAGAAAGAATGTGTCCTTTGTATGTTCTGTTTTTAGATAATCTGTGTTCATTGTATTCCTCTGAGGTAGTGGTGACATCATTGGTGACATTTGTCAGTTGTTCAAACAGAGAGATCCTTGTGTGACACAGGACTCACATGCGCAACATCATTTGTACTTTTCATCTAAACTTCTTCTCGATCCCAAGTTTCTCGCCAAATGTCTTTTTTTGGATGGGCATGTGGAATCATTTAACTTGTCTATCTCATGTTTTCTTGTTAAAATGTCACGGCTGATGTCATGCTTCAGACTTGACCACATCCACTGGATGTCCTCAGATCCTGAAAGTCTTAAAGCCCAAATAATTGTTATGGCAATCAAAAGGTTAAAAGGTTTTGATGCAGTTAATAAAGAACTGCTTCACTGCACCATATAAATAGTTTTTAATTTTCCACCAGCAGGTTTCTGTAGAAATGTGTGTCATGAGACTTATGAAAGAGTCCAAGTCTTCTTCACATTAAGTGATTAAAGTACCAGAAATAAATCTTAAATGGTGGAGGCAAAACACTGATGACATTTTGTAAAAACCAGTGCAGTTTTGCAGGGTTTTGATTAAGAAAACAAACATGTTGTGTGTGTGTGTAGTATCAGGATAAAACTACTATGGACACTCTTGAAGGAGAACCGTTGTCATCACATGCCTGTACATAACCATAACAAATATGTGACAGCATGGGTACACCATATACCCCATTGCCATTGCATGGTGTAGCATGGCTTGATTTGATTACACTCATGTTTTTTTGTTATTTTTTGGATTTCCCTTGTAGGTGGTACCCTGTACTTGAGGTTCCTGCTGAGCTAAAGCAATCCCAAATGACACAGTCAATATACAACAGTATTTTTTTTTGTTAACTCTTTACAGTTCACAGATCTGTGGCCTTGAATTACAAAACATAATACACATATCACATTTTTGTTCATGGATGACATAATCATGTGTAAAAATTGTCAATCAAGAAGTGTATTAGAAAACTAGTTATATTGATTTACACATGGTCCATTGTTCTTTATCGTAACGCATGGTTCTTAGATTCACACGGAGAGGTTGCTGAACGCTTTGTATCAAAATCCGGCTGCACACTCTCATAATCTACTTCACACCCAGACAGGGGAAGTTTTGTGTCCTCTGTCACTGCGAGAGTGTCAGCATTATTACGATTCGGGTTAATCCTCCCTTCATGGAAGGGATGTTGTGTACGAAGGAGAACATTGTCAGTTCAATTGATGTCATTTAACAGAAATCTAGAAACAAAAATGTAAATGTGCTCAGATATTAGAGTTTTAAGTTAGTTTATTAGTCAAAATTACAGTTTTCCTCATAGAAAAACAAGTTGGTCACTAATTACATTGGAATTCTACACTTTTTCTCTTTTGTTTGTTTTTATCTAAAAATGTCATATACCCCTTTGATTCATATTTTCAATCAGTGTTTTAAAAAAATTAGTCTCTGGCTTTTTCCAAATTCCTTTTCTTTTGAACACTGAAAGTCATGTATGTAAATGGGAAGCTAATCAAGGATCATTATCTTAGCGTTGCAGGTTGAGGCGCTGCTAGAAATCCTGTACGTCTCCTGAGTGCCCCAAAGCGGTGTTTCCTTGGTGGTGTTTCTTTAAGACCTATTTCTATAGATCTATAAGATCTATAACCTTCAGATACTTATTTTTTCTTCTTTTGAACAGTAAACTATGATCATCTTAACTTTAATATTTTTAAAGTAACCCCTCCCCCCCAAAAGAAGATTACCTGGTCTCGGTGTGGCAGATAACCCTTCTTTATTATCCCCCTCGCTTTATTAATGCAGATCCTCACAACAGCAGGGCATAGTGTCTCACCTGGGACTACCCAGGAAAATTAAATTTTGCGTTCAAATTGATTCACAATATTAGTTTCATTAAGTTGCATATTAATTTCATTTGCACCTATTAAGTCCAAATTAGATTGGCTTCTTTTCACCAAGGTAATTTTATCCCCATCAGGAAATAACTTAGTCCTGCAAGGCCTGCAATAGCCTCTGGCTTTGTATTAAAGGGACTATGTCAGGTTTCTCCAGGGCTATTAGCAGACTTATTTGGGCTCTCTTTACTTCATACATAAATTAACTGAAGCACTGAGTGCTTCTTTCAAGGTTTAGGTCATTAGCAGCATGTAGAATTGACAGCAGTTTTGTACTTGCATAGCTTGGTTCATTTTTTTTTTGTGGCAGAGTTCATTTTGGTTAATTTGTTTTCTTAAAGTGAGTGTAGTATACTTATAGATGTTAAGAAGGATAGCTCATGACATTTCAATCATAGAATTAATAAGTGGATGAGGCGTGTCTGCTTTCTTCCACCATGCAAAAAGAAAGCCAAGATATTATGCCGGCGGGTGCTGCTGTGATGGATTTGTGGATCCATAATCTGTGCAGTGATGACCTCCTCAGCTCAGTGTTGACTCCACTAGCACCACCAGTATTATTCATCATTACTGATGTTAAACACAACTACCATGTGTTTTATAGCCATCTCGTCTCTCTGTCTCATAAACTTGTTCCTTTGCTTGGTTTACTGATACAATGATAGTAGCTTGTACTCAGTGTTGCAACACTCCTCTAATTCTTACATGTTGAAATAAGATTTACATATGAAAAAAAATTGCATCAGCTAGTTTGACATCCTGCACAGAGATGGAGAGTAAAGATAGATTTGATGAAACATGTTGAAATTATATCATTCCTTTTGTCTTTCATCCTTCCTATTTAAATGTAACTGCACTCAGGCTCATTTATTTTTCCTCAAAAAAGATGCCAGCCTGCGCAAAGATCAACACAAAGGGCAGCGTGGTGGTAGTATAGAAATGAATGCTTTTGCCACTTGATGTGACATGAACAACAATGCAATGAAAGGATATGCAAGGAATGCTTTACTTGAGTAATACTGTTTCAGAAAGGGATGACTCCTGTCTTCTTGAGATTTGCCTCATCCTTAGAATAAAGAAGAAGCGGTTCATCATAGTTTGACTTTATATTGCCAACCATTATTATGAAAACTCTGTCTTGCAGTTTTGAGCACTTGGTGGATTCACACTCGTTAATGTGATTGCTACAGCAGTGATACAAAGGTTCAGGTTTCCTTCTGTAAGTAAGTAACAAGGGCTACTGCTTTGTGTCGTCAGATGGTGTCAGTGTAGGCTGCATTACACTTGAACAGAGCGAACGTTGACGTATTTGCTAACATAAAACAGGAGTTAAGAACAAAAAAACCCAACAAAGTCAAAGTGTTGTCTTGGCCTGATACTCACCCTCTGCAAATCTTATTTTTGTGTTGTTCCTTGAATTATTTCATCCGTAGTTTTTATATGCAAACAAATTAGCCGAAGGGGAAAATTTGCGTTCCTTCTACATTAGGTTTTAAGAGACTTTGCTCCATTTCTGATGCAGTTTTTAGTCCCAGTTTTGCATTCTGGAAACCACTCCAACTTTGAGGTTGTAAATTGTTGACGCTGAAGCAAAACCACTTAACTTTCTCTCAAAAGGAAATATACCGTTAATAAACATGGAACAACTTTTGGTAGAAGTGTAAGGCAAAACACAGATTTTCTTGGGACATTAAAAAATTGGCATTATTTTTCTCGCTGTGCCTTTTTATGTGAAACTTTCCTTTTGTTTTACTCAGATTTCATTAGCCATCTTTTCCCTGTTTTCTGTTTGGTCATAATCTCTATTGTTGTTACACTATGCTTAAGTTGGGCATCAGTGATCCTGTGCTTCAAACCCAAATCAATAACCTTCAGCAACTGTTTCCTCCAGGCAGGCAGGTAAGACGAGATCGTTCAGAGAAATAAGCTGTGGCAGTCGGCTTCTAAGTCGATGAGCTCACTCTTAAACAGTACTCTAGGTGTATTATCAGACTGACCAAAGACAAACGTGAATGTTAATGAAAATGTTTGACCTATGAGCATACATATCGATACTAATTTTTTTTTTTTTTTTTTCCCTAAACTTTTCCATGTACCTTTTGATCATGATTTTCCTTTTATCAGAGATGTTCAGCCACTTCAGGGCTGATGTTTTCTTTGGCAACCTTCTGCTCCTAATTTTCCTTGAAATTCTTGCAGTGTTAAATGGTTTCCAAATAGAGACGCTGATGTCTCATGAATAGAGGCAACCATCAAAGGATCTCATTTTAATAGGCTTGGCTTTTATTACAGGAGAGGGGAAATTTCTTGCTCTCTGAGGTACTGGCCCTCACCTATCCAGTCTACAATAAATAACCTTGCAGCCCAAACAACATTTATCTTTCTTTTTCTTTGTTCAGGTTCTTCTATTAAATTCACTCCCTTTAATTAAATAATTTATTTTTACCTCTAACATGAATGGTAAGATATTTATCTTCTACAGAAATATAATTCAGCCCTCTCAATGAGCCATGTTGAATATTACATTATTCTATGGTTCTTTTTTAGGCTGGATGTTAAATGTCATTTAAAAATTAAGATATTGAACGTTTTATTATTCAAATTAGCCGGTCACTTCTGTGCAGTTTTCTACTCTTTATTTATATGTTTTCCTACACACACGCACACATATGATTTTAATACATCTATTGGCTCTGTAATGCGGTCATTGCATTTATACAGTTGCACATGTAGTAACCATAGATAATTATGGTATGCATGTGCTTTTATACGTTTGTTAGCTGAGGGGGCTCAGTGTGAAAGCTGCTTGTTGCCTGCAATTTACGTCAGTTTCTTCATCCACTCTCCAGGCTAACACCTAATGTAGATTAATCTTCCAGTTCAAGACTGTAACCACCTGAAAGACAATTGTTTGGTATTACCAATGTTTAGATTCACTGAAGAGGCAGAAAATACATAGCACTTGGCTTTTCAGTTCTATCAGCAATGCTTGGCGTATCTAAAATAAAGTCCTTGAGAAAAAGGGGTTGAAACATTAGCATTTAATAGCTCTTGCTCTTGACCTGATACACCCCAAGTAACACGGCAATGGCCAGATCCTTCTGATGCAAGCTCAGATAGGGAAACAAAACCTTATATTTTCTTTAGACTTAATTTCCATAGAAATTGAGTTGCTTTCTTTGTAGCTTGCAAGGGATAACGCAGTCAGGTAATAGAGAAGCAGAGGACAATAACGTTTGGGATGAAGCTGTTCAGGCTACTACTTCATTTTTTTGTGTTTGAGCATAGTAAGCAGGGGGAGGGGGGTAGTGGAGTGTATTTTAGCATTGAAATAAAAAGGTAAGCAGATTTTAAGAAAACTCTTGTGAGCCTCCTGGCCAGGCAGGATGTCATACATTTTATTACAATTCCCTTGTGTTTTTTCCAGAGGTGTCTTTGACAGAAAACATAATATCAATATTCTAAATAGTCACAAAAAACAACAAGAGGGTCAAAGGGAGTTAATCTAATCTGAATGCTGAATCTTTTAGTTACATTTGTGGAGGGGTACACATCAATGTACAATTTGGGTAGTTGCCATAACTACAGGTGTACAGTATCTATGGCGCTCACACTTCAAAACTTTAGAACTTGCATTGACAAATTGAATAAAACTTGTTGTGTAGCCTACTCAATCCACTGTTTGATTCTATTTTATTGTACCTAGTTAAATATAGACTTCTATCGTCTCCTGTTGAAAAAAATCAAATTAGGCCCTTTTTATTCAAATGTTGACACTATTTTCTAAGGTCTTAATGAAATCTCTGTGACATGTTTTGCTCAAAATAACCCAGCAAAAGCTGCCTTTTCAACCACAGTTTCACAGATCTGTTCATTGCAGCAAGTTTAAAGGGGTGTAATTAGCATATCCACTTTTTTGTGATGTAGAGTTATGAAGAGGTGCCTGAAAATGTTGCATAAAAGAGCAGTACCAAACTGAAAACCTGTGGAATCCTCGCTGGAGATAGGAGGCTGTTAGAGAGTCCTGAAAGCCATGTTAGAATTATGTTTTTATGCTGGTGGAAACTGTGCGTGATTGTGCGTCTGTGTCGGTGAGAATGCAGTGTGGAAGGGTCCTGCCATGGAGGATTTGGGTCTCCATTGGCAGGACAACAAAATTTAATAATTTATAAATATTATATTATACAAGGATGGTTATTATATTTATTATTATTATTATTATTATTATTATTATTATTATTATTATTATTATTATTATTATTATTATTATTATCATTATTATTATTATTACTAATATTATTATTATGTATAGTATATCATATTATTATTAGTATAGGTATCGGATAGGTGAATGGATGAATGAATGGGATGCCTGGGTCTGGGGCCCTCCGTTGTCGGGCCCGCGCGGGTGTCGCCCTGCTGGGGGGTTCCCTCTCTCCGAGCCCGTCTCCGGTCCCCCCCGCTGCCTCCGCGGAGGGGCGCCCCTCTGGTCTTGGAGGGCCACTTTCGTGGGGGCGGGTGCACCTGCCGCGGCTCTGTCTCTCCGGGCAGGCTGGCCCCCTGCCGGGTGGGGGTCGTTGGCCTGGAGGGTGAGGGCCTCCTGGCCACGTGTCTGGCCCGGACCGGGTGGCCGGGGATTGCCTGGGTCGCGGTCCGCCGCCGCGGGATCTCTGGCTGCTTCTTCCCGTGCCGTGGGGGCCCCTCGGCCGCCGCCGGCTCGCTGGCGGTGGGTTGCCTCCCTCCTACTTCTCCCCTCTGTGGGGTTGCTGGTGGCCTGGGTTCCGGGTTCTTCCTGGTCCTGGCTTGTTCACCTGCATGCTTGCTCTGTAGTTTTTGGGGTTAGGTAGCGGTAGCGGTAGCTTAGCTCAGACTGTGATCAGATCTCAAGATTTGGGTCGATGGCTGCTCCTGTTTTGGTCGGCTCCGTGTCGGTTTTGTCGGTTATGTGTTCTGTTTGTGGTTTTTGTTGCAGATTTCCAGTGCTTGACGTGTGCCTCCGTGTGTTCCTGCTTCCTGAATTGGCCCCCCCCCCCAAAAAAAAATAAAATAAAATCACTGGGTTTGTATGTGTATATTTATGTATGTGTACGCATATGTATGCGTATATATATGTATATATATTAAATATAGTAATAATGCACATATATATGCCTTTGGTTTCTACCGTCATGGTATCAATCATTAATATCTGTGCAGACAAGGTAAAAAAAAAAAGAATTATGTTTTTATAGCCACAACTACTCCAATATCCATCCTGAATGTGGAGAAATCTCTAATCACTCAATTAAGCTCTTGCCAGGAGAAAACTTTAGAAGGCCGGAAGCGAAGGTGGGGCATAAGTGACGTCGCCATGCCCTGCAAGTCCAAACCGCTCACTAATATTTTCACAGTCAGGTGTCCCACAAAAAAAATAACAAGGCTGTATTAATTCAGAAGTTACTTCAGACACCCAAACATACACTTTCAAATGCAAAATCTCCCTTTCTTTCACCCATATGTGTCCCTGTAAAAATTCCATGCATACAGTTCACATTTTGTTTAATTTGTTGGCTTTGCAGAGGAGGTTGGTTAGATTTATTCTGACATTATTTTCAATCAATATTTTAGCTCCAAATGAGTCTTAAAATGATCTTTGCATAACTTTATTTTCTTCTGTTGCTTTCAAAGTGCATACTCATTCATTTCTGTGTTCATGTGCAAGAAACGCCGGGCGTATCTTTTTGTATAGCTGTTTTTGGTTTCATGTCTTCTAGATAGTGGATTTTGGTGCATTTGAATGCTCATGGGTGAGGCTAGTGGTTGCAGAGATGGGCTTGAGTCTGGAGGACCCAGGTTCAAGTCCCTGGGATTGCAACTGAGGGGAACCACTTTGGCCAGGCTTATTAGAGGACTGCATTGGGATTGGGTTCGCGCCGGGTCCCACGGGACCCAACGCAAATCTCGCGGGATCGGGTGGTTTGAATTTTGCTGCAGGCGGGAGCGGGCGGACAAAGAAAAACACTGTGGAATCGGGATGTAGTCTAGCGACCAGATGGAAATCAATTATGTGGAAAAGAACCTCAAACAAGGTCTTTACAAAACAAAGACAAAGCAAGGCCAGTCAGATATTTGGAGAAACTGCATTTAGTGTCTGTGGGCGCATGTTGGAAGAGAGACGCAGGGATTGGGAGCGCAGTCGGTCAGCAGCATTCTCTTCCTCAACAGCAATGTAATGGCAAAGCGATTCATTTGTTAAATTGCAGTAATTTGTTTCATTCATTAACATTGTTTATTTTATGTTATTAGTGTTATTTGAGCCACTCACAACCTATTCCCGTTGCTATAACCGCAATCACATAATTGATGCGTGCGCAAAAGGCGAGTTTTGCGGGAGCGGATGTAAACACTGCGGGATCGGGCGGGAGTGGAACACGCACGTTGCGGGTGGTAATGGTCAGAAATGCAGCTCTAACACTTATCTACCCAGACCACTTCTCCTACTCCAAGTAGTGATGGGTTAAAAGCAGAGGACTTGTGGGACAAATAAAAGATAATAATTAATTGTTATTATTATTAAACTGTGTCTGTCATATTTGTGTGCCCCTTGGCAAAGACTTTCCCTCCACCCCTCAACAAAAAGCAAATAAAACAAAACCAAAAATACAAGACAGGCCAACTTAGAGTTACAATGTAGCTACAGCTACACCAATACAGACAAACATGCTTATTGTTAAATGTGGCTTTTAGCCATTTGTGAGTTGTACATCCATGAACAGTGTGACTAAGGCACAGTGACAAAGGCAGTCTATTTACTTTTCTTTCCACATTATTAGATTTAATACATTTAAATATGAATAAGGAACTCTTAAACATGTTTATTTCATTTCATATTCTTGTAACCCACTTAAACTGTCACTTCCATCAAAATAAAATATAATATATGAAAGTCATCATAGCTTTTTTTTCTGTGAAGCAGTTATTTCCTTAGAATGCACAACATTATGCTAATATCAGTGCTCAGTTTTCCATCTTCTCACAAAGAGGGAACTGTAAAAGCCCATTTTTTTCATTAAAAAATAATGTATTTCCTTCCTATGCATCATTTGCACTTCTTACTTAAATACCGTAAATACAAATTTGTGTCATTGTCAACAATAGCTTTCATCAGAAGGATACCAGAAGCTCTCCTTTTTCTTCTTACCCATCATGTCCTTCTTCAAACAACTTTTAATTCCAAGAGCCTTTTTTTTTTTTTTTACACACAATTATTTATTGATTATTAATAGTGATTATTAATAGTGTGGGCCTCTTTTGTACATCTTGTGAAAAAAAACATTCCCGGACTAACACTGAAAGGCAACCTCCCCTCTTTTCCATGGCTGAACAGAAATACATACAGAAAAGTAAAAAGGAAACACAAGGATATTCAGATGTCTTTCAGGAAATTGCTTTGGACATTTCCCATATGAATGAAGCCTGTGGACAGACCCAGAAATTGCTGGAGCCTTAGTTGGCTTGGAAACGACTTGGTGTACCCCCAGGTAGATTCCTGGGTCTCCAGAGATCTCTATTCAGAATGTCCCCACAATCCAGTACAGGGTCTGTATCAGAAGATGATTGGATCAACACAGTCAAACAGAAATAGGAAAATAAAAAAGAGGCACAATACATTTATAAAAATATTACAAACAAATGTCATTACAAATGATTAAAATGCAACAATTTGAGAATGAAATACTATAGAGACAAAAAAATAACCAACATAGATTTGAAGGGAAAAAAAGATTAGGAAATTAATAAATACAACTTCAATGACACAGTTTTTAAATTGTTTTATCAATAGAAATTGAAATGAATTCCGTAATTTAAAACAGACTTATCAATTCGATCTCGTCATATACAGTACATACTTTTTTTATTGGATTATTTACTGAGCCATGTGTCTTTTATATTTGGATTTTGGCATTCCCGGTCTTCCATAGGAAGGGGGATTGTTTACTTTAAGCTTTCTGATCACGTACATACATGTGCAAAATTGTTGAGATGCTTGAATGCACACTATACACACTGTCCCCTTTTGATTTTTCCACTTTAGCACACATAGAGCACATACAAACTCACTCCTCCACAAAGAAATTCCCATTTTCTTTTTCTATTTCCTTCTTGACACACAAATGATCATATGCAGCTACGCACACACTCTCTCTGACGAACACACACACCCTCACACATCTTCTAGCCGTGTACCAGAGTGGCCTTGCCTGCTGTTTATCAAACCAATGTATGGGTAGTTTTCAGCTCCAGTGGTCTGAACATTTTATTCCATTTCCCTGTTTCCCGCTGCTTAACACACATACGCACAAATGTATGCCCAAGACACACACACACACACACACACACACACACACACACACACACACACACACACCCACCATGTCCATTCAACGTTCTCCACACGCACTCACTAGAAGAGACTGTGATCCCCACAGTATATCCAGAAGATTGATGTCTCCTTGGACAAAATGAGATTTTTGTGTCATTACAAGGTATTACACCATAGAACCCCTGAGTAACTGAATTAGTCCCAGATTGGGACAAAAAACAATTCACACAAGGACACTTGCGCACAACTGATTGCTGTTTCCTACATGTTTCCCTTTAGGTGTAAATGATGAGCAGTTGTGAGACGAAAACATCACAGTGATCAAATATTTGATTTGATGCTTGTAATTTTGTTGGTAAAGTGTAGCTGTGGTGTATTGTTTAATTCATTGGACTATTTTTTTGACTTTATCCAGTTCATTAAACTTAAAAAGAATGTTTGAACTTAGGTCAAAGACCATCTTAGCTTTAATAAAAACTAAGCTTACATCTACACTGAACCAAAAGGGCAGGAACTTTGACCCTTTTTAATGGGACTTTTAAGGTTGTACAATTACAAGGTAGCTTCACTTACCCAATTCAGTGGGAGAAAGTTAATAAGGTCATAGAATTAGCTGAAGAGTATCTTACTATCAGCCTGAGAAACATCTTACCCAAGACAAGCTTTTTTAAATAGGACTTTCCTGATCAGTAGTTACATGCACATCTAAATCTAGTTTATGGCAATAATTGAGCTAAGGATTTAACTGGAGTTTCCAAGAAATCCGAGTGTACATGCGTGTGAAGTGAATCGAATTAATGAGTGCGGTGCGTTCGACTCAGCGACATTAGATGGCGCTACACGCCCTTTCGCGTTTGCATTCTTCCAGTTAGTTACAACAAATGGTGAACAAGTGTGGCAGATTTTAAGCAAACATAGGAGGAGGAAAACAACATGCGGAAATATAAACGCCAATGATGCTGCAGCGCTGTACTTTTCGTATACACTAAGCCTGATCATTGCAGGTAAGATGCATTCAAAGTCTTTCTCTTCTTTTTCTACTTCTGTGCTGTTATGATGCCGTGACTGTTATTACCGCTTCGGCGGTCTTGTCACTTCTGGAAGGAGGAGTCCCGGGGCAGTCAATAGCTCGGCTAACCGTCGTTTGTGTATACATGCCGGAATAGCTTGAATTAGAACTGCATTATCTGCCTCTAATAGCTCGATTTCAAGAGCTCCAGTTTGGTTCCACTACAGCCCGGCTAAGGTGTATACATGGCTTTTAAAACTTTCATATTAGTCTGACTGAGGCAATAATTTTCCATCAATCGTCCGCCGCTTATCCGTTACCGGGTCGCGGGGGCAACAGTCTCAGCAGAGATGCCCAGACTTCCTTCACCCCGGACACTTCCTCCAGCTCGTCCGAGGGGAGTCCGAGGCGTTCCCAGGCCAGCCGAGAGACATAGTCTCTCCAGCGTGTCCTGGGTCTTCCCCGGGGTCTCCTCCCGGAGGGACATGCCTGGAACACCTCCCTAGGGAGGAGGGACATGCCTGGAACACCTCCCTAGGGAGGCGTCCAGGAGGCATCCGGTACAGATGCCCAAGCCACCTCAGCTGACTCCGAGCTCTAAGCTCTAAGGGAGCGTCCATCCACCCTGCGGAGGAAACTCATCTCGGCCGCTTGTATCCGCGATCTTGTCCTTTCGGTCACTACCCAAAGTTCATGACCATAGGTGAGGGTAGGTGCGTAGATTGACGGGTAAATCAAGAGTTTCGCCTTTCGACTCAGCTCCTTCTTCACCACGACGGTCCGGTACATCGACCGCATAACTGCGGACGCTGCACCGATCCATCTGTCAATCTCACGCTCCATCGTTCCCTCACTCGTGAACAAGACCCCGAGATACTTGAACTCCTCCACCTGAGGCACGACTTCTCCACCCACCCGGAGAAGGCACGCCACCCTTTCCCGGTGGAGAACCATGGCCTCGGTTTTGGAGGTGCTGATTCTCATCCCTGCCGCGTCTGCCACTAATATTGTGGCAATAATTTTATTTTATTTTTTTTTATTTTATTCGTTTGCACTTACAAACATACAAGCATCGATAAAATAGCAGTAATAAAACAAAGTTAAAATGTGCAGGAAAGATCATGAAGCCCGACGGGCTTATAAGCAACCCTCCCCTCTTAAACCTACAATAATTATAATTAACACTTTACACCCCCCCCTCCCCACCCAATACCCACAATTCCTCATACACACATACACACGTGCATATTTCCATCATATACAAAAAAGTATATTATACAGCAGAGAACAATAGTTACATAAAATTTTGAAATTATTTGAAATAATTTGACTTTGTTTGTGCATGTCAATATACTGAGTGACATATCTGTGATGTAATCTGATGTACCATTTACTAATCCTTGACTTTGCCATTTGCCACAGTTATAGATTTAACAGTTAAATTTACAAACATTTAGCTAAAACTGTTGTTGGAGGCTCTATTAGACGGTTCTACTGTAAAGTTGTGAATCAAGCCCTTCACATACATGCATTCCTTGCCATTAATCTGCTGGATCACATGGGTTTGATATCCAAACTCCTTAAACTGGTAGCGTTTATCCCATTTAACATGCTGAAATTTAATATATAGGAAGTCAAATTAACTGATCAGTGCTGGACAACATGTCACTTAATAAACAACAGTGCTCTCTAAAGTTTGAACCCCAATGTCTTTTCATTAGGTCCACCATCTAGCTTGTGACATAAACCATAAAGATACAATATAGAGGGTAAACTCAGGTTAAGTGAAAGACTGTTTGCCTTGAGTTAACAAGTATTTTCTGTGCTGCAGGTAAAGTAAAACCTTCACAAATAGAATTGATGATAAAAATAAATTTCAATATATTACCTGTTAACTCAACTTCTGCATGGCTAACAGCTGTGTTTTCAGTTGTTTTTCTCAAAAACAGAATGCTTACTGGGTTGATTCTATTGGTCATAAAATATCAAGTACCGCGAGCAAATGCTTTGATTTTTACCACAGCTCTTTACTACAATGTGACCATTATGACTATGTTCCACTGATCAACTATTATCACGAATGGATAGCCGAAGCCAGCAGTGTCACATGTCCATATCTGAAAAGCGCTTCACTGAGACAGTCGAGCAGTAGGTATTTAGAGCAGGTGTAATTCTTTGCCTCAATAATTTGTTGTTTGCTAGTTATTCAGACTTTGTGTAAATGAAGTGATCAGTAAGGCAGGCAGGCAGGCAGCAAGATCGTTGATTAGCTGGTCATGAAGTAAATCAGCCTGCCTGTAGGTCTAACGTGAGATCATATCTTCATAAAATACTTTTACTGCGATTATCAGTAAGCCTGGATGTTAAATAATAAACATCATACCATTCTCGTCCAGTAACAACGGGCTGATTGATCTAGAACAAACAGTGCCTCGAGGTCTGCCTACAGACAAAACAAGAAGTTGGGAGAAAACAGTTCCTACGCAGACGTGGGGTTGTAGTTTCAGCCACAAATCCTTTATGCTCGTACATGCTGACACATGCTGCCTTTTTCCAGTCAAAACAACAAAGAAAGTTGTTGTAGTAGTTGCAGAAAGCTAAGGTCGGCATGCAGCAGATTTTGTAAAACACAGTCTGACACAGAGCTCTTTCAACGTATGGTACTGGGAATATGAGACTCAATAACAGAACTCAGTAGGTCAGACACAAAGGCTTTATTGAAAACCACGAGAAGTGGGCTCCAGCTGCATTGAGACACGCTCAGTAAAACACAGAAAAATCACATCTAGACAAATGTGCATACATACTGTAGCTATAATGTGAAATGTTAAGGAGAAACCTCCAAGTTTATTATTATCCTTATCTGGCCCAGAGTTTGAGGCCTATCCAGATCCCAACAGGTCAGGGGGCCGGATCATAAAAATATTGCTTTGTTTGGACAGATCTATATTCATGTAAAAAACACAATTTGTTTTAGCTTGAAAAGGTGAGCCAAGATGGCTCAGCTCCATGATGAGAAACTTCTGTTAAACCCAAAAATCCTCATTACGGTTTAATGTACAAGATTCAAGAAATGTTGTCTTTATCTATGCCTTTGGTGTGCTTGCAAAATTCATGTGTAATTTGAAGTGGGTTTAACTGCCAAGCTTTTTCTGAATTACTAATCATCTTCTATTCATTGCTCTTAATAGGTCTTCAGTCTATTGTGTCAGCATTCTTTGTTCGTTGACTCCACATTATTTTGCCACCTCCACTTTGACTTTGAGATGACACTAACAGTGAACTTGAAAGCCTGAGGCATTGTTCAGCCATATAATAGGAGTTTGAAATATTTTGTTTGCTCACATAACCACTTTACCCATCTTCCAGTCTTGACAATAAGTGCAATGAATAATCTTGCTTTACAATTTGCAAAGCACTCAGACCCCCCCTCCCCACAGTTTAAGCTTTGTTTTCATAATTACATTTTGAAGCTGGCACAATACAAAACCCCATGAACACAAAGGAACTCTCATATAAATGCACCAATGGACCAATTTGTTTATACATAGAGCAGTTTTCTAATTAATGTGTAGACACTAAGTGCTTATCACAGAAAAAAAGCGATCTTCTTCTCAACTTTCTTCCAATCTGTGTCTTTTAAGATGCTCCACGAGGGAGATCCCGCAAAGGGAACGATAGTCTATGTGTTTGTGTCACTGGAGATTTACTAATGTATAGAGAAACCTGAGGGCCTTCCTGTCTTTGTTACATTTTCAAGGCTGCAGTCTCACAATAGTCTCTCTGACCAAAACACACACACAGGGGTGGTAGCCTTTCTCATCGCTACACAACACATTAATGAATTACACTGTTGTCAGGTACCGGAGCCACCACTGTGGTTTAATTAACAGAGCTGAAACAGAGTGGAAAGAGGACAGAAGCAAAGTAGGTAAAAGATGGAGTCTGATAAGGGCGTCCAATATTTATCTCAAATTTTATCACTTGTCCTTCACACCACTGGAGTGTTGCAGATGTTGGTGGCTTTTATTTTCTTATCAATATCTTGTTAAGTTATACATATGTTTCTGGCAAAAATAGAGTGAAATTGTAAATATATATGGTGTCTGGTGTCCTCCAGTTCAAATCTGAGCTCACAGCAGAGTTGTACAGGGTGTCAGGGAGACTGGCAGCATTCCTCTCCCTCAGTCACTGTTAGTCTAACGGTGCTGACTAGTTGTCGCAGTCTGTTGAGGCCAATGGAGAAGTCGAAGTTGCTAATGCGATGTTGTGATACTCGACAAATGGTCGGCAGCAGTGTGCTCGCACAGGCACATGAACACACATGCGCATAATTGATGCAAATACACACACAGACAGCCAAGCCACTGGCTGTCTCTTGAGATTAATGTTGGTGTGATCCACTCAGCTGGGCCTGATCACATTAAGATGGATGGACCCCCTGGTGTTGTGTGTGTGTGTGTGTGTGTGTGTGTGTGTGTGTGTGTGTGTGTGTGTGTGTGTGTGTGTGTGTGTGTGTGTGTGTGTGTGTGTGTGTGTGTGTGTGTGTGTGTGTGTGTGTGTGTGTGTGAGCACATAGGGCCCCATCTGTCTGTGTTTTCTCCACAGCTAGGTCCTGTGACCTAGCTACCATCTTTAGTGCCCTCAGCTAGAATAAGCAATACCCTAAGAGGGAGAGATGGATGGATAGATAGCTTTGTTGTCTTTTCTTGTGTTTGGTGATTTGTGACGTTAATAATGCTCCTGTCATTTTGGTTGTATTGCAGAATAATTAGAGGGGTATAGTCGCAGTTGTTCCTGTAAGGAAGGCCGTACATGGTTGTACACAAGCAGTAGTAAAAAGTGCCTTCAGAAATGTAGACTGTGGGTTCTTCACAGTGTAATCACTAACAGCCTATATTATTCGTTTAGATACATTTGTACAGATCACGATATTTTGAAAAACGGTTCTTGTGTTACCAGGGCAGGGACAAAGAATCTGGTCACCAGCAAGCAATGGTTGACTGTGATCGAACCAGGCCTAGCCCTGGTATGAATGTCCTGCGGTGTCCTATCAGTCTGACTGATAAATGTTGGTAAAAATAAGAGCGACATACAGCAAACTGATGTTTCTTTCTCTTTTCCCTCTACATTTTGTTTTAAGAAGTCGTTATATTTTTTAAAGTAGTTTATTAAATGAATCACAGAGCCACACTATCTGTAGTTTTAGAGAACTACTTTTTATTCTGAAACACCTCAGTTTGACCTGTTTCATTTTCAACACTCAGTTGAATGGGTAATGGAAACTATTAAGGAAAAAACTCCCTAGTACGATCTGTCAATGTGACAGACATCATATCATGACTAGTAATGGAGAAAATGGTATTCTTAATCACTCCCCTATATTTATATCATCTTGAATACCTTACAGGACAATTATGTAAATTTGTTGTCCTACTTGTGTCAAGTTTCAGGGGAATCAGTTAATGTCCTCTTGAGTTTTAAGCTGCTTTATATCTCATAGTGACTGCTCTCTCTACATTGCTCTACATGATGATGTAAATGTTTAGAACAATGTTTTTGTCATTTCTGTAAAGTGAATGTATGCTACAGGAAAGCAGTTCTAACTTTGTGGCTCTCCTATTAAAGATAAAAAGGAGCTTTTGATCAGGAGCTACATCACAAATGCTCTGTTATTAGACAGTCATGTTGTGTTCTTTATGAGTAGCTCAACTGTGAGCCATCATTAGTCACAGTGGTGTTTGCAGGGGCCTTCAGCAAAACCACCCCTTGATATGTGCTATTTTGCTGATGGGATGCCGCGCTCAGAGGAACTCACCATGTCTGCATCCAGCTACAACTATTGGCAAAACGTTAAGTGTTTTTGAAAACAGAACATTGGGGATGGAAAATTTTTTCTCACCCAATGAAAAAACAAATAAGATGTCAAAAGTTAAACTCATTTGTAGTAAAACGCTTTTAAGAGAGAAATTTCTACTACTTCTCCGTGTCAATTTACAAATTTGATGAAAACTCTCCGTCATTGTGAGCAAAGTCTCCTCAAGAGTTGATTCTCTTCTGTGCTTGTACATCTAGTGTGTGGCAGTGCTCTTCTTTTTTTTGTCATACTTTTTTTGCCGCTTCATTGTCTTACCTCCCTCTAGTCACACTTAATTTGAATTAAGCTTCTGTACTTTTGTAAGACAGAACAGCGCACTGAGTCCTCAGACTGAAAGACAGCTGTCCACGATCAGCCTGGAACAAACTAAAGGTTTATGAAACAGTTTTAGAGAAAGAAAAAAGCTGTTTGGGCCCCCTCTTTTTCCCCCATCTGCCACTTTATTGACACATGTGATTTCAAAGGCTCTTCAATTCATTTGAACATTGAACTGAAACTAATGCGGTCCAGCGATAAACCAATGTTGGTGCAGTCCATGCATTTGCATCAAAACCTACAGCATGTTGTTCAAAGATTACACCAGTCTGCTTTGTCAAGTCATTAGTGAAAATACTCCATGTTTCCTTAATGAGCTCTCTGTCTCTGTTTGTTTGTTCCTGTTGATCTAGGTGTCTGAATGCGTGTACGTACTGCAAGACGAAACATGCTCGAGGAGATCTCGCCAGCTATCCTATAGAGGAGCTTGTGGAGAGAGCGCGGCAGTCTTTCCAGGGTGAGTACATTAATCCTGTAGGACACATGCAATGTTTACATGATGAACCATTAAAAAAAAATTAAAAAAAATCCACCAGTTGCTGAAATGCAATAGGGTTGACTGTATTGATGAGTTTTGAGGGTGACATTCTTGAAAGTGTAAAGTGGTTTAGTTAAAATTATATTTTAAACTGCCTATGATTAAGTGCGGTTCTTGTTTATGGGTGGAGCTTCAGTTCGACTGTTTGTCCTATTAAGATGGGGTAGTTTTAATAACACATGTTGACGTTTTTGTTCTTGGGTAGAGGGTGCAGCCATTTGGCTCTCGTTTGAGCCAGAGGAACAGCTGTTGTGCCCTGGCATCTGTTCCTTAAAAGCACACTCTGAATTCCTGACTGCACAGCAGGCTACGCCTCTGTCAGAGCCCAAGGCAGGTTAGTCAAGGGCAAGTCTACACACTGATAACCCATGAGGCCTTCTATCTTATCCAGGAGCTACTTTATCATCCCTTTTACGACTAATAAAACAATTTACTGCTACCGCTACTACTTCTACTATGACTGCAGCTTCTTCTACTACTTTTAATACTATTGATAATAATTATTATTTTCCATTTGAATATCTTGTTCTTTACGTTACTGCTGAGCTTGTTTTTTTTTTTTTTTTACCTTGTCTGCACACATATTAATGGTTGATACCATGCCGGTAAAAACCTAAGGCATATATATGTGCATTATTACTATATTTAATATATATACATATATATACGCATACACATACATATATATAGACATATATATATATATATATACTGCTAACCCAGGAAGCAAGAGCACACGGAGGCACACGTCGAGCACTGGAAATCTGCAACAAAAACCACAAATGAAACACAAAACCGACACGGAGCCGACCAAAACACGAGCAGCAATCGACCCAAATCTTGAGATCTGAATACAGTCTAAGCTAAGCTACCACTAACTAACCCCAAAAACTACAGAACAAGCATGCAGGTGAACAAGCCAGTGTGTATGTCTATGCGACTGCTGAGCTTGTTTCAACAAATTGAAAGCAGGTATTCTAACCCATTTGGCATGTTTTTTTTATATATCAGTATTAAAGTAACTCACAGGCTTTAACCAAATTTTTTGCTCACATAGCTAACAGATGTTTTATTGGTGTAAAACCCAGCGCAGGCCTCTTGCTTAAAAAAAAGACCTTCACTTTTTGCTTAAAACAGAACTTGTGTGTGCCATGGTTAGGGGCAGTGTTCACTCTAGATTTACTTGTCTGGAAATGTACACAAGCACAAAAACATCTGATCATATTTTACATAATCATTTTCACAGGGACAAAATAAAAAAAAAACTAAAACTATAAAAGTCTTTCTTTCATACGGAGATGATCCTCCCACCCCCAATAGTGGTCATGATAACATAAAAGACAAATAAACAATTTTTATTCGATAGTGGACAGTCTCAAAGTTTTCATAGGGGTAATAAAGAAAGGAATATACCCTTGACAAGGACATGTCTTTCTAAATCCCGCTCAGAACCGTCTAAAACAGCTGCATGTATGCCACTGCCACAGGCTGGGCAGTCAAGGACAAACTCACCAGCTGCTTGAAACTTGGTGTGGGTTAGTGTTTTTACACACGGGTCATGTGTGTGAAAATGCACCTCCATAATCCTTGAGAGTGATGTTCAAAATTGAAGGGAGGTGCACTATTTTGAAAAAAGCCCTTTATGAATAATGTTGCTGTGTCGGTATTAAAACCGATACCCAGCAACGACTTCCATTTGTGAAATAGTCACAAAATTAAGTACAATCAAGTTACTGCACTCATGAAAACAGTTGGCGGTATTCAGAACAAGAATTGGCTAATTAAACAACCAGATCCTAGTTATTAGAGCAGCATTCACTTGGAATACGATGAAGATGGAAATGAACGTAGAGCAAGAAATTAGGTTTCACTATCTTTCCTTTGTTGCTCCTCATGGATATGGTGACAGAAACTGTTACTTCTAACTTTAAACCTTTTAACTTGTTTCTGAAAGAAACAATCATCCAACTTCTCTTGATTATTTTTTCTCCCCGTTTGTTTCTCACGCTTGCAACCACACACACACACACACACACACACACACACACACACACACACACACACACACACACACACAGTGTCACTAGTGAGTGTGATGGGCAGGTTTCATCTCAGGAATAAATTGCCTTCTGCAACCTTTGGCCATCTAATGTATATTTTGTCTGTCACATATAATATATTTCTCCTTTGTTAAACAAATAGAGTCATCTCCCCCATTTAGGAATGAAAGGCACACTGTTTTCTCAATCAAATATTTTTGTTAGGTTTTGAATTACATTACGGCATTGCAGCAATGCCCTTTTTTCCCGTCTCACTCTATTAGCCACCTTTTCCTTATCTCAAACAAATGGAGCCTTACAAATAGACCCTGCAATTTGATTTACCATTTGATTTATTTTGAATAAAAATGGGCTGAAAGTATGAACTGCTAATTTTGATTGGCCAGTCAGCCTGCATTAGGGGTATTTGATTGGTTTATCTTAGGGCACTTTTGAAAGGATTTATGAGATATATTCAAATGCGATTTGAGGTAAATAGCTTTCATTCCATCTGGAAAAGGAAGGGAGAGTGTGAGTGCACAGCTTTTAAAGCAATCTGAATTATTCAAAAACCAGAGAGGTTTGTTCACGCATGCAGGTAATGGAGGATGTGAATGTCACAGGAAATGACAAGTTTGTGCATGTGTATGACTGTATTGGTGAGGAGGGAAGCTGATTTTGTGTGCGTATTTGTGTGTGACTTGTTGATGAGGGTTTGGGCTTGTTTATCTGGCCAGAAGAAAGACTGTTTGCATGTTTGTTAAAACATGAGTACAAATAATTTTGAGTTTCACAGTATAGTCCCTTATTTTCTGTCTATTCCAGTGACAAAATAACTCATTTTTGATCCACATGTGATTATAAAAGAATCTATAATCTAATCTTATGGATCTATAAGATTTAGACTCTAGTCTTCCATTAGTCACTTTAGGAATTTAAGGCCTGCAGTAAATCTGCTGAAATGCATCAACCAAACAACTTCAGTAAAAGTACTCTTATTAGTGAGGTCTTACACACACATATTTGATCGTGTTCTCAAATATGTTGTTTTCATCATTCACATGTGCTATGTCTTTCCTTTATGTTGAAGTCAAAGCTTTGCTGCTTTTGAACCTGTAAGCTACCACATGGTGGCCGGGCTGCCTCTGAGAAGTGAAGGGGGAGAGGAGCCAGTCACACAGATCGAGGTGCCAGGGTTGCTTTGTTGATCTTCAGACCCTCACTGTGGCCGACGCCTTGTCATTTTAAACTGTCAGTTGGATGTTTTTGAAATGGTCTTGTCTGAAACAGGATGTGACGCTTCCTAGATGCAGACACGCCGCTATCATTCGCTCATGACACACTGCATTAGTGTGTGTCATGCATCAGAGCAGTCACGACACAGCTTTGATTTTGGGCTCAAACTATAGTTGGCATGTAGAAAACACACATTTGAGACCTGAAATCAGCAATATTGCCCCCCCCCCCCCAAACACTAAGCAAGTAAAGTAATACACATGAAGCTGAACAGCTTCAGACTTTTTTTTTTTTTTTTAAACATCACAATTTATTTATTCTTTTTTTTATTATTACTGTATGCATATGTATTGCAAGCATAAATACCTCCTAATGTCTACAGACATTCTTTTTACTCTTATTTACACATAGCTGCTGGCAACCCTATTGAATCCAGATATTAGCAGTAATGATGCTGCTTAGTTTCTGGGCTGCAGCTGGATGACATATGACAGACAGATGTATAGACTAGCTTGTTGGCTAACTACAGCATCTGTGACAGGTGTCAGCTCCTGTTTACATCCACCACTGCAGCTACGTGAAGCATGGTCAGAGATGGCTGCCAAAGTTTGCCTCTAACCATCCTCCGGCTGTGCGGATCATTCACCTTTGTGTGTTTTAATTGAAATTTGGTTTTGAATTTCAACTTAAAGGAGAATTATCTTTTTTTTGTCTCCCTAAAGTTGATTTAGGGATTTTCTGACATGTTACTGATATGCTTTGGTCAAGTGCTACATGGATATGTCACAAAACCCTCCTTTTCAAGCACGTTTTCTAATCTCTTTCCATATTAACCCGTTTTAGTGGGGGGAGTTAGCCACACTGCTCCACACCTCTCTTATACAGAGTATGTCTCTTTTTAATTTTGGTATTATTGGATTGTTACCTACTTCTGAGGTACAGCAAAGGCAGCATGATGTGAAGTCTGATCCAAGTTTGTGTCATAGTACAATGGAAATCTGAGCTTCTGACTGAATGAAATGTTTTTAAAACTAGCCAGGAGAATGTGACATGTCTGTATTATGTCAGTTTTATATATGTTCTCAAACATATATATATATTTTTCTATATCCTATTAAGAATATGCAATTAACTTTTTGGAGGTCTCTGGTCATTACAAATTTAGAAAAAAAGCATAGTGAGCTGTGGGGTCATGCAGAAACAAAAACATTAAAAAAAAAGGGTTCATTTGGTTAATTTCCTGGCAGCGTCATCAAAATTCTTAGTTCAATATATAAAAGAAAATCTGGTATGTAAAGTACACACATTATTTTTTTATTTAATTATAGTAATTAGATATAGGTAATAGGATTAAAAGAAAGCTCAAACTTAAGGGAGACAAGCAGAGGGATCTAAATATTGATAGAATATTGATCATTGTTGAGTCATCAAAGTGTTCAGTGGAAAGACGTGGAGAAGTGCTGAGTATGCAAGCACTAACACAAATTTCCTGTGTGGAAGCAGTCAAATTCATTATCCTCTGGAAGAGCTCTCATGGAGAGACCAAAATGGATTTTCTGAAGCGCTTCAAGGCCTACTAACTCGCTGATTTTTTTTTTTCCCCTTTTTTCTTTTCCTTAACTCAGATAGAGGTTTCTCCAATTGTGTTTCACCTGAGAATTAGCTCAGACTACAGCAACAAATCACCAGAACTAAGCTATACATTATGCAATTACAGCTGTATCAAACAGTGGTATCTCGTTGTGTGCGCTGAGCTGTGCAAATGAAGCAGAATCCAAAATTAGATGAGCAAAATCATGAAAGCTCCCCAGCAGTTTTATGACAGTTGCATGTACATGTTGCTGTTAACACATATTAAGCAGTGTGTGAGGCTGATATCTCCAATTATGATGTGCACATTTGGAGCAATTTTTTACTTAATATCTGAAATGATTTCAATGAGATGAGACAAATGATTCTAATAAAGAAAAAAAATCAGTTTTAATATGCTTAAAAAATATTGAGGTTGTTAGTGATTGAACAATTTGCTACTTCCCTTTTACAAATGATAAAAATCTCATTACAGTCAGCAGGATCATTGTTGTACAGTCAGTGTTGGGAAGTCAGTTCAATAAATTTTTATTATAGTGTATATTTTGACTTGTGAAAAAATTCCAGTCATTAGCTACTGTACATTAAATGTAAACATACCCGGTTTAGGTAAACAGGCACATACAGTAGAGACTCAATGGTGGGACGGGGCTTTTCTTTATAATATCGGTTCCACCTGTGCTTTAATTGCAACCGACCAACTGAAATAACTATTAAAATGCTAAGAGCAGGAGTTTATATAACTTAAATCCCATAATTATTAGGTTCAGACACTGATGATCCAGTAAGATCACAGCTTTGTCTGATGTAGACACACAGACACTTGTGCATTTCCTGAGGTTGTCTCTACAGGCAAGGTTCAGCCACAGTCTCAACTCTACCACCGCTCATTATGCATGGACATGTACAATGTCCATTCTGAGACTCCAGATAGGAGAGGTGAGAGTCATCTTGAATGCTGTCGTAGTCTGTCCTTACAGTTCAACTAAACTGTTCCTGTCCTTCATTTGTGTCTCATCCTGTGTTTTCTTGTTTGACCTCTTTTAATTCTCTCACTAGGCTGGACAAAAAGACAACAGAGGGTGGTGTGTGCATGCGCGTGTTTGTGTGTGTGCCCGTGTGTGTGCCGTCTTGTCCTCTTGTCCTGTGATTTAGTGCCAAGCTGGCAGCAGAAAGTACTGAATAGGGGGCCCCTTTCATACAAAGGGAGCACATGCACACAGGCACACACGCACAGCTCACAGTCAATGCCAGACTGCAGGCCACCAACTGCACACCTGGCATGCTGCTATTATGTCACCAGTGTGTTCTGTGTTTGCGTGCACTTGTGTGTGTGTCTGATTGTGTAAGTCCAGCAGACACCATCTGCTCTGTCCTCTGTGAACTTGTCCACACCCCTCCTCTCCCTGTTCCACTTTGCTAATGCAAAATAGTTTAAAACCTTTCACAATCACTTTAAGGTCCTTTTTTGTTTTCTGCAAAAAGCCATTTATCTTTGCCCTACTAAAGGCTCAATGCATAAGGTTCTGCATCTGGATTTAATTGCTGTTTATTACTACCAGCAACATCTGCACTCTTACCATTGCTTCTCATTGTATGTGTGATGTATATCGTGTTTAAGTCTCAACAACACCGCGATCAGTCTAAGCGAACCCTGATTGACATCTGTACCTTGAGTTTTCTTTTTTTTTTCTTACCATGGTAAAAATAAAAATATATTAATGTTTGGGCTATGTGAAATAATGCATTCTGAAAAAGCAAGTGAATCTTCAAAGAAATTCAGATGGCTTCAGATGAGCTCAAATGATCCTCTAAACAACAAGTTTTTGGTTAAATATTTTTATGTTCTCCTGATAGAATATCTGTATTTTTTTTCTCTTTTTTCTTTCTGTGACATATGTTAAACTCTTTATGTGCCTCCTATGCATGTTTTCTTTCACTTTATATCCGTTTTTTCTCCTCCATAAAGGCAGTGTGCACTACTGTATTTTCCTGTTGCACAACCCAGAGTGGGGGATGGGACAACAGTTCTCCATTAAATCAATAGGTGGCAGTCGGAGACTTAGTTTAACATGCGGACCATGTGCTCGCATCTCTGGCCTTGTTCTTGTCTTTGTAGCTACACTTTCTCACACACACACACACACACACGCACACACGCACACACACACTAAGAGTCGGATTGTGGCTGATAAAATATTTAACTCTGTCCTCTGAGTCACATTTGGCTTTTAGTTCTTCCTCCCTAAATATGTGTCTTTGTATCTTTGTGTGTAAGCTGTTCAGTGCACTTTTGCTGATTACAACACATAACAACTTCCTTCTAGATAGTCTATGAAAGTCTCAAAAGATAAAAACAAATTACGCCCCCTTTTGTGTTACTAAAACTTTATAAATATTTATAATGATCTGCAATTTAAAGAATCAAGGACGTGTTATTATTGATGAATCCTTCAAAATTAAGCTATAACATTTTTGTCTTGCTTGGCTTGTTACGTGACCTAAAAGTGATGTACTTTACTCTTCAACTAATATACCTTTAGTCTTACTCCGCTGCTGTCGCTACGTACCACCTGCTCTTATTTATGGATCCTTCACATTTTTTCTTTTTTATTCATAATGATTGCTTCCCAGATTTCTACTTATGACTACCATTGCTTTACTGCATCAGCAGTCAGGTCCAGAGTCATTTGGACAGTTTGAACAGTTTTTTGATGGATTGGTGTGATCTGCACTGTGAAGATGTGATCACAGTGCAGGCCTTCATCTTTAATTTTGATGTTTCACCATAAATGTAACATTTGCCATTTGGGAATTACCGCCATTCAAAAATACTGCATTTGGACAATTTACTGAAAAGTGGGTCTATTCCCACTTTACTTTAAGACAAATGAAGCAGATAAAAGGTTGGGAGTTCATATCAGGTATTGGGTTGGTATCTGGCAGCTGATTGACTGAAGCTACCAATATGAAGTCCAGGGAGATATCAGTGGAAGTGAAGGTCATTATTAGCCTGAAAAAAAGAAAAGACAAAAAAACAACTTAAGTTTATAAGAAAGATGACAAACACCTTAGGTGTTGCCAAATCACTGATTTGGTAATTTCTTAAAAATAAAGAAAGAGCTGGTTAATTAATAATTAATAATAGGCGCATTTCCACTAGTAGGAGTTCAGAGTAAATCTGCCAGACAGACACTGTAGCGCCACACAAGAGCCTTTGTCTGGAAAAAATGCACAACCGACCACCAGGTAGCGGTAATACAAATTTTTTGCATTTTGCAGATGGCCAGCAGCATAAAACGAGATGGAGAAGAAGAAAAAAGAAAACTCAAAACAAAACTTGTAGCAAGATGTCTCTGGACCAAATGCTTAAATGATTTGTGGACACGTGGAGGGCTGAACATAATTTAGAAATCTTGATCAGCAGAGAACCCCCCCCGCCGGGATGTTCCTCTTGGGCCACCTGAGTACCTCTCCTACTACAAGGCCGTTTTTTTTTGCCCTGTAAAGGGCTGTCTCTGGTAATGGAAACATGCACACACGGCCCGGCCCGAGAAATCTACCCAGAACTCCCGCTAGTGGAAACACGCCTACCGACTCTAAACATACTGTGAAAGCAACTCAAGACTTTGAAGGCAAAGAATAAAAATCAATAGCCAAGTGAGCTGCTTGAGCTCAACCCAACAAAGCATACTTTTAAATTAATGAAAGCCAAACTGAAGACAGAAGGTATTTTCATCCAAATATTAAAATGTATTTTCACATTTACAATTATGTCACTTTGTCCAAATAGATTTGAACCCCTGGAAATGTAGATGCTTGGCTTTAAATTACTGTAATTTTTGAATGGTTTTGGGAGACCTCTTAAATCAAAGCTCCAATTCATCACTTTTATCATATTTTGAATCACATTAGCAGATGCGTTTTGTTACTCAGTGATACTGTGACTGATTTTAGAGTGAGTTTTGGACCGGCAGCTGTTCTCTTCTCTTACCAGGACTGCATTCGGCCAACAAATCTTTTTGTTGAGTGTCATTATGGCCCAATTTCTTTCCTGTGTATAAACAAATTAAAAAAATGAAAGCCTGACTAGCAAGACATGGGAGACCTAGAAAGAAAATGACAGTGTAATTGTACTAAATTAAAATATTATACAGCAAACTGTCCATCCATTTATCCTTTCTCAAATGTTTGTCCTGATCCAGTTTGCATAGACATGTTTTACGCTTTTTTCTCTCTGTCTTTATTTCCTTTTTCTTATGAGAAAACCCTGGTAATCTTCAGAGATGTTCAGGACCGACATATTTGAAAGATACTAAACCGTGGTTCAGTTTCATCAGAATCCCATCAGCTGCATGGAGAGCAACCCTCCTTGTCAACCCATATTTCAACCTTTTTGTCAGGACTTTGGTCAAGGGAACATTGCATTCTTCAATAAAAAAAAGAAGTTGGACATTTTTGAATAAAAGACTGGAATGTGAAGGTAGATAAAAAGATAGTTGTCAAGTAAAATGGCTAAGTCTTCCCTTTTCTTCTTTTGGTATGCTTGTGTCTTAGGTCAAGGTGGTTTTAACAAGTTCAGTGCTTTGAATAAGGAGATAAGTAAATATAGAAAGATACTTAGTTTAGTCTTGGAAGCTAAAAGCATTGATGGATATTTTGAAAGTGAAGCCTTCATTTTTCTGACATATTTGTGTCTGTAGCTGGAATATAAAACACCCACATCCTCGCTGTATGATTTGCAGCCCTGTGTATTTGTGTGTGTATATTTGTCCCTTGGTGATATATAGTTTGATACCATCAGGGGGTCTTTTCACACCCCCTACAGGAACCATTTCTCACTATTGGACCACCCATAGCCACAGCCACGAGCCCCTAGTGTTGGGTGACATGAAAGGACTACAGGGGAGACAGCTGATGCACACGCTCATATACAGATTATGCCCAAACACAGACACCTCAGAGAAATGTTATGCAAATGCTGAAAACTATTGTACTTGTCCTCTAGTAAATGTTGACTCATTTAATTCAAACTCGCTCTTTGTGCTGCGGGTTGTACATGGCATTGCCCCTTGATAAACAAACCTTGTTTTTCCACCACTGAAGTTTGAAAAGACTCCATCAGCTTAACTATTGGAGAAAAAAAAACTGCCTTTAGGATGCAGCATTATTTGGCTGTTAGAAAACAGGCCATTTGTCCTCCTTGGAAACTTATTTTACTGTCAAAAGGCCTAGATCATAGGTTTGACTTATTTTGTATTGCCAAGAATGTTTGAAGCAGCGTTACACTTTAACCTTTAGTTATCTAGTATGCTCTTGACTGAATGTTTGTTTAGCATCTTTCCAAAAATAGTGCGAGGATATGTTCCTCCCAAAATTATAGTACCTTAACTTTAATCTAGAGGAACAAAAGCCAATGCCGTAACTCTAAACATGATAATATAAGTATAAAATTAGGTTTCGGGCCTCTCTCCAGGCTACTTTCAAGAAAAAAAGACAATCCTGTTTTCAGATATTTCTTTACATCTGGAGTTTTTCAGTTTTAATTTGTCCATCCTAATTTAAAGTTTTTATAAATTTGAGCAATACTTTTGACAAACAGAGCATTGTACCAAAAACATAACCTTCATTGAGGAAGACATCAGTGCAGCTCAAACTTTAAAGGGGACCTATTATTAGACCCTCCAGAAAAACGCGGGCAAAAATCCTTGATTCCGCGGACTAAAATCCTTGATTCCGCGGGCTAAAATCATTGATTTTGCGGGCTAAAATCATTGATTATGCGATTAAATGTGCGGGTTTTTTCTGTGCTTTTATGCAGTGAAATTGCGGAATATGCTGTAAGTTGCGGAATATGCGGAAAGTTGCAAAATAGGCCTATGCGAAATATGCAGGAAGTTGCGGATTCTGCGCTGAGCTCTTCCATATATAAATTCAGCGGGTCGTCTGATCTGAGGTCGTAAGAGAAAAAAAAGGAGAGCGCGGGTGGAGAGGAGAGACGCTCCTCTCCACCCGCGGCTCGGTGCTCGGGTGATTGCCGGGCGCACCGGCGCGACGAGGGGGACGAGACAGAGCTCCGTCACCCCCCCCCCACGCGTCCGCCGCCACTATCCCCCAAGTGGATGGGAACGTGCGTCCGCCTCCGCCGGCCCTCGCAGGCGCAGTGGTACGCGGTCAGCGCGGATCCTGAGTCCACCGGCAGCCGCGCCCCCCGCGCAAGCGGGGGGACTCTCTTTTTCCTCTCACCCCCGCGGGTGAGAGCTGCTGTTTGGGGGGTGCGGAGGTCCCCGGGCGGGTCCCGCACGTCGCGACCGGGCGTCCCGATATGTCACTCACAACACTCCCCCCTTTTTCCAAACTTTATGCGAAAATGTCGGCGATGATGCGGTGAAATCAAGCGAGCCCCGCATAATTCGCATATTCAGCGCGGACATATGCAATATTAACCCCAGTAAAAGTGATTTTTCTGCACCAGACGTAGAAATCCACGGAAGGTCTGTAAATCCACGGACAGCCGTGAAATCCGCGAAAAATTCCGCGATCACGGAATCGCGGATTCCTGGAGGGTCTATATTATGGCATCTAATACCTATTTTAAACAGGCTTTGAATGTCTTAAAAACAAGCTTTTGATTGTTTTTGCTAAATAAATTAGAAATTCAGCCTCTGAGCCATGTCTATCTTCCCATTCTCTAACCTCATTATCTATGCGGGATTCTGAGTGGGCGGGGAGGCTATGATAATGAAGCACTGTGCTGATTGGCTGCCTGAATGACACAATACACCGCTACGAAAAAATGGCTTTTTTTTTCGGCTGGCGGAGTTAGTTGTGGGCGTGGTTTCACACATCGCTGCCGTCGTTACGTAACGAAAGGGAGCAGAATCTGAACAGCTCGTAGAAGCCACATCACACTGGACGGCTCATCCGGGCGGCTGTACGGTTGCATTCCTCCTCTGTGTTGGCAGGGTGAGGGGAGACCACTTTATATATGTTAAAGCAAGAAAAAACGTGTTTTTCATAATAGCTCCCCTTTAATATTGCTTGCCATCTTTATAAAGTGTTGAAATACAACACTTATAAAACAATGTAGTAGCTTAAAAAAATTTAGTTAAAGGTTGTTTTGATATTTGAATACAGTCTAATCCACATTCAATACAGTATCCAAATACTGTGTACTTGCCTGCTGTTTGTGTATATTTAGTTTGCAGTGTTATCAGATGGCATGTTCATGGACCATATGCAAATCAAGTAGGTGGGTGGCTGGTGGCATTGTCTGACAAATCAAGCAGGTGCAGGGTTATTTAATGTTTTAAAAAAAGTGTTAAATTTAAGACTTTACATATTCAATTAAAACAATGAACAAAATAATTTGTAGTACAGACTTTTTTTTATCCACATTGTTGTTTGCGGATTAGTCCATATTAAATATCAGTCCAAATTTAATGCGACAATATGGATTAAATAGATTGACTGGAAGAACGAGTCAGGAACAAGCTTTAACCATGTTCACATCAATATAGATGGTCCATATTATATATTATAGATTTATATGAGAGTGATATCAATTGATATTACACTGCCTTATTAAACAGTGGTTGTTTTACAGCATATTTTCCTTGTTAGCTTGGATGTATTTTCACAGTTTAACCTAGATTACTACATTGTCATTAGACACATTTTTTTGGCTCACTTTCTTTTGAAATACCATTGGGAAATAAATCTATAGATTTAGGTTTAGGAATAGGCTGTCTTGTTTTTGATTTAGTTTATTTAACTGTAGCTCACTGTAGAACGTGTACTTTGCTGCAAGATTAATAATTCCCAGTCACACTGATGCATTGCAGATTGGGCAAAGCAGACCAAGAAAATACTAAAGGTGATAAATTGAGAAGGGCAGGTGAATTGCTACAGATGTTGATTTTAAGACATTAGAAAGCAAAATAACTTCATCAAAGTGGAAGTTCACAAAAAACACATGTAATGGGTCAAGTTAAGATGAACATACCATGTATATTGTGTTAACTTTACTAAATGGTTTGATTGTGGGACTACTAACCAACTAAACTGGGGTTGAAAACTGCAGGGACTGTTTCTATCAGCAAAGAAGAGAAGGCGTTATACACTATATGACATGGATTAGCCTCTACAGCTGGTTACATGTTCAGACATGTTAGGGCATGTCTGCAGTGTTCATCCTCCCCCCTCTCTCCCTTGCTTGACTATTGCTGCAGTTTGGCATTGAGCTTTAGTGATCTTCTCACTGTAATGACAGTATTTGGCAAAATGTATTAAAGAACACATTTTGCTTCTTTTAAAAACAAAAAAAAAAGTTTTTTATTTTTTTTATTTTTACTAATGTCTTATCGTAGGAACAAACCAAGAGAGTGCGAAAACAAAAAAAGGGGTGGAGAAATGCATGACCCAGGAGCAGGGTAGTGAAAAGGACATTTGTACTTAGCAGAAGTCTAAAAAAGAAACGGGTCCCCTTCAAGGCCTTGACAAGAATGTGGAACACAGAATTGGATCCTTCTAGACTAAAGTGAGTAAGAAGAGTATGAAGGTATATGACTGCTGGAGTTTCCCTGATTCTATGAATATCATCCCGAGATGCAAATCACTATCTTTTGTCCAGCCTATAAGGAGACGCAGACACACACTAGTGGTTGATCTTTAGTAGCAGCTGGAATAACCGGACAAGAGCAGGAGAGACCTTCATCCAGATGTGGAGGTAACTGCAGATGTACGACTGGACAGAGTCAATACTAGTCTCTCCCTTAGTCTGGGAAGAGTGCAGACTTGTGGTCATAAAAACTCTAGGAAAAGGGGACTGAAATATACAGTAATGCTGGTGTGAGACTTTGAGTTAAACTAAGTTAAAACCAAGTTATTTAAACTCAATATTGGGTATGGTTTTCATTGTGTTTCCGACTGACTGGCACATGCGCGGACATGTCACTCAGGCGAAAGCTGCTGTCACTCCAGTTCTTCAGATGAAGAAGCTGTTGAGTTCTTCTGTCTGACTGAACAGCCTGTCACCACATGTGTCACGTAACGTTGCAGAACACAGTGTGTCCAGTTCCTTTCACCTAACATTGCATATTTGTGTGTATTTGTGTGTAAGGGACACAATATTTTCTTAAAGGCCTTTGCCTGCTAGTTTGAGCCATGTATGTTAAAACGGGCATGTGAATTACTTTGCTTCCTGTTTTGGTTTTCTGGAGTGGTGGTAGTTTCTCTGAAAACCATCCATAAAACTCTTTGATAGAAATGTATCCTTTAGAGTTTTTACAAGTCCTAAGTCTCAGAATTGTAACTTGTTCTTTGTCTGACAAATCTCAGATAGTTTACTGACATCACAGTGGTAAGCTAACACAGGCCCCGTTCTACCCTCGTTTTTAGATTCAGGTATAAATGTGCTCATGATAGTCAAGATGAGATTGCTCAGGCCGCTTTTAAAGATTGTTTGGGGACTTGACCCACAGCAGGATTACTTGGCATTTTCACCTTGCAAAGCACCAAGTGGAAGAAATATCCAGGAGATCTTATTCTGTGAAAGTTTATGTGCAGCTTTAGGCTGAGAAGCTAACTGCTAACTGATAGCTCACTCAGGGCAGGTCTAAGGTAAAATGGCCTTGATAACCAACTTTCGTTGTAGGGGCTTGTGCAGAACTACATCATTTTGACAGGAATCAAAAACAGATTTCAGAAAGGATATTTTCAAATGGCAATTTAAAAAAAAGCACTTGGTGGATTTCTTGATTATAGGATAGATGTGTACACACGTTTCCAACGCACCATTATGTTAAAAAAAAGTGCATTTTCCATCCTTTGAAAGTGACGAAGAGAGCCACGGTGTGAGATATTTGACATACATATAAGATTGGACCTGAGATCAAGTGATGGTATATTACCGCAGTCATCATTTTCTCACATTCTCTCATGATGTCATAAAGCTGAAAAACATTATATAAAAGCCTGGAATTCAATTTAATTTTCATTTAGTGTCTGTTTTTCAAGCTTTTCCAAGATACTCCGAGTTGGTGAAGTTATATCAATTTTAGCACATTTAAGAAAACAGAAAACAATAGTGAGTTATGTAAAGATGTTCTGGTGCTACCATTTGCCTGCAGAAGTTATATCATAAGTTAGATTGCGTACACTTTAAATGTCACATGATCCCAATATACCTAAGCATGCCCTGAAAGGCTGCAGTTGCACCACCAAACGCAACAGCGTGCAGACTTAGGAGTGCTCCAAACTTGTCAGTTCAAGTTCTGGACGAGCACAAATCAGGTTTCTGGACTGGTATTAAAAAAAATCTACACAACTTAAAAAAATCTTTCAGAGTTCTTTAAATTCATTGTCACAAAATGAAAAACACCATGATAAACCTGCTAGAAGAAGGCTGCTTACCAACAGTCATGGACTGGGCAAGGAGGGCAAGAGAGGAACAAAGACAAAGGGGAACATTGAAGGACCTGGAGAGCTCCACAGTTGAGTGAACCTCTAGAAGCCATGCTGTACACAAGCTGGGCTTCCTGAAGGAGTGGCTGAAAGAAAGCTATTAATCACAGAAAAAAATAAGGAAAGCACATTGCCAGAACAAATGTGGGTGACTTACCAAACACATGGAGGAAGATACTTTGCTCAGATTATTATTATTTTTTCTCCAAAGTACATTGGTAGCATTTGACGAAAAATACTTTTGTATTATTTTGAAAAGACCAGGAGCAATTCTGCAGAAAAAAAGTTGTTTTTTTTTCCAAAGGCTTTTCTGTTGTTCAGAATCCTTAACCAGGTGGAAAAAAAAACTGTGTGTAATGGAGTGACCAGCGATTGTATCTGAAAGATCAACTAAAGGTTGAGCACATCTGGTGCTTCTGGTGTCCCTTGAGGTTGAGAAGAGTACCTCTGCAAATGGCATATTTATTTCAAACCATATTTTTATTTGTAAATTACCAGAGTCATTATTACAAAGACTTAAATGCCCCACATTTATATCTACATACACATTTGTACATAATAGGGCAATGTTCTATAGTACAGTTCTTCATTAATGCATGCATGTTATTGCATTAGCTAACACTAACTTAATAAACACTCATTTTAAGAGGGAGAGTGCAGGGTTCGCCTGGGCTTTGCTGCAATAACTAATTCCATATGAACACACACCCACATACACACACATGCTCTCTAAATGAATTAAAAAACATAAACACGATGCCTGCTGGTGGTTCATGAATATATTAGCATAAATACTGACCAGACATATTATTATTTATCAAATTAGTGCCTCCACAAGAGCACACATTCCCACAAAACTCACTCACATACACTCAAATGAGGTCAACAGCCTTGAATTGTAAGGAGTTAAACCTTATTATTCATTATTAATAACACAACTGTGGTGTTATCTGTGCATGGCTATTTGTGTATCTGGCTCGTGTGTCCGTGTGTCATTTGCTATTGAAAATATTTGTGCGTGTCCCCATTGCCATGACTTCTTGACAGCTCATATGAACCATTACTACATCAATGACTTTTTAATTGGACCTCATTTCCATATGTAATCTGTGTGTGTGTGTGCATGTGTGTGTGTGTGTGTGTGTCTGTGTAATGCCCGAAGCACTTTCCAGTTGCTGAGGTCTCTGAAGCATACCGAAATGAGAACTGCCCTTGCAGCTTCCTTGGACTCCCTCTCCCCTCACACTCTGCGTGTCACACTCCCTCTCGTCTGATCCACTTGTCCCATCAGCCTGCTGTCCCTTCTGAGCTTCCAGTCATGTGCCTTTAATGGCGTATGGTACAAGCTCATTATCTTGATACACTGACATTGGGTCAAATCTCAAGACAGAGTTGGCAGTATACTTTCATACAATAATATAATTCACTGTAAAATACTGGTATTTATTTATTTTAAATATTTGATAGTGTTGCAGGTGACCATTTAATCTATTCACCACTGAAAGTGTTTAAGTAACAATGTCAAGTGTGTGTGCGTGTGTGTGTGTGTGTGTATATGTATATATATATATATATATATATATATATATATATATATAGGATTATATCTTCTAAAGAGGATTGATTGTTCTTTGTGCAGTGCTTTCTCAGATCTCAGATCACTCCTGAGTCTTGCATTCTCGCCTTTCACACTGAAATTCCTCCAAAATCACAATTTGCAGAATTGTGTGTTGATACAATCTGCTGTAGAAGGGACTATATTCATGATGTCCACAACAAAGTTGAAGTCTAAGTCACTGGAAGAATCTTTTATTTTATTCTATTTTATTGGATTTCCCATTACACTGGGGCTACACTTTGTCATCCAGGTCATGATAATTCAGAGGCTTCACACAAAGCAACTGGACAAAAGAAAAGGAAGTCCTGTCCCCTTAGAGGGTTACATTTTCATTATTGTCACAACTTTTCTTCAACTAAGAAACTGACCTTCACATAGCCAGACACCTATATTTTTGGTCCACTTCCACTCTTACAAGTAGCCTGCATATGTACCTTGTATATATACTGTATTTATCTTCCCACGTCTCAAATCAGGAACATCGAGTCTCACTGATTCCAACAGAACCCTCAGTGGTGACTATCCATTGTTTGTTAAACCCGTTTTTAGCCAAACCTAAAACCATAACCGTCAAAGTTCAAACACAACACAACTGATCTACAATTTTATTACGGATGGGGAACTTAAACGGTTGCCAAAGGTATTCAAACCACACCTATTTACTTGTAATTTCCAGACGTTTCAGACGTACATCTTTTTGCTGGTAGCAATACACAATGCATAAACACACACAGTCACATATACAAGCTGTAATATATCTAAATGTTATTCACAGGTGCACGCAGAAGGTCATACCAGCAGGTCAAAGCTTCACTTGGTAAATGGGGGTTGAAACTGATGTTTTTATATGAAGGGCCCTCTGGGCTGTTGATTAAGACCTAAATGTATATCCACACATGAAAAACATACACATGCATGTGAAACAAGAATACGTGAATGTATATCCACATGTATTTTGATAAACTTGCTTAAGTCAGTATGTTAATGTGTGGAGATGATGCACACTGCCAAGACACCCACGCACCACACCAATGTTCATTGCTCCAAATTAAGCCGCTAATTACTGCAGTTGAACTTTTTATGTGTTTCTTACGCATGAGTCGTGTGTAAATTTGTGTAATGGGTGTGTTTCTGCCTGCATGTGTGGAAATGTAGTAAAGTTTATGAATTTAAAGTCTAAATGTAATGTTTTATTCTTTTTTTTTCTTGGTGGAAAATGAAATGGATAAATTGAAATGATTTGGTAAGTGATATCACTTACGATTGTGTGTTATCTTTGGAAGAAGGAGTCAAGGAGGGAGAAAACCAATCAAAATAGTAATTAAATGATTTGTTTAGTCTGTGGATTTTTTAAGGTAAGTAACAATAGAGAATTAGATATAAAATAGAGAACAATAATAGAGAATATTCAGTTGATCTTTGTGGGAGATTTTGTCCCAAACTGTTCACTAACGTGTTTTTAAATTTACTACAGTAAACATTTGAAAAACAGAATAAATGCTTCGCAGTATTTTTGCACCTTGCTGTTTCTTCCAAATTAATCCTCTTAATTTAATATCACCATATACAAAATCACTTTTTTCCCCTCTGAATACATCATCTTTACAGATATACTGTATATATATATATATATATATATATATATATATATATTTTAAAAAAAACCTTAAAAACATGGTTGCTGATATATTCCCTAGATTTTTTTACAGCCTCGTGATGATTGGGGAGGCTTACGGTGGAGGAAGACAGCCAGAGGGAAGCAGTTCTTGAGGGAGGAGAGGATAGAGACTAATGTGATTGAAGGTCAGACAGGCCCTGCAGCCACTGGTGCTGTGCAGAAGTGTTGCATAGTTATAATTGAAGTGTGTGTGTGTGTGTGTGTGTGTGTGTGTGTGTGTGTGTGTGTGTGTGTGTGTGTGTGTGTCTGTGTGTGTGTGTGTGTGTGTGTGTGTGTGTCTGTTTTACAGGATGAAGAAATGAGTCATTTCTTGAAAAGACTTTGGTTTAAATTACTGCAGTATTTATGAATTCCCATCCCTTTAAGACAATTTAAATTTTCTGTCTGATACATATTCATGTTGAACAAATGAACTGATAGCTTCAAGCAGCAGCTTTTACATTGTGTTTTTCTTCATTTTGCATTTGAGGAAGGTCTAAATGTACAAATGTAAAGTCATTCTTTCTAAAGAAGAAGTTTAATATGTTTTGTATTCAAATTATATAATAGAAGGATAACATATTTCTAAGTACTTTGAAATTGTCAGGATTTCTGAATCGATATTACAAACAAACTTATTAACACTCTTCATACATCTTTGTTGAAAATAAGCCTATAAAGATGTATTTTTTTCTTTCATATATTATCAGCCAGAAAAGCAGATCAATAAAATAAATAACTAAAGTAAGTGCAGTTAAATAATATAATAATACGTTTTGTGAATCCAAGTATTTTTCTTGCTAAAGAAAAGTTGTAGACTTTTTTAGACCATTCCTAACTCATTAACTACTTTGAGTGAATTCGTATTTTTGGGATGAGTTTATTAAACAGCCCATGTCATAGCAGACAAATATCATGATTTCAAATAAAACATGTTCCTTCATCATTTCTGGTGTTTATTAAATGTTTTGCTTTGGCTTATTGGCTTTTTTTCTCACACAATCTCTCCTAAGATCGACTGTGTGCAAATTTAATCGGCACAGTTTTGTTTTCACCTTCAAATATTGCAAAGCATAGAGGTAGCAGAGGAGCCCACACCAAGATTTGTATTACACCCTATTTTGGGTCGGGTGACATTAATTTTCAAAGCGTAGAGCTGAACATATAACCTACACTACCAACGTAATGACTGTACCTGGTTTATTTATTGATTGTTTTCTTTAACCTGCATGGTTGATAATTAATCAGTCCAGTCAGGGAATGGATGAAAAAAAAGACAACCAAACTGTCATTTGTCAATTCAGAATGCTTTATTCATAGATTATACAAAAAGAAGAACTTGGATGAGGATTGAGCCAGAGCTCATGAGTAATCAAGGGAGGTTTTGTATAAAGTTATGAATATTTCATACACTCTTCCTGCAGTTGTATATATTATTTTGGCAAGCTTCTTCTTGTCTTATATATTGCAGAGAATTAGCAACAATTGAAGTCGTTGGTTGCTGTTACTACTTAATGTTCCTTATAAAAGATTTGTTATATTTTCCACTATTTTCGGGTTTTGATGCAGTTCAAGGCCTTTTGCTCAAAATACTCTCTTTTAAACATGTTATGATAAGTAACCATGGCAGCATGAAAGTTGTTTACAAATGGGTAGCTGACTGAACTTTACAGATCCCAGCTAATCCCAGAATAAGCCCCAATGCCTCAAATCCATATGTGCTGAAGAGGTGTCAAGAAAGTAGGGCAGGAGTAAAAAGGTGGGCAATATAAAGGGAACTTCAAACTTTTTCTCCGCTTAATTGTCTGGCACATAAAATGTAGAGCTCAAAGCACCGATAATACAAATCAGAACTGATGGCAATTAAGCAATATCTCTTGGACCAGGCTCTGGTTGCAGAAGTGGGTTTCAACAGCTCTCCACCTGCTGTTCAGACTAAACTGGGAGACAGAAACTGCAAACAGTGCGACTAGATGAAAAGGGAGATTTTGGAGAGCTTTTTCTATCTTCTTTTTCCCCTGCAGCATTATTTATTATGAATGGTACGGATGAGTATGAGATGTTTATTTGGGATAGCGTTCAAATGTTGCTTTTTTTTTTTTTTAAGATATAATGACAACAAAGGCATTTTGATTCTGATTGGCTCAGGTATTACACATATAAAAACACTTCCAACTTAGCAAATGTTTGTTTGTTTTTTTCACTTTGTTTAAATAAATAACATGACCGTATTTTATTTATTTTTTTCTCAATATTTATTTCGGTCAATCACAAACAAAAATCAACAAACAAGATAACACAGGTTTTTCCCTGGTCAACATTGTGATTATTTGACCGAAAAGGTCTGGGCTTGAAGCATAAAGCTTATCTTGCCCACCACTATTTGGGGTTAAAGACAGTATCTTCTAGTTCAGTTCGTCTTAAAAAAGTCACCATCTTTATCTACAGCAGACACTCCCAATCCTTAACAGTGCTTCACAGCTGGGGTTCGGCAATTGTTGGTACTTGTCTTGTTTTGAGGAGGATAAGGAGTTTTACAGAAATGCCATGTACACCTCTGAAGAGTTGATGTAGATATGGAAATTGCACCTGTGTTTGCCCTACTTGTTTCAAAACTAAAAAAGAAAGAAAGAAAAAAGTTAATTTGTTCTTTGGAAGGGAACACATTTTTCATAGTCTGGTTTGGCCACCAGAAGGCTGCTGAACATGCAAGCGCAAAAGCAATATTTGCCATTAAGCCACATTGCATTTGTGCACCACACCAATATATGCGCACAGCAAACAAGTATTTAGCACAGAACTGGCGTGATGATTGATTGATGTGTGTATTGTGCAGTCAGGCATACTGATGGTGTTATTCTTGGACAAAAACAAATGGAACGTTGACATAATACAGTTTTTCCCTCCTCTCTCCATCTGTTTTTCTGATTGTTGTGATGTCTCTTCATTGTTATATTAAAGTAAATTTGCTGTTGATAGCTTTTAGGAAGTGTCTTGCTCCCCTCCCTTGTTTGTATCTGCTCTGACGTAAAGAGAAAATCATAAAGTGACATGGAAAAAAGGACATAGGTGAAGGGTGTGCAGTGTGAACACGCATGAAATGGAATTCTTTCCCTCTGAGCTTTATTTAAGTGATTTGGCTTTCTGTATGTTACATTCTAACACATTATTTGCATACAAAAGTTCAAATGTGTCCTGGCTGTCCATGCAGTTGTGGGATCAAGGGCCGGTTGTGGAGCAGCACCTCTTATACTGGTGCAGTTTCAGTGAGACACTCACCAACTGATTATGCCAGTTTATATTCTGTTAACTGAAAACACAAACTTCTGAGATGGCACGAGCACATATAATGAAGTTTTTAGGTTTACAAATGTCTCTGATTACAGGCCATAACTTCTGATGTAATCTTTATGAGAAATTTTAATGTCTGACAACTGCAGCCCGTCCCTGCACTACACCCCGAGGAAGCACCTGTGCTGTTTGAATTAGACCAGATAGGGAATGGGGAGAGAAAGCAGACATTTCCTGATGGCTACCTTTCCTGCATTTCAAGCCAACAATAACACCATTAACACATTTAATATAAAAAGAACCAAGAAGCAAGCCAGAGGGCAAATCACTGGTCGGGTTATTGGGTTTATCTGGAGATCAATGCATGGCTTTAGCCTTGAGTAAAAATGAGACTTTACTGATACACCATTGTCCTCTAAACATACTTAACAAAGGAGTCATAAAAGGTACATTAGAACAGACAATACATAAGCGTACTATATCAGCTTTATTGTGTTGCTGGAATGTGGGGAATTTTGTTTTTTAGAGCAACCAGTTCAGGTCTAAAGTCATTTCAATTTAACTCTGTCGCTTGGGTTCAAAGGATTAAAACACCATAATAAATTAGGATAAAAAAAAAAACTACTAGAAATGCAATATATTTAAGCATAGGCTCTCTGTAAATGAATATGTCCTAATGGGTCCCTGTATGACGTTGGACCTTCTGGGCCTTTGTAGCAGTTCTGAAATGGCCCTCAGGTACAGAGGTGGGAGATGGACCCATTGTGATTGATGAATGGTTTTGATGGTCTTTCAGACATAGATGGCTTCATGTGGATCTTCATGTCTGTGATGATGAACAGTCTCATCATTTGTAATGCTTCTGCTCCATGTGCTTCTTTGAACTCACAGCCAACATCTTTAGTTATGTCTTATATATACATAAATAGTCTGTTTTTGTCCAAGTGATGATGATAATTGCTATTTTTATATATCTATCTTTATGTCGCTGTTCTTTGGCTTATTCATCTGTAAGTCTGTTTTTGTTCTGCGGCTGCATGACATAACATCTTAACGCATAGGTTAAGCTGACACTTACAAGCCTGAAGCCAAATGACAGCCTAGTGAAACTTGTGTAGTCAGTGTTGCTGTATTTTACATTATATTTACATTGAGTCACATCTCACTGAGAGTGACCTTCATATTCTCTCAATGAATGTTTGTAAGTTTGCCTCACATTTGTCACTGACTGTCATGAATGCGGTCTGTCTGAGGCTTGAAACCTATAGTCACTGACGGTGCCTCGAAGCCTTAAGACATGGGAAAAAGAGGCTTCACCAGTAGCCTCTTAAAAACTTAGTTTGATTGTACTTCATTTAAGTTATTACATTAATCAAACCCATCAAAATCTTCATCCTCCATTTCTGCATTCATCCGAGCCTGATCGCGCTGAGACCGGGAGAACTGCTGCGACGGGCACGAGCCCGCAGCTCTCTGGCCGCGATGAGCAACCGAGTCATTTTCCGTGCCGTGCGGCCCCTCGGAAATGATGCCGGCTTTTGCAAAAGCCCGAACAACAGTCCAACCCAGCAGACACGTCAGCCCACACATCTACAAACCTTCAGCAGTAAACGACGGAGCCCGCCAACCAAGCGGCGGCCGACGTGTCAGCTGCCACTCGGTTGGTGGTTCCTCCGTCCTTTGGGCCCGCCTCCGCGGTGCAGCTCCCCCCGGGAGCAGCGTCTCCTTCTCTGTAGGGAGGCCGAGTCTCCCCGTCCGCCCCAGGAGCCCTGCCACGGAGCCGCCGCCGGGCAATCACGGGCAATTCACACGCAATTCATATGCGTCTGATGGTCGCAAAAATACGGTAGTCATCAATTCTCGGGTTGGATGAGACACCCATACTTATAGAGAAGAAATGTGCAGCAAGACAAGGTTACAACTCAAACAACTTCAAACCATGAGTGTACACACAATTTTGGAGCACTATGTATAAGGCTACGTTCACACTGCAGTTCCCAAGTGACCCAAATCCGATTTTTTGCTCATATGTGACTAGGGTTGCAAAATTCCGGGAATTTTCAAAGTTGGAAACTTTCCATGGGAATTAACGGGAATATATGGGAATTAACGGGAATATATGGGAATTAACGGGAATATATGGGAATTAACGGGAATTAACGGGAATAAATAAGAAATTTACAGAATTGAAGGTTGGCCCTTAACAGGGAACTTAAATATAGTTGGGGAAAATATATTGTAGCATAGTCTTGGCTAAAACAACCAGATTTAATGCAAGTACACTCCTCAATCACATGCACGCAGCACATTGCTTACTGCAGGGCTATTGAGGCCACGCCCCCTACAGGCACTGTGCATTCCTCCATCCAAGATACATTTTGGATGATCATTGTAAAGCGGAGGTAAAGGCACAGGGTCTGTAGTGGTCATAAAACATTGGTTCAACATTGAAGCATACAGGACTGTCTCAAAAATTTGAATATTGTGATTTTCTGTAATGCAATTACAAAAACAAAAATGTCATACATTCTGGATTCATTAGAAATCAACTGAGATATTGCAAGCCTTTTATTATTTTAAAATTGCTGATCATGGCTTACAGCTTAAGAAAACTCAAATATCCCATCTCAAAAAATTAGAATATTCTGGGAATCTTAATCTTAAACTCTAAGCCATAATCAGCAATATTAAAATAATAAAAGGCTTGCAATATTTCAGTTGATTTGTAATGAATCCAGAATGTATGACATTTTTGTTTTTGTAATTGCATTACATAAAATAAAGAACTTTATCACAATATTCAAATGTTATTTTAATTTTTATTATCTTGCATGGATATCTGCTTATGACAAAATAAATATTTAAATTTATGTTTGGATATGATACAGTTTGTTTAAATTACCCCCAATTTCCAGTTAATTCCCAATAATTCCCATTAATTCCCATTAATTCCCATAATTCCCATGGAAAGTTTCCAATTTGGAATATTTCCAAAATTCCCCAGCTTAACTTCCCATGGAAAGTTTCCGGAAATTTACCGGAAATTTTCCACCCCTTTGCAACCCTATATGTGACTCAGATCCGATTTGTTTATGACAGTGTGAACAGCACAAGTCACATGGAATCTGATCTTTTCAAATCAGATTCAGGTCGCTTCCATATGTGGTTCTAAATCGGATACAGGTCTGATGTTTTGCAATGCGACCTCAGTGTGAACAGGCAGGTCGGAATTAATGCGACTTTGACGTCACACGCAGAGCCCCGAGCCGCGGGGGAGACACGGGAGACGGCGGGGGTCCCTCCGGGCCGCCTCCGCCTCTCCTCCTCCCCTCCCCACCGCTCACCTCTTTTTCGCCTACCCCTCAGATCAGACGAGACAACCCGCTGAATTTAAGCATTACTAAATAAAAAAGCTAAGGATTCAAACCAGCGAAGCGGTCGTGGTTGCATAACCTGCCCGTTTTACAACGAGCTGGACCGTGTGTTAGGTGATAAACCCAGCTGAACGCCGGAGAGCAGAGCTGACACTCCGGGGAGCGGAGCTAGAGCCCTGCTATAGCGGGACTGTTTTCTTCATCCTGCTATAGCGGGACTGTTTTCTTCATCCCGCTCCCGCTGCATTTCTGACCATTACCACCCGCACCCGCAACGTGTGTGTTCCGCTCCCGCCCGCGCCCGTAAAACTCTGAGAATTCATGTCCGCACAATGATAGAGATGCAAGAGAAACGTCCTTGACAAATCTATCTGATTTAATGTTAACATGATAATTGTGGAGCTTGATGGATAATTGGCAGTTCACAGGCACCTGTTGGATGCAAACCCATCATTGTCATCATCCCACGCCTCTGCGCATGCGGGTCAGTTCAGGGCCGCGATGCGTTCACACTCGAGTCGGATATAGGACACATTTTAAAAGATAATGTGAACAGCCACACAAAAAAATCGGATATGGGAAAAAATCGGAATTGAGCATTAAGGACTGCAGTGTGAACATAACATCTAAGTTTGATGTGGTGATGATGAATTTAACACAAAACAGACAACATCTCTCTAGTAAAGTATGAGTGTTTTTTTTTTAGTGGCTTTGTTTCTTATCATTATCTTGTCAATACTTATTCCTATTTATTCATAAATGCTATAAACTGCTGCAGCCATGCTAAACAGTCATGCATAAGGATGACTATTCTAACCATGTCAAAAGATTACAGTATTTCATATCAGGCCTTGTTCTTTTACAGCTGCCCATTTGTCACAAAAACAGCCAAGATGCACATGAAAAAAGTATTGAAAAACTTCAGATCAGGAATGAGATACTTTTTATTTCTTTATTGGACATTTTATTGGATGATAAAATAACAATGTGTATAAAATAATTCACTTATAAAAATAAATACATTTGAAAAATAATATCTTTTGCAAATTTCCCAAAGCCTGCCTAGGGGTTTGGTATTCATTACCTTCAGTAGGTGAGGTTATTTTAAATTCAATTAAGGAAATGTAAATCTGAGATTATCTTAACTGTACAGACGATTCAGTCACAGTTAGAAGGCCCACAAGGGAACTATTCCTAAGAGACAGATTGACAGTTTATTTGTTAAAAAGCATACTATATGAAGAGTGTTCACGTCCTTCCATCTATTCATTAACTTGTTCTTATCTGAATTTGGGTCGAGGGGGCAGTCACTTTAGCAGAGAGACCTAGAGCTCCTTCTCCCCAGCCACCTCCGCCAGTTCTTCCAGGGGAATACAGCAGTGTTCCCACACCAGCTGAGAGATATAATTTCTTTAGCATGTCACAAAGGGGAGCCCTGATGGAGTTCAACTCTCACTTGGTACAAATCCTGACTTACTACTGGGATTACAGACCAAACTGTCACTCTATTAGTCTTGGGACTGAAGAGCTTGTAGCAAAGGACCCAGTAGCTCTCCTGTAGTACCTCTAGTACTCTTGGGGCCCCCCTATAAAATACCCCAAGGGACACGGTCAAATTCCCTTTCCAGGTCCACAAGACACATGTGGACTGGCTGGGAAAACTCCAATGCTTCGTCCAGGATCTTAGCAAGGGTAAATATCTGTTCCAATGTTTCACAGCCAAGACAAAACCCACATTTTTCCTCCTAAATTCAAGGTTTGCCAATCGATCTTATTCTCTTCTCCAACACCCCTGCATAGACCTTAACAGGGAGGCTGAGGAAAGATTGACATACAATTTGAACACACGCTCCAGTACTACTTCTTAAAAAGTTATGCCCTCACCTGGGGTCCCAGTGTGTTTTGGTACCACGAGCACATATTACCTTTATGTCTGGACACAGTGTTTGTTATGGACAAGCTGTCACTAGAAAAAAAGGCTGGGCATTCCAAACTAGTGTTTAGTGCATAAGTAAAAACGACAGAACCCATTCCGTGACCCAAAGGTGCAGGCAAGCTACCCTCTTGTCTACTGAGGTTAAATCTTTGACATATTGGCCTTGAAAGGCGCCTAATAAATAAAATGTAATATTACGACATCTTGCTCCAGCCTTGACCCCTCTTACCATGGGCGTCCCCAGAGCGAACGAGATCTTGCCCCTCTTAAGGAAATTTGTTCCATTACCCATATTGTACATTGAGGCTAGCCTGACTATATCTAGTCGTTACCTCTCAACCATACAAGTTCAGGCTCCCTCCTCACCAGAAAGGTGGCGTTCAGGACACCAAGGCACATGCTTTTGAATGCTGCCCATAACACACTGTGTCGGACCCACATGCGCTCTGCAATGACCCCCTCCCCCATGCCTGCTTCCAGGGTGGGGCCCTCATGACCCGTGTTAGGGTGATGCCTAACCTAACTGCCACAGTACAGTTATATATCAGTTTTGCTGTAGACCTATAAAAAATAAAATAAAATAAATGGCTAATCATTGTGATTCTTGTAATTTACAGAGGGAGTGTGTGAGATCTGGCTGACTAGTGAAGACACCGGTGCTTATGGACGAGACATTGGAACAGACCTCCCGTCATTACTTTGGAAGTTGGTGGAAGAGATTCCTGAAGGAGCCATGCTGAGGCTGGGTATGACCAACCCACCTTATATCCTGGAACATCTCGAGGTATACCCTTTGATACACAGGCCAATTAAATTATGTTTTCCTAGCTTCAGAGGATGTTACACTGGCATAACTCAATTTCCTGACCATAACCATTTCCCATTTCCAAATCACAGCCTTAAACCAATCATTGTGCACTTAATGATTTATAGGTCCAGGACTTTCAGTTTGTCCCCCCAAAGGACACTTTTTAACTGTGTAAATAGATGTATTTCCTTACAACCCGTAAACAATACAGCTATCGAGCCTACTGTTTCACTCAAAAGTAACATCATGGATAACGATACATCTGTGGCGAATAAAACTAAAATGTTGGGGCACTTCAGACCTTTTCCTTTTCAACATTTAATTTTTCTCCTCTTTGCTTCATAGCAAACAATATTGGTTTGGCTAGATTTAATAAGCTGAATGACCCCACATTTTGCTCACCAAGCAGTTTAGCTGCAGACCTCCTCTTCCACTCATTAGTTCATTCCTTTCTTTTCTAATGAGTCAATTAAGGGCCATTGTGTCCTCTTTAGCAGCCTCATTTTATCAGCCATTATTGTCTTCTCTAATGGAACAATGGGCATTGTTAGCACCCTCCTCCACCCCGCATCCCTATTTTTGCCTTTAAGTTTTTGCTTGTATGCAAAATATGTACTTTTTACAATATTTTATAACCAGTTTAATTGTGACTTTTGAATCAAAAGTCACAATTAAACTGTGTTACAAATCAGTTATCTCCACCTTTTTGCCTTGTTCATGTTCGTATCTATTAACACTCTAAAATCTGGTTGTATCGCAGGGAAATTTGTTCAATTCATGCCATCAGCTGACAAGACTGTATCAGCTCAGGCCGTTGGCATCTGCTGGTGGTTGGATGCTTGGGAAGGATAAAGAGAGGGAGTAGCAATTGCAACAATAAAATAGTCAATTACAACAATGAAACATAAATGTGTAGTGTTTTTACAGACATTTTTCGTCCCAAGGCCCAAAATGAAATAATCACACACATGTGGAAACGTCAAACTTTAACCAGTTTTGGGTTAATGTACTGTACGCACTTCTTGATGCCATAGTTTTACGTTCAGAGCTCCCATGAAACAGCAATACAAGGCATGTTTATCACCTTAACAGAGCCTTCCCTTTACCATACACTGTGTAGAAGATGCAGAAGAATAATTTAAAAAATTATATTGAATCTGATACTCTCCTTTTCTTCTGTAAAGTCATGTCTTTTCATTTTCTCATTCACTCATGGTACACCCACAATGCCACCTTTCCAATGTAATTTGTCAGCAACAAGGTGAGCCATAGACCTTCCTTTCTGAGACTTTGTCCCACATAGATTTTTAATTAAAGAAACCTTCCACAGAGTTACTGTAGCAACATGTTGGACAAACGATCGGTGTGTCCGAAATGCCATATTTAACAGTATATACTAAAATGTATACTTAAGTTCAGCACACTTTTGAGTAAATATCAGTAGTGTGCATTAATTCGGACGTACTATTCAGAGCACATGGCACTTCCTGCCGTTGGGAGGAAGTGACGTGTCACAGCAGCAGTAGCAGCGCACCGCTCCACTATGTTTATCCTTGCCGAAACAAGATGATATTATATAATATTATTATATACCAATATTATTATTATTTATTTTTTTATTAAAAAAAATGTATGCAATTTTGGACGCAGCCCATGACTAAGATCAACTGAAGAGCATCTAGATGACCTTCGACGCATGCGATTTGTAATTTATTTAAATTTATTTTTCATTGACACTTATTTGTATAAATTTGATTGCTGTTGACCCACAAAAACAAAGGTAGTAGAAAAGTAATAGATTCTTCTCATTCATCAAAAGACCTTTGGCTTATTTGCTTTTCGAAAAATTTAACTGAAGTAAAGGAATGAAGTGAGGAGCAAAAATAGGGCATTGGTAACCTGCAAAAATAAATAAATAAAAAACTTTTGTATTAAAAAAAAAAGATCTGTCCACTCAGATGGTTTGAATCAAATGATCAAAGATGATTGATATTGTAGATAAATGGAATGAGGAAAGAAATTAGAAAAAAAATGGGGGGCATAAAGGCCTGAGGATAAAGATGAGGGGTAAAGAGGACTGGGAAAAGTGCTGTGGGAAGCAGCAATGGAGGTTGTAATTAACCAGGGGTTAATGGAGGTGGCTAATTGCCCCCCTCATGTATAGGTAGGGTTTCTGCTTGGCTACATTACAATTAAAAAACCACCCTCCTAATGATACGAAATAACAATTAACTGATAATTAGAAATATACTTGGATGACACACTTGCTTGGTCTGTGTGTGTATGTTAAGAATCATTTCATATGCTACTTCCTCTTTTACTGTTAACGTCCATGTATTGAATAGAATTATATCTTTTTTTTCTTCAATTCCTCAGTCAATTAACCTACATAAAGAAAGATAAGAATGGTGTTCTTTAACTTGTCATTGTCTTTTGTTGCACCGTTGTCCCCTTTCCTTTATTTTTCCTTCCTTTGCTGTCAGACACAATTTTTCTCCTTACCCTGAATTTTCCTTTGTTTTGTGATTAGAGGTCCAGTACCTGACAGGCTTGAGAAATTATATATTTTAAAAAGTTTCATGAAACTTTTCTCATTCTTCTTTGATTTGGTGTTTCTTCACCTAATCTTTCATTTCTTCTTCTAGCCATTTCTTTTGTGAATGTCTGTCTGTCTGGCTGTCCGTCTGTCATGTTGTTCCTCCCAGTTTTATCAACTTTTCTCTCTCTCCTCAAAATCTCCCTGTGTTGAGCATCATCACATTAACACAAATGGTGTGATGATGATGAGTACCAAGTCTCTAAAGTATATTTATTGATAATATTTAAATAAAGGACACAGATTAAAAGCACTTATAAAAAGATCATCATATTGAATGGCTGTGATAGATGAGAAGGCCAAGTAACTTTATCACCATCCAGTTAAAGATCACCCTCTTGCACACATACTCAGATGAACACTGGCATTGTCTCCTTCTGTCATATAAGAGCATGCAATTTCTTTCTATGGGCACATTTTTTTTTTGACGAATGTTGTCAGCCTTATAGCACCATTTGCTGATTGGGGCAGTTAAAAGCCCTGTCACCTCTCGTAGGCCACTTATCTCTGTCATTTTGGTTGATTGCATTGTGCTGTCAGTAGTTTCTTTTGGAATAGCTGTATGGAAAGAAAAGTCTGTTTAATTCCCTATTTTTTTTCTTTTCCATCCTTCTCTATATATATATATATATATATATATATATATATATATATATATATATATATAAATAATATATTGAATGAAACATGATTATTTGGAATGAAAGTGTATATATTGAATGAAGTCGGACATCACCAAGTGTCTCGCGCCATCTTGTTTTTTCTGTGTGTATAGCATTATTTCATATGGATGTTGCAAGAAATACATCGACATGAGCGAGTTGGCACGATAACTTGTTGCAGCAGTCCTCAACAATGAAGAAGTTATTAACATCCTCCCGAATGTGTTGACGGGTCAGAATAATACTGGCAATAGTACTGAGTTCCCTTCCACTGATGAAGAAGTTTCCTCACTTTTAACCGCGAAGACCAACTGTGGTCAAGCCATTCGAACTTGCATGGTCAAATCAGCCGCTCCTATATACAGTATATATGCAGCTCCAAAAAAGACAAAAGGACATGGAGAGAATTGTCTTTAAACAAGCAGCTTACAGTGGGATTTTCATCTAGAAACTTATGGGTAGACTCATAATCTCACATATCTGGCATATATATATATATATATATATATATATACACACACACATTACAGACCAAATGTTTGGGCACATTTCCCCATTTGTTTGAATGAGGTGTGTCCAAACCTTTGGTCTGTACTGTACAATAGGTAGGTAGGTAGATGTGTATAAGCCCATAATTCTGTCTATTCATCTTCAGCTTACTTCCACATGCAATAAAGTGGCATCTAATCTTATATAATAAATGTAGATAACTACTTATGGAAGTGTGTGTGAGAAAGAGAGAGAGATGGAATCCATTATGCAAGCTGAAATTGTAAATGGTGTGTGAAAGTACCCATCTTGTATGTGGCAATCAGATCGGCTCAGATGAATAAAATTGCAGATGTCCGTTAAAGAACATCCTTAAAGCACATCTCAGCTTGACCAGAATCCATCAGACGTGTCATTCAGACGTTGCTCACAATCCTCTGAAGCAGCAGTAATTTTTTGTGCACATCTTGAAAAGGCTGAAAGAACTGAAACATTTAAAAAGGAACAGGACAAACCACAAAAAAGAATCCTCAATATTTTGAAAAATGACTGTTTTCTAACTGTGGTACTGAAAATAACCTTTGATTGGTGTTTTGTTCATTTTTTCTCTTTCATTGGAAAGACAAAGGGACTCTCTGGTTGTTGCATTCTTGCCTTTTCACTAACTGGCACTGAGGAAACTGCATTAAAGCAGCACAACGGAACTTTCAGCTTTTCTGAGTTCGGCGCCATCTTTTGGACAAAAGAGGTAGTGCTTTACCAGAAAGAACACTACGTTTCCCATGAGCACCAGCGCGTACTGCCGGAAACTGACTTTTCTGTTTCACCAAGTGAACAGACGGAACGCAAAAAAAGATGTTAAACTGCTGGAAAGGAACTGGAATTTACTGGGATACCTTAAACAAGGAAGCCAGGGAGCGGTATATGGAGAAAATAATGATTATTAACGGTCTGGATCCATATGAAATCCCTTCTAAAGAATGGAGCTCCTGGTCGGAGCGCCACTCTTTAGAAGGATTTACTGCTGCAGTTCTGCAGAACCCACGTCTCCGGCTACCTTGTTTAGGAGTGTTTGGCAGCTGCTTTGGTAAATGTTTGACTCGCCATGTGTTTCAATACATTTGTATAATAGTACAACATACAGTAAATGTTTTGTATTACTCTTACTTCTCTTTTCTTTTTTCTTTTTTGACTGCTATATTATGGTGAAGAGGCTCCGAGGCGTGAGCAATATTTTTGTTTTCCTCGTGAGATTATTTTTTTCCTAAGAATCAATGAAATGGGCAAAGACAAAATTACAGACTGGAACATGTGTATCCCTCTCCTTTGTTTCTCACTTGGAATTTCACAACATACGCAAACTGCTTTTACATTTCATATTTCCTTAGTTATCAATTCTGCGCTTGTTGTCCCTGGAGGTTGTGGTCTGTGGAGGTTGACTATTAGAAATGTGAAATATGCTAATGCAACTATACTACACTGAGACAAGCAGCAATCCATAGCCTTACTGAAACACCTTACAAACTTACATAAAGTCATATTTTATTACAGATGTTTTCCTGCCTCGAAAAAGCGCACACACACACACATACACATGCAGCAGCCTGATTTCTGTCACCAATCAAGCTCCATTTTCCAACCAAATTAATTCTTTCTAATTTAGAGCTTCCAGTGGTCAACCCCCTGTGGTGCTGCAACTGAGCTGCGTGTGCAAGTGTGCTCGTGCAGACATGCTTCAGTGTTTGTATGAACGAGAGAACGTTCAACAATAGATCTTAATTGAGGAGACGGACTGCAATCAGTACATTCTTGTAGGAAATCGTTAAATCATTCCTTCTTCCCCCTTTTTTTATTTTTCATTTCTCGTGAGGCATAGTATGGTGGTGATAGCATACTGATTATGTCCATTAGGAGCATCTGACATCTGTAGTCTCTCCAGTTCATTTAGAGAGGAAATTAATATAAAAATGAAGGGAAAAACAAAACCTAACCACACACACAGACACACACACTTTCAGTGAAAGTTTAACAGCTGGGACGGAAAATGTACAGATTTAATATTCTATGTAGCCTCTAGATAATCCTGATCTCTCAGAAACTCATTTCCTTCTTAGGTATTCATGTTGATTGATTTTTAAATGAAGAAAAACAGTTGGCTTAGATTTTCTTTCAAATAAAATATATTGATCGTTAACAAAATGAAGGTCTTTGAAGGTCTTTTTTGTTCAGTATAGCATACATTTTGCCATTTGTCAGATCATTCAGATCATCAGTTTTTTTCCTAGTAACGTTTTATATTTTGCTTGTGGTGGGTATCTACATGATTAAAGTAAAGTGAAAGACCTTGAAAATGGGAGCCTTTTGTTCACTCCACATTTTACCATTAGTTTTTTTTTTTTCATTTTCACATTTACCTTAATAGATTTTAACCACAAACACTGGTTTCTATATTATAGAAACAAGAATACATAGTGTGCCATATTAGTAAAGACAGAGAGTCTGAATTCCTCATTGATTTAATTGCAGACAAAACACATTTTCTCTTGTTTTCCTTTCATTGATTTGGATTAAAGTAAGGCTGTGAATGCCACAGTCATTTCTAGGAATAAAGGACATGTGTTGTATCAACCTTGACACCTGTGACTTCAGATCTTGTAGATACACAATTAAACCACTGAGCTGCTTCTCTTTTCTTTTAGCAAAGTAATAAAAAGAGATATAGAGGAGAGAGTAAAAGGAATTGTCCTTCTCCTTTAGTGTGTCTCAGGTGATTATTTCCAGTTTCCAAATGAGTTAAAACCTTTCACTTCTTGATGCTACATTTTCTCTTTTCTCCCATCGCTTCTTTCTCCACTGTCCTTCTCCAGGAGATGGCAAAGATTTTGAATCATCCGCGTGTCTATGCCTTCCTTCATGTCCCTGTGCAGTCAGCTTCAGATAGCGTACTGATGGACATGAAGAGAGAATACTGCATCGATGACTTCAAAAGAGTGGTGGACTTCCTCAAAGAGAGGTAATGTTGGATGTGGTAATGGCTGTGAATTTTTGTCCATCAGAAAGGAGAAGTTATCTTCCTTCCAAGAATGGCTTTCCCTTCAAAACATTGTGAGGTTCACTCATGGATATTACAGCTGAATTTGTACATGTCTAGAATATATCAAGATTTGATAGAATTGATGTTGCCTGAAAAGTGAAAAAGATTACCATATAACTGACACAATTATATGAAATTTGAATATGATTAATTTAGGCAGTGCGGGTCAGATTAGTAAATAAATCTTCAACTGACGCTCTGATAATATGCTTTGAAGGAGTTAATATGAAAATTAGTTTGTTTTGTATTTCTGTCTAAAATCTGTGGCTATTATCGCAGGATAAAGTATAAGTATGTTTATCTGTGGGAAGTTACAGTAATTGGAGCATGATATTGTTTGTCCAAGATAACGATCTCCAATTTGGAAAAAAAAAAAAAAAAACTAACTACACTGTCTCTGAATTAAACTTATAAGACTGCAGTGGTTTAGGATGTCATGAAGGGGGAGAACACTACCCACGGCTGGCGGACAGATCCACTCATTAACCACCAATCCAGCCACTGAAATTCCAAAAAGGGAAGCTTCAATCAAAGAGCAGCAAACATTCTTTTGTTGATTAGAGAAGTGACCACACGGGTCATTGTACACTTAGGGCATCTGAAGATATCAGTGATTAGGTTTGACAGCAAATTTCCCACAACAGTGGGAAAATCCCTCCTGTGTAGTTTCAGTGCCGTAGTAGCTAAAATGAGTCAGGTTACCATCTGTTCCCTCTACTACTCTCAGCTCACAAACTGTACCGGTAGCTGAATTGCCATTTAAGCTCTTAACATTTACATATTTCCCTAATTCTGTTCTGAGATAATGTAATAAAGACTGACACAAGTGTTATTCATAATAGCTGCATGTATATTAGTGTTATTACAGTATTAGATATTAACTACACCGTTATTGAAGCCAACACAATTCAGGATGATATAAGCTGAGCTGGAAGTGCCAGGCTCAACATCTGACATCAGTACCATGACAGCTGAAAAAACTGACTCTTGGCATCATCATATATTAATTATTTAGACAATGTTGATGTTTTGTTCTTCATTAATATGTTTATTGTCATCACTACTGTAATGCAACACCTTTAATTTTATTTAACAGGTTATTATCAAGCCATTTTACAGCATCTGCTTTGCTCAGAGTTCCTCATTAAAATCCTAGATTTGGCAGAATTCCACGAGGAAGCGAGATGCCAGTTTCTGGCAGTTGCAGAAGAAAGTAGTAAAAAAGAGAAATAAAACTTAATTTGCCAGTTCTATTACATGAGTAATGTTTGAAAGCAGAAGTCACCCACATCTCTACACTACCCCAGAGGGAGTTTGCTGCATCATCACATTTTATGTGAAAGTCTCTTTTTGGCCAATAGAGCGAGCATACTCGTCTATAGGTGTGTGTGAGCGAGCAAGAGGGAGTGGGTGCCACATAGAGAGGTAGTGATTGAGCTTAAGTCCTCTCATCTTCATGCTGTCGCTGTTGTGTATGTGTAACACTCACACCCTGCAGTATCCTGTGAGAAGTAGATCTAGTGAGAAGATGTCACACTTGGGGGGGCACTGTGCTCCTCACTCCTGAAGCAAAGGAGGAGACTTCTTATTTATTTATTTAGTTAGAGAGTATAACTTAATCAGTATCAGATTTGGTGTCAAAGAAATCAGAGGTTTTATTTTAACCCTGTGTCACCCAGCCCTCTCCATAGGCTACATAAAAACATCCTACTTCCAAGTTGAGGGTCCTCTAAATCCCAAAGCGACAGTACCCCGCCTCCAGCTAGGCTGCCTCCTTCACTTGATGCCCATTTTTAGGTTGATACCAGAGCAGGGACTGCAGACTTTAAGATGAAACCTCTTAGCAGCTGCTTTACAGTTGAGGCTTGGAACATAGCTTGGAGGTGGAGGTTAAGGGCCTTACAAACAGGGATATCCAGCAGGCTTGATCTCTTTGTCTATCTGTACATTTGGGGAGTCAACTTGGCAACAATTCAGACGGTCTGACAGGTTTTTCTCACCAAAGCCCCCTGGGTCATAGCCTGCCCATCAGTCGGTTGTCAGGGTGCTTAACCCCCAGCTCTGCCTCTGGGAGGATCACTCTGAGTTACCTTTCCTGGACAAGGTGCTCCTGCTCCTCCTCCCCGATTCATCAGGGTGTGTTAATTGCGTTTGGTCTGTCTTTTCTCCCTTGGGACCAGCTTGCCACTGGAAACGACTATGGTCTAATATTTTCTTTACTTGTTTCCTTTGATCACATACTAATTTACCCTGTTTATAACTTTTTTCTATCCTGTGTTTGGCCCCCTCAACCTCGGATTATGACATTATTTGAATAGAACATGCAGTATATCTCTATTCGCAAGTTAACTATTTGGCTTAAATTACTACTTTACTGTGCAATGTTTGTCCAATAAATTCATCCCATCTGTGTGCACTGATGAAATATGTATTTAATATACTCTCGCTTTACTAACTCTTTGTTTTTTGGCCGTTATAACTCAATCCTTTTCTGCCGTGAATAATTACATCTTTCAGCATAACAGTAATTAAAATTAAAATGCTTAAATTGTTTTTGACTGTTGGTACAAACCAAATTCTTTCCGTCTTATTTTTCTTCTCTACTTCCGTCAATTTAAATATAATGAACAAGTCTTTAATGATGTATGGTGAAAATCCTGTTACGCTGAGTTAAGGCTGTTACATCGTGTGTGAACATGGTCAGAGAATTTTGCACTTTGTTTCACAGTTGGTTATAATGTCTGGGCAAATTTTGTCTGAACTGCTCCTCAGGATTAAATATGTTTGAACCACTGGGGATAAAGATTAAGTGCCTGGAAGAAATAAAAGGAAATTAAGGAATAAAAGCTGTGTGCCTGTGAATTTGGGATTGATTGGGTATATGTGCAGACCAGAAGAATTTTACCATATTACCTTATTTTCCGCACTATGAGGCGCACTTAAAATCCAAACTTTTTCTTAAAATCCTTAATTTTTTTCAAAAACCAGCAGGGTGCCCTGTAATCAGGTGCACCTTATGTATGAATTTTGTTGCACCTACTGACCTCTAACCAATTTTATGTGGTACACTGTTCTCAAAAATAGTGCAGTTTTAGCGGTAGACTTTGGTAGCGATAAAGCCGCTCCGCTTTTCTGACTGTCGGACCATTCTTAGCTGACACATTAAAGTCGGTCCTCGGTTGGATACGGGTTGTAACGTGAGACAACATTAGATAACTAATTATGTCGTGCTGACAAGCAAGTTTACATTTAGAGTAAACCCGATTTTCAAATCTATATTATAATCCACTTATGATCAACTGTTGGAATACAATGTTGTTCCAACCTCACACTAACTTTAGGTGTCCACTATCGCTGGTAGTGGTGAACCAATCAGAGAATAGGACGTAGTACGACGCTTACCACCTCCACTTTTTATTTCTGGATTTGTAGAAGATGAATGATTTAAAATGTGAGTATGTTTTTCTGTATTAGTTACAACTGAACAATAATCTGAGTTATTGTGAATGAGTTGAATAGTTCAAGTTTAATTTACCAGACTGTTTTGTATCGCTTTATATGTTTTATCATGCACCTTACAACCTGGTGCGCCTTATGTATGAAAATAGACCCGTTCATTGATATTACACCTTATAATGCGATCATCCCAAAACACCAAAACAATACTTCCTTATGTTTCTGTCTTTTTTCATAAGTTTTCTTTTTTAAACTTGGGAATGAGATTCGTACAAACATGCTGCAGTGAGGACCTGTGTCACTACATGGGGTTTGTTTAATTTAAAGAGATGGAATGACTTGTTAGGTTTTAATAAGTAAATTATCTTTATTATTACACAACCATGTCATGTAAAGAACTTCTACATGCATGTTTATCACATTTTGCAAATGGTTACGAACAGAATTGGTGATACGAGGCAGCCCTGATGGAGTCTGAGTTTCACTAGGAACAAATCCATCTCACAACCTGCAATGTGTAGCAAGCTCTTGCTTTGTACAGGGACTGGGGACTCCAGGGGAGTGGTAGTCTAGTGGCTACAGAGGTGGGCTTGGACCCAGGCCAAATGGTGTTTGCGATGTAAGTCGCTTTGGATAAAAGCATCTGCTAAATGACAGTAGGAGTAGTAGTTGGTGAAACTCCTCTCTACACATATATACATATATATATATATATATATATATATATATATATATATATATATATACACTTTTTTTTAACTCTGTTCTATTTTTTATACATTCAAATGCTTTGGCTTCTTCGTATGATGAGGCACGTTTACGTGTTAGTCGTCTCTTGCAATGAGCAGCCAGGGAGACGCTGTGACTGTGGAAATAATCTGTTGATGATCAACTTTGTGTATCGCCGTCTCAGTGCTCCTTGAGTGCAACAACTCCAAGACAGTTGTGTATTGTGTTTGCCTCCTGTCTGTGCGTGAGTTCATGTGTTAGTCATTGCCATTAGTCATGAGGAGTGACAGGGTTTTATTAAACCTCTCTGGGTTACGGCAAGACGCGTGCATCAGTGGCGTGACAACGCAGTGTGTTTACAGCGTGGAGACAGTCTCTTGCTATGTTTGTTGTTGAAGATATCTTTACTGGTTTGCACACAAGCACTCACGCACTTAAGGGTTTAAGGTATCGACTAGAGGTAATGTTTCACTTCTATCGTAGGAGGGAGGGATGAAACTTCCCTAAAAGCATAGGAAAGACACAGAAAGCAACACACAGAAAAAAAATAGGTGAGACATGTGCAGGGAAAAGTTAAAGTGGGGGAGGGTAACAGAGGCAGGAAGAGGCCAATGAGTGAGAAAAGTTTACCGCGATAACCTGATGCACTGGCGGGACTTGACAGATTCCCTCGCCTCCTTCCCTCTTCCTGATGATTCAACAAGTAAAGTAAATGAGGCATTTGGTTTCAGTGTTTGTTTTGACCCTCTGTTTTTGATTTTAAACTCCTATTTAGCCACAGCAAAGGACGTACAGCAAACTGCCTGGTTCAGTAATTGTAGGCACGGGACGTACCGCTCTTGGACTCGCATGTGGACTTGGATTGTTTTGATCTCACCAGTCAGTGCCTGCTTGTTAGTGCCCAAGGTTACACATTAATATTTTTAGCATGTAACAAACTTCAACATATGTGTATCTGGGCATATTTCCTTTTTTTGACAAACTATACGTTAGAGATTGAAAAACAGCAGGGTTGAATGAGTGCCATTTTTGTTTATTCAATGTATTATGTTTGCTTTTGTTGCCTTTTTGTCTATAGAGGATATTTAATTGAAGAGCAAGGGAGTGTGCAAGGGAAGGAGCTTTTCTTTTCTGTATAAACATTGTGTGTGTCGATGCATCTGGCATTGTGAACTGGCTCACTTTAAACAACAGGAAACAAGGAGAGATAACTCATTAACTTCACAGCAGTCTGAAACTGAGGTGTGTGAATATTTGTCTGTGTGAGTGTGCACAGAGCGAGAACTAACATGTGGATAATGACTTTTGGCAATTCCTAACCCATCGTTGTCTTATTGATACTTCCTCAAGATTAAATCTTATTTCCTTCCCTTAAACCACACACAGACACACACAAGCTACAAACAGCTTAATTATAATTACAGGAGACAAGATTTCCCTCATTAAGTTGTTTTTATGTAGTATTAAGCTTCTCAGAGAATATCACCTCTCCTTCCTGCCTTTAAGAAGAAAAGGAGAGTAGGAGGTTCATCTTCGTGCATCAAAAGGATATTGAGACCTTATGTAAAGTGTTTGCTTGTTAAAATGGTTTGCCTGACATTGAAACCCGGTGCCTCCCACTGGTCTCAGAGAGCACATGGCAAAAAGAGAAACCCAGGTCATATTCACACACTTCACCAAAATAATGTTGATAGATTTACGAGTTCTTTTTTTTTCTTGGAGATGTTTCACAGTCTCTTCAAGGATTTCTTCATTCAATCTGCTTATTATTAAAGGGGTTATCGAATGCAAAATTCCCTTTTGTTGTTTTTTTAACATAATGGTGTGTTGGACGTGTGTGTTCACATCCATCTTACAATGATAAAATCCACCAAGTGTTTTTTTTTTTTTTTTAATTGATATTTGAAAATCTACTTTTCGGTTGCTTGTAACCACGATCTTTATATTTGATTCACACCTCAAACTTCATGACCATTGGTGAGGGTGGGAGTGTAGATTGACCGGTAAATCAAGAGCTTTGCCTTTCGATTCAGCTCCTTCTTCACTACAATGGTCCGGTACACCGACCGCATAACTGCGGACTCTGCATCAATCCATCTGTCAATTTCATGCTCCACCTTTACCTCACTCATGAACAACACCCTGAGATACTTAAATTCCTCCACTTGAGGCAGGACTCTCAACGTACCCGGAGAGGGCACGCTACCTTTTTTCCGGTTGAGAACCAAGGCCTCAGATTTGGAGGTGCTGATTCTCATCTCAGCTGCTTCACGCTCGACTACAAACCGCCCCAGCACATGTTGAAGGTCCTGGCCTGATGAAGCCATCAGGAGACCATCATCTGCAAAAAGTAGAGATGAAATCCTGTGGTTCCCAAACTGGACCCCCTCTGGCCACTGGCTACATTCACTCAGTCACATTCTGTTGACTGTTTTATCAAATGAAATTATTTTTCATAGATAAATTTAGATTCATAAAACCAGAATCAGAAATGTATTTCTCTTTACAGACACTAAAACAAATTTTTTCACCGATTTTTAGAAATCAAATTAATTAATTTTCAATCTTGGAAGACAGTGGAAGACAGTGTCTTGTAAGCTTTAGTAAAAGGGGATGAAGCAGTAGTAAAAGGCCAGTCAATAAGATATAAAATGGTCAAAAACATGATCATATGACTATCCAGATCAAGTTTATGCACTTTTAATTTATGATGAAGATTTGTTCTGACTTCTCTTATTGCTGTAAGTTGCTGGTACGCACATCTTCACAGGTATACGTCGCTGCAAGTAAGGTAGTGTAGCAGTGCAATGTGAAATTCTAAGCAGCATCTCAAATACACAATGACATGTCAGGTGACGAACTATAACTTGTGTTCCTTTTGTGTGTGCTCATGTATCCCAGTAAGCGAGCACATTGTCTCACATGAGGTCATGAAACTTGAGGACGTCTAGGAGCTCAGTAATATTTAGCAATCTAACTCAACTTGGATTCAGTTGGTCTTTTAGGCATTTTACCACTCACAATTTCTCTGTTTATAGACTTTAATCTCTTTATTTAAATTGATGCATTTGAGTTTAATTTCTCTTAACTCACCATTTGTGGCATTTATTTCATCCTCAGTGGCAGTACTTCTGCTCTGTTACTACTTCAAAGTTTGTCTGTTTTGAAATCCATGTACACTGCTGTCACACGGAGGGATATTTGATATGAGTCTTAGTGCTGTTAAACATTTAAATGTTGAGGAATGACAATCTAAGATCTACCAGTTGTACAATTGTTAAAGTATTAAATCCAATCTCTAGTACCATTCTTGGTCTCAAGCAATTTTGAAGTGGATGACAAGTGTTTAAGTAACATCCAAATGAATGGCAGTACTTGGGCTTTCCAAGCAGAACACTGCATTGTCAGACATTTTCTATGACTGTGATTTAGATACTTTAGCAAATAAATGGAAGGCAATAAAGTTTTTATTAAAGCTGTGAATCTTAGCTGGACACACACTTCTTTTCAATTACAATTCTCCTCTCAACAGTCCAATGCATTTCATTGTCTAAAATACAATGTCTGGTGGGTCGTTGGTTGATTAGATAGATAGATAGATAGATAGATAGATACCTACCTACCTACCTACCTACCTACCTACCTACCTACCCACCTTATGGACCTTAGATACTAGAACTTTTTTGCATTATTTTGATAAGCTTATTCAATGTTACAACATTTATTTCCATCAGGAGCTGCAATATATATTTTTTTACTGTGATTTTATGTGGATGTTGGTTGACTAACCTCATGCGTAAAGATGGGAAGTGCAGGACCTAATGGGGTTAAGAACGATCCATGTGTGGAAAATGAAGTGTCATGGTCTGGTTAGCATTCTTTCAGTTTGAGCCCAATGAATCCTGACATTTTATTCTTGGAATATGCATGCTTTCACTGTAGACACCAGGCATGACTGGTATTCTCCTTACCCTGAGATGCCCATTAATATGACACTGGCTAAATCTGGGCTCATCAGACCACAGAACCTTTTTCCAATGTTCCACAATCCAGTTTGACAAAATATACCCTTTAGTTTTGATTAGCCTCACCAGTTTTCTCTTGGTTCATACACTTGTTTAGTCCCAATATGTGATTTATTTGACTTTTTGAGTTACACTTCATCAGAAGTTTGCGTTAACTGCAGTCATGTTCTTTCAAGATTTATTTTTCCGACTACTTTTTTCTCCTTTGAAGATGATGTTTCACCGCTGTCCCAGGTTTCAGCATTACATTGAACCGTTTTTGACCTAATTTCTGTTGTTGCATCAATTCTCAATTATTTTACCCCATGTTTCGTTTCCATGACCACAAGATGTGTTTTCTCACGTGGTTGTGAATGAGAAGATACCCACTACATAAGTTAGGGTATAAAGAACTTGCTGCTAGATTAAACATATTTATCACTGCAGTACTTTTTTCCAGTGAGATTCTTTCCTGTTTACTTAGTTAAATACAGGTGATGACTCCAGTCCTTCTAACTCAGAGATTGTCTTTATTGCTTCACAGAGTTATGGGCCTGTATCCTCTTATCACTACGCTCTCACTAAGCTCTGCGGAGCTTGGGGGAGCAGCATGTAGAACAGGGCTGGAAGGATAAGAGACATGTGAGGTCACAGCAAAGCTGCAAACCTTTGTCAACATACTGTTTACCCTCGTGTGGTCTTCCTGTATACACCATTTGAATTTAGGATAAAAAATAACCTGCCACCACTAAAATGAAGGAATTTAATTGCATTTTTAAGTCAAATTGTATTTTGCATGGAGAAACAACTTGTTACCTATCAGACACTGTACGAATGTCTGAGTTTTCAATCTTCACAGTGTATAGAGACCACTCATTTTAATCACAACACACCTATTACAACTATTGTCCTTAACTGTGGTGGTAAGATGCTGCACACACTCTCCCTCCTTGTGTAATGGTCTTAGGGCATCAAGATTGACACAGTGACTTTTCCAAGTACTGTCAGGACTCTTTGATGGATGAGTTGTATGGTTATATTACATATATATATATATTTAATCTAGAGTGTAGTTTTTTGACGTGAGATCATTAATCTGTGTTTTCACACTCTGTTATTGAGCTGCTCTCCCTTAACAGTCTTTACACACACAAAACCAATCCCTGATTGCTTGCTTGCAGATAGTGTCTCCTCCACTTCAGGACTGTATCTGTGCACCCAGATTTACTACAAGTTCAAATGTCCTGTGCTCCAGGTTGAGCTATTCTTCTTGTACTTGTGCTCACAAAGTCTTTTCTCTGCTTGTTCTTGGATTGTTGCATGACAAGCCTGTCAAAAAATTCAAACAGAAAATAGGCTGACATCACTACTTTCTTACAGCAGTGGTCCTTTTATTTCTCAGTGTCTCTTCCAGATGGTAACTTGTTAATTATTTTAACTGCCTTATAAATTATAATAATTATGAACTGTGGCGCTGGTAATGGCATCAATCTGCAGCAGCAGCAGCAGCAGTGTGTGCGTGCTGGATGTGCTCTGTGATAGCAAGTGATCTTAAACATGGGTTTTAATGGGTTTTAACACCTTTTCTGCTTTCAAATTATTCAGTTGAAATTATTTTAGCTTATGGTAATTACATCTGTGAGGTTTTAACATGCTATTACTAGTTTCATCTAGGAAATGTATTGGAGAGATACATAATTGGCCGATCTAGAAGCAAAATAACTTTACTTTCATCTGAACCATAAATACATTAGCCATTGGCTGAGCTGACTGTCAATCATATTCAAATTAAATCTATTACAAAAATAAAACCTCCCATTTTGGTAAAAAAAAAATGATTCACCTCCATCAGAGCTGTCATGGGTGTGAAATGAAACGACTCGGACCAAAATGTTTTTTTTTTTTAACCAGGCTTCAAGTATGTTTATTTCTGCTCTAAAGTTGGACATTTTATCAATGGAGCCACTTTTGGAGCCAGCCTATATTTGAATTTTACTGAATAAATCTTTTCGTAATCTATATTACATTAATCATTACACGCTCAGAGCAGAATCAACCTTGATTTGCCAAATTTAATCATACAAAATTCAAACAAATCAAACAAATTCATTGTGTAAATACACCGACCATCTTTTAAAAGGACTTGTGAATTATTTAAAATCCTGAATTAATACTTTAATTTGGTTATGATGTGAGATATAAGCATTCAGTACCTCTAACTGTTTCAGCACAGCTTAATCAGGGATATGATCATGAACATAAAGAGTGAAGAATTTCAAAAGTAAATTATGTGAAACTCTGAACATAACCTGCTCTGAAGCAGTGCATGTTACCATGGTAATCTAGCCAGGTTAAAAAAAAAGACACCTTCATGCCTCTGGTAATCCTGGCTTTAGACTCAACAGACCTAACTAGTGCACTTATTTCGCTTCATAGTTTGCCTGTCAGAAAGGCACAAATTATTTTTGACAGGAAGATTGTTATTGAAGATGCAGTTTTTTGATTTCCTTTCCTTCTGAAAGCACAACTAAAAATGGTATACATTGTGGAAATAAGTGGAAATCATTCTCAACTGAAGCAAGCCAAGACATTGATTACACACTTTCCATCAAAGCTCTAGATGCAGTGTGATAGGAGGGACACAGGAAAATTTTAAGGTAATTGTTTTCATGGTAGCAATCTTGCTACAAAGAACCAGGATGTTAGTAATGACCAAAACCTCCCCAGTAATTTATGTTTCTGTCTGTTCACACTTTCATTTTATCTTTAATCTCACTTCCCTTGTTCTCCTCTGTTGTTCTTTTAAGATAAGAAATTGTCCTCAGAATTGCTCTGGAGGGAAAAACAACACTGAAGTAAAAGAGAAGAAAACAATGTTTTATCTCCTCGTGAAAATCAATAAAAACTTAGAGCAGACGTGCAGCAACATCCATGTAGGCATTTTCAAAAAGACCACTAAAAGCTCAACAATTGAAGTGAAAAAAAGTGGGGAAGACATTTTCCCTATCACTGATGACATGATGCATTTTTAATTATATTAACTTCCTGCATCTGCTACCCAAAGATAACCTCTGACCTATTGATGACTTCCAATTGGCTCATGCTCATTAATATTAACCAGTGGCTTGCAGGCATAAACATCCTTGACCTTTCAGATATGCCTGACAACTACCCCATGTAGAAGTATAACTTCATAAATCTAACAAAAGAACAATTGTTAAACTGATTTTCTTAAAGTCTTTATCAAATAAGTTATTCCTGGAATTCCTCAAACCACCACAGTCTGTTGTTGAAGCCTCCTTCCTTCTTCCTTCTCTTTAACCCAGGATACATTTTTAAGTAATCTCTCAGGTCTAATCTTATCAAAAAATTCAATTTTTTTTTTTTACTGTTTTGTAAGCTCATGTAAACTCTGTAAGCCAATTTGTTGTGGCCTTTAGATTGTAGTGGTGTTCAGGGTTTTTTCTTTTTTTTTTAATCGTTGTAGGTGTATTGAAGATTGGCACCATTGCTGGGGAAAAAATACTATGTGTAATTCCAGGTTGCAAAATAACACAAATTACACAAAGAGATGGAGCACTGAGAAAAGGATCAGGGATGGAGGTTGGTGTGAATTGACTTTTGTGGATTTTTCCTGAGGTGGAGGCTTAGTAAGTTAAAAGAAAGGGGGAAAAAAATCCTGGTGTCATTTTGACACGTCTGCTTCTCCCAGATCTAAGGGTGATAGAGGTGTGATGTGTGATACTGATGAATAATAACTGCCTTGACACTCTCCTTGTTAAAACAGAGTGAGAAGCAAAGATATTGAGGCAAAAATGGGGAAAAATCAAGAAGTCTATAAATTAGATCTCAGCTCAATCTGTTTTTAGTTTATCTGAAGCAGAGGATATCTATTCTCACAAACCTCACAACTAAAAATTAGGTTTGTTTACCCAACCTTGAAAGAACTTTTGCCGCACAATGATGGGTAGGGTTTTCACAGCAATGAGATTTGTGCTGCCTCTCCTCTTGTCTCTGAAAGAGAAGAGTTCATCTGCTGCCCACCAAACAAAAGTACATTTTTATTATATACATCAAACGACCCTAAAACATGCCTGTTGTTCCAGTGCAATGATGGGTTTGAGTTAGAATTAAGTTTTAGGTTCTACTATTGCTGCTAACTATGTCAAACTACCATCAAGTGGGGTGTTTTTGGAAGATAAATGATCATTCCAACTAGGGATGTCCCGATCCGATCGGGCCCGATCACGTTGTTTCAGACTTGATCGAAATCGGACATTGCATCCCGATCAGGGATCGGATATGTATTTCATTCTCATTATTTTGACCAGCGTATCAAACAGATGATGGAAAAAATGTTAAACAACCGGTGTATCAGCAAGCAACAGGTCCATGTAATTTTGTGCGACAACGCTGGTAATATGAAGAAAGCTATGGGTTTATGTGGGGGTGCGGAGTGTGGGCTGTCACGTAAAGTGAGTTCAATAAAGTTGTTTGTTTGTGGTGATCTGCGCATGCACACAGCGGTGTTACAGCGGAGGCAAATAAATAAAAGTTAAGTTACAACAGTGATTGAAAACCAAACGAAGCTGGCGTCTGGGAGATTGTAGGTCACTTCAAACACAAACATTTTCTTCCTTAAAGGAGCTTGAGGCAGGATTTATGAAAAAAATTCGTATACGTTTTAAGTTTTCTAGTAATAGTGTCAGATGAAGCGTTCCAAACCAAAACGAATGAGCCCTCTAGCGTATTTGGACATGACAGTCTTAGCTAAGTCAAATACATAGTGGAGAAGTCCTTGTTGTTCTTGTCAGCCAGCTCCACCGCAGAAAGTTGAGGAAAAAACAGCTACTGTCTTCACTTGCCAAAATGCTGAAGAAGTGCAGAATTCAAAACTTTTACGGTTGAAAAAGCCTGTTTATTTTCCCTTTTAAAAGGAGCATGAGGCAGGATTTATGAAAAAAATTCGTATACGTTTTAAGTTTTGTAGTAATAATGTCCGATGAAGCGTTCCAAACCAAAAAGAATGAGCCCTCTAGTGTATCTCTCCGTTGCCTTGAACAGGCTGTGTGCTGCAAAATGTGCTGCAATTGTGACTGTCCTGCGGATGTGACGTCAAATGACGCTGCATGCACGTTCTCCCCGTTCTCCCATGCCGGCTTCGCTGTTGGCTGCAGTACCCCCGACAGCCATCGTGGCGAAGGTGGCGCTAATGAGTCTCATTTCTTAAAAGGAGCCTCATGCTCCTTTAAGCCAGAAAAGGACAGTAGGAAGCAGTGGCGGCTGTGATAAAACATTTTGGGGGGGGCGCACTGGCGAGTGGGGTTTACAACACAACTATAAACTCTACTTAGAGTTCTCTTCTAATTTTTAGGTCTGGTTGGTCCAGTCCAAGCTCCTTAATAAGCTTCTTTTCCTCCGGCGAACGCCTCGTGAAATTATTATTTTGTAATAAACAGTGTTGTGCTAGTTACTGAAAAATAGTAACTAGTTACCGTTATTAGTTACTTCATTGAAAAAAGTAACTCAGTTAGTAACTCAGTTACTTAGACCAAAAAGTAATGCGTTACTATGAAAAGTAACTTTTTAGTTACTTTAAATAAAAACATTATTTAAAATGCTCCCATTTCATGGCCCCCTAGCCTTCATTTCAGCAGGTACTGTATGGATTTGCATTGTGCATCATGTTCTGCATTCTACACAGTCTCCCCGCTTCTTCACTCTTCGCAGCTGAAGAACGAGACCTTGATGAATCGTTCATTACAGTTCTCAGATATAACCGATGGTGGCATGTCGGTTTATAAGAATCTTTTTGCCCAGAAGAAAAAATAGCAACAACAACTACCTATAACTATTTTCTTCTCTCGAAAAAACACACCTGCACCACGGCTTTAGGAGAAAAAGACGCTACAGAGTCAGGATGCAGCGGCTCAGAAGAGCAGAGAAATACGTGCGAGACGGTGCTGATCTCTGCAATTTGAAGCCTTCTATAATAATTGTAAAAAGAATTTCACTTATCATGGATTCTTTTTGGAACTTAACCCCTGCGAAAAACCAGGGATTACTGTAATGACAATATCTCCACGCGAAACTCACCTTCTCTTGGCTCATGATCGCTCATGTTTTTGAATGCACACAGTATGTTTCCTCTGGACTCCACGTGTGGGGAAAAAAGCTTCACTGTAGCCAGAAATAATGGAGTAACGCACCGTTTGGTAACGGTAATTGCGTTACTGAATTTAAAAAGTAATGCGTTAGAGTATTAGTTACCGTAAAACTAACGGCGTTACTGTAACGCAGTGGTCTCCAACCTTTTCTGAACCGCGGCAAAGTTGTTGTTGTTGTTCCGGCCAGAGTTAGTTGTGGGTGTGGTTTCACGCATCGGAGGCCGACTGATGTAAATTGCGCCCGTTGTTACGTAACGACGGGAGCAGAATCTGAACGGCTCGTAGAAGCCACAACACACTGGATGGCTCATCCGGGCAGCTGTACAGACACTGCAGAATTTGGTTGCTTTCCTCCTTCTCTGAGTTGGCAGACTGAGGGGAGACCACTTTATATATGTTAAAGCAAGAAAAAACCTGTTTTTCATAATAGGTCCCTTTTAAAATTGTTTATAAGAACATTATATAAATGGCATCTTTTACCATAAAACGATGAAGTTGTAGAAGTAATCACATCCAAAAGGAATTGCACAGCATTTGCAGCAAAGAAGGACTATGAATAAAAATAAATGTGCAATGATGCATAAATTGATTAGATCACAAAATATTAATTAAAGCTGCAAGCAGCGATGAACAGGCCCTCGCACTCACGGCCACCGCCCCCATAAGCATATCAGAAATGACACCACCCACGACTTCCTATGTCAAACCATTCAAAAGATATAGCAGAAAAAAGGGACAACCAATCAGAAGAAGGGGCGGGGCTAATTCAGGCCAATGTAGGTCAAGGACTCCATACAGAATCTGATGACACCACCCACGACTCTCTATGTCAAACCATTCAAAAGTTATAGCAGAAAATCGGGACAACCAATCAGAATAAGGGGCGGGGCTAATTTTTACCAATTATGGTCAAGGACTCAATACCGAGTCCCATGACACCACCCACGACTCTCTATGTCAAAACATTCAAAAGTTATGGCAGAGAAAAGTATTCTAGGGGGCGCTGTTGAGCCATTAGGCCACGCCCATTCATGCAAACCATGAAATATCAAATTTATCGCCAGGCCTGGCTTGCATGGAAAATTTGCGTGTTGTCGCAGGATGGAGACGCACATTTTGATGTATAACACACTTGGTGCACGTTACGGTTCGGGCCGTATTAACTGCCGAAGGAATGGCATAAATTGCGCCAAAGTGACACGATTAATTCAAAATGGCTGACTTCCTGTTCGGTTTCGGCCATGTTGCCAAGAGACTTTTCTTTAGGTTGTGTACTGATACAGGTGTGTACCGATTTTCGTGCATGTACGTCAAACCGTATTGTGGGGCTTGAGGCACAAAGTTTTCCGGGGGGCGCTGTTGAGCCATTTTGCCACGCCCATTAATGTAAACCATTAAATATCAAATTTTTCGCCAGGCCTGACTTGCATGCAAAATTTGGTGACTTTTTGGGCTCGTTTAGGGGGGCAAAAAGGCCCTCCTTTTGTCAGAAGAAAAAAAGAAAGAAAGAAAGGAAGAAAAAAAAAATCCTACAGATACAATAGGGCCTTCGCACTGAAGGTGCTCGGGCCCTAATTAAACCTGAAATAAATAAATATATAACTATAATCAAGACTGCAGGTATGCAGGAGAAAATGAGGTGAAAAATGTTGAACCAGTGTAATTTGATTGAAGAGTATAAGCCTTCCAATATTACATTTTTATACGTCATCTTAAAGGTTCTTTCTTAGTCTGAGCCACCACGGAAATTATGAATGTCCCTGGAAGTCCACCAGAAGGATGGGACTCCATTCTGCTAAAGTATGTTCTTCATTTCTTGCTTTTATTGAGGAGGACACGTTAGTGACACTGGTGCAGCCATCTATGACAGAAGTGAATTGCAAGTAATGAATAAACTGAAATCACTCTGAAAAAACAAATTATGACAACTATTAACTTTGCTGAAATACCAGTGGGCAAGAGAGTTTCATATGGGGCAGTTATACAGCAGCTAACCCATGGGACAAGCACCACGGAGGGAAGTCAGTCAGTCAACGCTGTTGACTCTTAGGCGGTTAAACTGGTTCTCATCGGACGAATGCAGTGGGTGGATTCTGTGGGTTGCTGTCTTAATTCAGTGGTGGAATAGCAGCGGGTGAGAGCTGAGGATTTTTAGATATTGTACATGCAGTTGCATATTAATCAGGACTTGGCGACCAGGTCCTGCAGCTCTTGTGAGTCGCCTCCATATAGAACAGAGAATGAAATAACAGATGGGAGGAAGAAGGTTTTTAAGCATCACAAATAAGTCTGAATGTTTGTTAGTGGTATGTTAATGGTATTTAAAGTTCCTAATGCTTTCATTTTGTCTCTCTGAAACTGCAAACAGCTTTGCACTTATTTTTGGTGATCTACCCCTTTTAAAGGGACAAGTGGATGCAAACTGTGTGAGCACAATGCTGCAGAGGAGGCCTTCATTGTACAGGTCAGGGGTTAGTGTTGTATATATGGAATTACTAAAAATAAAGTATGAAGACTAATGCTGGGTGAGACTCTTACAGCTGCTTCAGAGTGGAAGAAATGGTTGAAAACCCTAAAAGGATATAATGGGGCAAGAAAACAAGTCAGTAGTCTTCTGCATTTTTAACCTGTCATCTCTGCTCTTGCTACACGAAGGCAAAGAGGCGACATAGCAAGGGACAGTAGCCTTTAGGCACAGTGCTGTATCAGGATGAGTTAGGATTTTCACAAGTAGTAAGCATTTATAAAAGACTAAATTACATTATTAAGATTCCATATGTGCAATAAACTTAAATAAGCTTCAAACAGCATACCTTTTTTGTGTTATAATCAGCTTTTTGTATCTCAAGGCCCTACGACTTTTTATTCATCACATACATAAGACTGCAGCCTATTTATCTCATGTTTAAACTCCATATGTGCATGCGCATACATGCATGTTTGCAGAACAGATGTTGTTGATCACCTCTGTGATAAGCCCACTGGGACAAAAGATGCATGAAAAATGATATGTTAAAAAAAAGAACAGATTTTCAGAGAAAAATGTGAGGAACGATGGAGGAATAAGAAGGAAAACAATCTTGAAAAGTAAATATTTACCTATTTATGTGTCAGAAAGATACCAAGCTGCCGTGTGTGTGTGTGTGTGTGTGTGTGTGTGTGTGTGTGTGTGTGTGTGTGTGTGTGTGTGTGTGTGTGTGTGTGTGTGTGTGTGTGTGTGTGTGTGTGTGTGTGTGTGTGTGTGTGTGTGTGTGTGTGTGTGTGTGTGTGTGTGTGTGTGTGTGTGTTCTCTTAAATGATAATGTGAGGCACACATCCGCTTTTGTAGCGTAGGAGTCAAACAGTGAAATGAAAGATGGCAGCAACCAGGAGATGGGGGAACATTAATGAGAGGAGATGTGTTTTGGGAAGATTTTTTTGTCAAATATAAAAAGTTTGCAAAGCTTTTGGCTTGCGGCAACTGTGAGTCCTAAATAAACTGAGTATTGTACCTGACAGCATTACTATAATGTTTAGCTAAATGTGAGGCGGAGAAGAACAGCAGCTAGAGTGAGAATTATGCAACTCTGACCAATTGTGTGAAAGCAGGTTCAGATTTGATCCTACTAAATATCATACTAGAATATTTTTTTGGTTAAAGATTTCTTTTTTACATTTATCTTTTTATTTTCAATTATTTTTCCATTTACAAAGAGCCCATACTTTGCACATTTTAAAAGCCAATTGAACAGGTTTGCATCAGAAAATCATCAATATAATTATGTAGAACCTCCTGAAAGGTACAGTCTGCTCAGATAAGTCATTTGATTTGTACAAAAATGGTGAAGTGCGAGGGAAGTGACCCCCGTGCAATTGAGGCACTTATTACTCTGGCCACTGGAATTATACGTGTACATTTCTTGGAGAGCTAATGAAAATTCAGCACCCATTTTTTTATGATTGTACAGTGTTAATTTCCAAGTCTCGGTTCGTCGCTTTGAATTTAGTTTCCTTGTTCTTTGAATTTCACTTTTTTTATTCATAATTTCATCATCATGCTTACTAACCAAATGAAAAACATGTTACTGACTTTGCTTAATTTTCATTATATCTACCAGAGCATGTTCTTTCATCAAAGGGGAGACAGATGGAACCTATGAAAGGGGGCCAGAATAAGGACACTTGTGATTAGTGTCTGTAATCACTCAGACACTTAAGTGTGTCTGATTTAGAGGTGGCAGCTGTAGGTAATGGTGCTGTCATGTAGCAGCTCAATTTATACGGAAGGAGTGAAAAAGAGAGAGAACAAAACAGGTCTGATTGGTTATCAGTCACTTTCCTTACCCGCTGCCACCATCAACTATGAAGTAAGGGACTGTCGGTGTCAGTTAAGGATATGTCAGGTCAGGTGACTGAGCAGATAACATAAATATTTCACTTTGATGAAAGCCATAAAAGGAAACGATGGCTGTCATTCTGACCCTTGGGTAAAGTTCACCACCTAATAGTGAAAAGAAGTAGTAAAAGTGACGGCTGTGAGCACTGCCGCTTGGATGGAAGATAAAAATCTTTAGCACTAGCTCTCTTGCTGTTTGCTGATAAAAAATTCAACGTCTGAAAAATGCAGATATGTTTAAAGATACATGTTTAAAAGTGTGAAGATAAGAGAATGAGATAGGTGAATGATGGCATGTTTGCCTGAGTAGAGCTGTCAAGCTGTCAGGAGAAACAGAATCACCCTGAATCTGTTGTTAATTATCTGTGTTCTCTGGGTTTAGCTATAAGTTTTAAACGTTGACATGTGTAATGAATTCTCTCTTTAACTCAAGTGAAAAATCCTTTACATGCACAAACGCATGAGCAGGCAGAGCTGCATGAAGCTGTGCCATCACACTCAGTCTCGTTCTCACAGGCGTTGTCTACTTCCCTTAATCACTTTTGATTAGTTTTTATTTCACTTGGGAAGAAATTAAATCACTGTAGGTAAATATCTGATGTTGGATATAAATCTATAAGGGGTGTGTAAACATGGTGGATAGGGTGAAGCTTTATTAAGTAAATTCCAAGGCATCCGTCTTAAAACCTGCAATGCAAAATAATCTCTATCTGTCTGTGTAGCAGGTCATTTGTAAAGATTGAGGTGGGTTCTGTGGGATAAACGGAAAGCCACGTAAATAATGATCCCACTGGAGTCATCAGTAAACTTTATCATTTAATGAAATAGCCTGAACACAGCAGAGCAGAACTGCAGTTCAATTTTACACACATACACACACATATGTCATTAGCCTTGGAGAAGGGTAATGAGAACACACACGTACACATTTGATTAGTCTGAGCTAGGAATAATGAGAGCACAGGCATCACAAATCCATCCAGACACACAGTTATCCACACAGACAGCCACACATGTGGATATAAGGGCATGAAGAGGGCAGCAGTGCAAAGACTTGTGACTCGTGTCTGTCTGACCTGGCGTTAAATGGACTGTCCCTCCGCACTTCATTTCAGTTTCATCCAACCCCTACTGGCATTGCTGCAGTGTGTACTTCCTCATTTTATCCCACTGTTGTGACCTGATCCATCCAGATATGAAGAACATTGAACAACTGCTGGACATGACAGTTTTAGCTAAATCAAATAAATAGTGGAGAAGTCCTTGTTGTTCTTGTCAGCCAGCTCCACTGCAGAAAGTTGGGAAAAAACAGCTACTGGCTTCAACTGTTTCAACTTGCCAAAATGCTGAAGAAGTGCAGAATTCAAAACTCATACAGTTGAAAAATCCTGTTTATTTTCCCTTTAAATGGTGCCACATGTATAAGGAACATGCATTTGTAGAATGAGCAACAAAGCTGAGTGTGTGGGTTGTGCTTATGAAAAATGTGCCTCCGTCGATGCCAAAAAGCTTATTTTGCTTTTGCTATTGAGTCTTGCACCAGTGTTAGCAATATGTGCACTGGAATCTGAGCATGTGGAGGAACGTTGTTGTTCAGCGATGAGTCCAGATTCTGCCACGAGCAGTTGGATTGTAGGCTCAAAGTGTGGAAAAGACACCGAGAACGCTATGCTGATTGCTGCACCGATAGAGTAACATCTATTGTTGGCGGTAGGGTCATGATGTGGGGCGGCCTGTCCCTCACGTGAAAAACAAGGCTCGTCATTCATTCTTTCCCTTACACGGATTGTCCTGGTCCCTTTGCAGAAAAACCTCCCCAAAGCATGATGTTTCCACCCCCATGCTTCACAGTAGGTATGGTTTTCTTTGGATGCAACTCAGCTTTCTTTCTCCTCCAAACACAAGTTGTGTTTCTACCAAAAAGTTCTATTTTGGTTTCATGTGACCAGATAACATTCTCCCAATCCTCTTGTGCATCATCCAAATGCTCTCTAGCAAACTTCAGACGGGCCTGGACATGGACTGGCTTCAGCAGGGGGGACACGTCTGGCCCTGCAGGATCCCTGCAGGATGGCGGTAGAGGGCTGCATTGGGATTGGGTCATATATATGTATGTATGTATATGTATGTATGTATATATGTATATACATATATATATATATATATATATATATATATATATATATATATATATATATATATATATATATATACAGTACATCCGGAAAGTATTCACAGCGCTTCACTTTTACCACATTTTGTTATGTTACAGTCTTATTCCAAAATTGATTAATTTAATTTTTTCTCCTCAAAATTCTACACACAGCACTCCATATTGACAATGTGAAAAAAGTTTTTTCGAAAGTTTTGCAAATTTATTAAAAATAAAAAACTCAGAAATCACATGCACATAAGTATTCACAGCCTTTGACATAAAGCTCAAAATTGAGCTAAGTTCAGTTGATTGGACATGATTTGGAAAGGCACACACCTGTCTATATAAGGTCCCACAGTTGACAGTGCATGTCAGAGCACAAGCCAAGCATGAAGTCAGCACTGTGGCCTCCATCATCCGTAAATGGAAGAAGTTGGGAACCACCAGGACTCTTCCTAGAGCTGGCCGGCCGTCTACACTGAGTGATCGGGGGAGAAGGGCCCTTGTCAGGGAGGTGACCGAGAACCCTATGGGCACCCTGTCAGAACTCCAGCGTTCCTCTCTGGAGAGTGGAGAACCTTCCAGAAGGACAACCATCTCTGCAGCAATTCACCAGTCAGGCCTGTATGGTAGAGTGGCCAGACGGAAGCCCCTCCTCAGTAAAAGGCACATGACAGCCCGCCTGGAGTTTGCCAAAAGGCACATTAAGGACTCCCAGACCATGAGAAACAAAATTCTCTGGTCTGATGAGACGAAGATTGAACTGTTTGGTGTGAATAGCAGGCGTCATGTTTGGAGGAAACCAGGCACTGCTCATCACCAGGCCAATACCATCCCTACAGTGAAGCACGGTGGGGGCAGCATCATGCTGTGGGGATGTTTTTCAGCGGCAGGAACTGGGAGACTAGTCAGGATAGAGGGAAAGATGAATGCAGCCATGTACAGAGACATCCTGAATGAAAACCTGCTCCAGAGCGCTCTTGACCTCAGACTGGGGCGACGCTTCATCTTTCAGCAGGACAATGACCCGAAGCACACGGCCAAGATTTCAAAGCAGTGGCTTCAGGACAGCTCTGTGAATGTCATTGAGTGGCCCAGCCAGAGCCCAGACTTGAATCCGATTGAACATCTCTGGAGAGATCTGAAAATGACTGCACCGAGAGAGCTGCAAAGAGGAATGGGCACAACTGCCCAAAGATAGGTGTGCCAAGCTTGTGGCGTTATATTCAAAAAGACTTGAGGCTGTATTTGCTGCCAAAGGTGCATCAACAAATTTTGAGCAAAGGCTGTGAATACTTACTGAATGTACATATGATTTCTTTGTTTTTAATTTTTAATAAATTTGCAAAAATCTCAAAAAAAAACTTTTTTCACGTTGTCATTATGAGGTGTTGTATGTAGAATTTTGAGGAAAAAATTAATTTAATCAAATTAAGAATAAGGCTGTAACATAGCAAAATGTGGAAAAAGTGAAGAGCTGTAAATAGTTTCCGGATGCATGTATATATAATATACATAGAAATTGCGATGTCCCCCTTACATGGATGTTTTGGCTGTTTCGATCCAGCCTTTTCAAATTTTGCAACGCTAATAAAAAAAATTACAAATATATGGGTGTTATTATGACTTTGTAATTTACAGTATACTAATCCTCCGGCACTACTGACAGTATTCTTGATAGTTCTATATTTACATTACATCTATTTAACATTCTTTTTGCTCCTTCTGTCTATTTATTTTTTCTACTACTTTATTTTTCTACCTTATTCAATTTTTCCTTCTGTTTTTTCTGTTTGTGTTACATTTTGTGTGCAGTATTTTTCCTATGTGGAAAAGGTGTTTAATGTGGATTGTTTGAAGGGGCTCTGAGTTCAAGAGTTTCATTACTGTTCATGATGTTTCATTGTCACCTCAATATGACAAACTCGTAACTTAAATGAAACAGCCTTCTCTTGTAAAACAAGTGTCGAGCTGATCGCCATTGTAGACCGGATTATCTCTTAATTTGGTTTTAGTGTTTCCTTAGATACATCTGTCAAAAAAAGTCTGGCTATGTTTAGCAAGCTATGCACTATAGCACTCTCTTCATAACATTGCCATTTCCTACCGAACTCTCATAATGCTAATTTAGCATTATATGTTAATTGACAATTACTTGAGCTGTCAGAGAAAATGATAAATGACTTTTGGATCAAGCTTAATCATTGAAACTTAATGGCAGCATGTTCAGAAAAAATGTTCATTCACTTGGAAGGTCAACTATGGCCTTCAGAGGTACATTTTCTGACAGATAGTGATGACATTGCTTGAAGGGTTTTTTTTTTTTTCCTCCACCCAACTGCTATCAATGCCAATAACGTAGGAGAAGAAATCAATGTGTTCCTTCCAATACCATCCCACTGGCCACGATGAATCGAATGAGCTAATGAGTCAATAACCTGTAACCAGTGATTTGCAGCAGAGGTTGCTAATCAGGTTTTGATTGGTTGAATGAGTCCATAGAGAAAGGCATTGGTAATGCTGAGGTACATGTAAATAGCTGAAAAATGTACATGTGTTGCAAACTTTAGAGTAATTTTGTTGTATTGCTTGTTATGCAATAATGCTATGAGCCTGTCGCCAGGTGTTTTATACATTATCTTCAAAGCTGCTCTATGCAATCCTATTGATATTTTCTAAATATCTGTTGTTTTTTAACAATAATAATGTAGTCTCGTATCACAAGAAAACTTGTTATAACTGAATTACATTTTTATTTTTGTGCAGTTCTGTAACCTGCAACCCCCCCCCTCTTTTTTTTCTTTTTCAGAGTACCTGGTGTAACAATTGCCACTGATATAATCTGTGGTTTTCCGGGTGAGACTGACCAGGACTTCCAAGAGACAGTGGAGTTAGTGAAATGCTATCAGTTCCCCAGTCTCTTCATCAACCAGTTCTACCCCAGGCCTGGTACACCTGCTGCTAAAATGGAGCAAGTGCCTGCACATGTGGTAAGTGAGGACATGGAAGTTTTCTGTTAGGAGAAGACTGTTGTTATGTGGTGACAATTCTGCACAGTATGTTTGTCTGCACACAACATATTCTTAGTTACCCAGGTGGCATAAAGCCCTAGATATTGACCCTTGTTGGTTAGTATTGCATTTGAACCTTTTTTTGCATGATGCGGGACTACAAACAACACTTACTAGAACAATCAGTTAGTACGCAGTACAGAAGCAGTGATTTCAGAGGTCCTCGGTTACAAGATTTATGCAATGTAAGAGAGAGCTTGAAAACAAGGTTAAGACTGCACAGAAATGGCACTTGACAGAACAGCTGAAAGTTGTGATGAAGAGACAACTGCCTAAGAAGTACCACAATCTCTCAGTACTTGAGACACTGAAATCTGCGAAAGACTCGCCGTTTGGCAACCCAACTCTGAAAGTATGTGACACAACCGGCAGCTAGCGGAAGAAGCAGGATGTTTTCAATTTGACCATCCAAAGTATACACTCAGTGGCAGGATAAGAATATGAGAAATTATCTATCCAAGGCTGAGATTGAACAGTATTGGAAAAATATATAAGAGAAAGAGGCAACACAACACCAGTGCCCCGTGGCTAGTGGATCTAAGAGCTGATCACAGGAGTCTCCCAGAACATGAACCAGTCACAATCACAATGGCAACACCCAACACAAACTCTCAACTATGAAGAGATGGACAGCCCCAGGCCTGGGCATGATACACACCTACTGGCTGAAGAAACTAACCACACTCCATGAGTGCCTCGCAACACAAATGACCTAGCTGCTAACAGATGGGACACACCCAGCATGGTTAATCCAAGCTGTCCACATCATGAAGGACCCCAGAGAGGGGCAATCCCATCCAAATACAAGCCAATAACCTGTTCTACACAACATGGAAGCTCCTGTCAGGGATCATGGCAGCCAAGATGAGTAAGCACATGACTCCACACATGAGAACAGCCCAGAAGGTAATTGGAAGTAACCCCAGAGGAAGCAAGCACCAAATACTGGTTGATTTATTGCAAAGAGTTGCTAGGGATACCAGTTCCAAAGTGAAACAATCATCAGCCGCCCCCTCTACAAGGAAGGTGGAACAGTAGAAAGGGTTGACTAAAGAAGGCAACGCTGATACCAGTGGTAAAATCAGCACTTGGAGTTGTGAGCTCCAAACTGGGTTGAGAGTGGCTCCAGCGGATTCCAAGAACAACATAAACAATCTCAGTCCAGAAGTTTATAGTTTTAGGAACATCAAAATAAGGCGTAGAAGCTTCTGGTGGAAGACCCAAGTTCGAAGAGGGCAACCACTCTCAGATGATGAGCGGGTTTAGAGTTTATGCACAACATATGTATGCATGTATGAGTATGTGTGCGTACATGTGTGCATGCTGTTTTATTTGGGGTTTTTTTTTGCACTTCCTTGATTAAATCCATGTTTCATCTTGTCCCTGTATGATCCAAGAATGGGGATTCTGGTCCCAAAGATGCTGCACGTTATTATTCAACCAACTGCAACAATTCTTGGATTAATAAAGCATTACCATAACACACACACTACTTATGTTTTACATATATTTGAAATGGTATACTTTGACCTTTTTCTGTCTAACCACTTACATATGCTGTACCCTGTGCTGTGTATTAAGTCTCTTCTTGCATCACGACTCTCACCCGTTACCATCAAAGTGTTGACACATCTCCTTTCAAGGAGAGCGTCTTCATAAGTCAATCCCTTTTTCTCCTCCTCCTGATCCTCTGAGGAGAAGTGGAGTATATCTTAGAGGGATCAGCCCCCACACGACCACATTGCCATGTTTATGATTCTCCTCTTTTCTCTATTTTTTCTTCCTTTTTTTCCATCTGTTCTCGTGTTTTTATTTGTGCAATTTGCATGTCAGCACAAATCTGTTCAAGGCTTCTTTCTGCTGGCAGCTGTTTCAGTATCAGACAGTGATGCGTTACTTGTTTTGCCAAAGTCTTACCAAATCAGCATTTTCTTAAACACATAAACCTGTATTGGCATCTAGTTTTATTAATTATTCATATTGATATTTGTGCCAGACTAAGAATTCAGAAATTTCAAATTATTTGAAGCACAAAGGCAACATTTTTCTGTGTATTTATCCTTGACAGGGAGTCAGAAGAAATATGTTATGCTTCCTGTAACCAGCACACCTGCTTCAGTGGCTAAAGTGCACACAGCATCACTTCATCAGACGGCATGCACCTGTTTTCACGCACATACATGGACACACACACGCTGTGAGTGGTGGCAGCAAGGCGACGTCTAACCCGTGTAGGGTCAGTCATTAATAAAGTGCACCAGATGGTTTGTCTGGAACACAACTGTGTTGAATAGCCACAGGAGGGATGGATGAACAACTAGATAGAATAGGGACAGAGGCCTGAGATAAAGAAAGTAAAACAGGAGGAAAGAAGGATAAGATGTATGGAGGAAAAGAAGAGACAGAAAGAAACAAATACCAGCACTTCATATAAGGTGGAGAATCTACCACGACCTATCTACCACTCCAGACAACTCAGTGTTATGAAGATGTCAGGTGTACAGATGTCAGGTGTACATTGACATTTTTTTTATATTTTTTCTACCATTAAAGTGAAAAAGGAAGTAGAGATACTCAGGTTCACTAAGAAGTTTCTAGTATGTTTACAGCACTTTCATATTTCTAATACACTCAAGAAACAATGCATTTTCATCCCAAGAAAGAAATTCTTATAGATTCTGTTAGACTTGTTATTCATCTTTTGTGGAACAGCATACCTACATAACAGGGGTTTACATGAAATGTATGCCATCATATTGCTTTTGAAGATTTTTTTTTCAACATGTTGCTGGTTGAAAACCGGAGTGGCTGCTTACAGAAAACACTGTCATATTACCAGTTTTATATGGTTGTGTATTGTGATGGATGATACTAATTGTTTCACCTTCAGAAATGTGATTTCCAGCCATGACACAACACACAGTAGATGAGAAAAACACAGGTATTTAGTAATGCGCATATGGTTTACTTAAAAAAAAAAAAAAAGCATCCACCGGCTATGAGGTCCAGGTCCATTGTGGTATTTGTGGGTCTAACCTAATACCTACTATAATAAATGATGTATAAGAAAATGGATGTATGGGAGAATAGACCCAGATGGACAGAATAAGGGACCACAGGGGTTGGAGGGAGAAAAGGGAGCATGTTGAGAATAAAAGGATGTGAGCGTTATTAGCTTGGATCTCCATAATCATCCCCAAGTGACTAGAACTTAGCCTTGATAAATGGACTCGCTGAATGGAGGCTGTGTGCATGTGTGTGTTTGGGTGTCTCTTGGTTAGGACACATTGAGAAGGAGCAGCTGCAGTAGGAAAAGAGAAAAAAGACAAAGTGATAGAGTAGGAGATTAGCTACTCTAGTGGGACAGTGTTTTTAATTTCCCCAGGTTGTAATTGGTTAAAAACTCTATTACCCATGTGGCACCAGTGCAGCAGCTGTCAAAGTTAAACAGCTTGCCAGCAACGCGTAGTTCTATTTTCTGGTTTCACTATCATTTATCTCGGAGAAAAGACACAAACACATGCATGGGCACACATCAGACGAGTGCATGCATGCATTTTCCACCCACCGTCTCCATTCAAGACTATCGTCTCAGACATATCAAGAGAGATAATAATATCACTTGGTTAAAGGCAGTCGAACAGGTATTAAAGTTGAGTGAATGGTTAAGTTGCTGTCTGAGACCTCTAAGGTCCTGTACTTGATTAATGAGCACCTAGTAATAATAATGGGAAATTTAACACTTTGCATTTTAATGATCACAAGTTCTGTTTGCCACATTGAGATTATGCTTTTTTCACCTCTTTATTATACCAGCATGGTGTTCATTAGCCAGAGGGACTGACAGTAACAGGATGTGAAAGGAAAAAGATCTCCATTACGTATTTAAGGCTCCCTGAGGGTGAATTTAATTGATGCTTAAGAGCAGGAACAGTAACGAACAAAGCTTACAGAAAAAATGTTAATAAAAAAAAAAGTATTTAACATACAAATATATGTCAATATTTAAACAGGCATTTAAATGTTAAATAGACATTTTTTTGTGTATGTATTTTTGTATTTTGTGTGTACACACACACTGAAAAAGAAGCCATGTGCTAAAATTTTTAATGTATTAGGACATTGTAAATATTCACTAAAGTGTCTTATAACCAGTTAAATACAACTTCAAGTGAAAAAATAACACAACATTACACCGTGCTGATGGTCTTATTCTACTTTTATCAGTTTTATTTCATGAAACCACTGTGTTATGTGATGTGTTTACCAAGAATATCAACCTTCCTTTGTGGTTCACCAAAAACAGTGGAAAATGTAAAATATAGTGCCAAAAAGTGTTATTACCTATTCACAGGAGATTGGACTCATTCAGCCTAACAGGACAGGTTTTTGTGAGCAAAGGCTTGGAATAAAATTTGATGTGAATGTATAACCAAGAGGATTTTTAAGCAGTTCTTTAAGGGTAACACACTTACTTGGGATGGACTATGTAGCAACCAATACATATCAGTATAAACATCATGCAAAATGTCCAACCAAAAACTTTAAAGGGGACCTATTATGGCATCTAATACCTATTTTAAACAGGCCTTGAATGTTTTAAAAACAAACTTTTGATTGTTTTTGCTAAATAAATTAGAAATTCTACCTCTGAGCCATGTCTTTATCATCCCAGTCTCCAACCTCATTCTCTATGAGGGATTCTGAGTGGGCGGGGCTTTGATAATGAGGCTCTGTGCTGATTGGCTGCTGAATGACGCAATACACTGCTACGAAAAAATGGCGGAAGCTCCGGCTGGCGGAGTTAGTTGTTGTTGTTCTGGCCAGAGTTAGTTGTGGGCGTGGTTTCACGCATCGGAGGCCAACCGATGTAAATCGCATTTTGGTTACGTAACGAAAGGGAGCAGAATCTGAACGGCTTGTAGATCCACATCACACTGGATGGCTCATCCGGGCGGCTGTACAGACACTGCAGAATTTGGTTGCTTTTCTCCTTCTCTGAGTTGGCAGGCTGAGGGGAGACCACTTTATATATGTTAAAGCAAGAAAAAACGTGTTTTTCATAATAGGTCCCCTTTAAGGAAACTGGAATAATTTTGTAACATGTAACTGTTTTATCAAAATCAGAATCAGAAAGAAGTTTATTGCCAAGTAGTTTAACACACACAAAACATTTGTTGTGGTGATTGGTGCAATAAAAAAGAACAAATAATATTAAAAGAAAAAGTGCAGCACATTTGTCTCTGGTTCCGTCAACACTTCTCGCGTATTGGAATCTGTAGGTGAATGGAAGTGTCTGGAGGTAATGTCAGTTCCCGTTAGATGCAGCACCTGTCTCTGGCGACAACAACAGATGGACTTCATAATAACAAACCCTTGTTCATCATCACCACAGTCACAAATCCACAGGCATGTAGACACAGTAGCTTTCTTCTTCCCAAGCCTACTGCAATCACACACGTGTAAAAAGACAAACACAAGCATATACAGTTGAGGACGATTTTATTAGCCCCCTTACAAAATAGTGCTTGTTTTCTAAGTGTTTTCCAAGTGATATTAACCAGAGCAAAATAAACTGAACATAGCTTTTTGTAGACTTTGTAGTTTTATTTTGGATGCTTACACTATTTTATATTCCACTCAGAAATGAAGATATTGTACAAAACACAAAAACTACCAGGGTCAAAATTATTAGCCCCCCACACCCTAATAGTCAATTGTGTATCCTTTTTGCTGTATTACTGCCTGCAGACGTTTGTTGTAGTTTACAACAAGTCTCTCACACTTCATTGAGGAATCCTGGCCCATTCTTCTTTGGCAAATCTCTCCAGTTCCTCTAGATTTGATGGGTGCCTGGCATGGACAAGTTTCTTTAGGTCACCCCACAGATTTTCTATTGGATTTAAGTCAGGGCTTTGTGCAGGCCATTCAATGACATTCACTTTGGTCGTCTGGAGATAGTTCTTCACCAAGAGGGAGGTGTGTTTAGGATCCTTGTCATGTTGGAAGATGAAGTGACGTCTCAGACCCAGTTTCACAGCTGACTGCCTAAGCTTCTCTTTCAAAATAGCCAAATATTTTTCTTTATTCATGATTCCATCCACCTTGACAAGATTTCCTGTTCCAGATGCACTGAAGCATCCCCACAGCATAATACTCCCACCACCATAGCCGCTTTTGCACTAGGACTTACTTGGCCCGACTCGGCTCGGCTTTACACGGCTCCACACGTGTGTTTTCGCACTGCCAGGGGAGAAGCGGGCAGGTTGTGGTGAAGCTGCTGTGACGTACTCGATTGCGCAACCGCTTTGTTCATGTCGGCGCAGATGAGAAATCAGCTGGAGCCGGGAGCGGCTGAGAGTAAAACAGCCCGTCTACATCGCTTTTTTATTTTTTTCTCGACAGCCACCAGGTTTATGAACATCTGCACCTCAGAGTTAGATCACCAAACAGACGTTTTGCGCTTCATAATAAAATCGCTGCGAGCCGCGGGTCGCTCTCGCGCTGACTCCCGCTTCCTGATTCAAACGTCTGACGGCCCCGCACCCCGACCAATCAGAGGCGCGGAGGGTGGTGACGTCCCCGCCCCCCGACCAATCACTGGCGCGGAGGGTGGTGACGTCAGAAATAGTCCCTGCTCAGCCCGCAAAGAACCTGGCTGAAATGGTTACAGAAAAAAGTACCGACTTGGAGCGGCTCTACACGTCTCAGCCCTAGTGCGAAAGCGCAAAACGGTAGAACCGAGCTGAGGTGGTACCAGTGCAAAAGCGGCACATGCTTCACTGTGGGGATGGTGTTCTTTGGGTTGAATGCCTGTCCTTTTTTTCTCCAAACGTAAGCAGTGTCCCTGTGGCCAAAGAGCTCTAGTTTGGTCTCGTCAGACCATAAGACACGCTTCCAGTATGAATAATCTTTCTCCAGGTTGTCTCGAGCATACTGAAGTCTGGCTTGAAGGTGCATCTTCCTCAAAAGTGGGGTTTTTCTTGGTCTGCACCCTCGTAGGTCATTCCTGTGCAGAGCTCTAGTTATGGTCTTCTTCGAGACAATGATTCCTGATGTGGCCAAGTCATTTGCCAGCGCCTTGGAAGTTAATCTGGGGTCTCTAGACACGTCTCTCACTAGTTTCCTCTCCAGTCTCTCTGAAATCTTTCTCTTTCTACCTCTGCCAGGCTTGTTCTGCACTGTGTTGCTGTCTTTGGAGCGTTGAATGATGCCTCTCACTCCAGTCCTTGACACCTGGAAATGGTTGGATATCTTCGTATATCCCTCCCCTGCTTTGTGGGCATCTATAATTCTTATTCTGAGGTCCACACTGGTCTCCTTTGTTTTTGGCATGTTGCTTCCTCAACTGCCAGCTCCATAATGAGGCTTTTATACCATGTTTTGGCTTGAGTTAATTAACTTAACTGAATTGAGTGCAATCACCTGTTTGACCTGATTACCTTTTATGCACATCACCTGTGAAGGATAAGCACATCACTGCATAAAAGCATGACTTAATGTGTGATGAGTTAATAAATGGTAATTTCTTAAAGGGGGCTAATAATAATGTCCCTAGTCATTTTAGCTTTTTCTTACATTATAATGTTTTGGTGCACAAATATAAATGTTTTGGCCCATATAATGACAAATTGTATGTTCAGGAATGCTCTGTTAGAACCGCCTTGCTCTGCTAAAAAGGATCTTGCCAGAAACTTGAAAAAACTTAAAATTCCATAGGGGGGCTAATAATATCGTCCTCAACTGTACATGCTACACATCGTATTTTCATGAAGTAAAATAGCTTTTTGTATGGAACTCATTTCTGAAAAAAATTGTCTGTTGACAATGTTTCTATTTTTTTAAGTTTAGCAAAACAAATGATTTTTTTGCACATAACCAGATAGAATATAAATATTAAAAACTAACATGTTTGTCCATTTGGAGTGTCGTGTTCAAATCACAAAACTCCAAATTTTCAAAATCAGTACCTGTAGTAGCATCTGTCTCACAGATTTACAGGCGAGTATCTCAGAATAGAGACTGATAATGTAATTGATGGAGTGGCAAAAGGGGCGAGAATAGTGTTGAAAAAAGAAATGCAGTAAATGTGGCTCTCATCCAAGGTGCTCCAGGCAGAATAAGAAAAAGAGAGAATTGTGGAGGGGCAAACTTGTAACGGGGAGGATGGTAGTGGAGATTGAATGTTCAATGAGTATTCTCCCATTGTAGAAAACAAAAGGAGCAAAATACAGAGAACTGAGGGCCACGTGGAAAGTCAAAGAAAATAAAATAAAAAATGATTTGAAGGTTCTGTGTAGCCCTCTGGCAGAAGAAGAGGAAGGGAATCACATAAAAACAAGAACAAAAGGATGGTAGAAGGACAAGGCTGATGATTACAGGATTGTGTGGATCAGAAGAGCCTTGTGTGAGCAGAGTGAGAGATGTGTAGATACGTCCCACGGAGACTCTAAAGAAGTGGAGAGATACGCAGATGAGACAAACAGATTAAAGCAATATACTATGGGAAGCAAAGGATGTGCCTTAATAGAGAGGAGAGGAATGACAGTACATGTCAAAAGTGAGGAGGATGGAAATCATATTAAAGCACTTCTATCCTAACAGCGTAACCCATCTAGACCTAAGATCTTGTACACGCTGGAGTCCTGTCATCTGCAGAAATACTCAGTGGAGGTGGCGGAGAAGTGGAAATACCTCAGTGTTCACCTAGACAACAGACTGGACTGGAAATACAACACTGATACTGTTTTTAAGAAAGGCAGCAGACTGTACTTCTTAGTAAAGGTCTTTCAGCATTTGCAGCAAGACGTTGTATGTCTATAAGTCTGTCGTGGAGAGTCCATTCACATTGGCAATTATTTGTTGGAGGACCAGCATCAGAGCCAGTGACGTAAATACACTAAACAAACCGATGAAGAAGGCTCGCTCTGTTCTGGGGACTGTTTTGGACCCTCTGGAGCTGAATGTGCTACGGAGTGAACTTCATAAAACGCTGAACATCCTCTTCACATCACAGTGATTCAGCAGCGGAGTGTCTTCACGCAGAGGCTGCAACAGATCTGCTGCAACATAAACTCTACATTTCAAAACCAATGATATTAGTAAAGAGACTACGTTTAGACATTTAAAAAATAAACAGTGAAAGCTAGTAACAATTGAAGAGCTGCTGCAGCAAACTGTCTTCACTCAGAGGCTCCCTGAGATCCGCTGCAGAACAGACACAGCAATAAACCGCAACAATGACTTTGAAGAGATTTAAATTATAACTACTGCACACGTTAATTTCCCTTCAGGGACTAGTCGAGAATTTGTATTTGTATTAATATCTTGTCCTTTTACTTGCCACAACCTGTCTTTACGTCGCTCCATTTTTCCATTTGTTCTTTTGGAGCTCTTTTCCTTCAAATCTAAGATCATCATTGCAGCCTTATGCATCACAATAGCTTCTCAATCCATCTTTTCATTCATGCATTTTCTATACATGCTTCAGCCTGTTCTGGATCACAGGGGGCAAGCGACTGTCCCAGTTGTCTCATGGCGTGAGGCAGGGAACACCAGACAGATCATCAGCGTGTCACGGGAGCACAACCATTCATGCTCACACTCATACAAAAAATTAAGATACACCAGTCAATGTAGCATGTACATTTTTGACTCACACTGGACAAATTGATGATTTTAAAAAAAAAATGTATTATGCATTCAGATGAAGCTGTCTTCACTTACTGTATACTGAGGCTGCAGATGTTTGGCAAACAAAAATGCTGTAAATGTGTGCGTGCGTGCGTGCGTGCGTGCGTGCGTGCGTGCGTGCGTGCGTGCGTGCGTGCGTGTGTGTGTGTGAAGGCAGATAGTTGTCTCATTGATATTTACAGATGTGGCCTAACCAGACTGTATCCAGCTCTGTACTTTCAAACTCTGAAAAAGACAGGAAAAGAGGAGGAAGGAGAAATGCTATGAATGTATAGTCCATTCAGCTACAGTAACATATTTATAGTATACATCTTTCCCCTTTAGCCAAACATGATCTAATCAACAAGCTCATTAGCGCTCGCTGTAACTGAATCATCCTCGTGTAACTGATTGCATTAACAACTGTAACAAATCAAACACTCATGTCTCACACTTTGTCCTTGCATTACTTTTATTTTTCTGCCACTGCTAGGGTACAAATAGAAGGTATTCCCACTGTCAAAACACTAGATTTAATGAACACTGTTGGTGCAGCTATTAGTTGTGTTTAAGTCTCTTTATCAACTAATGAATGAAGCTGTACTGTATGTCCATATGAACGCCATATGTTTTTTTTTTTTTTCTTTTTGCTTCATAAGGCAAGTACAGAAGCCTGGGAAAATGCCAAGAAGCCACATATTAGATCATAAGTAAAAATAAAAGGATGTCCATCTAAGAACGAATAAATGAGGCAAAGTGAATCCATCAAATGTTTTCTCAATCTGTTGCAATCAGGATGTTATTGTAAAGAAAAGGGCTGAGTAGTACTGACACCGAGGGTATCTTTCATATGTACAGTATTTTATGGATACTGTATATGCATTCAGGCTTCAACTTCTATAGCTTAATGTTCATCATATGAGTAGTTTATACAAACATTTCATGTCTTTTTTTTTCTGTAGAAGAAGCAGAGGACTAAAGAGCTGTCACAGCTCTTCCACTCCTACAACCCTTACGACCACGAGGTAAGATCTTCCCCAGCTTTCTTTCTCCTTTTTTTTTTTTTTACAGTATATACATCTCAGTTTGCCCAAATATGTGCTGTTCTCATTTATTTAGTCTGTATTGCTTCCTGAATGATCAGAGCCCCGGGTATCTGGCATCAATCAGCCATAGACCAGAGCTCTTTATTTCATATCAGATGTAGTTCTTTTACTTCCCTGTCTTCATATTATATTGATGGCTTTGGTTCATTGTCGCCCCGAGATGGACACCTCTTCTCAACAGTCCCGGGGATGAGGACAGGAAAAGTGTTTGTTCCTGATTACATTGTAGAGATTTCTGAAGTGAGAGATGGATCTAATCAGCTGTGTGTCTCTGCTTGTATACTCGTGTGTGTGTGTGTGTGTGTGTGTGTGTGTGTGTGTGTGTGTGTGTGTGTGTGTGTGTGTGTGTGTGTGTGTGTGTGTGTGTGTGTGTGTGTGTGTGTGTGTGTGTGTGTGTGTGTGTGTGTGTGTGTGTGTGTGTGTGATAGAGAGAGAGAGAATGGTTATCAGGTTGATATGTGACAGCAGACCACTTTTCAGGCGTGTTTATGTTAATAGGAGCCTTGTGGCTGCAGTTTTTATGGAAGACCATTTGTTAACTACATTCTCAAAAAGCTTTTGAAAGTGACAACTTCATGAAAAAAACCCATCACTGTATTATTCATGAAGAAAGAGGAAAACATCCTTTACTTTGCCCTTGTAATGTTGATGTCAAGGATGGGTTAGACACTTCCACCCAGTGTCTGACTCGTAGTGCGAACACTACTTCATGAGCTTATCATAAAAATCAAGAACAAGTAAGACGTCATGTTGGAGTGTGTCTGACCTGTAACTGCAGAGTAAGTGTCTTAAACATGTTAGTGATTTAAACCATCTTTGCAGGTGTGACATTGTTCTTTAACAAAGCTTTTGTTCAGCCGGGATTCTTTTTGTCAGGGTCTAGAGCCTATGGTGCATTTTACATTATGGACTAATTAAAGTAATTTTAGAGAGATCACGTCTCCACGACGGAAGACATACATCTTTGCCTCCCACACAAAGAAACACACTTCTGTCTGCAGTAATGCAGCAAATAAATCAACACATCAGGTGTCTGTCATATATTTAGTGTTTGTGAGCATACCCCTTCCTCAGACATATTGGAAAAACCAGTTGTGCCCTGTTGTATTTGCTGTTCAAAGCTGCTCCATCATGCATCACTTGTTTGTGGAGAACATGTAAGATTTCATTCACTGGAGGAGGGAATATTGGAAACGTAAGTCTGTCTTGGCAAGGCAAGTTTATTTCTATCAATTCAAAAACAAGGTGATTCAAAGCGCTTTACAAAGACATTAAAACATAAATAAAAAGCATGATTTAAAACTTCAACAAAAAAGAACTAAAAGACCAGCATCAGAACTTTAAACACTTTACACTGGCTGCCTCTGCCAGACAGCCAGCCAGACCTCAAAGCTGGACTGATGTAGTCCACTTTTTTGGCATTAAAGGTAAAGATGAAACGTGACTGCATGTGGAATTTTACTGGTGATTAATAGGATTTCAGACACCAGTAAAGGTCTTAGTCTCTGTCGCCCATATCCTATAGTGACATTTCTTGTAAATCCTCACTGATGCTGAACGTCTAGATACATTGTTTGTTTTTCCTATTCTTTTCCGATAGATTGCATAAATGTTCAAATAAACCAAAACAGATGTGAGATAAGATTTAATAATGAGAATATCAGATGTCAAGCATAATTTTTCCAGATAAACCACAATAATGTTTATATAAAAATTTAAGTTAATCCGCTTGTATTAAGACCATATATCCCTTATATAGAATTCAAATCAGAATGTCTCTCATTTCACATTTAATTCCCCTGGGTGTTTGACTTTGCTTATGGTTTATATAAGGACATAATGCGATTATGAACACAGCTTTCTGTATGTGTGTGTGTGTGTGTGTGTGTGTGTGTGTGTGTGTGTGTGTGTGTGTGTGTTAGAGAGAGAGAGAGATAGAGAGATGGATAAGAGACTGAGTGTGTATAGAGAGATAGGAGAGAGAGAGGGTTTTGTCTCTTACACTTCTTGTTAATAAGCTTCCCCTGATAACTATGAAAAGATCATTAATGAAGAGTGAGTTGGGGGAGACCGTGGTCGTATAGGGAAGTGAATTTGTGCAGCTTTAGGCAACCGACCAAATTAATCAGTGTTTTTAAAGGAATTAATTGTTTTAGTCTTTAGCTTGTTCCTTAATCTCCCATGAATAACTCTGAATTACAAATAAGAGATATGGCAGGGCAAAATACAAATATTTTAGAAAGTGGCATTAAAAGTACTACATTTCATCCTTGCATGTGTTCTGTTGTATTTTTTTCTTTTTTTTTTTTCCCTGTTCCTTCACTTTGCTTCTGCTCTCAGCTGTAGACTGATGTGTGTGTTAAATGTTCTCTTCAGTCCAAATATGAATTACAGATGTGTTCATCTATAGTGTGTATGTTAAAGAAACAGAAGTGTGTGTCTGTGTGTGTGTGTGTGTGTCTGTGTGTTTGTGATGATTAATGTGAGGTATCCTTTGGCCAGATGGCGCTGAAAAAGGCCCATCCATCAGCATTGAAAAGACCAGTGGGCATAAAGTTGGCAGAGCACTTTATCTAGGGCCAGGGCCCCCATCGGACACAATCACACAGACACACATGCAGACGCACTACACACACGTACTCTCAGGGATTGACTGTGTAACCCACTGAGCCGTGTTGGAACCAGGTGTTTTGTTTTTGAAAACAAGTTCTTGCTTGTTTTGTTGTTGCCCCTGTCCTACATGAGGTGTGTTGTGGTGCTCTTGTAAAGTACAGTATTAATAGTACCACACTACCAATACACAACAAAAATAGAAAAACAAAGTCATGGATATTTGATTGACCATTATTTTGGGTTGTACTTGTAAATTGTTACACCTAATTGCAATTTTTTGAGGATCTTGACTGAAAAAATTTGGGTAAACCTGATTTAGAATTAAAAAATAATAACTGTATCAAGACCTTGACAAGCTGCTGCACATTTCTGATTGACGTGACACCTGACGCCCAACAAGAGAACTGTCAGATGAAATAATAGAGCTGATTATAAAACTCTTTCAAGAAGGTAATTCAAAACGACATGTGGTAAATACTGTTGGCTCTTCCCAGTCAGAGAAACTATAACAATATGCCTGGAAATGCACAATTAAAGACATGAAAAACCAATGGGCAGAAACAGGAGTCCATGTTCATGACTGAAGTATATGATATTGTCAGCAGGTAATGAGATGTAAATGCAGAATGGCCACATGTAAATGGCCGTGAACGCCTCGGAAGAACCAAACCAAGTTGCGGAGGGCTAATGACAAGCAGTAATGCACTCTAGATGGTGGCATTGATATTCAGACAGGAATTCTGCACTGTGCATGTATGGAGATTTTTGATTAGTGCAAGACAAATTAAACACATAAAGAAGACTGTCTGAATAAAATCAGGAAATATATTGTTTCATGGATTAAATATAGCCGAGTAACAGATAAAGTACTTGAGAGTAATTAATAACAGTAAACGCACCAACATTTTGGACAACTTTCTGGTTGATATCTGAATAATTGAGATGTAGACTAGCTCATTGGCTGGCTGGTAAATCAGGTAGTAAATTTAGGCTTGTGGTAACGTTTAATGATCAAGCACACAATGCCACGAATATATTAAAGGATATTTCTTCTACCAATCCAAGTAGGACTGTAATAAATCACATACTACAGAGTTCATATTGTACTGCAATTTCTGATCCACAAATTGGATTGTTTAATTTATTTTAGTGCTGTAAAGCAATTAAAGAAATTGAGCGATTAATTAATTAAGGTCTTTAATTAATTAATCTAATTAATCGCTTTTTTTAATCTCACCTAAACATTGCTGAGAAAAGCCTTCAACTTGAGGTGTTTTCCCTTAAATTCATTAGATTATGGTGGCAGATCAAAAGACTGATATATATATATATATATATATATATATATATATATATATATATATATATATATATATATATATATATATATATATATATATATATATATATAAAAACAACAAAAAAGTTGCTTTATAATGTATAAAGTAACAGATGCAGTCCTAGCCATTTACATCCACTTGGCAAGAACTTTTGCCAGCCTCTCTGTCGCAGAGGTGCGCATTCACTGGGTGCTCTCCTCCAATTTAATTAGTAGATGAGCGTTGCTGTGGTAAAATCTGCTAACGTTAGCTGTGGCTGCGCTCGCGACCAGGGGCTTTGAGTTTATGTGGCTAAACTTGAGCTGTTTCGGTGATGAGCAAAGTCCTTTACACAAAGAACACATATCTCTCTACCTTTATCAATGGTGCCGTCTGGGCGTTTTAGAAATGTAAATTCCCCATTCACTGGACCGACAACTTTCACATGTTCCTCCATTTTCACCTCTCTCCGCTACTCTCCGCCCCCCCCCCATTCCTGTCCAGCTACACTGGGAGTCTACTGTACTAGCGTACGTTTAACACGGCCAAACACAGGGCAGCCAATTAATGTCTACTTCAAGGTGTGACTGATCGTTGTTTTCTGCCCCTAACAACTCAAAAAAATAGATTAAGCGATTAAAAAAACATAACGCGCTAACTATGCAGGTAATTAATTAATTCCAATTAACACGTTCATTTGACACCCCTAATTTATTTATTTGTTTATTTAAAGGAAAACACTTAAATCCAGAAACAACATTCAACAGGTAAATTTTTTTAAATCATTACAAAACAATGGCATTTAAAAAGTATAAAAGAAATCTACATTAATTAGATACTTTTGCAACAGAGAACGTGTCTTCACTTAAATTATAACATAAAAAAAATTAAATGAAAACGTCAATAGGCTACTAAAAAAATAAAATAAATCAAGTCCTATAAAGAGGCTGAATACTCACACTGTTCACCATTAGACTTAATTAATGAAAGTCAAGGCTTCTCTTAAATTTAATCAGAAACCTACTTTAAAAAATGCTATTTAATATGCCGTGCTCAGTGTATTGCCATGTTCATATGGCTTCCTTGTGTGGCGATCCTCCTCACCCATAACCGTTTACTCCCTTCATCTTCAAATAAATCATAAATCACATATAAGGTGATTTATGCTCACGTTTAAAGATATTTATGCTTTATCACCTGTAATATAATTTATGCTTCCACATTGAACCAGCTGTGTATGTCTGCTGCAGCTGGAGACTCTGCACTCTCTGCACACAGGAGCGCTGCAGCCAGACGTGCACCACCACAAAAATGTAACAATGTGCTGATTCAGTGCAGGCCATCTCCATATCAAATGTGGTCTCATACCTGCACCTTAAAAGGTGGAGAAGGCATTTTTAATTAACCCTTTGTCAAGCCCTGCACCCATTGCTACAGTTCGGAACATTCCTGTTCCGAATGTTCGACACTACTACGCGCAATCCACACCGTCGCACCAAACTTTTTTTTCTTCTTTAATCAGAAAAATGAATCGGATCTGGAAGTGGCCCGTGCAGACCTTGCATCATCCATGAACTGTAACAGCTCTAAATTCAAGCATCAATTTTGTTGTCATACACATGTTTCAGAATCAAAACACATTTTTCATCAAAGACAAAAAACACTGACTATGTTTACATGCAGTCAAAATTCGGGTTATTGCTAATATTCCGGTTACTGAAACATTCAGAATATTCCGTTTACATGCGTGAGCAAACAGGACTATCCCTGTATACATGGTAATTAATCATTTGGGATATCTGGATCAAACCAGCGACGCGCGGAGAACATCATGACGCAATTAGCTTAATTTCCGCTTCTTTTTCCTGTATCCAAATTCAAAACAAATGCTGCTTCGCGCAACTTTTCGCTCACCTTCTTGTAAATCTCGCTATTCCCGTACTTTCTACCGTCTACAAATGCCAAAATGTTCATATCCTTCATTACATTTATAAAGTGATTAGTCTCCTCCTCACTCCAAAAGTGTGGCGTGGTCTTGCGTTTTGCCGTGTTTATAAGAACTTCCTGGACTTAAAAGAACAGGATTCCTTGTGAACAGAGAATGCGCAGAAAACAAATTCATGTTCCGTTTGATCGGGATATTCCGTTTACATGACCGAATATTCAGGTTTTAAAAGGAGTAACCCCGGGGTCATATTCGGGTTTTTAAAAACCGGAATATGAGCAAATTTGGGTTATTCAAAGGAGTTATTGGTGTTTACATGGCCGTGCAAATTCGGGTTATTGCCAATATTCAGGTTTTAAAAGGGTTATTGAGTGCATGTAAACGCAGTCACTGTTTCAAGAGTGTTTTTTGTTTCAGTTATCCTTCCTTATGCTCAGACGCATTTAATAATGGACTCATGGAGCACATCCAGTGTTTCACCCTTTGATTGCAGCGAAGTTTGAAGGGATCCCTGTCTGATGGGAAGATTTTCACTTGTCAGCTTCACAAGCTTGTTACGTGCCATTGCTTCTCCTGTTCTTAGTTTAATTGTGTCCACTGATACGCAGTTTTATCTGAATGTTTTTCTTATTTATCGTTTTCCTCAACTGCCAAAACTCTATTTAAGTGTACCGGTATGTATGTGTGTCATTAGAAAAAGTACACAAACAGACTCCAAACCGAGACCTTTGCCCCTTTGCTGCATCACTGTGTCATCTGTTGTAAAGTTTTGCTCCCTGAAGGGTCTGCCCTTCCAGGTTGAAGTTGTGAAGCCATTGTCAGCCGTGTGTGTGAGTGTGCTTACTTTCAGCCGTTTCTGGCAGAGTTAACAGGACACCTCTTGCCTCTCACCACACAAGTCTCCAGAGAGCGCACACAGACAGTCTCCACTCTGTGTTCATAGGCCTGAATGACAGGGGTGACAGTTTTCCCTGCGGCAAGAGAGGAGGGACAAGCTGTCAACATGGGCTGTTGCACCTGCCCAACCGCTCGCGACACATACGCACACGGAGAGCACAACAGCAAATACAGAGGGAGAGAAGCAGAGGTGGCTAAATGGAGTTATGATTTTGAGAGACTAACAAGGGAATGAAGGCATTTATAGAAAAAAACATTTAATTACATGCTGTAAACACCCCCTTTCAGTTAGTCTGAACTCCTGTTCTGCCTCGTAGTTTTTGACATAATTATCATTTGAAAGGAAAAAAAGTGAATTAGTCTAGCAATTCTTTCACCACACAACAGATCTTTATTTTTTTACTCATATTTTCTGGCTGGGTCCTACTCAACAGAACAATAAATATCCTTCCTTTTTATTCCATTTCGCAGTATTGATTACTTTAATCTTTTGCAATGGGTCTTTCAGCTGCTGTTACTTATTGTTTAAAGGAGCTAGCTTCCACTTTTGTCTCACTTGACATTTGTCACCAACATTTTCCTTTCCAGTTAAGTAACTGACTGTTCAGAGCAGAAAAGGAGAAAGTGGAGAATGTACACAAAACATAAAAAATGGTGATAGTGTTTTATTTCTTCCTCAGGCTTTGCTGTTTGTTGGTATGTGTTTGTTGTATCTGTTGGTATGTGTGCTCTCTGTTTTGTTGTAGACTCAGTCTTGCAGATCTGTCTGGAAATGCCCAATTATTTCCCTTAAATACTGAACCTAAATTATCCCACTGTTTGCTGGGTTATTTTGTTCTTGCCTACAAATACTATTGATATCATTTTTGATTTTTATGTTGATATTCTGTTTGCACCATATTTGAAATATGAATATTTCTGAAATGAATATTCAATCAGTATAAAGTATATTTGTATAAAATGTTTTAATTTTTTTTACTCATGTTTTAAGTGTGGCCACTTGTTTTGCCCTAAACAACAGACCTGGAGTGATGTTATACAGTGTTTATTAAATATTAGGTTGTGTTTTCTTTTCTTCTAATTTACAGCAGCTGCACTGCCTGAAGATAATTTGATTAACTTCAAGACCTCTGCGAGCAAACAGTTGAATAACTTATTCCTTTGTGACTTAATGAGGGCTGAGTAATAGATTACTTTACAGGATGATATTACAGCTTCTGTTAAAGAAAATACCTATTTGAAGCTTTTTCTCTCTCTCTATTGGCACTTTTCCACTAGTACCTACTCAGCCCGGCTCGGCTCGCCTCCACTCAGTTTGCCGCTTTCCCACTAGGGGTCTAGTCGTGCCGAGTAGATACTTTTTTCTGTAACTACTCTGCCGAGGTTCTAGTCGGGCTGCATCTGACATCATCACACTACATGCCACCGATGGGTCAGGGGGTTGGGAGTCAGATGTCTGATTCAGGATGTGGACATCAGCGAAAGAGTGACTCTGATGGCGGCTTCTTGTTCATTTTATTCGACAGCAATGGCAGCGCAAAAGTCTCATTAAAAAAAAGTTTCATAATCCAACTCTGAGGTGCAGATGTTCCTAAACCTGGTGGCTGAGGAGAGAATTAAAAAGGGATCTGGACGGGCGATAAGGAACAACAAGATCTTCCAGGAGCTCTGTCACTTCTCAGCTGCTCGCGGCTACCAACGGACTTTTCATCAGCGCCGAGACAAACAAAAAAAATTAAAAAGCCTTGCCGCTCAAAGCTTCTCTCACTCTCATTTTTTAACTTGATATTGAACACAAGCCACAGACCCAGCAGCACATATATATCATCTCCTCCAGGTTCTACATCTTTAGTGTTGTTGTTTTCTCCGTTTAGATAACACAATCAAATACGTCACAGCAGCGTCTGCTCCAGGTGCTGAATTGTTATGGGAAAGAAACTAGGCCAAGTTAAGTCAAGCTGAGATGAGTAGAGCCGAGTAGGTACTAGTGGAAAAGGTGTGTGTGTGTGTGTGTGTGTGTGTGTGTGTGTGTGTGTGTGTGTGTGTGTGTGTGTGTGTGTGTGTGTGTGTGTGTGTGTGTGTGTGTGTGTGTGTGTGTGTGTGTGTGTGTGTGTGTGTGTGTGTGTGTGTGTGTGTGTGTGTGTGTGTGTGCACACTATGTATCCAAGGTTACAGTACAAAAAGTATAAAATGGTATAAAATGTATGTTGATAGTTTCATACCCTGGAAGGTTTAAGCCACACGTTAAGCCACACGTCTGACTTTCAAATATTTACACAGTTTCTTAAATGTTTTAATTAATGCATCATCACATAACGATTTTATATTTTTAGTTGTCACACAGAATTTTTTACATAAATGCAACTCAGATGATAAATTTACTGGGATATTTATTTGATATTTCTTGGTCTTGTCTATCCAATTATATAGGAGTTGTACTTCCAAGTAAAAAAAAAAAAACTAAGTTATGTTTACTCATCACTAACCTCAGCTCAGGTATATGAGCATGTACAAAAAAAAAGAAAAACATATGAACACGTTAACAATCAACAGAGGGGTCTTAACCTTCCTCTTGTGTTAGCTTTCTGTTACCATCCCCGGTGTGTCTTAAATTAGCATTAAAATACCCTAAAAACAATTACCTATCTTTCAATATTTTTTTTCATCTCTTGGCTACCTTGTAAGACTTCCTTTACTATGATAAAGTTGCGTTTAATATTTTGGTGTGGGTTTCTGGGCCTTTTTTTCAGTATAGCTATTATAAAAAAAAAAAAAAATGACCTCAAGAGAATTATATAAATAAATAAAAGGTTGTTGTGTTACCTTGATATTACTGAGGGGTATAGAACATACTGTATCTCTGAAATTAATTTGCTTGATTTATTTTTTTCATTTTAAGATTGATGGGGAGTGGTAGCCTAGTGGTTACTGAGGGGGGACCCAGGTTCAAGCCCCTGGATTGCAACCAAGGTCAACCACTTTGGGCCACTGAGAAAGGCTCTTAAACCTTACTGCTCCCTGGGTGCTGTGCAAATGGCAGCCCACTGCTCCTATTTGACTAGAGATGGGTTAAATGCATGTTAAATACATTTCTCCATTGTGGGATTACTAAGGGAACATTTATTTATTTAATAACATCTATGATGTTACGGGTCAGTTTCCACCCATATATATTGTCTTCAAGATGTAAAGGAATATATTTTTGATAGCAATAGAACTTTAATATAAACACATCAAACACACAAGAGCTCTGAACACAAAACTAGGGGTGTCAAATTAGCGCGTTAATTGCGATTAATTAATTACAAGCGTATTTAGTGCATAATGTTTTTTAATTGCTTAATCTATTTTTTTAATTTCTGAGTTGCCTTTATTTTGAAATCTGTGTTTGTTCGGTGGGCTTCTTTTGCTTGAGTTGTGGGTGGACACCAGCCCCCGGGTCTGGCGCTCAGAAGGCACGCCGATTTTTCCCAGTGGCCAGCCGCGGTACTGCAACCAAAAATCCCATGTGGCCCAGAAAGCTTTTTTCCCATAGACCGCAATAGTAAAAGAGAAGCCTCTAAAACTGTTCACAGGACACCTCCAGCTGTAATCCCCGGCAATTACTAATCTTTGTATTCTATATTTTTAAGTCATGGACTTTATATCCGTCAAAAATGTTTTATAACGGCCAGAAAAGTCAAGGAAAAGTCTCTTTCTGGGCGTGACGTCACAGCCGTGTCCGTGCATTCCACGGATGTTTATATTAATATATATTATGTAATTATATTATATTAATACATTACTAATATATGTAATACTATACATGTAATAATATACATTAATTAATATATTATATTAATACATATTATATTAATATTCGCGTAATTGCCCCGGGGCATGATGGGAGGCCCCAGAGCATCATGGGAGGTGACTCAACTGCGCATGCTCTATGGGCCGCATAACGCGGAAGTAAACCTGGAAGTCAGACATTTTTTCGGCGTATGCGCTGGCTGAACAGAATGCATTGAAATGAATGGGCGGCCATTTTCCAGTTTTATAATAGATCCATGGTGGACACCAATGGTCCCTGTGTTTGGGCGTGCTTAGATACGCTGGTAGACTCCCATTGTAGCAGGACAGGAAGGGGGGGGGGGGTGGTGAGTAGCGGAGGAAAGAGGTGAAAATGAAGGAACATGTGAAGGTTGTCGGTCCACTGAATGGGGAATTTACATTTTCTAAAACTCCCCGACGGCACCATTGATAAAGGTAGAGAGATATGTGTTCATTGTGTAAAGGACTTTGCTCACCACCAAAGCAGGTCAAGTTTAACCACATAAATGCAAAGCACCCGGTCGCGAGCGCAGCCACAGCTAACGTTAGCAGCAAAGATGTTAGCTATTTATCGAGCCACAGCAACGCTCTTCCCCAAAATAGACTCGAGGAGAGCAGCGCGTGCACGTCTGCGACCGAGAGGCTGGTGAATGTTCTTGCCAAGTGGATGTAAATAGCTAGAACTGCATCTGTTCAAGTCTGTTAAAAATACAATTAAATTACTTTATAAAGCCACTTTTTTGTTGTTATATATCAATCTTTTAATTTGCCACAATAATGTTATCCTCAAATTGAGGGCTTCTCTCTGCAATTTTTATGTGAGATTAAAAAATGATTAATTAATTAATTAATTAATTAATTAATTAATTAATTAATTAATTAATTAATTACAGATCTTGATTAATTAATCACAAAGAAAATGAATCGCTTGACACAAAACATTGATGTGCAGGTTCAAATAAACAACAACCAATCAAACCAATACAAATAAATTACTTTTATTTGTATTCTTTGCATTGAAAACAGAATACATTTGTCTTTCTGTCTTTGCTGCTTGGGCAGACCTGACACCTCTGTCTTTTAGATTCAGGTGGCCTGACTGGAGTTGTGGCTTTGGCTCTTCCAGTTGGTGTTGAGGCAGAGTTGGCTGAGGAGTATGCTGATGCAGATTCTCTCTTTATTGCTGATGGTGTAGACGGGGTGCTGGGTGAGCTCTGCAACTGTCTGACAAAGGCTGTAGCATCTGGGTCTCAGGGCACCTGTTCCCTTCGCTCAATGTGTGGCTTGACAAAGGAATTCCCCCTGAAGAAACATTCAACACTGTTTTTTTAATTTGAGTTCCACCCTTGGTGGATGTGGATCCACAACACAAATGCATTATATGCAGACACATCAAGGATGTTGCAGAACACAACCTTCGCTGGCAAATGTAGGTGGCTGTTAGCCTGTCTAGGTTGTCCACTCCTCCTTTGTTTTTGTCATAGTCAAGGATAATTGTGTGACACAGCTGTATCTTTGTGAAGAGTAGACAGAAGTATCACATTCCTATTTCTTTTTGGACAATATGAGGCAACAGTGATGGTGTCTGTAAAAGCAAACTTTGAGGAAAGTGGAGCCCTGTCCTTCACCTGCAAAATTTCAGCAAGCAACTCAGGTTTACTTTTCTTCATTGTGCCCATGGTAAGTTTCAACTTGAGAGGTTCTTGTCCAAGGTCATAGCTGGTAAAAAAAAAAAAGATGACCACTGAAGTCTAGTGGTCATGTCAAGGACCAAATGTTTTCCTTGTTTTTTTTCAGGGACGCCACTTGCACCTTTGGCTGTGTAAATCTGTAGATTCCAGGCTCAGCTTTTTTTTGCATAGTGGACCAATGAGCATCACCTGAAGCTTACATGATTGGCAGATGACGTGTCTGTCAGTGTGTTGGCTGACAGCACAATTTCAACAAGAGCATTTTATAATGTAGTGAAAAAAAATCTTTTTTGCTTAATTTTGTTAAAATCAAGGTTCCAAGTCAAAAGGCCTTGATGTAATTAACACTTTTTAAGTGATTCTTTTATGCATTTAAAAACTAAAACAGGTTGGTGCCGACCCTAACACAAGAGGAAGGTTAAATTACTTTGCTGTATGACACATTACAGTCCCTCATCAGGTTCTCAGTTGTGAAACTCAAAAGTGAAACATGTTTACTTTAGTTTAATGTGTTGAATGTTTATTTCATTCGGTCACTGAATCTTCCCTTGCATCCTTAGGCAAATTTAGTTTGGAGCCAACATTTTTCCAAAGAGTTTTTGAATGAGTAAGAAATCATTTTTAGTCTTAATAAGAAAATACTGATTAGATTTTGCAGTCATGAAATAGAAAGTATACCTTCTTTCAATGTAAAGGTTTTACTTATCATGGCAAAATTAAATATGTTCTGAAGTAAGATACCCCATGAATCATGAGTAGCTTGTAGAAAAACATTTAATGAGTAATAATTTAAAGAAATCATTTTCTATTTGACGTCATAAGTTTCTCACGTTATAATGGGGAACTTTTGACCCGCTCATTATTTTCTCCACCACAGGATTTCAATCTGGTTCAGTGCTGAGGTGTGAAGAGCCAGCCATGGTAACTCCTTGATTGATTATTTTATTGATTTATTGTTGTTGTTGTCCAGCCTCTGTTGTAGACTTGCATGTACAATTTGGTTATTTGTCTTGTTGTATAACCCAATTTCCAGCCAAGTTTAGGCTGTGGGACGAATCCACAGTCATCATTTCATGAATATGGTACTGTGCATTATGGTCTTGTCAATCCAAAACAACTTTTTCATAGACAATGAATGGCAGCCGGCTGCCTATGACGCCCGTGACGCTTTCAGTGTGAACACAGGGTTAGGTTTTTACACTTAGGTTGGCACCTGAGCATGTACTTACTTAAATCTGAAAGCTTTTATTTACCAGTCTGATTAATCTTATGATGTCCAGATATATGAAGCCCAATAGAGGATTTACTTTATTTTTGACGCCTGTAATTTTGCCTTCAACCTAATCAAGGACAATAAGATTTCATTAGATCTCTGAACTGAGACTCATCATGAAACTAGATATTGGACTTAATTGGATACATCCGTGTTGATTTTGATTGTGTAATTGTTGTTGGGGATTTTAACATCCATGATGATAACCCTCAGGACATATGGGCAAAAGAACTGTGTTGTGTTCATGATCATTTTGGACTGACTCAACATGGGATGGAAAAAACACACAACAAAGGACATTGTCTTGAATTAATAATATCCTAAGGTTATGGTGACAGTTATTGCTCTGTCTGACCATTCTTGTATTTTCTTTGAGAGCTTTATTAATGTCAACAGAAGCTTCGAGGCAGGGATCCTCAAGAAACGATACATAGATGAAATCACCTGTGAAGTGTTTATTCATATGTACTCGTCCTCACCCCTCCTCCACTCACCTTCAATTAAAGAGCTTATGGATACATTCACCGGTAAAATGATTAGTATTACTGATACCATTGCTCCCACCAAGGTGAAGATGATCACTGCTAAAAAGAAACCTTCATGGAGAAATGATGCGCGAGTCAGAGCAAGAAAAAGGGTGTCGAAAAGCTCAAAGCAGATGGCGGAAAGATAAATTACAGATTCATTACATCTACAAAGAGACACTGAGCATACATAATATGGGTTGCAAGGCAATCATATTTTTCTGATACCATTGCCAAAAACAACAATAATGCACACATTTTGTTCACTACTGTTGACAGACTAACAAATCCCCCCAAATCCCCCCATGTCAATAGACCCTGAACTTCTACCCAACTTGGCATGCAATGAGTTTGCCTCTTCTTTACTGACAAGATACAGGATATGTGCTGCCTCTGTGTCCAATGAGAGAAACCATGACACAATTCTGTCCAATCACTCACAAGAACCTGTATGACATCATACATCACCTGAATTCTTGCTGCCTTGATACTCTGCTAACAGGATTTTTTTAAAGTGTTGCAAATTGTTTGTACTCAGATCTTGTAGACATTTTAAATACATCTCTGCTTTCAGGTAGCTTTCCACAGTGACTAAAAACAGCCATCATTAAGCCACTTTTAAAAAGAAACAGGTCACTTATGAACAGCTATCGGCCCGTATCAAACCTTCCCTTTCTTAAAAAATCTTAGAAAAAGCTGTTTTTCAGCATCTGTATAACCTCCTAACTATAAATGACTGTTGTGACGTTTTCCAGTCAGGTTTCCGGCCACATCACAGCACTGAGAAAGCTTTAAAGTCTTTAATGACATCTGCTCAAATACGGATAGTGGCAACATTTCAGTCTTGGTCTTACAGGATCTCAGTGCTGCATTCGACAATGACATCTTCATAGACGGGTTGAAGAAAAGGGTGGGACTTTCTGGCACTGTCTAAAAGACAGGGACTATTTTGTGTCTTTAAGTCACTACAAATCGGAGCTAACAAAAATAATATGTGGAGTTACCATAACTACGCAGATGACACGCAAATCTATTCTCACCAGGAGACTATTTTTTAAGATTCCTATATTACCCAAAACCAAAAGCAAGATGCATGGCGTTGTTGTACATTTACAGAACCAGCTGAAGAACATTTTATCTTGCAAAATATATGAAAATTGAAGTTTTATGAAGTCTTGACGGGGTAGTTTGCCTCTTCCTTGTTCTTTTTATACAGTATATGAAATAAATTAAATAAAATCTCAGTGTTTGCTACCTTTCCATCGCCGCCTGCCTCTTGTCCTATATCCCTGGTGCCACCTCCCCCCATCAAAATGTTTTGCAGTGTTTTTTTTCCTCCATTGGTGAGACTAAAGCCTGGATGTTTTATTCATAAGTAAGCATGCACACAGATTATAGTATATACTCACATATACCATTATCGGTGAGCCAAACCACTGGTTTTCAGCTACTCCAGCATACTATATGACCAACATGCAACTGGAGGATGCATGTGGATGGTGTGTGTTGGGGAGGAGAGCCAGTGTGGCAGAGAAATTAATGACGGAGGGGTGTTGGGGCCTTTGTTGCTAAATTGTTTCCTCGACAGGAGAGTGACTGCTTTCTGATTCAGTCGATACACATCCTGCTCAGCAAAGCTCTTTAGTGCGTGCGTGCGTGCGTGCGTGCGTGCATGTGTCAAGATATTTACCTATACCATATAGGCAATGAACCTTTCCTTTTATCTTAAAATTAGTGACTACGAAACCATTAATGTGTTTAACGCTGCTGATTGTTTACTGTAAGGGTAATGCTTAAAGATGAAAATATCTGCTGTGGTGTATTGTGCTAGATAATTAGCTTATTTGCCTTTTGTAAATGTACGTAAAGACGAAAAAATCCAACGAAATGAGGCCTTTTTTGCCCCCCCTAAACGTGCCCCAAAAGTCACCAAATTTTGCTCGCAAGCCAGGCCTGGTGAAAAATATTATATTTAATGGTTTGCATTAATGGCTCAACAGCGCCCCCTAGAAAACTTTGTGCCTCAAGCCCCACAATACGGTTTGACGTACATGCACGGAAATCGGTACACACCTGTATCATGTCGCAACTTAAAGAAAAGTCTCTTGGCGGCATGGCCGAAACTGAACAGGAAGTCGGCCATTTTCAATTAATCGTGTAATTTTGGCACAATTTATGCCATTTCTGCGGCCGTTAATGCGGCCCAAACCGTAAAGTGCACCCAGGTGTGTTATACATCAAAATGTGCGTCTCCATCCTGCAACGATGCGCATTACTTTTCTCAGTCAAAAGCATTACCGTGGCGACGCTAGACGCCAAAAAGCATGCCCCCCTTCATCTGATTGGTCCATATTTGATAGTTCCTACTTTCTGCCATAACATTTGAATGGTTTGACATAAAGAGTCGTGGGTGGTGTCATCGGACTCGGTTTTGACTCCTTCACCTTCATTGGCATGAATTAGCCCCGCCCCTTCTTCTGATTGGTCTATGTGATAGTTCCTATTTTCTGCAATAATTTTTGAATGGTTTGACATAAAGAGTTATGGGTGGTGTCATCGGACTTAGTTTTGAGTCCTTGACCTTTATTGGTGAAAATTGCACGCGCGAGGGCCCCGTTCATTGCTGCTTGCAGCTTTAATTGATTTTATTATTCATTTACTAAGGCCTTTAGGAGTATAGACTAATCTTTCTGAAATAGAGAATGAAAACTACCTTTCATCCTTTCTTTAAGAAGATATATATATAGATCAATACAGAAATAAAAACGTATAAATTGCTTTGCTCCCAGAAATGTTTGGGGTTAGATACAATGCCAGTCAATGCAGTGTAGAACAATAAATCTGCTGCCAACATCTGATCAATAATTCAGCTTTGTATACATTACAGCAATAAAGTGCACGGATAAAGCTCACATCAGATGACGCTCAAAATAAAAAAGCTTTAAAGGGTTTGTTCAGATTTTTTGAGAGTGAGGGCTCAATATTTAGTACGATGGCAACTATTTATTAATGGATTAGATTGGCTGGTATAGCTTAGTGTGATTTTTATCTTTTTCTTTTTATATCAAGGCAAAAGCAAAAGACATTTTCCACTACTGAAGATTGAAACTGAATTGTTGATGGTATCTAACAAACATTCTTTCATAGTTTGAGAATTTTAAATTCCAATTTAGGTGCAGCATCTTGCTGTTTACCATATCTTTTCTTCACGAGCGTGTCTGGTGTTTTGTTTTTCTACCATTGCACCCCTCTGAGAGCGATGTGATCGGCCAAACCTCATTACTCACTGCTCCCTCAAAACAGCCAGGACGCCTTTGGACAATACAGGAGAGAGTCACTAACTGATAAAGGAGTTGAACAAAAGAACAAAAACAATCACCTTGGGAAATGAATTGACTTAAAATTAATGGAACTGAAGAGAAAAAAAGACAATAAACTGTTTCAACAGCTTATACGCCTTGTCTCCATAATTTTTGGTAAGTAATTTCTCAATGTGTTGTGCATAGATTAGTGCGTTAAGGCATTTTAGTTAGGTTTTTGGTACTAATAAATAGCTGCTATTAGCAGACATGGGTGATATATTGATGTTAAAACTGTTCCAGGCCCAGTTCAAGGTAACGGTGAACTACAGTGTGGCTACGTTCACCTGGAACCTTTGACCACAGGACATTGAGAAAAGCTTCTGCTGCACAATCCTGTAATCCAGTGATTCTTAACCATAGGGCCGCGGCCCACACTTGGGCCGCGTGTGCCACCTAGTGGGCCGCAAAAAAAATTCAGTTTTGTACATGTGGGCCGCGAGGGCCGCGGGACTGCATAGCAACTCCCGACCAAATGAGGAGAAGACACTCAGCTAGCTTTACGTGTAATAGTAAGAGAAATGGTGTGTATTTACAGAGTAAATCCTTCATTTTGCACAGAGTAGGTTAAGATCCGCCAGGATCAGGGATCGATTACTTGGGTCTGCGCCCAGAGCGAGCGAGTGCGGCGTGATTTATCCCCGCGGCCGGGGAGGTCGGTGCCGCTCGGCCTTGCGGGCTCCGTCGTTTACTGCTGAAGGATTGTACATGTAGATGCAGGGCTGACATGTCTGCTGGACTGGACTGTTGTTCGGGGTTTCGCAAAAGCATCGGAAAGACTCGGCTGCTCCGCAGCCAGAGAGCTGCGGGCTCTGGCCGTCTCAGCTGATCAGGCTCGGATGAAACCTGACGCGCTGAGTCCTCTGACAACTGATTAATGTAATATCTTAAATAAAGTACAATCAAACTAAGTTTTGTTCCCGCTATATTTTTAAATATGCACACTTGTGTGCTTGTGTTGTTGTAAGGCGGCGCTCCGTGTGTGTAGACGGCGCCTTTACACACGGATTTTGAGAGAGAGAGAGAGAAGAAAAAAAAGATGTAACAATGCTTCCAAAATACAGAAAAACACACACATACACAGGAAAGCTTCACCACTTAAATAGTAAATCTGTTCTCTTGCGATATGGGCCTGAATCTATTCAGTTTTTTGTTCTTACACAAATGTCATATTTGCATTACGCATCATGTACTTTATCCATTAACATATTAATTTACTTTCTGACTTATTTGGTCAAACCAATTGTAACATAAGTGGCCAAGATGAACAACCTTTTATGTAGTGTATGGATTATTTAGGGTGGCTTTTAATCACTTGATGGCATGTTTTGGATTCTTCTGGACCGCTATTACAATTTTGGTCAATTTTTTTTTTGAAAACCTGTACATTTGTTTAAAAAAGACAACATCAAAAAAACAAAAATCTAACCAATCCTAAAATGGGGCTTAAGCTGACTTCAGCATGTATTGAAATCCAAAGAAAGCAATGACTGTTGTACAAAGAGAAAAAAAGTCGATATGAAGTGGAAAGCAAAAGAGTGTATGATCTTTTGTTTTAATTCCTCACATCTTTTATGTTGTCTTCTCACTTTTATAATTCTTTTGAAATAAGTAGATTTTGTTCTTTATATTCGAAGACTGACGAGTTTGTCTTGGTGTTTCTTCTCTTTTATGTCTTTGTTTCTGGTTTAACATATTTCGTCATTCTGCTCACCATCTCTTACTCACTTTATCCTTGAATGCTGCTCATCTTTCTCTTTGTGTTGATATATGAGAGCCAGACTTGTTGAAACAAGGTATAGCTGTTTGAAGTCTTGCCAGAGAAAAAGTGGAGTCTGAGCCCATTAAAAGCATTGGGGATTTTCTTCCTTTTAACTAGAGCAAACAGTGTTTTCCATTGATGGCTGTATTTTATGTTTGCAAAAAGGTTTGGGGGGGAAAAACTAAACAAAAACGAAAACAGGTGAATGGGTTCAGGTGGTAATCAAGCATTTTATCAAGGTTGTAATTATGTGCCAATAACAGGGAACATTTAGTAGATAATCACTCGTCCTTGTTGGTCTTAATTATTTACAAACGTGACCACAGGTTTTTAGCAATACTAATTACAGCAAATTAAGTGCACATGGGGTCTGTGAAAAACCAAAACCTTTATACATTTCCTTTCTCCTGATACTAAATAAAAAATAAAAAATAAACTTCTTCCTTTCAAAGAAATCAAAATGTAATTCTTTATTACATGTTTTCCACCTTCATTTGCTTTCACCTCTTCAAATGAACACAAACGTTATACCTACATTTACAACATTTAAGCAGACTCACACATTGTAGTTTTAGTGACCTTAATTTGTCTCCCCTTTTTTTCCTCATTTTGTTATCTTTCTAAACCATCTATCTGTGAATCGCACGTGTTTCTGCTGTTTACTTTAAATAAAGGCGACTTTGAAAGGAGGGAGCAGCAGCCCGAGGGCTTGTCAGCCAACTTGATGACATGACACTTTTGTTGAAAGAAGCTGGGAAGATCAAGTGCTTAATAGCCACCTGTGTATTTAATGTATCTTTGTGCTTGTGAGTTCTTTGAACTTATAAGCACAAAGATACAGCCAATTCACGATAGAGACACGCTTCTGTGATTTGTTTGTCAAATTAAAAACATTTTATATCAAGCAAAAAGAAAGAAATACAAGAATAGGAAGGAATAGGCCTGACAGATTAGGGCTATGAAAATTTGGTAAATCAGACAGCTATTTTAATTATTTGAAAACAAGAAGGCCTCAATTTAACTTGCGATGATCTAATTACTTCAGTACATACAAGTATATTCACTTCAACATAAAACAGGTCTCATGCTATCAGGTCACACTCCCATTAATGTATATTTTCCAGATGTGCTTTAAGGTTGCCAATACTTGAAGAAGATTGTCCCTACTGTAGCTTACATAACTGAGTGTTGTCACTGTTTGGCAGAAAGGGAATTTCTTTCACTCTCTGATGGTAATCCTGTAGCGCTTTTATTTGCCATGTGTTGCCTTCGGTGCCTTGAACCTTGTCCATGTGAGACAAGGCAAAATGCAAACAACTGTGGGTTCCCATTCCTGTCAACTACATTTAAGTCCAGTTTGTTTCCATATGCAGCCAATGCATTTACATTTGGTTTCAATGTGTTTTTTTTTTTTTTTTTGTAATACAAATCATAATTAATATACATTTGATCTTGTTGACACAGTACTGGAACATTTAGAGATGTTTAAAACATTTTTTTTTAAATGATTCATTTCATTTGCCAAGAGAGATGGGAAAAGTAATAAAATACTACCGTACATTTTCTACCTGTTGGATACAGAGATGTAGGAAAATCTCATGACAACAGGTAAATACATTAGAGGCATTAGATGTAAAGGGGAAATAAATAAATAAATAGTCAAGAGCCAGACCAGTTCTAGTCATCTCCTCTCATGCAGAAGGAGGGATGTGTTGCCTTGAGCACAGTCCTTTCCAGGAATTGCAGCATAAACAAATTAAGTCAAAGTGTCCTTACAGCTCTTTGTGCGTGCATATCTCGAGATGTTTTTGCCTCCTCTTTGCGTGTATCCTTGAATCAGGGTCTCTGCAAACTCTCTTTGCTTCGGTTGTTGTGTGTGTGTGTGTGTGTGTGTGTGTGTGTGTGTGTGTGTGTGTGTGTGCGTGTGTGCGTGTGTGCGTGTGTGCGTGTGTGCGTGTGTGCGTGTGTGCGTGTGTGTGTGTGTGTGTGTGTGTGCGTGTGTGTGTAGCCTCTCTGTTATGGCTCTGTTTGAAAAGCCATGCCGTTCCTTGTGCATGTGAGTGTTTAGTGCGTTCTGACTGCTTGTACTCGGAGGCTGTGTCTGTACAAGTCACTGCAAGGCCACATTGTAATTACATTGTTTGGAGAGTAGTTTCCATCCAGACAGCACAAGTAATGACAAGAAGTCCCCAAGCTAAATCTGGGCGAAGACAACCAGTTCATTTAATGTCCCATAGGCAAGAACATTATGGACTATGTGATACATCTGAGGATAATTCATCTGTTAAGAGTAAACATCTACATATCAGGTGTAAGCTGTATAAGAATTCAGTGTCTCATTACAAACAATCTTATTCTCCTTTCAACTGTGATGCCAGTTGTCAGCTGTTTGCCACTTGTCACTTGATGGATCTTTTTTTTTTCAGGTGGTGGCTATAATTTAGGGATTTTATTTACACTTATATGTGTATTTACTGTAGAACATGCCAATGGTGAAGAAACTCAGTTTGCTTGGTTTACGTGGGCCCTTACCGTGTGGAGTTTGAAAGTTTCCATGCTTTGCCTGGGTTTTTTCCAGCTTCCTCCTTCTATTCCAAAAACATGCACTTTAGGCTGATTGGGGATTCTAAAATCTCATTATGTGTGAGAGTCTGTGGTTGTTTGTCTCCGTGTGCACCTGAAATGATATTGTGACCTGTCCAGGTAGTACTCCACTTTTTACCAGTTGACAGCTGTTATAAGCGCTGTTAGACCTCCATGGCCCTGAATAGGACTGAAGTGGGTATAGATCATGGATGGATGATATATTTGAGTTAAAATCTCACAATTGCTGCATTGATGACTTAATGTTGTTAACTGGATTGATAGATACTGTACATGTGTGTGCGCCTGTATTTTTCCTTTCAGGCTAAACAAAATGTCAACAATCATTCGATGACTGCATTATTGCATTTCACAGCTTATTTTACAAGCAATGCAAGGCCTTGGGGCTTTTATCGTGGCCATAAGTTGGTAATGTACCATATATGACACTGTAACCTTTACGTGAAAGTATGGAACAAATTGAGTAGTTTGTTGAGGACTTAAGGAAGGCTGAGGCTATTTTATTAATCTTGTGGAGTGTGAAGCAATTTCCTTTCTTTGACCTGTTGACATTAGAGCACGGAGGTGCGTGCCCATTAACAGTGACGTATATGGAGCTGGCAAATCGGCCATAGCATCTTATTGGATACACAGGCTTGTGTATGTATCAAGTCTTCTACGGACGGGCAAGTTGAGATGTTATATGCAATATGTGCGACTAAAGAGTAAAGTAAATTTGCTTTAAAAAAAAAAAAGGTCACAAAAGCCTTTGGCAAATGGAGCTTATACAAGTATATTATGTTATGTTATCTCAGAAGACACCATATGCAGCAAAGGTCAGTCATGTGCAAAGATCTTCACATATATTTTGGAACGCATATTGTATTTATGTCCACAGTAGCTGGTCCGAAAGGGACACTCCACACAACTCAACTCTTGCTATGCCTCTTTGACCCATTCCATATTTTAGTCTTGTATTAAATTAATGTCTCCACCTACCTTAGTGTTATTACTCTCCACTTTCAGGATTTGTACAGAGAGACACTTTGAATTTCTAGAGAATTTCAATGAAACGCGATGTCCTCTTTTTTTTTTTTTAATCTAAATTTGAGTGTTGTGTTTAAGACACTGTGTATGATGCTAACATGAATTAAAAGTTATGATTTTTCCAGTTATTGAAGCATAACATGCTGGGTACAGTAAACATACATGCTCATCATTGTTAAGTCATGAGAAAATCCTAATAATTTTGAAGCATCTGATGTACAAAGTGAAGAGGAAAAAAAATGAACATCTGATGATGCATAAAGCATAATTCAGGAAACTATATTCATCACACTGCTGCTTATTGAGCATGCATTGGCAAATATTTGTGTAGTGTCTGTGTTTATGTTGTAGAGGGTAACATCTTCTAATACTTGTTCATACATGTGCACACATATGGGTGGATGTGTTAGCGGCAATGTGCATGCACGGTTCAAAGCATCTGTTTTATATAGACTTTTACAGAGCCCCGGGTGCCAAGCATAGATGCTCTTGTGGGTCTGTAATTGTGTATTTCTGTTTTTTCGAGATGGTGATTGAAAATTGTTTAAACTTTAAACTGTAAAAAATTGTATTCAAACCGTAGTCAATTCTCAGTCTGTGGCTTGTCTCTCAAAGACACATAACATCGGCAGTTTGATAGCCCTAACACTCATATGCCACAGAGTCCTGGCATCTGCTGGGGCTCAATTGTACAGTAATAGGATTAATTATTTTATCTATTGCAAATAAAAACATCTAAATAAGCATTCACACACTCCCACACAAAAAAATACACGCTTTGTTGCTGCCTTTTTTTTATCTGCTATTTTACACAACATTAAAAGAGCAGCATATGTATAGATTTGTCAAATTGTTTAAACAGCTGACCTTAGCTCTATGTACAAAATTATTTCTTCAAAAAGGCAAAAACACTGGTTAGATGCATGGAATCAAATGTTAAACCACATGTTCTCTAGTGCATGCAGTCACATACATAATTGTGTCATCACAAAGGCACAGATTGCTATCACACATACTCAAATTATTCGGCAGTCACAAAGATCATTCCTTTGTTTGCATATGTGCCGGTACACCACAATGAATGCATGTATTTATGCGGGAAATTCACTCACTGTTTGCTTCATGTTCATAGCTCTTCCCTTTGGTGTTGAAGCACAAGGATAATAAAATCTGAACACAAAGATGCTTCACTTTACCCGCTGTATTATATCCACACACCTCAGTGACCATTAAAAGCCAGACCTCGCACTAAAGCCAGGTACGCGTAAGCATTGCAACTTCATTAGCATACTTGTTTGAAGTGAAGGCTATATTGGATCTGTAAACAACAATCCTCTTGTGAGCGTGTCTTGTGATGTTAGCTGCAGGATTATTTTGAGGTGGTGGGTGAATGTTGAAAATGGGCTTTTTGTCTGTCTTGTCTTCTTCTGATGGCTGGGGGTTTGAAAAACACAGCTGTATGAGCATACTCGGCTCTTTAAGCACTGTCTGATTACTACTTGCTCCCTTTGATTAATGCTCATTATGTCCATGTGTGTATGTAAATGTAAGAGTGTGTGTGTGTGTGCATGCTCTAAGTCAGTTCAGCCTGACCCCCTCACTGCCTCAAATCAATCAACACCAATGAAGTGCTAGTAATTCCACCTTTGAATGCCATTTTCTGTTTCAAGTCCCATCGTGTTGAAGCCAACCTGACTTTCACTAATGAGGACTTTCGTTGCCTGTCTTGATTATTTTTAAGATTAGTCCTTTAATTGATAATCCGATCAGCAAAAAAATCAATTTGCAACTCTTTGATAATAAGATCATTTTAAAAATGTTGTCCTTGGGTTTCATCTTTATGATGACATGTTTTTCTGTGTTAATGACATTGAAAAAATTATCAGCAAATTAGATTCTTGATTAAAAGTATTTAATAGTTCCAGCCAATTTCCTCTCATTCTTTCATGTATGTCAGGAGATGGATGGATGGATGGATGGATGGATGGATCTTTATTATCGTTGCACAATCATAGTGGCCTGAATCTCCTCCCAAAGGGCAGCCGGAACAGCTTTGTGTTCAGCGTGTGTACAGTTCTTCATGATGCAGCATGTCTTTTTGAGGCAACAGGTGGGGTAGAGGTCCATGAGGGAGAGATAAGGGTATCTGTGTTTAGGTGGTGTTATTGATCCTTTATAAGTGCCATCTTGTGTGGAATGGTGCAGTTCACGAACCACACTAAGATGCAGTGTTGGCACACTTTTAATAGAGCAGTGGTGGAAGACAGTCAGCAACTTTCTTTTGAGGTCGATGCGCTTGAGGATCCTCAGGAAATAATGTTACTTCTGGGCCTTCTTCACAGGCTGAGGTGTCCGAGCTCCATTTGAGGTCTGCATCTGTGCAGGCCCAGGTACCTGAAGCTGGGTAACCTCTCCACACACGCACAGATGTAGGTGGGCTGCTGGTTAGACTTCCTCCTTCTGAAGTCAACTGTTTGTTGATAAATAAAATCTTTCTTGTTTTTTTAAAATCAGCTAATACAGACGATGTTTCTCTTTTGGTTGATTAATGCTCCCAGACCCACGTGTTCCTGTACTTTTATGGTTAATAAAAGACTGAAAAATGACAAGAACTTGGGGCAGCACAGGGTGGTTAACACTATTGCGTCACAGCAAATAGGCCGCTGTTTTGAATCCTGACATATTCTCTCGGTGCTTGCTCTTTTTTTTTTTTTTTTTTCCTCTGGGACATCCCGAAATTAGGTTAATTGGGGATTCTAGGTTCGCGTGTGTGTGGTTGTTTGTCTATATGTGGTCCTGCGATGGACTGACAGGATTTGAGTGGTAGGATTCAGTAAAATAGGATTAAACGAGTACAGATGATGGATGGGTAAAACTCACTTCATTTTTTGCAATGAATAGTTTTGCTCAGTATTTGGTCAGAGTTAAAAGAGATCCAACTACCATATCCCTAGGTTTGGTTTGATTTTTAATGCCCCGCTTGGTTTTATGTCACCTTTTATTAGAAAATCAATGTTTTGCCTCAGAAATATTTTAATATTTAAAAATGTTTTTATGACTGTGTGTACACAAATAAAAAAGCTCAGAATTTTCGTCTCGTCTTGCACATAGTTAAATTTTTAGTGACAATGAATGTATATATTATTGAACCGTTGAATATTAAAATGTGCATGATTATAATTTTAGAATCCTTGTGGCTGGCCTGAGTGCCGTCACACTGCATACCTGAACTCAATCCATTCAGAAAGATCCTTGAGCATGGTGATTATTTGTGATTGATAGTTTTGTCTTTATTTTTGCATTTTTATTATTGATTAACCTCTACTGTTATTTTATACTGTTTGGTACAGTTTCCGATACGTTTTCTATGGATTTAAATCTTGTCATTCACTTTTTGTGAGGAGATTTTTTACATATATATGTTTTATTTTATGTTTACATTTCATTCATAAATTGATGTCAAGTTTGATATCAATGCAGAGCACATTATTTTGAACAATTGTTAAACACTGTGGATAATTAGTTATTCATAGGACTTAGAAAAGATTCAACTGTCTTCGTCTGTTGACATGTTCGAAGCATATCACAAAGCTGAAATAATCTCAAACTGGTTTCTTGAACACAACAGTGTTCACTCTGCTCTAATGACCTCCACAGTCACCAGATCTCAATTCAATAGAGCACCTTTGGGATTTGGTGGAACAGGAGATTGGCATCATGAATGTGCAGCCAACAGTTCTGCAACAACTGTGTGACGCTATTATGTCAATATGAGAAATCTATGATTTATACCTTGATGAATGTTTTCCATGAAGAACTGCCAATTCTGAAAGCAAAGGGAGTCAAACCTGGTACTAGCAAGGTGTAACTTTTGATGTGGCCAGTGGGCATATGTCTGATAGTGGGTTTGTGTCATCTTTCATTAAAGGCAGTAGTTTGGTAGTAGGCTTCTCCCACTCTTTGTTTACAGTTTACAGAGCCAGCATTATTATTATTACTTACTTGTTTAAATATTTATGAAGTCATTTTTAAGCTTGCTCACCTACCAGCAGATAGTAGGGAAATGTATTCAATGGATGTGAAAAAGAGTTTGAGTTTAGAAACCAAGTTAAATCACTTACCTTTTATTAAACTGAGATCATGATTCTTGTATGTATTAGTCTTCTGCTACCTTTGCTATCCATTAACATATTGTGAAGATTTTTGTGTACACTACCAGCCTCACAAAAGGGACTGTTATTTGGAAGATCAGGTACTCAGACCCCACACCCCCCATGTATGCGTCATTTCCATGGTGACAGCCACAAGCTCTATTTTATGTGGACATTTTTACTTAATGGAGGACTCATTTATCTATTTGCTATTTCTAATCCTTGCAGGGTAGTCATAAATGTCAGATGATGCACGAGACATTTCTATCAGAAAACGCTTGTTTTCCTCTCTTTTTTTCTTTCACTGATAGCACAACGTAATAATAAACATAAGCTGATTGAAAACTAATTCTCAGTGTACTGCTCAAGAATATACTGAGTTTCTCTTTTACAATTTCACTGTCTGTCCTTTTTGTTTGTCTGTTAGAAAGATTTTCTCATTCTGTCTTAGATGCCTTATCACTGGAGTAGTGTTTGTGCAGGGGACATATGAATTTGTGCTATATGGCTGGTTGTGGGTTTCTGGTCTTGACATTTTTATCTTTACAAGACTGAAAACAAGCCTACTTTTTAAAAATCTGCACCATCTGCATAAATAATATCAATATATTTATACAAATAATGATACAAATCTGAAGAAAAAGAAAACAGAAGCAAGGAAACCCAGAGAGAATATGTATCAGTGGTCACAGTTTTTAACACAAACAGGTTTTAGGACTACACTTGCTCATCCCACAGAGCCACCATGACAGTCTTGCAGCTCAGGTTCTTCTTTTACATCTTTATCGCATCAATTACTTTCTTTCATTCTAATGTTACAACTGGAGGGTTAGTCCTTAAACAGCAGTCATACCAGTTTGGTAGACAGGCCTTCCTATGTTTGCATGACTTGTTGTGTCCTCAGGCATCTCTCTCAATACAAATAATATATTGTTTGTCTGTGTAATGATATCACCAGCAATTATAGATTCATGTGAGGGAATATATGTGTGCACTTATACATGCACTCCCTGTCCTTTTCTCTTTTTTTCCCCTTTTGTACATACATGTACACTCATAAAAGTACAAATAAGGCCTCTAGGCCCACAGGGATATAACAGCCAATCAGCCGGACTATCACAGGGTAGCTCATGCTCATGCTACAGTTGGATACACACACAGTCTGCACACAGAGATGCTGTAATGTCATGGGCCTATTCCATCCAACACCCAACTCCAGAGACAGAGACACCCATGAAAAATTCAGCAGGTTTCCACTTGTACCTGTGGTGGATGGATAAAGTTGTCTTGAATGTTTCCGATTACTTTGGCTGTGTGAGATTATCACTTTACCACAAGAAGGAAATACATGCCCATTGTTGCCAATTAATGTTAGACTTTCAAATATTAAATGAAATGTTAGAGCTAAAACTACATTTGGTAAACTTTGTAATTTCCATCCATTATATTTTCCACTCATGCACCCTATGCTGCGCAACTTTTGTTTGTATTCAACGCAGATATTTCTCATTCTTGTTTCTAAGTCTTGCACGTCTCTCATTCTTGACCCTATCTAATCTTTGCTCTCAGGGCTAATCTTTTTCATTACAAAGTTTAGTTTTTGGTTGTTTTAGGATTTCTTTGTGTGGTGTCATATATCTTAGTATGTGATGTCTCTAAGCCTTTCATTCTGTGTTTTCTGCCATGACTCTGTTGTGATGTGATTAACTCCAGCATCTCAGACACAAAACAGCCTACGGGTTTCTGTCACAGGCCTGTGTGAGAGAGAGAGAGACATGAATCTGTCTGTCTGTGCTGACAAACCAGATCTGTCACACTGGTGGTAGACTTGACTGTCTTTTCTGTAAAGATGACAAAAATCAAAGAGGTAAAAGGCTTAGCTTAACTGAGTATATTTTGTTTACTTTGTAGGTGTGTTATGGATATTGGATCAGAGGGCAGTATGATATGCCATCCTGATGTTAAAACTTTTTGTTTTAAATGTAGAAAGTCATAGTCAGTTTTTGTGATATATTTGCAGGATACTGTTCAAGGACATTTGATCTGTTGACCTTGTATAACTCGTTAGTCTGGGACTAGCACGTCACTGTAACCCTTATAACATGTCTTGTATCCAATTCTTTCAGGACGCAGTGAAAAATATATTCCTAACTATATTTATTAGAAAAGTCTCTTTGAGATCAGATTCTCATGCTAGACCTAACTTGGATCAAACCAACGTGACTGCACCCCATGTGCATTATCTCTTACAATTCTGGGACTCAAAATATGTATCATCTTCCCACATTTTTTTTCAATATACAGTACAGACCAAAAGTTTGGACACACCTTCTCATTCAAACAAATGGGGAAGTGTGTCCAAACTTTTGGTCTGTACTCTATATTTTTGACAATACTCCTCATGCATATGTCATTTCCCTCAATACCTTTTATCCTCAGCATCTCATCACAGTCTTCATTCTATGCTTCACTGTTAGAAATAATCACCCACAGTGGTTCTCCTGGTTAGTTTTAATCTAAACTGGTACCGTTTTTTCTGGATAAACATATCCATGATATGATTTCTCTTCAGTATGAAAAAGTACAATCTCAACTCACTGCCAGTTAAATGTCTCCACGGTAGTGAGGCACCAGCTTTTGTGGACAGTGTTGGAAACGTAGCACCCAAGTGATTAGGTTTTTTTTTTTGCTTTGTTTGTTTGTAAGCTTGTCCCTGAGCTGCAGAAGCCCACACAGTCCTAACATCAGTGTTAAAATGTTTGCTGAACTAAATGTATTGCTCAAACAAGAAATAGGCAGGATTCGGTGCAGCCACATTAGGATGGTTCCCACAGTCCAGTCAAACATTTTTGAAATAGTAAAGACAAAACATGAAATACTTTGGATCCACATTGCATGCAGTGAAATAAAAATGCAAATAAATTATGTTTTAAGCATTTCCAAAACCACTTGAAATGTTTCTAATTTGTCGGTGTTGTAGTCTATAAAATTGTCCGTAGTTACCAATAATACTGATGTCAAATTATTTCAAGAATAATCACAGGGCCTCTGGAAATGGTAAAGAGAGGCATGTTGTTTTGTCTTCATTTTAGCAGATTTACTAATTTTGGTGTAAAAGGGAATATCACAGAGACAAGATTTGAACCAAATGTAAGCATAAACAAGAAATGCTTTCAGAAGTGTGAAGAGTATGGTAGAAAATTACAACGTGATATAATTCACTCAAGCAGTTGTACCACTGTTGGAATAGTGGATGTTCTACAGAAAACCAGGTCCGTTTTTGAGTTGTTAAACATCTGGATTGTGTTTTTAACATCCATAAACGATGATTAGAGTGAAATGATCTATTTGATATACTAACTCTCAAAATTCCCTCCTTGTGATCAACAGAGCAATATCTTTGACAAAAAAAACAAACCTTGATGGGAGACGATTTCTTTTTGGTGTTTTGTGAGCTTGTTAAGAAGAACCGTGAGAATGTTTAGAGCAGGTTATCGCAGCTGAATGCCAAACTTGCTGTCACGGAGCATTATGTACTAACCTTCTCTTTGTTTTCAATTCTCTCTACTTTCTCGCTTTAACATTTGACAGACCTTGTGTGTATAAGTTTCATGACCTCAATATTCATGATAACTAACCACAAATGTTTGTTTAATTTGAGCACAAAAAAGATAAAATTCTTCCCTCTTGAAAAATCTTGTAGGGAAAAGCTTGAGTAAGTTTAACGCCGATTAGTTAGTTTCTCTAACCCAATGCAATCGAAGCATTAATCATTTCAATTGAATTGCATTTATTTGTTTATTTCTTTTAACTTAAAAAATGTTCTTTTAGGTATTCTTCACAATTGCTTTTACATCTTTAGCTGCTAATCTGTCCTTTCCTGATTATTTGGACAGTTTTCTTACATGTAATTTATTTGAAATAAGTAACCATGCCATATGTACTAAACAAATGTACAGTACACAGAGTATACGTTTTCTGTATGAAATTTTATGAGTGGGTGTGCAAACATGTGTGCATGCGTGCATGTGTGTGTGTGTTCAGAGGCTTGGGTTGGTGGGCTTTGGGAATGCTTTAAGGGCCTGAAGCGGTGTTATAGATTTGATGCAGGTGCACAGCACTGTTAAGGCAAAAAACCTCTCACACTTCCCTAACAGTTCGCAGGAGGATAGGGATGGCTACAGGTGCCAAGAGAACATTAGAGGTCTGTGTATGCCTCAAGGTACAGAAATGGGGAAACACACACAGCTAGTGAGGCGTTGACCCAGTGTGCATTTGCACAGGTATATTAGGGTAATTGGTATTAAACCAGCCTAAAGAAACACTGTTCTTAGTTGTTTGTATGTCTATATGTGTCAGTTGAAGCTTGGTCTTATTTCAAACTTTTTCTCTTTATTCTTATTTATTTATTTATTTATTTAAGTGTTCTTATTGCCTCCCTCCTCCTAACATTGATTTTTCTCTCAGTCTCTCTGGGCTTCACTCGCACCGTTAATTTAATTCAATTTGATAGCCCCAAGGGCCCGTTGTTGGCGTAAGAGATATACATTTACATCACAGTACAGCATTTCACATGGTTTTAATATTTTTGGCTCCTCGGTGCTACAGACCTTGATACACAGAAATCATCTGCTGGCGAGTGATTAAGTCTGGTGAGATTGTTCAGGTATGAAGTTGATTTTCTCTCTTTCAAAATATTTTGGAATAAACTTTCACTCAAGAGAAAAATGCTTCTTGTCCCATGCACTGCATCCATGGAAGTAAAATGTTCCCTCAGTCATTGGTAGCCATCATTTCTACCAATATATTGAGACCCATGAAAATAAGACAAAGTAGTCTATATATAAAGGGCAAGGAAAGAGCAAGATTTCCTCTATCCCCTCTGTCAGAACTCAAGCTCACTGTTGTATATGGACTACGGCTGACCTTATTCTAATTAAGATAATGTTCTAATTTTGGTGTCAGCATGAGTTTCATAAAGTATATTTATTCATATTCCTGTGTACAAAATTTGGCGCTTGAGAATGTCAAAATAAGTTATAAGTAGGTTTTGCATAAGTATTGTGCGATGTCTGCTGCAATGCCTCTTTGACAAGGTCGGGAGGATAGCATGGGGAAGATGCTCTGTAGACTCGGCTGCTTTGCTGAGGCAGTGTTGAAAAATATTGTATTTTTAAACATTTCTTCAGATCATTCTCAGATATGCATTAAAAAGCAGTTTGTTGTATTTATATTTTTAATACTATTTTCATTTCATCTCAGTAAAACACATGACTAGTGCATGTGATTTTTTGCTAATAAATTAGAGAGGTAATTTCAGAATGTACCTTAAGTTTACTCACAGAATTCGTTTTTTGGGGAGGTTTTAAAGGTTTAGTTGCTTATTTAAACTTACAGCTAATGTTTACAGTGTTTTGTCAGCTTTGTTCTCTTGTGTTGATCCGTGTGGAAAAACATTTAAAGAATGCAGTATAAGATACACCAAACATTGTGATTATTTCTAAATCTATTACAATTTCAACTGGCTGTCTACACAACAATCATTGGCTAATAATTTGTCATTATAGACTTGCTAAGCAACGTACAGTATAATAAAGTACAAACTAACATCATGACTACTATGATCTTAGAAAAAACATGTATTTGTTCATTAAAGAAACGTCAATATTCAGCCCAACTTTTGTTTTATTTATAGTGACTTTTCACCCTTAAAAGACTAGTGAACTAAACCATTTACTCCCCACAGGTGACATTATACCTCTCACCGAGGTCCCCAAGGGTTCATGTTTTCCCACTTGTCCATGTGCCTTCATGTGGACAGCACAATTCTAGAACATTTTTTGGATTTTAATACCTAAAGATGATTTAAGGGCGGCAATTTCTTGATTTTAATGAGTAAACAAAAGAACAGAGTTATTCTTACAGCCACAACTCGTGCTACGGAATCATAACGTAGCCATATAATGTATCCGCTGCTAATAACTTCCTACTCACGTTCCCACAAACCTTTCTTGTTCCCCTTTTCCAACACATCCTCTGTAAGGTACAAAACAGTTTACAACTTAAAAGCTCATTGTAACATTCAACAGCTTATTACAGGCTTTCGCGCTGAACAGAGCAGTTTATAACTCAAAACCTAACATGAACCAGACTATTACAGCTTCTCATAGTTTGAAAAAAAGAAGCAGAGTTGAAAAAAGGGAAAATTCTGGCTGCTGCAGGTGTCTGTGAAAAAACAACCATGCCTTGGGATTTATCTGAATAAGTATTTAAATTAAGTGGCAAGCTTTGAAAAATGTTTTTATGACGGCAAAGATTTGAAAACAATTTTTAGGATCTTCTTGTTTCACTCAGGAGTTTTTCTTACAGAATCTTCTTTAAAAACAAAAACAACGAGCTCACGTCATGTACGTCTTTTTTAGATGCTCTTTCTTTGGAAAATTACTGTGTAAAGTATTTATGGTGAGTTCTTGTCTGTTTGTGTAACTTTGATCTGTGTGTATTGTACATTTAGCCCTGCAAACATTTAACTAAAGCTGCTCTTAATCCCTTTAGTTTTCCTGGCTAAGTCTAAAAAGTTTGAGTCTCTTTGAATTTGACTTTGAGGGTAAAACAAAATACCCAAACCAACAGAGGAGGTTTTTTTTTTTCATCTTTCAAGAAGCTCATTCAAAGAGAATCTCCTAAAGATCAGAGTTTCTTTCTTTATCCCTGTTAAATCACTCCCCACAGCTATTGTTTTGCAGGAAAGAAAGTCTCTTTCTACAAGTGGCTTCAGAAATCTGTGTGCTTGTTTGTGTGTGAGTGTGGTGGTGATTATATGTTGTGATAATCTCGCAAGGTTTGTGAACAATTTGCATAACATATTTAACAATTTTTTCTGTATTGTTTTTCTGGTAATGTAGTCTGTGTGTGTAGGTACCATGGGGTTGCATTTCTTATACACTATATGGAGTACTCAATAAAGAGGAGGACAAAGCATTATTGTCCCTGCTCACTTATACTCTTTATTATCAGAAAGAGGAGGGGGGGGGCAAACAAATTAAATTAATTAAACATTAATTAGAACCAGTAATGTTTTTTTTCAAGCCCCAGGAAAATTGTGTATGTTTCATAATCCTGTAAGTCACTTTGCACCAGTCATCAATCCAGGATGGGTTTAAGGACTCTCAAAAATTGGAAATTAATGTTTGAAGTTACCTCCACATCCATATTTGAGACATGTTTTTTTTCTATTTAGGGAATTAATCTATATTACTCTTCTTAACCCTACCTACTGAAGGACAAATTGGTTGTAACTAAATTATGTTCGAAGTTATGAATCTGTTCAGATGGATCAGACTGGCCACATTAGTACATTTCTGTTTTAAAATGTTACTTTAAAGATGAAAATGATCTACATAAGCATTTTAAAGACCGTGTCCCAAAAAATGTCTGATTACATCACCTCACCTGCATATCACACAGCCATCAATACTCAACGGTCATCCATGCACAAAACAGGGTAGGAAAGTTTGGATGTTACCTTAATGATGGCTTTTTTTTCCTTCTAATGCAGATATTTACAAAATTATTAGATGCAGATTGTAGCTGCACAACAGCTGATAGCAGGCACAGAAAAGGTCAGCAGCGCTTGATGCTCCGTTGCCATGTTTTGTCTATATGGTTGTTAAGGTATGTTTGTGCATTGTCTTAAATAATGGTCATATGCTGTAGGTTTAGCCAGTCAGTGGAGGATACTTGGTGACCCAGGATGAACTTTGTTATTATTTCCAATCACACACAAACAAGCACACAGATTTCTGTTGTGTTCCTCAGCAGGCCATAATAGTTGCATTAATAGGCTCCTAAGACCCAGTGAAATTTTTTTTTTCCTGTCACTTTGGGCTCCCGTTAACACATATGATATATTAATTAACGTGCGTACGCCAGGTCTTAGGAGGATAGACTCCCGTGGCCTATAGCACATCTTGAACTGTAGAAATAAATATGCCTTTCCTCTAAACGAAATCTAACCCTTTTTCACATTTCACTTTTGTTTGATATAAAATCCAATTTCTTTCTCAAAAGGCCACAGATGTAGAGAAATTGTTTGGGTGTGCAAATGAAATTGTTGATTAGAATTCAAAGCCACAGTTCTCTCATTATTCTTGATATGATGAGGATTAATTATCAATTAAACTCATGATCCCACAAATCTGCACTGGATCTGCTGCATATCACGGGATGTTATTCTCTGGATGGTGGAAGTAAATAAAGCCCCCAGTGTACAAAGGCTTTCATGCTGTATTTGGTATGTTGAGGTTTCTCAACAGATGGAGTAAATACGAGGCTAAATCTGCAAGAAAAGATGGGCGGTCATACAAAGCAAAATCAATATGTATATTTCAAACGTGCATACAAAATAATGTAGATCACACAGCTCTGCATAGAAAAATTTGCAAAAAAATGATTCTACTAATAAGCCTCCATTGTTACTATAATGAAGTGATTATAAATAAAATAAATTAACAGAAATTCTTTATTTCAGATTGTGATCTTTCAAAGGTTTGATCAAGCAATGTTTAATTTTCTGGTTTTTAGTGTGTCTTATAGGCAATTATGCTAAAATGAGAAGCGCATAGACACTTGAGATTCATGCACATTAGACAAATGTACAATACATTATCCTAAAAGAAATGTAACCCTCCACTTTTTGTGTGTGTGTTTGCATTGTATCTGTTTTATTTATTAAATTATCTACAGTTCAAAATGAATGAACACTGAATCATAAACGGATTGTTTTGTCGCTGTGTTAAAGAAGTGTGTTAATGTATGATGGTTCTCTACTTGACAGTACAATAAAAAAAAAAATTTTTAACTTTATTCTGGAAAGTGAGTTTGGGTTTTAGGGTCTTTTTTGAGTCTGTCTATCTCCTGCCGCAGGTTTCCTCTGGTATTGCACACAGGCTTGTTTTTATATTGCTATGACTCTCCACAGACTTGATGCAAACCCTTAGCACTTGAGCCTGATTTTAACCTTTTAATGTTAAATATATCGTATGACGTTTTTAGAGCCGTCCACCTTTCACATATTATTATTATATCATTCACAAAAAATTTGAAAAAAAAATACAGAAACGTTTTTGAAGTCTTTAAATTGCCATAATACCAAATGTATTAAATATGTTACAAAAATAGAAAACATATGTATTCGGAAAAAAATAATGAAGGAACTTTAGAAAGAAGAAAAGTTTGGAGCACCAACTACAGCAAATCACTGTAAATTTAGCGGCAATGTTATAAAACATTATCTTTCATACACTCGTGCTAAAGTGAGAATATATAGAAGAAGAAAAAACAGACTAAAACAGAGGAAAACAGAAAAGGAAGTTAGTTTTATTGGATGGAAGAGGAATGCACAACAAAGGGAACGCCAAGAGACAATAAAGAGGGGAAGAAGCAAAAGAATGAAACAAGCAAGGATTATGGGTGTCTGCAAAAATAGAAAGACCTTGGGCTATATGTCAGAGCCGGGACTTCTAAGGCTCTGACATATTACTAAGGAAGTGATCAGTCAGCACAGTTATAGAGAACAGGAGTCATCACAGAGAGACCTAAAATGCAAATGCTGCCTGCTGAGCCCACAGGACACCTTGTTCCTAACGCTGTCAAATATGTGCTGCTCATGTTCAAAACCCAGGTGGTTTTGCTCTGCAGCAGTGTTTCTTAAATTGCTACCTCGGATCTGAACTTTCTGTGGTGGTTCCTTACACGACAGGAACATTAGCATGTTTTCATGCGCCTGGAAGCCATAAATGATGTTTTCAGCTGGCATGAATGTGCTTGCAGCAATTAGACTGCGACAACGAAGACTTAATTACCTGGCGTACAGATGTAGCCGCACCAAAAATGAGTTGTACATCAATCAAAACACTTCAGGAGATGCTTTGGGTCTGGGAGAAATGTAAACAACACCAACGATGATACATGTAATGACTGGAGATCCAGCCATGAACCAAGAACCTCATTTTTTTTAAACAGTATTCAATTTTGTCAATGACTTGATAATTGTGAGAAGACATCTCTCTTTCCGTATAAATCAATACTGTTTGGCTTTATTTGTGTCTGCATTACTTTAAAAGAATTTCCCCATTTCCTCACCTTTTCTCCTTTTTTGAGTCAACAACATTGTCCAACAACAAAGACAAAACAACTATTTCATTTTGCCACATTGGGAGGTCTTCTTCTATTGTGTTATTATCTGATCGCCTGAATAGACTGTTTTTAATTCAGTGCTTTGTGAGCTTTTTAATTGAGTTCTCTCTTGAACTGTACTCTACCCACCTTCCTCTCAACACTCTCACTTATTGTACTAAAAGTAAAGTGGCTTCTAAACCTTGAGATTGTAATGAAAAAGTGAGCTTCAGTAAAATAAAACTTGAAAAAATACAAACCTGTAAAAGAAAAGTTTCTTATGTTGGTGAATGGAAGCATAAGTTAGGAATTCTGCTTCTGTCTAATAAAACTGGAAAATATATGGTGCTTTTGTGCACATAGACTGCCAACGGGAAAGCGATTTTCATCGAATTTAGTTTTTCATATTTGTCGTTTCTTTCTCTTTGTCACTCTGTAGGTGGGAGAACGGCAGCATGTTCTGGTGACAGAAGAGTCATTTGATGCCCAATACTATGTGGCTCACAACAAGTTCTACCAGCAGGTAAGATAGTTGTCAGGATATGTTTATAATCAACCACCAGTCTCATGATCACTGGCGGGAGGGGGTGGCTCTCAATGGAGAACCGGTTCATCCATGAGAAACTGATGTTTTAATGAAGTATAAACACAAAATCTGACATGTTTTTTTGGGGGACAGAATGCTGCTGAATACGGACTTGTCTAAACAAAGATCAGATCATAAGCACAGCACAGTAGGCAGGATGAGTGCATCATTTCATAAGCCACTCTTTAATTCTGAAACAGGTTAAACTTGTGTGTATCAGGCCACATGGCTTGTTTCCAGCTCACAGACACCTTTATGCCCCCCTTAGCAAATTAAAGCCTTTTTGTTTCAATCGCCTCATTGATGAGTATTTTTTTTTTTCTAAGGCTAGACAAGGGGACAGCCATTTAGTCACAATTTTCACATGTGGAAATGTTGATTTTCCTCAATTAGGTTTCACCAATCGATTAAGTGATCTCTAATTAGGGCCTGAGCACTTACAGTGCGAAGGCCCTATTGTATCTGTAGGAATTTTTCTTTATTCTTCTTTATTCTGACGAAAGGAGGGCCTTTTTGCCCCCCTGAACATGCCCCAAAAGTCACCAAATTTTGCATGCAAGCCAGGCCTGGCGAAAAATTTTATATTTCATGGTTTGCATTAATGGGCGTGGCAAAATGGCTCAACAGCGCCCCCTAGAAAACTTTGTGCCTCAAGCCCCACAATACGGTTTGACATACATGCACGAAAATCAGTACACACCTGTATCATGTCGCAACTTAAAGAAAAGTCTCTTGGTGCCATGGCCGAAACCGAACAGGAAGTCGGCCATTTTGAATTAATCGTGTCATTTTGGCGAAATTTATGCCATTTCTTCAGCCGCTTCAGAGCCCGAACCTTAACGTGCACCCAGGTGTGTTATACATCAAAATTTGCGTCTCCATCCTGCGACAACGCGCATTACTTTTCTCTTTCAAAAGCGTTACCGTGGCGACGCTAGATGCCAAAAAGCGCGCCTACCCTTCATCTGATTGGTCCATATTTGAAAGTTCCCCAAAAGTCACCAAATTTTGCATGCAAGCCAGGACTGGTGATAAATTTGTTAATTCATGGTTTGCATTAATGGTCGTGGCCTAATGGCTCAACAGCGCCCCCTAGAAAACTTTTCTCTGCCATAACTTTTGAATGGGTTGTGATAAAGACATGTGGGTGGTGTCATCGGACTCGGTTTTGTGTCCTTGACCATAATTGGTGAAAATTAGCCCCGCCCCTTCTTCTGTTTGGTTGTCCCTATTGACTGCATTTGAATGGTTTGACATAGAGAGTCGTGGGTGGTGTCATCGGACTCGGTATGGAGTCCTTGACCTTCATTGGCCTGAATTAGCCCCGCCTAATTCAGGCCAATGATTGATTGGTTGTCCTTATTTTCGGCCATAACTTTTGAATGGTTTGACATCAAGACTCTTGGGTGGTGTCATCGGAAATGGTTTTGAATCCCTTGACCATAATTGGTGTGAATTAACCCCGCCCCTTCTTCTGATTGGTCGATATGTGATTGTTCCTATTTTCTGCCATAACCTTTGAATGGTTTGACATAAAGAGTCGTGGGTGGTGTCATCGGACTTAGTTTTGAGTCCTTGACCTTAATTGGTGCAAATTGCACACGCGAGGGCCTGTTCATCGCTGCTTGCAGCTTTAATTTTAATTTTTACTAGTTTCAGCTAACTGTTTGGTTGTGCTAGCTTGATACTTTAATACTCCTGTAAACATATTTTCCACAACCAGAGGAGGTGTCATCTGACATGGTTGTTAGATCCCTTGTTGTCAGCAGAAGTATATTAACTGCAGTACTTTTGCAAAGATCCAGGTGGGTTTAACTGCAGGACTGTATGGCTTAATTGTTGTTCTGTAGATATACATCACATCTAAAGTAAGGGACATATATGTATATTATCCATGGTACTTCTGCATGTGTGATGAATCTTAATATTAACAAATTCAGCTGCGTGAATAATGTATAGGATAAAGAAACTGTAAAACACTCAACATTTGATGAGGGTGTGTGTGTGTGTGTGTGTGTGTGTGTGTGTGTGTGTGTGTGTGTGTGTGTGTGTGTGTGTGTGTGTGTGTGTTTAGAGTTGTTTAGAGGAAACTAACTCTTTCCTCGTTTTCACACTTAGGGAAACAGATCAGAGGGTTTGCTTTGGCTGTTACAGGAGTACTCACAGCAGGTGTCAGAGGCTTAAGCTTGTATTGACTAAAGTAGGTTAGCTATAATATCAAACTCGCACACACATACATGCAACACACCCTACGGTGTTTATGAGAGCATTTGGCAGCTGATAACAGCAATACGTTTTACTTTTTTCCTTCACTGTACTAACATTAAGGTTAGCCCTAAAGACATGAAATTTCCACACATACGCACACATAGACACACTTTCACGTGGCTTCAAAGACATCCAGTCAACCTGAGAAAAATTCACTTTAAAACATCTTCAAATAAATCAATTTCTTCCTGCTTTAACCATCATCAGAAACATGTTTGAAGTTATGCTTTTTATTAGCTGAGAGGGCATGGGATGGTAATAATTTTTCTCCTCTTCCACTCCCCTCCCCTGTCCTGCCCTCTCTTCCTCCTGCTTTGCACCTCCTTCTTCAGGCTATAAACTTAAGTTACAAGTGTTGCTCGTCTCATGCAAGTGTTCTTTGAGTGCACACTCCCGCACACGTGTGGATTTCTGCATATCCAGGCTTGATTGTCTATTGATTGAACTTTAAAGATGCGTTTGATGTCTTTACTTGCAATCCCTCTTGTGCGCGTAATTTACTTTTTAACTTGAGAAAAGAAAGAACTTTGTGTTGAAACTATGCACCAATTTGTCTCTAAATCTGTCCCCTAAGGGACACGTCTACGCCCACCGGATACGCAGACACTTCCAGTTAATTCTTTAACCATCAAAGGCTACACTCACACCTGGTCCAGTTATGTTCATGCTGTATCTCTTTTATCCCTATTAACTCTAATCTATATGACTGTTTTTCAGAATGAGCACCTCAGTGTTAGTTTGAATAAAGGATGAGAAGTGCAGAGTAGACAGTTAAACAGGAAAGAAGTTAAATGGGTAGCAGGTGAGCTTCGATGGGAGGGAAGTGGGTGATAAGGAGAAGTATGAACAGCTCTCCTGGTTGCACATGATCAGATCTGTGCTGGCACCTGTAATAGGTATCCAACCTGTGGTGTGTGTGTGTGTGTGTAGTTGAATCTGAGGGTAGGGGAAGGGGTTTCTAATGAAATTGGACATGCTCTTTCATCCTTTAATCATCACGTTATGAGCCAAGAATGGCCGTCACTAACACACAGAAACACATACTCACATCTACTTAACCCACAACCCTGCTGGTTCACGTCTTTGCCTGCTGTCTGGCTGCTGGACGCAGCAGTACAAGCACACACTTGCGCAAGCTTGCAGTTGAGCGGGAGGTGTGTTGACAGGGCAGGTGTAGCACTGCCTTGGTGTCTGTTAGACTTGTGCTCCCTCTCGTATCATATTTCACCAGCTGGATAAAGACTGGCAGGTTAACACTGAGGCAGGTGCAGTCCTGCCATCACACCAGGGACAAGCTCTCCACCACTTCGTACGATACTGTCTGGCCCCGTCAGTGACTTGTGATGGTTAAACAGACCATCAGATGATGTGAGTCAGCATGTAGCATCCCTGCTGACATGAGAAATGAAATTCCAACTAAATCCAGGACTGCTTATATTGTTCTCTGATCTATATATAAAAGGAGGAATGTTTAAACAGCATTTTAAACAGCATTTTGATAATAAGCACTGTCTTAAAGCTCCTATGGCTTTCATGTACTTAAATAAAAGTAAATCGTTTAATCTTTTCTTCATAGGCAGAATTCTTTAAAAAAAAAATTAATGAAGAAAAAAATAATCTGGAACACTAATTCATTTGAGAACAAAACACTCTGCCACTGTGTGGTGGTCCGTCACAGAGGTCTCCCAACCAAAGATGTCAATGGACATGGTACATAAGGGACAAATATGAGGGTATCTTTTTAGAAGTTTTAAAGAGGCATTTGTGAATGCGGCCCTCCGTTATATTGCTTGATAAAGGTTTCCCGGAGTAAGCCCTTGTCCCTGTAATTATATGATGATGAATGCCTGTTCTCAATTCGACACCGTCTGAGGGATCAGAGATCAGGTTGTTCAGCTTAGCCTTGCACCGTTGGTCTTTGCACACTAAAACCCCTTGAGGTTCATTTAATTATCTAATCATATTATACATTGAAGGAGAAATATGCTTCCTTTGAAAAACTTAAAAATAATATTAATAATGACAATTTTCCTCACACATTTGTTGACAAAGTGGATATCTTCTGATAATCTTTGCTCCTTAAAGACTCTGCGTGTCACCTACTGCTTTTGTACCAAATCATCATTGCAATAGCCCATGTCATTATTCCTTTTTCTTTCACATTTGTTTTATCCACTCTGGAGTGGCATCAAGCAGTTCTGAAGTGAATTGTGGGTTCTGTGTATTCCAGTGGCGACGTTGCTTTCGTCAAAAGTTTGGAGAGTTTTCTACTTTTCATGTGTCAATACGGGTATCAGCCGCGCAAATTGTAGCTTCACAGTTAGAGCCAATGACACGTATGTGGGGGCAGCACTTTTTCAAATAAGCTGCTTATTTGTGTAGGAACCATGAAGAATTGCGGTTGTTTATGGTAGGCGCGCCAGAAACGATGTTGAGTGTTGCTGCAGTGTTAGTTTACCAAGGTGCTTAGCTGACTTAATGCTAACATTAATGTTTTTTAATCTTTAAAACATTGCTCCATACATAAAGAGCAATTATATTTCACCTTGGAGTGAGAGTAAAATCATACCACATATACAAAGAAAACTTGAAGTTGTGATTTCTAATTTGCATAACCTTGTACATCTCTGCTTATAAATCCACGCAATAATCACATAAAACAAACCATCTAATTAGTGTTCAGAAAAGGAGATTGATCTGAAAACAAGAGCTGAAGAAAAGGAATAACTCAGTGCTATAATTGTGCCAATATCATTGTAAGCCTGTCAATCTTATGCTTGGTTAGAAAATAGTTTTGAAGGAAAAGGGATTTTTATACAATCTTTTTTTTTTTCAGGGATAACTAATTAAGAACACATTCTGATTCACATGAAGGTGTAATTATAATTCATTGTTTTGTCTCACCTCCTGCTGTGATCAGCCGAGGTTTGTAGTTGCCATGGTGAAATAATAAGTCAAATGCAAATCCCTCCGGTTTATCTCCCAGCTGCTTTTTGACCTTGAGGGTTCCCGAAAAATGAAACGGCTTTTTTTTTTAGGCAAACTAAGAGGAGCAAAAATTGAAATGTGGGGAAAAAACATTGTTTTGAGCAGTAGTTGGTTTAAAAAAAAAGATGACAATTAAAGATATGTGCAGTCTGTAGATCTTTTGGTAAAACTGATGTTTATTTACCACTATTCCTTCAGTAGTCTTAGTGATGGATCTAAAATCAATGAACATGAAAATCACGATATATCACTGAACGTTGACCATTAATATACCATCAATCACTGCCATAATGGTATCCCTAATCAATACTTTTTATACGTTTTAATATAGTCCTTGTTCTTTTCTTTTTTTTCTTTGTTAAATGAACTTGTGTCTTTATTTACAGGTGCTGGTACCACAGAGGGTTGAATTTAAAGGTAAGATGATTGAGGTGGACATCTATGAGGCAGGAAAGCACTTCATGAAAGGCCAGCCAGTAGAAGACAGTAAACCGTTCACTCCCTCCATCGCTGCACCACTTCAAAAAGGACAAGTCTCTGGTCTGATGCAGGTAAACACACACACGTGGATGTGTTTAGATTTGAAAACATTAATGGGCTGTAAAAGACATGCATAAGGGTGAAGGTCAGGGATTTATTATGGTTGATAGTAAATCAGCTGCTGGATCTCAGAAACATTGTGATGGATCCTGGAGACAAAGCTATTGCAGGGATAACATTATAAGGCCTTCACATCTTTATCAAAACCTTGGTACTGCAAGTGTGTGTCATGTAAGCATGGAGGAATATGTAAATAATGTCAGTTGATCTGGCAGGTGTACAAGTATTTTCAGCCAATAGTATGATCTCCATTCTACGTTTCTTCAAGCTCTCACTGTGCTACTTCCTTATCAACGCAATGAAATCTGTGTTTCCAGCAGGCTATTCACATTTTGTGCACTCAGCACATGAATATGATGTGAATATATGTGCCTGTACTTTTAATCCCGGCTTGACTCGGTAGTTTGTGAAGAAGCAGTAGTGTATCATCCGTGAGATAAGTAATTTTAGATAAGCTGTCACAGGCTAAACTGTTCCCTATCTGCTTTTTCACCACACACATGTGCAAACACACACACACACATCCACACACTAAACCATGTTAATGTATCTGTTTCACTGCATGTTATTTTTCACTCTGACTAGTTGTAGCTTATAGCTCAGGACACGGAGCCACTGAGCAGAATATGATACACTTTCTAATTTCACACTCCATCAGCCTTTACTGCCAGACAGAGAGGGAGGGGAAGAAAGGAACAGACAGAGACACGAGAAAGGGGGACTCAGATGAAGAGGAAAGCAAGCAGAGAAAAAAATGGATAGCAGAAAATGGGATTAAAAAGAAGGAGAAGGAGTTTTGTGCTATACCGAGCAACGTCATTCAGCAGTGGAGAGTGCAGCAGTGGAGTGGGGACTAAACATTAGAAAACTAGACGCCTTTTAAAGCCTGCAGCCCATCTAACACACACACACACACACACACACACACACACACACACACACACACACACACACACACACACACACACACACACAAATGCTGACATTACTCTGCAACACCTCCCCTTATTTTTCCTCACATTCTCTGAAAACACATCTTCCAGCTATATTCTTTGTCTTATTCTAGGGAAGTAGATGTGACTCGTGTATCTTGGATCTATCTTCCTAAACAACATTTTTACACTTACCACACTCTTGCACATGTTGTTTTGCATACACTGTTATACTTTGTTCTGTAAACACATGCATTCCCTGATAGTTTGACATTTCATCTATCTCTATGGTGCACATCTGCAGAGGTAAAGAAGCTGACAGATTTTATTTAAAGACAAAAGCGCAACAGTTTTGTTTCTTAGTTTTTATTTAGCCTGTAGTGGAGTGTTTTTCTCCTTTTCTGGGTAACACCAGCACTGTGTTGCATTGAGAATGTGGATTTGATGTGGATTCATGAAATGATCTCATGAGAAAAAACTCATAGATGATTTGAGGTAAACACGAAGAATATGAAAACCAACGTAAGCCACTAAATAGAGATTAACTGGTAGATGGGGTTTGTTTTTTAAACTTGTATATCTAAACTTGGGGGGTGGGGGGATAATTAAATCTTGCCATTTGAATTCTACAGCATATGTGCAATTAAGACTCAGTTATATTAAGGAATCTCCAATGATGCTGCTGATGAGCTCTAATCCATCGTCCTTATGATTTGCATTGGTGGTTCTTAATGGCACTGATTGACACTTGTGCACAATGCAATAACTGACCTAATGGTGTGGAAACACAGCAGTATCTCCAAGCTGTGCACACAGACTTGCTCATTGTGAGGCCCGCTGATATATGTGATGTCCTTGACTGCTGCATGAGTTCAGAATCTGTATATTATTACTTATTTATTAAGAATTTCAATTCAATTTAACTTTATTTATATAGCCTCAAATCCTGATAATTGACACATCAAGGCACTTCAACAATACAGTTAAACTAGTTCTAAAGTAGTCCAGTTGATAGTACTTCTACTGTCATTTAGCAGACGCTTTTATCCAAAGCGACTTACATCTGAGGGAACAAACACAATTTTGCCCGAGCAATTAGGGTTAAGGGCCTTGCTACTACCACTCCCCGATACAAAGTCAATAAAATCACTAATAATTATTGCTCCACTAAGGAAACCAACAGATCTCATCAAAACCTATTTGATACAATCCCCTGTCCCGAGCAGCACCGTGTGTCACGTGGAAAGACCAGATCAGGAACACCTGCTGAGAAGAAGGAACACAGGTTAATACCAACAACAATAGTGACATTAACTGAGGTGGAATAGAAGATAACAGAAAGAGAAGTGCATCATGGGAAGTTTCCTAGCAGTCGAGGCCTATAGCAGCATAAGTAAGGGAGCCATCCCGAACTATAAGCTTTATCAAAAAGTAAGGTGTCGAGCTTACAGTAATTTGAAAGGTATACAGGGTCTCTGTGTCCCAAATACAAATGAATGAGAATATTGAAGAAAAAGTCTGTCTGAACTTATTGTACGTTCCAATACGACATGTATTGCTTAGCCTTAAGACAATACAGTTACTCTTATCCTAAATGTTATAAAGCTACCTTAACCTGCAGTTAGAAACAAAACCTACCTTATTCATAAGCAGCCAGTTGCTGTAACTTGAAGTGGCATTTTAGTCTTGAAGTCTACATGGATTCGTCCAAAGATGCTCGGTGAAAGTTAGTGTAGTAGAGCAGAACTAGTCGTGCTTGCAGATCAGGATGTACAGCAGATAAACCGGTAGAGCTTCCTTTTTGCCAACTGGGAACCAATAAAGTGTACAGGATATTCATGCTTGCAGATTTGTAATCCAACCATGTAAATTGTGTGCAGGAATTTTTTCTTGAATATAAGTTTCTATTTAAAGCAAAAGTACAAGTTACAAACCCATACATGATTCTCCACCATTTATAAGCTAAGAGAACAGATTTCGTCTCACCACTAGTTTAAAATGGTGTCTGTAGAAATGTTTTCTTTAATTTGAATGTGTCGCTCTATCGTCAAGTTTAAGAAATTGTTTAAAGAAAATATTGTAAATAAATATAAAACACTATAATTATAAAGTATACTATCAAAAACATTCTAGGATGTGAAATGTCAATTTTATATTTTGTCTTACTTATTTTTTTTTCTTCTTTATGTATTGTTTGTTTTCACTGAGTAAAAGCTAATGTCTCATATTTTTTGCTGATCAAAAGAAAAAAGGGTAGGCACTATAAGCTACGGCTTCAGCCTACACCTTTTCGGCAAAAGAAATGTTGATTTTTTTTTTTTCTTCCTTTTCATCTTGTTCTGTACAAGCCGAAATAAAGATTAATTCATTCATTCATTCATTCAATGTTAAATATTAAGGATCAAAATCCATAAAATACTTTTTATTGCAAAGTGCAAGTAATGCGTAAAATGCAATAGTGTAGCAGGTGAACGACAGGCCCCAACACAAGATGATTAAAGAAAGTTTTGCTCTTTAAAGTGTGTTGTATTTTGCTGAATGGTTTTGGCTGCTTCATTTGTTCATTTTGAAAAGCAGTTATAGACAGCTCCTCAATCTGTTGTTCTTAAGGCATTTTTCATCTTTCCACATAGAAAAGTAATATAAAGGTACTTTTCAGTATGCATTGTACTCCAGGTTGTTAACACACTGCACCACAGATGCATTAATGCTAAGGCAGCACTTTAAAATCATGTAAATCATGTCATTCCTCCTTTGTTTGATAAACAAGTGTGTTGAACTCCAGTCATACAGGGCCGCTGTTCTGCGTGTTTTAGATGTTTACCTTCTTTAACAGTGTTGAGTCTGCCAATGACAGTCATCCGGTTGTTGAATCAACACCCTGATACAAATAACTGTGTCATTGACAGACTTGTGCAGACCTTGATAACAAGCTGGTAGTGATTCATTCATTCAAGTGTGTTGATGCAAGGAAACATCTAAAACATGCAGGACAGCGGCCCTCAAAGGCAGGAATCTAACCTCGGGCTTCTCATTTAGTCCATTCCACTGTCTTGCTTATACTCTTGGATGAAAAAGGTCAAGAACTGTTGCTACTGGCTACATTTACTTTGTTTTTCCAAGTAGAAATCCTTTGCTGCTAATAGTGCATTTTATAAACATTTGGGAAAACTGGATTTCCATCCTCCAACTGTAAGGCTTTTTAAGAACCTAAGCAAGAAATCAGATGTCCTAGTATACATTCAGACTTTAAACAAACTAGGTTCAATTTAAAGTTAGTTATGTAACTCTTGATTATATAACTCTATTATTTGAACTTATCTCTACCAAGGAACCACCAAATACAGTTTGGTTTGTGATGTAACTTACTTTGGAAATCATGGGATGGCTGGATAACTCTACTCTCAAGTGTTTTGACAAAGACTAAATGATGAAAGTCATTATTTTAATTATTTAATAAGTCATCTATATCTGTTAGAGAAAAAAATCATTCAGTTCAGTTAATGCACAGGGCACTACATCACTTATTAACTAAATAAATGAATAAATAAAGTATTTTCTGTGAGACTGCATGATACCATCTTACACTGACTTGAATGTGCATGTTTGAGGTGAATGAGTGATTTATGGGGATACAAATACTCATCCTTCCAGAAGGATCCATAGTTGCTTAGTTTTTGCCCAAAAGGAAAAAGATTGGAGAGCAAATAAGTGCAAAGAGAAACAGTGTGTGAAATGGCACATGATAGACAGGCAAGTGGAAAGAGGAGAGTCTTTCATTTTATCCAAGATGTAAAGGAGTAACGTAAGACAGTTGGATGAAAAGAGAGTGGTTGCAAGTAGGTAGTCAGAGAAACCACTGAAGATCTGTAATGTGTATTTGTCAAAAAAAGGAGCAAAGTGAGAGATCCATCATGTCAGAAATAGTGAGAGAGATGATTGCATCCATAATGATGTGTGGGGGAGTGAAGCAATATGACCAGACAGATGGATCTATAGAGTGGAGTATGAAAGCCCGTGTTGATGGCTGTAAATGGATGGACTTGAGAGCAGACTCAAAGATGTGGATACATGCTGACGTGAGGAGATGACTGCTGAGATGCACACAGCTGATGGATGAGCTGATGAATGTGATGGATGGGTAGATGCATGTGTGAATATATTGACAGGTAACGGGATGGATGGGTAGAGAGTGGTGAGTAGAAAATAAGACATATAATGACAAACGTATGAAATAAATCCAAAATTATACAATTATTCACATATATAGTCGCATACTGTATTTGTGGGAGTATTGTTTGCCCTCTCTAAATGAATGTAAAGTTGACATCACCATCAAAACCAGTATTTGAATGTTAAAGATGACCAGAGCAACAATCTATGGCAGCTTTACTTCAGACCAGTGAGTTTGATACTCTACTTTTTTTCATGTGACCTCTCTTTCACCAGTGTATTGGGTTTTATTAAGTATCATACACTCCAAAACCACAAAGATTATCAGGTCAGATGACCTGGGAAATATAAAAGACTAGATAAGAATTTGATCCTCTTATACAGCTTCACTAAAATATCTTTTTTTCCGATTTTGTGACAAATATATTTTATTGACATGAATGGAAAGTCCCTCTTCTGTCCTCCCTCTGTGTCCGTCAGTCCTTCATCCACAAAAACAGCCCTTTCAGCAGACTGGGACAGACAGTAAATGAGACTTTTGGTAGGATAAAATAGCAGAGAAGGCACTCATCAGCATGGTGGGGAAAAGAGAAAGGAGAAATATCTACCTGTTTTCGTCTTCAAATGAAATTAACTTATAGAAAAGAGAGGCCAAAAAAATTGAAGCTACAGTGAAGGGCAGAGTGAAGTAGCTGGAGAGATGAGGAGACAGAGAAACAGCTTAGAGTGCCCTCTAATAATCAGCACTTTTCAAAGCATAGTTCCTCAAGAAAGACCACCAGAACAGCAGCGATGGAAGAAAATAGCTCATACTTCCACAAGAGAGCACATTTGTAGTTTGTGTGTAAAACTACATAGAAAATGGAGAGTTAGTAAAGTTAGGAACTATTAAACAACACTCGAGTCGAGCTTTGAAGCCGTTGATTGGTGATCTGGTTTTCCAAATTTCCTTGAGTTTTCTTTTGTCCTCCTGTCCCTCATACTCTCTTTCTGCAAACACTACTGAGAGTTTGGCGGTAGAGAGTTTAGTTTGCTTCTTTAACTGTTGCAAAAATGCTTCTTCTGGCTGTCAGACACCTTACAGGTTATGCCAAATTCACGTCTACTTCCAGGATGAATAAATATGTGGTTGGTTTTCTTAAAAGGGGAGTATTTTGTCACTTAGCTAACAGGAAGTGTATCACTGCTGGTACCTGCTGGTCTCATCCCGTGCTGTACCTTGGACCTGGGTCTCTAGTGTTCCCAAAACTATTATCAGTTACGCACTGTGGTAAGCAATGAAATACAGTACTCGGGGAATCTGCTTTTTTTTTTTTTAAAAAAAAGCACTTTGCCTTGTTTCAAAAAAGTTGTGTCAAAAGTGTCAGTACAGCCGGTATTGAGGAAAAAAAATCTACCCAGAGATTTTCAGTTAAATTTATGCAGTATTTCCTCCTGTCAGCTCATAAAATCAGTGCTCTGAAAACATCTTATTTAGGGATGCCAAAAATATGTACATAAATAAAGAATTCATTTTTTTAATAACCTCTATCCTCCTGTTGGTCTTGCACAGTGTCCTGGTAAATAACAGCTTGATCAGAGGTGAACTGTGACAGTTAGCAGGAATCATTTGGATAATGCCATTCACAAATTTTGTTCTCTGTTAAGGAAACTCCAATACATACAAATGTAAAAGAACCAGGCACAAACTCGCCGTGCCAACACCGCTTTTCAGCAACTTGTTCAACACTGTGCCTTATTCATGAATGGTTATAAAGAGTTTTGTCCAGCCACAAAACAGTTGTAAATTTGTAAACAGAAACTTTCTTGAGAGGCATACTCTTGTCAAACCAACAGGATGAAACTGGCTAATTGTTACACTGTGAAACGTTGACATTATAATGAGTTACGTAGTTTAAATGAGCTGGGATGGAAAGCTCTCTGTTAGGTCAGTGTAATAGTTTTAAACCTAAGCTCTTAGACAAAGGTCAGCATATCAATGTTGGCTGAAATTGTTGGTACTGAATAATCCCTAAGGAGCTGTTGGCAGTCCCTGCTCAAAGTCTGCAGGGATAAATGGATAGGCATATTCCAGGAGAGGACAGATGAGGACATAGCCAGGGTTCTACAATGCATGTCAGTCCTGGCTTGGGTGATTGCTGTCCCTTTCGTTGACAAGAAGAAACACTTTCTTTTTATTCCACCCTTGTTGACCGACCGATTTGTATGATATTGTAATTTGAGCATATGGAGAACGGTCTTGTTTTTGGCGTGACCATTCATGTACCATGGGATTTAGCCTGAGAGGAAATCTGTACGGACAATGTTCGCTTTCGAGAGATACTAAATTAGCCTTCTGGAAAACACCAGTAATGTAGTGTTTTTGGGGGGCTTTTTACTGCCTGCTTCGCTCTTGTTTCTTTCTTTCTTATTTTTCCTGCTGTTTGATCAAATTTGTTCTGCGCAGATCAAAATTGAAAGAACAATTCTTTGTGAATGATTGGTTCTGTTTACATTTTCAGCTCTAACTAACCAGTTCTTCTTGTGGTTGAAAACACATTTAGGTTACTTGTATAATAATTGTATTCATATATAACGCCAAATCAGACAAACAAATAGGATGACATAGGAATTGATGATGATGATAATAATGAAGCTTCATTTTCAACATGTAGATCCCCAAATTTTATGAAGTGGTGCTTACATCTGTTGTAAAACTAACTCGCGCAAACATACACACAGTTTTCCACTTTGCTGATAATAATCTTCACCCAGATCAATAATCTCCTCTCATTGTTGCTGCCTTTGGTTATATCATGTACCTGAAATCATCAGTGCAAAGTTTTATTCAAAGTTCCGAGTTTTTACTGAGAAGTGCACGTTTTGATCCTGATGAAGGGATAAGAGGCCCCTTTCTTCTACCCCAAGGTACTTCCTTAACAGATAGCGATGAAACACTGATGTGGTCAGCTTATAGCTTTCTAGTACAAAGTGGGTGGGATTGCTTGTGCTTTGCATCATATTGCTTACACTCACGTACATCATTAGTTCAGAGGCTAAAAAACAAGGCATAGGCACAGACGGCGGTCCTTGTCCGTCCATGTTAATGCACATATACGCTGATGCAGTTCCCCCCACCCCCCATTGTTCTGCGACTGGCCTCTGGCTACGTGACACACTTCCAGTACACATACATGCAAAACACAAGCAATGCTTGATACACACATTGAAGCCTGAACAAAATCTGTATTTCTCTGGTCTGATTGTTGGTTGCTCTGTGCTGATATGTAACTGTTAGGAATTGTTGCTTTGATATTGCGTTATGTTCACTTTGTCAAACCTATTATCCAGAATAAAACAAAAAATCAAAGATAAGGCTGTCCTTTCTGGTTAGTACACAGATAATCCTCTTAAATCTATTTTAAAACTTTTTTTTTTATTCAAAATGTCTAAAGGTTTTACTTGGCCTTTGCATGACATTGTTTACTCAAATAGCAAATAATTTGTCTTGCTTTCAAAATTGCAGGCGTAGTTATTTTAAGCATTTCATTTAGCGTGCCAAATTGTATTACATGGGCTGCACTTCCTTACCAAAGTCAGGGTAAAAGAGGAATAAATGTTAAGCCATCAAAATATCAATCACATCTATTTTTGGTATTCTTACCTAACCTGTCAAATCGCATAACAAAGCTTCACTCTGTTTCGTGCATTTTGAATGTCAGAGGGCTTTAAATGTCCCTTATACTGAGCTTTGTTTGTGTGCTGCAGATGAAAGATGTAAATGAAAAATCATCTTCCAAAAGCTGTTTTGTTAGAAATAGAAGATGCCATTGACTAATCTTTTTCTAATATTTTTTTTTTCTCTTAGTGATATGAAAATAGCTGTAATTTCCCCATGTGGGCAATGCAAAATACAAAAGATAGTATCCCCATCCTCACAAAGACATCAGGGTTAATGACAGAATTACTGATGTTTTTGCATTACCAATTACTAGGGATGCAAAATATTAAAACTTTAAGCCAATACCGATAACTGATAATTTGCTACTTCTGCATGTCCAATACCAATAACCGATACATTCATATTTTTAGCTCAAATCTTCATATACTAGAGTTTTTGCACACCGGGGACATTAAATATATGTAGTGATGTAAAACTGATATTTCTATAGCTTTAGCCAAACTGTGAGTGAGAGCAGGCAATAGTCCTGGCTCTTCAAATGACGTGCGTGCGTGCGTGCGTGCGTGCGTGCGTGCGTGCGTGCGTGCGTGCGTGCGTGCGTGCGTGCGTGCGTGCGTGCGTGCGTGCGTGCGTGCGTGCGTGCGTGCGTGCGTGCGTGCGTGCGTGCGTGTGCATACTGAATCCATTAAATTCAGTTCAAACAAGAAACACCTCATCACAAAGGTTGTTTCTTACGCTGTGATCATTATTTGCACAAAGCATCATGGGAGGAACAGTGTCACTGTAACTGTATCTTCGTTGATTGCAAACCTGAGTTAAAATTATTAAATTAAACTATTTCTTCACATGTAAAGTTCGCATTAAAACAGGTTAATACTGTCTGTGAACCTTTGCGCATGTGGAGGTGTGTCTTTGTTAAACTGCAGTTTCCAAAAGTTTCAAGACAGAGCAAATTCAGCTGAGATGTTTGCAAATATTAAGATATTTGGTAGCGTTGTGTTCATAAAGGGAAACAAATGGCTTGAGAGTCGAGGTGAGTCTCCAAAAAAGTAGGTAAAAAAAATATTGTCCTAAAGTTGCCCCTCTGAGCTTCTGTCTTCTTTCTGTTGTTGTACAAACATCTATATTATTTTTTTCTACTGACCAGAAGTTCAGCAGTATCCCTAATCACGTTTTCTTCTCTTCCCTCCATCTCTTCCATTGTGAGTACAGCTGCAGCACACTGTGATTGTTTCTTGGCTTTGTTGAATCAGCCATGACTAAGGAGTCTGCTACAGTATCCATTTACATTCACACACACACAAATACACAATTGCATGGCCTGTGTGTGTTCGGAGTGACACTGGCAGCTGCTGAGGATCATGTGAGAAATGTGACCCCCGTGCATTGTGCTCTCTGACTCCCATGGTGTGTTGTCCGTGCCACAGTGTTGGATGTTTTATGAGTGAAAATGTCAGTGTATTGGTGAACGCTGCACCAGACACCTAAAGGTGCACATGGGAATGGGAGCAGGAGTTTCTTCTGTTTTTTTAGGAGACTGAGGGACATTTGAGAGGCTTAGGCTTTTGAGGGAAAAGTTTCTTGCTGTGTTCGCCAGCCCGGCACCCCTAGTATAGTGTTAGATGATTTTCAGGGAGGATTATTTTGCTCTGTGCAACCGCTGCGAGCAGAGAGACAGACATTATCCACCACGGGTTTACACATGCACACACACACACACACACACACACACACACACACTATTTTTTTTTTCTCGTACACAAATGCACAAACTCAGCACGGCAGCTAGCAGGAGGTGAACTATCACTGAAAGCCACATCTCTCATTTTTCCCAGTTCCTTTTCTTCCTCTCCTCATTTCTTCTCTTTTTCTTCCCTCACCCCACCCATCTCCCCCCACTGTGCTGATACGCACCTACTGGTACTTGGATTTTCACTTATCCTCACTACCAGTAATAGATTTTTGACTGTACAATTCAGTCAGTCTGCAGGCACCCCGTTGTTAAGACACCTGCAGAGAGACGGATAAATAGAAGCATCAAGAAGAAGGCGGTGCACTTGGCCTGTCAGCACTGAGGAAGATAATGGTTTAGGTGTGCAACGATTTCTTTTTTTTTTTTTTTTTTTCATTAGTTGTCTGATCTCAGTTAAATGAACCTAGATGTACTGCAAGCAAACATAAACGTTTTGCAAGTGCGTCTAGCTACCATCCATATGGCCAAAAATCTTGTAAGCTGAATGTTGTAAGCTGAACAGTGTAGATTGCTGCAGCTGAGGAGTGGTGCATGTTTAAATCAGATTTGCCATCAGCAGTTATAGACTTGAACTTTTTGTTTAAAAATTGAACAGAAAATTACACTCAAATCATTCCTCTGCAAGGTAGATGTATTTGCTGTTTTGCCGACAGGCTCTGGCAAAAGTTGAATTTACCAGTTACCTCCTGTGGTAGCTAAATGAGACTTTGCTGAAAACCCACTGGTGGTTTGTCCCTCCGTTGATCGTCCTGATGGAGGACCTTGTGAAAGAGCCAAACAAAGTGCCCGATGCCAGCTGATATCCAGCAATCCTGAATCCTGGCTTTAGTAGACGAAATGGCGAGACATGTTGGCCACCAAGGTCTTCCGTGATAATCTCTTAGGGATTGTGGTGGATGAGGCCCATCTCATTTACAAATGGTAAGAGGTATCTGGTAAGCTTGCTCTAATGATAAAGTAAGCTATTAAGGAAGTAATCTGAACCTGATTACGTATATCTGTCCAACGCTGTAGCCAGCTGTATCACACACAGTCCCTGATATGAAAGTTACTGTTTGAGTGCTTTTGCTCACTGTTTATTCTCAAATGCTGCTGTCAAAATCATTGTTTCATTTTTATAACACTGTTCTCTCACTCCGTCAAACTCCTTTACACAACACATTATCCCATTGACTCGTTAACGGCGCTCTGAATTCGTCCCCTTGTTCTTTGCTCTGATTGTTCGTAGCGCTAACCAACTGCATGCAGGCAGTTTGATAAGCTGTTGGTGCCTCCCTTGGGATCAGAATGCCCCACGGGTCGTTTTCAGACCCTACATCTTTCCAGATGTGGGTCTGATCTATCAGGCTACTTTATATTTCTTTTAACTATTCATTAAAATGAAAGAAAAATTATAATAATTGTGATAATGCTTTTAATCCTGTTTATGCTCCTTTGTGATCATTGAGGTTTTTGACTTGCTGTCTCTTGCCAGCACTTCAAACCTGACTGAGATTTGTAGTACTTGTACTTGTCATGACTATATTATATAACAGTACCTACCTCATACAGTAGTTTTCCAATCACATTTCTGGAGAGGGTATCACTTACGCCATCAGGGAGTCTCACGTGGATCCTGACATTATATAACTGTGGATCTGTCACCCAGAATTATGTTAAAGATTCTCCCTCCACCTATTGTCTGAAGTTCCTGCAAATACTCCATGGATGTATCATGCAGGCGTTGTCTGACATAGAATACATCCTCCATTATGTTCTGTAACAGAGGAAACCATTCATAACGGTTCAGTAAAAGAGGAGTGGGTGGTTAAGTAGTGTTCACATCTATTAGAGAGCACCGGCAGTGATGTGGAGGATACTGAGACGGACGCTGCGCAGCTGCTCACACACATGGAGGTGTGCAATGATACCCGGCTCCATGCAGATGAATAATGTATCTACCAGTAGGTGTTTTTCCTCAACAAGTTCTGTCATGTGCTACCTCCAGTTCACAGGGCAGATTGTATGTAGTGTACTGGACTTTTGACCTGAGGGCAACTTTAACAGAAACTAAGGTGTATCCTGAAACATTTTAATCTGGCCACTAAAACCACATCCCTTTATAGGACAGTCAATAACATACTTGAAACTTCAAAATTTCAACTCTAGAGTGTTAGTGGAGAATATTAAAGGAATATTAACGTTGTAACTTTTTTTTTGTAATAACCACAGACTGTAGTTCTGCTGAAGTTACTAAATATGGTCACTTGCCCCGTAATGAAATGAATATAATCTAGATCAGAAACAAAAACCAATTTGTTATTTATTATAATTAGGGCCCGAGCACTTACAGTGCGAAGGCCCTATTGTATCTGTAGGAATTTTCCTTCTTTCTTTCTTTTTCCAACGAAATGAGGGCCTTTTTGCCCCCCTAAACGTGCCCCAAAAGTCACCAAATTTTGCACGCAAGCCAGGCCTGGCGAAGATTTGGTATTTAATGCATTTAATTGCATTAATGGGTGTGGCCTAATGGCTCAACAGCGCCCCCTAGAAAACTTTGTGCTTCAAGCCCCACAATACGGTTTGACGTACATGCACGAAAATCGGTACACACCTGTATCTTAAAGAAAAGTCTCTTGGCGCCATGGCCGAAACTGAACAGGAAGTCGGCCATTTTGAATTAATCATGTAATTTTGGAGCAATTTATGCCATTCCTTCGGCAGTTAATACGGCCTGAACCGTAACGTGCACCCAGGTGTGTTATACATCAAAATGTGCGTCTTGATCCTGCGACGATGGGCATTACTTTTCTCAGTCAAAAGCGTTACGGTGGCGACGACGCCAAAAAGCGCGCCCCCCATCATCTGATTGGTCCATATTTAATAGTTCCTACTTTTTGCCATAACCTTTGAATGGTTTGACATAAAGAGTCGTGGGTGGTGTCATCGGACTCAGTTTTGAGTTCTTGAACAAAATTGGTGCAAATTAGCCCCGCCCCTTCTTCTGATTGGTCGATATTTGATTGTATCAACTATGATGTGGCAGTTGGATGACTGATGGTCTTTAATTGCTTAAGTTTGAGTTTATTTTCATCCGAACAATATATTTATTTGTTTTATTTCATTTCAAAGAGTACTGGTGGCACGGTGAACATACTTTAGTCTGGCATGTCTCATCGTATACTTGACAGGAGTTGATCATTATCATCCTCATCATCATCATCATTATTATAATTATCAGCATCATTATTCACTTTTCAGTTTTGCATACTTGCCATGTGTCCCTTCCTGGGTTTTTCGTCAGCTCTGAATTGAGTAATACTTTATTAATGACCAACGGGAAATTATATTGTTGCAACATAAATAAATAAGGAATATATACTGTATAAGAAAGAAAAAATTGTTAATTGGAAAAAAAATTGAAGTAACATGAGATAACTGTTGGATAGTGTGGTTAAAATCCCAAATGGATTGGAGTGTCATTGCAACCACCAGTGTCATAGCAACAACCGTAGCGATGACATCACATGCAGCTTTGTGTTTTTTTGCATTGCCATGGTAACCTGTTGTCTCATGTTGGTTGGTAGTTTTAGCAAACTAAGCAGCAACTACACTAACTACAACTACACACTAGGTGCTAATTTGCAACAATGATTGTCACACATCTAAGAAAACCCAAGATCTTTGATTGCAATGTACATCTGGGGTTTTGAATTAGCTGTATAAATATAAATCTAGTTGAAGACTGGACTGTCAACACTTGAACTCATGAGCTGTTTTTAGCTTCCTCTAGGTTCAAATGTCCCAGCAGGTCTGCTCTTACACAACCTTAATTCTCTTACGCTCACATGAATCTCTAATTAGAACTATGATTGGTTTTGGAGGGCTACAAAGCAAGAACTGGGCTGTTGGTCCACATTTGACCATACCAACTAAATTATATAAATGCCAACAGAAACTGAAAAGGATGGTTGTTTGAATAAGCAGAAAAATAAACTTGTACTTTAATATTTGATTAGATGCAGCATGACAACAACTCATGCCAACCCCTTTCAAATTCGTCGTAAAACAATCACTGCCTAAATAGCAACTTTCCTGGAATATCTTGGATAAACAAGACTTGGATAAACACTTAAGCAAAGTAACATTAAAATAATGTGCCACCTCAAAAACATAGGCCTTTGGCCTTTAAAATGATTACTTTTTCATCATTTTACAAGGTTCTTTAACTTCTCGTCACCACCTTATTCAATATACACCAATCTGCAATAACTGCACTGCTGCAAAACTACATTAAGTGCTTACATAGTTATCTAAATAAAAGCATCATAATTGAAATGCGCTCATTTGCATAAGCAAATGGCTGATTTTATGAATGCTTTCAACCAGAAAATATTGAAAGAACTCCATAAAAACTATATTAAATCATTTAAGTTTATTATAGTTGTTGTCAACAAAATGAAAGAATATTCTGGAGTCAAAACAGAGAGAAATAAATTAGTTCAGACTAAGTGGAGATGTGTGAGCAAGAGAAGGCAAAAGATCAGTCCCAGAGTTCCCTTTTGATGTCTCGCAACGCTATCAAATCTATTGATCCTCTTTTAACGTGGCATTAATAGATGTATTTCTTTAATAGACGTATGGTAATGTATGTCCATATACAAAATGATGTTTACATGGTATCAAAGACACAGTAAATTATAATTTGGCTAATTTATGTGTCAAGAACTCATGAAATGTATTGAAACACATAGTGAGGCTTTAGCGCCCCTCCTATACCCCTCTCTAAATTACATTTTTCTTTGCTGCTCTGCTGCTTTCAGCATCAGCGTCTCCCATCCTTCACTGACATCTCTCATCGTCGTCGGGTGTCATTTTAATGGTTCAACACATTCTCACCGAGCACAGCGCTCCGATTGAGACGTTTGCCGCGTCGGATCACTGACCACTCTGCTGGTTGGCTCGCAGCTCTGACCAGCTGATTTATTCTGAAGACATTTCTGTGATGATCTGTGATGGTTTTGACACGCTGTGAGTTCCAGCGATCTGTGCGTCCATGTGTGTTGGAGACAACAAGGCAGACCTGTTGTTTGCCTCGGTTTGTGCATCAGAGGGATATTCAGATTTCCAACAGAATTTTAAAGTTTGGTTATTTATATTTAATGGGAAATTGACCCCAGGATTCACCAAATGAGAACATAGACTGAGGCTGTAACACTTATAGTCTTAGTGCCTCATCTGTCATGCACCTTGATTACTGTCCACTCAGTGTCTGCAGCTTCCCCAGAGATCTCTCTGAAGAGCACCGCAGTCAGCAAAATCCCCGACCAAGCAGCCTGTCGGATATAAGATTAGAACTGGTGTTGGGTGATAATAAAGAAGTATTAAATACAGTAGTTGTTTTTTTTTTCATTTCTCTCATTTCTCAGTGTGACTTGAAAGGGCTCATGTTTTCTGTGTGTTTCTTTCCACAGGAATATTCAGTGAATGGACTTGCTTCCTCAACGCCTGGAAGTCCTCTCATGATTGGCTCTTACAGCGTTGACCGGGAGGCGCTGAAGACGCTGGGGTTGGGGCTGGCGCTGGCGGCCGCTCTCCTGGCCTTCATCGTGGAGAAACTGTACTGAGCCCAACTTCTATATCAAATATAAGTGTCCACAGGGGTAATGACCAGTCCCCTGTCTTCACCCAATACTTTTTATACGGGCAGATTTGGTGCAGGATCTGATTAAAATCTGGTTCAAGTATAAATTATTTGCTACATGCCTTCTTTGTCTCTCTTTGGATCCTGACGGAGAGAGTGTCCAAAGGGGGGTGAATAAAAGTTTTGAAACTTTTTTTTTTTTTTTTTGTGGAAATTAGTAACTATTTTTATGACATTCTAAATTCATTTCAAAGTATTTATTTTTGAAAAGATGGCGGTGTGTTTCCAGATCTACATAGTGAATGTCAATTAGGTTGGTTTAACATGTTTATTTGTGTTTTAACTGGTTGTATGAAAATGTTCAGTTTTGTGGGTTTTACCTCATAGATTAAATGAAAATTGCAATTTGTGAATGATTATTGATCCTCATTTTGTTGCCACACTTGTTTGATCTGCTACCCGATCTACTACCAAAAATAAAAGTTTTTAATATTTTCTCGATTTTCTGCAGGTGTGCTTCACTGATATCATCCTTTGAAATGTATCTAACCACAGCAATCTTTTTTTCCCACTACTCACACGTCCTAAATGAAAACATTTCTGTGATCCAGAATAATCCATGGACTTGATTGATTTGAATTAACTTCTGGAATGAAATTCACAAACTTTTGGGAAAGCAGTACGAGTTGCAGATACAGTATCTGCTAACACGGATGCACTTCAGTTAAAACTGTCAGGATTTTTAAACTTCAAAGCAGGTGAATATCCAATGTAAAAATTGGATTGTGGACAGTGTGGTGTGTGTATAGTTAGTAGTCATTTAGTTTTTTTTTTCTCAATTGTCAGAAACATTCGTAAAATAAATTTGTCAAAAGAATGATCAAAGTGTCCATTAATCCTCCCAAATGATTGCTGTCATGGATGGTTTCTGTGTCCCAACTGTCCACACAAGCCCTGGGGTTCTGTTACATAACGCATGTCCTATTTTCTGAGACGAACACTCATTTCTGAGAGATTTTTTATCTAAACAAGTGCGTTTTTTAAATGCACATATCCAAACATATCCAACTAGTTTTTCTTGTGTGTCTGAGGGTGTACACATACTTGCCTGCTCAGTGTAATGCAAGATGTTTTGGCACTAATGACCTTTACTCAAAGTAGGTGGACAGGAAATGCGTATAGAGGGAGGGGGAAGACGTGCAGGAAGGAGTGACAGGCCGGGATTTGAACCTGCGCTGCTGGCACGAGGGCGATAGCCTCTGTGAATGGCGCCCGCTCAGCGCACTGAGCCGTATTAGTACAAATGATTGACATAAAGTACACAAGTGTTGGAAGTCTCATTCAGATAACTCATTAGGCATTTCTACGCGCAGTAGCATATTTTGAAGTAACAAGTAAGGCACGACAACAGGATACATGCCTAAGTGATGCATGTTTCTCTCTCACACACATCGCAGCGTTGTATTATATGTGCAAATGATGCATGTCAGGTAAATCCACACGCAAGCACGGGCGCCAAAGCTTTATGTTGCCCAATCAAATGATGCATGTCATACACCGACACACACACTACTTTGTGTTATGTGATCAAACAATTCATGTATCTCTGAAGCTTGTTGCATCCATCCGGCAGTGACCTATATTATTCTGCAGCCATCCATACAGCTCTTTTGATGCCTTGTAAGCACGTTTCCTCCCTGTGTATGCCAGTTACACTGCATTGTTCTCCAGTGAAATATGGATGCAACAACGACCCTTTATAGTTAGGAGATCATCACTTACTGTGAAATATGGAGGCAGAAACCATCGAAACGAGATCATTATTCTCCTCCCATCATTCACTTCAGTTGCTTCTAATAAAAGCAAGAGTTCTGACTTCCTGTCTCGGTGGCAGATGCTGTCAATTTGTCATCTGTGCAGCGGGGCCGGTTCGAAATGATGCCGAGAAATGTTGGACTCTAGGCCAGCGAAAGGGGTTGAACGTCAATGCACTTTTTTTTGTCCTCATTTAATTTCACTGATTTAAGAGCTTTAAGAGCACTGCCATTTGGTGCAAGAAACTGCAATATCCAACAAAAGAGTGAAAGAAAACTTTTTGAAATGAGTGACAGAAAATGATCCAATCTCTTTAAAATGTATGTTGATACATAAGACCGCTCCACAGTCCTCTGTTCTTTAGAAACGTGTGTTCAAAGTCCTGCAGATCCAACACTATTTCAAATGATATCCTAAAGCATACGGAAGTGTGAAAGTGTTTTTCCCTCTTGCAGCTCGCCGGTTACCCTTTTACACAGAAGTGATCGAAGGTTCAGGCCAGCACAATTAATTTGAGATTAAACTTCAATTTCACAGATGATGAGTTCTGTGCACTTAAATGCGTTTTCAGATATTCATAAATACAGATTGATTCCAACAACAGGCATGAAGTTTTAGCAAATACAGAGGATCTTGACATTAACTGTGAGCTGACAGAGATTCTCATTAGTTGCCATCTCAGGCGGTGACCTTTTCATTTCTGCCTAACGAAGTAAATTCCTCACCATCTTCTTTTTTTTTTTTTATCTGACACAGAGATGTAACTGTGCTGTCGACCCTGCTTGTGTGTTTACCTGAATATAAATTATTCATTGGATGAATAGCAAGTCAAACCTCAAGATTCGGTTGGATGAGAGCTGGAAAAAAAAAAAGAAAAAAAAAAGCAGAAGTTTGTGGAGGAAAACCTGACATAATTACAGTTGAACTTGTCAGGTTAAGTCCAATTTAGCGTATTCAATTTTCCATGCTGTCATTCAGCATGCCTCCACATGGTTACGTTACATTTCTTCTTTCTCTTCTGTGATTAAGCTCAAAATCTTACCAACATCTAAGGCATCTACATATTTTTTTAAAGTTTTGTTAGTGAGACAATTTTGCTGAAAGTGCAATTAAATTATTTATAAGATCAGCGCTTTCACATTTTGGTGTTAATTGAAAATACTGTCCTCTCTGTGTGAATGTTGAAGAAATGAGGCCTGCTTAGCCCGAGGGCAGCGCTGAACAAGAGCAGTGACTGGCACCACCCTATAACCCATGCCTGCTTGATAGTGTGTGTGTGTGTGTGTGTGTGTGTGTGTGTGTGTGTGTGTGTGTGTGTGTGTCCCACTGCCTTAATTTGCCGCTGCCTACCTCGCTGTGTTGGTTTGAGAAATGGAGAAACACAAGCAGAGGGAATCCCTCTTCCTAATCTGACTCCATTAGCAGTTATTGTTTTCTCTCCACTTTGACTTTCACAACAAATTCACCTGCCATTACCCGCCGTGAAAATAGAAGAGGGACGTTTTCCCTCTGATGTGTCTCTCACTGGAAATGTTTGAAAACCGCTGGTTTCTAATTTCCTTCAACTACGCCCAAGTGCAAATGCAAGCCCACTCCAGTGTGACAAATTATTTTTTATTATTTTCAATTTTGTTGACCACCGTGCTTCATGATTTTCCGTCTTTACCTCCCAGCCGTCTCTCTCTTTGTGTCACACTCTGTCTTTCTATTTATATAGGCTGAGGTCTGCTCGCTGTGTGTTAAGCACCTCAGTGCCTTCTGGAACAGAGGAGAAACCGTCTTGGCAAGCATATCCATTCCTAATCGTGTGTGTGTGTGTGTATGTGTGTGTGTATGTGTGCATAAATACGTCTTCATGCCAGCTTTTCCAAGCATTTAGTTTGGTGGCCCTTCTGTCTGCATTCAGTGATTGCTGTGTATATTTTTTTTATCTGCAGACGCACAAACATAGACGCACACACACTCAATTGTCGCTGCAAAGCACACTGGGAATTCGCAGCCTGCCATTTGAGGGGTGAGATTGGCTCTGAGTGTCTTGGTGGCCTGCCAGTTGTGTTTTACTGTGTTTCTTTGTGCATCTGTGTGTGTCTGTGTTTTTTGTGTTTGATGGACTTAACATCCATCTTTGACTTTGAGCAGTTAAGGGTCTTTGTAGTCTCTGGTGGGACAGGAGACCAAAGTCGTCATTGCGGCTCCACAGCAGCAGTGGACTTGAAAACGCTTTAATAAGCACATGGAGACGCGTCGGCTCCGCAGGACCACTCGGTGTTAAGAGCTTTTGTTCGTTTGAGGATGGTTTAAACCTCTCTTGCCACCACCATGAGTTGACTGTGTTTCTTTCATAACAGACAAAAAGTTTCTCATGTATGATAAACTTCTTTTTAATAATCTTGAGCTGATTTCTTTTTTGATTTTATTAGATTTTTGGAAAAAAAAGTAAAAAAGAGTTGCTCAAATACCCGTCAAAGTTTTAGCCCCCTTGATGATATCACACCTAACCCTTTAGTTTTGCATGTGTGTTTATAATTAAAATTTGCAACAAAGAAAAGTCTCCAAGTTAAATTATTTTACTGACATGTTCAGTTGAAACAAGACTTGTAATGAGTATTACTATCTCTCTGACAATAAATCATTACTAGTGTGACTTTGTGACTTCCAGCTGATGGTTTCACCAGGTTGAAACGCATCTCCAAAGGCATCTCAGCCCGTTCATCCATGGAAAATAGTTGTGGGTCATCCAAACTCTTTCAGAGCACGGACGCTCACCTTGAGCTCCCTCCACAGATTCTCTCTGGGACTGAGATCTAGGTTCTTAGACGGCCACCCCAGGACTTTGATTTTGGTGTTCTTTAAAATGTTTTGGGTCCCTGTCTTGTTCTTGAGAGTAAACTAACAGCAGATTTATTTACATTAGTCCTCGGAGTATCAACATGATCCTTTTTTTTCATGATATCAAGAACCTGAACAAGGATTTTGTGCCAAAATCATCAAAAATAAAAGCCCCATAGCATTTTGCTCCCACCACCATGTTTTAGGGTTGAAGACCTCTCTCTCTTCCTTCACCGAGCAACAGCGCAGCTTCCATGTGCCCGGACAACTCAACTTTGCTCTCCTCAGACCTGAGGACAGACTTCCAGAACGGTGTTTTAGATGGTGTGACTTTGATGTGCTGCTGAGTGAACAGTGCAGATGTTCTGTCCTCAGAGACCGCCGTTAGGAAGAGTCCAGAAGAGGCCACTTCAGTTGCAAACACCTCTGCAGACAAAATCACTATTCAAAGATTTACAAGACTTCTGAAGTGCTTTGACCACGGCCAGGCTTGTTTTGTAACAAAATGTGTCTCCTTGTAGTTGGCAGTGGTGCAGTGTACAGCTGTTCTAGACAGTGCAACCCTCAGAAAAGGTGGCTCCCGTTCAGATTCACTATGTTCTAAGTTCCAGACTGATTTACACCATGATACTTTTTCACATGGTGATATCACTTCCTGACAAGAATGACAAGAGGACTCTGTCTCAGTCAAGTGTCCCAAAGCTAGAATCTCTCAAGTTACAATCAAATCCTGATTGATTTTTCAGTTGTGTTTTAAAAGCAAAAATCACTTGGGGGGGCTAATAATTTTGACCTCAAATTTAAAGGTAATAAAAAAAACCTCTGATATCGGAAAGACCTCATGAGTTAACTATGACCTCATTTCCATAATGAATAAACATATAATGCCGCATTCTTCATGTTTATATATATTAATTTTCTCTTTCAATTTCAGCTATCTCTTTGATAAGCTTTTGAACATTGTCAAAAACCTGTTCCAGGTTTTGAACACCTAATTATGTGCTCAACAAGCCTTTTTTTTTTCTTTTTTTTTTTTTTTACTTCTCATGGACCAGTTTTTTTCAAATAACAAATGTCGCCTACAGCCAGACAACACATGTTCACTGTAAGAAGGGTCCGAAAAGTCACAGAGACGGAAAACTTTGTTAATTACCGTATCTTCCCGGTTTTATCTTAATGAACCTTCCGAGTTGATTTTTTTTTTTTTTAAATCAAAGAACAAATGTGAGTTGCATCTCTTTAAATAAGATTTATGCGAGAGAGGAGGAGAGATCACCTTGAGGTCATATGGCTGTTTTCCTTGTGCCGATATTTGATTAGCATCTAAAAACTTTTAATGATGTTGTCATGGCAGTAACTGTACACTGCCTTAGACTTCAGATAGCTTTTTTCTTGTTGCCATGGTAAATTGTTGCTTTGGTGCTGTTCACGGAGGAAATGTTGCACATTCACAGTGGAGAGAAACAATGTTAATATCTCCTGGGAATATTCTCAGATGCATGGCAGGAGTACTATTACCTCCTATAAATTCGTGGCGTTTTTATTATGATCCAGGCAAATACATTTTCACTACTTGAAATCATATCAAAGTCACGGTCTCCTCTCCATCTTTTGACCAAAATAACTAGGTATTACTGCTGCTCTGGAGCCAAAATACCCACCCACCAACTGTTCTTTTTCAACCAGTCCAACATGTCAGGTTAAAGAAGAAGCTGACTTTTTCTGCTGTATCGGCAAGCCACGACAGGAAAGGGATGGCAAGATGTGCATATCTGTGAGAGGAGGGAGTTATTCTGCTAGAAAAGGCCATTCAAGAGGAACAATGAAATATAACCACTGAGCAAACATGTTTCCTTCAACGTCAAAGACAAAACCATGGTCCAACGTTATAGGATGTCAAGTGTAGATAACTTGGTTCATGTTGCACATTTTCACTTAAAAGCATCAAAAGTGAACTAATTGTATTCACGTTGACCTCTATCCAACCTGAAGAGAACATATTATTTCATTTCATGAGTTTTCATTTAAGGTAAGGTCAACACTTACACTGGATTGTTCTGCTGAGAAGCAATAATGTGCATCATGCAGTCAAATTAGAGCTTTCAAGCCTGATACATGCTTGACTAATCAGAGCAGAGGAAGCTGTAGCTCTCCTGCTGACAGTTTTGAGCATTGTGAGCAGTTACGAGACAAATGAAGGCTCCGGCTCAGCAGCACGTGGATGACTGATTCACTTTCATTTCCAGAAAGTTACTGTCGTCATTAGGAAAAGTGGTTAGACTGACGACACCTGCGTAGTTGTGTCACAAACAGGAGAGACCTTTATCTAGCAGGCGAGTAGTTCATCTTTTGAGTGGCATTCAGGGAAAAGTGAACAACATGTGATAGACAGAACTGTAAATCTCCTATAATGCATCATACCTGGTGTGCACGTCCTCGTCTCCCTCTGACACATTTCATTGAGAGGGTAACACGCACACATCGTAGACGGTTTACATTATTTATTTTACCTTTGGGCCAGAATTACTGTTCATCATGCATACAAAATAATGGTATACTTTTCTTTTTTAATTCTTTCAGAAAACAAAACAGAGTAAAAGCTGTGTGACCTGTATCAAGATTTAAATGTCTTTCTCCATTGTTTACATCAACTTAGTGGATAATACCACTCCATCTGGCAGCAGACGGGGTGGTATAATGGACCAAACCATGACGGTACCGTCGTAAAGCTTGCTGGTTGACCCGGTAATTCTGGAACTGCATCTCCCACCGTCAGCGCCCAGAACTGGTCAAAGAAGCTCATCAATCACTATCCATTACCAGACAGCTTTTTCTGCTTCCATGTAGCAAACTTTAGAAAACTTGATTTTTGGCAGGAGCCTCTCCCTCTTTTATACTGACATCAATACAAGTTAAATTTCATTTGATTAAATTAATAGCTAAATTGGTGTAAGGGTACTTAAAAGAGATAAACCTCCATCACAGTATTCTGATTACTGTAAGCCTTTCTTGTCATATTAAATCATTTATTCTAACAGGCTGCATCTCCTGTTAATTTTTACGAGTACAAGTGGTTGTGCGGATGATCCAAGACACATTTCTGACTTCTTTGAATCTATAAAACCCCTCTTAGATCTGCACTGGAATCATTGGACTTCCTTGTTGTACCATGTGTTCATAAACCCAATGAATGCTTTCAAATAAACATTCATTTTGGGATAAAAAGTCAGTGTAGTTAGACATCACTAATCCAAAGTTAAGAGGACTCATGCGTTAAAAGGCTTGTTTTTATTTTTTATTTTAGTAGAACTGAATGAATAATCTAAGTGGGTGTATTTACTTTCATTTATTTCCAAAAAATCCAGCACAGAAATCTTTTGGCACTTTTTTGTAGTATATATTTATATTGCACAATCACTCTACTTCAGAAAAGGAAGACCTCAAAGAAATATTTCAAAGCTCAATAATCCCATCACATTTATGAGCATATGTAAATTTCTGACCAGAAACACAAGCCTCAATCTCACTAATCCCTGCATTCCTCGTGTACTGGCAGTACATGTAACACATACTCTAAGAAATGGGGGAGCTTTCCTTCTTGCCCCCCCATCATTGGTTAGTGGCGAGCCAGCCAGCGCATAAACACCTCACGCACAAACACATTTTAAAAAAGCTACCACTTCCACACTGATATTCTTACTGTACTTTAAGCCTTGATAAGAGGAACCTTTTTATTTAATAATCATCTCTTCATTCGTGTGAGTGAGAGGGAACCTGTGACACGTTGGAAATGACTAAATATCAGAACTAATTCAATATAAATGTGCACCTTTCATGCCTGTTTTGCATTCTGCTTTGGCAGATTTAGTTTTTTTTGTTTTGTTTTGTTGTATGTGCTTCAAGCGTAGCCTTTGATGGCAGTTTGTAAGGCAGGCAGCCTCTCTGACACTTTTCAACACAACAATCACCCAAACAGAGTTGAGAAGTCATTCACAGGGCAGCCTCACAACAAGAGGAGTCAGAGATGGAATAATAATGATAATAATAATAATAATAAAAGGAAAAAAATAATAACAGCATCTGAATGTCCTTAAGGTATTTCCATCTAATCTTTTCCTTCTTTTTTTCTATGTCATGGGGTTTCTCACCCGGTGTGATGTCTTCCCCTTTTATCAATGGATCAATTTCTTCTCCCTCTTGTTAATCTCCACTTTACTTCCCTCCGTTTTTCCCTTCTTCTCCATTTACTCTACCTTTCCTGGCGGCCCTGCTCTTGTCACTGGCAGCTCCGACTAATTTCATGCCGGTGCTCCTCTTCACAATGAGACAAACAAAGTGCAGGAGTGAGTGAGAGTGAGGGAAAAGAAAAGAGTTCAAAATGGCAAAGAAAAAAAAACACATCAATAATGAGTAATAATGGCAAAATCCAGAACACTGGCTTTTTTTGACAGGAGAGGCAATTACAATTTCACAGGTTGAAATTAAAATTCCCCACGGTACGTGTGTGTGCGTGTGTATTCTGTGAGATATCAGGCTGTCAAAGTGATTTCAAGCTGTTTATAGCCTCGGCTCACTGAAAGGGTCCTTGTGCAGCAAAAGGGGGGGGGGCTTTAAAAAAAATAAAAATTCCTTGAATATTAATGGCTTGGCTGGCTCTTGATGATCGGCTTACTTGTTTGTGATGAGGGTGCAAAAGAAAAGTACCCATAATCCCTGTCTCCTCCTCTCCCCCGTGCTGACTACTGCTCCTAATAATCTCTCTTTCTGTCCTTTTTTCTTCATCTTCTTCTTCCTAGAACAAACTAATTTGTATCTTGTTTCTAAGATTTCTTTTTCTTTTCTTTTCAAAGGCCGTTTTTGAGATGGCCTAGTGTTGCCATCTGATACTGAAGTTCTTATATCAAATTTATGCCCCTGCTTTATTTACATTACTAAAGATTTATCGCCCAAGTCAGGTTTCACTTTCCAGTCTTGGTGGGAAGTTTGATTTACATCCGTTTTAATAGTATCTCCACTTTCCAGTCCCTCTATCCGATTCCTTTTGGCATACTCTGCAGGCTACACGCTGCTACATAATCTGTGAGTGTTCGTATCAGTCATCAGCATTTATGGGGTATCAATCTTTTTTTCATCCTGAGAAAGTCAACTGAGCTCAATTCCTTTTATTACATCAGTCCGAGGTGCACGTTCACAAACGGCACCCACAAAACGCAGCTGCGCGATCCTGAAGTTCACTGAGTCGCTGCACTGCTCCTGAAGGCAGAAGTCCTTGCTCACTGGAACATCAACAGTGGAAGAAGGAAGAGCACCAAGTTGGGAATTAAACCAAAACTCATCTTCAACCCGACAGTTTCATTTACAATGTGAAAGGTCACAGATTTGAATGAGAGCTAGCTTTGATTTACTACTTAAAAGAAGCAGAACTCACTGACTTCTCCAGATATTGTCGGCAATAAATGTTTGACGTCATTCAGATATACAAAAGTCAGGATTTCATAGCAAAAAATGATCCTAAAGCGTGTATATATGTGTGGTTTGGACCTTGGGTGTGTGTTTTGTATTCTGTCACAAATCATCAGAGGTGTCAAAAGTATTCACATTCATTACTCAGGTAGAAGCATAGATACTAGAGTTTAAAAATACTCCTGTAGAAGTTGAAGTATCAACTAAAGTTTTTTACTCAAGTAAAAGTATAAAAGTACTGGTTTCAAAACTACTTAAAGTATAAATGTAAAAGTAATGTAAGGGGGGAAAAAGCCATTAAGGACAAAAGCCATTGAAAATGAATGCATCTTAGTATAATGCAAATATATTAAAGAACCATATATGTGTACTATTGAGCATTAACATGTGTTTCAGAGAGCAGGAGATATGATGACTAGTTGCCTATAAGTATTGTAATGGTGCAAAAAGTCAAACTTCAGAGGCATGTTATCATTTATCCTAACCTTTATTGGAATGTACATCCAAGTTTAGTTGCAGGAATCTGAGGCAACGGATGTAAGAACAAAACTGGACAAGAACATCTGAAACAACCACAACCAAATTCACTCTATCCGGATGGAGCAATTTAACTGGATAGTTTTTAATAAAGGCCGAAATGAAATAGAGTAACAAGGCTGTTTTTAAAATGTAAGGAGTAAAAAGTACAGATAATTGCATGAAAATGTAAGGAGTAAAAGTAAAAAGTCGTCTGAAAAATAATTACTCCAGTGAAGTATAGATAACCAAAATTTCTACTTAAGTAAGGTAACGAAGTATTTGTACTTCGTTACTTGACACCTCTGCAAATCATCCATTCCCACTGACCCATCTGCTCCTGTCTCTGTGTACAATGAAGAACGAATGAAGGTACACAACAAGCTAAAATATTTGTATCATAAATGGAGCAGACATCCTCTCCAAAGTGGTTCTGCATCTTCACTAGACCTAGTCTGCATTCACATCAGCTCCAGTTACCCCCTATATCTAAATGCAAAGGGCACGTTATAACAACCCACAGTGCAACGGCAGGGCAGCGTTCACACTCTCACTAAAGGTATACTGACCAGAGAAGCTGGACCTGTTTCAAAGCCTGTTAGAAAGTAAGTATTCTCTCTCCCTCTCTCTCTCTCTCTCTCTCTCTGCATGGGCAGATACAAGTCCCACAGCAGCTGGGAGCCGAGTGATTACAGGCGGCTGCGAGCAGTAGATCCTCTCCTCACATACTCCGGTGCCATTATGCATACTTGGGGGCTTTAGGAAGGTTGACTAGGTCACACCTCTGACACACCTCTGCTCATTCACTTTCACATTTTTCTCTCTACCCACGTCGTAAACCCTTAAGGTCATCCCTGTAAACTGTAGGGCTCTTAAGCAGACCGAGATGTCAAACAGGTGGAGTCAGGAAAATCCCTCTTGAAGACCTCTTCTCTGTCTCACGGAGCAGCTGTAGCTCCGACGGCGGCGTAGCCCGTCTACCAAACTGGAAGGAAGGGCAGATCAATCCTTAACACCACCACGTGTTGAAGCTCTACTAGCAGACATTGATTGCTAACACAGTTGCTTGGGAACGACTAGATTCAAAGCACTGCATACGGTATTTTATGGAGAGAGTGCATATACACACAGAAAGAAGTGCTGTATGACTGCGTTTGTGTGAATGGTTAAAAGGTTAAAAAGGTGCTACTGCATTTAAGTGCAGAACATACAGTATCTATTAGAAATGCTAATTATGCTAAAAAAGTCTGTAATAAACTGAACACGGTAGGTTTGCACACTCAAAGCTCGTCTCAGTAATCTGAATAATGTTTATGCTTTTACGATGTATTTAATCACATGTATTCCCTTAAAGGGGACCTATTATGAAAAACACGTTTTTTCTTGTTTTAACATATATAAAGTGGTCTCCCCTCACCCTGCCAACACAGAAAAGATGAAATCCCATGAAATTCTGCAGTGTCTGTACACCCTGCACAGCTGAATCTTTCAGTGTCATGTGGTTTTTACGAGCCGTTCAGAATCTGCGCCTATGGTGATGTCACCGTAGGCGCAGAGGTTCGGCCTCCGCTGCTGAAACCACGCCCACAACTAACTAAGCTGGCTGGAGCTTCAGCCATTGTTTAGAAGCGGTGACTGTTTCCACCGGTTTCAGTAAAAATTAGGTTTTGCATCAACATTTACCCTCATAAAAGGATCAGTTCCCACAGTACGGACCCGGCAACTGCACACGAGTCAGCGGTAAGTGACGTTATTTTTTTATGTTATTATTTGTCTACAAGTATGATCTTTGCATGGGCTAAGTATTTAGTTCAGCTCCGGAGCACCGGGGCCACTCACGACCGGACCGGTGAGGAGCCCCGGGCCCCGGTGGCTCCAGTGTTCCCTAACGGAGTGTTAGGGAACACTGGAGCTTTATTAGTAATACATTTTTCTTCTGTTCATGGTTTCAGATCTTCCAAGCACCTGAAGCTGTTCAACAACACCTTCAGAAAATGCACGGTCCTTCCTTGAGCCAGCAATAGTGCATACATGTTATTTATATTCAACTTATGTTCTTTTATTTTTTTGACAATAAAGTTGCCATTTGTGAAAATTCAGTGTTGTGATTTCTTTACAGTTAACATGATTCATTTGTCTTCTAACATAAGTGAAACGATAAGGAATCGGAGTAAATAACTGTGGTGTACCTGTTTAGAATGCAATTAAATCTTCCTGTGTGAATTAGTGTGAAGACGAGGTGACCCGGATCCCTCTTCACGTAACTAAAGGCTGATTTATGGTTCCGCGTTTCACCAACTCAGAGCCTACGGCGTAGGGTACGCGTCAATTTAACGCAGAACCATAAATCAGGCTTTAAGATCCGTTTAAACCGTGTAACTGAATGCGAGCGTCCGACTATCGCGTTGAGCTGCGTGACATCGGACGCTCTCTGTCCACACTGAAACCGTTAAACTCGCGGCCAGTTAGGACAGTTCAATACAAAAAAATAAAGCAATGGAATTTATTTTGTCGCCAAAGCTCCGTCGCATGGGACACGCTTTGTGTACGCAGCCGGCTCTTCAGCCAGAGAGAGGCTTTGTCTCCTCCCCTGCTACACGTCATTCAGTCAGCCAATCAGCACAGAGCCTCATTATCATAGCCCCCCCCTCCCCTCAGGATCACTCACAGAAAGTGGGCTTAGAAGCAGTAAAACTAGAGACACGGCCCACAGGCTGAACTTCTGTTTTATGTAGAAAAAACAAGCTTTAGATTGTTTTTAAGACATTCAAGGCCTGTTAAAATATACATTAAATGCCATAATAGGTCCCCTTTAAATTGACCATAAAAGAAGGAAAAAGAAAGTGATCCTCCATGTCTTTTATCAAGGTGCTTTTTTGTGCTTTTCCATGTCTGTCTTGTGTCCACATTGCAGCAACTGCGATCAATCCTAGGTTATTGACCAGTTCGTAGGGCTGGTCTAAAACTTAGTTTTTTCTTTTCAACAGCTAATGATTATTTAAGCTCTGGATATTTTGCATTTTCATCTAAATATAGAGTCCAGTGGTAGTTAAAGCAAAGTCAAGTACACTGAAGTTTAGTGGTCATGTTGAGGAGGATTTGGGGATTTGGGTTTTACACCATCGCGCCACAGTTGAAGAAACTTATAGCGATGATTGCTGGCTTTGTAAGGGTGTTTGAGAAAACCCTGCCATCATTACATTTATTTGAATTTTCACCTTTTGCTACTTTTGATCACACTGCAACATAGTCAATAATACGAAACACGTGGAAAACCAGATCTTCTAACACCTCAAAGTGTGGAGGCGTACCAGGCAGAAAACATGCTGACTAATGTTTGCAGGTAAAGTGATAGTGGTAAATGAGCTTGTGATGGTCTATAAACCCAGCTGAGCAGTGCTTCCACTTTGCAGAGGACAGGCTCATGGAAAATATATTTTACTCAACGTGGGATGGTGTGAAACAGTTTTTTCCCCTATATCTTTCTCGATAGGTAAGTAATAGTGTTAAAAATAATCTATGAGGTGCAGCTCCATTAGGGATACCACATCTTGCTGACCTGTGCTTTTTGCTACCTTCACCACATGGCTCTGTGTGTGTGTGCGTGCGCACATGTATATGTGTGTACGCTCTGCCCTGTTAAAGGCATTAAAGTGTGAAAGTGTTTCTAAATTGCTCTTAAATTGCTCTGGGGACAGGTTAAGTGAATATACTGTATGCCCTGCAGGGGAAATGTAAGAGCATTGTTCTTGTAAGATGAAAATGCAGGCATAGCTACATGTGAAATACATTTTAAATGCACAAATGCAAAGACAAAAGCACATTCTGCTTCCTCCACCTTCTGAACCAGATGAATTAGTTTCTAGAGGTCCTTTTGCTCCCTTTTCTGTTGTGGTAATCATAACTTCATCCTGCTTCCTTTCCACCCTTTATTTTATTAACATGAAAGAAGAGAACTTGATTTCTTTTCGTCTAGTTTTATCCCCACTGCTTCCCCCTTTATATCTGTGTCCCTACCCAGTCAACTTTAATCCTATTAGTCATGCTAGATATATGTGCCGCTCACTCTGTGTGAGTTTCTTCCAGAGAGACATCCCCCAAAGCAACCCTTTGGAGTCACTTATACACACACACACACACACACACACACACACACACACACACACACACACACACACACACACACACACACACACACACACACACACACACACACACACACACACACACACACACACACATACAGAAACTCTGGAGAAAAACATGTATTCAACCTGAATACAGTTATGACATGGATATTCTGATTGCTACTCTTGTAAGCTGCTGTTGGGAATTGTGTTTAAAATGAGGATTTTTAGGAAACATCTAGGTGACTAGTAGTTTAATTTGCTGTCTTAAAACATCCATAACTTCAGGCTGTTTTTAATGTATGAAATGAAAACCTTTATAAAGAATAAATGTACCACAATCAACATTTTTTCAGCTCTTCTATAAATAATCATTATATGTGATTAAGGTTTTCCCCCATATTTTATTTTACATCCACATATTTAGTTTGTATCTGATTCCCTACAATTTACATGACAAAAGTGTGTATTCTATGAATGTACATTCATTTTATCTTAATAAGTTGGCAAAAACACAGATTTATGTAAACAATAGGTCATTCAAGACTACACCCTGAATAAAGTGATCCTTGTCCTGCAAATCTGACACGAATCCAGTTCTATACATTTTAAAAATCCCCTGACTCAGCTCCTCATACCTCCATCAGACCTCAGCTGAATATCTTATCAGCCCAGCTCACGCTACGCTCACACAGCAGCGCTGTGCGCCGCCGTCCAGTCACATTAATAGAGTGACCACATGCGTTGCAGAGCTGAGCGTTGGTTCCATCTGTTTCCTCCATCAAAAGTTGAGAAATGTTCAACTTTTGATGGTTTCTCTGCATGCATAAGCCAATCAAAAAGTACGAGCCAATGAATTCATACTTGTGGCAGGACATTTTGAAAGGATGCGGCTCATTTGGGGAGCAAAAAGGAAGACATTTGATTGGTTATTTATGATATGAAGAAGGCACATCAGCTGCACCACCCGTTGAGCGTTAATGCAATGCTGCTGTGTGCGCCGAGCATTAATTTCACATCCTCAGGGTTCTTAGATAATAGTTGTGGGTATTGTTGTTGTTTTACAGTCTAGCCAGTCCCCCCCACTCAACGCGCGTGTCTCTGGGGGGATTGCCTTAGCTTGTTAGCTGCCAAGTAGTCAAAACTACAGAACTTCAGATATTAGTGCCAGTTATTCTTTCACTGCTTCTCCAGTACATCGACTGACAATCCTCCCTTCCACTCCGCTCTTCATTATCTGCATCAGATTGCAGTTTAAACGTTTACAGCTGAACTGCTTGTAGCCTGTTTTTTCATCTGCAACTTTTCATTGGAAGCAGGGAGGGGTGTGTCGTTCACACTTTGGTTCTGTCCATCGAGGAAAGAGGTGTGCAGAGAAGAGGCTCATTTGCATTTAAAACGGTAGGCACAGGTCCAGAAATAAAGACGACTGCCCGGAACATTGACAGAAAATGTAAACCATTCAAATGATTTGGAGTGAAGAAAAAAAAAAAAAGTATTGCTTCAACTTCTTACTAACGTGTTTTCCAGAGTTGCATATCTGCTCACTTTGAGTTAAACATGGTATTCATGACTTTAGTCTTTTTATAATGTGATTCTATAACTATAGTGATGATGTGTATATGCCTTCACAGACTCTCACTTTCAAGGCAAGGTATTTTACAGAATTTTAGGTTTTGCAGAAAATCAAGGAAAAAAAAATCAATGATTGCCATGACATTCCTAGCAGGATGCATAGTTGGTTATTTTGTCCTTATGCAGCCCCGTGGTGAGCTAGAGACCTGTACATGGTGTCCATGGTGTGCACCTCCTTTCCCTTGGTAACAGCTGGTTAAGATTCCCCTTGTAACCCTGGGTTACATTAAAGCAGGTACACAGATGAATGACTGAATGAATAAATGATCTTACTACAACCAACAGCCTCCATACCAAGTTTGTGACTGCAGTAGACCAATTTGAAGGAAACTTGTTTGGAAAATTTGAGGAAATAAATATAATGTCGTGTTGAATATACTTAAGTGATACATTAAGTTTATTTTGTATGTGCACATATGATGCAATATGTCTTGTGTTTCTTCTTCCTCCCATCATATTTGGCTCTGGAGCTTGCAGCAGGGGTTAGTCTGTCCCACGGACTGTGTCTGGTGTGTGTGTGTGTGTATGTGTGTGTATGTGTGTGTGTGTGTGTGTGTGTGTGTGTGTGTGTGTGTGTGCACATTATGATTAAGGTCTTGTCTGTGGGCCCCCTCCTATTTTAATTAAATAGCAGCTGCACTACCCTTGTCCCGTCTGCCATCCTCTTGTATACGTGTGTGCTCTGGTGTCCGTGCGTGCGTTCGTCTTCTTTAGACCCAGCTTGCCCTCACCATGTGCCAGTTTTAAACCATATTGTACTCAGGACAGTTAGAGCCATCCATATGGCAAATATAATCAACTGGATAAGTACGCAGGAGGGACCGATGTCGGACTTCTGACGAAACATGGATTCTAACATGTTCAAAATTGAAATTGTACTTTAAGTGATTCCTTTTCTTTTTTTTGTTGTTTTTTTGTTTTTTCTTTTTTGCAAACCGAAGGGGTTTGCAAGCTTACTGGAAAACAGAGAAAACATGCTGCACTTATGTATCAGTAGATTTAGATAGAACTACATGATGTTGACCTAGAAAACAGATTTAGTTGTTTATTATCACAATAATAGATTCTAACAGGAAATCTGCAAGTTGTTCACTCAGAGCTCTAAATTAATTCCTCGGGGGTACAGCTTTCCCAAACCTGTCCATGTTATTGCATGTGCGCGTGCGTGTGCGTGTGTGTGTGTGTGTGTATAAGTACTCGGGGGGAAGCGTGGATGGGGACTCGAGCCGGCTGTGCAGACAGGAGCAGAGCTTATTCTTAGCAGTTGCCTCTTATTGCATCAGTTGACTGTCAACAGATGGAATCAGATAAATACCAACTAATAACTTTGTTGAAGAATTTTTTGAACGCAAACATCCACAACAGGTTTTTACCAAGCGCTTAAAAAGAAAACTTTGAAGCGAGTTTCTGTTCATCCGTCCATACTTTCTTATACATTATAGATCACTATCTAGTTCTGTACAGCAAGGGTTAGTTTTTTGGGGGTTAATCTCAAAGAAAACATATAAATAATGTAACATTTCATAAGTATCTCTCTGGTTTATTCAAATAGCAGCAAACAGGTGGATGAATGGCCAAATCAACTCAAAGTGCTTATTTGACTTGACTGCATGAACAAAAACAAAAGACACTGTACATTTAAGTTCCCTCAGTATCCACACAGTTCTCGGATATCTCCTCTGTTTATATCGTAATACATCTTCACAGAAAGGATGTGAGGCTATTTGTTACACTCTCTTCTCTTAAATAAATCCAGAGCTCCACCTGATTATCAGTCCACTGACTGAGAAAATATGACTCCAGTTTCACAGAATGAAATCTTTTATTTCTTAAATTGGGTTCTATTTATTGTTTGGGCTTTCTTTTGAAAATTTCAATCAGTCAATGTCAACATAAACATTAATCCAGCTGTAAAAGTCATATTTGCCTCAGCCTTTAGGAATTAGGTGTTGAATTAGGTGTCGTTCTTGTCAACAGAAAGATAATAAAAGTTACGCTCCTCAAAACACACCACATAAGAGGTGCAGACACTTGCCACCTATTGTATACGCAACTATACAAATATAAATGATTTTCTGTGGATTCCCGCACAAACTGGCTCCACAGCCTTGAATAAACCATAGAAGGATGTTTTTTTTTCTCCCCTCCTCAAGTAATTACGAGGTTGACCCTCCTGTTTTGTTACGTTTCGACATAAGAGCACAACAAATATCTGCACCTTTACCGTTCTCTGCTTTTAATAAATACAAGACATTTTTGCTGGGAGGAAAACTGAAATATGTTGTTGTACAAATGTTCTTAAAAGAGAAAAAAGACAAAAAGTAATACTAATAGGAAAGTTCAGTGCTTAGCGACTGCATTCAAGTGTATTCAGTCAAGGTAGTTGTTACTTCCATGCTTCTTTTTATCCTCTTTTTTTTCTCTGTGCCCTTTATCTTTTGCCATGAATGCCTTGATTTGTGTTGTTTCACAAACAGAGGCTAAAAGGTAGTAATGGCAGTAGTTTTGGAAGTGTTTTTGTCTGAGCGCTCATACGTGTTTGTATGCGGTGGAGGAAGGGGGAGAACAGAAACGTTGTTTTGATTCATCAAGCTCTTTTAAAATGTGGTGCATTATGGTCTTCTCTGTTTTTCTCTCTCTTTCTCCCTCAAACACACACTCAAGCATGTCCACATACACAGTATTTTGGGCACAGGGCCCGTGTTGCTACCCAGAGATTTGGCAAGTCACTCAATCCAGGATCTTGTGTGCATGTGCGTTGCCAGGGCATTACAACATCTCTAATACCGGCAGCCAACCAGATCACGGTTATGAATATTGCTCTATTTTTTGTTTCCCTCCCCGGTAGTTTTTCATGAATGTAGTAAAACATCATCCTTAGGTCTTTGAAGATGAGGAACGTAATCTTCATATTCTGTCATAGTTTGGCCAGTTTTTACATTTTGAGATGTACTTCATGTAAAGATGGCCCATTTCCTTCAAATTCTTAACGCAGATAATAAAGATTTAATGAAAGCTGATGTTTCTCTCTCTCTCTCTCTCTCTCTCTCACACACACACACTGAGATGTACATACTCCTCACCCTATGTGCTCCTATCTGCTCTTTCTCCTATGGATCTTTTGATATCTCTTGTGCTGTGGATCAATGAAGCAGCTTTCTCCCCCTGCAGGATTGCACACATCTGCTGGTGAAGCAGGGCCAGCAGCAGGTCAGCTGGGACTCTCTCTCTCTCTCTCTCTCACACACACACACACACACACACACACACACACACACACACACACACACACACACACACACACACACACACACACACACACACACACACACACGCAAACAACCTGCTGACTGCAAACTACGCAGTGATATATTGACAGCGTGGTATTCTGCTGAAGGAAGTCTGACCTCCTGAAAGCCAATTTGGCACACTGACCTGGGGAAGAAATGGGACTCGAAGAATCAATTTGAATTTAGATTTACTGACTTTCTGACTTTGAGATCCCTCTGAGGTTATGATATTATCAAAGTAGCCATATCAATAACAGGTATGTGCAAGAGTGCAAGTGTGGGATCAATTAGTGACTTATGTTTCATGTGAGATTTGACATATTTTCAAATGGTTGTGATGAAAGTTTTATTTCTGAATTTTCTCTTATGCTCTGTCCAGTTTATGCACCTTGGAATGATGAAATATTTTATTGAGTTTATAGATCTTACATCAAATTAACATTTATACAATTCAAATATTTATTAAAATGTGCAGAATGAATAGTTTCTAAGCTTAAACCACTCTTCCATGTGCTGAATGTTGGGTAATACTTTGTGTTTGTCAGGACCATTCATACATACTATGGTCCTCTTTCCAAACTTCCCTGAATTGTGAGACTTCCAACTTCCTTTATCCGTCTTTATCTGCTGCATTTATTAAAATATAATAAAGATGTAGCCTATAAAGCTCAGAACAACACCTTTCAAAAGCAAACCTCTGAAGTAGCTAATTTAGATTAGAGTTTGTGCTTCTGTGAACAAGAGTGGTGACATCTGTATAACTTAGTATACAATTGCTTTTGACAAAATAATGTTTCTCTCTAAATAATTGAGTGCAAATTTAAGTAATCTCAGTGATGGTGTATTAGTTTTTGTCACATAAAAATCAGGCTTAGACCAAATAAACTTCAGCTGTCTGGTAAAACAGAGCTGAAAGACTAGAGCACTACAATTTATTTTGAGTTGATTATTGTCATCTTTATGTGATTATGTAATTAGCATTTGGGCTTCTTTAAGCATCTACCTACACACAAAAGGATTGTTTCTGTCGATACCCACTAAACTGTAGAAGGTGTAAGCTGTAATGAAATAGCAGTGAAAAAGGATGGTGGAGCTCAGGTTGGTCTTACGGACCAACAGGACTTGGAGATAACTGTTAATGATTCACATTAAGGCAAGTCACTGCTAGTTAGCCACAACCTACACACCTCCATGGAAGAGTTTTCAGGCAAGAAAGGTTTTTTTTTGTCAGTCATATTTACATTACAGATTTTTCATATCAAAGATTTGTAAAATAAACATCTAAACAAGTCTTTGGAATTGTGGATGCAAGTCCTAGGGTTATGAGACCAAAGGTGTGTTGGGATTTAAAAGAAAGGTTAAGAATTCATGAGAACATCTCCAACCATCCAACACAGCCATGGATTGATCACACTTTGAGTTTGAGTTGCAAAGATGAAATACACAGTCTCTGGAAGCAAATATTACTATGTTTGTAAAGCTGAACATAGCAGGACAGCTGCCTCAAACATGCATTAAAGTCCACACTGCAATCATAAAAGTACAAGCTGGCCCAATAACTCACCAAAGTACGTACCTTAATGTGTTGCCACAACAGTAAAAAAATATGCCATTTTTCACTTCATGTGCTGTGAAAGTTCCATAAAAAATGCGCAGGACACATTACAATCGGAAAGCCACTTAAATTAGGTTCAGTGTATAAGGGTGTTTCCTCCATACATGCACCTTCCCTTCTCTGGCCACAACCTGCAGCTCTTCCAGGTGAATATTGAAGCATTTCTAAGCCTGTTGAAAAATCAACACAAAGACAAAAAAAAGGTTATAATTTCGAAAACATTGTTCGTAAAGATTGAGATATGTCAGTAAATGTGTGCGTCCACGTGAATGTACTCAATACATGCCAGGCCTGACAGTGGCGCTGTGATGCTATGACACTAACAAGCAAACACAGGTGAAAAAACATTGAGCATGTGCACTTGCGCAGGATTCTGTAAACAGAGGAGATGGTCGTAAGTAGTATACGCATAGGACGCAAGCATTTTGGAAAGGTTGTGGAGAGGCAGTAACAACAGAGCCACGTAAATGGCGTCCTCAAAGGTTTCAAAAATGATCGTTTACAGACCCCCAAAAAAGCTGTTTTTTTATGGATTACACGCTGGTTTTATAAAATACTTTTGCCTTTAGACCTGACCTTGTCTTCGTGTGGATGGAGCCATAAACTCTCTAGGATGTCTACTCCACGTCCTCTTCTGATATCGCCTACTAATCACGGTGGAGGAGGAGATTGTTTACTGAAATGATCCTAGAAGCTGTGTTGACTGGGCCAGTTGCCCCTGATAGACTCTCCAAAGGCATATGGGAGTCATCTGAGTCAGCTGCAAAACAGAAGGGGTATGGACTGTGTGGCTAAATCAATCAATCAATCAATCAATCAATCAATCAATCAATCAATCAATCAATCAATCAATCAATCAATCAACCTTTATTTATATAGCATGTTGCAAAAACCAACTGGCACCGAAAGTGCTTCACATCAGACACTGTTACCAGAGACGTGTTTTAACTACTGATTTTAGTTCTGGTCTATTGTTCTTTTTAGAGATGCTCCGATACCGATACTGGTATCGGTATCGGAGCATATCAGGGCCGATACTGCTCTCATATACTCGTACTCGCAAAAATTCTCCGATACCACGCGCCGATACTTCATTGTTGTTGTAGTTACTGGTTAGTGACTCTAGGGGGAGATG